>NC_077238.1:33151934-34499792 GCF_947179165.1 Solanum dulcamara | reverse complement strand
TCCATTTTCATTTACCATTTTAATCTCAACATCTCACCATACAATTTCCCCATGGTCCAAAACTACCCAACAACAAAATTGTAGAAGCCAGTACTTGATAATCAAGGGTCAATGAAGTTGAAATTAAAAGGTTGTCGTCCTCTAATCATCACAACACTCACAATCCTCATTCACACATTAAGATACAGTTACAATCCTTACATAAAAAAATTTATACGAATTGGGATTGACCAACTTAACTTAAGGTTCAATATATATTATAAATGGACAAATAGCCTTTAGGTGCATAGTTTTTAGGTTTTCTTTTCGTGTGCATGTATCGGGAATGAGTTGGCTGACCTTAGTAGGAAGGCTGGCTTATGAACCACCATAGGATTGGAGGTTAGGTCTATGCCCCCTCCTTGTATTTTTTTCTGTTTTATGTATAATACAGCTTGGGGGTGAGCGGCTTAACCCCTGGCCGCGCACGAGAGGTGGGAGCCTCGTGTAGGGTCTATTCCTGGAAAAACAAATGGACAAATAGGTCAAATTGAACCCTAGGAATTATTGTTTGTATGAGTATAATCATGATAACACCTAGGATGGGCTATTGATTTTTAATAAGTTGCAAAGCTTAGGTTATTAATTCATAGACACCGATGAAGGATTATACCAACGGAGGTTTTCTATAGGTCGTAGTTCAACCTACGATTCGTAGATTCCCTTTGTAGTCCAAACCACAGAAGTTTATTATCAGAATTTCAAAAATACTAGAAACATGAGTTTTATCTACGGGTCGTAGAAACTTCTACAACTTGTAGATAGGACTCGTGCAAACAAATTCCTAAAACCACTGCCTGAATTTAATAAGTATGCACAAGACAAGTACTATCTATGGGTCGTAGACTATTCTACGAGTCAAAAATAGGACTCGTGCACCTAGACCCTAAAAACTAGTAAGTCAAGTTTTGATCTACGAACTCTCCTACGGTACAAAAGATTTTTTATGGACTGTACTGCTAGTCCATAGCTCTAATAAAATAGAACTAAAAAATGAGGCTTACTTCCTAAAAAAGGGGTCTAGTGCTCGTAGTCTCTTCTACGATCCACAGACACCCCCTTATAAGACCAAAATCAGTAATATCAACATTAATTTTTTTTAATGTTCTAGATTTCATTGTTTTATTTCTTAGTTCATAGTAACTATTACTTTCCCCCCTCGTACTATGCCACAAAAGTGAAATGCAAAATGTAGGGGAAAGGCAGCCACTCCATCTAAAAAGGTCGCATCTCTAAAACTAAAATCTAAACTACAAAATGAACTTACACATGATGAAGCTAGTGGCTTCTTGTTGAGTACTCCATTGGATATGATTGACCTACCAAGACCTGAACCACTCAAAATTATTCGAAATAGATTGAAATAATATCAGAGTTGATTGCCATATCCTCCCCTCCCTGAACCACAACAACACCTACTTCCCCTAATTATAAAGAGAGGGAACAATATCTGGGAGAGTAGAGTGGTAATGAAGAGTTGAGACACTAATCCGAATCCCAGACCCAGTTTGGTTCTTCCTTTTAAAGTGAACTAGAAACATCATAATGGCCTTCAAAGGTCTTATGAGTAATAAGGAAACCAAATCGGTGGTATTTCAAAGGGATGTGTGATATCTACCGACACAAATAAGAGTAAAATGACAAGCATAAATTCAATTGGGCATAAGTGAGGAGCCTCACATCTTGACACCCAGCCTAGATGTAGTCCCCAAGATTCAGGATTTATTTCATCATCATTGGTGTGAGTAGATAGCATCCCTTTTGATCAACATCAGTCAAGCTATGGTCTGGGAATTAATTACATCTTATGCAACTTCTGTAATAAAGAAGACGCCAGCCAAAGACAAGGAGCTAGACCAACTTCCTCTTTTGACCACTCTAGTCAGTGAGATTTTGGTTGACCTCTCAAAGGAGAATGTACGATGGGTTCTCTATTGACAAATTTTTTTATACCCTACACTCTTGTGCTCGGAATGTATCTTAAGCTTCTTAGAAGTTACCATGTAAGAAGAATAATCTATAACACTATCAACCAACTCTAAGGAAATTAGAATGAGTTACCCCATAGTAGGGAAGATTAGAAGTATGGTTATAAGAATCTAGAAGGAGTGGGAGGCCGAATAATAAGTCATGGTACTCGACTTACTTGTGTCAGATGCCAACTTGGATGTCTTACGTACTTAAGCTACTTGAGTGCATGTTGAGCTTGAATAGCAGGGATTACATAGGTTCTTAAAATGAGATGAGATTACGAACCCACGGAAGAGGCGGAAGGAGGCGTAGCACTTACTCAGAAACAAGTAGGTGATGCACCTACTTGGACTAAGTAGGTGATGCACCTACTTGAACTAAGTAGGTGACACACCTACTTGGGGTGGGTCCCACATGGCCATGTAGCAACCTAGAAGAGGTTGCATGGTTGAGATGGCCCAATGAGGGCTTGAAACGTGTCACCCTCTAAGGCAGCCCATATATGTATGCTTATGACTCTTAATTCCATTCTTCATCCAAAGCTTAGCCGAAACAAAAGAAAAGAAACCCTAAACCTAGAGAGAATAGCTAGGGGTTCCCTCTAAAGCAAGGTAAGTCTCCAATTTTGCTCCTTGAATTAATTATTTTAGATATCCTACAGTGATATATCGGTGTTTAATAATGTACATTATGGGTTTGGGGCAGCAGGGAAGGGTAACGAGCAGTCCACTACTTTTCAGTCGCTTTAGAAAGCTTCCGAGATGAGTTTTAGACAAGGTAAGGTATTTCCTTTCAAAGTGGAGTTAATAATGTTGTTGTGAAGTATATTACCTGTTCTAAATGAAGTTATAAGTAGGAAAAAGTGTATAAGTAGGCTGGACGTTATGAACAAACAAAATTAAAGTCGTTCTAGCCGAGTTAAAGTTGTTAAGATTGTATAGTGTTGTTGCAATTGTGGCATTGTCTTTGGCGATGGTTTTATGTCATGTTGCAGGGCTGGAACGTTAGTCAAAATAGGTGTGGCTGCTTATGGTTGTATCCACCTAACCCTCCGCTCCACGTGGTTAAAGATTTTATGGATTAACGATTGAAAACCTTATTTTGGTATCTTGATTTTGGGCGAATTATTTGGAGTTTGTATTGTGTAATATTGAAGTAAATTACTTGTATAAATGCTACTGATTGTTGTTGTTTTCTGGATGTGCTTATTAAGGATGTAATTGGAATTTTGTATAGGGCAGGTTATAGGGGAGATGTTATCCGATTTCCGTTAACTTCTAAACTAACTTATAAACTAGTCGAGAAATGCGAACAAGGAAATAGTTCCTATGGATACTTGAATACAAATATAGGAACTAGAGAGTCAAAGGTTATTAATATGAGTATTATTTTTATGTTAAATAGATTCAGAGGACGACGACGCGAACATGGTTACGAGTAACCCATAAGAGGTATGTAGAGCTATTCTTCTTTTCTTTTGGCATGTCTTCAAGTTAAGTAATGAATGATATGAGCTTGAGGGTAAATCTACTTATAAATACCAATCGTAATTCACGAACGTTGTTTACTTCTTGATGAAAGCACTCTTACAGTAATTGAACTGGGGCTTCTGAAGCCTTCCATACGTTAGGAAGTGATGAGTCTGTAAAGCCTATCTCTTCTTTCTTTGGACATGTCTTAGTATTACTGGATTGTATATGTAATGTGGGAATAATTTCATTCATAGAACCCCGAGTATAGTTCATAAATCTTATTTACTTCTCGATGTTCGAACTCCTGCGATAGTTGAATTATGGCCTTGTAATTCATCAATATGATGGAAAGTAGTACACGTAAATCATATCCCTTCCCTCTCTTGAAATAGTTTAATTTAAGTGAAGCAATATATGTTATGAGTTAGAGGTAATTCCCTGTGTAGGTTTCGGGAATAACTCATGACTTGTACTCACCTTTGAATAGTAAGGGTCTTAAAGTAGTTGAACTACGACCCTCGAGCCTTCTACACACTGAATAATGATTGGATGTGTAAGCTCCTAGACCTAGAGGCTCTTGGACATACTTTATGATAATATGTTGAGGGATGCTTGATATGTTACCAAGTTTTATGTGCACCTATATGCATTGTTATATTATATGGGGATCGGGCCGAACGTTTCTCGGCACTAACGTATTATATGTATAAGGATCGGGCCAGATTTCCTCAGCACTAATGTCTTATATATATAGGGATCGGGCCAGACATTCCTTGGCAGTAAAGTCTTATATATATAGGGATCGGGCCGGACGTTCCTCGGCAATAACGTGTTATATATATAGGGAACGGGCCAGACGTTCCTCGCCACTAACGTGTTATATATATAGGGATCTGGTCGGACGTTCCTTGGCACTAACGTGTTATATGTATAAGGATCGGACCAGACGTTCCTTGGCACTAACATATTATATGTATAGGGATCGGGCCGGACGTTCTTCGGTACTAAATTACTATATGCATGGATCGGGTTGTATGTTCCACAGCGCTAATAGTATATATATATGCCTATGATGATAGAATGATGTATTTGTAACACCGAGTTCTCGAGCGGGTTGGGTACGATATCTGACGATAGTATACGTGACTTTATCTTATAAGTGGCGGGTACAATACTCTGTTAAATGTTATACTTTTTTCTTGCATCCCTAATTCTGCTGTAATCTCACTTATACGGTGTTATACTTTATATACTCAGTACATACATCATACTGACCATTTTTCTTGGGGGGCTGTGTTTCATGCCTGCAGGTACAGGTACATGTTTTGGGGATCCGTCAGCTTAGGATTTCTAGTCAGCAATTTTTGGAAGAGCTTCATTGTGTTGGAACCTAGCTTTTGGTACTTATCTTTAAATATATATAACTATTTGTTTAGGGGTACGGCGGGGGCTCTTTCCCGCCATATGATACAGTTAATACTCTTAGAGGTCAGTAGACATATGTGTGTGGGTTGTGTGTATGTTTTGATCAACGACATCTATGTAATGTATGATGCATCTTAATATGAAATGGCAGCCTTGTCATCTTGCATGCTCTTTTAAGATATGATTAGTGGAAACTCCTCTGGAGATAGAATAAAAAAAAGGGGTTATATATATATATATATAGAAACTTCATGACCTATTAGGGGTTCTTAGGTATGTACACGGGGTCCAGATTGAACCCCAGTCATGGCCTATGGGGTTGGATCGTGACAAATTTATTAGGAGACAACTTCAACCAACAAATATCATCATCATTTGTAGACTATTTAGGATATAAATGTGATGAAAAATTTAGCATACAGAGAGGAGCTGATGAGATGGATTGTGGGTCATATAGCTTAGTAGGGTATTACTACAGAGTGGGTTTCCGATTCCAGTACAATTATAAAGGCCACACTAAATTTTGCGGCAAAGTTTTGGTGGACCATTTTCTAATATGTCCTATGCCCAACTATGGCTAATAATGACTTGACTCAAGATCATGCAACAATGGTGGCATGTCTTATGGGCGGTTACGAGATTGACATCATCTGAATTATTATCACTGAGATCGAAGAGAAGGCACTACAAAAAACTACTACTATCCCCTTTCCTTGCTTTTTTGTCAAATTATCTAGGGATTCAACCATATTGTCAATTGATGGAGTACATAAATTGATAGATGTTACTCGAAATCAAGATGTCAGGCTGATTAAAGATGATACTAATCTGGTTGATAGGAGATGAGCTCCACGGCTTAAGATCAGCCTACCCTAGATGTTTGAAGGCCTTGTTGTAGATTAGGGTGGAGATAAAGTTGCCCTAGAGTAGGACTCGACTATTATGGAATCAAGTGGGGTTGACCTATGACTGCCACACCACCACAAGCCTCCCACTAGCACACCGCACCCATATTTTGCTTGCTTGGTCATAATTTTGGCCTAGTTTAGAGGCAGACTCACACTGCTACCCTGTTAGCCCAGTTATCCATTAGCTCAAGCCATGGGTTTAAAAATCCATAGAGGATTCAGAGGAGAGGGACACCGCAAACCTTAAGGCTACATTACTATAGAGAGACCATCTCATACTTAACTAGATTTACACCTTTGATCGGAGGGTGACTGAGCTCTTTCAAACCTTTCTTAGCCTAGACTTGACTAGTATTCTAATAGATATAGAGCAGCTTCAATTCGATATCACTGTATTGTCCACCACACATGAGTTCCCTTGTCAATTGGAGTTCTAATAGTAGGAGTGCCAATCCCTCTTATATGCCTTTACCAGTTTTCACTCATTACTGTTGATTTATTTGGTGAGGATGAGCTAGCATGGATACTTGAGTGGGAGACTGTGGAAAGGTTCTATAAAGAGATAGAAGTGACATCTTGAGGAGGCTTATGAGCATCCATCTGAGATGAGGCAGCTCGAAAAGAGAGAGAGAGAGGCAGCAACTGATTGGAGCCTCCATCTGAAGTGATGTTATTGATGGTTTCCCTCATACTGAGTTGGAGACTTCTATCAATACACTGGGTTCCATATTGATGGACCCGACAAGCTCTTTTTAGTAATCTGATGCATAGACGCCACATGTTTGTCTTCACCCCTTGTCTTTACTTTTTGATATAGTGCATTAGGGAAAATGCACAACTTTTTGATAGGGGTGGGATGGTTATTATCATTATGAGTATCTAGGTGAAGTCTGAGTATCCTTGACACTCAGATGAGTCCTTGGGGTTTCTTGCTTGTGTTCATTTACTGAGGACCTATTAATTTTTGTTGAACCGGCATATTTAGGATGTAAATGTGAAAAAAGAATAATAAAGTATGCATGATGGTTATAATGTTTGAAAATTAGGGCCCCTCCAAAAATTGTGAAGTGATGTATATGTTTCTTTGATATGTTGACTATGTGGGATCTTTATATGACATGACATAATTTGATAGGATATGCATGAGTTAAGCTGAAACATAAATCAGCGATTGATAAATGATAATAAAACTTGATTCCATGTATGTGGTGAGGTTGTTCATTCTTACTATTTATGTCAATCTAGAATATGCCCCGTTAGTAGTACTGTGACAATTGAGCTATGGATGAGTAAAGAGTCATAGGTCGTTCTTGAACCACTAATCCTAAAAATAGCCAACCAAATAAAATTGTACCCCTCATTCCAAAGGTTTGAGCTTTGAATAGATTTTTTTTAATTCAACCAACACAATTTACCTTCCCCTTCATTGACTAATAAACCTTTGTTTTGGCCCTTGTCCCTCCTTAGAAAATGTGGACCTCAACTCAAACTAAAAGTCGAAATTAGGGGTGTATACTATAGAGGAAAGTGAGAATAGAGGGGGTATGAAAGAATTGTGTCACGAGAAAAAGGAGAATGATGGGGTGCAGCCGCGATAAAAAATATAGTAAGTAAGCTGGAACAATGAAGTTGTAAAAAATAAGATAGCATTTAGAAAAGAAGAAACTGCACCCGAGCATTAATGAAAGAAGAGAATTGCATTAAAATAAGATATTGGTTGTAAAAGGTGGAGTCAAGCTAATATAGTGTTAGGGAGTGCAAAAAATCACGATAATTCAAATATACCACACCCGTCCTCGAGCCTACATTATAATCCAATAAAGTCCTATTGCGATCCTAATCAACTATTCGAGAGTCTAAATACTGAAAATAAGGGCAAGCCTATGATATTGTGCATGAATATTTGAATTTATTTTATGAGACTCAGCGTATACCAAATTCCTAGTCTTGAAAAATATCTTGATATCTGTGTGAAAATAGGACTTCTTTGCAATGAGGGCACAAGTAACATTGTCGAAAAGTCATGATCTTTGTTATTGTATCACGATCGACCTAAGGCCTAATCGTAACACATCGATCAAAACCCTGAAGGGCTCCAACCAAGCCTCTTTTCATATCATAAAGCATACTTAAGGTAAAGTAAATGCGGAAGAATTATCATAAAAGAGTCTAAACCATGAATCACAAACATAGAATGTATCTTGACAACATAGACTCAACATTTGTTCAACTAATGCCTCTAATCATGAACATGGGTGGGGGTTAAGACATGTCCCTAGATCACCCTCAATATAAAGGAAATAAATATGTTTGGAATTAAAATAACAACAACTCATAACGACTCCTCGATATATAAGGACTCACTATAACTTCTTTGATAAACATGCTCAACTAGCCACATAGATGGATACGATCCTCAATATCAACCCCTATATTATGAGACAATGTAGGCAACAATATGTGTTAGTACATTTGAATATTCTAAGTATGTGGGAATGATATACAACATAAATCATAAAATGCAATGATCAAGAATATACATGATAAAGAGGAAAAGTGAAACAATGAGGAATACCATAATGATCAAAGAATTTTTAAGACGTAGTTGAAGATCATAATAGTCATATACATATGTGGAATAGGATCCACAATGTTACACCCCACACTCTCAAGCTCGAGATATCTCTTAAGTTCCTTAGAAATTATCATATGAGTCGGATAAGCTATGACACTATCAAATGACTCTGAGGAAAGGAGAATGTAATACCCCATAGTAGAGAAGGTTGGAAATAGAGTCATAAGAATCCGGAAGGAATTGGAGGTCAAGTAATGAGTCATAGGAATCGATGTACCTACGTAAGCTATTAACTTAGAAGTATTATATACTTGAGCTACTTGAGTACATACCATGCTTACATAGCACGGATTACATAGGCACTTAAAATAAGATGAGATTACGAACCCACGAGGAAGAGAAAAAGACGACATGTGGCAGCCAATGGAGGAGCGACACGTGGTAGCACCTCAAGCAAGCAGGTGACCCACCTACTTAGGGTCAAGTAGGTGACCCACCTTCTTGGGTTAGGTTGTCCCCACTTCCACATGGCAGCCACTCCTTCAATGCATGGATGCGGTGGCCCAATAGGGGCTGGACACGTGTCTCCCTTAGGGGCTGACACATGTCACCTCCTAGGACCACATATATACATGTATATGTGACTTATTCTGAAGTTCACACCCTTAAACTTCAGCAAACAAAAGTCAAATTTCAGCCAAGAACAAGAGAGAAAACGTGAGAGAAAGAAAGAGAGAAAACGCTAGGGAACAGACCCATTTTTGAATTGTATTGCTGTTAGTAATATGAGTATAACTCCTTGTGTAAGGCTTCATTTCAAGTGATTCAAGATGTTTTGGAAAGATATTTCATAGGGATATAACTTTCATGAGCCTATAAAATCCAGTTTCGCTTTTATCTACTCGGAAATGCATGATGAAATATGGGGGAGGTGCTTCCCAGATTTTGTTTTGGGAAATCCTACACAGACTACTGTTGGTATTTTGGGCATGTCGTTTTGTATAAAATTGTTGTAGGGGAGATTCGAAATTGTATTCGACCCTGAGACACATATATATAACTTTCATTGGCCACAAACCTTGTTTCCCTCAATTACCCCTTCGAAACTAAGCGACAATACAAGATAGTGGGCTGTCCAGAATTCTCGTTTTGATAGTGTTAGCGAGTTTTGGCTATTTTCGGGTAAGGTAAGGTCTTTAATTTCAATTTGGAGGTTATGGTGTTTGTATTAAGTGTATTATATATTGTGTAAGTTGCTGGAAATGTGAAAATATCATAGAAATGCTTGACATTGGAAACAATCAAAAATGGAAGTCGTTATAGTTAAATTATAGTCAAAATGGCATGTTGTGTGTGTGGGGTGCTGCTGCAGGTGGGTGGTGGTTTGTTGCAGGGCCTAAATGTATTCTAAAAAAGGTGTGGGAGCTTCTGGTTGCAGCCATATGATTCCACACTTCGTACGGTTAAAGGTTTCGCAAAATGGAAACAAGAAACCTTATTTTGAATATCATAATTTCGAGCGAGTCATACGGAGGTTGTAATGTATAATGTTGCCATGTTTTATATATATAAGCTGATGGTTATGTCATTGGTTGGCTGTAGATATTAGGGACGTGATTGGAAATTCGGATAGGGCACATTATAGGGGAGGTGTTGTCCGATTTCCGTTAATGCCTTAACTAGTTAAGGAACTAGTCGAGAAGGAGGGCAGGAAATGGGTTTTCTGAATACTCGTAAGTAATGTAAGCCACTTAAAGGTGTAAGGGTGTTGATACTTGTATTTCTTTCATGTCACTTAGGTTCATAGGACGACAAGGCGATCGAGATAAAATACTAACCCATAACATGTGTGTAGAGCTATCCTTCTTTTCTTTTGGCATATCTTAGACGTAAGTTATGAATAATATGTATATGATATTTGGGATTCAATCCATTCCTAAATACCTGAGCATAGGTCGAAACTCTCGTTTATTTTTGATGTTAGAACACCTGACATAGGTGGGATGTTCCCTTTAAGTCTTCTATGTGATGAAAAGTAGTACATGTAAAGCCTACCTCTTCTTTCCTTTAGAATGGTTTAATTTTAAGTGAAATGATATATGATATGGGTTTAGAGGTAATTCCAATTATAAGCTCTGAGTGTAGCTCGTGACTCATATGCACTTTTGAATATTAAGAGTCTGAAAGTAGTCAAACTACTACTCTTGAGCCATCTATTTGTTGAATAATAAGTGGAGATACAAGCTCCTCTTCCTAAAGGCTCTGAAATGATAAATGTCTCTAATTGTATAAGTTGAGTCTCTGACTACATAAGTTGTGTTTATGATTTATAAACTATATTTCTGATTGCATAAATTGTGTGGCATTATTTTGATGTATGTTTGTGATCCCTGAAGCCCCAACTGATGTAAGCCCTAATGATATCTGAAGGGGTACTTCGGATAATTACTCCCCTGGTCTTCGGGTGATAGTTCACTTGACTATTTCATCGAGTCTCAGATAATGACTTAGTTGCATATGGTTTCTCACTAATCTACTTATGCATACTATAACCCATCCTTCACCGCATCGCACGATGGGCCAGGAATAGTTATCGTGCATAGTTTTACTACTTCTTTCACCGCATCCCAAGTTGGATTTGTACAGTTCCACGCACGAGGAAATAATTTCATACGTGAGGTGTGATATATGTTATATGTTATGATGATATGATTATTCACTGAGTCCCTGGCTGGCTATAATATGATGGTATATATGACAAAATAAGGAAGGAACACTGAGTCCCTCCTTAGAGGGTCCGATACAGTATGTATATTATGATGGTACGCTATAGACGTGCATCACTCCATTCACCGAGTCCCTCACTAAAGGGCCAAACACTTTATGTAGGCATGCATATGAGATTAGAGTGATACATTTGTGACCCTGAGCCCCGTAGTGAACCAGATGTAATATAATGACATACACGATAAGATTATACCGTATACGATGATATGATGCCGTATACGATGATATGATGAAATAAAATGCATGATGATACGATGACATGTGAATATGAGGAAATGATTATGACACCAAGTTCACTAGAGGGTTGGGCACAGCATATGATGATGTATATGATTACGTGTCCTAAGATATAGGTACAGTAATTTGTTAATTGTTATACTTATCCCCTGCATCCCTATTTCAATTATGGTCTCAGTTATGATGTGTTATATTTTACATACTTAGTACATATATCGTACTGACCCCCCTTTTCTCGGGGGGCTGCGTTTTATGTCCGCAGGTATAAATGCTCATTTTGGAGATCCATCAGCTTAGGAGTTACTCTTAGCAATGTTGAAAGTGCTCTACTTTTCTGGAGGCTAATTTTTGATACTTGTCATTTGATGTATATATTTATTTATGCAGGGATACGGCGGGGGCCCTGTCCCACCATGTGATATAGTTATTACTCTTAGAGGTTTGTAGATATGTGTGTGTGGGTTATTTGTAAGTTCGTTCCAATTGTGCTCATATGACGTATTGCAAATGTTTTCATGGTATGGAAGCCTCGTCGACTCATGTGCCCTTTCCTGTTAGGATACAGGTGAATGAGGCTACAGGTTTATGAAAAAAAAGTTTTTGACCCATTGGAGTTTGTGTATAGTATCACTTTGTTCATAGTTCAATTTGACTACAACTGATAGGTATGTATATGGGGGTCTAAGTAGGACCCCAGTCGCGGCCTACGGGGTTGGGTCATGATAGAAGTAGTATCAAAGCAGTTCATCCTTTGAATATCTATAGACCTGTCTAGTAGAGTCTTGTCTATCGATGGGTTGTGCACCACATCTATAGACAAGAGGCTACAGGACATTTAGGATGTTACTTTCTTTATATCTAAGATCGTGAGATAGAGCCGAGTCATAGGGAATGAAATTCCTTATACTAACCTATGATTTTAGCAAGAGGACCCATCGATAGAAGCAAGCAATTGATGATATCGGAAGTTACACAGCACGCAGGTAAGCAAAGGCACGAAAGACATATATCAAGTAAGGTATTGAAATGTGATTGACATATACAATTGAAAAGTGACAAAAAAGGCATACAAGAAAGTGTAACAGGTGTAGCTCGAGTGGACATAAGAGGTAAGTCCATTTCCATACTGTTAATTGTGGGCTCCCTGTGTGGCTGCAATATAAGATGATATGAATATATTTGTATGCCCTGGGTGGCTATGATATGATACGATACGAATATATATGTGTGCCTTATGAGGCATTGTTGGTATTTTCTGCGTGCAGTTGTTGAGATAGTAAGAAATACAGAGGAAACTCTGCCCAAATTTTCTTAGAAATAAAAAGAGAATGAGATACAAGGCTGTAGTATGTCTTGAAAGGTTGTGCTCACAACCATGATGAGATTTGACTAAATGAGTATGGCTGACCTCGAGAAATATGTTAATTGTCGAATTAATGGCAATAGAAACTAGGAGGACGATACTGGAATAGTAGAATGAAGTTGGAAAGGACCTATAAGCCAAAGAAGATGACTTAGAAAAGACTGATAGATCGGGATAAAATGATATAGTAAGCCATTGCTTGAATTGATACATAGGAATAAACTATGACAAGTTATAGTTGAAAGAAGTAACAGTATGATTACGACAAGAGTGCAAGGGAAAAAGGAATATGACGGAAGTGAAGTGTTAATAAGACAGCTTGTGAAACTTTAAGGATAAGATTAACTAAGAAGGGTAAGTAGCCCATAGTAAGAATCGTGAAAGAGGTCAAACGGTGTTATACCATGAGACTGAATACGAACACGCTACCAGGTGAATATAATAAAAACCATTATGAGAATAAGTAAAGCTTAATAAGGAAATAATTAAAAGGTATGATATGGTCCATGTGAATGGAATGTAAAGATAGGTGTGAAACAGAAAAGCAAGCTATGGAACAAATAAGGAATATTTATCAAGTCCTTTATGGAAATTTTTGAATAAGGATTATATGATGACGAAAAAGATAGCTAGTGTACGAAAATAAATAGTAATATGGAATTCCTTGCGCCCAACCAAAAATGGATATGAGCCTGAAGAATAATAGAGAAGTTCTAATATAGGCATTCAAGATAGATGTGATTAATTAAGTATGAGTACCGAACAAAAAGGAAAATAGACAGTTATGAATGGAAAGTATAGTACGATGAAAAGGTAATAAGATAAGGCCTCTACTACAATGAAGTTAATATGGTTATAAGCAGGATTAGAAGTGAGCCTTAAGCACATGACAAAGATAAAAGTTCAGGAGGCATAAAGAAGTACTGTGTATACGTGACTCCACCTTGATGATTAGTGAGATCCTGCAAGAAGAGGGAATGTCGATTTGCAGAACAACTGCTGCATTACGAGGTTATTATATGAATAAGTGGTATCCACTAGAATAAGGTTAGTATAATGACGGAGCTTGAAACACGAATCATCAAAGAATAAGTACTCCCGAGGGGAGAATTTGAACCAATTATGAGCATGAGCTAATTACATATTGGGATAAATGGAATGTGGCTTTGAATGCACTGCTACATTATGGATATTACACGAGTATCAACCATTAGATGAGATTTTATATGATACATTGCGAATATTAAAGCACCCTATGATTGTGCTAGGGTTTTCTATAAAGTCAACCTAATGTGGGGATAATTTAACAGAAAATATAGATATGGTGCAGCACGTTAAATATGTTGAAGTAGAATCATTCACATGTGAATAGCTGAAAATAAATAAAGGGTGACATGGGTACACCCTAAAAGGAGGAAAGTGGACAAGAGAAGTACAAGCGTAAGAGAAAATCAACTAACACTATCGTAAATAAATGGGAATGCTTAAACTTCAAACGAGACCCCATAAGGGATGGACACAATCATACCCGCACTAATGCACCAGATTCCGTCAAAACTCTAAAGTTAAGCGTGCTTGGGTAAGAGTAGCACTGGGATGGGTGACCCCTTGGGAAGTGAAAAAGGCAACGCAACAAGAATGACAAAAAGAATTATAAGTGTGTGTTAGTGCAATGGCACATATAGAACAGAGTAAGCCAAGAGCAAAAAAGATTATGACTAAATTGGAACGCACCTCTTGCAAATGGCACAAGAATAATTGTGCAGCCTACGAGTATTGGCATACTAAGAGTAAGATCAAATGATTACTCTATAAAAAGAAATTAGTAATAGCAATGTGATTGTCATACTTAGAATCTATTCAAGGAAAGTGTAAGATGGTTCGAGGCAGAACTAATCTATAATTGTTATTAAGGACAAAAGCCATGGCGGATCCCTGAACTCGACTGAATGAGGTGAGCCGTTAGTATAGCGATGCTAAGGCATTTTCTGAATTGGTTTAAGTACCTACACACATATGTGTAAGAACTACTACATAAGGTATGGTAATAAAACTGGAAAAAAGAGGAGTTGGATAATATATCTAAAGTGTTACAAGTTGGATTAAGAGGAGTTGTGTAATAGCTTAAATGAAGTGGAGCATCAGAGGCTTGATAGTCTATTACGGGGGATGGGAATCCCGACTCAAAAATGGAAGGCAATTAAGGTAGGTTATAGTGCAAGCTAACCTCGCACTCTACAGAAGTATAAGTTCATATGGGTTATGGTAGATAAGCAGACAAAATTAACCCATTATCTTCCAATTAGGAAGGTATATTTAGCTAAGGGTTATGCGAGATGACATAGCAAGGAAACAATAAGATTTCACGGGGTTCCCACATCTATTATCTCGAACGGGGAAGTTCAATGTACAGCTAATCACTGGAGATCATTCTGATAGGGATTGGGAACGCAAGTGAATCTTAGTACAACATTTTGCCCTTCGATTAACAGATAGGCCCAGAGGGGATCCAGCAATATATTGATGAAGTAAAGCTTGTTCAGGGATAATCTATTGACTAGCAGCCTAGAGTCGGCAAGAAGGGGATATATTGGTCCTTCTCAGGTCATTTGTAGAGTAGATAAGGCTGCCTATGAGTTGGACCTACTATCCAATTTAAAGCAATACATTCAGTTTTCACAGATCAATGCTTCGCAAATATATAAGCGACCCTCCCAGAGTATTCATCGTGGGTAAGGTCTACATAAAAGGAAAGTTATCCTACGAGGGGCAACCTATTGCCATCCTGGAATGGTAGATCAAAAGGGTTGCAAACTAAGAACAGCGGTTTTGTCAAAATACTGTGGAGGAATAAGAATCGTGAAGAAATAACCTGGGAAGCTGAAGAAGACATAAACCACAGGTATCCATACCTATTCCCATTGTCTACAGGTAACCCCCACTCCTGGAACTCGTATATTAATTACTTGGATGAAAATGTATGTTATTGCGATAGAAATGAATCTCCCTATAGTTTGTATAAAGTCTTAAGGGAAGTTTTATCCAACATTCGGGGATGAATGTTCTAAAGGGGGGAAGGATATTACACCCCACACTCTAAAGCTCGAGATATCTCTTACGTTCCTTAAAAATTATCATGTGAGCCGGATAAGCTATGACACTATCAAACGACTCTAAGGAAAGGAGAATATGATACCCCATAGTACAGAAGGTTGGAAATAGAGTCATAAGAATCCAGAAGGAATTGGAGGTCAAGTAATGAGTCATAGGAATCGATGAACCTATGTAAGCTATTAACTTAGAAGTCTTACATACTTGAGCTACTTGAGGACATACCAAGCTTACATAGCACGGCTTACATAGGCTCTTAAAATAAGACGAGATTACGAACTCACGAGGAAGAGAAAAAAATGACATGTGGCAGCCAATGAAAGAGCGACACGTGGCAGCACCTCAAGCAAGCAGGTGACCCACCTACTTAGAGTCAAGTAGGTGACCCACCTGCTTAGGGGAGGTAGGCCCCACTGCCATGTGGCAGCCCCTCCTTCAATGCATGGATGCGGTGGCCCAATAGGGGTTGGACATGTGTCACCTCCTAGGACCACATATATACATGTATATGTGACTTATTCTGCAGTTCACACCCTTAAACTTCAGCAAACAAAAGTCAAATTTCAGCCAAGAACAAGAAAGAAAATGTGAGAGAAAGAAAGAGAGAAAACGCTAGGGAACAGACCTATTTTTGAATTGTACTGATGTTAGTAATACGAGTATAACTCTTTGTGTAAGGCTTTGTTTCAAGTGATTCAAGATTTTTTGAAATCTATTTCATAGGGCTATAACTTTCATGACTATAAAATCCAGTTTGGCTTTTATCTGCTCGAAAACGGGTGATGAAGTATGGAGGAGGTGTTGCCTAGATTTTATTTTGGGAAATCCTACACGGACTACTGTTGGTATTTTGGGCATATCCTTTTGTACAAATTTCTGTAGGGGCGATTCGAAATTGTATGCGACCCTGAGACATATGTCTATAACTTTCATTAAGGCCACAAACCCTGTTTCCCTCAATTACCCCTTCGAAACTAAGTGATAATACAAGACAGTGGGATGTTCAGAATTCACGTTTTGATAGTGTTGGCGAGTTTTGGCCAATTTCGGGTAAGGTAAGGTCTTTAACTTCAATTTGGAGGTTATGGTGTTGGTATTAAGAGTATTATATGTTGTTTAAGTTGCTGGAAATGTGAAAATATCATAGAAATGCTTGACATTGGAAACAATCAAAAATGGAAGTCGTTATAGTTAAATTGTAGTCAAAATGGCATGTTGTGTGTGTGGGGTGAAGCTGCAGGTGTGTGGTGGTTTGTTGCAGGGCCTAAATGTGTTATAAAAGAGGTGTGGGAGATGCTGGTTGCAGCCACATGATTCCACCCTTCGTACGGTTAAAGGTTTCGCAAAATGGAAACTAGAAACCTTATTTTGGATATCATAATTTCGAGCGAGTCGTTCGGAGGTTGTAATGTATAATGTTGCCATGTTTTATATATATGAGCTGATGGTTATGTCATTGGTTGGCTGTAGATATTAGGGACGTGATTGGGAATTCGGATAGGCCACATTATAGGGGAGGTGTTGTCCGATTTCCGTTAACGCCTTAACTAGTTAAGGAACTAGTCGAGAAGGCGGGCAGGAAATGGTTTTTCTGAATACTCGTAAGTAATGTAAGCCACTAAGAGGTGTAAGGGTGTTGATACTTGTATTTCTTTCATGTCACTTAGGTTCACAGGACGACAAGGTGACCGAGATAAAATACTAACCCATAACAGGTATGTAGAGCTATCCTTCTTTTCTTTTGGCATATCATAGACGTAAGTTATGAATGATATGTCTATGATATTTGGGATTCAATCCATTCATAAATCCCTGAGCATGAGTCAAAACTCTCATTTATTTTTGATTTTAGAACTCTTGCCATAGCTGGGTTATTGCTTTAAGTTTTTTATGTGATGAAAAGTAGTACATTTAAAGTCTATCACTTCTTTCCTTTAGAATGGCTTAATTTTAAGTGAAATGATATATGATATGGGTTTAGAGGTAATTCCAATTATGAGCTCTAAGTGTAGCTCGTGACTCGTATGCACATTTGAATATTAAGATTCTGAAAGTAGTCAAACTACTACTCTTGAGCCATCTTTATGTTGAATGGTAAGTGGAGATACAAGCTCCTCTTCCTAAAGGCTCTGGAATGATAAATGTCTCTGATTGTATAAGTTGAGTCTCTGACTACATAAGTTGTGTTTATGATTGCATAAACTATACTTCTGATTGCATAAATTGTGTGGTATTATTTTGATGTATGTCTGTAATTCCTGAAGCCCCAACTGATGTAAGCCCTAATGACATCTGAAGGGGTACTTCGGATAATTACTCCCCTGGTCTTCAGGTGACAGTTCACTTGACTGTTTCATTGAGTCTCAGATAATGACTTAGTTGTATATGGTTTCTCACTACTCTACTCATGCATACTATAACCCATCATTCACCACGTCCCACGATGGGTTGGGAATAGTTATCGTGCATAGTTTTATTACTTCTTTCACTGCGTCTCGGGCTAGATTTGTACAGTTCCACGCATGAGAAAATGATTCTGTACGTGAGGTATGATATATGTTATATGTTATGATGATACAATTATTCACCGAGTCCCAGGCCAGCTGTAATATGATGGTATATATGGCAAAATAAGGAAGGAACATCGAGTCCCTCCTTAGAGGGCTGGATACAGTATGTATATTATGATGGTACGCTATAAACGTACACCACTCCATTCACCGAGTCCCTCACTAAAGGGCCAGACACTTTATGTAGGCATGCATATAAGATTAGAGTGATACATTTGTGACTCTAAGCTCCATAGTGAACCAAATGTAATACAATGACATACACGATAAGATTATACCGTATACGATGATGTGATGCCGTATACGATGATATGATGAAATAAAATGCATAATGATACGATGACATATGAATATGAGGAGATGATTATGACACCAAGTTCACTAAAGGGGTGGGCACAACATATGATGATGTATATGATTACGTGTCCTAAGATACAGGTACAGTAATTTGTTAATTGTTATACTTATCCCCTGCATCCCTATTTCAATTATGGTCTCAGTTATGATGTGTTATATTTTACATACTTAGTACATATATCGTACTGACCCCCCTTTTCTCGGGGGGCTGCGTTTTATGTCCGCAGGTATAAATGCTCATTTTGGAGATCCATCAGCTTAGGAGTTACTCTCAGCTATGTTGAAAGTGTTCCACTATTCTGGAGGCTAATTTTTGATACTTGTCATTTGATGTATATATTTATTTATGCAGGGATACGGCGGGGGCCCTGTCCCACCATGTGATATAGTTATTACTCTTAGAGGTTTGTAGACATGTGTGTGTGGGTTATTTGTAAGTTCAATCCAGTTGTGCTCATATGATGTATTGCAAATATTTTTATGGTATGGCAGCTCGTCGGCTCGCGCGCCCTTTCCTATTATGATACAGGTGAATGAGGCTACAGATTTATGAAAAAAAAAGTTTTTGACCCATTGGAGTTTTTGTATAGTATCACTTTGTTCATAGTTCAATTTGACTACAACTGATAGGTATGTATATGGGGGTCCAAGTAGGACCCCAGTCGCGGCCTACGGGGTTGGGTCATGACACATAACCAACAATAAGACCAAGCGAGCTATAACATGGAATCCCATTGTCTCTCCATACAATGAAGAAAAGGAGAATCTACTTATCAAGGTATATTCTACCCCGCTAGGCGGGTAATGTACATATTCTATATGTGGATCAACTAGCTAAGACATAAGGAAACCTATGGTGGCACATAGTTTAAGAGACATGAGGCTACTATTAAGGCTTTTGGTAGGGGACTTACCTCACGTCCATTCGGTGCTAAGTCAAATCCCACGAAATACATAACATAGTAACATGCATAGCATATATCATAACTTGTTCATAAATATCATAATTCGTAGAATAGCTGATTCATAAAATAATTGCAATGTGAGTACTGGCCTTTCATTAATACAATATCATACTTGCATAATTCATATCATTAGACCCTAGGTCACCACATAGGGCCCTAAATCACCTTTCTTCATAACTTGCATAAAAATAATAACTTAAACGTACTGACAATTCATGATCAAAATTCATACTTAAAATTATAGTAAGACTCATATGCTTAATCAATTTGATTGAAAATTATAAGAATACCTTGAAAACATTTGATTGCATAATCATAATTCATATAATTCACCATAGAAACTAGCTTCATGAATGGGCTTTCACAGTTCAACTTGAAATCATATAATTTACGTAGAAATATACTTATAATAATCATAAACAGTGATTTAAAATGAAATTGACACAGCCCAACCCAATTCACCAAAAATTGTAGTTTACAGGTAATGAGATTTAATGAGATTTTTGAAATTAACCTTGGACTTCATGAGTGGAAAGGACTCATGAATCAATCTACACATACTTTTATTGAAATTAGATAATCTTGAAGAAACCCTAACCAAAGCTTGATGAATTTTTGAGGAACCTTAGGAGAGAAGTCTAAAATTTGTTTGGGAAATAATGAGGGAATAATAGAGTTTTAGGACTATTTAGGATATAATTTGTAATGAATCTAGTCCTTGAAAATGTCCAAATACATTATTAAAATGTAGGGAAAATACCAAACTACCCCTTATTAAATTTCCAATCAGGGCACTTCTACGACTTCCCTCTATGGTCTGTAGAAGCAGTGATGAGTCGTCACTACAATTCATCCTGCAGGTACTGAGAAAGACTTGAAAATTGAGTCTCTGATCTTTCATTACGGACGTGTTTATGACTCGTCATTATCTTTATGAGTCATCAACGTGACCCGTCTTGCATGTCTAAAAAACCTACAAGTTGATGGTCTATGAATTTTCATCACGACTTATTTCTATGGGTTGTAAGCTTCTCTATGGCTCATCCTGTTGAGTCATAGATGAAGTCCTGAGGGTGACATCCGAAGGTCATCGCACCATGCCTCAATGACTCATTTATGTGAGTTATCATTTCCTCTTTGATCCGTCAAAGGGCTCATCAACCCCACTTTTTGCCTTAGCATAATTTCAAATTCTGAACTCATGTTTACCACCCAGTTCTATGACCCATACAAGTCTGTACGACTCGTTGATCAACTCGTAGACTTAGGGTCAGTGGTCTTTTCTTGAGATTTTCCCTTTGTTCGACTTTTTATCTTACAGGGTCTTACATATTGTTCTCTGTATATATGTAATTGTGTCCATCGATATACTGATGCCATAAATTAATCCACATGATTTATCTTGATTAAGAAATAATGATTCAATGATGGTGTTGTGAGGTTAAAAAAATGTGATTTTCATATTTTATTGATCTTTTTTTGCATAATGTCATTTTGATAGTGTCGCTTGAGGAAAATAAACTATTTTAAGTTAAGGGTGTTGATATACTATGGATTTACGGTACTTTTAATGCTTTAAACTTAAGATTTTGCATATTTTTTAACCATTTGTTAGTAGAATTGATTATGTTTTGTCTTTGATTTGAAGGAAAATAGGTTTCAACAGAGGAGAAGGAGAAGACAATCTTAGTAGTGTAATTTTGGCCATCTACAAGTCAACTTAGAATCCATGGTTCTCTCCAATAGACATAGGTGATAGTCGTCGGTGAGAAGTCTAAAGAATTGAAGTTTGGGATGAGCTACAAAGCGCAGCTACGATTTGTAGGAACTCTTACAAGTTGTAGAAAGATTTCCATAATTGACATTAAAGTGTTGATTTGCAGATATAAAGTATCAAGGACAAGGCATTGGCACTACATTGAAGAAAAGAGCCAAAAAGTTGGATAAACTATGAAAAAGAGGACTGGATCTCGCAAAGAGGTCCTTGGTGAATCGCCAAGTTGACTCTTTGATTACCAACAATCCATGAAAGATGAGGACAATAGTCAAACAAGATTTACGATCAAACAACCTAAAATACGACTCACCAAAGTCAAAGGCTAGTGCAATCGAGCTCGCAAAAATGTACTAAAAATCTTTACGTAGAAGAACAGACAAAAAGGAGAAAAGACTTGGAAGATGGCGATCCACTAAAATGGTAGACGAGCTTGACTGAGCTCACAAAAATTTTCAACAATTTTTGAGCATTCTGAGAGGAAAAAGGGTAAGGAACAAATCCTAATGGCAACCCGCTAACATGGAAATGTGGCAGCTTTCAAGCTCTCCAAAAGGGAAACCTGACTATTGAAGAGTTGAGCGACTGAAATGGGAGAGTGCTACCCCTTGGCAACTTGTCGACCCCTTTGGTGAGCTCAACTAACATTGTCAAAGTGGTCCAAGCATGGTTTTTCAGCCATATTTTGGGGAAGGTATAAATAGTCTGGAATAAAGATAAATGGGTATCTATACACTACTCTAAACTAGGAGAATAGAACACCCCTACCTATTGGGGTTTTTAGCATTGGACATTTGAAATTGAAGTGTAATTCAGTTGAATCTAATGGAAAATAATTACTTTGGTATAATTCTTTTAAATTTAGCATTTTGTAGCTAAGCTCCATCCTTCTGGGTGGCGGGGTGCTAATGTAGTTTATTTGTAGTTTTTGAACTTGGGTTCTTGTACTAGCTCAATACTTTATTAATTTTATATTGGTTTTATTAATTCAATATGTTTTGATTTATGAATTAAGGTTGCAAACTTAGTTCTAATTTATATCTTCATACTTGCTTGAGAAGGTTATATGAAGTGGGTGAATTAATGAATAGTTATTCATGCATGTCAATTGTCAATTTCTCGAGATAAAGGATATTGTGCTAAGATTTGGGTTAATTTTTGTTAGCATCCATATTTAGGTTTGATAGAGTTTGCATGGAAAGTCGAGTAGTGATTGAAAGATTCTTATCGAATGATTGTTTAATCTAGCCTACTCATACATAATTAACTATATTTAGTTGTATGCTTACCCTCATTTGAACTATGAGTCTAACTATGTACCTACCCTAGAAGTCTTTCCTACACTTGTCAAAACTCCATAATCATTGATCTTGTTAACTATAGATTACTAAACTCTTTTAATTGATAATTGAAACTTATGAATTTATATTATGTCACATTTTCTTTTTTTGGCTCTACAAGAAGCTAGAGCACTTTCGTACTTCTTATTTGAATTCTTTCATTACTGTTCCTTGTGGGATTCGACCCCGACCTTATACGTTAAGTTTATATTGCTAAAGATCGCCTATGCCTTGAATCATAAGAGCTATATTTGAGTGTTATCATCAACCCTCATCTAATAGCTTGAATAGACCAAGGGATAGCTAATCTGGGATCACTAGTAACCGTTAGTAAAGCATACACCCATAGACGGACCAAGCTTCATGATAATAATCACTTATTTAGGGGACTAACCACTTAGGTGAAATTAACTTACTGATCTTGAATGTTACACACTAGACAAGAATTACCAATATAAGGTTCTTTTGAGTTAAGAATTTGTGGAAAACACATATACCCTACTTTTTGTCTGTTATTGAATTCAAACATATTAATTTGTTACTTGGATTCTTGTTACTTGCAATGGTGTAATACCCCTTAAAAACATTGTATATGATGTTTCAATTCTCGATGAAAATAATATTACTTCTGTATTTTGGGCATAACTTTTAATAGGATGGTTCAAATTATATGATTCAAATTCTAAATAACCCCAATATCATTACCTACAACTTTTGTGAAGACCATATTTTAACTTTTAGAGGTTATATAGGTCAAATAAATTAATTATTGCAGGACATGGTGTTGTGATGAAATAGAGTGTTTGTAGGAAAAAAATCATATCTCACAGCACGATGATCCAAATCGATTGATTCTTGAACGACATGAAAGTGGAGTTCTAGAGCAACAATTCATATGAGATACCAAATCCTAATGAGAAAGTTATCTTGTTCAAACGCAGCTCTAAAAAAGGGTATTCCGTTAAAAGAAGGTTCATGTTATACCACGTACTTTTATACCTTGGAAGGTTATTAAGCTTCTTAAGTTTCTTGATAGGCTCTTAAGTTTCTTGAAAGGTTCTTAAGCTTCTTATAAGTCACCATGTGATTTGGATAATCTATAACACTACAAACAACTCTAAGGAAGGGGGAATGTGACACCCCTTAGTAGGGAAGATTGGAAATATGGTTATAAGAATCTAGAAGAAGTTGGAGGCCAAGTAATGAGTCATAGGACTCGACTTACGTACGTAAACTACCAACTTGAAAATCTTATATTCTTAAGCTACTTGAGTTCATACCAAGCTTATGTAGCAAGGATTACATAAGTTTGTAAAGTAAGACGAGATTACGAACCCATATGGAGGAAAAGAAGGTGACACATGACAGCAAAAGGGAGTGCCATGTGGCAGTAGATGGAAGTAATATGTGGCAACAACTGAAGCAAGGGGGTGAGCCCCACATGCCAAGTGGTAGCCCCTAAGTGGAGGAGGTGATGCATTGGCCCACTAAGGGTTTGACACGTGTCACCACTTAGGGGATGACATGTGTCACCCCCTAAGGTATCATATATATATATATATATATATATATATATATATTATGAGTCATTCTTATCTACAACCAAATTCATTCTTATCTACAAACTTCTAGAGAAAAAGAAGAGAAGAGAAACCTTGAGCTAGAGAAAAGAGAGCCATGGGTTGGAGAAAAAAAAGGGTAAGTCCTCCGTTTTCATTCCATGAATTAATTATCTAGGATATACCATGATTATATGAAGGTTTTATTAATGTAAATTTATGATTTAGGTCTGCACCAAAAGGAAAACAAGCAGCCATAAAGTTTTAGTCGCGCTAAAGAAACTTCCGAGGCGAGTTTTGGCGAGTTCGGGCAAGGTAAGGTTTTCCCTTTCAAATTGGAGTTTATGATGATGGATCTATGGCTCTCAAGCCTTCTATATGATGGAGATTAGTAAAGAAATGTGATACTATCTTCCTTTCTTTGGCATGGTCTTTAAGAAATAAATATATGATTTTTATATGCTTCCAAGTAAGTTCCTATTCTTAGAACCACTTGGATGGACAATGTTTTAGATTTCTAGAGGTTCTATTTTGATGCAATCCATAGTAACATTCAAAAGGTACTTGATATGGCGTTTGTTTTGATTTTTGAATGATAACTCATTTTGATTATTCCATCGAGTCTCAAATATGATTTAAATTGCATTTAGTTTCTCACTACTCTACTCGTGGATGCCTTAACTCTTCCTTCACTAAGCCGAGGACAGGATATACATGATGGTACATACTTCTCTGTCTTGTTCTCCATGCCTCAACTTGAGGGGGTAGGTACGCCCTGTACATGGGTTGTGGAGTTATGATGTGACATGTACACATATGTTGATGTCTGGTGATATGATATGATATCATATGGCCATCTGATATGATATGATCTATTATGGAGATATTCCCTACTCTGGAGTATGTTGTGCTGTGGCGCTAGTGATGCGTTTTGTTCACCGGGTCCCCTAATGGGGGCCAGATATGACATATGTTTTTCTGCATGCATTATCTATGTTTGTGATAAGTATTTTGATATTCTGGATATTTTGCTCATTTTTTGTACATTCTATTCTGGTTATGACTTTATTTATTAAAGTCCATGCTTTACATATTTAGTACATTTTCCGTACTGAACCCCTTTCTTCGGGGGCTGCATAACATGCCCGCAGGTACAGACGTTTGAGTTGCTGACCCGCTTGCTTAGGACATCCACTCTACTGTTTGATAGTGCTCCTTTGTCCGGAGACCATATTTTGGTACTGACCTTTCTGTAGCCTATACGTATATGTTGGTCAGGGGTACGACGGGGTCCTGTCCCGTCATATGATTATGCTATCATTCTGTAGAGGTCTGTAGATATGTATTTGTGGGTTCTTTATATGTTTTGGGCTTTTATGTTCCGTGATGGCCTTAACGGCCTTCGTGTGCTACATCTGCTTTTATGTGCTCCTTAGCAACCTCTTTTGATTTCTACATTTGTTTCCTCTGCTAACATGCTAAGTGAGGCTAAGGGTATGTATGGGTGCCTAGCTCGGGCACTAGTCATGGCCTACGAAGTGGGTCGTGACAATTCATCTCACAAATAATGGAAAGATCTAGATACATTTAACATCACTCATGACATCAATAATCCTCCATTAGACATCACCCATGATATCACAATCTTCTATTAAATTTTCATATTTTTCTTTATAATTATTTTAATTAGTTTTAGGTCCCTCCTTCATACCTATAAATACCCACCTTATTTCATTATTTTGTACATCAAGCTTTCTCAAACAACTCTTATCTTTATACACTACTTTACTCATTCGCAAAATATAATTTTAGTTAGTAGTGTAGAAATACTATACATATGATTCATATACTCTAGATTGTATACAAAATACTCTGGCGAGGAGAAAAGACTAGGATTCAAGAGTGTTCATTAAGTCCTTCGATTCTAAGTAACACTTTGGATTCCAGGTATGTCAGGCTTCAATGAGAGTACTTCTTCCACTCTCATGCCTAAAATATTTTGATTATATGATAAATTATATTTATTTTCTTTAAGATTTACTCTAAGATATGTGGGTATTGAATCATGGATCATTTCATCCATGAAGCTCAAATGAAATACCAAAATTTTCTATTTAATTCAAATATGAAACTTTATGGATTTTCATATCATGATTCCAAATGCGTAGATTATTAAGTATTTGAAGTTTAATTACCTATATTATATTATTGTGTGTAAGGCTTCAATGAGAGCAATACTTCCACTCTCATGCCTAAAATATTTTGAGTATATGATAAATTATGTTTATTTTCTTTAAGTTTTACTCTAAGTTATGTGGATGTTTATCCATGGGTTCTTCCACCCATGTAGTCCAAAACTCTTTCAACTAAATCTCTTGATTTCAAGTAATATTTTCTTATGGGTAATTCTTATTTTTACTTAAAAGCATGAATCATGGTTAAACTAATGGTTATTGTTCTATTTTGATGCAACATGATTTCATATGTATGAATTGATGGTTTGCAAGTAATTTTTATATTTATCTCTTTAAAAGTTCTTGAAATTCATGATGGGTTATTTAAAGCATGATTTTTAATAAATGGATTTAAAAGTATTTATGCATATTTATTTACATACATGTTTGCAAGTTGAAGTGATTTGAACTCATCTAGTTTTACTATATTTTCAATCAAGTTTGACTTAAAAACTTTGAATCCAAATTAATATTTATGAAATCAATGTCTATGATAAAAAGAGAGTTATAAAATAAAAAAAATGATGAAATACTATGAATGATGGATTCTTTATACTATGATAATTCATGCATATTTGAATCACCAAATGTTTTAATGAGCTATTCTACCGAATATCATGTTTTGAATTATCAATCTATATGCTATGACTATTTTAGAGTATTAAACTATTCCGTGGGATTGACTTAGCATCAAATGGGTCATTGAGGTGGGATTCAGTAAGGGAATCGTAGTAGCAATCCCTTGTCTCATTAACTATGCGCCAACATAGGAACCCTTGTAGGCTTGGGCTAATGGATCCATGAAAGCCCTTAAAGTTAAAGTTAAAGAAATGAATGAAATTGACGAATTTCTACCCGGCAAGTAGTCTCCCCGACCAATGTAGGGGGTTATGTTGGATTCCATGTAATAGCTCACATGGTATTTAATGTCGATTATTGTCATCTTCCCACAAAATAAATGTTTTAAAGGATATATATATGATTGATTATGCATGTATTACATTATATTTAATATTACATAATTTTTTTAATGTTTTCTCAATATTCATGCATGCTTACATACTTAGTACATTCAAAGTACTAACGCATACTCTTTTGCCTACATAATATCACCATGTAGGGACCATTGCTCCTCCTTGTTCTTCTCCACGTGGCTAGTAGAGATTTTATTTAAAGACTACTTTTGGTAAGTTCCAATGTTTCGGGAACTAAAATTCTTTATCTTTCTAGCTTTTGATATGTTGAGATCTTTGGAAAATTACTATGGCATTTCTTTCTATTATAATTGAGGATGAGCCAGGGATTTATTTTAGCCCTGTTAAATCTAATAGTTAGAGGTATTGTTGGACAAATGTAAGTTGAAGATTTGCTATTGTGATTTTCACTTGTTTATTTATTGTCATTACCTATAAAAGGCTAAAAGAATGCTAAGAGGCTTGTTTGAGGTACTTTTATTTTCCTTATTCACCATATCACATCTAGGCTCTAGGCTTGGGTCGTGACAAACTTGGTATCAGATCCTGAGGTTTTGAATGGTCCTCAGATCCAATATAGCCCGTCAAATAGGATATTTCATGGTTATGAAGTGCACCATAACTATGAATAGGAGACTATGGGACATTTAGGAAAGTTTTCACTTCTTTCAAATTCATGTCATGCCTTATAGTGTCCTATGCTTTCCTCTAACTAATGACTCATTTTGTGTTCTCTAGATAATAACTCATGGAAGAGCACCTCCAAGAGAAAGGGTTGATGATGAGGACCAAGATCCTTCAGTTCATAATGCCCCATATCATGAGGAAGGGGTAACCCATGCCGAGTTTCGCAATATCATTATGTTTTTGACTCAATTCGTAGTCAACCAAGGGCATCAAGGTGTTTCTCCTCCCCAAATGGACAATCCAACCTCTAGGACTTGGGATTTCCATTGGATGAATCTACCCGAGTTCGATGGTTCTAAACTAGATGAGGAACCTATGGAGTTCATTGATAAGGTGTACTAGATTTTGGCTATCATAGGTGTGCCACCCCCACCGAATGAGAAGGATGATCTAGTGGCCTATCAACTCAAAGGTGTGGCTCGAGTATGGTACAAACAATGGGTTGTTGAGATGGATGAAGAAATAGGGCCGATAGAATGGGAAGAGTTCAAAGGTGCCTTCCTAGACAGTTTCTTCCCATTGGAGCTAAGGGAGTCCAAAATCCAAGAGTTCATCAACCTCCATCAAGGGAGTATGAGTGTGAGGGAGTATGCTCTAAAATTCACTAAGTTGTCAAAGTATGTTCCCTTCATGGTCTCCGACCCAAGAGGTAGGATGAAAAAATTTATTTCCAGTATCTCAAGCTTAGTGTCTAAGGAGTGTAAAATGACCATGTTGGTCAAGGAGATGGACATCTCTCGGTTAATGACTTACGCAGAATAAATTGAAGAAGAGAAGTTGAGAGAGAGATCAAGGGGGTTTAAAAAGGCTAGAGTGGATGGTGGAGGGTTTAACCCTCAAAGGTCCAATTATGGTAACAATGGCAAAGGCCAAAGTGGGCAATAGTTTGTGGGATAAGGTTCCACCAATACTCCCCCTCGAAGGTTCAACAAGTACAAGGTTGCTAAACCAATGGTTCCAAGAGAGAATGTTGCTGCTCAAACTTTCCCCGCTTGCAAGAAGTGTGGAAGGACTCACAAAGGGGAATGCCTAGCCGGATCCAACGCATACTTTAAGTGTGTCAAACTGGGCCACCATGATAGGGATTGTAGAGATGGTGGTGGTAGGATTCAAGGACAAATTTCTCATGGTCAACAAGCCTAAGGAGGTGTCCAATGCACCAGCCACTTTTACACCTTGCATGGGAGACGAGTGGTTGAGGACGCACCCAATGTCATTACCGATATGTTAAAGGTCTTTGCTTTTGATGTGTATGCACTATTAGATCCAGGTGAAAATTTATCATTTGTTACTCCATTCTTTGCTAATAGGTTTGATGTGTTATCCAAAATATTATTAGAGCCCAATTTGGTGTCTACCCTCATTGGTGAGTCGGTTATTCCTAGAAATGTCTATAGGGGTTGTACCCTATCTATCTTACATAAAATTATTCCTTGTGATCTCATTGAGCTTGACATGGTAGATTGCGATATCATTCTTGGGATGGATTTATTACATGCATCTTATGCTTCTATAGATTGTTGGATTCATCGAGTCAAGTTCCAATTTCTAAATGAGCCTATTATTGAATGGGAGGGTCTTGATTCGATGGTGAAGGGTAAGTTCATTTCTTATCATAAGGCCCAAAAAATAATTTATAAGGGTTGTATTTACTACATTATGAGAATTAGGGATGTCAACTCCGAAAGTCTTCCTCCTGAGTTGGTTCCCACAGTCAATGAGTTTCTTGATGTCTTTCTCGATGACCTTCTCAATGTATTTCCCAAAAGAGAAATTGATTTTGGTATCGATCTCCTCCCCGATACCCAACCTATCTCTATTCCTCCTTACTAGATGGCCCCAGCAGAATTGAAAAAGTCAAAAGAACAATTAAAGGACTTGTTAGAAAAGGGGTTCATAAGACCAATCATTTCTCCATGGGGTGCTCCCGTGTTATTTATGAGAAAGAAAGATGGGTAGTTGCTTCAAATATGCATAGACTACCAGCAATAAAATAAGATGACCATTAACAACAAGTACCCACTCCTTAGAATAGTTGACTTGATTGATCAATTGTAAGGGGCAAGTCACTTCTCCAAGATTGACCTTCAGTTCGGCTATCACAACTATGTGTGAGGGAGTGTGACATTCCTAAAATGGCTTTCCGAACAAGGTATGGTCACTTTGAGTTTTTGGTGATGAGATTTGGGTTGATGAATGCACCAGCGGCGTTCATAGACTTGATTAATAAGGTGTTCAAACCTTACCTTGATACTTTTGTGGTGGTCTTCATTGATGATATTTTAATTTACTCTTAGGGTGAGGAAGAAGATAAAAATCACTTGAGAGCTGTACTTCAAACGTTGATGGATAGGCAATTGTTTACAAAATTTTATATGTGTGACTTTTGGTTGAAAGAGGTGGCATTTCTTGGTCATGTAGTGTCCGGTGATGGGATCAAGGTTGATCCTATGAAAATAGAAGTAGTTAAGAATTGGCCTAGACCATTGTCTCCTTCAGATATTAGGAGCTTCTTGCGTCTAGCCGGGTATTATAGAAGGTTCGTCAAAGGGTTTTCTTCCATCTTATCTCCTATGATGAAATTAACCCAAAAGAAAGCCAAATTTATATGGACAGATGAGTGTGAGAAGAGTTTCCAGACCTTGAAAGATCGAGTTACCTCCACTCCTATTTTGACTCTACTAGAAGGATTAGAAGGGTTTGTAGTTTATTATGATGCTTCAAAGATTGGTTTAGGTTGTGTATTAATGAAAAATAGCAAGGTCAAAGCCTATGCTTCTAGACGATTAAAGGTGCATCAGCTTAACTACCCTATCCATGACCTTAAATTGGCGATCGTTATTTTTTCTCTAAAGATTTGGAGGCAGGTGCATGTGGATATGTATACCAATCATAAAAGTTTCAATATGTGTTCACCCAAAAGGACCTTAATCTAAGGCAGAGGAGGTGGCTAAAACTCCTTAAGGACTATGACATAATGCACTATCATATAGGTAAAGCCAATGTGGTTGTTGATGCACTTAGTAGAGTGTCTATAGGGAGTGTGGCCCATGTGGATGAAGGGAAGAGAGAGTTGGTGAAAGATGTTCACCAGTTGGCTAGATTAGGGGTGAAGTTGTATGATACTGATGATGGTGGTATGGCTGCTCAAAATAGGTCCGAATCCTCTTTGGTGATGTTAAATCAAAGCAAGATCTTAACCCGATGTTTATCGAGTTAAAGAAGTTGGTGAATGAAAAAAAGATAGAGGTCTTTTTCCAAGGGAGATATGGGGTGCTATACTACCAAGGTCGGCTATGTACTCCATTTATCTCGGTTCAACAAAAATGTATCGAGACTTAAAAGAGTTCTATTGGTGGGGTAGCATAAAGAAGTACATAGCAAGATTTGTGTCCAAATATCCGAATTGCCAACAAGTGAAGGTCAAACATCAAAGGTCGGATGTCCTAGCCCAAGACATTGAAATCCCTACTTGGAAGTGGGAAGATGTGAATATAGATTTTTTAGTGGGTTTGCCTCATACCCTAAATCATCATGATTCGATTTGGGTAATTCTCTAGAAGTTGGCTCACTTTCTACCGGTTAAGACTTCCTATAGTGTCGAAGACTATGCCAAGTTGTATATTCGAGAGTTGGTAAGGTTGCATGGTTTGCCGTTATCCATTATTTCGGATCATGGTACCCAATTCACTTCTCACTTTTGGAGATCATTTCAAAAGTTCTTCTTTACTAAGGTAAACTTGATCACCGCATTCCATCCTTAAATAGATATGCAATCAAAAGGAAAATTCAAACACTAGAGAATTTGTTAAGGGCTTGTGTGTTGGAGTTTAAAGGAAATTGGAATGATTATCTAGTGCTCATCGAGTTTGCCTATAATAATAGTTACCACTCAAGTATTGAGATGGGGCCATTTGAGGCTTTGTATGGGAGATGATGTAGATCCCTGATTGGTTTGTTCAAAGTAGGTGAGATGTCCTTCTTGGGCCCCGACTTGGTACTTGATGCTTTTGAGAAGGTGAAGATCATTAGAGAAAGGTTGAAGACGGCTCAAAGTTGTCAAAAGTGCTATTCCGACACTAGAAGAAGGGATATTGAATTTAATGTAGATGATTGGATGTATCTGAAGATTTCACCCATGAAGGGTTTGGTTCAGTTTGCTAAGAAAGGAAAATTAAGCCCTAGGTATGTAGGGCCTTATAGAATCATGAGAGGTGTTAGCAAGGTTGCACATGAGTTAGAGTTGCCATTGGAAATGATCATGGTTCATCCGGTGTTCCATATGTCTATGTTGATAAAATGTGTGGGTTATCCTAGTTCCAATATTCCTTTAAGAGTAGTGAATGTTGAAAAAAACTAGACCTATGAAGAAGTTTCGATTGAAATTTTGGACTGAAAAGTTAAGAAATTGAGGAACTAAGAAGTTGCATCTGTTAAAGTCCTTTAGAGGAATCAACAAATAGAAAGTGCTACAGGGGAAGCGAAGAAGATATGATTAAGCGATACCCTCATCTTTTTCCCTCTACCCAAACCTAAGGTATTAAATTTTCCTAGCTCAATTACTTGAAATCCTTGCTCAACCTTTCTTGTTATATGCTTGGAAAATTATGAAATATGTTTCGAACAATGTTTTAAATTACACTATTGCATTAATGATGTATTATTGGTTTACACTCTACTCTACTCAAGCTAAGTCTTTCCTCATTCGTGGATGAATGTTCCCAAGGGGGAGATAATATAACACCCACAAAAAACGTTGTATATGATATTCCAATTCCCAATGAAAATGATATTGATTTTGTATTTTGGGCATAATTTTTAATAGGATGGTTCAAATTTCTTAATAACTCCAACATCATTATCTACAACTTTTGTGAGAATATATTTTAATCTTTGGAGGTTAAGTAGGTCAAATAAATTAATTGTTGCAAGATATGGTGTTGTGATGAAATGGAGTGTTTGTAGTAGAAAAATCATATCTCACTGCAAGATGATCCAAATCAGTTGATTCTTGAACTACATGACAGTGAACTTCTAGAGAAACAATTCATATGAGACACCAAATCCCAATGAAGAATTTATCTCGTTCAAATGAAGATCTAAAAAAGGGTATTTCGTTAAAAAAAGATTCATCTCACCAACAATGGAAAAATCTAGATCCATTTTACATCACCCATGACATCAATAGTCCTTCATTTGACATCACTCATGACATCACAATCTTCTATTAAATTTTAAGATTTTTCTTTATAATTATTTTAATTATTGTGAGATCCCTCCTTCACACCTATAAATATCCATCTTATTTCATTACTTTGTTCATCAAACTTTCTCAAGTAACTCTTATCTCTAAACACCCCTTTACTCATTCACAAAATATAGTTTTAGTTCTTAGTAGTGTAGAAATACTACTCTGGTGATTTATATACTTCGGGCAGTACACAAAACGCTCCAGCTAGGAGAAAAGAGTTTTCATTAAGTCCATCGATTCTAAGTAATGCTTCGGATTCCAAATATGTAAGGCTTCAATAAGAGTATTCATTCCACTCTTACGCCTAAAGTATTTTGATTATATGATAAATTATATTTATTTTCTTTAAGATTTACTCTAAGATATGTGGGTATTGAATCATAGATCATTTCATCCATGAAGCTCAAATGAAATACCGAAATTTTCTATTTAATTCAAATATGAAACTTTATGGATTTTCATATCATGATTCCAAATGCATAGATTATTAAGTATTTGAAGTTTAATTACCTATATTATATTATCGTGTGTAAGGCTTCAATGAGTGCAGGTGTTCCACTCTCATGCCTAAAGTATTTTGATTATATCATAAATTATGTTTATTTTCTTTAAATTTTACTCTAAGTTATGTGGATGTTTATCCATGGGTTCTTCCACCCATGTAGTCCAAAACTCTTTCAACTAAATCTCTTGATTTCAAGTAATACTTTCTTATGGGTAATTCTTATTTTTACTTAAAAGCATGAATCATGGCAAAACTAATGGTTATTGTTCTATTTTAATGCAACATGATTTTATATGTATGAATTGATGGTTTACAAGTAATTTCTATATTTATCTCTTTAAAGGTTTTTGAAATTCATGGTGGGTTGTTTAAAGCGTAATTTTTAATTAATGGATTTAAAAGTATTTATGCATATTCATTTATATACATGTTTGCAAGTTCAAGTGATTTGAACCCACCTAGTTTTACTATGTTTTTAATGAAGTTTGACTTAAAAACTTTGAGTCCAAATTAATGTTTATGAAATCAATGTCTATGATAAAAAGAGAGTCTTATAAAATAAAAGAATGATGAAATGCTATGAATGATGGATTCTTTATACTATAAGGATAATTCTTGCATATTTGAATCACCAAATGTTTTAATGAGCTATTCTACTGAATATAATGTTTTGAATTATCAAGCTATATGCTATGACTATTTTGGAGTATTAAACTATTCAGTGGAATTGACTTAGCATCGAATGGATCATTGAGGTGGGAATCGGTAAGAGAATCCTAGTAGCAACCCCTTGTCTCATTAACTATGTGCCAACATAGGAGCCCTTGTAGGCTTAGGCTAATGGATCCATGAAAGCCCTTAAAGTTAAAGTTAAAGTTAAAGAAATGAATGAAGTTGACAGAGTTCTACACGGCAAGTAGTCTCCCCGGCCAATGTAGGGGGTTATGTAGGATTCCATCTAATAGCTCACATGGTCTTAAATATCGATTATTGTCATCTTCCCACAAAATAAATATTTTAAAGGATATATATATGATTGATTATCCATTCATTGCATTATATTTAATATTACATAATTTTTTTAATGTTTCCTAAATGTTCATGCATGCTCACATACTTAGTACATTCAAAGTACTAACGCATACTCTTTTGCCTACATGATATCACCATGTAGGGACCATTGCTCCTCCTTGTTCTCCTCCACGTGGCTAGTTGAAATTCCGTTTGTAGATTACTTTTGGTGAGTTCTAATGTTTTCAGGAACAAAACTTCTTTATCTTTATAGCTTTTGATATGTTGAGATCTTTAGACAATTAATATGGTATTTCTTCCTATTATGACTGAGAATGAGATAGGGACTTATCTTAGCCCTGTTAATTCTAAAATTAGAGGTATTGTTGGATATATGTAAGTGGAAGATTTATTATTATGATTTTCGCTTATTTATTTATTATCATTACCTACGAAAGGCTCAAAAAGTTCTAAGAGGCTTGTTTGAGGTACTTTCAGGTTCCTCATTCGCCATATCACGTCTAGACCCTAGGTTTGGGTTATGACAGATTATTACTGTCATGATCCAAGTTAGACTATAAATGTGATATGATAATTAGAATCTCGAGGGACTCCAACCAAGTCTTTTAGCGTACATAGCATGACATACATAACAATGAAATTAAAGAAAACCTTATATGCAGAAGATAGTCTCAACATAGAAATTTTGATATTAGAGAATTCAAAATATCACATTCGTAATAAATGAAACACACTCTTCTAGTCTAACAATGCCTCTACTGTATAGACAGGGGACATAGGAAAATGCCTATCTTACCTAAAACATAAGAAGTACATAAGTCAAAAAGTAATGAACTGACATAATGTTTATGCCCTCGAAACATGAGGACTCACCAAAATAAGCTAACTCTAAGTAGAATCCTGAACTATCGATGGGAATGAGTAAGAGAGTCATGACCTATATTATAAAATAATATAGGCAAAAGTATGTGTTAGTACATGAAATGTACTAAGTATGTGAGAAATATGCATAACAGTGAAATAAACACATAATAAGCATGAACATGAGCTCATCACCCAAATATCTAGGAAAATGTGAAACATAACAAAAAGTCTTTGAAAATAATAACCAACTCATTGACTAGTCCTCGATAAATGAGGGCGTACCACAAACATCATCGGATAAGAAAGCTTAACTAGCCACGTGGATGAATATGATCTTCAATCTCAACCCCTACATTATGAGACAATGTAGGTAAAAAGTATGCATTAATACATTGGAATGTAATAAGTATGAGGGCATGACATGCATAGTAAATCATGGGATGCAATGGTCAAGTAAAATATATGATAAGATGAGATAAATAAAGTCTCGAGAAAATCCTAATGACCAAAGCATTTGAAAAGCATAATTGAGATCATGAAAATACATATGAGATCGTAAATATATGGGATAGGAACCATAACCAACAATAAGACCATGCGAGCTTTAACATGGAATCCCATTATCTCCCCATACAATGAAGAGAAAGGGGAATCTTCTAGCCAAGGTAGACTCTACCCCGCTAGGTGGGTCATACATATTCTATATATAGATCCAATAGCTAGGCCATGAAGGCAACCTACGATGGCATGTAGTTTAATAGACATGAGGTTGCTACTAGGGCTTTTGGTAGGGCCCCCACCTCAAATACACTCGGTGCTAAGTTAAATCCCACGAAATACATATATAACATAGAAATCATAATGACAAATATCATAGTCATGATCACAGGTTGGAAATCACAGAGTAGCTCATTTTCATAATATACTTGTAATGTGAGAATTATCCTTTCATTATTATAATCATATTTGCATAATTTATATAGTTTGGTCCTAGGTCACCATATGGGACCCTAAGTCACCATACTTCATAACTTACATGAAATTCATACCTTGAACGTATTTCTCTTCAACACAATTCATACTTTAATTTAGAGTAAAACTCAAATGCATAATCAATTTAAATGAGATTCATGATAATACCTTTGAAATCATTAAATAAAAGTCTCATAGAATATAACTTGAAAATTTATAATAATAGTTTATACTTGAAATTAAAGTAAGCCATGAATGCATGATCAATTAACTTGAAAATCATGAAATTGACTTGAAAACATGCAATGATCATATACTTTCTGTCATCCTATACATATTTCATAAAGATAATATCATTTGGAAGTATAATTGAAAGTGCCCATAAATCATATCATGAATCCTAGAGATCAATATAGGAGAATTCATGGAAAAACTCTTCAATTTAATGCAATAACCATCAATTTATATCAAAATAGACTCATAATCATAATTTGAATCATAATTCATGAAATTGGAATAGAGATCATAAAACGCCATACTTTAATTTAATAGAAACTTGACAAATTGTTTGGGCTTCATGGATGAAAGAATCCATGAATAAATACTCACATACCTTGAGTGAGAAAACCAAATAATTTGGAAGAACTTGAGAGTTTTGATGGAGAGCTTGAGTGAATTTCTTTGAAGTCTTCAATGGAGTCCTTGAGAGTCTTTTGTAGAGAGAGAAATATTTGAGTAGGTGAATTGTAGAAGAATGAATGGAATTTGAGGTTTAGGGTAGTTTATAGCGTAGAATTAGGTCCTAAATACATTAAGGTTCATTAAAAACAATTAGAGAAAGTCTAAAGTATACTTACTTAAAAACTAAATTCGAACAAAAACAATCGCCTAAGTCCGCGATGCGAAGGTGTTTCCTGATTGGCCTATTTTGAGCGAATGAGATTTTGGCCTAATTTTCACTCAGAAAAAAACTTCACTAAACGGGAGAAAGTCCGTGATGTGGAGATGCCACGCACTTCACTATTTTGCGCAGTTTCTTCAAAAATCTATCTTTCGATATTCCAGACTTGGATTTGCCAAAAAGATTAAAAATAATATATTACGTGAGAGCCCATTCCCAAGGCATTTTTAAGGTACTTGTGAGCATTTTGAGGAATATTACATCCCTTTCTTGAACTTAGGAGAGAATTAGAGAAGATGATTTGAGTGTTATGAGTGAAAGAGAGGAAATAGGTCTTCTTTACGGGTAAAAATGGTTATGGTGGTAGTTATAGGTGCAAAAATATGTAATTTAGGGATTAAATAAATGGTAAAAATTGAAAATACCCTTCAATTAAAATTGTCAAAGTGACCTTCGGTCCGTAGGTCCTCCTATGGTCTAGCACGACGGTTCATAGAATCCCTTGTCCAAAATAACCCAACTCCTATGAACCATGTCCTACGGGTCGTAGGTTGTTCTACAGATCATATAATACCCTCATAGAACTCATATACCCAAAACAGTAGCTACTGGAATTGCACGTTGACACTACAACTTGGGTCTATAGATCGTTGAATGTATTATAAGTAGTAGACCCTTCTCTTCCTGCCAACTTTCCAAAATCCAAAAATCTTGTATCTGAGTCTCCTCTACGGGTCAACCCTATGGATGATAGAACTTTTTATAGTCCAAAGGACCCTCTCATAGAGTTAGTTGACACTTGGAAAATTTTCCAAAGTCTTAGGGTCTTCCTACGACCCGTACCTACGGAGGTAGTACCTTATAAGGTCCATAGGTTCAACTCGTAGGTCGAATTTTATGCTTAACTAATTGCTCAAACTCCAATTGACTTCTGATGAGACATTTCTATAGCCTGTAGGACTTTCTAAGATCTATACGTTGTCTCATGGGAATTAGCACAAGTAAACGTTTGTGCAACTTTTGTCTTATTCCTACTTTTTAAATTCTAGCGTCTTACACTATCTAACAACCAAACATGAATCAAAAACACATCAACATGCATAAAAACATGCAGTAATCAACCCCAAGCTAAAACATGACATAAAACTATTTTCATGAACATTCATGCATACGAAAACATGAGAGTGACTAAAATGCATGAATTTGAAGGAATGAAAATGAGGAAACTAAAACCTCAAGTTGGAATAGAGGGAAAGAGATGAGGATAATGAGAAATCATATCAGCTTTGGCCTCCCATATATCACCCCGCAACTAGTTGGTCCCTCCAAAGAACTTTCACGGATGCAACTTCTTTGTTTCGCAACTTTCGTACTTGTCGATCTAGAATATCAATCAAAACCTTTTCATAGGATAGACTCTCTTTCACACCAATGTTTTCCAATGGCACAATAGAAGTAGGAGCACTAATACACTTCTTAAATAAAGAGACATGTAACATCGGATGCACCGATGCCAATTGTGAAAGTAAATCCAACTTATAAGCTACTTTGCCAAACTGCCCTTAAAATATGTTATGGGCCTACGTAACGGGGAATAATCTTCCCTTTCTTACCAAAATGCATCACAACCTTTGTAGGTGAGATTTTTAAGTAAACCCAATAATCATTGTCAAACTCAAGCTCTCTTCTTCTCACAACTGAATAGGACTTTTGTCGGCTTTGGCAGTCTTCAATCTCTCCCTAATGAGTTAAACCTTCTCCATAGCTTCACAAACCAACTTCGGCCCTATCAAAATGACCTCACCAACCTTGAACCATCGAATAGATTATGTACACCTCCTACCATAAATACCTCAGAAGGAGCCATTTGTATACTCAAATGATAATTGTTGTTATAGACAAACTCAATCAATGGAAAATGGTTATACCAATTATCATTGAAGTCAATCATATAAGACCTCAACATATCTTCCAAAGTTTGAATAGTCCTTCAGCTTGACTATCGATCTGAGGTTGAAAAGTTGTGCAAAGCTTAACTTGAGTACCAAGCCCCTTTTTAAAAGATCTCCAAAATTGAGAAGTAAACTGAGTACCTCGTCCAAGATAATAGACTATGGAACCCCATGGAGCTTAACTGAAAACGTTCAATACACCCTTACGAATCGAAGTGTAGGAGGTGGTTGAAAATATAAACCCAACGTAGACTTGCAGTCGAATCCCACAAAGAACAATATGTAGGAAATTGAAGAAATAAAGAATTACAAGCTACTAGTTTAAATCCAAATAAATAATACAATTATAATAGAATTTTTTTCAGTAATAATTTAGGATAGGGGAATAGAAAAAAAACCAAGAAGCAAAGCTTTTTCAAGCAAGGATACCAATGGAAATTGGGAATGGTATATCAATCAACACCTATACGATCCATTGCATACTAGTTTCATACAATCTCAATTAATCATGGGTAATATCATATATGCCTAGAATCTAAATCATCCACCTATTTCTCTCAAATATAGGCAAATATTTCTCAACTTGTTATTTCGAACTTAATTGAGTAACAACATAATTAAATCAACTATAGGCAATGCATGGATTCACTATTTCTAGCTGTAATCCGATATATGAGTGGCTACACATCAAATTATGCACCAATAAACTTTTCGCGGCCTCAATTGACTCATTCAAGCTCAATCTAAGTCAATGGGCAAGTCCAATAAGTAATCAATTCCATAGGAAATCAATTAAAACTTGAAATTGATTAGATTATTGATGACATAATTCATAAATGAGAAAATATTCAACTAATTACAAAAGCACACGTTGAAAATCAATAACCCACTAACTGTTTATCTCTAATACAAAATCCAACTCACCGTAACAACTACACCTAAAATCAAGCAATACAAATCAAAGAGATGAAGAAGGGATTAAAAAATCATTACAAATTAAGTTCTCAATCTTTACTCTAATAGTGTTTGTTGTGGAAACATTCCTCTCAAAGCTAAATCTCAAGATAAAAAATATCCAATTCTAATCAATGTATTCAGTGTATTCTCCAAAATGATTGTGCATGATTGTATGTTGTGTAGTAGCATCAAATTGTGAAATTCTAAATTTGCCCCTGACGCTTGGAAAACTTCTTCTCCATATTCGCAGAGGTGTGTCCGCCTTCACAGATTATTTCCACGTTCTAGTTCATATTCGCTGATGAATTTGGTGCATTCAGGGACAGTAGTTGACTGTGTGTCCACGTTCGCAGATGAATTGGGTTGGTTAGCAGATAATAGTTGATTATGTCTCCGTGTTTGCAGATGAATTTTGACAACGTTCACGGTCCTAGTCCTTAAATCATTCTTTTAGCTACCATTTTGCCTCAATTTTTATTCTTTTTCATCAAAACTCCTTGCCAACCAAAATATACATGAAACAATAATATTCAAAGATTAATTAAAAACTTTTTTTCTACTTGAGTGCCACAAAATCATAAGAAAAGAGCTCCAAATGAGTGAAAATTACCCATTCATCAACATCCCCAACTTAAAACTTTGCTTGTCCTCAAGAAAAAAAAATCCAAAGCACAAAAGGAACTCAAATTTAGCCCAACACACTTCCAATTTAACTAAGGATCATTATCATGACTTTGGTTGGTACTAACAAATAACCCTAATGAAAACTAGCACAAAAAAACTCCCTTATTCTCATGGTGCATTTTTCAAGACTAAGAATCATTAAGTGATGATAACTCAAACTCAATAAATGACTCAACGCTTTACCTTTTTTACATGCTCACTTGATTCAATTAGGAATTTTCAAAATCACCACTTAATCAACTTTCATGCCCTCAGAAGAAAAGAAATATACCAAAAAACTCACAAAGTATGTACAAACTAGGGACAACAACACAAACACTCACGCTCACAATAAAACATCTTAGGAACACAAATGCCACACCATAGGCTTGTCCATATTTTCCATCAACATTGACTCAACTTCATTTGGTTAGAAATCTCAAAGGAATTTGTTGAGCTTGTAATGTAGGCATAGAGAAGGTTAGGATAACATTTAGATATAAGTGAACTACTCAACAACTCATCAAATTCCAACTTTTCAACTTTTTCAAACTAATGCACATTGCAAATTTTTATTTCCACTAAAAATGCCCCACCCGTGCAACTATTTTTAACTTTTGGAGGATTCAATTTTTATCTCTTCACTTTCTTTCCTTTTTTTTCAAAACTTTTTAGTCTTTACAAATTTTTCCTCTATTCATCAGTCTCTTTCTCTCTCTCTTTTTTATCAAGCTCTTACATCATAGGCCTCCTTTCTGTGATTTTCCCATAACACCCCCAACTTAGTCATTTAGCCTCTACTTTCACAAGTTCATGTTCAAGGTGAGGAAGGGTTCAAAAGAGGAATGTCAGTTAAAAATTGGTAAGGTTTGTAATAAGGTTGCCAATAAAAAGAATTAGGCTCAAAGGGGACAACTAAGGATATATTTAGTGAAAAGGTGGGATTTTTAGGCCTAGTGGACTTCAAGAACAAGCAAAGAATGCCTAAAATTATTTTTCCAACCAAACTCAATTAAGAGCAATATTTCAAGAACAATCGGAAAAGTTCTAGGTAGCACAAGCGAACATAAGGTATTAATCAACAACTCACCACACATGGCATGCAAATTAATCAAGATGGTTCAAAATCATATTTTCTTTTCAATATACAAATGACATTGAATATTCAACCAACTAATGAATCAAAAATCACAAAAAAAGTTATAAGAGTTGTCACAAAAATATTCAAAATATGCTCAACTTTCAAAATGGAGGGGTATGCAATATGCAAGACTATGTTATTAGTACCAACTAAGCCACAATCTTCAAAAAGATGACAATTTTTTCCTTAAGAATCACATCAACCAATCCATTATTGGGACAACTCATACATCTACTTGGGACCATCTACTAAGACTTCACCACATATGGATACTCACACTTCACCACACAACAAACCCAAACACTCACAACAACCTGACAATTTTCCCTTTAGAGAATCATGACTCTATCCATCGTAGGGCATCACCAATCAACAACACTTCAAAAAAATAGCAAAATAAAGAAAACACCAAACAAAATACGAAAAAGCTATAAAATGAAAACAAAAAAAATGACTAATTCATCACAATCAAGATCAATAGCCCGACAAGGGAACAAAAATCCATAATCAAATATCATAAGTTTGGCAAAGGCATAATAAAATTACTCATCAACAATAAATAATAACATGGTAGGCACCACAACTAAAAATAAAATTGTGTCCTCATAATTGAAATATCATATAGAGAATATCAGGGGCTCCCCGAAATGCCTCACAAGAAGTTTGAGTCGGATGGAGAAGATAAATCATCACCAAAAGTACCACTACCACATAATCTCTTGATCTTGTCCATCATCTTGTTTAGGAAATTTCTCTTCTACTTCTCATTTTCCTTGAATTTCCTCTGACGCTGCTTGATCTTACCCTATTGTAGACTCATATGCTCAAGTTGGTAACTCATAGCCTGTAGCAACCTTCTTGGGAAGATGTTGTTACTTAAAAAGAGAACGTATATAATACTTAATGACATTTAGAGATCTTAGAGTAAGACATATTTATATAATCTTGTAGTGAAATTTGGCCTATTAAAAATAGATAAAAGTTTAAGATTTTGCCATATAAAATTTATTTAATCCCAATTTTACCAAATAAAAGTTCTAATTTTTGACAGGAAAACTTTTAAAAATGATTTAAGAAAATACCTTATGAGACATCCATGTATCATACCATATACCTACAGTTCATGATATAAACTATTACCAACTTACGAGTACTAAAGTTAACTAGTTCATGCTTCATACAAATATTCCAACTCAAATGGTCGATTTAGTACATACAAGACTTGGATTTACACTCTCTAAAATAACAAATAAGCAACAAAATTTAAGGTACAACCCATGGTGTCATGAATGGATCAGCTTTCAAAAAGATATACATAAATACATACATACAAGAACCCCACGGATTATATACATGTCCCAAGACTACTACAACATATAGATGTCTATATGCAATTCCAAAAGTTTTATCTCCAATGGACAACATCAATCATCTCCTCGGATATTTCCTATGATAGAAATAACTATCACTAAGCATAAAGGTTAGTGGTGTAAAACTATAAGTTTGAAGACTTTAGATTCTCCAATTACTCTTCTCAGGTCATGAGTAGCACAAATATAAATATAATAAATAAATCAAGTAAGCAAATATATCACGAGTTTTAAATTTAATATTTAAAAGTTAAGTGTCAAGTATTCATAGAATGACGATTACAAGAGATTATGTAACAAGTTTTGTCCAATATGTACGTCATGACATCACACCAAACATGATCAATTACCAAGAAGGACTGGAGCCCTGTATCAAGAAAGGTAAAGACCCAATAATCAAGAGAACCAAGAATCATATTAAAAATGGCTTTCTAGTTCGTAATCAAAATGGAAAACTTCCGTACTTAAGATGAACCAAAAATCCATAATCAAGATGGCAAAGGTTCCAAATCAAGAGGCATGCCAATAATGACAAAGTCACAACCATAAGAAGGACAAAGTCCACAGGAATGTCAATTGATCAAGCAGTTTATACAAGTGGGTGAGTTAAATAAGTGTCCTGCAAGTCTCCAAGATACCAACACAAAATACAAAATAACAAGAGATAACCAACAAATCAAGATAGATTTTCAAAATATACAAGCAGTTAACAAAGGTACAAGTATAAGTTTCTACACAAACCTCAGCCTTTTAGCATACAAACAGTCCAACACAACTTCAAGAGTTCAAACCATAGACCAATCAACATCTCAAGTTCCTCAATTAGTACACGAGTATAAACTACTTTGAAAATATAATTAAATATCCACTTTAATTTCTAGAATTTCCATAATATTGACATAAAACAAGATTATCATCCAAAAGCAAGCCTAACATGTGTAACAAACACTATGCTACCAAAACAGTAATTCTGGCCAGCCCAGTACCTCTGGTTGTAACTTAGTTTTGAATATGAAAATGCTAAGTATGGACTTTTTAGTCTTCATAAAAGTTGTAGATATATGTTTTAAGGTTGTAAAAAATAATAATAAATCACCTCAAAATATGGTTTGTACAAAAAGTTATAATCAAAACACTAACGGTTGCACATAGGAGATTTTTAAATAAAGAATCTGGAGAAAACTTGTCCTAACTTTCGTCCACTTTTTTGAACACATAACAACAAAATTAGGTCCTAACAGGACATAATAGTTGAAGGTATGTGTTTTATATTTCCAAAACATATTTATTTACTAAAATTAAAGGTCTACACAATGAAATATTCAAGAATTACTAATATTACGCAGTTCTAAAAATGAATTTGATCACTTACCAAGGGTTAGGATGTTTCTTAAGTTTCAACAATGTGGAACCTGTTTTTCTTGTGATTTTTGTGAACTAACTCATTTTAAGGGACTTATAAATGTTCTTTAGTCCTAAATAACCAACCTTCCTTGGAGGAGCTTCAATATTATATAATATAGAAGTGATATACATCATTAAAGTTGCTGAAAAAAGGTGGCAGCCAAATAAGTCACTAAGGGCTGCCCAACTCCTAAAATAAAACACCTTAATTCTATTATTAGAAGGATATTTAAGATTTATAAGAATTTACTTAACTACCCTGATAGACTTCTTTATAATACCTTAAGGATTTAAGGAAATCGAGTTCTCCCACATCATAAGGTTCGAGTCCAAGAACTGTAAAGTAGGAGTTGATCCTATAATAAAGAAATAATCTCTTGAAGTGTGAATATTAGCTTAAGAAATTAAGGGCACTACAACTCTCTCCCCCTTAAGAAATTTTGTCTTGAAATTTTCCTTATTCTACTCCCGAAACAAGTGTGGATATTGGATCCTCATGTCTTCTTCTCGCTCCCAGGTGCTTCTCTTATAGAATGGTTCCTCCAAAGTACCATTACTAAGGGGATTCTCTTATTTCTAAGTTACTTCATTTTACGAGCTTAAATCAGGATAGGTTGTTTGTTATACATCAAGTCTAGATTAACCTCAATAGATTCAACAGGAAGAACATGAGATGGATCAGAACAATATCGTTTGAGCATCAAAATGTGTAAGACATTGTGGATCATGTCCAACTCAGGAGACAAAGCTAATATATATGCAACAGGCCCCACTCTTTCAAGTATCTCATAAGGTCCTATAAATTGAGGACTAAGTTTTTCTTTTTGGCCAAATCATATAATCTTTTTTTCATGGAGACACCTTTAAGAATACTTTATGGAAAACTTGATGATAAATATCGCGGATTTTAAGTTCAGCATATGACTTTTGTCTATCCGATGCAATCTTTAAACGATCTCTGATCACTTTTAAATTGTCTTTCGTTTGTTGCACAATTTCAAGACTAATAAGTTTTCTTTCACCAACTTCATTCCGACAAAGAGGGGCCCGACATTTCCTTACATATAAAGCTTCATAGGGAGGCATCCTAATACTCTCTTGGTAGCTATTATTGTAAGAAAACTCTATCAAGGCCAAGTGATTATCCCAACTACCCTCAAACTTAATAATGCGAGCTCGAAGCATATCCTCCAAAATTTATATCAATCTTTCCAACTTTCCATCTATTTGGGGATGAAATGAAGTGCTAAATTTCAACTTAGTACCGAAGGCTTCCTGCAAGCTACCCTAAAATCTAGATGTAAACCTTAGATATAATAAAACAGGGATCCCATGCAGTCTTACAATCCCATTAATGTACAATTCTGCTAAACACTCAAGTCGGTAATCCATTCTAATTTACAAAAAGTGAGCACTCTTTGTTAATGTATCCACTATCACCCATATTGCATCATGATTTCTTTGAGTGAGAGGAATTTCAAAAACAAAGTCCGTAGTTATTTTCTCCCAATTCCATTCTAGTATTAACCCAACTGGAACCTGACATTTTGCCTTAACTTGTTGACAAACTAAACATTTTGAAATGAAGTCCGCTATGTATTTTTTATATCATTCCACCAATAGTGTTCTTTGATGGTTTGATACATCTTCGTACCTCCAGGATGCATTGCATATGGTGAATAATATTCTTCATTCATGATTTGCCTCCTCAATTTGTCATCATTAGGAATGCATAACATATTTTGGTAAAACAGGACACCATCCTCCTCTAATGTAAAATCAAGGTTTTCCCCATTTTGAACTTCTTCAGTCAATTTTACAAGTTTCTCATCTAACCTTTGCGCTTCTTTCACCTGTTTAAGTATATTGGCTTGACTTGGAAATTAGCAACAACCGAACCATATAAGTCAAGTGCAAAACAGACATTCATGGCTCTTAACTCAAGAAGCAAAGGCAAAGGATTCAAGATAAGCTTGTGAAGGATTTGCGACTAAAGGCATCACAACCACATTGGCTTTACTTGGATGATAGTCAATCGTGAATCATAATCTTTGATGAGTTCAAGCCATCTGCGTTGTCTTAAGTTCTGCTCTTTTTGCATACCCAAGTATTTTAAGCTCTTCTGATCAGTGAATATATGACATTTTTCTCCATACAAATAATCCCTCCATATTTTTAAGGCAAACACTATAGCTTCAAGTTCTAGATCATGAGTAGGATAATTCAATTCATGTGGTTTTATTTTTTGAGAGGCAAAAGAAATAACTTTCCCTTCCTTACATCAAAACACATCCCAAACCACAATGAGAAGCATCACTATATATCACATACTCCTTCCCCTACATTAGTAGAGTAAGTATAGAAGCCTGTGTCAACAAGGATTTGAGCGTTTCAAATCTCTCTTGACATTTGTCATCCCAAGGAAAATTGGTAAATTCGATTTACAAATAACTTGGTGACCCAAAGGACTTTCAACCAGCACATCATAGTTAAGTCTCAAAGATTTAAACACTTTCAGGAAAAACAAGTGATGAACAAATATAGGAATATATAGAACCAAGGTCAAATAGTGTAAACACAAATAAACCAAATAAGTAAAATTTACCGAAAACCATGTCATGTCCCTCTTGATCATCTTTTTGCCTCATAGAATAAGCTCGTGTAGTAGCTCTTGACCCGCTAGTTTGATTTTCTCCCCTTGCCCCCACTACATGGGTATTTTTAGGTCTTGCACCTCTATTCGTTTGGGGAGGATTATTAGAAGGCTTCTGAAATGACTACACTACTAAAAGCTAAAACTATTTTTTAAGAATGAGTAAAAAATTGTATAGAGAAGATTTGCTTGAGAAAGCTTGATGAACAAAATGATAAAATAAGGTGGGCATTTATAGTGTGAAGGAGGGACCTAAAAATAATTAAAATAAGTATAAAGAAAAATTTGAAAATTTAATGAAGGATTGTGATGTCATGGGTGATGTCAAATGAAGAACGATTGATGTCATGAGTGATGTCAAATAAATCTAGATCTTCCATGGTTGGTTAGATGAATCTTCTTTTTTTACGGAATACCTTTTTTCAAAGCTACGTTTAGCACAAGATAACTTCCTAATTAGGATTTGGTGTCTCATATGAAATATTGATCTAGAAGTCTCTTTTGATTTCATTCAAGAATCAACTTAATGGGATCATCCTACAGTGATATATTATTTTTCTTCTACAACCACTCTATTTCGTCAAAGCACGTGGTCTCTGATTCTTAAGCTATTTACTTCACAAAAGTTATAGGTATTCATGTTGGGGTTATTCAAAAATTTAAATCACTTGAATATACCATTCTATGAAAGGTTATTCCTAAATTACAGAAGAAGTATCATATACAATATTTTTAAGGGGTGTTACATCTCCTCAGGCTTAGCCTGACAGGGGGATCCTTATCTCTATCTCCTTTACTTTTTGTTTTTTACTATTCGCATTAAGGACATTGCTTCTTCTTTTTGGTAGGGTGAGGGTACCTTATTTACCTAAGCTTTTTGCTATTGGTTTTTAAACTTTTCCATTTTGGGTTGTTAATAGTATTTTGGGACTTTGATCGTTTGTATATAATTAGTTTTGGAAATTTATGGTTTGTACCTCTACTTAAATTGTTATGGTTGTATCCATTATTCACTTATACATTCGAGAATCGGTCTTGATCAATATTGATGACTTGAATAGTGCTTTTGATGAACGACACGTTTTATGTGATTCCAACAAGGATAAAGAGGTCGCATAAGTTATGTGTTAACTCTTGGAATTGCATTATGACTAATCGGATTTCAAGTGTGAGTCTTGCAATAATCATTGCATGTGAGCTTAAATTGTAGAGTTATGTTCGATGTTCATGTTCGAATGCCATGTGTGTTGAGGCTTTCTTGAAAGATATGCATGAAGACACCTGGAACTTTCCCTGTTGGTCCAATTAGTTAAAATTTTGTGATTGAAAGAAATGTTCTTAAGAATGTTTTTTATGAGTGAGCTTAAAGTTGCCTTAACCTCATATGATTCCCTTGTAAGCGAGTGAACCAAATTTGGCACCATTTGAGCCTAATCTTTTCCTTTGATGAAACATGAACCCAAATTGATGAATCGGCCTTTGAAATTCTATTATTCTACCTAACAATAAACTCCTTGGAGTATTGGATGTGTTGAATAGCCAACTTAGGCATAAAGTCTAAGTTGGGGAGTGGTAAAATTGGGAAAGTAGTAGGAGAAATGGGTCATGAGGGATCACCCTTGGATGCTTTATAGAAGAATATGGAACCCCTCCATATAAAAAAGAGAGAGAAAAGAGAAGAATCAAAAAAACAAGAAAAATTAGTCAAGTTGTTATGTCAGTTCAGTTAAAAAAAAGGGTATGAATGAATAAGTCGAAAGTCATAGAGTACCTTGAAAGAAAAAGGGTGATCCGTGAACTTGAAAAATGAAAGTGAAGGAAGATTTTTGTTATTGATCCATGCTCAAAGGGAGAAGAGTCACTAAACCTAAATGATCATACCTTTTACTCAGCCCCATTACAAGCCATAAAAGAACTTTTTGATCTTGCATGATCCGATTGATCTATTGGTTGGAAAATAAGGGCAAGCCTATGGGTGAAATTATGCATGTTTTTGTCTTTGTGAGTGTGAGAGTTGTGTGTGATTCTTTTGCTATAATCTTTGTTTTTTTTTGAGAGTGTGGAATCTCTTTCTTGATGTGGGGGCATTCTAATATATGCATTGGGCATAAATTTGCACTTTGGAGCGAACATTTGTAAGCATGAACTTGCATTGAGATTGACTAGTCATTGTTTGAAGCCTTGATTGCATAATTGAACATTGCATGCTAATTTGAACCTTGTTCACACTTATATGTTGAGTCTAAATGATCACTACTTGTAGTCATTGGTTTTAAAAGGTTTAGTTTCTTGATTTACTTGAGGACAAGCAAAATTTTAAGTTGTGGTGTTGATGAGTCGGAAATTTGGACTCATTTATAGCTCAAAACTCAATGAATTAGTATCCTCTTTGCCTATATTATGTCCAATATTGACTCTAAAGTGATCATTTGCATATGTGAAGAATTAAGGATAAGGCATGAGCGTAATGTTGAATTAAAGAGATAAAAAAGGGCAAAAATACGCAAAATGAATGTTGAGGCTCGCAAAAAGACTTCGGCAAATCGCCAACAACACTCTAGAGCTCACCAAATTGGTTCAAAATTAAGACCAACAACTAGAGTGACTTAGCAAACTAAAAGAAACTCGGTGACTCACCAAGTGGAAAAGGGCGATACACGTCGTACCCACAAAAAGTTATGAGAGATTATTTCACTTAAAGACCAGAAGAAAGAGCACCAAAGGTAAAAGGAGAATCGTCAATCAGTAAGATAAGGTCAGTCAAATGATTAGAACTCTAGAGAAGGAGGGCAACTGAAGATCGAGGCTAAAGGCTAAAAAGGAGACTCACCAAATCAATAGACAAGCTCGATCATCATCGCCGAATAGATGGTACATGAACTGAAGAAGAAACGCGCTGGAATGCGAGAAGCAGGAATAAACGGTGACTCGCCAGCCACTTCAATGAGTGTGACTAACATCACCGAAGTGGTTCGCCCAAAGATTTTTTGGCCTGTGTTTTGCACAAGTATAAATTGATTTTTGAAGGCAAAAGAGGGGACGTTTTTTACTTCTAAGAATTAGAGTCTAGAACCTTTCAGTTATCATGGGGTTTTAACTTTGTTTTTAAGGATTTGGATTTGGGCAATTTGAAGTTAATATTTTGCTGAATTGAATAGAGGATAATTACTTTTGTAAAACTCTCTTTAATTTCTCAATGTATAGCTAAACCCCATACTTCTAGGGGTTACTTATGTAGTTAATTTGTTGTTTTAGGATTTTGATTTTTGTATTCAGCTCAAGAATCATTAATTTTGATATAGGTTTTGTTAAATTGACATGTATTCAATTATGATTTAAGTTTGCAAATATATTTCTATGTTAGATCTTTATGTTAGATCAAGAGGGTGATATGGAGTGGTTAAATTAACAAATAGTTGTTGATTTAAACATATCAATTGTAATCTCCCTCGAGAAAGGAAGTTTTGCTAAGGATCGAATTAGTTGTATTATTACCCTAATCTAGGCTCAAAAGAGCTAGCATGGATAGATGAATAGTGATCGAGAGATGTTTTTCATACAATTGATTTATCTTTGCCTATCCATTAATAATTAATGAAATTGACTTGTGCATTTATCATTATCCGAACAATATGATTAACTATGCACCTACCCTAGAAGTTGCTTCTACATTGTTACAATCCAATAAGAATTGATTGTGTTGATATTGAAGCTAGTTAACTCTTGTAAAGCTAAAAAAGTCTCAACCACACTCTTACTTCTTGATCGAATTCTATTCTTAACCGTTCCTTGTGGGATTCGACCCTGACCTTATATATTGGGTTTATATTGCTAACAATTACCTACACTCTGAATCATAAGAAATGTAGTTTGAGTATTATCAATGGTTCCATCATCTCCAAAATGGTCATTTTAGGCTAGTTGCATATTCGGCTTGAGTCCCTAGGCTTTGGGTGCGAGTTTGAGGCATTAGATATTTTAGCTTTTAAGCTTTAGTCTAAGTTAGACTTTGGTCAACATTCATTGTAAACATGCTCGGATTGAAATTCCATCAGCATAGTTTGCTCCAGAATGTTGAGTTTGGTCTGGAATGACCTTTCATGCAGATCTTGAGGCTTCTGATCTCATTTCGAGTCTCTTCATGGATTTTTGCTTAAAATGGTGCTTGGGTGTGGAACCACTTTTCATTTAGATAACCTCAAAGAGAAATTTTGGTTGTTCCATTAAGTATAGAATGTTAAATTTGGTAGGGTAGCATACTTTGTTTAGTGCATGGGGTTCCAAACAAATCCCGAGCACCCCATCAGAGCATTTTCTAATCTCAATTATGGGCTAGTGTAGTACCTGCTAGTGGAAGAACTTTTGTTCTTTATGATTGAGTGTTATGTGTCATATTTATAGAGGCCTTGGATCTTGTCCCTCGCGTTCACGAGCCAGGAGCCGCTTTCGCAAAGACCAAATAACTTTGTCGTTGCGATCGCAAACCCAACTCTACATTTGTGAAGGATTGTTTTCCTGACCCTTTGTGTTTGTGATAAGGCCTCCGCCTTTGCGAAGAAGGTCTGGGTTTACCCAACCCCATTGACCCTCATGTTCACGGTCAAGAACCTGTGTTCGCAAAGGGTACTTCTCCATACCCTCTAAATAAAAACCAAACCCATTTTTAGTCTTCTTCTCCAACTTCAAAAATCGATAACTAGAGCTAAGAGACTTCATTTTGGGTGATTCAAATTCTATTGTTTTCGGGAAGTTTGTGACTACTTATTGGAGTGCTCAGGGACTATTGGGTAAACTCCGTTTGAGGTATCTCATGAAATTTAACTACTGTGTTTTTTTTTCTTTAAAGCTTTAATGGCCATTTTATTCCATGGGCAGTTTTCCTTGGATTTGAGAACCGAATTGTGTTTCATTTTGGAAAAAAAGTTTAGTAAGCTCAAATAAATCTTTTCACAAAGTCAGTTTTGACATTCTCGATGCGGATCCCACAATCCCATTTTAGACCCAATTTTGGATCCATCTCTAAAAAATGTGATTTTGGTGTCAAACCATTTGTAGTAATGAGTTAATCAATATTTTGTTGGCATATCAGCAATTAGAGGTCATTCAAATCTAGAAAGCATTAATTTGGTGAATTCAAAGCACGCATGATCAACTTTGAGGTAGGCTACGATCTCCCATTTTGACTGAGCTTTATTATATATTGTTTAGTATATATTGCATGTGACTTATGTTGGTATTTACCAAGATTAGATTTCTCCTCCGCCTATTCCATTTTCCTAATTCCTGGTTGAGACTTAGACTAGTATAGTACCACGAAACCCTTAGTTTAGGCTATAGGACTCATTTGTGATATTTTCTTAGTATTATTATCCCTTTTAGGATTTAAATGTATGGCCTTAGTCTAGGTTTGAGCCTTAGATACTTTATCATGTGATGTACCACCCTTATAGCTAGGCATAGCTTCCACTAGGGCTTGTTATGGATGTTGTAACTTTATGTCAGTGCCTGAGACCTTAGTGGCTCATTGTAGCCATAAGTTTGGCTTAGTTGTGCTTGTTGGGAGCTAAGATAGTATATTTTAGGGTAGGGTATCGATCCTAGAGGTATTTTCTCCCCTATCTGATTTTGAGCCATTTCCCAATTACTTCGCCTTATGTTTAGCAGTAGGCTTATGATGCCTTTATTTCTATTATATATTATTAGGATCGAGGCTATATTCGATGAGCGATTGGATACTAGGTTAGTTCCTTTTCCCTTATAATATGGTATGACTTGATGTTACTTTTTACATTGTGTATGTCTTATTTGGATGCTGGTGATGGCGTGTTTGCATTGATTGAGCACTTTCACAAGTTTTGTTGTATGATCCTGGTTTCTTCATGGACTTTTACTACTATTTTTGAGAGGACATTCTCACATTTTTTTTTAATATTTTAAAATTGGTTTTAACGGGAGTCGTACCACATGGATCTTTTGGACACTGGTTTTGAGATTTATGAGGTGTGAGGACGTACTCTTTTTTAATGAAATAATCAAAGACATTGAGGATGCACTCAATTTTTATTGATATCTGGTGCGATGCCACCCTTTTACTACATTGGCTGCATCTGGGATGCCTTTAGCCTGTATTTGACTATCCAGCACGACGTCTCCCTTTTCTCATCGGCTTAGCTACTCACTCTCTGAAACCACTACGGTAATCTTATATCTTTATATAGGACCTGGTTAGAAACCAGGTAGTCTATATAGACTTCTCGCATCCCTTATGGTCCTCTCTAGCCAGTGCACAATTAACTAAATGAGGGAGTTGTATGGGTCCGACCTAGTAGGCCGAGGAACAGGATGGGTCTATACAGTTGTTATTGATGATCTCTGAGAGCCACCAATGATGTTACTGGATTTTACTAGTAACTTGCATTCATTAGCATTGCCTATCACCGATATATTTATTTGTTGTTCATCCCTAGTTTTATAGGGGTAGGGGTATTTTTATCATTGTTTGTACCTTTTGGGTGTATGGGCGTCCAGTCAGTTATTGTTTGATTATACTTGAACTTATCTTATGTTGTATTTGTTGTTAGAAATCCCTGGTAGGTTGAGTTGGATTAGTCCTTTGGTTGCTTTGTGATTAGCGGTAATAGCCAGCTTTTCTTTCTTGATTAATTGACTCTTATAGTGCCTTCTTATTGTAAATTGGTTGATGGCTTGCTCTTTTAGGTGTGTTTCTTGACTCTGTTCTTTACTCTATGTATCTTATCTCTTTACCTTTATTTCCTGTAGTACCTTGTGTTAGCTCCTGATTAGTTACTTTTATTGTATTTATCTTGTTATATGTTATCTATACTTACTTTATCTGTCGAGCTCAGTCGGCTTATGCCTACTAAGTACCATTTGTTTGGTACTCATGCTATATTTTGGCATCCTGCAAATCATAGTAAGAGTTATCATCGATAATTTGGCCTTGGTGCGCTGTAGCTTGCATTCAGAGATTGGGTGAGCTCCTGGCATGCAAAGTAGTTTATTTTCATCTATTTTGTCTAGGCTAGTCATTATATTGTATTCAAACACAGTCTATACCTAATTTTTACTTGTAATCCTTGTTTCCTTATTTCAATTAGATACTAAAATACCAAAAGATGTTAGGTCTTGGGGATAGTTCTTGGATATATTTGTGTTTTTTAATCTTTTTTTACATTATTAGCTATTTCTGCTTCATTTATTTCTCTTATGCTTGATAGCTCATTGCTTTTGGCTCTGGTCTATGGGTTAGGCTAACCTACTACTGGGTTGGAATAGGTGTAATCATGTCCTGAGAAAGTGAGTTGTGACACCCTGATACTTGGAAAAGTTCTTCTCCGTGTTCTTAAAGGCCTGTCCGTGTTCGCAAATCATTGCCATGTTACTCCACATTAGTGAATGAATTGGATGCATTCACAGACAATAGTTGATTGTGTCTCTCTGTTCGCAGATGAATTTTAACCACGGTCACAGTCCTTTGTTGACTAAGACTCGATGTTCGCATGTCTGTTATTGAGTTCGTGGAGAAAAAATGCACTACCACTTCTTGAATTATTATTTTAGCTCCCATTTTGCCTCAATTTTCATTTGTTTTCATCAAAACTCCTTGCCAATCAAAATATACCTGACACAACAATATTCAAAGAATAATTAGTCTTTTTCTCTACTTGAGTTCCACAAAATCATAAGAAAAGAGTTACAAATGATAGAAAATCACCCACTCATTATTAACCAACTCAAGAATGTAAAGCCTAACATAGTCCTCGTCTTAATAAGAAGTCTTAATGGGAAAATAATGCGCTGACATGGTCATTCAATCCACAACAACCCAAATCGAATCATGTTGCCTTCGAGTAATAGGCAAACCTGTAACAAAGTCCATATTCAAGTCCTCCCACTTCCAAGTAGGAATCTCAATGTCATGAGCTAAACCTCTTGTTTTTTGATGCTCAACCTTCACATGTTGACAATTAGGAAACTTAGCCACAAATTCTGTAATATCTTTCTTCATGCCATTCCACCAATATATTTCTCCCAAATCACGATACATTTTGGTGGATCCTCTGTGAATAGAATATCGAGAACTATGATCTTCAGACAATATCATTTCCCTCAAGCCATCAACATTGAGAAAATATAAAGAACCTTGATATCTAAGTACACCATTTCCCCCTTGGGAGAAAGCCTAAATGGATTTTTTGGCAACAGTCTTCTTCAACTCAATTAAAACTAGATCATTGTCTTGCTTTTCCTCACATTCGCCAAAAGAGACCATTTCTACCCATTTCTCACAACAATAATACCATAAGATTCAACCAAGGGAACACCTAAAAGAGCTAGTCTATGCAGATCACAAACTAACTCCTTCTTCTCATCATCAATATGGGCACACTATTCATGGACAACCTAATAAGAACATCAGTAACCACATTTGCCTTTACTGGATTGTAGAGATCACTTATGCGATAATCCTTCAACAACCTAAGTCATCTCTTTTGTCGAAGGTTCAAATCATTTTTCTTAAATACATATTGAAAACTTTTATGGTCGGTGAACACATCAACATAGAAACCATAGAGATATTGTCTCTATTTCTTCAAAGCAAACACTACTGCCACAAGCTCCAAGTCACGAGTTAGGTAGTTCTTTTCATTCACCATAAGTTACCTAGAAGCATAGGCTATCACCTTAAAATTTTGCATCAAAACACAACCAAGACCAATTCTCGAAGCATCGCAATTCACAACAAACCCATCGGATCATTCCAGTAAAGTTAACACTAGAGTGGAAGTAAGTCGATCTTTCAATTCATGGAAACTCTTCTCACATGCTTTGGACCATTGAAATTTCACCTTCTTTTGCGTCAAAGTAGTCAAAGGCGAATCAATAGAAGAAAACCCTTCAATAAACCATCTATAGTAGCCGGCTAAACCCAAGAAACTTTGAATATCATAAGGAGATAGAGGTCTAAGAATTCATCACCGCTTTGATTTTCTTAGGATCAACTTGAATACTATCACCTAACATAATATGGGCAAGGAAAGCCAACAACCTCAACCAAAACTCGCATTTGCTAAACTTACCAAAGAATTGACGATCCTTGAGAACTTGCAAGACAAACTTCAAATGATCGGCATGCTCATACTCACTCTAAGAATAGATTAATATATCATCATTTCTTTTTTTTCACAACTTTCATTGGTTCTAAAGCTGAAAAAGAGTAATAGTGGCATTCATTTTCCCACCCAAAATTGAGAACTTGCAAGACAAACTTCAAATGATCGGCATGCTCATACTCACTCTGAGAGCCACCAATGATGTTACTGGATTTTACTAGTAACTTGCATTCATTAGCATTGCCTATCACCGATATATTTATTTGTTGTTCATCCCTAGTTTTATAGGGGTAGGGGTATTTTTATCATTGTTTGTACCTTTTGGGTGTATGGGCGTCCAGTCAGTTATTGTTTGATTATACTTGAACTTATCTTATGTTGTATTTGTTGTTAGAAATCCCTAGTAGGTTGAGTTGGATTAGTCCTTTGGTTGCTTTGTGATTAGCGGTAATAGCCAGCTTTTCTTTCTTGATTAATTGACTCTTATAGTGCCTTCTTATTGTAAATTGGTTGATGGCTTGCTCTTTTAGGTGTGTTTCTTGACTCTGTTCTTTACTCTATGTATCTTATCTCTTTACCTTTATTTCCTGTAGTACCTTGTGTTAGCTCCTGATTAGTTACTTTTATTGTATTTATCTTGTTATATGTTATCTATACTTACTTTATCTGTCGAGCTCAGTCGGCTTATGCCTACTAAGTACCATTTGTTTGGTACTCATGCTATATTTTGGCATCCTGCAAATCATAGTAAGAGTTATCATCGATAATTTGGCCTTGGTGCGCTGTAGCTTGCATTCAGAGATTGGGTGAGCTCCTGGCATGCAAAGTAGTTTATTTTCATCTATTTTGTCTAGGCTAGTCATTATATTGTATTCAAACACAGTCTATACCTAATTTTTACTTGTAATCCTTGTTTCCTTATTTCAATTAGATACTAAAATACCAAAAGATGTTAGGTCTTGGGGATGGTTCTTGGATATATTTGTGTTTTTTAATCTTTTTTTACATTATTAGCTATTTCTGCTTCATTTATTTCTCTTATGCTTGATAGCTCATTGCTTTTGGCTCTGGTCTATGGGTTAGGCTAACCTACTACTGGGTTGGAATAGGTGTAATCATGTCCTGAGAAAGTGAGTTGTGACACCCTGATACTTGGAAAAGTTCTTCTCCATGTTCTTAAAGGCCTGTCCGTGTTCGCAAATCATTGCCATGTTACTCCACATTAGTGAATGAATTGGATGCATTCACAGACAATAGTTGATTGTGTCTCTCTGTTCGCAGATGAATTTTAACCACGGTCACAGTCCTTTGTTGACTAAGACTCGATGTTCGCATGTCTGTTATTGAGTTCGTGGAGAAAAAATGCACTACCACTTCTTGAATTATTATTTTAGCTCCCATTTTGCCTCAATTTTCATTTGTTTTCATCAAAACTCCTTGCCAATCAAAATATACCTGACACAACAATATTCAAAGAATAATTAGTCTTTTTCTCTACTTGAGTTCCACAAAATCATAAGAAAAGAGTTACAAATGATAGAAAATCACCCACTCATTATTAACCAACTCAAGAATGTAAAGCCTAACATAGTCCTCGTCTTAATAAGAAGTCTTAATGGGAAAATAATGCGCTGACATGGTCATTCAATCCACAACAACCCAAATCGAATCATGTTGCCTTCGAGTAATAGGCAAACCTGTAACAAAGTCCATATTCAAGTCCTCCCACTTCCAAGTAGGAATCTCAATGTCATGAGCTAAACCTCTTGTTTTTTGATGCTCAACCTTCACATGTTGACAATTAGGAAACTTAGCCACAAATTCTGTAATATCTTTCTTCATGCCATTCCACCAATATATTTCTCCCAAATCACGATACATTTTGGTGGATCCTCTGTGAATAGAATATCGAGAACTATGATCTTCAGACAATATCATTTCCCTCAAGCCATCAACATTGAGAAAATATAAAGAACCTTGATATCTAAGTACACCATTTCCCCCTTGGGAGAAAGCCTAAATGGATTTTTCGGCAACAGTCTTCTTCAACTCAATTAAAACTAGATCATTGTCTTGCTTTTCCTCACATTCGCCAAAAGAGACCATTTCTACCCATTTCTCACAACAATAATACCATAAGATTCAACCAAGGGAACACCTAAAAGAGCTAGTCTATGCAGATCACAAACTAACTCCTTCTTCTCATCATCAATATGGGCACACTATTCATGGACAACCTAATAAGAACATCAGTAACCACATTTGCCTTTACTGGATTGTAGAGATCACTTATGCGATAATCCTTCAACAACCTAAGTCATCTCTTTTGTCGAAGGTTCAAATCATTTTTCTTAAATACATATTGAAAACTTTTATGGTCGGTGAACACATCAACATAGAAACCATAGAGATATTGTCTCTATTTCTTCAAAGCAAACACTACTGCCACAAGCTCCAAGTCACGAGTTAGGTAGTTCTTTTCATTCACCATAAGTTACCTAGAAGCATAGGCTATCACCTTAAAATTTTGCATCAAAACACAACCAAGACCAATTCTCGAAGCATCGCAATTCACAACAAACCCATCGGATCATTCCAGTAAAGTTAACACTAGAGTGGAAGTAAGTCGATCTTTCAATTCATGGAAACTCTTCTCACATGCTTTGGACCATTGAAATTTCACCTTCTTTTGCGTCAAAGTAGTCAAAGGCGAATCAATAGAAGAAAACCCTTCAATAAACCATCTATAGTAGCCGGCTAAACCCAAGAAACTTTGAATATCATAAGGAGATAGAGGTCTAAGAATTCATCACCGCTTTGATTTTCTTAGGATCAACTTGAATACTATCACCTAACATAATATGGGCAAGGAAAGCCAACAACCTCAACCAAAACTCGCATTTGCTAAACTTACCAAAGAATTGACGATCCTTGAGAACTTGCAAGACAAACTTCAAATGATCGGCATGCTCATACTCACTCTAAGAATAGATTAATATATCATCATTTCTTTTTTTTCACAACTTTCATTGGTTCTAAAGCTGAAAAAGAGTAATAGTGGCATTCATTTTCCCACCCAAAATTGATACCATAGAGTGAGGAGAGATACCGCTATATATTATGATGCCCTTATTGGAAAACGCTTTGATTCAATTCGTGCAGTTAGAGATCTTGGGCCCACCTGATAATGTTAGGGGATTTTTGATTGGCGAGAGACTATATGGCTCTCAATATGTCGCAGAAAAAGCTCTATCCATTAGAGTACCTGAAAAAATTATACTCTGATATCTGAATTCAAAAACACTATTTCACACTCTCCCCAATATGGAAAGAGGCCTTCCTTAGTATTAGTAGACCACGCTTCGAATTAGAGCTCCCCTCTAATTCAGGTTGGGATGCTGGATCCTCAACCCTAGTCCTAGCGAGTCAACTCAGTTCCCATTAAAAGAGTTAGGATAGTTTCAATAGTCAGCAAGTTCCTACATTCCTTAGGCCTGTGGCCCATGGAAAGGACAGATATAGGGAGTGCCTCACAATTTCTACTCTTATGGCTCACGACAGGCAAAACTAGGATCGCTGCCAACTAGGACTGCTCTTCAGTCTTCCTGAATCACCGAGTGTGAGTCCTTCTGCTTGAGCTCATTTTCTTACCTGTCTATAGAAGCAATTCCCTATCTTGGTCGCGGGTAAGCTTCCTGAGAAGTCTCTAAAACTTTTTCCTTTTTTAGAGAGTCGGTCTATTTTTTAATAAAGTGGATGCTGGAATTTTTGTTCTCAAACTCGCTAACTTGGCTAAGTTTGTGCACTAACAACACTCCACAATAATTATGTGGTTAACCAAGTCTGCACCGCTCCTTCCCTCCCTGAGCCATCGCTTTCCCCCATCAGTTACTCGTACAAGGGTAGGTCTCGAGCAGTAGTCGCTAATGAAGAAGATAATGAAGAAAAGTGAGCTAACGAAGAAGATAATGAAGAAAATTGGAATCCCCCATCCTCTGGCTATTGTTTCATCAATTTACCATAACAGAAAATCAACTCGCTTTCCCCCATCAGTTACTCGTACAAGGGTAGGTCTCGAGCAGTAGTCGCTAATGAAGAAGATAATGAAGAAAAGTAGTCGCTAACGAAGAAGATAATGAAGAAAATTGGAATCCCCCATCCTCTCTGTGATGACCTCTATCATACCAGGGTTGACCTATGAGGAGTATGAGAGAGTGATTCGATATAATCTTTGAAATAAGCAAAAAAGCCAAGGAGCATCCTCGAATCCTGATCAAGCCCCTGAAGCTGGAAGATTGCGCATCCGATCATTGAGTGGCACAGGTACACTCTTTTATTTTATCCCATCAGATAATTCAACGGATTTTTTTCAAGCAATCACAACTACTTTCTTTCTCTTCCACTACCTTCCCACGATCAACATAAAGCACCAACAACGTCCGAGATTACTAGTTAGAGGAGAGACCTGTACTGAAAGTTGAAAATAAGAAAGCTTAGTTAAATGAAAGCTCTTTCAACATTTTCATATGCCTTTCTCATAAAGAGAACAGAACTTCCTTCGATGTGGAAGTATGTCGTTATTCGCTGCTCCTGCTCATCAAGTAGGTGCTTTATGCTCTGCTCTTCCAGTTAAAGTCAAGCTCCAGATTATTACTCTAGTCAAAGTTCAATCTGGCTTTCCACTGGGAAAGTAAGAGACGAGTATAGTTGCGAACCTGGAAGCCTACTGAAAAGGGCTTCTCTTTCTAGTTCGAGAAGTTTTAAATAAAGCAAAAAGCTTTTTTCAGATGAATGGCTTGATTCTACTTCTTTCACTTTCTTTAGCTATTGGTCACTAGTCTAACTAAATAATAATTATATATATATATATATATATATATATATATATATATATATATATATCCTCTCTTTATCTTATCCTTACCTCAATAAAAGAATTTAATAAATAAACTTTCCCCTTGTCTTTATCCTCTTGTTCTGAGCCTGCCACCTATTGAGCCAAACAGAGCCTTTCGCCTTAGGCACGATAGCTTCACTCTTAACCTGTATTATCTGAGAAAGGCAAAGAAACAATTCCCTCATCCCGACTTAGCTTCTCTCTCTAATACAGGAAATCTAACAATTCCTATTCTTACTAACCTTTTTGCCTAGAGTCTTTTCGATATATTGAATTATCATCCCTAATCTAATATAGTGTGATGCCACCAACAGTCGATTTATTATACTACTCCCCTTAATTGAATCTCCAGGCCTGCAAAAGACTACCCACTTACGAAATAGGCCTAAGCCTATGCCAATGGACTTCTGACATCCATGCAATGAGTCATCAAATGACACACATTAAGAAGACCCAAGCCTACATGTAGAGGCCCATCCCACAAAGTCCTACAAATGAAGACTCGGGCTTGTCAATCCTACTTTCCTTGATCCAAGCCCGGTGAAAAAAAAACATAAGAAGAATCTGATAATGATCGATCTTTAAAGGCCCTTAAGAAAGAGGCTTAAGTCATTGATTCCAGTCCAATAACGCTTTTCTTTTTATTGGTATGTCGCTCCTTGAACAAGGAGCGAGCTAATTAAATCTTACTTGAAAATGAGTGAGATTCGATTCTTTTTCCTTTGTCCTTTTTGTTTTGTCATTTTCTTTTCTCTACGATTCCAATTATTATATAATAGAAACTATATGAATCCCAAAACTTCACATAATACGTATCATTACATTCAAGTCTCAAAAAAAAATTCAATTCCTACACGACTATCATTTGTGAATGTAGGTTGTGTGAGGGATATACTGTGGCTAGTAAATCATTTCATTTGCATTTTATTCAATGAGACCAAAAATACAACAATGATTTATTTTATGGACAATTATATTATTTCTAGCCCAAATGAGGTAGTGCCTAATGTCACCGGGAGCGAGTTGGTAGGGGGGCCTTAGATCTTGAGAATGGATCAAGGAAATCCTGATACTCCGCCAGCCATTCCTCATGATGAACGGGCTATGGGGGATCTGGATCTAGCAAGATTAAGCTAAAAATAGAGAGAGATAATAAAAGGTTGGCGGAGTTTCTTCCATATCTCTATTGTTGTTGTCACGACCCAACCCCATAGGCCACGACTGAGGTCCGACCTGAACCCCCGTATATGTGACTATCAGTTGTGGTCAAGTTGAACTGTAATTAACATAATACCATACAACAGAACCCTATTGGGTGATAAAATTTTCATAAACCAATAGTCTCTTTCATTTGGATCACATCCTGAAAAGGCACGTAAGCCGATGAGGCTGCCATACATATAAACCTTTATAATATTTCATGTAGACCCAGCTGAAAAAAACTTACACATACAACCCACATATTTATGTCTGCAGACCTCTGAAAATATTAACGACAACATATGGTGGGATAGGGCCTCCGTCGTGCCCCTAAATAGACAACAGTTTTATACATCAGTGGTCAGTACCAAAAAACTAGGCTCCGATATAATGGAGCCTCTTCCAACTGAGCTGAGCAGAATTCTAAGCTGACGGACTCCCAAACCCTGTATATATATCTGTACCTGCGGGCATGAAATGCATCCCCCCCCCTCGAGAAAAAGGGGTCAGTACAACATATGTACTAAGTATGTAAAACATAACACAACCGGAAATATATCTAAAATAGAGAAGAAGGGGGTAAAATATCAAATAAGAAACCTATACCTAGGAAAGTAAAATCATGCATGCTCAAATTTTCAATATAGTCGGCCCTATTAGGGATCCGGTGAATCACATCCATAGAACCATCACCTCTTTATTACAACACATCATTACATCATCACATATATACATACGTACCCGGCCCTCTAGTAAGAGAGCGATGAACAATGCAGAAGAATTGAGCACGAATCTAATAACCGGCCCGGGACTCGGAGAAGAAGTATTATAGTATACACGAGTAGAGTAGTAGGAAACAAAATATAGTTTAAATCATTATTTGAGACTCAATGAAGTCATCAAGCAAACCATCACTTGGAGATCAGGGTAGGAAGTATCTGGCGTATACCCTCTAAATGTCACTAAGGAGTATGTAAAAAGGAGTTTTAGAAATCTTAGACATATACCAGTGTGAAATATCTTATAGAAGTCCGAGCATTAACTATCTCATAGCCTTTAGAAAAAAGAAGAGCTTTGTCTAATCAATCACTATACAGTCACAGAGAAGACTCGAGGAATAGGAGTTTAACTACTTTAAGGTCCTGAAGTCATATTCAGAACCTAAGAATAAAGTTGCCCCGAAGCTTCCATCATCCATAGTCTACATCTAAGACATGCCAAAAGAAAGAGAAAAGATAGGCTTTACATACTTATGTCAAAAACATACCAAGAGAAAGCTTCACATACCTCGTATGGGTTACTCTTTGTCACATTCGCCTCGTCGTCCTTTGAACCTATTCAACACGGAAGCAATACGAATATAAACCACTCTTGACTTTCCAGCACCTTAAGTTTCACCTTAGTATTCATGGAATCTATGTCCTTGTTCGTCTCCTCGATTAGTTCTTTAATTGGCTAAAGCGTTAACGAAAATTGGGCAGGACCTCCCCTATAATATGCCCTATCCAAATTTCCAATTACATACCTAATCACTACATCCAACCAACAACAACAACCTGCATCTCATATATAAGTAAAACATGGCAACATTACACAATATAAACCCCAACCAACTCGCTTAAAATTATGATACCAAAATAGGGTTTTCTAGTCTTTATTTCGTAAAGCCTTTAATTATACTAAACGAGGGGTCATGTGGATGCAACAAGAAGATCCCACACCTATTTAAGAATAAATTTATTCCCTGTAACACACCCCCACACACCTGCAACAGCACACCATAAGCACAATACTTTACTTCGACGACAATTTAACTATAACGACTCCAATTTAGATTATCTTCGACGTCAAGCATTTATATGACATTTTAACATTTCCATCCACCTATAGGGCGTGTAACACACCCCATAAAAACACCATAAAGTCCAAATTGAAAGGATAAACCTTACCTTATCCGAAATTGGCCAAAACTCGCCAAAACTGTATCTCGGAAACTTCTTGATGTCCTGAAATGGGGTGGACTGTTTGTGCCACCTCTCCGCTGCCCTAAATTGGAATTTTATGTTATAAAACATAATTATATCACCGCTGGATACCTTAAATAATTAATTTGCGGAATGAAATTGGGCCTTACTATTTTTCTTGCTCAAACCCGTAGCCCTCCTTTCTTGCCTTTCACGTTTTTCCTTTAACTTTCTCTTATTTTTTCCAAGTGTAAAGCTGAAGATATGATTTTGTAGGCATCATAAGATATATATATACATCTCCATGTGATTAAGGAACACCGTAGGTAAGTAATTCATGGAGAGAAACTTGGAAACTTACCTTAGTTTTCTCTAAACAATGGCTGCCTCCTTTCTTCTCCACGTTTTTCTCTCTTCTTTTGGCTGAAGTTTGGATGAGAAATGAAGTTAATAGTCAATTAGCATACATATATATGTCTCCCCAAGAGGTGACATGTGTCAGCCCCTAAGGGTGACACGTGTCCATCCCCTATTAGGCCAACACATTTATGCAGCCAATCCGTGGCTGCCACGTGTCCTTGATAGGGCCCACCCCCAAGTAGGTGGGTCACCTACTTGACCCTAAGCAGGTGGGTCACCTTCTTTCATATGGCACTTTCCTAGGCTGCCACGTGGCACCTCTTCTTGCTGCCACGTGTCATCTTCTCCTCTTCCCCGTGGGTTCGTAATCTCTTCTTATTTTAAGAACCCGTGTAATCTATGCTACATAATCTTGGTATATACTCAAGTAGCTTAGGTACGTAAGACTTCCAAGTTAGTGGCTTACATAGGTAAATCAAGAAATCAACTCTTTTGTGGCATAGAAGTCGCTACAGAAGCCCTGAAAGTCGCCACTAATATCTTTTAGTGGCGACCTTAACGTCGTGGCAAGTACCTCCATAACTAAATGTTTCTTGTGACGACTCTTATAAGTCGCCACTAAAATAGCTTTTTTGTAGCGACTTAAGTCGCTGCTAAAAGTAAACAAGTATGCCACAAAAAAACTTCTACAAAGTATATGTTAGGTAAGTCGCCACTAAAGTAAGCCTTTAGTGGCAGTTATAGTTGCCACAAAAAGTATTATACTACCAGTGGCAACTTTCATCGCCACTAAATAAAGGACTGTAGTAGCGATTATTATCGCCACAAATGTATAATTCTTTCAGTAGCAACTGTAACCGCTATTAAATCTTGAAGTTTGGTGGCAACTTGTTGGTCGCCACAAAAATTACTTCTTTTATAGTGACAAAATTTCATCATCACTAAAACATTTTTATTCAACTACAATAACCAATTTTAATAATTTCCTCTAAACTTAATATATCCTCATATAATTCTATCAATTACCTATTCATATATCAATATAATCCATTGTAATCCAAGAAACACCAAAATAATTCTCAAATTGAATATCATAAGTACTTTCATTACTAAGAAATCAATAAAATATATATTTCACAATATTTCATTGTTCAATGTCATTAATGCATACACATATGAAAAAGAATATCAAGTGCCTTCAAGCTCCTCCTTTGTCGACGCCATTTGAGATTATGTAAGAACATTGCCCCTATTAGGAAAAACACAAGATCACTTTTATTATTCTTATAACCTTAATGTTAAAAGAAAAAGAGACGGTTATAAAAAAAATATTAATAGAAAATATGGTGATCAAAATAATATTTGCACTAAAAAATTGCAAAACACATCTAAGAAAACAAAGAGACAATATGTCCAAGTATATTTATATAAAATAGTTTGATCCAAATGCACTAAACTCAGAAATTCAAATTACGCCCAAGTAGATTAAATAACAGTTTATCAATTTAGTTCTGCACAAAGTTTGTAATACAGTATATAACCATAAAAAAAATGAAAAAATTCAACGACACAAATATATAGAGTGAAAAATCTCACCTCGCTTGAAACTGAAGAGCCAAAAAATTCCATCAAAATGGAAAAAGTAAAAAAAAAACATGAAACAAAAGAAGGATAGGGGCTCATATTTTCTGGGAATTTATTCTAAAATTGAACGATAAACTTAATTCAAAATAATTAACAACTCTATTAGACATAAAGACGAGGTTTTCTCTTGAGGCCAATAACAACATAGAACTAGTACTCTACCAAAATGTGGGGGCCTTTCCAACATATGTGGTGTATATCTTAGCTTAAAAAACAAAATTTTCCCTTCGCATTTTCAGAGAGAGAAGTTGGACAACCACCTCTTTGTTTCAATCAATGGAGAAATAACTTCATGTATTTCACCTTGTTTGCAGAAATAACATCTTAAGTAGTAGTACTTGTGCCCTTAGTTATAGAACTGATCTTAATTATAAAAAACACAATAATTAAGGTTATTATTCGATAAGAAATTTATAACCCCGAGAACTGATAAATGCCCACTTGTGTTGTAATTAAAACAAAAAAGTCGATAAAGATACAAATAGATTACCTGTTGAATTCTCGACATGTAGGAACCATCCTTTTTTTAATCCTTTTGTCCACTTCTATTCTCATTAGTTCTTGAAGCCTTCTATCCATTTCTACACAAATTTATCTTTGTTCTTCTGGCATCTTTCAATCTATCTCAATTTTTTTCTCGGCTTCTCAAGTAATTCAGAGAATCAACATTAGTAGCAAACAACTTTGTAAAAACAAAATAATGAATAAATATGATAAAACTGCACGCGCAAAAATTATACTTGAGAAGCATCTGACTTGCTGAGCTGATTGATTAGCCAAGATAAAAAGAAGTTAAAATCATCACAAGCATATAGTTAAAACTGAATTTATGACCATTTACTCGAACTCAATTATCAAAAAAGTCAAAATGTAGTTAATTGTGGTAAATGTGTTTTGTCACTCCATATCATTATTTCTTTTCCAGTGACATCTCCATCATCATCAAGCAACTCTTCTTTGCTTTCTTCAAGTATTCAATGACATGAATGTGATATATTGAGAATCTTGAAATCCAAGCTTTATGTGCCTAATTTCTCAGCCCTCTCTCTATTATTGTCAATATGTTGTTCATAAAGAGCATTGGAAACAAATTTTAGATGAGCAACAATATTATTCTAGCAGTCACAAATTCTGATAAAAAATAAAATTCTTCTATGAATTAGTGGCTTCCTCCCAAGTGTTCAAGTACATTTTAAAACTCTCATATAAATTTCTAAAAAAAGAATAAAGTAAAACATATTCTAGTAATTCTCAACTCAAAAATTAGACGAGCAACGATGTTAATCACCTATTTGATAAATTAACTGATCAGTAATTTATTTTTGCTTAGGATTTTCAGTTCATATTAGCCATCACATGCTGATTTTTATCAAATAAAAATAAAAAGTTTGTATGTGTAAAACAAAAAAATTGTTGAGCAGCAAGAACATTCAATTATCCACACATTCATTTATAGACCTAGGAAAATGGAAGATGCTGACCTTCTCCGAGACAGCGAATCAGTAAAAAGCCCTGAGTCTTTACCTATGAAAAGCTTATTCAACTGAGTAACCTAAAAACTGAAACTTAGATCCTCAACGAAGCTGTTTAAAATTATGAAAACCAAAATAAGGGGGAAATTTTCCGAGTGATTTTGAGAGGAGATGATGAAAAAAAGAGCGAAAACTCAATTTTTCAGAGCTCTTTGGAGCATTGGGAGGTTGTTGAGAGTGGAATTCATCCATGGTCCAAGGGTGATGGGAGTGGTGTCGCCGGTCTTTCGCCGACGGATTGGAAGCGGTGATTTTTGACTCTGAATTGTGGTTCAATGAAAATGGAGGAGAGATTGAAATATTTAGTTGGGTTATTTGGGCCAGGTCAGGGTTTATTGGGGGGGGGGGGAAATTGAGGCTCAAAATTGATGTAAATAGCTTAATTATTTATTAAATTTTATATTAGTTTAGAATTAATCTGTCTTTTCTCATTCTTTTTCATACTCAAATTAATCAAAGAATCTCAATTGTTTATCCAAAACGTGTTCATAAATAAGTTACAATATAAATAATTCAATAGGAGTATTTTAATTTAAGGAAAGCATGAATTTATAATTTGAAAAATAGAGTAGAAAACGTTTTAATTATTTCTAATAGTTAAATAGAATTTAAAGTAAAATATGCCAATACTCAAAATGTTTCTTGGGTGCTTTTTGTGCATATATTATATTCTTAGTAATTATAAAAGTAATTTAAATTAAAGAAAATATTACTTTCAAATTAATTACGAAATTCAGTGTGAAAAAAGGAGTCAAAATTGACTGTCAACAATAAGATATATCAATTATTAGTAATAATTTTCCTGCCCTTTAAATAAGTAAGTTATTTGCATTTTAATTAATTATAATATTTTATTTTATAGAAATTTCTCATTTTTATTTTAGTTTGTTTATTTATTCTTCAGCATCAAAATTATCTTTCAATTACATAAACAAAACTTTTATTTATAATTCAAAATTATCTTTTTAATAATTTTATTTCAATATACTTAGCGTTAGATATATAATTAGGAGTTGTAAGCCTAGAATTTCATGTTATATGAGATTAGTATTTGATTTTAAAAAATAGAAGAAGTATCCCAAAGTTAGTCATATATACAACAACAACAACATATACTATAATTATCCCTTCCCTTTAAATAAAAGCTAAAAATGACTTGCTTATGAACTAAAAATAGTGAACCAGAAATACTCACTATTAATTCTACATCTTTATCATCATAATTAGTTTATTTACTTTTCAATAAAAGTAATACTAATACATATGCCTAAAACTAGTTATTTTTGTAATGTGTAAAATATCGCAATCACTGAGTACTTATAAAAAAATAAGTTTATTAGACATATAAAATTACTTGAATGACTAATTTCAGTAACATTATTTAATACCTAAATACTATATTTAAAATATATGATTAGATGTATTAAAGTAGTCTAAATACTTATTTAGCAATAAGAAATGAGTAAAGACACAGTTTCTTTACAACTATTTCAACTATATTTTATTGAAAAAATTAGTACCTATTTGTGACGACAAGAGTTGAGTCGCCACTAAATATGGTGAAATTTAATGGCGACAACAAAAGTCGCAACTAAAACCTCCGGGTGATTGTGGCAACTATATGTGTTGCCACAAAAAGCCTTCCATTTGTGACGACAAGAGTTGAGTCGCCACTAAATATGGTGCAATTTAATGGCGATAACAGGAGTCGCAACTAAAACCTTCAGTGATTGTGGCAACTATATGTGTCGCCACAAAAAGCCTTCCATTTGTGGCAATTATATGTGTCTCCACAAAACGTCGTCACAACAGGTCCCTTTTCTTGTAGTGAATTACTTAGCCTCCAACTCCTTTCGACATCTCATGACCCTATTTCCTACCTTCCCTCTCACGGGTTATCGTATTCTTCTTTCCTTAGAGTTGTGTGATAGTGTAGTAAATTATTCGACTCACTTCATAACTTCCAAGAAGCTTAAGCGGCATTCCGAGCTCAAGAGTATGGGGTGTAACATCTTTCTCCCCTTTAGAACATTCATCCTCGAATGTTAACTTACCTCGTAGGATTTTACAAGGATTATGGGGATTCTGAATACCAGTTACCATCCATTCTATGATATAGGGAACAAGTACGGATATCTTCTCTCTATCTTCTTTTTGACTTCCCAGGCCACCCTCTTTATGGTTTTTGTTTTGCCACAATACCTTGACGGAAGTCACGTCCTAGTTTGCAACCTTCTAACTTGCTGATCCAAGACGGCTATAGGTTGTTCCTCGCAGAATTACATTTCATGGGCATCATCTACGGTACATACTCTGGGTGGATCACCAGTACATTTGTGAAGTATCCGTATTAGACGTACTAGGCGTATAATTTCGCAATCAGATGGTAAGTCTAACTTACAGGCAACTTTTTCCATCTTACTAGCAACTCAATAAGATCCAATGTATTTTGGGCTAAGTTGCCTTTTCTCGCCGAATCCTATTACTCCCTTCTTGGGTGACCCTGTTACGAACACCTAATCATCAATTTGAACTCTGACTATCGATGTCGATTATCTGCATATCACTTCTGCCGACTCAAGGCTGCTAGTCAACAACTTGCTCAATCATGTCGGGGCCTTTTAGTCTTTGTCCCTATAGGGGGACTTACACACTCTACCATACAACATCTTGCAGGGGGTCATTTAGATATTGGAATGGTAGCCATTCGTGTAGGCGATCTCAAATCAGTGGTAGATGATCGTCCCCGTTACTCTTGAAGTCAACCACGTAGGCTCACAATATATCTTCTAGCGTTTGATAGTATGCTTAGTCTGTCCAGCAGCTCAAGGGAAAACTGTGGTACTAAGACCTACCTATGTTCCTGATCTCTTCTTGGACTGATCTCCAGACGTTAATTATAATTGAAGTCTCTCTATCTGCGATAATAGATGGAGAAACCTCATGGAGTCTTACTCCTCCTTGACCTATAACTTCACCTAGTTTCAGCTGCATAGGTGGCCTTGATTGAAAGCAATGGGCTAATTCATTAGCCTACTTACAATAACCCGTATAGTATCCTACTCTCGTATAGTATAAAATAGGTCTGTAATAACATTGATAATTTGGGAATCCTTAGCCTCGTATAGTCCTTCTCGATTCCTTTCGAAACTTCAACTGGCACTCTATCTTTTGGGTTTCCTCTTCCCTTTTCTTTTCCAATCGATAGGGTTGGCCACTAAATACTGTTGAAGTCCCTTCATATAATGGCTCTCATAGTCATTTTGTGCTCTGTTTATCATTACCTGGTATAATTCTGAAGGAATTTGGCATATAAGTCCGCCATCTTGTAGTAACCAGCTAGTTCTACCCGTCTTACTTAAACCATTTCACAACTTTCCTTACCCCAGCTGGTAACACTTTATATTCATAATCTCGTGTCATCTTTTACCTTTACAAGAATATGAGAAGGTGCTCAACTTAACCTGACAACTATCCTAGCGTCGTCTCGCTAGGTCTCATGTATTACCTTGTCATTTCCTCCCTTATCCTACCATTGGTGTTGGGGTAGATCTTTGGTCCAACCGTGACCACCCCTTACCTTGCCTGTGGTACTAATTTCATCCCGACAGTTTGGTTTATCCTATCTTCATTGCTTTTGGTGGGGTATCCACAATTTCATAATTGGCTTGTCATTATTGAACCCCTATTCCTTTTATCATGTACTTACTCACTTAACCTAATGTTTATATATACATATCTATAGATTGCACGTCTATTCTGACGCAACTTGTAGGAGGTAGACGTAGTCTTTCCATCTCCTGGTTCATTCTACTGTACACATCTTACTCACATTGAAACTTGCTTGTCCCATCTTGTTATACTTCTTCCTTTTCCCTTATTTACTCTTTGCTCTTCTCATCCCCTATCATAGGAGGTTTTGTGTTCCTTTTTCCTTGGTTACCATTTGTTGCAACATCTTTTGTGACCAACTCTATAGCCATCATTTTGGCTTTTGGTCTAGAACGATGTCATTATCCTCCATAGTGTCTCTTGAGTTATTCGATATCCTTTCATTGCTATGCCCTTTTCTTTTTATACACACCTACCTTCTAACGTCATGTCATTCAAGGTCTTGTTAAAAACTTCTTAACACTACCTTACACAGCATTCTGATTTTTCTAATTATTGGTGACTTCCATACCTTTCTAACTTGATTTAGCAAGGGATATTATTGAAGTTTAAGCATCCATTTTAAATATGTTACCATATCAATTGCCTCCATCTTACCCTTGCAGTTTTCTCACTTGCTTCCCCCCTTTAGAGGTACTTATACCTTTATCTGCTTATACCTTGCTCTATGTCTCTATGTCCAATCTCAATTTCATCCAACCTCCTTCCCCAATCTACTTGGTACTGTATCATGTCCCCTTCTTTCTGCATATTTTTTCCTACCTAATTATCCATGTACGGAACCTTGGCTAAATCACGAGGCGACAGGAGCCATCCCATACATAAGGTGATATCTCATCTACTAATCGGTACTTGAATAATGTGACCCAGGAAGCAAATCATCCAAGGCCTTAATCTACTTATCTTTATAAGAGGTTGATACATACTTGTAGTCATTCCAACTTTTAACTAGGCATAACTTATATTCCAGCGATGATTGTCCAAGGTTCTCTCGGAGTAGTAGCTTTATCCCAACCTATATCCTTTGTTTCTTGGGATAAATGGAAGTTGTGTCATTTATTCCTTAAGTTTGCCATCTTTTTTTCTTAAGGGTTCCATTATTTTTGGGGCGACGTTGTGTACACGCATTATTCCTTTATACCTTATGCCCCTTGCCTTTATTGTGTACCCAATACAGGCTTTTAACTTAGTCAACACATACCAAGTGCGCCTTACTAGCGGTCTTACTTTATCCCCGTATTATTATACCATACCTTTACATTCGTACTCATATTCCATTCGTGACATCTCTCTGGGGTGCTTCTGTTAGAAGTTCTTTCTCTAATTGGTCGGTGAAGAACTAATAAACTATTATCATAGAACGCTTTCCAACCACCGTTAGAAGAAACTAGAGTCTCTTAAACATCACAGGACCCATCTGGTCTCCCCCTAGGTTTATCCTCGAGTCATGAACAACTTATCAAATTTTCAACTAAGAGTTAGGGCTTGGTACTTTTCAAGAAACGTGAACTCAATTGCTAGACATTTTACCTTTTACCCGGAGCTTTTTTTTTTCCCTTCCCATGGCACTAATATAGCTGGAGATACCGCAGTCTGAACTTTACTACTCAAATAGGCTTTTGTTTCTCCAAAATAAAATTCTCCAAGTAAAAAAGGGTGCCCCTTATCGACGATGTGGAGAGTACCTCCTACAGCTTTAGTTAAACATAATAGGGGTACTCGGTATCAACTTCCAAGACATATTAAGACTCTATGTTTCATTCCTTTTCCTTGTTCTGGAAAAATTTTGGCAGAGTTTCCCCTATACTCCTTACCATTCCACAACCTGCACGCAGAAAATACCAACAATGCCTCACAGGGCCAATATATATATATACATATCATATCATAGCCGCACAGGGCTTTTAATGTTGTCTCATATCGTAGCCACACAGGGCGTTCAATATCAACAATAATATAGAAATAATGGGCTTACCTCGTATAGCAACCTACGAACTGCATCTGTTGCACTTTCTTGTCCATTTTCCTTTCAGGTTTCGCCCTTACATTACAATCATATGTCAATACCTTACCCAATAGATATCTTTCTATTGATGTCGTCCTTCTTCTAAAGTCCAAGGTTAGTATAAAGAGTTGTCCTATGACTCGGATCAATAGCACGATCTTAGATATGAAAAAAAGGTAACATCCTAAATGTCATGTAGCCTCCTGTTTATAGATTTGTCACACAACACATCGATAATCAAGACTCTACTAAACATGGTCTGTAGATAATCCAAGGACGAACTGCTCTGATACCACATCTATCACGACCCAACCCCATAGGCTGTGACTGGGGTTTTATCTAAACCCCCGTATACGTGTCTATTAGTTATGGTCAAGTCGAACTGTAATTAACATAATACCATGCAACAGAAACCTATGGGTGATAACATTTTCATAAACCAGTAGCCTCTTTCATTTGGATCACATCTTAAAAGGGCACGTAAGCCGACGAGGCTGCCATACATATAAACCTTTATAACATTTCATGTAGACCTAGCTGAACAAAAATTACACATACAACCCACATATACATGTCGGCATACCTCTAAAAATATTAATAACAATATATGGCGGGATAGGGCAATCACGACCCAACCCTATAGGCCGCGACTGGGGTCTGACCTAGCCCCCCGTATACATATCTATCAGTTGTGGTCAAGTCGAACTATGGACATACAATGCATATAAATCAAGTGTAGTCGAACCAGACTACAAACAACACAACTTCATGCATCAGATCCCTATTGGGCGATAACATTTTTATAAACATGTAGCCTCTTTTATTTGTATCACCTAATAGAAGGGCACGTAAGCCGACAAGGCTGCCATAACATAGTAACATATACAATATATCATATAGACCCAACTAAACCAAACCGATATACACAACCCACATATACATGTCTGCAAACCTCTAACAATATTAATAACAATATATAGCGGGACAGGGCCCCTGTCGTACCCCTGAATAGACAAAACAGTTCTATACATTAGTGGTCAGTACCAAAAGCTAGGATCCAATACAATAGAGCCTCTTTCAGCTGGGCTGAGCAGAATCCTAAGCTGACGGACTCCCAAAACCTGTATCTGCACCTGCGGGCATGAACGCAGCCGCCCGAGAAAAGGGAGTCAGTACAATATATGTACAGAGTATGTAAAACATAACATAACACAATTGGAAGCATATCTGAAATAGAGAAGCAGGGGGTAAATTATCAAATTAGCAACTTATACCTGAGAAAGTAAAAAAATGCATGCTCAAATTGTCAATATAGCCGGCCCTATCAGGGATCTGGTGAATTATATCTGTAGTACCATCACCTCTTTATTACAACACATCATCACATCATCACATCATCATATATATACATACGTACCCGGACCTCTAGTGAGGGCGCGATGAATAATTCAGTGGAATTGTGCACGATTACTATTCTCGGCCCGGGCGTGATGAAAGAAGTGTTACAGTATACACGAGTAAGTAGTGAGAAACAAAACACAGTTTAAATCATTAACAAAGACTCAATGAAGTCATCAAGTGAATCATCCTTAGAGATTAGGATACAAAGTATCTGACGTATATCCTCTAAATGTCACTAAGGACTATGTAAAAGGGAGTTTTGGAAATCTTAGACATATACCAATATAAAATATCTTATAGCAGTTCGAGCGTTAGTTATCTCAGAGCCTTTCTTTTTTTACAAAAAAGAGCTTAGTCGAATCAATTGTTATACAATCATATAGAGGACTCAAGGAGTAGGAGTTTAACTACTTTAAAAGACTTAACATCTAGAAGTGATGAAGAGTCCTGAAGTCATATTCAGAACCTAAGAGTGAAGTTGCCCCGAAGCTTTCATCATCCATAGACTACATCTAAGACATGCCAAAAAGGAAGAGAAAAGATAGGCTTTACATACCTATGTCAAAAACATGCCAAGAGAGAGCTTCACATACCTCTTATGAGTTATTCTTTATCCCATTCGCCTCATCGTCCTTTGAACCTATTCAACATGAAAGTAATACGAATATCAACCACTCTTAACTTTCCAGCATCTTAGGTTGCACCTTAGTATTCATGGAACCTATTTCCTTGTTCGTCTCCTCAACTAGTTCTTTAATTAGTTAAGGCGTTAACGAAAATTGGGCAGCACCTCCCCTATAATGTGCCCTATCTAAATTTCCAATTAGATCCCTAAACACTATAGACAACCAAAAAAAACAACCTGCAGCATATTTTTAATCAATTCACACCAACAATATACAACATTAAGCTCCAAACGACTCGCTCAAAATTACGATATCAAAATAGGGTGTCTAGCCTTGATTTTGTAACACCTTTAATTATACCAAATGAGGGGTCATGTGGATGAAACCAGTAGAAACCCTACCCCTTTTAGAACAAATTTAGTCCATGCACAAAAACACCACACCCCTGCAGCAGCACCTCACAAGCACAACCCTTTACTTCAACGACAATTCAACTATAACGACTCCAACTTAGTTTATTTCGAACGTCAAGCATCTCTATGATGTTTTCACATTTACAGCTTCTTAAACAACATATAATACACTTCTTAAAAATACCATAAACTCCAAATTAAGAGGATAAACCTTACCTTACCTGAAATTGGCCAACACTGCCAAATTGCAACTCGGAACTTCTCCAAACGTGCTGAAATTAAGCGGGCTATTTATGTCCCTTCTCCACTGCCCCAAATTGGAATTTTTGGTTATAAAACACTATTATATAACCTTGGGACACCTCAAATAATTAATTCACGGAATGAATCTCAGAGGCTTACCTTGGCAGCCCCCAAACCCATAGCCCTCATTTCCTTGTTTCCAACGTTTTCCTTCAGCTTTCTCTTATTTGTTCCAAATGTAAAGCTGAAGTTATGGTTCCGTAGACATCATAAGATACATATATACATCTCCACGTAGTTTAGAAATATCGTAGATAAGTAATTCACGGAGAGAAACTTGGAAAGTTACCTTTAATTTCTCAAAACTATGGTTGCCTTTCTTTTTGCTCTTCACGTTTTTCCTCCTCTTTGGCTGCTGAAGTTTTGGCTAAGTACTGAAGTTCTTAATCACATTAAATACATATCTAGGGTGGTTTAGGAGGTAATATATGTCATCCTCTAAGGGTGACATGTGTCCAACCCTTATTGGACCACCATGACTATGCAACCACTTAGGGGCTGCCACGTGGTAGTGGGGTCCACCCCCACCCCCAAGCAGGTAGGTGGGTCACCTCCTTGCTTGAGGTGCTTACACGTGTAACTCTCTTATTATCTACCTCGTTTCATCTTGTTCCCTTCCCCGTGGGTTCGTAATCTCTTCTTACTTTAAGAACCTATGTAATCCATGCTACGTAAGCTTGGTACGTCTTTAAGTAACTCACGTGTATAAGACTTCTAATTTAGTAGCTTATGTAGGTAAATCAAGTCCTACGATTCATTTCTTGGCCTCCAACTTATCTGGATTATCACAACTCTATTTCCAACCTTCCCTCTCACGGGGTATCACATTCTCCCTTTCTTAAAGTCGTTTGATAATGTCATAGCTTATCCAGATCATATGATAATGTCTAAGGAACTTAAGAGATATTCCGAGTTTAAAAGTGTGGGGTGTAACATCCTTCCTCCCTTTAGAACATTTGTCCCCGAATGTTAAATAAAACTTCCCTTAAGACTTTATACTATTTGTAGGGATATTCTTTGCTATTGCCATAACACATATTTCCATCCAAGTACTTAGTATACGAGAGTCAGGAGTTGGGGTTACCTGTAGACATTAAGAATGGGTACAAATACTTGTGTTTTATGTCCTCTTTAATTTCTTAGGTCATCTCCTTTTCTGGTTTTGGTTTTGCCACAGTATCCTGACGGAAGGCACGTCTTTAGTCTATAATTTTCCAGTTTGCCGATCTAAGATGGCAATAGGTTATTCCTCATAATATTCCATTTCCTAGACATCATCTATGGAATATACCCTAGCTGGCTCGTCAGTACCCTTGTGAAACATCTCTATCTGATGGACTGGGCGTATAGTTTTCAAATAAGGTTGTAAGCTCAACTTACTAGCCACTTTGCCCACCTTACGAGCAACTTGATACAGTATAATATATTTTGAGTTAAGTTTCCTTTTCTAGGTGACCCTGTTATGAACATCCAATCATCAATTTGAACTCTGTATGTCGATGTCAATTATCTGTATATCATTTCTGCCGAATCTGGGTTGTTAGTCAATAGATTGCTTAATCATGTCAGGGCCTTTTTAGCTTAGTCTTTCTAACATCAACCCATCCAATAGGGGACTTACACGTATCACTCTACCAGTCTTGTATAGGGCTATTGGGATACTGGAGTAGTAATTATTATTATAGGCAACTTGATAAGTGATGGATAATTATCCCAGCTACCTTTGAAGTTAACAACACCAGCTCATGACATATCTTCTAGCATTTAAATGGTACACTTTAGCTTGTTTATTAGGTTTGAGGGTAAAGTAGTGTACGAAGACTTATGTGTCCTCCTAATTTTTTCGTGGACTGATTTTCGGTAGTCAACTGTAACTTGGGCTCCTTTGTCTAGGATAATAGCTAGGGGGACTCCGTAAGGTCCTACCCCTCTTTTACCCTATAATTTTACACCTTCTCGGCTGAATAGGTAGCCTTTGATTGAAGGAGCATGGGCTAATATCGTTAATCCCTAAGTAATATTCCCTCTAAAGTCATATGTTGATGGAGTGCGAAGTGAGTCTTATAGCCCTGGTCATATTGTGGAATTTTTGACCTCGAGTATTACTTCCTGTCTTTCGTAAATTACATCAACTGGTACCCCTACCTTTTGGGTTTTGCTTTTTCACCCTCAAAGTTGGCTGCCAAGTGGTGTCGAAATTTCCTCACCCACTGACCCATATAGCTATTCAATGGTTTGCCTCTCATTAACTGGTACTATGTTGACGAACTGCAGCATTCGAGTGCATCATCAATTAGCAATTAGCTAATCCTTCTTGTCTTGCTTAAATCCTTTTTACAATACCCTCAACATAACTTATAGTACTCCAAGAACATAATCTCATGTCGTTTTTCCGCTGCTAGTTCAGATTCTTCCATCTCGCGCGATCACACCCGCACTATCGCACTAAATTCCATCAGAATTTAGAAGTTAAGAGTGCTTAGGAGAGAGTAATATTGGGATGGGCGACCTCCCTGGAAAGTCTTCGTGTTGCGTTTCATTGTAATCCTTGCCATAATGTGCGGGGCACTCAACTTAGCCCAAGATTTATCTTAGCATCATCTCACCAATCTTTATGTGTTGCCTTGCCCTTTCCTTTGTTAACTTGCAATCGGTATAGGGGTAGATCTTTAGTTCCACTACGACCATGTCCTTTTTTTGGTCATTTTGGTTTAACTCCTCCTATTGTATTCACCCCTTTTTGTACGCACCCATTCATTAGAATTGGCTATCAAGTAGCGCTAAAGTTCGTTCATATAGTGACCTTTAGAGCCACTTTGAGTTCTGTCTATCCTTAGCTGGCATAGTCTTAAAGGAATTTGATATATAAGCTTGCCAATCCTATAGTAACCAGTAGGCCCTGTCCGTCTTATTTAAACCATTTCACAATTTTTCCTTACCCCTGCTTGTAACTTTTTTAACACATTCTCGTGTCATTCTTTCCCTTTACGAGAATATGAGAGAGTGCACGAAATACTTTGTCACACTTCTCTCTATTTCCTTATTTACACCTTGCTCATCTTATCTCCTATCATAGGAGTCTTGCTATTTCTTTTCCTTGGTTATTTATCTATCGTAATTTCATTTGCGACCAACTTTACAGCCAATATTTGGCTTTTGATCTAGCATGGTATCATTATCCTTCATAGTGTCTCTTGAGTTATTTGATATCCTTTTATTGCTATACCCTTTTCTTTTCATACACATTCACCTTCTAGTGTTACGTCATTCAAGGTCTTGTTGAAAAGTTCTTAACACTATCTTGCATAGCATTCTGACTTCTATCCAATTATTGATGACTGCCAGATCTTCCCAACTTGGTTTAAAAAAGTATCTTATTGAAGTTTAAGCATCCATCTCAAATATGTTGCCATATCAATTGCCTCTATCTTACCCTTGCAGTTTTCTCACTTGTTTCCCCCCTTTAGAGGGTACTTATACCTTTATTCACTTATATCTTGCTCTATGTCTCTATGCCCAGTTTGAAATTCATCCATTCTCCTTCCCCAGTCTACTTGGTACTGTATCATATCCCCGTCTTTCTGTATTTTTTTTTGCCAACCTGATTATCCACGTACGGAACCTTGGCTAAATCACAAAGTGATTGGAACCTTTCCATACATAGTACGACATCTCTTCTATTAATCTGTACTTAAATAAAGGGACCCATGGAACAACTCGTCCAAGGGCACATTCTACTTATCCTTATAAAAGTTAATATACACTTGTAGCCATTCTAAATTTTCTTTTAACTAGGCAACATTTGTATTCCGACATTCATTGTCCAAGGTTCTCTTGGAGTAGTGGATTTCCCAACCTATATTCTTTGTTTCTTGGGATGAATGGAAGTTGTGCCATTTATTCCTTAAGTCTGTCATCTTTGTCTCTTAAGAGTTCTATTATTTTCGGGGCGACATTGTGTACCCGCGTCATTCCTTTATATCTTAAGCTACATGCTCTTGCTGCGTACTCAACGCAGGCTTTTAACTTAGTTACCATCTACCAAGTGCGCCTTATTAGCGGTCTCACTTTGTCCCCATACTGCTATACCATACCTTTAAATTCATACTTATATTTAGTTTATGACATCTCTCTGGGGCGCTTCTATTAGAATTTCTTTCTCCAATTAGCCGGTGGGAAACTAATAAACTATTATCACAGAACACTTTTCAACCACCATTAAAAGAAAACTAAAGTCCTTTAAACATCATAATACTTCTTAATGTTTGACTTCCCTGGTTCCCTTCCAGGTTAATCCTCAAGTTGTGGACGAATTATCTAGTTCACAGCTAAGGGTTGAAGGCATGGTACATTTCATCAAAATGAGACCCGATCGTTAGACATTGGCCCTTCTTAGTTGGTCTCATCCTCAATATCTCCCAAGTTGTCTTATTAGTACTTCATATCAGTCACAATTCTATTTCCCTTGTCTTAATCATATCGTTACTTCTTTTACTAATAGCCCCTCACAAGTTATCCGCGTATCTCAAGTCAGTCAGTGCCTTAATATGTTGTTCTATCTAGGTCCACCAGTCTTCCCTAGCTCATCTCCTTAGGGTCCTAAGTCTTTTCCAACTTTAGTCTACCACATCAATATCGACCTTCTAGTTTCTTAGGAAAATTTGGGCAAAGTTTCCTCTAAATTTCTTACTATCCCACAACCTGCACGCAGAAAATATCAATAATGCCTCACAGGTCCAACACACACACACACACATATACATATATATATATATATTAGAGAGAGAGAGAGAGAGATTCATATCGTATCACTGCCGCACAGGGCTTTTAATATCATCTTATACCGCAGCAACATGAGGCTTTCAATAATAACAATAATATAAAAATACTGAACTTACCTCGTATGTCCAATGTCAAACTACATCTGTTGCACTTTCTACTTTCCTATTCAGGTTTTGCCTTTACATTTCAATCATATGTCAATACCTCACCCTAAGGATATCTCTGTGCCTTTACTTACCTACGTGCTCCATAACTTCCCATGTCGTCACTTACTTCCTTCAGTTGATGTTGTCCTTCTTTTAAGATCCAAGGTTAGTATAAGGAAATTTTCCTATGACTCGGATCTATAGCACGATCTCAGATGTGAAAGAAAAGTAACATCCTAAATATACTGTAGCCTTCTATTTATAGATATGGCGCGCAACACATCGATAACCAAGACTACTAGACATGGTCTGCAGATACTCTAAGAACGAACTGCTTTGATACCACTTCTGTCACGACCCAACCCCGTAGGCCGCGACTGGGGTCCGACCAGGACCCCCCATATACATATCTATCAGTTGTGTTCAAGTCGAACTATGGACATGCAATGCATATAAATCAAGTGTAGTCGAACCAGACTACAAACAATACAACGCCATGCATCAGAGCCCTATTGGGCGATAATATTTTTATAAACTTATAGCCTCTTTCATTTGTATCACCTCATAGAAGGGAACGCAAGTCGATAATGCTGCCATAATATAGTAACACGTACAATATATCATATAAACCCAGCTGAACTAAACTGACATACACAACCCACATATATATGTCTGAAGACCTCTAACAATATTAATGACAACATATAGCAGGACAGGGCCCCCGCCGTACCCCTGAATAGACAAAATAGTTCTATACATCATTAGTCAGAACCAAAAGCTAGGCTCCATTACAATGGAGCCTCTTCCAGCTGGGCTAAACAGAATCCTAAGCTGACGGACTCCCAAAACCTATATCTGCACCTGCGGGCATGAACGCAGCCCCCAAGAAAAGGGAGTCATTATGACATATATACTGAGTATGTAAAACATAATATAACACAACTGGAAGCATATCTAAAATAAAGAAGTAGGGGCTAAATTACCAAATCAGCAACTTATACCTGGGAAAGTAAAATCATGCATGCTCAAATTTTCAATATAGTCGGCCCTATCAAGAATCCGGTGAATTATATCTGTAGTACCATCACCTCCTTATTACAACACATCATCACATCATCATATATATACATATGTACCCGGCCCTCTAGTGAGGGCGTGATGAATAATGTAGTGGAATTATGCACAATTACTATTCTCGGCCCAGGCGTGATGAAAGAAGTATTACAGTATACACAAGTAGAGTAGTGAGAAACAAAACACAGTTTAAATCATTAACAAAGACTCAATGAAGTCATCAGGTGAATCATCCTTAGAGATTAGGATACAAAGTATCTGACGTATATCCTCTAAATGTCACTTAGGACTATGTAAAAGGGAGTTTTGGAAATCTTAGACATATACCAGTATGAAATATCTTATAGCAGTCCGAGCGTTAGTTATCTCAGAGCCTTTCTTTTTTTACAAAAAAGAGCTTAGTCGAATCAATTGTTATACAATCATATAGAGGACTCAAGGAGTAGGAGTTTAACTACTTTAAAAGTCTTAACATCTAGAAGTGATCAAGAGTCCTGAAGTCATATTCAGAACCTAAGAGTGAAGTTGCCCCGAAGCTTTCATCATCCATAGCCTACATCTAATACATGCCAAAAAGGAAGAGAAAAGATAGGCTTTACATACCTATGTCAAAAACATGCCAAGAGAGAGCTTCACATACCTCTTATGAGTTATTCTTTATCCCGTTCGCCTCATCGTCCTTTGAACCTATTCAACATGAAAGTAATACGAATATCAACCACTCTTAACTTTCCAACATCTTAGGTTGCACCTTAGTATTCATGGAACCTATTTCCTTGTTCATCACCTCAACTATTTCTTTAATTAGTTAAGGCGTTAACAAAAATTGGGCAGCACCTCCCCTATAATGTGCCCTATCCAAATTTCCAATTAGATCCCTAAACACTACAGACAACCAACAACAACAACCCGCATTTTATGTTTAAGCAATTCACACCAACAATATACAACATTAAGCTCCAAACCACTCGCTCAAAATTACGATATCAAAATAGGGTGTCTAGCCTTTATTTTGTAACACCTTTAATTATACCAAACGAGGGTTCATGTGGATGAAACCAAAAGCACACCTACCCCTTTTAGAACAAATTTAGGCCCTACAACAAAACACCACACCCTTGCAGAAGCACCTCACAAGCACAACCTTTTACTTCAACGACAAATCAACTATAACTACTCCAACTTAGTTTATTTCGAACGTCAAGAATATCTATGATGTTTTCATATTTCCAGATACTTAAACAACATATAATACACTTCTTAACAATACCATAAACTCCAAATTAAGAGGAAAAACCTTACCTTACTCTAAATTGGCCAAAACTGCCAAATTGCCACTCGGAATTCTCCAAGCGTGCTGAAATTAAGCGGGCTATTTATGTCCCTTCTCCGCTGCCCCAAATTGGAATTTTTGGTTATCAAACATTATTATATAACTGTGGGACACCTTAAATAATTAATTCACAGAACGAAACTATTATACCCTGTACTGTCGTACCTTGAGATTTTCGTAACTTGAAAGGTTCTTAAACTTCTTGAGAGGTTCTTAAGCTTCTTGAAGGGTTCTTAAGCCTCTTAGAAGGTGGTCTAAAAGAGGTATGAGTTGTTATACCCCACACCCTTGGGATCAGAATATCTCTTAAGTTATCATATGAGCCGGACAATCCAAAATGTTATAAACAACTTTAAGGAGGGGAGAATGTGATACCTCATAGTAGAGAAGGTTGGAAATAGAGTTATCAGAATCCGAAATGAGTTGGAGGCTAAGTGATGGGTCGTAAGACTCGACTTATCTATGTAAACTACTAATTTAGAAGTCTTACATACGTGAGTTACTTGATTAAATACCAAGCTTACGTAGCAAGGATTTCATAGGCTCTTAAAGTGAGACGAGATTACGAATGAGATTACGAACCCACGAGGAAGAGAAAAACAAATGCGCCAATGAGGGAGTGACACATGGAAGCACCTCAAGCAAGCAGGTGACCCACCTTCTTGGGGTCAAGTAGGTGACCCACCTGCTTGGGGGAGGTGGGCCCCACTGCCACGTGGCAGCCCCTAATTGGCAACATGTATGTGTTGGCCCAATGAGGGATGGACACCTGTCACCTTTAGAGGATGACACATTTCACCCCCTAGGAAGCATATATATACATAATATATGATTCATAAGTCATTTCCTTTCTTAAAACATCAGCCAAACAAAGACCAAAAACCCTAGAACTAAAGGGAAAAGAGTGACGGCCTAAGAGAGAAAAAAATAGGTAAGTCCCGATTTTGTTCGATAAATTAATTATCTAGTGTATACCACAATGTTACGGAGGTATTAATATTATAAAATCATGGTTTGGAATAGTACAAAATGGACAGCAAGCAGCCACTACATTTTAATCGCATTAGAAGAGTTTTCGAGGCAAGCTTTGGCTAGTTTTTGCCAATTTCGGGAAAGGTAAGTTCTTTGCTTTCGATTTGAATTTTATGGTGTTGTCATAGGTTGTGTTACACATCTTTGATGTTGCTGGAAGTGTGATAAATTCATAGTAATGATCGACATTAGAAACAATCTAAATTGAAGTCGCTATAGCTAAATTAAAGTCGAATAGTGGGTTGTGTTTATGATATGGTTGTGATGCTGCAGCTGCTGGTTGTGTGGTGGTGTGTTGAGGTGATGGAAAATTCTTTAAAAGAGGTATGGTTGCTTCTGGTTGCAGCAACCCGACCCTCCGTTTCGTATAATTAAAGATTTTGCAAAATGGAAACTAGAAACTCTATTTTGGTATCGTGGTTTTGAGCGAGTCGTTTGGAGTTTGTGTTGTAGAATGTTGATATGAATGGAATATATATATACCTTATAGGTAATTTTTGTTGGTTGGCTGTAGCTATTAGGAGTTTAATTGGAAATTTGGATAGGGCATATTATAGGAAAGGTGCTGCTCGATTTCCGTTAACTCTTTAACTAGTTAAAGAACTAATCGAGGAGGCGAGCGAAGATTTGAGTTCTATGAATACTCATGTGTAACCTAAGGTTATGGAAAGCCAAGGGTTGTTAATATTCATGTTGCTTTTATCTTACTTAGTTTCAAAGGACGACAAGACGAACGAGATAAAAAGTAACCCATAAGAGGTATGTAAAGTGTTACACCCCGCACTCTTGAGCTCAGAACGTCTTCTTAAGTTACTTAGACACTATCATGTGAGACGGATAAGCTACGACACTATCAAACAACTCTAAGAAAAGAAGATTGTGATACCTCGCGAGAAGGGAGGTTGGAGATAGAGTCATAAGAATCCGGAAAGAGTTGGAGGCTAAGAAATGAGTCATAGGACTCGATTTACTTACGTAAGACACTAAGTTAAGATTCTTATACACTTAAGTTGCTTAAGGATATATCAAGCTTACGTAGTACGGATTACATAGGCTCTTAAAGTGAGACGAAATTACGAACCCGCGAGGAAGGGAAAAAGACAACGCGTGGCAGCCAATGGAGAAGCAACACGTGGCAGCACCTCAAGCAAGCAGGTGATGCACCTACTTAGGGTCAAGTAGGTGATGCAGCTGCTTGGGGTAGGTGGACCCCGCTGCCACGTGGCAGCCCCTAATTGGCAGCATGACACGGTGGCCAATCATGGCTTGACACGTGTCATCCTTAGGGGCTGACATGTGTCACCCCTTGGGACCACCCATATAAATGATATATATCTGAAACTTCAGCTTGTTCACCAACATTTCCAGCAGCAACGTGAACAAACAAAACCTTAAAGCTAAGGAGAGAAAATTGCGACGGCTTGGGAAAAAAATAAGGTAAGTCCCGATTTCGTTCCGTAAATTAATTATATAGCGTATACTACGATGATATGGAAGTATTAGTAGTATAAAATTAGGATTTGGTGCAGCAAAAAATGGACAGCAAGCTGCCACGACGTTACAGCATGCTGAAAATATTTCCGAGGCGCGATTTTGGCGAGTTCTAGCCAATTTCGGGAAAGGTAAGTTCTTACCCTCTAATTTGAAGTTTATAATGTTAAATTATGGTGTATTACACACCTTAGGACCTGCTGGAATTTGGGAAAAAGGTTTCAAAAGTTCGGCGTTCGAAATAAACAAATTTAGAATCGCTATAGTTAAGTTGTTGTCGAAATAAGGTGTTGTACGCGTAGGGGCTGCTGCTGGTTGTGTTGTGGCGTGTTGCAGGGTCTAAAAGTTCTCTAAATGATGTGTGTGATCTTCTGGTTGCAGCCACATGACCCTCCGCTTTGCAGTTAAAGAATTCGCGAAAGAAAGATTAAAAACTCTAATTTTTGTATCTTAGTTTCGAGTGAATTGTTGGGGGTCTATATTGTGTAATTTTGGTCATAATATGTATATGTATGGGCTTCTGGTTACATTGTTGGTTGGATGCATGTGCTAAGGACATGGTTGGGAATTCGGATAGGGCACATTATAGGGGAGGTGCTGCCCGATTTTCGTTAACATCCTAACTAGTTAAGGAACTAGTTGAGAAGGCGAGCGAAGGGATGAATGTTATGAATACTCGTGGGTAGTCTAAGTTGCTGAAAAGTCCAAGTTTGTTAATACTTACATTACTTCCATGTTAAATAGGTTTCGAGGACAACGATGTGGACGTGATTAAGAGAAGTCCATACAAGGTATGTGAAGCTTTCCTTTGGCGTGTTTTTGGAATAGATATGTAGAACTATTCTTCTTTTCTTTTGGCATGTCTTAGATATAAGTTATGAATGATATATATACGATATTTGGGGATTCAATCCATTCGTAAATCCCTAAGTATGAGTCGAGACTCTTGTTTACTTCTTGGTATTAGAACTTCTGTAATAGTTGAGTCATTGCCTTTTAGTCTTCTATGTGATGAAAATTAGTATATGTAAAGCCTATTTCTTCTTTCCTTTGGAATGGCTTAACTTTAAGTGAAATGGTATATGATATAGGTTTAGAGGTAATTCCATTTATGAGCTCTGATTGTAACTCGTGACTTGTAGTCACTCCTGAACATTAAGAGTCTGAAAGTAGTCAAACTACTATTCTCGAGCCTTCTATATAACGAATAGTAAGTGGAGGTACCAGCTCCTCTCTTTTTAAGAGGCTCTAAAATGGTAAATGCGTCTGATTGCATAAGTTGAGTCTTTGACTAGATAACTGTGTCTATGATTGCATAACTATGTCTCTGATTGCATAATCGTGCCTTTGATTGCATAAACCATGTTTCTGATTGCATAAGCTATATGGCATTGTCTGGATGCATGTCTGTGATTCTTGAGGCCCCAACTGATGTAAGCCCTAATGACATCTAAAGGGATACCTCAGATAATTACTCCCCCAGTCTTCAGGTAACGGTTCACTTGACTGTTTCATCAAGTCTTAGATAATAACTTAGTTGCATATGGTTTCTCACTACTCTACTCGTACATACTGTAATCCATCCTTCCTCGAGTCCCACGATAGGCCGGGATATGTTATCGTGCACAGTGTTACTATTTCTTTTACCGCGTCCTGGGCCGGATGTGTATAGTTCCACGCACGAGGAGACGATGCCGTACGTGAGGTGTGATATATGTTATATGTTATGACGATACGATTATTCACCGAGTCCCGGGCCGGCTGTAATATGATAGTATATGTGGTGAAATAAGGAAGGAATACCGAGTCCCTCCTTAGAGGGCCGGGTATATATGTATATTATGATGGTACGCTATAGACGTACACCACTCCATTCACCGAGTCCCTCACTAAAGGGCCGGATACTTTATGTAGGCATGCATATGAGATTAAAGAAATACATTGTGACCCTGAGCCCCGCAGTGAACCGGGTGTGATACGATGATATACATGATAAGATGATACCGTATACGATGGTATGATACCGTATACGATGATATGATGAAATGAAATGCATTATGATATGATGACATGTGATTATGAAGAAGTGATTATAACACCGAGTTCACTAGAGGGTCGGGCACAGCATATGATGATGTGTATGATTTATGTGTCCTAAGGTGCAGGTACAGTAATTTATTTAGTTATTATACCTGTCCCCTGCATCCCTATTTCAGTTATGATCTCAGTTACGATGTGTTATGCTTTACATACTCAGTACATATATCGTACTGACCCCCTTTTCTCGGGGGGCTGCGTTTCATGCCCGCAGGTACAGATGTTTATTCTGGAGATCCATCAGTATAGGAGTTCCTCTCAGCTGTGTCGGAAGTGCTTCACTGTTCTGGAGCCTAAATTTTGATGCTGGTCACTTAATGTATATATTTGTACATTCAGGGGTACGGCGGAGGCCTTGTTCCGCCATATGTTGTTGTTACTATTCTTAGAGGTCTGTGGACATATGTATATGTGGGTTGTTTGTGAGTTAGTTTCGATGTTGCCTATTCGATATGTTGTGAATGTTTTTGTTATAGCAGCCTTGTCGGCTCACGTGCCCTTTCATGATATGATATAAATGAAAGAGGCTACATGTATATGAAAAAGGTTTTAAGTTTTAAACTATTGGGGTTTTTGTATATAGTATCACATCACACACGGTTCAACTTAAGTGTAGTTGATAAATACGCATAAGAGGGTCCAGGTCGGACCCTAGTTGCGGCCTACAGGGTTGGGTCGTGACAGAAGTGGTATCAGAGCAGTTCGTCCTTGGAATGTCTACAGACCGTGTCTAGTAGAGTCTTGTTTATCGGTGTGTTGTGCACCACATCTATAGACAGGAGGCTACAGGATATTTAGGATGTTACTTTCTTTCATATCTAAGATCGTGCGATAGAGCCGAGCTATAGGAAATGAAATTCCTCATATTAACCTACGATTTTAGCAGGATGACAACGCCGGTAGAAGGAAGTAACTGACGATATTAGATGTTATGAAGCATACAGGTAAGCAAAGGCACAAAAGCCCTATGTCAGGTAAGGTATTGAAATGCGATTGACAGATACAATTGAAAAGTGAAAGGAAAGGTAAACAGGAAAGTATAACAGGTGCAGCTCGAGTGGACATAACAGGTAAGTTCATTTCCATACTGTTAATTATGGGTGCCCTGTGTAGCTGCGATGTGAGGTGATATGACTATATATGTGTGCCATGTGTGGCTGAGATGTTATACGATATGAATGTATATATGTGTGCCCTATGAGGCATTGTTGGTATTTTCTGCGTGCAGGTGTTGAGATAGTAAGAAATACAGAGGAAACTCTGCCCAAATTTTCCTAGAAATAAGAGGAGAATGAGATACAGGGCTACAATATGTCTTAAAAGGTTGTCCTCGCAACAATGATGAGATTTGACTAAACAAGTATGGCTGACCTCGAGAAATAAGTTAATTGCTGAGTTAATGGCAATAGAAACTAGGAGGACGATACTGGAATAGTAGAATAAGTTAGAAAGGAACTATAAGCCAAAGAAAATGAATCAGAGAGGACTGATAGGTCGAGATAAAATGAGATAGTAATGCATTGCCTAAATTGATACATAGGGATAAACTATGACAAGTGATAGTTGAAGGAAGTAACCGTATGGTTAAGACAAGAGTAAGACAAGAGTACAAAGGGAAAAGAATTGTGACGGATATGAAGTGTTAATAAGATAGCTTGTGAGACATTAAGGACAAGACTAGCTAAGAAGGGTAAGTAACCCATAGTAAGAATCGTGAAGAAAGTCAAGCGGTATTATACTATTGGTCTGAATGCGAACAAGGTACCAGGTGAACATAACAAAAACCATTATTAGAATAAGCAAAACTTAGTAAGGAATTAACTAGAAGGTATGATGTGGTCCATGTAAATGGAATGTAAAGATAGGTGTGGAACGGAAAAGCAAGCTATAGAACAAATAAGGAAGATTTATCAAGTTCCATAAGGAAAGTTTCGAATAAAGGTTATATGATGACGAAAAGGATGGCTAGTGCAAGGAAATAAAGGGTAATATGGAAATTCCTTACGCCCAACCAAAAATGGAAATAAGTTGAAGGAATAATACAGAAGTTCTAATAGAGGCACTCAAGATAGATGCGATTAATTAAGTATAAGTATCGACCAAAAAGAGACATAGACAGTTACGAAGTGGAGGTATAGTATGATGAAAAAGTAATAAGATAAGGCCCCTACTACCACGAAATTGATATGGTTTTAAGCAGAATTAGAAATGAGCCTTAAAGCACACAACAAAGATGCAAGCTCAGGAGGCGTAAAGAAGTATGGTGTACACGTGACTCCACTCTAATGATTAGTGGTATCCACTGGAATAAAGTTAGTATAATGACGAAGCTCAAAACATGAGTCATTAAAGTATAAGTACACTCGAGTGGGGAATGTTCACCAATTATGAGCCCTCGCTAATTACTGATTGGGATGAATGGAATCTGGCTGTGAGTGCACTACTACATTACGGATTCTACTCGAGTATCAATCATTAGATGAGATTCGATTCGAGATATTCCAAATATTACAGCACCTTACGATTGTGCTAGGGTTTCCTAGAAAGGCAACCTAACGTGGGGATGATTTAACAGAAGATGTAGATATGGTGCAACCGGTTAAATATGTTGGAATAGAATCATTCACGTGTAAATAGGTGAAGATATACGGAGAATGACATAGGTACACCCTAAAGGGGGGAAGTGGACAAAATAAGTACAAGCGTAAAAGAAAATCAATTGATGTTATCGCATGTAAATGGGGACGCTTAAACGTCAAACGAGACCCCATAAGGGATGGACGCGATCATACCCGTATTAATGCACCGGATTCCATCAAAACACTGAAGTTAAGCGTGCTCGAATGAGAGTAGCACTGGGATGGGTGACCCCCTGGAAAGTGAGAAAGAGAACAAAACAGGTATGACAAAAAGAGATTATAAAGGCGTGTTAGTACAATAACACATATAGAATAGAGTAAGCCAAGAGCAGAAAAGATTATGACTGAAATACAACGCACCTCGTGAAAATGGCACAAGCATAGTTGTGCAGCTTATGAATATTGGCATACTAAGAGCGAGGTCAAATGATTACTCGATAAAAGAAAGTCAGTAATAACAATGTGATTGCCATATTTAGAATCTATTCAGGAAAAGTGTAAGATGGTTCAAGGCAGAACTATTTAGATATAATCGGTATTAAGGACAATAGCCATAGTGGAGCCTTGACCTCGACTAAAGGAGGTAAGCCACTAGTATAGCAACGCTAAGGAATTTTCTGGAATGCTCTATGTCCGTACACACGTTTATGTAAGGATTACAATATGATGTATGGTAAGAAAATTGGAGAAAAGATCCGAGTAAAAGAGAAAGATAGCATACCTAAGGTATTACAAGTTGGATTAAGAGGAGTTGTACAATAACTTAAGTTAAAAGAAGCATCAGCAGTCTGATAGCCTATCTCAGGGAATGGAAACCCCGACTCAGAGGTGGAAAGCAGTTAATATGTATTATAGTACGAGCTGACCTCGCATTCTAAGGAACTGGGAGTTCATACGGGCTATGGTAGATGGGCTGACAGAATCAACCTGTTCCCCTCCAGTCAGAAAGTCATATTCAGCTGAGGGTTCTGCGAAATGACATATTGGGGAAACAATAAGATTTCACGGAGTCCCCACATATATTATCTCAGATAGAAAAGTTCAATTTACAGCTAACTGCTGGAAATCATTTCGAAAGGGATTGAGGAACCCAGATGAATCTTAGTATGACATTTTGCCCTTCGATTAAGGGACAGGCCCAGATGTGATCCACTAAATTATTGATGAAATAAAGCTTATTCCGGAACAAGATATCGATTAGCAGCCTAAAGTCAGCAAGAAGGGGATACATTGATCTCTCGTAGGGAATTTTTAGAATAGATAAAGCTGCCTATGAGTGGAACCTACCGTCCGATTTGAAACAATACATTTAGTTTTCACAAATCAATGCTCCGTAAGAATGGGAACGATGCTCCCAGAATATTTCCCATGGAGGAGGTCCACGTAACAGGGAGTTATCCTACGAGGGGCAACCTATCTCGATCCGGAATCAGTAGATTAAACGGGTTGCGAACTAAGGACATAGCTTCCGTCAAGGTACTGTGACAGAATAAGAATCGTGAAGACATAAACTGGGAGGTTGAAAAGGACATGAAACACAAGTGTCCGTACCTATTCCCGATGTCTACGGATAGCCCCAGTCGTGGAACTTGTATATTAATTACTTGGACGAAACTGTATGCCATTCCAGTAGAAAGGCATCTCCCTATGATCCGTATAAAGTCTTAAGGAAAGTTTATTCAACATTCGGGGACGAATGTTCTAAAGGGGGGAAGGATGTTACACCCCGCACTCTTGAGCTCGGAACGTCTTCTTAAGTTCCTTAGACACTATCATGTGAGACGGATAAGCTACGACACTATCAAACAACTCTAAGAAAAGAAGATTGTGATACCTCGCGAGAAGGGAGGTTGGAGATAGAGTCATAAGAATCCGGAAAGAGTTGGAGGCTAAGAAATGAGTCATAGGACTCGATTTACTTACGTAAGACACTAATTTAAGATTCTTATACACTTAAGTTGCTTAAGGATATATCAAGCTTACGTAGTACGGATTACATAGGCTCTTAAAGTGAGACGAAATTACGAACCCGCGAGGAAGGGAAAAAGACAACGCGTGGCAGCCAATGGAGAAGCAACACGTGGCAGCACCTCAAGCAAGCAGGTGATGCACCTACTTAGGGTCAAGTAGGTGATGCAGCTGCTTGGGGTAGGTGGACTCCGCTGCCACATGGCAGCCCCTAATTGGCAGCATGACACGGTGGCCAATCATGGCTTGACACGTGTCATCCTTAGGGGCTGACATGTGTCACCCCTTGGGACCACCCATATAAATGATATATATCTGAAACTTCAGCTTGTTCACCAACATTTCCAGCAGCAACGTGAACAAACAAAACCTTAAAGCTAAGGAGAGAAAATTGTGACGGCTTGGGAAAAAAATAAGGTAAGTCCCGATTTCGTTCCGTAAATTAATTATATAGCGTATACTACGATGATATGGAAGTATTAGTAGTATAAAATTAGGATTTGGTGCAGCAAAAAATGGACAGCAAGCTGCCACGACGTTACAGCATGCTGAAAATATTTCCGAGGCGCGATTTTGGCGAGTTCTAGCCAATTTCGGGAAAGGTAAGTTCTTACCCTCTAATTTGAAGTTTATAATGTTAACTTATGGTGTATTACACACCTTAGGAACTGCTGGAATTTGGGAAAAAGGTTTCAAAAGTTCGGCGTTCGAAGTAAACAAATTTAAAATCGCTATAGTTAAGTTGTTGTCGAAATAAGGTGTTGTACGCGTAGGGGCTGCTGCTGGTTGTGTTGTGGCGTGTTGCAGGGTCTAAAAGTTCTCTAAATGATGTGTGGGATCTTCTGGTTGCAGCCACATGACCCTCCGCTTTGCAGTTAAAGAATTCGCGAAAGAAAGATTAAAAACTCTAATTTTTGTATCTTAGTTTCAAGTGAATTGTTGGGGGTCTATATTGTGTAATTTTGGTCATAATATGTATATGTATGGGCTTCTGGTTACATTGTTGGTTGGATTCATGTGCTAAGGACATGGTTGGGAATTCGGATAGGGAACATTATAGGGGAGGTGCTGCCCGATTTTCGTTAACATCCTAACTAGTTAAGGAACTAGTCGAGAAGGCGAGCGAAGGGATGAATGTTATGAATACTCGTGGGTAGTCTAAGTTGCTGAAAAGTCCAAAGTTGTTAATACTTACATTACTTCCATGTTAAATAGGTTTCGAGGACAACGATGTGGACGTGATTAAGAGAAGTCCATACAAGGTATGTGAAGCTTTCCTTTGGCGTGTTTTTGGAATAGATATGTAGAACTATTCTTCTTTTCTTTTGGCATGTCTTAGATATAAGTTATGAATGATATATATACGATATTTGGGGATTCAATCCATTCGTAAATCCCTAAGTATGAGTCGAGACTCTTGTTTACTTCTTGGTATTAGAACTTCTGTAATAGTTGAGTCATTGCCTTTTAGTCTTCTATGTGATGAAAATTAGTATATGTAAAGCCTATTTCTTCTTTCCTTTGGAATGGCTTAACTTTAAGTGAAATGGTATATGATATAGGTTTAGAGGTAATTCCATTTATGAGCTCTGATTGTAACTCGTGACTTGTAGTCACTCCTGAACATTAAGAGTCTGAAAGTAGTCAAACTACTATTCTCGAGCCTTCTATATAACGAATAGTAAGTGGAGGTACCAGCTCCTCTCTTTTTAAGAGGCTCTAAAATGGTAAATGCGTCTGATTGCATAAGTTGAGTCTTTGACTAGATAACTGTGTCTATGATTGCATAACTGTGTCTCTGATTGCATAATCGTGCCTTTGATTACATAAACCATGTTTCTGATTGCATAAGCTATATGGCATTGTCTGGATGCATGTCTGTTATTCTTGAGGCCCCAACTGATGTAAGCCCTAATGACATCTAAAGGGATACCTCAGATAATTACTCCCCCAGTCTTCAGGTAACGGTTCACTTGACTGTTTCATCGAGTCTTAGATAATGACTTAGTTGCATATGGTTTCTCACTACTCTACTCGTACATACTGTAACCCATCCTTCCTCGAGTCCCACGATGGGCCGGGATATGTTATCGTGCACAGTGCTACTACTTCTTTCACCACGTCCCGGGCCGGATGTGTATAGTTCCACGCACGAGGAGACGATGCCGTACGTGAGGTGTGATATATGTTATATGTTATGACGATACGATTATTCACCGAGTCCCGGGCCGGCTGTAATATGATAGTATATGTGGTGAAATAAGGAAGGAATATCGAGTCCCTCCTTAGAAGGCCGGGTATATATGTATATTATGATGGTACGCTATAGACGTACCCCACTTCATTCACCGAGTCCCTCACTAAAGGGCCAGATACTTTATGTAGGCATGCATATGAGATTAAAGCAATACATTGTGACCCTGAGCCCCGCAATGAACTGGGTGTGATATGATGATATACATGATAAGATGATACCGTATGCGATGGTATGATACCGTATACGATGATATGATGAAATGAAATGCATTATGATATGATGATATGTGATTATGAAGAAGTGATTATAACACCGAGTTCACTAGAGGGCCGGGCACAGCATATGATGATGTGTATGATTTATGTGTCCTAAGGTGCAGGTACAGTAATTTATTTAGTTATTATACTTGTCCCCTGCATCCCTATTTCAGTTATGATCTCAGTTACGATGTGTTATGCTTTACATACTCAGTACATATATCGTACTGACCCTCCTTTTCTCGGGGGGCTGCGTTTCATGCCCGCAGGTACAGATGTTTATTCTGGAGATCCATCAGTATAGGAGTTCCTCTCAGCTGTGTCGGAAGTGCTTCACTGTTCTGGAGCCTAAATTTTGATGTTGGTCACTTAATGTATATATTTGTACATTCAGGGGTACGGCGGGGGCCTTGTTCCGCCATATGTTGTTGTTACTATTCTTAGAGGTCTGTGGACATATGTATATGTGGGTTGTTTGTGAGTTAGTTTCAATGTTGCCTATTCGATATGTTGTGAATGTTTTTGTTATAGCAGCCTTGTCGGCTCACGTGCCCTTTCATGATATGATATAAATGAAAGAGGCTACATGTATATGAAAAAGGTTTTAAGTTTTAAACTATTGGGGTTTTTGTATATAGTATCACATCACACACGGTTCAACTTAAGTGTAGTTGATAAATACGCATAAGAGGGTCCAGGTCGGACCCTAGTTGCGGCCTACAGGGTTGGGTCGTGACATAAAGCCTATTCTTTCTCTTTCTTTTGGCATGTCGTAGAGGTAAGTAAAAAGTAATACGATCTCTGGAGAAATTCCATTCCTAAATGTCTCCTTTTCTTTTCTGTATTATGAAATATCACTGTAGTTGAACTACTTTCCGCGAACTTACTGTACGTTAAACGGACAATGAATATACAGAATTCTAATCGGAAAGACTATATGACTACTTGTACTCTAAAATTCTTAAGCGGTTAGAACTACTTTGGTATGTATATAAGGACCCCGAGATATTAATTAATATAGTCCTAATGGCCTTTAGAGGGCACTTGAGCTGATCATATTACAACCCTGATTCCTAGATGCTAGTTCAGCCTTCATATACTGTCGAGTCTCCGATAACGATTTAAACTGCATATAGTTACTCACTATTCTACTCGTGTATACTATAACACTTCTTTCACCGCGTCCTGGGTTGGGAATAGCAATCATGCATAATTTACTGCATTGTCCACCGAGCCCCTCACTAGAATGCCAGAATACATATGTATATATATATATGATGATGTGTTGTAATAAGGTGGTGACCCCTGATAGGGACGGTTATATGATATAATTTGAACATGCATGTTTTTATGATTTACAGAGTACAGGTACAGAGTCTTGTTTTATAATGTACTGGATTTCCTGTTTCTCCGCTTCAAATATGTTTCCAGTTATGCTATGTTATGTTTTACACACTCAGTACATTTGTCGTACTGACCCTCTTTCTCGGGGGGCTGCGTTCATGCCTGCATGTACAGGTACACAGTTTGGGGATCTTCCAGCATAGGAGTCTCACTCAGCGGTCCAGAAGTGCTCCATTGTGCTAGAGCCTGATTTTGGGTACTAAACCTTGATGTGTATATTAGTTTTGTTCACGGGTACGATGGGGGCCCTGTCCTGCCTTATGTTACTGTCCTTCTTACTCTTAGAGGTCTGTGGATACGGATGTGGATTGTACATATGTGGGTTGTGTGTGTATATGAGTTGTATATGACCTGTAGATGGATTGTATATGAGTGGTATATGAGTTGCATATGCGTGTATGTACAGCTGTGTTGATATGACTTATGATTTAGGGCAGTCCCTGTGTCGGGGAGGCCTCGTTGGCTTGCATATATGTATATTATGGAATGATCCTATACGTTACAAAAGCCTTGCCGGCTTGTATGTTTTCTTACCTGTTAGTGCATTTTAAGTATAAACAGGAGACGGGTTATGTATAGGTGGCAGAGGTACACATGTGTGCCCAGTTCGGACACCCGTCATGGCCTATGGGGTTGGATCATGACAGAACTGGTATTAGAGCAGTTCTTTCTTGGAGTGTCCACAAACCGTGTCTAGTAGAGGCTTGTTTATCAGTGTGTTGTGCACCACATCTATAAATAGAAGGCTACAGGGTATTTAGGATGTTGTCTTTCTTTTTTTAGATCGTGCAATAGAGCTATGTCTTAGGATGACCTTTTACTAACCTACCATTATATTTGCAGTAATGCCTCCAAGGAGAGCAACGATTGCCCAGAAGAGCAAGGCAGCAGCGGGGGAAACCAGTAGGACCCCGAGAGTTACTAGGGCTATGAGAGATGTAGTACTTCCAGCCCCACAGCACGGGGCGGAAGACAGGGCTATGAGATATGCAGTGTAGTTGTTGACTGGACTGATGGCAGGACAAGCTTAGAGGCATGACCCAAATAATGCCAATAGACAAGATAGTTTGAGGGTCCGTGATTTCCTAGCTTGTAACCCTCCAGAATATCATGGATCAAGACCTGCAGAGGATCCACAAGAATTCATTCGACAAATGCACCGTACCCTGCAAATCATTAGGGCTTCGGAGACTGAGTCAGTTGAATTGGCCTCTTAGCGGCTGCGTGATGTGGCTGCTAATTGGTACGAGTCTTGGGAATTGTCAAGGGGAGAGAGTGATCCTCTAGCTGAATGGGATGAATTTATGGAAGCCTTTATTAGCCACTTTCTGCCTCCAGATATGAGATAAGCCAAGGTCAATAAATTCTTACTGTTGAAGCAGAATGGCAGGAATGTTCAAGACTATAGCCTCGAGTTTGACTTATTAGCAAGGCATGCCCCCATAGAGGTAGCGGATATGGCAGATAGGGTGCATCACTACGTGATGGGCTTGGACCTTTATTTGGTCGATAGTTGTATGGCCATGGCTTCTCAGCCCGGCATGGATATCGCCTGGGTACAAGCATATGCCCAAGGGGTAGAGAAGTGACATAGAAGGCGTCAACCCGACAGAGGGTTGGATAGAAGTCAGCCTAAGAGGGTCGAGATACGTATGTGTATATATATATATGATGATGTGTTGTAATAAGGTGGTGACCCCTGATAGGTCCGACTATATGATATAATTTGAACATGCATGATTTTATGATTTACAAAGTACAGGTATAGAGGCTTCTTTTATAATGTACTGGATTTCCTGCTTCTCCGCTTCAAATATGTTTCCAGTTATGCTATGTTATGTTTTACACACTCAGTACATTTGTCATATTGACCCCCTTTCTTGGGAGGCTGCGTTCATGCCCGCAGGTACAGGTACGCAGTTTAGGGATCCGCCAACATAGGAGTCCCACTCAGCGGTCCAGAAGTGCTCAATTGTGCTAGAGCCTAATTTTGGGTACTAAACCTTAATGTGTATATTAGTTTTGTTCATGGGTACGGCGGGGGCCCTATCCCGCCTTATGTTACTGTCCTTCTTACTCTTAGAGTTCTGTGGATACGGATGTGGGTTGTATATATGTGGGTTGTATGTGTATATAAGTTGTATATGAGTTGTATATGAGCTGTAGATGGATTGTATATGGATTGTATATGAGTGGTATATGAGTTGCATATGCATGTATGTACAGCTGTATTGATATGACTTATGATTTAGGGCGTTCCCTGTGTTGGGGCGGCCTCGTCGGCTCACATATATGTATATTATGGAACGACCCTATACATTACAACAGCCTTGTCGGCTTGTATGTTTTCTTACCTGTTAGTGCATTTTAAGTATAAATAGGAGACGGGTTATGTATAGGTGGCAGGGGTACACATGTGTATCCAGTTCGGGCACCCATCACGGCCTACGGGGTTGGGTTGTGATAGAAACTCAAAGGCTTACCTTGGCAGCCCCCAAACCCGTAGCCCTCCTTTCCTTATCTCCAACGTTTTCCTTCAGCTTTGTCTTGTTTGTTCTAAGTGTAAAGCTGAATTTATGGTTCCGTAGACATCGTAAGATACATATATACATCTCCACGTAGTTTAGGAACACCGTAGATAAGTAATTCACGGGGAGAAACTTGGAAACTTACCTTTAATTTCTCAAAACTATGGTTGCCTTTCTTTTTGCTCTGCACGTTTTTCCTCCTCTTTGGCTGCTCAAGTTTTGGCTAAGTACTGAAGTTCTTAATCACAATACATACATATATAGGGTGGTTTAGGAGGTGACACGTGTCATCCTCTAAGGGTGACACATGTCCAACCCTTATTGGACCACCATAACTATGCAACCACTTAGGGGCTGCCACGTGGCAGTGGGGTCCACCCCCACCCCCAAGCAGGCAGGTGGGTCACCTCCTTGCTTGAGGTGCTTCCACGCGTCACTCTCTTATTATCTACCTCGTGTCATCTTGTTTCCTTCCCCGTGGGTTCATAATCTCATCTTACTTTAAGAACCTATGTAATCCATGCTACGTAAGCTTGGTACGTCTTTAAGTAACTCACGTGTATAAGACTTCTAATTTAGTAGCTTACGCACGTAAATCAAGTCCTACGATTCATTTCTTGGCCTCCAACTCATTCTGGATTATCACAACTCTATTTCCAACCTTCCCTCTCACGGGGTATCACATTCTTCCTTCCTTAGAGTCGTTTGATAGTGTCATAGCTTATCCAGATCATATGATAATGTCTAAGAAACTTAAGAGACATTCCGAGTTTAAAAGTGTGGGGTGTAACAAGGGCCCCCGTCGTACCTCTGAATAGACAAAATAGTTTTATACATTAGTGGTCAGTACCAAAAAACTAGGCTCTGATACAATGGAGCCTCTTCCAGCTGAGTTGAGTGGAATCCTAAGCTGATGGACTCCCAAAACCTGTATTTGTACCTACGGGCATGAAACGCAACCCCCTCCTTCCCAAGAAAAGAGGGTCAGTACGACATATGTACTGAGTATGTAAAACATAACACAATTGGAAGTATATCTAAAATAGAGAAGAAGGGGGTAAAATATCAAATAAGAAACCTATACCTGGGAAAGTAAAATCATGCATACTCAAATTTTCAATATATCTGGTCCTATCAGGGATTCGGTGAATCATATCCATAGAACCATCACCTCCTTATTACAACACATCATCACATATATACATATGTACCCGTTCCTCTAGTGAGAGCGCGATAAACAATGCAGTGAAATTGAGAACAAATCCGATAACCGGCCCGGGACTCGGAGAAGAAGTATTACAGTTACACGAGTAGAGAAGTGGGAAACAAAACATAGTTTAAATCATTATTTGAGACTCAATAAATTCATCAAGAGAACCATCACTTGGAGATTAGGGTAGAAAGTATCTGGCGTATACCCTCTAAATGTCACTAAGGAGTATGTAAAAAGCACTTTTGGAAATCTTAGACATATACCAGTGTGAAATATCTTATAGAAGTCTGAGCATTAACTATCTCAGAGCCTTTAGAAAAAAGAAGAGCTTTGTCTAATCAATCACTATACAGTCACAGAGAAGACTCGAGGAATAGGAGTTTAACTATTTTAAGGGTCTTAACATTCAGAAGTGATCAAGAGTCCTGAAGTCATATTCAGAACCTAAGAATGAAGTTTCCCCGAAGCTTCCATCATCCATAGTCTACATCCAAGACATGCCAAAAGAAAGAGAAAAGATAAGCTTTACATACTTATGTCAAAAACATGCCAAGAGAAAGCTTCATATACCTCGTACGGGCTACTATTTGTCACGTTCGCCTCATCGTCCTTTGAACCTATTCAACACCGAAATAATATGAATATCAACCACTATTGACTTCCAGCACCTTAAGTTGCACCTTAGTATTCGTGGAACCTATGTCCATGTTCGTCTCCTCGACTAGTTCTTTAATTGGCTAAGGCGTTAACAAAAATTGGGCAGCACCTCCCTTATAATATGCCCTATCCGAATTTCCAATTACATACCTAATCACTACAGCCAACCAACAACAACCTTCAGCTCATACACAAGTAAAAAATAGCAACATTACACAATATAAACCTCAACAAACTCGCTTAAAATTACGATACTAAAATAGGGTTTCTAGTCTTTATTTTGCAAAGCCTTTAATTATACGAAATGAGGGGTCGTGTAGATGAAACCAAAAGCACCCACACCCCTTTAAGAATACATTTATTCCCTGCAACACACACCCCACACACCTGAAACAGCACACCATAAGCATAACACTTTACTTCGACGACAATTTAACTATAACGACTCCAATTTAGATTGTCTTCGAAGTCAAGCATTTATATGACATTTTCACATTTCCATCCACCTATAGGGCGTGTAACACACCCCATAAAAACACCATTAAGTCCAAATTGAAAGGAGAAACCTTACCTTACCCGAAATTGGCCAAAACCCGCCAAAACTGCATCTCGGAAACTTCTTGATATCCTAAAATGGGGTGGATTATTTGTGCCACCTCTACGCTGAACCAAATTGGAATTTTATGTATAAAAAATCACTATATCACCATGGGATACCTTAAATAATTAATTCATTAAACGAAATCGGGCCTAACTATTTTTCTTGCTCAAACCCGTAGCCCTCCTTTCTTGCCTTTCACGTTTTTCCTTCAACTTTCTCTTATTTGTTCCAAGTGTAAAGCTGAAGATATGGTTCCTTAGGCATCATAATATACATATATACATCTCCATGTGATTAAGGAACACCATAGGTAAGTAATTCACAGAGAAAAACTTGGAAACTTACCTTAGTTTTCTCTAAACCATGGCTGCCTCCTTTCTTCTCCATGTTTTTCTCTATTCTGTTGGCTAAAGTTTGGATGAGAAATGAAGTTAATAGTCAATTAGCATACATATATATGTATCACCAAGAGGTGACATATGTCATCCCTTAAGGGTGACACGTGTTCAGCCCCCATTGGGCCAACACATTCATACAGCCAATCCTTGGTTGCCATGTGTCCTTGGTAGGGCCCACCCCCAAGTAGGTGGGTCACCTACTTGAACCCAAGAAGGTGGTTCACCTTCTTCCATGTGGCACTTTCCTAGGCTGCCATGTGGCACCTCCTCTTGCCGTCACGTGTCATCTTCTCCTCTTCCCCGTGGGTTCATAATCTTATTTTATTTTAAGAACCCGTGTAATCCATGCTACGTAAGCTTGGTATGTACTCAAGTAGCTTAGGTATGTAAGACTTCCAAGTTAGTGGCTTACGTAGGTAAATCAAGTCCTACGACTCATTACTTGACCTCCAACTCCTTCTGATATCCCATGACCCTATTTCCTACCTTCCCTCTCACGGGTTATCGCATTCTTCTTTCCTTAGAGTTGTGTGAGTGTAGTAAATTATCCGACTCACTTCATAACTTCTAACAAGCTTAAGCGACATTCCGAGCTCAAGAGTGTGCGGTGTAACATCCTTCCCCTCTTTAGAACATTCATCCTAGAATGTTGACTTACCTTGTAGGGTTTTACAAGGATTATGGGGGTTCTATATACCAGTTACCATCCATTCTCTAATATAGGGAATAAGTACAGATATCTTCTCTCTATCTTCTTTTTGACTTCCCAAGCCTCCATTTTTCTGGTTTTTGTTTTGCCACAATACCTTGATGAAAGTCACGTCCTAGTTTGCAACCTTCTAACTTGCCGATCCAAGATGGCTATAGGTTGTTTCTCGTAGGATTCCATTTCATGGGCATCATCTACGGTACATACTCTAAGTGGATCACCAGCACATTTGTGAAGTATCCGTATTAGACGTACTGGGCGTATAATTTCGCAATCAGGTGGTAAGTCTAACTTACAGGCAACTTTGTCCATCTTACCAGCAACTCGATAAGATCCAATGTATTTTGGGCTAAGTTGCCTTTTCTCGACGAATCCTATTACTCCCTTCCTAGGTGACCCTATTACAAACACCTAATCATCAATTTGAACTCTGACTATTGATGTCGATTATCTGCATATCACTTCTGTCGACTCTAGGCTGCTAGTCAACAACTTGCTTAATCATGTCGGGGCCTTTTAGTCTTTGTCCCTATAGGGGGACTTACACACTCTACCATACAACATCTTGCAGGGGGTCATTTGGATACTGGAATGGTAGCCATTCGTGTAGGCGATCTCAAATCAGTGGTAGACGATCGTCCCCGTTACTCTTGAAGTCAACCACGCAGGCTCACAATATATCTTCTAGCATTTGATAGTACGCTTAGTTTGTCCAGCAGCTCGAGGGAAAACTGTTGTACTAAGACCTACCTATGTTCCTGATCTCTTCTTGGACTGATCTCCAGACGTTAATTATAATTGAAGTCTCTCTATCTGCGATAATAGATGGAGAAACCTCATGGAGTCTTACTACCTCCTTGACCTATAACTTCACCTAGTTTCAGCTACATAGGTGGCCTTGATTGAAAGCAATGGGCTAATTCATTAGCCTACTCATAATAACCCGTATAGTACCCTACTCTCGCATAGTATAAAATAGGTCCGTAATAACATTGATAATTTGGGAATCCTTAGCCTCGTATAGTCCTTCTCGACTCTTTTCGAAACTTCAACTGGCACTCTACCTTTGGGGTTTCCTCTTCTCTTCTCTTTTCCAATCCTTAGGGTTGGCCACTAAATACTGCTGAAGTCCCTTCATATAATGGCTCTCGTAGTCGTTTTATGCTCTGTTTATCATTACCTGGTATAATTCTGAAGGAATTTGGCATATAAGTCCGTCATCTTGTAGTAACCAGTTAGTTCTACTCATCTTACTTAAACCATTTCACAACTTTCCTTACCCCAACTGGTAATACTTTAGATTCATAATCTCGTGTCATCCTTTACCTTTACAAGAATATGATAAGGTGCTCAACTTAACCTGACAACTATCCTAGCATCGTCTCGCTAGGTCTCATGTGTTACCTTGTTATTTCCTCCCTTATCCTACCATCGGTGTTGGGGTAGATCTTTGGTCCAACCGTGACCACGCCTTACCTTGCCTGTGGTACTAATTTCATCCCGACAGTTTGGTTTATCCTATCTTCATAGCTTTTGGTGGGGTATCCACAATTTCATAATTGGCTTGTCATTATTGAACCCCTATTCCTTTTATCATGTACTTACTCACTTAACTTGATGTTTATATATACATATCCATAGGTTGCACGACCATTCTGATTCAACTTGTAGGAGGTAGATGTAGTCTTTCCATCTCCTGGTTCATTCTACTGTACACATCTTACTCATATTGAAACTTGCTTGTCCCATCTTGTTATACTTCTTTCTTTTCCCTTATTTACTCTTTGCTCTTTTTATCCCCTATCATAGGAGGTTTCATTCAATTTCCAAGACATATTAAGACTTTATGTTTCATTCCCTTTCCTTATTCTGGGATACTTCTTACCATCCCATAATCTGCACGCAGAAAATACCAATAATGTCTCACAAGGCCAACATATATATATATATATATATATCATATCATATCACAGCCGCACAGGGCTTTTAATGTCGTCTTATATCGCAGCCACACAGGGCATTCAATATCAATAATAATATAAAAATAATGGGCTTACCTCATATTTCCAACTTCGAACTGCATCTGTTGCACTTTTCTGTCTATTTTCCTTTCAGGTTTCGCCCTTACATTACAATCATATGTCAATACCTTACCCAACAGATATGTTTCATGCCTTTACTTTACTTACCTACGTGCTCATAACTTCCCATGTCATCAATTACTTCCATCTGTTGAAGTTGTCCTTCTTCTAAAGTCTAAGGTTAGTATAAAGAATTGTCCTATGACTCGGATCTATAGCACAATCTTAGATATGAAAGAAAGGTAACATCCTAAATGTCCTGTAGCCTTCTGTTTATAGATGTGGCACGCAACACATCGATAATCAAGACTCTACTAAACACGGTCTACAGACAATCCAAGGACGAACTGCTCTAATACTACTTCTGTCAAGACCCAACCCCATAGGCCACGACTGGAGTCCGATCTGAACCCCCATATACGTGTCTATCAGTTGTGGTCAAGTCGAACTGTAATTAACATAATACCATGCAGCAGAACCCTATTGGCTGATAATATTTTCATAAATTGGTAGCCTTTTTCATTTGGATCACATCCTGAAAGGGCACGTAAGCCGACGAGGCTGCCATATATATTAACCTTTATAATATTTCATGTAGACCCAACTGAACAAAACTTACACATACAACCCACATACATGTCTGCAGACCTCTAAAAATATCAACGACAACATATGGTGGGACAAGGCCCCCGTCGTACCCCTGAATAGACAAAATAGTTTTATACATCAGTGGTCAGTACCAAAAAACTAGGCTCCGATATAATGGAGCCTCTTCCAGCTGAGCTGAGCGGAATCCTAAGCTGATGGACTCCCAAACCCTGTATATGTATCTGTACCTGCAGGTATGAAATGCATCCCCCCCTAGAAAAGAGGATCAGTACGACATATGTACTGAGTATGTAAAACATAACACAACTGGAAGTATATCTAAAATAGAGAAGAAGGGGTAAAATATCAAATAAGAAACCTATACCTGGGAAAGTAAAATCATGCATGCTCAAATTTTCAATATAGCCGGCCCTATCAGGGATCCGGTGAATTATATCCGTAGAACTATCACCTCTTTATTACAACACATCATCACATATATACATACGTACTCGTCCCTCTAGTGAGGGCGCGATGAATAATGCAGTGGAATTGAGCATGAATCTGATAACTTGCCCGAGACTCGAAAAAGAAGTGTTACAGTATACACGAGTAGAGAATTGGGAAAAAAACATATTTTAAATCATTTTCTGAGACTCAATGAAGTCATCAAGCGAACCATCACTTGGATATCAGGGTAGGAAGTATCTAGCGTATACCCTCTAAATATCACTAAGGAGTATGTAAAAAGGGGTTTTGGAAATCTTAGACATATACCAGTGTGAAATATCTTATAGAAGTCCGAGCATTAACTATCTTAGAGCCTTTAGAAAATAGAAGAGCTTTGTCTAATCAATCACTAATAGTCACAGAGAAGACTCGAGGAATAGGAGTTTAACTACTTTAAGGTCTTGAAGTCATATTCAGAACCTAAGAATGAAGTTGCCCCGAAGCTTTCATCATCCATAGTCTACATCTAAGACATGCCAAAAGAAAGAGAAAAGATAGGCTTTACATACTTATGTCAAAAATATACCAAGAGAAAGCTTCACATACCTCGTACGGGTTACTCTTTGTCATGTTCGCCTCGTCGTCCTTTGAACCTATTCAACACAGAAGTAATACGAATATAAACCACTCTTGACTTTCCAGCACCTTAAGTTTCACCTTAGTATTCATGGAACCTATGTCCTTGTTCGTCTCCTCGACTAGTTCTTTAATTGGCTAAAGCGTTAACGAAAATTGTGCAACACCTCCCCTATAATATGCCCTATCCAAATTTCCAATTACATACCTAATCACTACATCCAACCAACAACAACCTGTATCTCATATACAAGTAAAACATGGCAACATTACACAATATAAACCCCAACCAACTCGCTTAAAATTACGATACTAAAATTACACACCCATTTAATAATACATTTAGTCCCTGCAACACACACCCCACACACCTGAAACAGCACACCACAAGCACAACACTTTACTTCGACGACAATTTAACTATAATGACTCTAATTTAGATTATCTTCGACGTCAAGCATTTATATGAAATTTTAACATTTCCATCCACCTATAGGGCGTGTAACACACCCCATAACAACACCATAAAGTCCAAATTGAAAGGAGAAACCTTACCTTACCCAAAATTAGCCAAAACTCGCCAAAACTGCATCTCGGAAACTTCTTGATGTCCTGAAATGGGGCGGACTATTTGTGCCACCTCTCCGCTGCCCCAAATTGGAATTTTATGTTATCAAACATCATTATATCACTGCGGGATACCTTAAATAATTAATTCGTAAAATGAAATTGGGCCTTACTATTTTTCTTGCTCAAACCCGTAGCCCTTCTTTTTTGCCTTTCACATTTTTCCTTCAACTTTCTCTTGTTTGTTCCAAGTATAAAGATGAAGATATGGTTCAGTAGGAATCATAATATACATATATACATATCCATGTGATTAATTAATACCATAGGTAAGTAATTCACGGAGAGAAACTTGGAAACTTACCTTAATTTTCTCCAAACCATGGTTGCCTCTTTTCTTCTCCACGTGTTTCTCTCTTCTTTTGGCTGAAGTTTGGATGAGAAATGAAGTTAATAGTCAATTAGCATACATATATATATCTCCCCAAGAGGTGACATTTGTCATCCATTAAGGGTGACATGTGTCCAGCCCCCATTGGGCCAACTCATTCATGCAGCTAATCTGTGGCTGCCACGTGTCCTTGGTAGGGCCCAACCCTAAGTAGGTGGGTCACCTACTTGACCCCAAGAAGGTGGGTCACCTTCTTCCATATGGTACTTTCCTAGGCTGCCACGTGGCACCTCATCTTGCTGCCACGTGTCATCTTCTCCTCTTCCCCGTGGGTTCGTAATCTCGTCTTATTTTAAGAACCCGTGTAATCTATGCTACATAAGCTTGGTATGTACTCAAGTAGCTTAGGTACATAATACTTCCAAGTTAGTGGCTTACGTAGGTAAATTAAGTCCTACGACTCCTTACTTGGCCTCCAACTCCTTCCGACATTCCATGACCCTATTTCCTACCTTCCCTCTCACGGGTTATCACATTCTTCTTTCCTTAGAGTTGTGTGATAGTGTAGTAAATTATCCGACTTACTTTATAACTTCTAAGAAGCTTAAGAGACATTCCGAGCTCAAGATTGTGGGGTGTAACAGTTTTCTTGAGGCCATGAGCTAGACATGCTTCACTCCTACTCCATGGGAAGCAAATGAGGAATGGGTAAGGGATTTCTATGCAAATCTCTCAAGTGTACAGACTTCAATGACCCTCAACTAGTCATAATAGGCAAGATAGTGAGGTTTGGGTTGGAAAAAAATTAATGAGATCCATGGGTTACCTAATACCCACTTGAGACTATGCACAAAAAATACACATTCGAAGAAACTTGGATAGCTTTAAAGTTGTGCACCCAAAGAAAATGTCACCCCCCACGCTAGACCCTAGGAGTGACACAGTGATTGAAAACCCAAATAATCCCAACCAAGCTTCTTAACATGTATTGCATTCATAAGGTCAAGTAAAAAGGTAATGAAAGCAAGCAGAATAACAATCTCAATCATAGCAGTCTAAGAATAAAAGGAAACTCAAGTCATATGTCCATAAAGGACTACATCACTCTATTTCTAAACATGCCTCTATAACTAGAAATGGGCTTAGGACAAGCTTCTAGCTCAACCTAACATAGAAGGAGTAAAAAGTAGCAATATGAAACAATGTCTTATCCTCAATGGATGAGGACTCACCAACTCTATAGAAATTGTAGAAAATCTCTAGTCACGCATAGGATGCATAGTGTGATCGTCCATCCGTACATTATGAGATAATGTAGGCAAAAATATCATTAGTACATAGAAGGTACAAAGTATGTGAGATTTGCATGAATCATCAAATAACGCATAAGCAATATGAACATAGGATGTATGACCAATGTAATAAAAGCATGAATAAGACTTGAAAAGAATTTGAAATCATATTAAAAACTTATGGTCAATGCATCATAAAAATCATAGTACAGCTTACATCATTTCATATAACTTATGTGGGATAAGACTTTTAAGCGATATCTAAGACCATGCGAGCTACAATATGAAATTCGATGTAACTCCCACATCGAGAAGAGAGATGCTACTAGCCAAGGTAGACTCTGTGAGAACATCATGAACATCATAAGATATACATGGATACACTACCTAGGCTATAAAGGCACCTACAAGGGTAGTGTTATTTGGGACTTTAGGTTTTTACTAGGATTTCCTTGGGTAGCAAACCTTTGGTTACCAGATCAAACCCCACCTAAATTTCTCTCAATGCTTAGTTAATATCCCAATGGAATTCATTAAAACATTAATACATTATCAATAGCATCATTATAAAGATAGTCATAGGAGTATCTCATTAACTTAATTGATTCATAAGAATTCATAAATTTGGTCAGAATTGTCCTTATCACCCTTTAATCATGATTGTGTGAGAATTATCCTTATCACACTATAATAAACTTCTTGAACATCATTGAAACATAATTTATAACCTTCATCAATCATTCATAAGTCTCAAATTTCTTTCATAAAAGCCTTTTTTGAAAACCATTGAAATTCATAATCATAATTCTTGGAAATCATCATTAAAATTAGCTTTATGCATAGGCACTTGTAAAAAAACTAAAAAAATATGCAATTAAGATAGAATCATGCTTATAATAATCATTGAAGCCAAGTAAAAACATAATTGAAACAGCTCAATGCAATCTCATCAATCTAGGGTTAGAAAGTAATTTGAATTGAGGAAATTTTGAGGAAACACCATGGGACTTCATGGGTGAACAAAACCCATGAATGAAATATCACATACCTTGATGAATCTAACTCTGAAATTAGAAAAAAGACTTGATTTCTTGAAACCCTAGATTGACTTGTGGAAGAAGACCTTGAGAGAATTCCCTTGATTGCCTTAGAAGAATTTTTTTGAGAATGCATTGGAATAGGAGGAATTTGAAGGGTTGAGGTATTTATAAGTTCTAAACTTTACTCTAAAAGTGTCTAGATTCATTAAACTAAAATCGAGAAAAGATGATATTACCCTTCATTAAACTCCATTGGAAGACACTAAGGTTTTTATGAGTCGTCATTCCTTCTATGGGTCATAAAAATGACTCGTCCTGCAGAGTCTAAAAATCCCTGAAATCCTGAGTCTCTGATATTCCTCTATGACCCATTCTTACGAGTCGTCATGTCCTCTACGGGTTGTAAACCCAACTTGTCAAACACCCCTGATATTTGGTCCAAAGTGAGGCCTCAAGACTTTTCTTACAAGTCCACCTTACGGTTCCTCATATCACCTACGACTCATCCTATTGAGTTTTCTGATCACTTCTGAGATTTTTCATGTGCAGGTTCAGAGACTGATCCTACGACTCATTCCTACAGGTCGTAGGAATGTCTACAATTTATAGGTCAAGTCGTAGACTTGGGGATAGTCCAATTTTCTTGAAATTTTCATTTGTTTCATCCTTTCAACTTCCGGGGTCTTACAGAAAAATTATCATCTAGGCATGCGCCAAAATGGGCATTGTGACTAGTAACTTCATAGCCAAAGATAAAATATGGTTGAACATCATTTGTAGACATATTTCGTCTTCCTCCAATGTGACTAATACTCCATCTCTCCGAGAAAGAATGATTGCTTCCATTTTTATAGCATTCCCGTGAATGTCAGTCAGTATATAGTTCACAATCTAGAGTAGTACTTATTTCACGATAGGCCAACCTTGATGTTCCCTTATTTGATCACAGAGTTTTCCAGGCAAGAACGTGTTGAGAAACGGCTTGAGTATTATTAGATACAACCAGAGAAGACAAACCATCCATTGAAAGTGAAGGATGAAGGTGGTGCTTTGACGAGAAAGAAGAGGAAGTTGGACATTAATGTAGGACAGGATCCTTCCTCTCAGGATACACATGTTGAGAGACCTTTTGTTGTGTTTTCTTCTCAACTATACACTATTCATGATTTAATGTCTCAGTTTCCTAGTGATCCTTCACAGTCGGAGTGTCACCCAGACTAGTTCTCGAAGAAGGAGATGAAGATATACCTAGATACTCAAAGGCGATGGGGAGAGGTCATCACTAAAATGGAAGCATTTGGTTATATTATAAAACTCTTATGTTAAGTCAACCAAAGCATATGATACTCTCTAACAAGACTTCAAAATCTGAGAAAGAGAAGAACAAGATAAGAAGTAAGTTTATGGTGAATATGTGGAGAGGGATTAAGGCCAATTTCAAGTGTGGCAGCCAAAGAAAAAGATTCTAATTGGTAATGAGGAGGACATTTAAGAGTATTCCTTCCTATCGGGAGATGAGGGCAATGATGATGATGATCATAAGGGGTAGTCTTTTTCTTATACCCTTGCACCATATCCTAGAGTGTGCTAATCTGATGCAGACTTTAAGGAGCCCTTTTTAATTTTTTCAGTATTTTCTTTGATATGATACATTGAGGACACTGTTATGTTCTTAGGTGGGGGTGGTAGCATTCCAGTTATAATCTGGCTTTGATAATTGTACTTGACTTGTGCCCTTGCCGGGCTTTGTTATTATGGATATTGTGCATTTGTCCAGCTTGTGTTGGTTGAATTTTGTTGGATTGTTCATTTTTTATTTTTGTTAGATTTTGTTTTATTTTTAGCTTTTTTATTTTCTTTTGTAATACTGTTGAGTGACGATTTCCAATGATAGATAGTGAGATGACTTTATGAAGGGTAGATTATCGCTTGATTGTGAGTATGTTGTGTAGTCTGTTTGTGTGGTGAAGTTTGAGTAGCCATTTTTTATTAAGATGTATGAATTATCCTAATGATGGATAGGGTGACTTATTTCTTAAGGAAAAATCATTGTATTTTTGAGAGAATATGGCTTGTTTGGTACTAATAAAGTTAGTCGTTCATTGTGAAAAGTTGAGCATACCTCTTCAAAAAAAATTAAAACAGGTTTCATGATGATGAATGATCTAGTGACAATGCCATGCACGGCCAACGTGTATATATACATGCATATCATCTCATATCACAGCCACACAGGGCTTTCCAGGGGGTCACCCATCCCAATATTACTCTTGCCCAAGCACGCTTAACTTCGGAGTTCTGATGGAATCCGGTATGTTAGTGCTGGTATGATCGCATCCTCCCCCGTGGGGCGCATATCTATCGAAGAAGACGATGACCCAGCAGCTGATCCAGTAGGCCAAGCTGCACCGCCTAAGTTACCCTTCTTAGTTAGTCTTATTCTTAATATATCGTTCTATCCAGAACTACCAGTCTTTCCTAAATCATTTTCCTTTTATTTCAAGGGAAATTTGGGCAGAGTTTCCTCTGTATTTCTTACTATCTCAACACCTGCACGCAGAAAATATCAACAATGCCTCACAGGGGCAATACGCATAAAGATACATATATACGTATCATATCACATCATATCGCAGCCTCAAAGGGCGCCCAATATCAATAATAGTATAAACTGATGGACTTACCTCGTATGTCCAACTCGAACTGCACCTGTTTAGACTTGTCTACTTTTCCTTTCAATTTTCAACTTTACATGTCAACCGTAATTCAATACCTTACCTGGCACCTATCATTCGTGCCTTGCTTACCTGCGTGCTGTGAAACTTCCAATATCGTCAGTAACCTTCTTCTATCGATGTTGTCCTTCTGTTGAAATCACAAGTTAGTATGAGGAATTTCATTTCCTATGACTCGGCTCTATTGCACGATCGTAGATATGAAAGAAGGTAACATCCTAAATGTCCTGTAGCCTCTTGTCTATAGATGTGGTGCATAGCACACCGATAAACAAGACTATACTAGACACGGTCTGTAGACACTCCAAGAACAAACTGCTCTGATATCACTTCTGTCACGACCCAACCCTGTGGGCCGCGACTGGGGTCCGACCTGGACCCCCATTTACGTAACTGTCGACTACAGTCAAATTGGACTATGTATAATGTGATACTGCTCGCAAAAACCTCAATGGGTTAAAACTTTTTCATATTCATATAGCCTCCTAGATATAGGAACCAAACACATGAACCCAGTGGGTGATAAAATATTCATACACGTGTGGCCTCTTTCATTTGCATCATGTCATGAAAGGGCATGCAAGCCGATAAGGCTGTCATGTCATAAGAACATTTACAACTGAACAAACTCACAACAACCCACATACACATATGTCTACAGACCTCTAAGAATAGGAACGACAACATATGGCGGGACAGGGCCCCCGACGTACCCCTACATAAACATATATATACATCGCAGGACCAGTACTCAAACGCTAGGCTCTGAAATAGTGAAGCACTTCCAACATAGCTGAGTAGAAATCCTAAGCTGGCGGATCTCCAAAATGAACATCTATACCTGCGGGCATGAAACGCAGCCCTCCGAAGAAAAAGGGGTCAGTACGAAAAATGTACCGAGTATATAAAGCATGGACTGTAATAAGTAAAGTCGTTACCAGAGCAGAATGTGCAAAAATGAGCAAAATATCCAGAATATCAAAATGCTTTTCATAATCACCGATAATGTATGCAGAAAAACATATGCCACATCCGGCCCCATTAAGGGACTCGGTGAACAAATACAAAATGTGGTCGCCGCCCCTTCACTGGCGCCACAGCATATCATAACATCAGAGTAGGGAATATCTCCGTAACAGATCATATCATATCAGATGGTCATATTAGATTATATCATACCATATGTGTACATGGCACATCATAACTCCATAAAACCCATGTATAGGTCGTACCTGCCCCCTCACATCGGGGCATGGTGAATAATGCAGAGAAGTACGCACGATAACAAAACCTGGCCCGGGCTCGGTGAAGGAAATATTGAGGCATCCACGAGTGGAGTAGTGAAAAACTATATGCAATTTAAATCATATTTGAGACTCAACGGAATAATCAAAATGAGCTTTCCTTCAAAATCGAGACAAAAGTCATATCAAGTACCTTTTGAAAGTCACTATGGACTATATCAAAATAGAACTTCTGGGAATCATATATATGTATCAAGGCATAACAAAATATCTTTTGGAAGTCGAAAAATTGGCCATCCTAGTGGCTTTAAGAATAGGACTTCTTGGGAATCATATGGAAATCATATACTTATTTCGTAAAAACCGTGCCAAAAAGGGAGATTAGCTTTATATACTTATGTCAAATCATGCTAAGAGAAGGAATAAGATTTACATACTTATGCCAAAGAAATACTAAAATAAAGTATAAGCCTTACATACGTATGCCAAAACATGCCAAAAGAAGGAAACGTTAGCTTTACATACCTCTTATGAATTACTCTTTATCCCATTCGCCTCGTCGTCCTTTGAACCTATCCAACATGAAAGTAATACGAATATCAACCACTCTTAACTTTCCAGCATCTTAGGTTGCACCCTAGTATTAATGGAATCTATTTCCTTAGTCGTTTCTCCGACTAGTTCTGTTATTTGCTAAGGCATCGACGAAAATTGGGCAGCACCTCCCCTATAATGTGTCCTATCCAAATTTCCAATTAGGTCCCTAAGACCTATAGCCAACCAACCACAACAACCTGCAGCAATTCACACCAACAATATACAACATAAACTCCAAATGACTTATTCAAAAATACGGTAGCACAATAGGGCGTCTAGCCTTTATTTTGTAACGTTTTTCATTATACGCAATGAGGGGTCGTGTGGATTCAACCAGCAACACCCTAACCCACATTAGAACATATTTAGTCCCTTCAACAACACATCACACCCCTTCAGCAGCACCTCACACGAACAACACTATCCTTCGACGACAATTTAACTATAGCAATTCCAATTTAGTTTATTTCGAACGTCGAGCATTTCTACGACATTCTTAAACTTCCAGCAGCATACAAGGGGTGTAATACACCATAAACTTCAAATTGAAAGAAAAAACCTTACCTTTCCCAAAATTGGCCAAAACTCGCCAAACCTATCAAAACGTGAATTCTGGACAGCCCACTGTCTTTTATTGTCGCTTAGTTTCGGAGGGGTAATTGAGGGAAACAGGATTTGTAGACTCAATGAAAGTTATATACATGTGTATCAAGGTCGCAAACAATTTTGAATTACCCCTACAGCAATTTTGTACGAAAATATATGCCCAAAATACCTACAGCTGTCCATGTAGGATTTCCAAAACAAAATTTGGGCAGTACCTCTTCTACACTTCATCACCCTTATTTGCGAATCTAAAAGCAAAATTGGATTTGAAAGTCTAAATAAAAGTTATAGAACTATGAAATACCTTTCCAAAACATATTGAATCACCCAAAACTAAGCTATACACAAGAAGTTATACCAATATTACTAACGACTGCCCCCTCCAAAAACGGGTCTATTCCCTAGCGTTTTCTCTTTAAGTTTCTCTTAGTTTTCCAAGTGAAGAACTGAAAATATGGTTCCGTAGGCATCGTAATATATATATATATACACCTCCACATAATTGAGGAACATCGTAGATAATTAATTCAGGAAAGAAAAGTGAAGAACTTACCTTAATTTCCTCCAATTTGTGGCTGCTGTTGTGAGCTCTCTTTCTCTCACGTTTTTCTCTCTATTTTTGTTCAAGTTTTTGGCTAAAAATGACTTAATAGTCATCCATACATAGATATATATCTTTTTGGAGAGTTACACATGTCATCCCCTAAGGGTGACACCTGTCACACCCTTAGGCAGCCACCTCAATTATGCAACCAATCCATGGCTGCCACATGGTAGGTGGGTTCTACCCCATGGTGTGTCACCTGCTGCCATGTATCACTTTCATGTGATGCCATGTGTACCTATCACGTGCTGCCATGTGTCAAGTAGGTGAATCACCTACTTGCTTTAAGTAGGTGCGTCGTTTCCTTATTTCTCTTCTGTGGGTTCGTAATTTCGTCGCACTTTAAGAGCCTATGTATTCCTTGCTACTTAGTCTCAACACGCACTCGAGTAGCTTAAGTACGTAAGACCTCCAAGTTGGTAGTTTACGCGAGTCAATCGAGTCCTACGACTCATTTCTCGGCCTCCAACTCCTTTCGAATTTTTATAACCCTATTTCCAATCTTTCTTATTATGAAGCATTTCGTTCTCCTTTCCTTGAAGTTATTTGATAGCATTATAAACTATCTGACTAACATAACAACTTTTAAGAAACTTAAGAGCCTTTCCAGAAATTTGAGAAGTTTAAGAAGCATTCTAAGGTACCAAAGTACGGGGTGTAACACATGTGAATTAGGATAAGTGGTAATATTGATAAATTCCAAAAATGAGTCAAATGAGCAAGTTGAATGAACTAGTAGTTTTGAGTCATTTCTTGAGAATGAGTTGTTGAATGAACTAGTATGTAGTGTTCAAGGAGGGGGTAGTCACTTTGAAGGCATGTGAATTAGGATAAGTGGTAATATTGATAAATTCCAAAAATGAGTTAAATGAGCACATTGAATGAACTAGTAGTTTTGAGTAATTTCTTGAGAATGAGTTGTTGTCACTTAATTATTATTGAATAATATTTTGCATTCATAAAATATGCTTTGAATTGAGGGGAGTATTTGGATAAAGTTTACATGTAGTTGACTAATTATTTTTACCAACCAAAAACCATGTTCCTTTTGCTTAAGTGGTAGATGTGGATTGAAAATGATTGTGATGATCCTTGTGCATTAAAAGATAAAAGTCTCAATGATGCTTTGATTTTCACTTGCTTGAGGACAATCAAATGCTTAAGTTGGGGGTGTTAATAAGTGGTGATTTTACCACTTGTTTGTGTCTCTTTTCTTATATTTTTGTGTCTTTTATTCATAAAATGAGACTACTTAAGTTGTGATTTGTGAGTATTTTAGGTGGAGAGCTACAAAAGATATTTTGAAAAAGGAAGAAGTTCAGATAGAGCAAAAGTAGGAGTTGTTGCACTAAAGCTACTGTCACGCCTCTTGAACCTGCAAGGAAAGCCCATGACAGTGGACCTACACCTACGAGATAAGAGTCGCCCTAGTGACAAGTGCATTATTCTATTGGAGTTGCTCCTGCGCTGAATTGACACAGCTGCAATCACGCTGCAATGAAAGACGAGGCACTCAAACGAGGCTGAGAAAATAGTACCATGACCGCTCCTACAAAGAAGAGTTCCTCCACAATCGTACTTTACCAGCGGTAAATGTTCCACAGTTGAGATCAATGGGCTACAGTTTTGTCCAATTCAGTCATTTCGCATCTTTGAAAACTCCAATTCATACAAAATTCTTTCAACTCTATAGAAAGAGATATTTGACCTATATTTGGCCTACCTTGAGTCATCACTCAACTTGGAGAAAAAGTTCCAACCTTCTACACTATTAGAGTAAAGACAATGAGCTTATATTGTGAAAATCTTAATCCTTCTTCAACTCTATGCTTTGTATTGTATATTTGTGAATGTAGTTGTTATTTTCATATTTGGATATTGTGTTAGAGATAAACAATATTTGAATTTTTGATTTATACCTTGTGCTTTGTATGTAGTTGAATATTATCTCATTTATTAATCTGATCTTTAATTTTTTAGTTAATCTCATGCTTTGATTGTTTTTCAAATAGAGTGATCAACCCTAGGACTTTCCCATTTACTTTGATTGAGGTTGGAAAAGTTAATTGAGGTTACAAAATATTAAGTAGTATGCTTTGAGGATTGATTAAAGGATTAGAGCTACGAATAATCTAAATTCTATCTAACCCTCGTCTTATAGATTTGAGTACGAGATAAAAGAATCTTAGTGTTGCCTAAAATTGGAATGCATTTATGGATACTTAGCTATGTTCGGAAGAACTTGTTGAGAAATACTTGTCTATGATCGAGAGATATAGGTGGGTAATTGATATTCCAAAGCATATTTGATTCGCCCCATGATTATTTAGATGGTAATCAATTGTTTTGATTGGATCTTATGGATATTGATAGAATTCATTCCCAAATCACCTTGCAATCCTTGGTTGAGAAGGTCATTGATCAATTTATCTACTTACTTTTGTTCTTGTGTTTGTTCTATATTGAAAAACCCTAAAAATACTTGTATCAAGTGCTCGGATTCAAATTAGTGACTTGTAATTCCATCTTTTATCAATCGCCATTACATTGTGCCTGTGGGATTCGACTCCGACTCCAAAGTTGAATATTATTTTGTATACAACCACCTATATCTTAATTGAGGTATAGTTCAACGTTATCAGCCGCCTACCCGAAAGAAATATCATATTTCTGACAGAAATAAAGAATGAATGTAAAAATAGTTACACAATCAAACCCCACTAAGAAAAGGTAGGTATAAATCCCTATGTAACCAAGTTTATTGTCCTTGCAAATTGCCTGGCAATCAGCGATAGAGATATTGTTCTTTCAAATTGCAGAAACCAAATAGTGAATGGATTGAAGTTTTACGTCCCAAGTATTGTCACAAAATTCACTCAATACGACAATCTGTCTTCTCAAAATTAGGTTTTTTTAGGGGACCGTGGAATTGACCAGACCGGTCCATTCTTTAACGTTTTCTTTCAGAGGAGGGCCAAAAAAGATCCCCCCGCTAAAAAAACATAAAAAGCGGCTTTCACAACTTCAAAAGGAGGGGCTTTCAAAGACTTAGAGCCCGTTTGAATTGGCTTTAAGTTGGTCAAAACCAACTTAAAGCCCTTTTTAACTTTTGGACGTGTTTGCCTAATGCTGACTTTAAGCCATGAAGTTTTTAAAGTCAATCAAAAATAAAAAGTTAGGATTCCTAACTTTTTTTTCTAAAGTGCTTAAAGTCATTTTCTTTGACCATGGAAATTACTTTTATATCCCTTATATTTTAACTAAATTCTCAAACTACTTTTTTTTATTCTTTTAACCCTAAAATTCACATCATAAGCACTTTTATCCAAACACTCAACTGCTTATTTATAAAAATAACTTTCAGCACTTCAAAGTTCTAAAAGCACTTCATAAATAAAAATTATTTTTTTAAGCTCATCCAAACGGGCTCATATTTTAAGCAAGAAAACAATAGTAGAAGAAAGGCAACAAAATTTGAAGAAGGATTTTATAAAGACTTGAATGTTGAAAAAGTAATTGAAGGGAGATAAAAATTTCAAAGAATAAAAATATCATCAAAAATATATAAAGGAGGTGATGGTTCAGATTCTTCACGATTTTCTCGAAACACACATAAGAGACACTTGTCCATGACATTAAACGAGATAGGATAGACTGTGCAGAAGGCAAAGTGTCTCCGTTGCATTTTTTTTGAAGGTTTAAAAAGATTTTTCCACTTCCCAGAAGAAAGGAATAAAAAAAATTCCCTGGGCAAATGGCTTCCACCCCAAAAATCAAGAGGACTATTTGTATAGGTCTAAGTTGGCCTGGGCCACGTGGCCGGATGATAAGCAAGCATGGGTAAGAAAATTCAATGGGAAAGTAAGATATCGAGAGTTGCTTGCCTCGAAAGGCACCTTGAAAGGAGTACCGCCTAAGATCGTACTATCCTTGATAACGTGGAGAAAAGAGAAAGAAAACAGGAATGTCACCAAGGTTAGGTGCGCAGCCGAGCATGTACGAGCCTGAGCGCTGCAGGAGTACCAACGTCTTTGACACATGGCATAGAGTCATTGACTTGAGTACCTCACGGCACCAGTGGAACTTTCTTATTGGCTAAGGCCTTTTTTGTTGTAGCTTATAAATAGTGGATCCCCTCAATTATATATTCATTCTAAATCTAAGAAATACAATAAGTAGCTTATCCTTTCCCATACTGAGTAACTTATTCGTTGTCTTTTAATCCCACAAATTTCTCTCCAGGACTCAATAATTGCTTTCATAATGCTTGTGTGCATATCATAACACACAGATCCATTCTCACTCTTCTTTATTATTTATTGTTATCTCCATTTCTTGCCTTTTATCGTCTTGAAATATAATTAAAGCGTTAGTAAATTGACCTTAAAGAAGTGTTAAATTAAGATGCATGATCTTAACCTCCTATTAAAAAAAAATCCTTCAGGGACATCCGATAACCTCCTATAAATTCAACTGCACTGATTTTAGATAAACAATACTAATATATTTATTCTGAGAGCTGCCAATATAGGTTACTCATAAAAGTGGTTTTTAGAAGTCAGAAGATGCATAGTGGATTAGAGATCGGAGTCAAAAATATTATTCCGTGTTAATTGTTCCGTCCTGATAATGGTTGATAACAGAATAAACGTTACTCTAAATTAAATATATTGTCTAATTCAACACCACTATAGGGAAAAAAACGAGAGAAAACATCACTTTACGAGATAAAGGAATAATTTTTTTTTCACCAGATAAAGGAATAATAATAATAACAAAATGTTGTCCCTTTACGTATAACCCTCACTTTTCACCTTTGACCAAAACTTATAATTTCACCAAAGAGATGACCCTTTTTATTCCTGACGTGCCCTCATTGAATGACTACACACCAACATCCGTGCATCAGTCGATTCGATTCGATTCGATTTTATGTATTATCGGTTCGATTTATCGATTTTTGATTTTTAAATACGCTAAATCAATAAAATATTTTTTATCGTTTTTTGATCGTTAATGGTTAAGTTTTCGATTTACCCAATAAAAAAATGCTCATAAAATAAATATATAAATTCACACTTCTCTAATAGTTTCTAGTAAGCATGTAAATGTTTTGATATACTGAAACAAAAAAGATAGATAGAAATCGCATCAATAAGAGCATATGTAGTATGAAGGCTACAATTACATGTTACAACCAAAACATAATATGGAATTTTTGATGTTAACCAAATTATATACGTTTACGAACTTGCAAAAGCTACAATTACAAAGTAAAACTAAAACTAAATCAAGCAATCAAACAAGACAATCTTGAACAATCTTAGTTCTTACTTTAATCTTTAGGTTTTGTGTAAAGACTAAAGCGGCCTAGTGTGAAGTAGAAGTACTGTGAAGACTGTAGCATACTATTATGTTAAATTATTAGTAATATTAAATATTTATGAAGAGTAAAGTAGTACAATACTATTGTCTTAATGGGTTATCGATTTACCTAATAACCCAATACTAAAAATCGATAATGAACCAATAATCCAATAATTTTTTTATAAAACCATTAAAAATCCATTAACCCAATAACTCAATAGCAATAACCCAATAACATTTTTTTCGATTTGATTTATTGATCGGTTCGATTTTTGTACACCCGGGTTAGAGAAAAGATGCAAAAACTGGTTGCATGGAAGACAAAAACTAACTAAAGCGCATGCCAAGACCCCATAATGTATAATTGAATGTATGTGGACCCTCTTCAACTCAATAATGCCAATTACCATGTGTTTTGTATATAGAAAATCTAACGAGCATCTTCCCTCTTTCAATTCGGCTAGCTTTGTAACCCTCCAAAGAGCAAAATGTCATCCGTTTCTTGTTTCTCAAAATTCTTCCTCTACTGTCGCTTTTGCTAAACTTCTTGTACCATCTCATTCATATGTTCTGTTGTTAGTTGCACCTTTTTTTCCTTCGCACCCGTGGATAGTAACAGAACTGCCTAAAAGCTTGTTTGAATAAGTTTTTTAAAACAATTTTCTTTAAGTTGGAAATCTCAGTTTTTCACTTTCAGCTTTTTTTAAGCTGTTTTGCTTTAAAATAAGTGCTCAAAAGCACTTTCTTCGTTTACCCAAACACCATAAAAGAGCTTAAAAGATATTTTAACTTTAAAAGTAATTAAAATAAACCTATCCAGCTCTTACTCACACACCAATGGAAGCATTCTAAGAGAACCTAAAGCATCTCGTCTATGCCTACAGATTTAACCTGCTGGGTAATTAATTGGAACCAGTAATTACTACTAAAAGGTTAATACAATAAACTGTATTTAGAAGGGAGAATTTGGCTATGCTTCTAAATACAGTTTGCTTAACTATTTACGTATGGTCATCTTTAAGATACTCATATTTGTACTAAATAAAAATCCGTGTAACCTTAACTGGGAACCCTCCCTTCCTGTTGGACCTAAGCAGAATAAGATCGGAACCTTGTATTACATGAATCTTGAGAAGAATACTACAGTGAGTAGAAAAAGGGAGAGTGAGACGCTTGAATGCAGCGAGTAAAATAGATTGCAAGCAGTAATATTAGACTGCAGGGAAGACTTCTCTCCAGTAACGGAAGAATCTCAACCAATGCCCAAATTATCTCCGAGATGATTCCCATAGTTTTTGTTCAATGGCCAATTTCCTCAGCTCCATCAGACCTTGCTCAACTAAAATATCAACCGCAAGGAATGTTAGGAAATGAATTCAGTTTCTAAGATTCTAGAAGCACAAGGGATAGTAACTAATAATAGCACTATAGTAAGACAATTGTGCCCCAAAAAAAGTATGTATATACACACACTCCCCTTTGTTCATTTTTGCCTGTCACTGTTTGACTTGGCACACCCATTAAGAAAATAATTATTGATATAGGTATTTTACCACATTATTCCTATTAATTATTGTTTAATATTAGATCTTGGAAAATGATTTGGAGAATAGCATTTAATGCTAACGGTAAAACATGAAAAACATATAATTGTCTATTCTTGATGTCACAAGTGACAAGTAAAAATGAAAATCTATTTTAGGAATAAATGACAAGTAAAAGTAAGAGTATATAGTAAGACAATCCAAAAACTAATCTTGAATAGTGTTTACATGTATTATATTCAAGATATTATTGTGCATTAAATAGCTTATTTTATGTTGATAATGATAAATATCACGAAGTTTATGCAAAATATTGTATTACAAAAATAAGATTTGATATTTTCAAACTCCAATACAGTGTATTTACCGCTACTTATGTTGCAAACAATATTATGTGTGGTGTGCATATGCATGCATCACACAGACAAACTTATTTTTGGAAGGGATATAGGCACCAACTTATCAGTGAAATCTTGTTTTGTCTTGACTTTGCTACAAGACTATTATACACCAAATTGCTTTTATTTACCAACTTAAGTTTTCAAAACACGAACAAATTATTTTTGTGTACAATGCAGAACACATGGTGACTAAACCAATTAAGTATTTCTAAACATGGTTTATTAAAAAAGAAAGCTGGGTAATAGACTTAAAAGGTATGGAATGTGTACCATCAACAGCATCATGAGAAGTTGGTGAGTGCCCACTGCGACTACTCCAAAATTGAAGCCTTCTATTGGCTTTTTCTTCCTGTATACCATGGGCTTTGGCTCTCCTCCAAAAGTAAGTTAGCCATGCCTGGTAAAATTTTGAAGGTAAACTTGATGTAGAGAAAAGGAGGAGACAAATTTGCGCTAATTGAAAGAGGTCATTCATCAACATGCTGTCCTGATAAGAACACAGTTAAGCTGGATTTTCGGAAGATAACATAGGGTGATAAGATACGGATTTTTATATAAGAGAAGGAAATTGTAATCTTGTACTTTATGTTTGGAAATTGATAACTTTAATCAAGAATAGAATTAAACTGTTTTTAAATTTAACACAGTTTGGGGAGAAGCAGATTTCTGAAAAATATAAAAAAGGAAGTACTCATTGAAAAAAAGGCAAATTACACCCAGTGGCTATTCGCCAAAGTAATTATCAAAAACCTGGTCATTCGTTGTATAGTCATGTATAATCAGCATATATTTCATGTATAGTCAAGCTATATTTAGTTTTTGAGTGTATCATAATGTATATTCAATGTATAACTCATGTATATGTAATCTATATTGTATAGTCAGTATATAATCACTGTATATTTCTGATTTTGGCTATTTTTTATATAAATAAAATATGACTATATTTGTTGTAAACTAATTATTTTATTGTATATATTTGAAATTATCCCTTAAAAAAATAGTAAAGGATAACAGGTCACTAGATACGTGGTATAGCAGGAATCAGAAAGGTAAATGTAACTGTTGGATGGATTCAATACCTCCTTGAAAAGAACGTCCTCAGACTCCTCGGGGCTGAGTTCTGAAAAAATTGAAAAATTAAAATAATTCTCTAAAAGGAATCCAAGAAGACATTACAAGTTCGAGGCATTGGAAAACATTTAATTAGACAAGACAGACATTTAAATTAGACAAGATCAACGATTTGCCCAAACAAGCTCAAGATAGGCACACCCTTATTTTGCCGTGTCTAAGGTGTCATTTGTTTTCATTAAGATTAAAACGTCTGAATCTAAATACATATTTGAATATTAAGATGTACATCAAGATTCAGATGTATGAATTCGAATACACATCTAAATATTAAGATGTTCTATTAAGATTTGAATATTAATTAATTAATACGGTTTGTTTTTTTAACACCTAAAAGTATTAAATTTGCCTTTATTTAAAAACTAATAAAGGGCAAATTATGCAAAGTGTCCATTCGGTCCTTTGCTTTATCAAAAAATTGGCCTAGTTTTCAAAAATTAACGAAATTGGCCAAATACGTTCTTGGTCCTTTCCAATTTTCGTAAATTCGACATACTGAAAACGTGAATTGTTTAGAGCGAATTATATATCAAAAACTCAAAATATCGAGAGGATTTCATATCTAAATTTTGAAACTGTTTAAAGGTGATTTGAGTTGATCGAGAGTAAATAGTCACTGTATACTCCATATATAGTTAGTGTATACTTCATGTATATTTGAGATATATTCAGCTTTTTAATTGTATCATAATATATAGTCAGTATATAGCTCATATATAGGTAAGCTATAGTGTATAGCTTGTATACCTTCTATGACTTTTGGCAAGCTATATTGTATAGTTAGTGTATACTTCCTAGACTTTTGGCTATTTTTCTGTAAATAAAACATGGTTATATTTATTATAAACTAATTACTTCATTATATATATTTGAAACTAGTTCATTAATAAATATAGATTTCAATACAATACTAAGTTAATCTAATACTATCAACAACAGAACAAAATTTTTTTAAAAAAAATAAATATATATATATATATGTGTGTGTGGTTTGTTTTTTAAGCACCTTGAATGTATAAAAGTTGTCCTTTATTTAAAAATTTAGTAAATATAAATTTCAATGAAATACTAAGTCAATCTAATACTATATATCAACAAATTATCTTTAAAAAATTATATGGTGATTGGTGGTGGTGATGGCTATGGATGTCGACGGGGATGGTGTTGACTAATGGTGTGGTGTAGGTGGTAATTAGTGGTGATTATAGTTGGCAATAGATGTTGATGGTGGTAGTTGGTGGTGATGGTTGATAGTTATGGTAGATGATAGTGATAGTTTATGCCTTTATGGTGATGGTGAATAATGTTGTTGACAATATATAACGTGGTGGCAATTTGGTGATTTTTTTGTGGTAATTGTAAATGATGGATAGTCGTAACAATTGATGGCAGTGATTGGTACGATATCGAAACGCATAATTCATGCAAAGCCATTCAGTAGGAGCCAAGCCAAGGAGCTACCCGTCCTACAAGCTATGTTCCTGAAGGAATCCTTGGAGACCCTTGAGAACAACAAAGGAAGGTCTACAACATGTGGAAGATCAAGGGGGAGGAAGAAGAGGACGACCAAGGGTTATGCGATGCCACAACTAGGCCATGCGACCGCATCTAGCGTCGCAACCCAAAACAGATCACTCCTCAATTTTGTCAAGTATGTGAAGCAAGGATGCAGCAGCAAACTCCTTGTTGATGTCGCAACGGGGGGCGTAAACTTTGAAGAAGTGGAACATTTTGGGTTTATTTTGCATTGTCTTGCAACGTCACTTTTGGGCCTAAAATGTAATCAAGCTTAAACTATAAACCCCACTATAAGTAGGGGCTTCCTAGGCTAGACTAGCGTAGCTTGAATATTGATGAGAGGTTACTCTTTTAGCTTAACCTTTTAGTCCTAGTCTAGCTAGCTAGTGTAGTGTTAATTGCTTAGTTGATCTATAACTTCTTGCCTTGATTTTCACTTGAGATTACTCATTTGTGGATTCAAATTGAGCTTTCTTCGTTTGTGGAATTATTTATAGTATTGGTGCTTTGATTGAGTTCAATTGGGAGGTATTGGTAATGGATCCTATGTTTCCATAAAGTCATTATTAATTGTATTGCTTCTATGTTTTGATTATTTCTTTCCCTATTCATTTTCTTTAGAGTTTCCTACTTAGGATCCTATCATTTGGTATCAGAGTTTAGGCTAAAGAGTTGTTTCTACAATTCTTAATCCTTAGCTTGTTAATTAGAAAATTCAAAAACAAAAAAAGTTCAGCTTTCGAAAATGAAAAAAATAGCTTGATTTGTGTTTGAATTGTATTTCTAACATTAGATCTGAATTCCCTAGTGTTAATTGAGTCTAGATCTAAGATTTCATCTTGTTTGGAGTAGAATTGAAGTTTTCACCATTGTTGGGTTGGAGACCTTGAAGAACAAGCAAGTAGGATTGAAGATTTGGATTAAATTGAAGGTTCAATTGTATTAGGGTTTTTCACCCTATCAAAAGGAGTTCAAATCTCAAAATTGGTGGAGGTCGGAGTTGAAATTGGAAAGGTCAAGTTTTTGAAGTTCATAGTTGTGCTTAGTAAAAAAGGAACGTTCCCAAAAAGGCAAATTCTAGAAGGTAATAAAGTACAAAAGTCAGAAAGTGCACAAAAATCCGAGTCCAAAATCACAAAAGAAAGCTGACAGCTTGCATCAAGTTTGCAAGGTCGCAAACTAAGTTTGCTGCAGCATCAAGGACCGCAAAAACTCAAGGCAAAAAGCTTGCCAAAAGTGTGGAGTTTTGGGAAGAGAGTTGTGCTCGCAACGACCCCTTGTGGCACCAGCCAGACCACATCAGCCCTTGCCTCATGGCAAACTTCATCTACTCCGACGAATCTCAGGTTTAACGTTCATAGTTTCTTTTATTTCAATTTCAACCCCCTTCCTTGATCATTATAGCTAATTTACACTAGTAATTGGCCTTACTTGGTTGTTGATTAGTTCTTGTGTCTGAATTCTCATTTCGTGCCAAGTCCTTCTAGCTTTTCTCGTTTTAACTCATTGGTCATTTCTTGGATCCTTCCGTTAGTTTTGATTCAGTTGCTCGCTGTTCGATTAACAAGAATCTATTCTTTCACAAAGAATTAGTAACCTTGCGAATTGATTGGGGAAAGGTAATCAATCTTCTATCAACTTTTGAAGCGCACTCAAGTTAGGGAAGGATGGAATGGAAATACGAGAGACGTGAGAAATTTTGCTATTAACATTGTTTGTTGAGTTTTGCAGGTACAGTGTCTAATCCAGGTGATTATAATCAAGAAGGGGAGGAGGTACAATGTTTAATCCAGGTGAGCAAAATCAAGAAGGGGAGGGGGGCTCGTTGACTATCATAATTTCACTCGCCCTAATCCAAAAACAATTGGTGGAAATGCAAGGTAAAGGGTTATGCGGTCGCATCTGGCATTGCAACCCAAAACAGATCACTCCTCAGTTCTGTCAATTCTACAGAGCAAGGATGTGGCAGAAAACTGCTTGTTGCGGTCGCAACAGGGGGCGCAAACTTTGAAGAAGTGTGACATTTTGGGCTTATTTTGCATTGACTTGCAAGGTCACTCACAGGCCTAAAATGTAATCAAGCCTAAACTATATATAGGGGCTTCCTAATCTAGACTAGGGTACCTTGAATATTGATGAGAGATTACTCTTTCTAGCTTTAACCTTTTAGCCCTAGTCTAGCTAGCTAGTGGAGTATTAATTCCTTAGTTATCTTTAACTTCTTGCCTTGATTTTCACTTGAGATTACTCATTTGTGGGTTCAAATTGAGCTTTTTCGTTTGTGTAACATCCCTCAAAAAACAAATGCTCATAAGTGCCTTAAGAATGCCTTGAAAATAGGCCGCTCATGTAACGCATTATCCTTAGGGGGTCAAAACCTGCGGGAAAATGGTCTCGGTGGATTTTTAGGACCTGTAGAACGGAAGAAAGATTTTCGAAGAAACCACAAAACAGTGTGGTCTGTGACAGGACCGCGTCGCGGACCTGGGGACAGCTTATGGCCGAGTTGGCCGCGACAGGTCCGCGTCGCGGACCTGGGAAGGTTTCCTGGCCGAAATTAAAAAAATTTAAGGGCGTTTTAGACTTTTCCCAAATTATTAGTTAATGAACCTAGACGGTTTTAGGACCTAATTCAACTCTATAAATTAACCTAAACCTCTAATTCTATTCATTCTTCTACAATTCATCTATCAAATATTAGCTACAAAAAGGTTCTCAAGGGTTTCCATTGAAGACTTCAAGCAAATTCACTCAATTTCTCCATCAAAATTCTCAAGTTCTTCCAAATTAATTGGTGTTCTCACTCAAGGTATGTAGTATTGATTCATGGATCCTTTCATCCATGAAGCCCAATCAATTTCTCAAGGTTTTCTATCAAATTAAAGTATGGTATTTTATGGGTTGTGTGATCTCTATTCCAATTGCATGAGTTTTGATTTAAAGCATGATCATGAGACTATTTTGATATAAATAAATGGTTATTGAATTAAATTGAAGAGTTTTTCTATGAATTCTCATATTTTGATTTCTAGGGTTCATGATGTAAAATATGAGTATTTTCAATTATACTTCTAAATGATATTATCTATATGAATTATGTATGGGCTGATATAAAGTTTATGATCATGCATGTTTTCAAGTTAATTTTATGATTTCCAAGTCAATTGAACATGCACTCATGTCATACCCTAATTTCAAGTTCAAGCTATGGTCATGAATTTTCAAAGTATAAATTATGACTATGTATTTCCATTATGATCATGAACTACAAGTATGATTCAAATTATGATTCTTCATGCAAGTTATGAAGTAAGGCGACCTAAGGCCTAACGATATGAATTATGCAAAAATGATTGTAATGATGAAAGGACAATTCTCACATTACAAGTATGTTATGAAAATGAGCTACTCTATGATTTTAAGCCTATGATCATGACTATGATATATGAAATTATGATCTTATGTTATGTATGTATTCCGTGGGATGTGACTTAGCACCGAATGTGGACTTGAGGTGGGGGTTCGAAGCAAGGGGTCCTTATATAAAGTTTCTTGTCTCATAACTACGTGCCACCGTAGGATTGCCTTTTTGGCCTAGCTAGTGGATCCACAAATAGCACATGTTCATGATTAGGAGTCTACCTTGGCAAAGTAGCCTCCCCCTTCTCAATGTGGGGATCATCGGATTCCATGTTATAGCTCGCATGGTCTTATTGTCGATTATGGTTCCTATCCCACATATGTATGATTTCTTAAGTATGTTATGACTTGAATTTATGTTTTTAAATGCTTTAGTCAATATGATTTTCCCATGACTTTATGTATTCCATCTTATCATGTGTTTTACTTGACCTTTGCATTCCATGATTTATGTTGCATGCCACGCCCTTATACTTAGTACATTCCAACGTACTAATGCATACTTTTTGCCTACATTGTCTCATAATGTAGGGGTTGAGGTTGAAGATCCTAATCGTCCATGTAACTAGTAGGCGTTTCTATTCGAAGGTGTTGTGGTGAGTCCTCATTGACCGGGGACTAGTTTCAAGTTACTTACTGTTTTCTTGTCAAAAGACTTTTGCTTATGTTGTGTATTGAGGGTGAGCTAAGGACATGTCTTAGCCCTCGCCCATACTCATGTTTAGAGGCATCTCGTTGGACATATGTTTGAGTCTATGTTGTCATAAGACATTCTCAGATTTCTATTCATGATTTAGACTCTCTTATGATGTTTCCGCTTTTACATTTCACCTTATGTATGCTTATGATATGTACAAGAGGCTTGGTTGGAGCCCTTCGGGGTTTCGATCGCAGTGTTACGACTAGGCCCTAGGTCGGGTCATGACAGTTTGTGGACTCATTTATAGTTTAGTTCTTTGATTGAGTTCAATTAGGAGGTGTTAGTAACCAATCCAATGTTGCCCATAAAGTCGTCATCAATTGTGCGTTGCTTCTATGTTTTAATTATTTCTTTCCCTTGTCGTTTTCTTTAGAGTTTCCTACTTAGGATTCAATCAATGATAGTCAGTGATGGTGGTTGTGGCTACAGGTGGGTGGTGCGTGGTACATAGTTGATAATAGAGCCAATGGCGATAGTTGCTAATGGTGGATAATGGCGGTAGCAGTGAATAGGTGAGATACCATTTGTAGAAATCTTTAAATAAACACTTTGATGACACTAAGACTTTATGGATATGTTAATCCATTCAGATCCATTAGACCCATTAAGTGGTTGAAACATTAAAAAAACACTTAATGATTAAGATTCAGAGCTAAAAAACAAACGGACTTGATGGGTGAGATTTGAATGATTAAGATTAAGACATTCATTAAGTGCAAACAAATGACACGGCCAATAACCAATATGTAAATCAATAGACCAGTTTAGATGGGCACCTCATTGTTTTCCATGTTTAAGCCAACAAGCAAAATGTAAAAAATAGAAGGGATAAATATAGGCAAGAAAACTGAGGAACAACAACATACCCAGTGAAATCCCACTAAGTGGGGTCTGGAGAGAGTAGAGTGTATGCAGACCTTACCACTACCTCGAGGAGGTAGAGAGGTTGTTTTCGATAGACAACTGAGGAAGTTTAACACAATAAGCTGCTTGTTTATTTCCAGCTAGTTAAATAGGAGTCTGAGTGGGACAATGTTTGGTGGTGATAAAGGAAATCTAACAACCTGAATGCAAAAAAGTTGAATCCTCACTAGAATGACAGATCAGATCGACTTACCAAATGCCTCCATATACTTCGGATCACTTGGTAATTTGATGTCTGCAACAGACAATAAAACACAATAAATCTAGAAGGATCACACTCCTATTGTTAAACGAAAAAGATGAGTTCGAGTTGTAGAACAGATGCACGCAACTAATTAGGAAAAAAAAACAGAGATCTTCAACTGCATTTAGGATCAGCTGACAGGTTTGCATATGCCACAACATTTAAGATAGTCAGATACTTATTCAGAAGGCAAACTTAGATATGTTATGGATTTATAAATGAGGTAATCAAAGATTAAACTCATATGTTTACTCCTCCACTTGACTTCTATGACAATGGTCTTCTCCGAATGACCAGCACTCCAGCAGAGAAAAACCTTATTAGTCAATCTATGTAAAGTCAATAGATGCATGAGAACAGTACATTTCACATGGTTATTAACAGTGTCTCAAAAGGACAGAAGACCAGGTGGTGTTACCTTTGAGGCACAGAGTATGTGATGAGTTTTAACTATATAGTTTTAAAAATAAAGATAAGAAATAGATCTTTTTTTAAAAAAAAGAACATTAAAAATGTATAAAAGATCAACAACAGCCTACCCAGTGTAGCCCCACAAAGTGGAGTCTAGGGAGGGTAGAGTTTATGCAAGCCTTACTTACCTCTACCTCAGAGGTGAGAGGCTGTTTCTGATTAAAATTGTATACACAATCAAAAGAAAATATTCTAGAAGTTAATTCAATTATCAATGTGCAATAACATGTGTACATTACAAAAACAGTGGGGTGTATAGTGCTAACAAGACAAAACGTGAAAGATGCAACCCTTAATCTATTGAGGTATTAACCACATGAGACTTTTGTCCTTGTGATCGTTCCAAGGAATTTAGGGTCTGCCTCACGTAGGGCGAGTCATGAGGTGAGTCTTAGAGATTCCCAACTTCGCCTTTCAAAATGATGGTTATTAAGAGGAGACGTCAATTTATTGCTCAATGTTACCACGAGAACATGGAGGCCTCCAATCACCATTTTATTTGTTACCATCCAAAAAGGGAAAAAATTGCATGCGAAACTGTATGTAAGTTTCTGTATTACATACATGTTGTAACATTTGCTTCCTACAATATAGACATCTATATTTTGGAAGATCATAACAGTACAGGTAGGTATCTATATTAGGGTAAGGTGTAAGCAGCCTTGAATTTTATATTTAGATTTATGAGGCAGAACATCTGTTTTTTTCAAAACGGTGGTGTTCAGACCAACTTGCGTGCAACTCAACTATCCGGCACCTGCTATCTCCTGCCAGCATTGGTATAAAGTAACTCTTCCCACCAAGACTTAGACAGATGAGAAGAAATCACCTAGTGTATTTTTGTCTCTATTGGGAATTTGGGATTCGAACACTGGCCTCCAAGGTTTTACACCCACTTCATTGACCATTAAGCTACACCCTTAGCTTATGAGGTAGAACACCTTCAATCATCAAACCACAATCCTTGACCTTAGCTTAGAGTCTCTACTGAGTATCATTTCATTGGCAGATATATATAACCGTGCAAACAATGACAGCCAATCAGATCATGTAACATATACATTTATTTGCAAGTAAGGTTTGAGGCTTTAAAGATCATAAAACAAACATATGAACATATCAGTAGTAAACTAGCAATGTTTAAACAACAAACAAGAGACAAACCTGAAACTGATGTTCGAGCAGAGTTTGGACGCCGTTGTTGAGCCAGTGCAAGCACTATGGCATCCTCAACCTGGATCAGGGATATCATTAAATGGTAAAGCAGTGCCCTATTCTTCCAACTAAAAGGAGAATAAAAGGATACCCTGGTGGACATGCAAGAGATTTTATTTATTTTTTTGAAACGGGCAACTTTACATGCAAGAGATTATTACATCCCAAATTATTCTAGAGGAAAAAAGGAAAAGAATGGATTAAAGTAGTAGAATTCATCCTTTCAATATGAACTTGGTATTTCAAATCCGGAGACTGGCCTGATATTGGCCTGTGACCTATCCCTCGACTGAACACCATAAGTATCATCATTTCATTAATTAGTACAAAACCAATTATTTTCACTTTCTGTAATAAACATTATGATACATATTCAGTAGGTCCTTTCTTTTTTTTACCAAAATTTTGCCTAAGATCAACTTAAGGCATAACAAATTCATAATATCAATCTAACCTGATCATATTCTTTTTAAACTGCAATGTGGAAATTCTAAAGCTTAAATTGATAATTGACTTGGTGAAGAAATGAATGAGCATTGGAATCTATAATTTGAACCAAAAAAAATTGATTTATGATGTTAGTGATAACAGAATTAATAACCTTCGTAATAAACAACATGAGAAGAACTTAGCTAAAGTTTAGAAACAGGGGAAGCAATGCATGGTGTACCTAGTTCAAGGAACTAAAGAAAAATACAGGAACAAGAACAACATAATGACTCTAGTTATTAAAGTAACCTTCAAAGAAACAAGTTCATTCAAGCCCATTTCAACAGAAAGCATGCTTTCTATATTTCCTTCTCCAGTGAGATCATTCAAATCCTGAACAAGCTTTCCCCTCTCTGGATTGTCATCACCTACAAAAGAGAACATCGATTATACCCATTCAAAATATTTACCATGTGATAAACCCATATCTAGGTAATCCACAAAATCAAATAGAAAACCCATAAATAAATCATGCTTGCCTTTTTCCAAACATTCTTCCTTTGCCTTTTGGCCAGCAGAGATAACCAATTCAAAAGGAAGTGGTGCGAAGGATGACCAGTACTCGTGTTTTGAAGCAGCAATATCTGCACAAATGCCTGAAAGGAAAAGCAGAGCAATATTAACTTTAGACTCAAGAGTCCAAACCGGTAACATTTCTTACATATATAAAGCAATGAAACAAGAGTGTAGGGACAGATGGGGTCAAAACTTAACAAAAAGTAAAGCATTGGGTGGATAAGAATGCAATTAGACAACTACAGAACAGTAGACAACATTCATGCACAGGAAATAGCGAAAGAAAGTGTTCTCTCCCCCAATTTATGTAATTGTATTTGACTAGGCACAGAGTTTAAGAATGACAAGAAGACTTTTAAATCTTGTGGTCTCAAATTAGTAATAGATATTTGTGTGGCTTTAAGTCATCTCACGAAGAGTAAAATGAGAAGTTTAACATTAAATTGTTACTAAATATAGAAAGGTGTCATTCTCTTAGAGACCGACTAAAAAGGAAAGAGTGTCATAAAAATTGGGAAAAGGGAGTATTAAAATTGTGTGTTTTGATAAGACAAGATATGACGTAACTTCAGGTTACCGAGGATATGACCTTAGATAGGAGGTTGTGGAGGATACATATTAGGGTAGAAGGTTAGTAGGTAGTGTAGTGTTGTCTTGCTTAGGGTGGTAGGTGTTTGCCATTGTACTAGTTGAATTACTGTAGTTCTTGTTTTTGATATTTATCATTGTTTTCAATAACTTATCCTAGCATAGTGTTTATTGTGTTTCTATTATTGCATTATTTTGTTGTTGTTGCTCTCTTCTGGTAGACTTTGCACCGTTTCCTTGTCACTTGCTATATTTTCTAAATTGTCTCCTTCTTCTTTGCATCTAGATTTGCTGCACTTGAGCCGAGGATCTTTTAAAAATAATTTATCTACCTCCACGAGGTAGTGGTAAGATTTGCGTATATTCTAACCTCTCCAGACCCCACTTGTGGGATTTCACTGGGTGTGTTGTTGTTGTTGATAATTGTGGCATCCAGACCAACTTGCGCGCACCTCGACTAACTCCACAAGGTCGGGTTACCAACTACCTCCCACTAGCACAGATACCAGGTAACTCTATCCACTATGGGTCGGACATTTGAGAAGAAATCACCTAGTGTTTTTGCCTTTGATTCCGTGGGATTTGAACTAGAACTCATGATTTCCAATACACTTCATTGACCAGTAAGTCACACCCTTGGGTGCATTTAATTGATGCAATCTATTATGAAAAGTCAATCTCCTTCTATATAGTTAAACAATGTAATCATTGTTAATTTGCAAGTAATCATAGTTTGCTTGAGCCAAGGGTCTATCAGAAACAACATATCTACCTTGAAGGGGTAAGGTTTGCATACACACTACCCTCCCCAGACCCCACTTGTGGGATTTCACTGGTATGTTGTTGTTGTAAGTTAAGTAGGATTTCACTGATATGTTGTTGTTGTTGTAAGTTTTCTAGGTGAAGTTACTGCCACTACTATAACTTCCCTCTATGTAACACTAGAGGAGCAAAGGCGCTTCCTTTCAATCTAGCAATTTTTCAAATGTGCAATTGCAACGTTTCATTCTTCTTTCTTGATTCGCTTTCTTATGTGCCCTTTTGTCTTTTTCCTTTTTTTCTTATGGCTGCGCGTGATGGAAGGATTTCAGGTACTTCATACGATAAAACAATCGGAAAATCAAATACGATAGTTAAATTGACATAACTTGGATGACTTCATAACAACAACAACAACAACCTAGTGAAATCCCACAACGTGGGGTCTGAGGAGGGTAAATTGTACGCAGACCTTACTCCTACCAAGGTAGGACGGCTGTTTCCGGGAGACCCTCAGCTCAATAAAGCATAAAAAGACATTAGATATGGCTAAGAAGTTAAGAGGTTAATAAGTTCAAAGCGATATGATAAGGCAAATAACGGGGGCGCTACAAATAAAATAGAGTAATCAAAGTACGAGAAGTACGAAAAGTAATAGATAATAGCAGACATCAGAGAACAAGAAATTATAGTGTGCTAAAGCGTCTACTAATACGATAGACTACCGTGACTATGTACTAGCCTTCTACCCTAATGTGGGTCCTCCACACCCTCCTATCTAAGGTTATGTCCTCGGTCAGCTGCAGCTGCGCCATGTCCTGTCTAATCACCTCTCTCCTATATTTCTTCGGCCTACCCTACCTCTTCTAAAACCATCCACGGCCAACCTCTCACACCTCCGCATTGGGGCATCTGGGTCTCTCCTCTTCACATGCCCAAACCATCTCAATCGCATTTCCCGCATCATGTCTTCCACCGAGGCCACTCCTACCTTGTCTCGATAGCCTCGTTCGTAATTCTGTTGCTCCTGGTATGCCCACACATCCATCTCAACATTTTCATCTCGACAACTTTCATCTTTTGAACGTGGGAGACCTTAACTGGCCAACACTCCGCCCCATATAACATCGCCGGTCTAACCACCACTTTGTAGAACTTGCCCTTAAGTTGTGGTGGCACCCTCTTGTCACATAGCACACCGGAAGCGAGCCTCCATTTCATCCACCCTGCCCCAATACGGTGTGTGACATCCTCGTCAATCTCCCCGCTGCCTTGCATGATAGACCCAAGGTACTTGAAACTACTTTTCTTTTGGATGGCTTGGTCTCCAAGCCTAACTTCCGCGCCAACCTCCTGAGGTGTCTCACTAAACTTACACTCTAAGTACTCTGTCTTGGTCCTACTCAGCTTAAACCCTTTAGACTCCAAGGTATGTCTCCAATCCTCCAGCTTAGTGTTAACTCCACTATGAGTCTCATCGATCAGGACTATGTCGTCCGCGAAAAGCATACACCATGGTACCTCACCTTGAATTTGTCGCATCAATCCATCCATCACCAAGGCAAATAAAAACAGACTGAGAGCTGATCCTTGATGCAACCCCATCACAACTGGGAAGTGCTCTGAGTTCCCTCCTACTGTCCTTATCCTGGATGACTTCATAAAACCATTTCAAATCTATAGCTAATGATAAAAGGTCAGTGTGAGCAGCATACCCAGGAAAACAAAAATTAATGATGAAATTAAAGGAAAAAGAAAAGAATAGAAGTCAAGAAAAAAGATTTTCTAATTTCGAAAGAATAGAGATCATGTGTGTGACTAGGAAAAAGACAACTCTGATTCATTACTTACCAAACTGAGTTGCTAAACCCCAATAACGTGCAAGCCAGCATCGTTTAAGAACAACATCTTCCTACAATATAATATGCCAGGAAATTAATTTTTGTGACGAAAAATTTTTGCAAATGATGAAAGCAGTATCAGAAGGTGCAGCTAGATACCATCTCATTCTGGGTTAAAATCATCCTTTGTGTCATAGAGCGTAGAGCTTTAACCTCAGATTCAGTCCCCTGAAGTTGATCTACAGCAGCAGCTGCTTCATCTTTTGCTTTCTATGTCAAATGTAGTAAAAAAAATTAGATAGAATAAACCAGCCATTGCTGTAGCACATGGTGGTGATGTTTACCTGAACACTAGAATGGAGGCTTGCAAGTTCCACATCTATCCCATTCTTTGCTTGTTTAGCATCTTTCAGTGCAGCCTGCACCAATTAATCTTCCACAGTTGCTTTTGAGGTGTAAAACATTATTTGAAACTGAAGCACACTTGAAGCCAGTTACAGAAAGAGAGGCAATGCTGTTGTAACATGTGGCATGGTATTTTGAAGAAGACTTAGACAGATCAACATATATCTTTTGAGCAGGTAACATATGTATTATAAACAAAGAACTACTCGAAATAATTAGTCCATTAATAATCTAAGTTGCTCAGACTCGGGTGCAGGTATCCGACATGGATGCGAATCCGAGGGTCAGATTCGTTAAAATCTAAAATTTTAAGATTCAGGGTACGGATTAGGAGGTATTACCTCTGATTTAAATTCCTTTTTCAGCACTGTCATTTCAGTAACTACTGTGATCTTAATTCTTCTTTTCCTGTAGTATACTTTGTGTTGTGGTTCTCTTTTTCTGTTCTTTTGATTTACAGTACAGTGTGGGTCCTTGATCGCCGTTTCTGATCTGCAGTGTAGTTCAATTCATTGATTGTTTGCTTGCTTTCTGATTTATAGTATAGTTCAGACTTATTGCCTGCTATCTTTCCTTTCAGATTATATGTTTGCTTTAGTATTTGCCTTTGTAGTTTACACCTTCTTTGATGGCTTTGGTGAACGATGATTGACTAGGGCCATGTCTTAGGTCGAGGCCGAGGCTGAGGGGTAGGAGTGGTAAGTGGGTCAAGGGTTCCCCTAGGCTGGGGGTAGGGTCTTGGAATATAGGGTCTTTGATGGGAAAGTCCATAGAGCTAGCCAAGATTCTAAAAAAGAGGATATTACTATAGCGTGTGTCCAGGAGACCAAATGGGTAGGTACCAAGGCTTGGGATGTGGACGGTTTTAAGTTGTGGTACTTAGGAGGCTCAAGGGATAGTAATGGAGTAGGCATTTTAGTCGACGGAGACCTTAGGGAGCAAGTGGTGGAGGTTAGGAGGATCAATGAAAAGATGATGACGATTAAGCTAGTCGTCGGAGGACTGACTTTGAACATTATTAGTGCTTTTATGCGCCACAAGTGGGTTTGGACAAGCAGGTCAAGAAGCACTTTTGGGAGGACTTGGATGAGGTGGTGAGGGGTATACCACTCACTGAAGAGATATTCATTGGTGAAGATTTCAATGGCCACGTTGGGGTAACTTCTAGTGGATTTGATGATGTGCATGGAGGCTTTGGTTTTGGAAATAGAAACCGAGGTGGAACTTTGCTCCTGGATTTTGCTAAAGTTAGTTTTTGAGTTGGTGATAGCTAACTCGTGCTTCTCGAAGAAGGGAGACCACTTGATTACCTTCCGTAGCACAGTTCCTAAAACTCACATAGCTTACTTACTCTTGAGGAAAGGAGATAGAGGCCATTGTAAGGACTGCAAGGTTATCCCGAGTGAGAATTTTTCTACCCAACATAAGCTTTTGGTGATGGACTTGGAGATTAAGTAAGGGAGAAGTTAGAAGAATTCATATGACCGAACAAGGATTAAATGGGGTGGCTTGAACCCTGCCCTCTCTCGGAATATGGGGGAGAAGTTGATGGCGTAGGGGCCTTGGAAGAGTATTGGGGATGTGGAAAGCATGCAGGATAAGACAGCTAGCTGCATTAGGAGAGCAGCTAGAGAGGTGCTAGGGGTCTCGAGGAGCAACATTGGTGGTTACCAAGGAGATTAGAGGTGGAATGGAAAGTTTCAGTGCACAGTGGAAGCAAAGAAGGCAACTTGTGCAAAGTAGGTGGAATGCAAGGATGAGGAAGTGAAGTAGACAAATAAGGAAATTTATAAGGCGGCAAAGACGGAGGCTATGTTAGCGGTTACAACAACAAAAACGGCTGCCTTTGAACGACTGTAAATTGAGCTAAGGGACAAAGGTGAAGAGAAGAAATTGTACAGGCGAGAGAGCGGAAGGCCGGAGACCTGGATCAATTGAAGCGCATCAAGGATAAGGAAGGCAATGTGTTGGCAGAAGAGATCCTCATTAAGCAAAGATGACAAGCTTACTTCCATAAGCCTTTTGAACGAAGAAAGGGATAAAGACACTCTACTAGGTGATTTGGAGCACTCTGAGAGACTGGGATTTTGGGTATTGTAGGTGTATCAAGGTTGACGAAGTTAAGTGCGCTATTAGTAGGATGAGCAGGGGAAGAACGACAAGACCAGATGAGATCTCGGTGGAGTTTTGAAAGAGCACACACAGGGCAAGTATGGAGCGGTTAACTGATTTGTTTAATGTCATTTTTAAGATGGCTAAAATGCCCGAAGAATGGAGGTGGAATACAATGTTCAGTTGTAATGGAAAAAGGGTGATGTCCACAATTGTAACAATTACAGGGATATCAAGTTATTAAGCCACACTATGAAAGTTTCGGAGAGAGTAGTGGAGTTGAGGGTGAGGAGGGGTGAATCCATTTTCGAGAACCAATTTGAATTCATGTCGGGGAGATCGACTACGGAAGCCATCCATCTTGTGAGGAGACTGGTGGAGAAATACCGAGAAAGGAAAAGCGACTTACATATTATGTTCATTGACCTTGAAAAGTCCTACGACAAAGTCCCAAGGGAAGTCCTTTGGAGATGCCAAGAGGCTAGAAGTGAATTGGTGGCTTACATTAGGGCAATAAAGCACATGTATGATAGAGCTAAAACGCGAGTTAAAATGGTGTGAGGAGACTCAGAGCACTTCCCTGTAGAGATGAGGTTGCACCAGAGATCAATTCTTAGCCCGTTCCTATTTGCCTTGGTGATGGATGAATTGATATGGTCCATTTAGATGAGGTGTCTTGTTGTATGTTATTTGCGGATGAAATAGTATTGATTGATAAGACACGCAACGAAGCTAGTGCCAAGTTGGAGGTGTGGAGACAAACTCTAGTGTCTAAAGGGTTCAGGGCAGGACCAAAACAAAGTATTTGGAGTGTGAATTCAGTTTCGCAACATGAGGCAGTCGTGGAAGTGAGGCTTGACACATAGGCTATCCCAAGAGAGATAGTTTCAAGTATCTTGGGTTTATAATCCAAAAAAGTGGGGACATCGATGATGATATCACACATTATATTAATGCGGCGTGGATGAAGTGGAGGCTTGCATCCGAAGTCTTGTGTGATAAAAAAAAGTAACGCCAAAACATAAAAGTAAGTTTTATTAGTGGTGGTTAGACCAACTTTCTTGTATAAGGTAGAGTGTTGGCCAATCAAAAACTCCCATGTTCAAAAAATACATGTTGCGAAAATGAAGATGTTGAGGTGAACATGTGGGCATACAGAATGATAAGATTAGGAATAAAAATATTTGGGATAAGGTGGGAGTGACCTTCGTTGTGAACGAAAGAAGCGAGATTGAGATGAGTTGGACATGTGAAGAAGAGATACGCAGGTGCCCAGGTGAGAAGGTGAGAGAAGTTGTTATAGTAAGTACGAGGAGAGGTAGAAGTAGGCCAAAGAAGTATCAGAGAGAGGTGATTAGACAGGATATGGCACGACTTAGGTTATCGAAGGCATGACCTTATATAGGAGGGTATGGATGATGTATATTAGGATAGAGGATTAGTAAGTAGTGGAGTGTTATCTTGCTTTCAAGTATTTAGGCTTGTAGGTGTTTGTCGTTGTACCAACCGTATTATTATAGTTCCTGCTTTTTATATCTACCAGCATATGTTATTTACTGTGTTTCAATTATCACATTATTTTGTTGTTCTTGTTCTTTTCTCGTTTGTTAGATTATGTTTTCTCCTTTTTTGTACTTGAATTTGTTGCGCAGTTGAGTTGAGGGCCTTTCAAAAGCAATCTACCTCCACGAGGTAGTGATAAGATTTGCGTACACTCCATCCTCCCCATATCCCACTTGTGGGATTTCACTGGATATGTTGTTGTTGTTGTTGTTTAGGGTATGGATCCAAGTATGGATATGGGTGCTGGAATTTGGCTGAAAAATCCAACAACAAACCCAGTGTAATCCCACCATGTGGGGTCTGGGGAGGGTAGAGTGTATGCAGACCTAACCTCCACCTTGAAAGGTAGGGCGGCTGTTTCCGAAAGACCCTCGGCTCAAGAGAGGAAAACAAGATAAAAGGTCAGATAGGGTCAAGCATATCGAAAACAAAATGAGAACAAGGATTAACGAAAGCGAGAAAGTCATGGTAGACTAGTACGGAAAGAAAGAGGCATTAGCTACTATAAATAAATAAGATAATCAAAGTACAACGGTCCCACACCTATAAACAGCAATAAAATGCATAAATCAAATTTGCAGAACTACAACTACTATGGTGCAAGGATAAGTCACCTAGCCTATTATCCTAATTTGAGTCCTCCACAACCTCCTATCTAAGGTCATGTCCTCGGTGAGCCGAAACTGTGTCATATCCTGTCTAATTACCTCTCCCCAATACTTCTTCGGCCTCCCTTTGCCTCTCCTAAAATCGTCCATAGCCAGCCTCTCACACCTCCGCACTGGAGCATCAGTGTTTCTCCTCTTCACATGTCCAAACCACCTCAGTCTCGCTTTCCGCATCTTGTCCTCCACCGATGCCACTCCCACCTTGTCTCTGATATCTTCATTCCTAATTTTATCCCTCCTAGTATGCCCACACATCCACCGCAGCATTCGCATTTCCACGACTTTCATCTTCTGAATGTGAGATTTCTTGATTGGCCAACACTCCGCCCCGTACAATAAAGTCGGTCTAACCACCACTTTGTAGAACTTGCCTTTTAAGTTTTAGTGGAACTTTCTTATCACACAACACTCCGAAGGTTAGCCTCCATTTCATCCACCCTGCACCAATACGATGTGAAATATCGTCGTCGATATCCCCGTCTCCCTGTATAATAGACCCAAGATACTTGAAACTTCCTTTCTTTTGGATGGCCTGGGTACCAAGCCTCACTTCCTCGTCAGCCTCACTCGGTAGGCCACTGAACCTGCATTCCAAGTATTCTGTCTTGGTCCTACTCAATTTAAATCATTTAGACTCCAACATCTGTCTCCAGCCCTCTAGCTTATCGTTAACTCCCTTGCGAGTCTCGTCGATGAGGACTATGTCATCCGCGAACAACATACACCAAGGCACCTCACCTTGTATTCGCCGCATCAATTCATCCATCACCAAGGTGAATAGAAACGGACTAAGAGTTATCCCTGATGCAACCCCATCTTAATAGGAAAGTGCTCCGAATCTCCTCCTACAGTCCTTACCCTGGTCTTAGCTCCATCATACATGTCCTTTATCACTCTAATGTACACCACAGGCACACCTTTAGCCTCCAAGCATCTCCATAAGACCTCTCTTAGCACTTTATCGTAGGCCTTTTCTAAGTCAATGAATACCATGTGCAAGTCCCTCTTCGCTCCCTATACTGCTCCACCAATCTCCTTACAATATGAATCGCTTCTATAGTCGAGCGCCCCAGCATGAATCCAAACTGGTTCTCTGAAATAGACACATCGCTCCTTACCCTCATTTCCACCACCCTTTTCCACAATTTCATAGTGTGACTTAGCAGCTTGATACCTCTGTAGTTGTTGCAACTTTGAATGTCTCCCTTGTTCTTGTATACGGGAATCATTGTACTCCACCTCCATTCTTCCGGCATCTTCGATGTCTTGAGAATGACATTAAACAACTCAGTCAGCCACTCCAATCCTACCCTACCTGCATTCTTCCAAAATTCCCCAGGGATCTCGTCAGATCCGGTCGCTCTTCCCCTGCACATCCTACGAACAGCTTCCTTAACCTCCTCAACCTTTATACTCCTACAATATCCAGAATCGTGACGACTATCCGAGTGCTCCAAGTCTCCCAACACAATGTCTCTGTCCCATCCTTCATTCAAGAGTTCATGAAAGTATGACTTCCATCTCTGTCTGATGCGGGTTTCCTGTACCAACACTTGGCCATCTACGTCCTTGATGCACTTCACTTGATCCAAATCGCGTGCCTTCCTCTCTCTCGCCTTAGCGAGCTTAAATAGCTTCTTATCCCCACCTCTGTCCTCTAGTTCTGCATAAAGGCGTTCAAAAGCTGTCGTTTTAGCCGTTGAGACTTCCAACTTCGCCTCATTTTTCGCCACCTTATACTTTTCCCTGTTCGTCCGCTTCTCTTCATCATCCTTGCTATCTATCAACTTCACATATGCCTTCTTCTTTGCTTCTATCTTCTCTTCAACTTCTTCATTCCACCACTAATCCCCTCGGTGCCCACCACGGCGGCCTCGTGAAACCCCCAATACCTCTCTAGCCCTAATGCAACTGGCCGTCCTATCCCACATACTGCTCGCATCCCCACTACCATCCCATGCTCCCATAGCCATCAACTTCTCTCTTATCTCTAGGGCATTAGGCAGAGTCAAACTCCCCCACCTAATCCTCGATCGATCGTCCACACCCCTCTACTTCTTCTTCCTTCTTATCTCCAAATCCATCACTAATAGCTTATGTTGGGTCGTAAAATTCTCACTCGGAATGACCTTGCAGTCCTTACAGAGGCCTTTATCATCTTTTCTAAGAAGCAAATAGTCTATTTGCGTCGCAGTCATCGAGCTACGAAAGGTTACCAAGTGCTCCTCCTTCTTCGGGAAACTCGAGTTGGCTATTACCAATCCAAAAGCTTTTGCGAAATCCAGGAGTGAGACTCCTCCACCGTTCCTGTCCCCGAAGCCAAATCCTTCATGCACCTCATCATAGCCCCTCGAAACAGACCCAATGTGCCCATTGAAATCTCCACCTATGAATAGCTTCTCAGTAGACGATATACTTACCACCACTTCGTCCAAGTCCTCCCAAAAGCTCCTTTTTACCTCCTCGTCCAAGCCCACTTGTGGCACGTAGGTACTAATAATGTTCAGGGTGAATCTTCCAATGACTAACTTAATCGTCATTATCCTGTCATTGATCCTCCTAACCTCTACAACCTGATCTCTAAGCTCACTATCTATTAAGATCCCTACCCCATTCCTATACCTCGACTTGCTCGAGAACCAAAGCTTGTACCCATCCACCTCCTTAGCTTTAGGTCCTACCCATTTAGTCTCCTGGACGCAAGCTATACCAATCCTCCTCTTCTTAAGAATCTTAACTAATTCTATGGACTTACCTGATAAAGTCCCAATATTCCAAGACCCTACTCTCAACCTAGAAGCTCCCTCACCCCCCTTAGCCCCCCCAACCCTAGCCCCCGATCCCAATCGAGAACATGACCCTAGTTTACCATCCCTCACCAAAGCCAGTAAGGCAAATGTACGCTAGTGAAAGGTTAACCTAAGACAAACGAAGGATCGCTACTAAAGCACAAGTTAGCAATAGTCTATAAACAGCAAAATAGATATTTAATAAGGCTGACAAATAAAATTTATAAGGCTAAAAGTCAGGAAATGGGCTAGTGGAGGCACCAACTCCAAGTAAATAAAACCTGTTCACCACCGAGAAGTTCTCTGTTTGCTGCTGAAAAATGTTGTTCTCTGCCGGAAAACGTGTCGAAGTACTATTCACCGAAATTACTGTTCGCCGCGACTGCTGCTCGGCCTCCTCCTGCAATGCGGGACCAAAAGAAAACCCAAAAAAAGGGAAACGAAAAAGGAAGGCTAGGGGGAGGAGCGAAACCTCCCAAACCCTAATATGGTGGTACGGACCCTACAGTGGTTGTGGAAAGTAGTAGAAGGAGGAGAGGAGAGGAAGAGAGAGAAACTAAGTCGTGGAGGAAAAGGAGAGGGAGAGAAAGGGGGAGCAAGAGAGATAGAGAGAGACAGAGAAGAGGAGAGAGAGGTGCTGTCAACTTACCTATGGCGGCCTCCGGTGGTCGTTTGCCAAAAAAAATGGGTGGTCGCTGGCTGAAAATATTACCGTTGGATGAAGAGAGAGGGAAACCAACTATTTCTTTCAAGCTATAAAGATATTCTAAATTTGAAAGATCTTGTAGGTTGTCTTCCACAAGACCCCAACTATTTCTTTCAAGCTCTCTAGTTCTTCCCCTCAAAAAAGAAAAATAAAGTCATTTGAGGCCTTCCACCAACTTTCATTATAGATTGTTGATATTGTCTACTAGAAATCAGAACACAACTGCTTGAATTCTTAGTTTCTCTCTGTTTCGCATGATACATGAAGCAGTGAATATTGACTAAGAGGAAAAGCTAAAAAGGAGACAAAAGGAATACAATATTGACGTTATGCCATTTCCTATGTCTTAAATCTATTTTATCTTCTATTTTGAGAAATCAAAAGGGCAGCCTGGTGCACTAAAGCTCTCGCTATGCGCAGGGTCCGGGCAAGGGCCCGACCACAAGGGTCTATTGTACGCAGCCTTACTTTGCATTTCTGCCAGAGACTGTTTCCAAGGCTTGAACCCGTGACCTCCTGGTCACATGGCAATAACTTTACCAATTACTCCAAGGCTCCCCTTCTATTTTGAGAAATCAAAATCTCAATATTCCCCCAAATTTGTCCATGGACTTTGGTCAAAATATCCGATGTGGTTGATTGAATCCTACGTGTATCCCGCACCGGCACCCATCTCGTGTCGACACAGGTGCGGCAGCAAAAATGAAAGTCCGCGCAACTTAAGTAATAATTACAACTATAGTTGAACATATAATTAATAACATAAACTCAAACTTGAATATGAAAGTTTAGGGAGAATAAGCAAGGAAATTAACATACTCTACCAACTATCATGTAGCATACTAGAAATAAAAGGAATGGTCCATGCTACTCTAAGTGTGTTTGTGAGTGTGTTTTCCTCAATATGTGGAGTCATGTCTAGCCACACGGGCCAAGATAAACTTTTTCATTTACATTCTGCTATTAGTTGGATGAAGAATGGACTTCTAATATTTTAAGCTTTTTAAGTAAACATCCTCTCACACACAAAAGGCCAAAGGAAGAAGCAGTGTGACCAAATTAATCTACAATTAACTCAAATATCCAAACTGACCTCCCTTTGGCGCAAAGAGGCTTCCTTCCTGCAATTGATAAGATATCATGATATTACGATATATGCATATCCACCAAAAAAAGTCTGCATAAATACAAATTCAGTGGTAAGAGGAAGATGTAGAAGACTTTTGCCTGCTTAACAACTTTGCTTCTAAAGATACTCCTTCTCCAAGTGCTGCAACCTGATGCATAAGAAATGCCTTTCAACTGTCAAAAGAACTTGAAGTTTAAATTTAAGACATCCGTGGAGCATAAATCACAAAATGAGAATCAATAACATTTATCCAGCAAAATTTCAAAATAAGGTGTCCATTATCGTTATCATCTTATGCCTTCTTTTTTTGGGATAAATGAGATGTTCATCATAGAATGACACACAGACTATAATCAAGTTTTTCCTCTCTTATTTTATCAAAAGACAGAGACAAAACATAAGTTTATTCCCTTCATCCTCTTTCAGGTAAATTCCAGTAATGAAGCACTGAGTCACTTATACACGACGGGAAAAAGCAAATGAATGTTAGAAGTATTTAAGAGTAACAAAGAGGAAGGATTTGAGCACAGTTTGGAAGTACTAAGGGCATAACCTGTTTCTCAAGCTCCTTCACTCTAGCTTCTGCTTCCTCGTAGCTCGTTTCGGCAACTCTAAGCTGCACAGAATTTCTCAAATTCAGTATAAACACATTCAGAGATGCATGGCTTAATGCAAGTAAAGCAGAGGAAAAGAACTGGCTAAACGTGCACCTTTCCAAGAAGATTTTCATTTTCTTCTTGTAGCATATCAAGCTGCCAAAAAAAATGTAAAGATCAGAGCAGAAAGAGCACTGAAGTCAAGTGAAATATCTAAGTAATTACATGTATATAGAGACACAACAGACACTTTATGTGTCTAATGACTGAATACTATGCATGTAAGAATAGAGAATGTCAATTTAATATCACAATGGACATACTTCATCACGAAGCGCAGAAGCGGCACGATGATCTCCTGTATCTTTCAAGTTAACTTGTCTTAAATCTGGAGAGAATCTGCATTGCACATTAGATGATGAATGCAGAGAAAAGGAACTGAATCATGCTAAAGCACCATGTGCATATATATATATATATGAAGTAAGCTCATTTGCCTTAAGACACACTTGGACTGCTTCATTGTTACACATTAACAGAACTACACAGATGTACAGATGATTGAGCTAGTTGGATCAAAAAGCAAATACAAGAACTTGGCAATTCTGGAATACATGACAAGTAATACATACAACCTACAAATGAAAAGCAAAAGCACATCTTTTAGATCCTTTGCTCTAGCTGCTTGTTTGTAGGAGTGTCAGACTGAAAAAGGAAAAAGGAAAGATTGGAAAAGAGGTTTTCACTATTAGTACCTTTTCTCTCTCAGCTTGTTGGTTGGAGGATCGATTGGTGGTATAGGTGAAGGAGTCTTCACAGACTGTCGGGTAGTTGGTATTGATGGTGGAGGACGAGATGGGATAGTTGGTCTTCCTGCTGATGTCGAACGAAGAGACAGCGATTCCTCAACAACATTCCTAGCTAGCTACTCATAGAAGCAGGAAATGGAAACAATTACCATACAGAGGTAATCAGAGCCAAGAAAAATAATGTGCTGATGCTTATGCTCTTTTAGATTAAATTTGTCTAACTATATCCCCTCTGTACTTTATATCACAACTTTTACAACAAACCCAGGAATTAAATCCAAAGAGATTTAACAAATATTCAGTGTCTTGAGCTATAGTCACTTTCTGAACAGAAGGCTCAATCTTTTTTGCGCTACGGTTGACAACAGACTTATATAACTGAAATTACCTACAAATGCAGTTGAATTTGAACACATTCATACTGGATTGTACTTCATTATCTAAGTAGAAGCCAGAGGCGGTCAATATATCAGAACTCTCCATCAACAGAAGAATAAAGCTTACAAAAAGTAACACGGTACAAAACTATGAAAACTGGATAGATAGAGGTGTTGAAATTACAGCAGGCGAAGATGATGTGGAATTGACCTTAGCGCACTGAATAGCATTGCTATCACTAGTGCTATTGGGAGCAGTTCTGACGTTGGACCTGGAAAAAGAGGGAGGTGAAGGAGCAGCAAATCGGAATCCAAGATCATCATGGTCATCGTCATCGTCATCATTGCCAGTGGCTGCTTGAGAGGCCATAACTTGAGCGAGGCGCTGGGCAGCAGCTTTGGCCGCAACATTCTGAGTGCGCTTAATGTTGGACATTCCGGAGATAGAGGAAGAGCGGGCATGTCTTGGAGATGAAGAGCCGGCAGTAAGAGTGGGAGCACCGGATTCGCTGCTCCACTTCCTTAACTGCCTCGGACTTGCAGTTCGCGCTCGATCCATTAATACTTGTTTTCCGTCTTGAGTTCAGTACAAAATCATCAACTTTTATAAAACAAAAGCAAAGATGCGACAATGTAGTAGCTAGATTTGGGGGTTCATCTTCGGAGCTTTACAGTAGCTTCTCTTCCTAAGAGATATTTACCTTGTAGTCGGACCCCGGAAAAAAATGGTTGGGAGTCTCTTCTTTTTCTTTTCTTTTCTTTTTCCTCTTTTTTTTAATTAAGACTGGCATAAAATATCGAAAATCGAATTACCGAATCGAATTGGCTATTTTAATATTTTGGTATTTGATAATTCGATTCAGTATTCGGTACTAAAATATAACATTTCGGTATTTCAATTTCGATATTCGATATTTATAATTATACCGTTCGGTATTTATATCGAAATTAAATGACCAAAATTAAAGGACTATAGGCCCATTGTAAAGAAAATTTAAGTCAAGTCCAATTACCAATTGTCCAAATTCGGAAATTCCTAAGGCCCTAACCCAGTAAGGCAATAACCCTAACTCCCTAAGAGGCTAAGTAAGAAGACTTGTAAAGTTGTAATGTTCATTGTTCAGCAGTCATCTTTTAGTTTTTACTCTCTTGTATTTCTGTTTCAGTTGATCTTTTACTCTCTTGTGTGGGATTTTTGGCTCCTCCAGAGTCATCCTTTTACTCATAAGACCTCAGTACTTCACCTGTTCAGTGTTCACCACCTTCATCTCGTTGAGTAATTTCTGATTTTCCTTTCTATTCATCCAAATCGAAGATGTTGAGTGAAGCCGCGAGGTGAGCTAAAAGCAGTCGCACTGCCAATCTACCTCGAGTGAGCCGTGAATTTATTGATCCTGATTTTACAAATTGGACATTAATTAGCAATTTATAGTGAATTACTGCGAAAATGGTCCGATCTGACTTCTTCTTCTTTTTTGTTTTCTTTTTTTGCGATGTGGCAGAGTATTTTTGTTAACTGTTGTTCTGAGTTCTCTGTCTACTTACTTGGGTCCTTTCTTGATTTGTTTTTTTTCGAATCTCTTCTATATTTAGATGGAAGATGAAACAAGTCGAACAACCAATGTCGCACCTCTGGCTCTTACTGAGTCTATTGATTCAACACCGGAAGTTGAACAATATTCAGTGACTGTGAAGAGGAAAGCTATAGAATCAAGATCTGTTGCTTGCCCGCATTATGATAAGCTCATAGAAGATAGAATTAATAAAGCAAAGTGCAAGCATTGTGGTAAAGTTCTCGTAGCTGATTCAACTAAAAATGGAACAAGTGAACTAAATAAACATTTGAAAACTTTTCCTAAAAATTCAAATAAGGTTAACACTTACAATTCTAAGTACAAACAATCAAATTTAAACTTTCCATTAGAAGGTGAAATGCGTGATGGGACAATTTGGACTTCAAGAGGTATCTCAGAGGGCTTTAATTGAGATGTTAATCCTTGATGAGCTTCCTTTTCGTTTTGTTGAAAAGAAAGGTTTTTAGAAGTTTATGAAAAAAACTTAACCTTTATTCCGAGTTTCCTCTCGTAGAATAGTGACTAGGGATTGTTATGTAGTTTTTGGTGAAAAGAGACAAAATTTTATGAAGTATTTGAAAGAAAAATCATCGAGAGTTTGTCTAACCACAAACACATGGACTTCTATACAGAGAATAAATTATATATGTTTGACAGTACACTTTATTGATAGTGATTGGCTCTTGCATAAATGAATTTTAAACTTTCAGGTTGTTAGTAGTTATAAGGGTGACGAAATGGCCCGTTGTATTAGTAAGTGTTTGCTTGATTGGAAATTGGAGAAAATAATCACTATAACTGTAGATAATGCTTCTTCTAACGATATCATGGTGAAAGAGTTACACAAACAAATTGTTAATTGGGGATCTAACATCAAATGTGGCAACCATCTTTACATGAGATATATGGCTCACATTTTAAATTTTATAGTGCAAGATTGCATGAAAGAAGTTGGTCCATCTATCAAACGTGTTAGGCAAATGATAAAATATCTTAGACAATCTCCCGCAAGGATTAGAAAATTTGCGAAATGTTGTGAACTAAAAAATATAGACAGTAAGAAGTCATTATGTTTAGATATTTCAATCCGGTGGAATTTGACCTACTTGATGTTGGATGCAGTACAACATTTTGAGAGTGCATTTGATAGATTTGATCTTGAAGATGGTGGATTGTCAACTTATCTTGTTAATCATGTTTGTGAAGATGGAAGTGTTGCAGGTGTACTTGAAAGTGATGGTTGGCAAAAGGTGAAAAATATGATAATATTTCTTAAAAGGTTTTATGATCTAACTGAGAAGGTTTTAGGTTCACTCTACGTCACTTCTAATGGTCACTTTGAAGATATAATTGAGCTTCACAATCATTTAAGAGAGTGTATGGAAGACAATGATCCTTCTTAGGCAAAAATGAGAGAAAAAATGAAAGAAAAGTTAGTCAAGTATTGGGGTGCTCTTAAAAAAATAAATAAAGTACTTTTTATTGTCGCTATCTTAGATCCTCATAACAAACTTGAGTATGTTGGCGACGCACTTGAGGATATGTTTGGAGATGAAAAGGGGAGTGAAATAAAATATGAAATGGTGACTTACATGAAATCTATGTTTGAAGAGTATGTAGAAAAATTTTATAATGCATCTCGACGCTCATCTTCTCTCTCTGATTTATCGGGTCAGACATCAGATTTATCTATCTCTAACACTAGCACAAAATCAACAAAAGTGAGAAATGGGATCCAAATAAAGTGGAACAAACAAGATGGTACAAATTTGGGTGGTAAGTCGGAGTTGGAAAAGTATCTTAGTGAAGAACTAGAGCCGAATAATGACGACAACAATTTTGATATCTTTTCGTGGTGGAAAACTCATTTTCCTAGATATAAAATTCTTTCTGAGATGGCTCGTGATGTGTTGACAATTTCAATTTCTAGTGTGGCATCGGAATGTGCCTTTAGCACCGGGGCTGTATTCTTGATTCATTTAGGAGTTCTTTGACTCCGAAATTGGTGCAAGCTGTTATTTGTCTTCAAGATTGGCGTTGAAATGAGCCTTATTCCATAAATGTTGAAGAAGATTTTAATGATCTTATGAAATTTGAACTTCGTATGTTTTTCAGTTTTTGTATTTTATTTTTATATTTTTTTACTTAGTTTACTTGTTGACATATTTTAAATTCTTTTTAGATATGGATGATATTGATAGTTCAAAAGATTCCCTCGTTCTTGATTTGTAATCGCAAGATGCCTAAGGCATAATGCCAAATGCTGCTTCTTTGACTTAGAATGAAGAAAGATGATAGTGTGTGAGCACTACTTCTTCAAGGCTACCTGTTAATACACATACTATTTTGTTCTGTTTTTCTATAATTTTTGAAGGATTGCAGTAAGCACAGTTGATCCTTCATGTTGAATTAATCATGCAAGTGCTTGTGAAACATTTTCTGAAATTGTGCATATTGACCAGGAGACAAAGAGACAGTGATGCTCTAATCAGTTTCAAGATCAGGTTGTGGTGTGTGACTCTTCCCTTTGTCAGCTCCTAAAGGATCTCCGCCATTATTAGGTCCAGTACCATAGACGTGGCCAGGAAACTGACTTCCATCATGTCCAGTTCCATGTGTTGATGAGTCACCTTTCATTCTTGTTTATCTATAGCAAGATTGGTGTTCACCATTGTTTGAATATGGGGCCAGTATCCATCGTGAGAGAAAGCCTGATGTAGTCCTGGTGTTGCATAGTGCATACAATACATGATTGACTAGAGGCTTTCTTTTTCCCTTAACAGTTTCTGGATTTCTGCAATGCTTGGATTTTCATCATTGGGGTTATATGTATCGTTGAAGTTGGGAGATTTTGAATAAGCCATAATGTACATATTTTTTACAATTAGCTTGAGACTCAGTTGTATTCGATCCATTGTTTAGTTTGTTATTAAAAATCTTCACATCTTTTATTATTGCTATTGTGAATATGATCTACTAACATATTCCGTGTGAACTTCGACTTCAATATGGTATTACCAAATACCGTATCGAATCAAAGTTTGATTTATCGATTACCGAATTACCGAACTGAAGTTTAAAAGTTCGGTATTTGGTATATACTTTGAATTACCGATTACCGAATTACCGAACTTGAACTTTGAAAATACCGAATCGAATACCGAATGCCCAATTCTATTTTTAATTTTCCTAAATTCCTCCTTTCGTGGCATCGGTGGCCAAAGGTATTCAACATGCCATGTGAAAGTTGATTTAAATTAGTGTTTCTACCTGCAATGAGATCATACTCTCAAATTTTTCAAAAAAGTACACTTGAATTTCAAATTATGATATTAATTTTTTCAAATTTGACATATATATAAATAATCAAACAGCATGTTAAAATAGTTTTTGAGGCAATTAGCAAGATATTGTCAATATTCATCCAATCAAAAGATATGACTAATGTACATCCAAAAAAATTGACATAATAATCAATTTTGACCTTGATTTAAGATAAAATTCAAAATACAATTTCATAAATATTTTACTTCATGAGTAGTTAACATAGATGAGTTTATTCCATGCTAATAGTACAGAGCAAATTGTATGTGTATGTAATGCTCCACGTTTCCAAAATTTACCTCTATGTTTTTTACTATATAGGAAAAATAGTTAGAGTGTACAAAAGCAAATGAATGATCTAATTCAATGTCACGAGTTTTCATTAAATTGCTACCCTTTTACAGGTTTCACTAATGTTGATCTATATTTTGCTCCAATAGGGATGGCAATAGAGCGAGGCGGGGCGAATACGGGATGGAGCGGATGCGGGGGCGGGTTAAAGTAATTATTATCAAAATTAATGCGGGGTGGATTGCGGGTTTATGCGAGTTTAAGTCATCAAATAGGAATATTAAATTTTTTGTAATTAGTAAAAATCAAAGATATAAACTTTTTATATCAAACTTTGACTTTAATTTTAACTTTAAAAAAATTAAACTAGACAAATGTTAATTAGAGTTAATTAGCGATTAAAAAATAATTGTTGAAATGTCAAATAGAAATAATTAATTAGTTGTTGAGATGTAATTAGCAAAAATGAAAAAATATTATAAATTTTATTTTTCATATTAAACTCAATTAAAAAGAAAAAAACATAAAAATTTATGCAAGATGGGGCGGGTTAAAAATGAAAAAAATTGTTATATGGGACAAGGCGGGGTAGTTTAAAAATTTTATGGGTTGAGCTCAATCAGCACCCGCCCCGCCCCATTGTCATCCCTATTCTCCGATGACAATCCTCATTTGCGCCACATGGTATAAAAATATAGGGGAAAAGGCATAATTTTTCTCTTGAAATTGTCACGAAAAGTCAATGACACGCTTAAACTATTGTGACGATCTATTACACACCTGAATTATTTACACCCTAGCGCACATACAACTAGTCACATGATGAGAAGTATTTCACACTCGTACCGCGCTATCACCATGTCACTGTCACATCAACAATTATGTCAGATTTAAAAAAAATGATTCTATGTCACTCTAATTGTGTCTTCTTCCCTCTGCACCATCAACCCCACCACAAAACCACCACTATTACTGATATTATCACCAAACTCACATCTCTATCACTATAGATTTCACCTCCCACAATCAAATTCACCACTGAAATCTTCTCATAACCACTGTCACCATAAACAATTTGCAAACAACCATAATAAATTAAATTAAATTCACCATCGAAATTACATCATTGTTGTCACGATCCAAGCCTAGGACCTACACTTGACATGGCGAATGAGATACCCTAAGGTACCTCATCCAAGCCTCTTAGCATTCATTAATCTTTTCATAGGTAATGACATACAATAAATCGCGGAAGAAAAAAGAGTAACGGGACTGAGGGAGATAACATAGAATAGAAATCATAGGCAACATCAAACATCGCCTATTTGTCCAATAATACCTCTACTTTCTTTAGACTTGGCAGGGGCTAAGACATGTCCCTAGCTCACTCTCCTGATAAGTATCCAAATGTACCATAAGATAACCGAAAGTCTATATATGTAAATAGCAAGAAAAGGAAATAGATTATTGTTCTCGGAACATGGAAACTCACCAACTAAGTAGCCTTCAGCGATCAAACTAGCCACGCGAAGGAGAATATAGAGCAACGTCAGTCCCTACAAGGTGATATCATATAGGCAAAAATATGCATTAGTACTTTGAATGTATTAAGTATGTGAGCATGCAATGCAATATATCATTATATAATAAGGTGATGCAATGGACCATGCTAGAACCTTGCAATCATATGGAATACCATTTAGAGTTATGAAGCTTAGTCAATGAAATATAAAAACCATCATGAATCATAAAAGAAACTTAAACATTATATAGGTAATCATGAGTCATTATAAGAAATCATATACTTGCAAAGTACCATGAATTGTAAATAAGTATACTATAAACCTTTTGAAAGAGATCTTTAAACTTTGTGAGAGAACATACTTTACTTTGTGCTAGATATAGTAGACATCATATGTTATATCTTAAGCATTGGAAGAGGGACTTTGTACCTTTGTGAGAGAGACCGTTAACCGACATAAACCATGTGCGTTATAACATGAAGTCCCGATGTTACCTCTACATCGGAGGAAAATGGGGAGACTACTTGTCAAAGTAGACTCCGTCATACCTAAGTGGATCCACTAAGCTATTGTGTGAACCGACCCTAGTTCTTAGACTCGGGTACTCAACTTCAAGCCTTGATATTTTAGGTACTCACCTATTAGATATTTGGATATTCGCTTCTATCTCCTTTATACCTATGGTGGCACGTAGTTTTGAGACATGGTATTCGCCCCTAGTCCAGCTCGGTACTAGGTAAGCTCTCAACAAAATAACATTTAAATATCATAATGACATAAGCATTTATATAACTTTAACATAAAATTATCATTCAATGGAATAGCTCATTAAAAATTTTCATTTGATTCAATGCGAGAATTGTCCTTTCACATAGAAATATTACTTTGGCTAAGAAGCCCTTTCATCATTCAATCAATCATAAAACTCCTATTTTATAAATACTTGTTTCATATCATTCATTTTGGAGTCAAAACTTTTATTTCAAACTTTATCCAAACATAGTAAAACTAGGTAGGGACACTTTTCAAAACCATTCATTCCTTTCTTGAAAAGACTCCCATGACCATAATCATTATCTTTCTTAAACATTTAATTGGAGTCCATAAACTTCAAGTCATGCATTAGTGAAAATAGAGTCAAAACTAGATGGGCTTCACGGCCTGTGGTGCTCACAATGGTCCATGGTCCTCCATTGTGGTTCATCCCCTGCAGATCTGAGTCTCTGAATCTCTACCACGGTTGCTCATCACGGTCCATAATGATTACCACGGTTCGTGAAGGCTTTCGTAACTAGCTTCTGGTGCCAGTTTTTCTACAATTTCTCAAAATTCATCCTTTGTTCCTTGGTTTGGGACCTTCCACATTTCGGGGTCTTACAACTACCATTGCCACTGTTGAAATTCATCACAATCATAACCACAAATTTTAGCATCCACATCGAAATCACATGAGTTTTATTGCCAATTATCAAAATTAAAAGTTATAACACCACTAATTTTATCACTCATCATCAAATCCACCACCAAAAGTTATTACCATTACAAAATTCGTTCATGCTCAAAAAGGAGAATGGTAAAAAATAAGAAGTGGTTTAATGAAATAAAATAAAGTTATTTTGATAAGATAAAAGAAGGAGAAGAGAGTGAATGGCATGAAGAAAAATAAGAAACTAGTCCATGGAGAATGGACTGTTTTCCTTTTACTTTTTTCTCTTTTGATTTATTTACGTGTTTTTTTCTTTTGTTTGTAATCTTTTTCCACATCAGCTTCTAGTGTGGAAATAAATTCACTTTTAAGTAGTAAAGGTCTGGTAGGTCACCATAATAATTTAAGCGTATAACTGATTTTTTGGAACAAATAGTAAAGGTATGGATCTTGTTATGTACAATAGATAGATAAGGGTATATTGGTGTGACCTTCAGTAGGAATGAATACCAATGAGGATATAGAGATGCTAGAGTAGAAAAAAAATTATTAAGTGATATTGACTTCAAGAGAACCATAAAGCGGTTAGAATGGTGGGCTTGAATGTGTGGTTATAGATATGTGAATGATTGTAGTAGTCCATTGATGACTTCTTGTTAAGGGTTTCCAAGTGAGTATATTAGAGTTGTTATAGAACTAGGCTTGAATATAGTGTTGATGGCTTATGGGTGAATGTACGATGCATTGCGTGTTTCTTTATTAGGTTTCAAGGTTTGTTGAATATGGGTAGTAAGAAGTAGTACTCTTGGGATAATTTTTCCTATAGAGGTGTAGGATCTTAAGGTATATTGACAAAATGTAACATGAGTTTGACTTGCCACTTGAGTTGGCTTTGGTTCATTCGGTATTTCATGTGTCATGTTGAGGAAGTTTGTGGGTGATTCAAATTCTATTGTGTCAATGGAGAATGTAATTATTGAAGAGAATTTAACTTATGAGCATTTCCCAATTAAGATTTTAGACCGGCAAGTCAAAAAGTTAAGAAATAAAGATGTTGCATCCGTCAAAGTATTATGGAGGAATCAACAAGTAGATAGGGCTACCTGGGAAGTGGAATCGGACATGATGAAGTGTTATCCGTATCTCTTTCTTTTCACTTGAGCCTAAAGGTACTAAGTTTTTCATGATCAAATCGATTAAACTCCTATGTTCCAGTTCCATATGTCATTCATATGCATGCATGATTCATGAAAATGATTTTTCTCTCAAGGACTATGTCTTATGTTAAGTATGAAGTTTACATGTTCTAGCATCTTTCAAAGTGTCCTCATATTCATGTTAGGTTGCTAGCCCTTTTTCCATGTCCTTCCTATATTAGTTGAATCTCATTCGAGGATGAATGTTTCCCAAGGGGAGATATTGTAACATCCCTAGAAATGCTCACAAGTGTCTTAAGAATGCCTTGGGAATAGGCCGTTCATGTAATGCATCATCCTTAATCTTTTTATAAAATTCGAGTTCAAAATATCAATCAGGGGGTCAAAACCTACAGAAAAATAATCTTGGTGGATTTTTAGGACCCGTAGATCAAAAGATAAATTTCTCAAGGAACTGCGCAAACCAGTAAGTTGCGCGACAAGTCTGCATCGCAAACTTGCTTGCCTCCACATCGCGGACCTGGCAATGCATTTTTGGCCGAATGTAGTTTTTAATAAGGGCATTTTAAACTTTTTTCTGAATTGTTAGCCAATAAACCTAGACGTTTTTAAGACCTAATTCAACTCTATAAATTAACCTAATCCCCTAATTTTATTCATTCTTCTATAATTCACCTACTCAAATATTTCACTCTCTACTAAAGACTCTAAGGGCTCCATAGAAGATTATAAGTAAATTCACTCAAGACTCCATCAAAACTCTCAAGTTATTCTAAATTATTTTGTGTTCTCACTTAAGGTATGTGGGTATTGATTCATGAATCCTTTTATCCATGAAGCCCAATCAATTTCTCAAGGTTTTTTTATCAAATAAAAGTATGGTATTTTATGGGTTTTAGGGTCTTTATTCCAATTCATGAATTATGATTCAAATTATGATGATGAGTCTATTTTGATATAAATTGGTGGTTATTGCATTAAATTGAAGAGTTTTTCCATGAATTCTCCTATTTTGATTTCTAGGGTTCATGATGTAAAATATGAGTATTTTCAATTATACTTCCTAATGATATTATCTATATGAATTATGTATGGGCTGAAAGAAAGTTTATGATCATGCATATTTTCAAGTCAGTTTCATGATTTTCAAGTCAATTGATCATGCATTCTTGACTTACCCTAATTTCAAGCATAAGCTATTATCATGAATTTCCAAGTATGAATTATGTCTACGTATGTATGATTTGTAATGTGGAAGGACAATGGCCGCATTGCACTTATGTTATGAAAATAAGCTACTCTATGATTTTCAAACCTATGATCATGGCTATGATATATGTTAATATGATTTCTATGCTATGTATGTATTACGTGGGATTTGACTTAGTACTGAATGTGGACTTGAGGTGGAAACTCAAAATATGGGGTCCTTATATAAAGTCTCTTGTCGCATAACTACGTGTCACCATAGGTACAAAAGGATTAGAGGTGAATACCCAAATCTCTAAAGGTGAGTACCCGAAATATCAAGGCTTGAAGGTGAGTACCTGAGTCTAAGAACTAGGGGTGAGTACCCGGTTCACATAACCACTTAGTGGATCCACTTAGGCATGTAGGAGTCTACCTTGGCAAGTAGTCTTCCCCTTTCCTCTGATGTAGAGGCAACATTGAGATTTCATGTTATAGCTCACATGGTCTTATTGTCGGTTATGGTTCCTATCCCACATATGTATGGTCCTTTTCATGTTCTAAATGACAAATCCTATCTTTTACTTTATATGATACTCTTATGGTTTATTATGTATTGATCCTTCTTAAAGACTACTTATGATTTTTACTACTTATCCTATCATGCTATTTAAAATGGTCATTTGTACAAACATGGTTTCTATACATTGCATTGCCTACATACTTAGTACATTCCAACGTACTAATGCATATTTTTTTCCTACATTGTCTCATAATCTAGGGGTTGAGGTTGAAGTTCATATTCGTCCACGTGGCTAGTTAAGTTTTTCTATCCAGAGGTGTTTGTGGTGAGTCCTCATTTATCGGGGACTAGTCATCGAGTTGATTATTGTTTCAAAGACTTTTTGTTATGTTTCATATTGAGGGTAAGCTAGGGACATGTCTTAGCCCCCTCCCATACTCATGTGTAGAGGCATCTAGTTGGACAAAGGTTTCGGGTCTATGTTGTCATGTGACATTCTTCATTTACTATTCATGGTTTAGACTCTCTTATAATGTTTCCGTTTTTGCTTTCCTTATGTATGCTTATGATATGTACAAGAGGCTTGGTTGGAGCCCCTTCAGGGTTTCGATCATCGTGTTACGACTAGGCCCTAGGTTGAATCATGAGAATTTTGAATTTTTGTCCCCAATCTAAAAGTTGTAAAAAATTTTGACTTTCAATCTATATTTTTTTCGAGGAAAATAGGAGATTGAAGTCGAAATTTAGGCTAAGAACGGAGTTCTTATAACGTCGAACCCACGAAGGTTCAAGTCTAAATTTTCAATTTTTGTTTTTGTGGATTGGAGTTTCATCAAGCTCTTGGGTGTTGGTAAAGTTGTCTTTCGCTTGTCGTTTTCGGTCTCGCTGTCAAGGAAAGAGGTAAAATCTTTTTTTCACTTTATTTTATTTAATTATTTCATATTTTATATTTAGTTGATTCGTGGTCTTATTTTTTTTAGTTAGCATGTATTAAGAATAATTAGATTAATGATAGAAATTTCTTATAGTTAGCATGCGTTAGGATTAATTAGCTAGCATGTGTAAGGATTATTTAATGGAAGCACTTAGTTTGTTCATTATTTTTCTAAGTAGTTTTCTTTGACAATATATATTTTCATGCTTTCAATTTCTTCTTTTAACATGATTTAGATAACCAAAAATATGCTTAAGTTATTATTTAGTTAGAACTTTCATGGCCTAATTGATTTAATTCTTTCTTTAAAATTTGAGTTAGTATAGCGCATATATTAATCCCATGTCCTTTAGTTACTTGAATATATTTCTTATTTCCTTTTCTTTGTCTACATATATACATGTTGTTAGTCACCTCTAGGATGTTCATCAATTTAATACCTTAAAATATCATGATATACAGCAGATACAGAAAACAAATAAGTTGTATACAGTTTGATATACATAAATAATATTATATATAGTGTATATAGTATATATACAGTCCGATGTACAATGTATATACAACTACAATATACAGTGGAATTGGGCTTAAGACCCAAAACGCAGCTTAGTCTAGACGTACAAAAAACTAAGTGTGGGCCATATTTTCATGTGTTATTTATTATTTATTTATATTCATTCGAGTTGTAATAATTTATTTACTTATGTTATTTATGATTACTTAGATATTAATTTTAATTTGTTTTAACTTAATTAGATTTCTCTAAAGATAAATCAATTCATGTTAATTTACTCTTTAAATGATTTTCTACCTTATTTAGTAATTTGATAAACTTTTTATTTTTTTTCATATACATGTATATTATTTTCAATGTTTAAGTTTGATCATTTATAAAAAATAATTTTAAAGTCTTCATTTTCTTTTAAATTAATATTTTCAAAAGTTAGTCAAATAATTTTTCAAATCGTCGGATAACCGCATTTTAGCAGCCACTTTGAATGCTTAACACCTTCTCAAAGTGAAAATTAGGATCTCGTACCTTTTTTCTGATTTTTTAACACTTAAATCTGTTAGGGTCTTTTAAATTAAGTATTCTTAATTTCTTTAAAAAAATTAAGTGGCGATTCTTCTTTTCTAAAATTGTTTTTTTTATAAAATTGAAATTAATTTTAAACCATCTTTTTTCGATATAACAGAAATGACGACTCTGCTGGAAAAAAAAGAGGTTCTAACCATTAGATGTGATTATTTGACTATGTATTAATTGTTTACTTGTTTTTATTTGTTTAAATTTCACAAATTATAATATTTGCACTTAATGACATTGAATTCCACGAAATAGCAAATAGTTTGCATTAGAATTAAGGACGGTTACGTAGTAATCTTCGGCTGTTCCTTTAGAAAATAACCCTTAGTTCTTGAAGTAATAAACGGGTAGTTGGTTCGTGGTCTTCTAACGCTGTTTGTTATATTCATCTTGCAGTTATTCTGACTCGAGTAACCAGTCTCTTTTGAAAGACACTCTTAGTCAACCTAGCATAGAGCGAAGCAAAATCCCTAATTTAACATATTTCCCTAAGATGACCCAATACCCAAGGTGTATTGGGCTCATTAGAAAGACCACCTTGAGTCCAAAATGACCCCTGACCTTAATGGCTGCCCATGCTCATGTGTTTAAATTTGAAGATTGTATATGTTGTTTGGCAAACCATTGTCCCTTGGGATTTGGAATTTACTTTAATAGCTTAGTCTAGTCAAAAAAAGATCTTTACAAGTTGCTATTCTATGTAAAATGCGTCAGCTTTTGGAGATGTCAACAAGTCAAGAATGAAAGATTTTCCATGAAGCCTTAGTTTAGGATTGTACCCCTGCATGAGATCGATTATTTGTATCCCATTTTCCTATTATGTATCCCCATTCAGTTTATTTATAAGCTTGTATAATTATGGTTTTTTGGGGCAATGGAATGTTTTAAATGACATTATACATCCTTCAAATCGTTAGGCCTGTCATTGACGCAAAAATATCATATTTCTGTTAAGGATGCGCAGTAGCTGTTTATTTGCTATATGCTATAACCGTTTTTGTGAATATGTTGCTGCATTTGGAGACATGCTAGTCCACTCTTTTTCAAATTTTTTCTAGAGCCTCATAGGCATAAATATCTAGTCACTATCGAAAGTGTGTCCAAATACTCAATGGGATTTTAGTTTCCCAAAAAATAATTTGAACTTTACTATCAAATCATAAACCTTGCTCTCTTATCTCAAAAAAAATATTCAAGCTTGTCGAACTACGTAGGACCTAAATTCTCCGTTGTGATATACGCAGGCAACCTTTCAAGGCTCGGTCCCTATCTTTGAAGTTTTTAGTTTTTCCTCATTCTTACAAAGAAATTGAAAGTTTCGTCTACATGAAGCACAAGAAATCTTTGATTCAACGCAAGTCAACCTTTCTCACATATGAATTCCAGAATTAAGTGGGTCAATTTCTTTCCGTTTTGTCATTCTTCACCCATAGATTAGTTTGTCTTCAAACAAAACAACATTTATATGTTTAGTTCTTTGTGTGATATTTTGCATTAATTATTACAAACACGAACTAATACTTTAGCTTTTGAGTTATTATTTTTTTTCCAGGGAGAGACTGATTTGTGTCAAAAATCAAACAGGCTTGCTTCTCAAAAATCGAGAGTTCAACAAAAATTGATTCTTTTTTCCTTTGTAGAGGTTGTTATCAAAGGACATCATGCGATAAATGATTTGATCTCAATTCTGAGAGGTCAACAACCTCTTCCTAACTAAAAAGTTTTTTTTGTACGCAGGAGAGGCGGCATTATTTTAAGAGAGGGAATCACGGCAATCCAAAATCGACTGCAACATTCAACCACAGACTTTAACCCTAATCTCTTTCAATTCTTTAATTTAAGAAAAATCATAACCCTTTCTCTTATGGATCTTCTAGGGACAAAAAGTTAATGGGAAATAATGATGACCTTAAATTTCACAAGACACCAATACACAATCTGAAAGATAAATCGGGGGAGTCTTTGATTATGAAGTCTCTCCTATATATTTTTTACTTATTTTTTATAATGGACCTGCTTTCACACTTTTCTCATATATTTGCAGGAAAATCATCCCCGATAATAGTCGGGCTGATAATATTCGGGGATGGTTATAACAATGTATGATTCTCGTAAATAGTTGGAAGAATTCAAGTCATAAGAGACAATCTCCAAAAAGAACACAACAACAAGTGATTCCTGCAGGAAATTGGAAGAACCCGCCAATGTATAATCTCTGAGGAATATCTAAAAAATAATATAACGATAGGTGTTCTCACCGATGGTTGAGAGGACATGAAACGTGTTGGTGCAAATAGGCAAAAGACATTCTCCAACTGAAGATGTCAGTGATCACTAGACTTACGAGACGTCACTCTGAGTTTGTCTAAATCTTTAAATTATTTTATATATCATATCTGCAAGAACTATGCACACCTGATTCTCATCTCAGTGAGATTTGTAGGCAGCCCTTCTTGGTTTCGGTATTTCTTTTTTCATCAAAAAAATATAAATAAATAAATAAATAATAATAAATTATGTACATATTTTAAGTGTCATATCTTATTGATTGAGACAAATACAGTTAAGGCATGCGAAATATTCGGTATGATGAAAATAATTAGCTCTGTGGTAACTATAGCATCTATTGGTAATTTTCATTTGTACTTTTGTGATGCTTGAAAATTCTCTTGCAGGCATTCAAGATAAGAATAAAATCAACCTCATGGCTTCATATGGATTGTCTGATGAGATTTAGATTAAAATTCAATTGCATCGCACTGTTGATCTAGAACTTGGCTTGAATGTTTGTTGAGGCAAAATCCTGAGTAATATTTGGTTTGAGGAAGGATTATAGGCCTTTTTTGACCTGATTGTGGCTTTCAAAGCTTACCAAATAATATTAATCCCTAATTTTCCCCCACTTTGAGCCTAAAGACTTTTCTTTGGACAACCATATCTTAGCCCTTTCCCTTCTTAGTACTTACATGCACTATTCCTCTCTTAGACCAACTTTCTTAAGCGCACTAAAGACGTGCAAATCACAGAAGAAGATCCAACTTTAAAATTATCAAGGGCAACATAGCAAAGTCTGCAAAGTCAAGAAAATGAAGATGGTTTCTAAAAAAAAGGGAGAAGTTGAAAGAAATATGAAAAGATAAAAATATCCTTACAAGGTCAATGAAAGATAAGAAAGAAAATACTCTAACAAAAGAGTTAAAACTTCAAAAAGAAGGGATGAAAAGAGAAAAGCTCTAACAAATAAGGGCTCAAAGAAGCCGAGATAAAAAAAAGAGGTGAAAAGAGTAAAAACTCTATCAAATAAGGACTCAAAGAAGTCGAGACAAAGGAAAGAGGTGAAAAGAGGAAAAGCTCTATCAAATAAGGACTCAAAGAAGTTGAGACATAAGAAAGAGGATCAGAGTTAAAGGCATATCAATCGTCGAAAGCACATATTCACTGTGACACTCAAGGAGGAATTAAGTCACTTTTATCCTAAATAAATATCCTACTTGTTCCTTAAGCCTACATTACAAGCCAATAACAATCTCTAAATGATCTCATTCTAAATATTCTCATATTAGTGGAGACTTACATGCAGGCCAAGCATATGGTATCACAGTTGCATGTATTGAACATTCTTGAGAGTGTGAGTGCACTTTGCAAAATGTCCTCAAATCAAACACTTTAGATATGTGCGAAATAGGACTTTATTTATTGTGAGAGTACTTGAAACATGAGAATTGATATATTCGAAACCTTTGTTTGAAGCAAGATGAATAAATCTTGTCGATACCTAAGTATGTTTGAGGTATCGCTTGAAGCTATAGAAATTACCTCGAAGTCAATCTCAGTCATAAGAAAGGAAATGAGAAAAATTTCTATGCAATCCTAATTGTCGGTACAATTATAATTAAGATTTGGCTATTTCCTTACATAAAAAAAACACAAGCACCCATATTTTTAATACATTATGAAGCAACTTGGGGATTATTTCCTTTTAAAATTTCATTCTTTTTGAAATTGGATGGTTTGCTCTAAATAATGTGACATTAGGCTAATCTCATTGGTGTGAGATGCTTATTTTACTTCATTGGATCGTCCATATCAAAAGGGTGGCATATATCGTGTTTTTAAGCTGAAAATATTACAAGAAATACATTTTTTACATTTCATTATGCTCATATTATACATGTGTCTACTGATGGTCTTGTCTTAGATTTTGCAGTATTTATTATTCACATGATTGGAACTACATTTGACCTGATTCCTGACCAACATGATATGTAGGTGCCACAATGACTCGGTCATGTTCCCCATAAAATTTTGGTTTCTCCTTTACAATGAAAACTTGGACAAAATTTTTGAGAAAATCTCAAAAATTTACAAGAAGATACTATCTCTAGCAAGTCAAGATTGGAGATAATGTTAGTATATGCAATTGGGATAGAATTTTTGAGAAGATCTCAAAAATTCCATAAGAATGTCAAAATTCTTTTTTCAATAGCTCGAGATTTGTCAAGAGATCTAACTAGGACAGAATTTTTGAGGAAGATCTCAAAAATTTTATCAAGAATTGTCAGAAGTTTGAAGATAATTTTAAATGATCTCCAACATTGTTAGAATGGAGAGAACACAAATTCAAGATGTGAGTCACCAATGCCTCGTATAAACTTCTATCAAAGACATAAGTTCCTGTCACGACCCGACCTAGGGGATAGTCATAATACGGTGATTGAAACTCCAAAGGGAGCCAACCAAGACTCTTGTACATATCATAAACATTCATAAGTTAAAGCAAAAGTAGAAATATCGTAAGAGAGTCTAAGCCATGAATATTAAATGAAGAATGTCACATGACAACAAGGACTCGAAATATTTGTCCAACTAGATGCCTCTATACATGAGTATGGGCAGGGCTAAGACATGTCCCTAGATCACCCTCAATATGAAATATAACAAAAGTCTTTAAAACAATAACCAACTCGATGACTAGTCCCCCATAAATGAGGACTCACCACAAATACCGTCAAATAGAAAAGCTTAACTATCCATGTGGACGAATATGATCTTCAACTTCAACCCCTACATTATGAGACAATGTAAGCAAAAAGTATGCATTAGTACGTTGGAATGTACTAAGCATGTGTTACATGAGCATCCTAATCCCAAGGCATTCTTAAGGCACTTATGAGTATTTTTGAGGAATGTTACAGTCCCAATGAACACAAATTGTTCAAGAGACAAATTGAAGGAACATGTGAAAGCATCGAGTGGACGACACTTTCACAATCATTGAGCCATCCACCTCATTACAATGGACAAACATTGAGACATCTGCCTTATTACAGTGGACAATCAATCAACTCATCCAAGAGGATGACATTTGCATTTTCATTTGCCAAGAGAGCCATTTCATTTTCATTTCATTATCAAGAGGGTCATGCATCATTCAAATCATCCGAGAGGATGACATTGCATATTCATTGCCAAGAGGGCCATTTTATTTTCATTGCATTAACAAGAGGGTCATGCATCATTCAAATCATCCAAGAGTATGATATTGCATATTCATTTCCAAAAGGACCATTCATATTATATTAACGGAAGTAGTAATATTATTGCCAAGAGGGTCATTCATATTATATACCAAAAGTGGTAATATCATTGTCAAGAGGGCCATTTTATTTTTATTGCATTAGTAGGAGGGTCTTGCATTATTCAAATCATCCAAGAGGATGACATTGCATATTTATTGCCAAGAAGTCCATTCATATTATATTATCGAAAATGGTAATATTATTTCTAAGAAGGCCATTCATATTATATTACCGGAGGTGGTAATACAATTGCCAAGAGGGTCATTCATATTATATTATCGGAAGTGGTAATGTTATTGCCAAGAGGGCCATTATTGTTACAATCCAACCCCGTAGGCCATGACTGGTGTCCAAACTGGACAATCGCGTACACCCCTGTTAACTATAATCAAACCACGCATAATTGAGAACGTAAGGAAAAAGAATGTTATATCAAAACTGTCACATATTCATATATTAGAACAACCTGTCTCCTGAGGAGTCACAACTTATCAATAGATAATGCGGTACATAAGCCGATGAGGCTGTCATAGCGTGTGGGGTCATCCCATTATATATGTATATGCGATCCAACAAGGCTGCTACTGCGAAAGAGAATGTCCCAAAAGATAAGTCATACTAGCACTGTTGAACATCATCTATATACAACCCACACATATGTCTACAGATTTCTAAGATTACCAACAGTATCATATGGCGGGATAGGGCCCAGCTGTACCCCTGAATAAACATATGTATACATAAAAAATGGGTTTATACCACAAGTCTAGGCTCCGACACAAAGGAGCACCCCAAAATAGCTGAGTAGAAATCCTAGGCTGGTGGATCACCGAAGCTAATACCTCTACCTGTGGGCATGAAATGCAGCCCCCCGAGGGAGGGGGTCGGTACAAGATAAGTACCGAGTGTGTAAAGCATGAAACACAATAGAAAAGATCATAACTGAAGTAGAGAGTCTAGGAGACAAGTATGATAATCAAGAACTCACTATACCTGTGCCTTATGAAATAAATCGGGCGTATTATTATCATAAACCATACCCGGCCCATTATGAGACTCGATGCCATAATCGTATCATTATATTATCATATCATCATATACATATACAGTACCCGGCCCATCGTGGGACTCAGTGCCATAACCATATCATTACATCATCATGTCACCATATAGCGTACCCGACCCTCTAGTGAGAGACTCGATGGATAATGTAGTAAATTGCGCGTGATAACATACCCGGCTCGGGACTCGGTGAAAGAAGTAATAACAACATGCACGAGTAGAGTCGTGAGTAACCATATGTAAATTAAATCATCATCTAAGACTCATTATAATAAGTAGAATAAACTCATACTTGAGTATTAAAGGCGATAATCATATTAAATACCCTTTGAATGTCACTATGGACCATATCAAATGGAGCCTCAGGAATCATAGACATGTATCTAGATAATGCCAAATAGCTTATGGAATCAAAGACATTTGTCATCGTAGAGTCTTTAGGAATATGAGCTTATACATCCAATTACTATTCAACATATAGAAGGCTCGAGGGCAATAACTCAACTACTTTAAGAGTTTTACAGTCAAAAAATGAATAAGAGTCATGAATCATACTCGGAGCTTATGAATGAAATTACCCCAAAGCTCATATCACATATCACTTATGTCTAAGACATGCCAAAAAAAAAGAGGGATAGCTTTAGATACCTTTAACGATTATTCGCAACACGACATGTATACGCCACTCGAAGCATCTCCACCTATATTAAAATGTCAAAACTATGCTTAAGTTACGTTAAGGTCCAAAATGTACTCTAATGTTAGTAACTCCTTTCTAGAAAATTAGGCAATGTTTTCCTTATATTCAAATCAGCTTCATAACAACTAAGCCAATATTAATATCCAAACCTTCATGTACTATATCATATTGAGGCTATTCAAGACAAGAATCAAAAACACGTCGAACAGCCCGCATGCTATACCGAATTATCCCACACATAACATTTGATCATAACCCTTTAACACAACAGCTTGGCCAACATGCAACACAATGTGTAACTTTAGCTATTATTAATCTTTCGAGCTCAACAAGAATAAGAACATACCAAAACAGTCCCCAACACGGCCCAAATGGAAAGTTAACATTAACATATGCAATTTCCTTTACTTTTAACACATAATCCATAACCATAATAGCAAAACAACAATCAACTCAGTTTAGTTTATGTAATTCCGATTCTGCCCGAAAGTTTTATGAACACCTACGAATATACCAAGAAAACCACATATGATTCTCATATGCTATCTCATACCATATTTTTATCTAAATTTGTGACTTATACCAGCCTACATATAACCACAACATCATTTATTCACGTGCAAGAAAACCATGTTAATATCACCACAAGTTCCGCAACAACCCACAAAATGAATTCAACCTCAACTTTAACCATTTAATTCCTTTACTCACATCATATAATTCATGATAACAACAACCAAAATATTACTTAAAATTAATTCATCAATTCCAACTACAACATCCCCCTTATGTGGTTCAACAATACTTTAACATCAACCTTCATAATTCCATGGATTCAATTTATATTTACACATTTACAATACTTATAAACCCTTACTAGAATGTGTAAAAAGATGATTAGACCTTACCTTCACAATTCGATTCCTCAACTTGGCTGAAACTTGATGGCTTCAATTAACTCAATTTGCTACTCCTAGGATCACCCCATGTTGTTGTAGACTTTCTAAGGGTGGGATTACCATGTAAAGATTCATTTTGGATCACTAATTAGGGCTGCAAGTTCAGCTAGCCATGGCTGAAATTCCAAGTCTCTCTCTCTCTATTTTTCTCTAAGTTAGGAAGAAGAAGAATCTGCTAAAAATGAGCTCTTAGTCATTAGTTTAGGCTTATTTACACAGCCCTTGAGAGTGACATGTTTCCATCCCCTAAGGGTGACATGTTTCCAGCCCCTACACGTGTCCAGCCCCCAAGGGTGGCACGTGTCCAGCCTATCCATGCTCCAACCAGCTGCTGCCACGTGTCTTGGTGGGGTCCACTTAGTATGTACATCACCTACTTTCCCTTTTTATAAAATGCAGCCCATTCATTCTAAGTAGGTGCATCACCTACTTGAAGTAGGTGCATCACCTACTTACTCTTTTTCGTGGGTTCGTAATCTAGTCTCACCTTAATAACCTATGTGACCCTTGCTACTTAAGCTCGATATGTACTCAAGTAGCTTAATTATGTAAGACATCCAACCTGATAGCTTGCTACTTAAGCTCGATATGTACTCAAGTAGCTTAATTATGTAAGACATCCAACCTGGTAGCTTAAGCTAGTAGGTCGATTACCATGACTCATTATTTGGCCTCCAACTCCTTTCAAATCCTTCCAAACCTATTTCCAACCATTACTACTCATATAGAACTAGTCTATGCAAAATATGGGGTATTACATCCTCCTCTCTTTCGGATCATTTGGTGACGTCATGGATAACATGGATCACATGACAACTTTATAGAATCTTAAAAAAACAAACATCCCGATATATAAAAGCATGGGGTATAACAATTTTAATATCATTGTCGAGGGCCATTATCATATCATTGATGACAGGGCCATCATCATTATCATATTATTGCCGAGAGGACCATCATCATATCATTGCTGAGAGCCATTTCATTATATTGCATTGTCGAGAGAGCTATTTCATTATATTGCATTGCTAAAAGGGTCGTGCATTATTTAAATCATCCAAGAGAATGACATTTGCATGATTATTTATCGAGAGAGCTATTATATATCGATCTCATTGAAAAGAAACATCAATATTTTCAAGCATTATAAACGCTGAAGGGCATACGTAAGACACATCAAATATCAGAGAAGATTTGAAGTGCAACATGCCAATGGATCATTATCCTACCAATGGAGCAAAATGTATCCTACCGATGGATCACCTTCATTCGTCCTATCGATGGACATGCAACATCATCCTACCAATAGATCATCATTCGTCCTATTGATGGACCAACATATCCTACCAATGGATCTTCATTCATCTTATTGATGGACACACATTTATATCCTACTAATGAATCTTCATTCGTCCTATCGATGGATAGACAATTATTTTGTCAAAATATCTTACTGATAGATGACCTTCATTCATCCTATCGATGGATATGTAATATTATCCTACTAATGGATCATCATTCGTCATATCGATAGACCAACATATCCTATTAATGGATATTCATTCGTCCTATCGATGGACACACATTTATATCCTACCAATAGATCTTCATTCATCCTACCGATAGACATATAGTTATTTTGTCGAGTATCCTATTAATGGATCACCCTCCTAGAGATGGAGCAACATTTATATCCTACTAATGGATCTTTATTCGTTCTATCAATGGACATGCATCATATTGTGCCGATGGATTACCTTTATTCGTCCTATCGATGGACCAACATATCCTACCAATGGATCAATGGAGACTTTCAACATGAAAAGAGGATGAAAGAAAGTGCGAACGACATCAAAGAGAATACAACACAACATGAAACCTTTTCTTAGCATCGAATTAAGACACAGTCCGAAGAGAAATATCAAACTCATAGGACATGAGCTGAGGAACGACTTTCACCACAGTAAACCACATTCCTATTGAAATAGTGTGGGATTATTTTGGGGTCCATCCATAATTCCAAAATCTGTACCGACCCCTTTTCAGAAAGATAAAGATGGAGTCGGTCAAAATTGGATTTGCTAATTTTGTTTGTCCAGGATCTCTTTTATGGATACTATCCAAAGAAAGGGTCAGCTGTTGACACCCAATTTTGACCCTCCACAACGCAAATTAGCTATTTCTTTAAATTTCGAACATTTTTGAAATAATTAGCTTTTATAAAAACAAAGATATTTTCATGTTATTCTTAACTATTTTTATCTTTTTATAAATTTAAGTATAATATATATATTTCTATATAACGATATCTTTGATTACTATTTATGTGGTTATTCAAAAATTATTTCAAAAGATTTTATTTTTTACAAAATACAATGTTAGTTAGGTTAGTTTAATTATAGTTTGTAGTTTTAAAATTTTTAGTTTTTTTTAAAAAATAATCTCATTCTCCACATCAAAAATTTATGAAGAATTTGATGTTTTTGGAGCCTATATAAAAGCTCATATTCTCGTTACGAAGGAAGAAGAAGTGGGATGTTTTTTTAGACCCCCAATGTTAGAAATTTTCTTAACTTGGCTAGGATTTTTGATTCTTGTCCTCAGCCTAAAAGTTGTGAAATTTTTTAACTTTCAATCTATATTATTTACTTCGAGGAAAATAGGAGATTGAAGTCAAAATTTAGGCTAAGAACGGAGTTCTTATAACGTCGAACCCACGAAGGTTCGAGTCTAAATTTTCAATTTTTGTTTTTGTGGATTGGAATTTCGTCAATCTCTTGGGTGGTGGTGAAGTCGTCTTTCGCTCGTCGTCTTCAGTCTCGCTGACCAAAAGGAGGTAAAAATTTTTCTCATCTTTATTTTATTTAATTATTTCATATTTTATATTTAGTTGATTCGCGGTCTTATTTTTTTTAGTTAGCATATATTAAGAATAGTTAGATTAATGATAGAAATTTCTTATAGTTAGCATGCGTTAGGATTAATTAGCTAGCATGTATAAGGATTATTTAATGGAAGCACTTAGTTTGTTCATTATTTTTCTAAGTAGTTTTCTTTGACAATATATATTTTCATGTTTTCAATTTCTTCTTTTAACATGATTTAGATAACCAAAAATATGCTTAAGTTATTATTTAGTTAGAACTTTCATGGCCTAATTGATTTAATTCTTTCTTTAAAATTTGAGTTAGTATAGCGCATATATTAATCCCATGTCCTTTAGTTACTTGAATATATTTCTTATTTCCTTTTCTTTGTCTACATGTATACATGTTGTTAGTCACCTCTAGGATGTCCATTAATTTAATACCTTAAAATATCATGAAATATTCCTTGGTTTAGCTTAAAATGAGTAGATGCTTCTGTAAGTTTATGTTGGTGCATGTGATATCAAATCCAGTCCATCTTTGACTCTATCCTTGCATATCATTGAATTTTGAGTCTTCCATCATCTTGCTCGAATTGTTGAAAAGTTGATACATGGAAATGAAGCTATACATGGTTTGAATATTGATATTGAGCTGTATACACAGAATATAGGTGGAAAACTGTGTTGTATACACTGATATATAGTATATATACAGTTTGATATGTAAGAAAATAATATTATATACACTGATATATAAAGTATATACACTCTGATGTACATTGATATACAACAGATACAGAAAACAAATAAGTTGTATATAATGTGTATACAGTTTGATATACATAAATAATATTATATACACTGTATATAGTATATGTACAGTCCGATGTACAGTATATATACAACTACAATATATAGTGAAATTGGGATTAAGACCCAAAACGCAGCTTAGTCTAGGCATACAAAAAACTAAGTGTTGAGCCATATTTTCATATGTTATTTATTTTTTATTTATATTCATTCGAGTTGTAATAATTTATTTACTTATGTTATTTATGATTGCTTAGATATTAATTTTAATTTGTTTTAACTTAATTAGATTTCTCTAAAGATAAACCAATTCATGTTAATTTACTCTTTAAATAATTTTCTACCTTATTTAGTTATTTGATAAACTTTTTACTTTTTTTCTATACATGTATATTATTTTCAATGTTTAAGTTTGATCATCTTAAAAAAATAATTTTAAAGTCTTCATTTTCTTTTAAATTAATATTTTCAAATGTTAGTCAAATAATTTTTTAAATCGTTGGATAACCACACGTTAGCGGTCACCTTGAATGCTTAACACCTTTTCAAAGTGGAAATAAGAACCTCGTACCTTTTCTCTGAATTTTTAAGACTTAAATCTGTTAGCGTCTTTTAAATTAAGTTTTCTTAATTTCTTTAAAAAAATTAAGTGGCGACTCTTCTTTTCTAAAATTGATTTTTTCTCTATAAAGTTGAAATTAATTTTAAACCATCTTTTTACGATTTAACATATATCAACTGTAAACTTTTAAAGCGGAAGATAGTCTCATCATATAGAATCTCGAATATTAGAGAATTCAGAAATAATAGCCAAATGACTTAAACATACTCTTCTAGTCTAAACATGCCTCTACTAAACTAGGTGAGGTCATAGGACAAGCCCTAGCTCACCCAAACCATAAAAGTTGGTGCCAACTTTAGGGGGCCACCGATGGATTTGGCCAAAGAAATGGCATAGTGGGTTCGCTTCCAAATCATTAGGACTCACCAAATCAGTAATATTAAGTGGAAATTCGAAACTAGCCACGTAGAGGAATGGAAGCGTCGTGACCTATATTATGAAACAATATAGGCAAAAGTTTCTGTTAGTGTATAAAATATACTAAGTATGTGAGAAATATGCATAACATGAAATAAAGGGCATAGTAAGCATGATAAACGTGAACATGAGATGCATGACCAAATATCTTAAAAAGCGTGAAGTAAAACATAGTCATGAAGTAAGGTTAATGCATTATAAAAACATCATTATGAGCTTGTAAAAAATAGTCATTTTGTGGGATATGGACCGTAATCGAAAAAAAACATATGAGCTATAACATGGAGTCCAGAGTTACTCCTACACTGAAAAATAAAAGACAACTTTCCAAGATAGACTCCGTATCATAAACATCATAAGCTATATGTGGATCCACTAGCTAAGTCATTTAAGACAAGCTACGGGGGCAACATAGTTTGGGGCTAAAGTTTGTTACTAGAAGCTCTCTTACTGTCACGCATCGGAAGGATATCCTAGGCGTAGTCGGCACTCGGAGACCATCACTGGCCCCAAGTTAACTAGTTGGTCTGATCACTCAGCGAAAGACTCGACTCAATAAGTGGGCATTTAGAAATATCATCATCAATAAATAATTAATATATTAAAAAATGTTCAAAGTATAATGTAACTCAACATCACAAACTCAATAATAAAATTATGGTTTAAAAAAAGACTCTAAAAGAATTCTTCTACTCAACTCTACTCTGTTTATGAAGTCTCTAACTAACTCATAAGAAGGTGCCGAGACAACTCCACGGCTACCTCAAAGAACTATTAAATAATAAAAGAATGACTGGAAAGAAATGAGCTCCTCTAAATACAAAGATGTCTCACCAAAACTAGAGAAATAGATCCTCAACAATACACCTGTTGATAATCTCTACTACCTGTATCTGCATCATAAAATGATGCAGGTCAAATGGAGTTAGTACATGGAATGTACAAGTATGTAAAATAGTTGAAAAGGAGACAATCAACAATACTCAACCTCATGCAACTCACTCTGAAATGACTCAGCTCAATAAAGCATGAAGTAAAATAATAAAATGCTTTAAATGATATGCAATAAGATATGGAACTCAATACATAAAAGTATAATATTTTTCTCTTGGGTAGTTTCTCTAACCGACAACCATCACTTATGAGGTAGTGATGATACAATGCTTAAGAATTGTTGTTTCCACAACCGTCCAGTACCTTGCCAGGGTAAAGGATGCTCAAACTCATTAGATCGAAAATAAATCAAAGTCCATTGTTTTGGGACTTAGAGAGGTAGAGCCTCTATCCTACATTGGCTACGTAGTTTATGGGGTTTGAGTTACCTATACTTTTACCCAAATCAGTGCTTAATACTACTCCAAAATACTTTGTTATGCTTATATAATGAATAAAATACTCAATTAACTCATTTGGTGTCTTTTGGACTTAGCTCAAAACTCAAATCATCTCAACTCATTTCTTCATTTTTAAAATAGGTATAATCTCAACTCAATGAATGCATTTAAAATAAAAATATAATTTAACTTCTCAACTCAATCTCAAAATGGATGTTTTAATGTAATAATGCTTAACTCGTTTATACTTAAATGCTCATGCTCAAGATAATAATTAAGGAATTTCTCAAACTCATGCTCAAAATAATAATTAAGGAATTTTTCAAACTCATGCTCAAAATAATAATTAAGAGACTTCTCAAACTCAACTTGTACTCGACTCATACTTATTTAAGACGTTCACAAATCATGATTTAAGACTCAATAAAGTCATGAATGACTCAAGAACTCAATTCATATGAAAACTCAAACTACATTAAAATAAATGCTAATGCTCAAATAATCAAGGTCTTTCAGTAAAATGTGCTTTCAAAATCATTCACATCTCATCAAAACTCTTTCTTGATTTTAATCTATCATGTTCGATCCTTATTCTTATTTAGACTCTATAATATATATAGAGTTCAAATCACTCTCTTTATCAATGCATAAAAGTAATCAGTTTTACTCAAAAATACATATGTAAAAGTCATGATTATCAAATCAATTAGGGTTCACGGGAAAGTAGTCATAAAAACAATTCCAATCAATTAAGATATAGAAAACAACAATAATCTCAATACATAATTATACGGAACTCAATAAAAGAAGAATTAACTCATTCAAAATTCAAAAAACTAGGTTGGACTCAACCTGTTCTCAACAATCGATAGAATTAGATGTAGGGCACATGGACGAACTCAATCTAACATTGTGATTATCCTTACATACCTAAAATGCCGATTATCTAAGCAAAACTTTGAAAAACTTGGAAGAAAATAAACTTTCTTGGAGAAAATCTTTGATCTTGAAATCTTGGGCTTGATCTCGAGGGAAGAAATTCTTTTATGAAGTTCTTAGAGTGGAAGAACTTGGAAAAACCTTGGTTGAAGGGCTTCTCTTTGATTCTTGAATTTTTGGCTCGAATGCTTTAGGGTTCTTGATGAAGAAGAGGAACCCTAAGTTTTTTTTGAGAGAGTTTTTTGAGACGAGATTGTTTGGATTGATGATTATGAGAGGAAAATAAGTTAGTTGAGTTATATACTCTATTAGAACACTCAAAACCGACTTAGAATTGGGATAAAAAGCTTGAGAAAGGACTAAAATAGCCCTGGAGGATGTGCATGATTTTTCTGAGAATTTGACTTCTACTACTTGTAGAAAACTCTATTTGTCGTAGAGTTGAGTTGTAACTATTTATGATCTGGCAACTTCTAGTAAAATGGTCATAACTTTTTACTCCAAACTCGAAATAAGGCAAACTTGGTGGCATTGGAAAAAGGAATCGAAGAATTTAATTTGATAGGTCATGGGTTATATTCTAAGGGATATGATTATTTGAAGTTTACCCAAGTAAAATCTTTTATCGAAACTCAATCGGTAAGGAAGGTTTCAACTTGACTTTGTGCTAGAGTATCTTTATGACCTTAATTCATCTCCAAATCTATTCTTGCACTAAATAATTAACCTCCACACTTTCACACAATTATGAATCATCCGGTACAACCCCATACACATATGAAGGATAGCTCGATCTTAGCTTAATTGTTTTTTGAGGTGAGACAATATCTCCCCCTTAGGATCATTTGTCCTTGAATGATGACCAAGATAGGAAATTGCACAAGGCACGAGCACAAATAAAGAAATCAAATAATCAAACACTCAATCATCATTACTCGGACTCAAGAATACTCATTGTATACTTAAACTCGAAATAAACATCAACTCTAAGATAGGAAAAATAAATATTACCAACAGTATCATCATTGGAAGGCACAAATGAAATATAAGAACTCAAAGACTCAAGCTCATGAATAACTCACTCAATTACTCAAACTCAAGAAGGTACTATCTCAGAGATAGGAATAGGAATATTACCTTCAACATCGGCGCTGAAGCAAAAATGAGAGGAGGACTATAATCTCTAATATTTTCATCAAAATTTCTAATAACTTTGGGAAAGAGACTTATGGGCCTAATATAAGAGTATGAACACTATGAATTAAGCGGCATGACCAATAGCTTTTGAACTTAGATACTCTTCTTTCTACATACAACTCTTTCTCGGCTGTAACTCATAACCCCCACAAGGATACATATGACTACCTTCACCAATGCTTAGGACTCCAAGTCGAACTGCATGCTCTTATTATGTTCAAGCCTAATACTAAGTCACATAGTACTACACAAAATATAATTATGCCAATCTAGACCATAAGCTTTATGTTCTATACCTCTATAGAGAACCTCATCTCAAGAGTACTACTCATTTCCATTACATTTAACCAACCTCGAGTCCGAATCGAGAAGCACGTACTGCATCGTGCATTCATCTACATTCCATCAATACCACATTCAAGCCTAGTTCTATAACCATCCCAATACACTTACTTCAAACCCTTAATAAGAAATCATCAATAGCCTACTACAATCACTCACTCAATGACCACCACACGTGCAAGCCTATCATTCTAACCACTTTATGGATTCTTTGAATTCAACATCTCTTAAGAATTATCATGCCAATCTTAGTATCTCTACACTGGCAGTTTCATTAACTTCTACCGAAGGGTACACCAAAATACTCTTACCTATCTATTTCATACAACAAGATCACATCTTGCTCTTCCTCCACATCTATAGAATTAAATGGAATAAGCACACCACAACTATCACAATAAGGAAAACCTACTCTCTCTCATCTGCCACCACTCATCTACTATCATCAACACCACTATCAATATTGAAAAGAAAGGACCACTAGAAGGTTTTGGTGTAGGGTGTAAGACCCCGTATAATGAAAAGTTGAACTAAAGGAAAATCTCAAGAAAAGTCTACTGACCCCAAGTCTAAGAGTTGGTCTATGACTCATAGGAACCTTTATGGGTCATAGAAATGAGTTGTAAATATGAGTTCAGGGTTGGAAAATTTACTAAGGCAAAAGTGGGATTGACGAGTCGCTTGACAACTTGTAGAAACGAAGACGAATCGTAGGAACTAGTCGTGGTGAAACTTGAGAGACCTTCAACTTGTAGGTTTCTCAGGCTTTCAAGACGAGTCCAATTGACGACTCGTAGAAGTGAAAATAAGTCCTAGAAATAAATCATATAAAAAGTTCAGAGACCCCAAAATTTACAGGTTTCCAGACCAACAAGATGAATCAGTTTGACGACTTATAACTATAACGACGAGTCGTAAACATGACTCATAGAAGCAATTTCAGAGACTTATTTTCAGGCCTTTCTTAGGACCTGCAGGATAATTCATTCCTACCACTCATCACTGCTTCTACTAATTATAGAACTTAGTCGTAGAGTTGGCCGATCTGAAATTTAATGAGGGGTAGTTTGGTATTTTTTTTATATTTTAGTAATGTATGTGGACGTTTTTAAGGATTAGATTCATTACGAATTGTATCCTAAATACTCGTAAGACTCTTTTATTCCCTTATTATTTCCCCAAACAAATTCTAAACTTCTCTCCCAAGGTTCCTCAAGAGTTCATCAAGCTTGGTTAGGGTTTCTTCAAGATCAAGTCTCCTTTCTCAAATTCAAGTCTAATTTCAATCAAGGTATGTGGGATTGATTCATTAGTCCCTTCTACTGATGGAGTTCAAGGCTTATTTAAAAAATCTCATAAAATATCTTATTATTTTTAATCTTAAATTTTTATGAATTGTGTTGGGTTGATTCAATTTCATTTTTAATCATTACTAATGATCATTATAAGTATGTTTCTACGTAAATTACATAATTTCAAGTTGAATTATGAATGCCCATGCATAAACCTATTTTCTATAATGAATTATATGAATTAGGTTATGGAGTTCAATGGTTTCAAGGTATTCTCATGATTTTTGATCAATTGATTATGTATATAAGTTTTTCTCTAAATTCAAGTATGAATTATGATCATGAATTATGTGTATGATTAAGATATGAATTTTAAGAAAGTTATGAAGAAAGACGACTTATGACCCTATGTGGTGACCTAGGACCTTATGATTTGAATTATGCAAGTATGATTTATAATGATGAAAGGCTAATTCCCACATTGCAACTATCTTATGAAATGAACTATTCTATGCATTATGTAGTTTATGAACAAGTTATGATATATGCTAAGTATGTTTACTATGTTATGTATTCTATGGTATTTGACTTAGCTTAGAGTGGACTTGAGGTGGGGGCCCTACAAAAAGCCTTAGTAGCAGCCTCATATCTCTTAAACTATGTGCCACCATAGGTTTCCTTCATGACTTATCTTGTGGATCCACATATAGCATATGTACATGTCCCACCTAGTGGGGTAGAGTCTACCTTGGCAAGTAGATTCCCCTTTTATTCGTTGTATGGGGAGACAACAGAATTCCATATTATAGCTCTTATGATCTTATTATCGATTATGGTTTCTATCCCCCATATGTATATGATTATTATGTTATCTTATGATCTTCAACTATGTCTCTTAAATGCTTTGATCAGTATGAGTTTTCTTATGGTCTTACTAATACTCTTTATCATGTATGTTCTTGATCATTGCATCTTATGATTTATATTGCATGTCATGCCCACATACTTAGTACATTCAAACATACTAACACATATTGTTTCCTATATTATCTCATAATATAGAGGTTGACTTTGAGTATCATACCCACACACGTGGCTAGTTGAGTTCCTATGGCAAAGTTTTGGTTAGTTCTCATCCATCGAGGGTGGTTTATGAGTTGTTTCTTATTTTGAAGGTATTTATTTCTTTCATATTGAGGGTGAGATAGGGACATGTGTTAGATCCCATCCATGTTCATATTAGAGGCATTAGTTGGACAAATCTTTAAGTTTATCTTGTCAAGTCATATTCTTCTACATGAATTATGGTTTAGACTCTTTTATGATATTTTCGCATTTACTTTACCTTATGTATGCTTTATGGTATATCAAAAGGCTTGGTTAGAGCCCTTCGGAGTTTCGATTACTGTGTTATGACTAGGCCTTAGGTTAGGTTATGAAAAACTTAGTATCATAGCACAAAGTTTAAGATGTCCTAGGGTGTCCAACATGCCACTTCAAGTAGAGTCTTATTCATGGTTGTGAAGCGCGCCACATCTATGAGTTGGAGGCTATAAGACATTTTAGGAATTCTCACTTCTTTAATGATTTATGTCGTGCAATAGAGTGTGTTCTAGGACTTCCTTTCAAAAATATTTGTCCTTTGTAATTTTTAGAAATACCTCCAATAAGACCATAGTTGCTAAGGGGGAACAATGTTAATGAAGTCCAAGATCCTCAAGCTCCTTAAGGCAATGGCCCTTTTCCAGAGCAAGTGACCCATGCGGAGTTTCAGACCGCCTTTACCATGCTAGCTCATGTAGTATCCAACCAAGGGGTTGTGACTTCTCCTAATGTTCCTACTTCTTCTTTTAGAGTAAGGGACTTTGCACGAATGAACCCTCCCTTATTTCATGGTTTGAAAGTCGATGAGGACCCCTAAGAGTTCATTGATGAGGTCTACAAGATAGCGAATATCATGGGGTTGACTTTAGAGGAGAAAGTGATGTTGGTGGCTTACCAAATCATGGGTGTTGCTCATGTTTGGTACACTCAATGGAAGTTGGAGAGGGTAGATAAAGGTCCTATTAAATAAAAAGTTTTCAAACTTGCTTTCCTTGATTGCTTTTTCCCTCTTGAGCTAAGGGAAGCTAAAGTGTTGGAGTTCATAAATCTTCGACAAGGCAATATGGGAATGAGGGATTATGCCCTCAACTTTACTAAGCTATCCAAGTATGCTCCTTAATTTGATGCAGATCCACATACCCAAATGAGTTAATTCATATCGGGGGTGTCCGACTTGGTTGCTAAGGAATGTCATACCACTATGCTTGTTAAGGGGATAGACATATCTCAGCTCATGACTTTCGTTGAAAAAATTGAAGGACAAAAGCTCAAGAAGATGAGAATGAGGGATTCTAAGAGGTCTCGGTATGAAGGTGGGTTCTCCAATACTAGGACCGGTGGTGGTAGTAGTGGCCGATCTCAATAAAGACAAGGTTTAGGGAACAAGTTTGCTAAAGATAGGGTGACATACCCTAAATTTCAAGGAGGAGGAGGTGTGAATGCTAGTAGCACTTCTTTTCCTAAATATGCAAAGTGTGGAAAGAATCATAGAGGGAAGTGTTTGATAGAAATGGGTGTTTGATATGGATGTGGAAAGATGGTCCATAAGTAATATAAGTTCCCTCATATTGCCAAAAAAGATGGAGAAGGTCTTCCTCAAGGAGGCCAAGTGCAACAAGGCGCCCAAGCTCCCTTAAGGGCTAACACAACAGCTGATTCTTGCTCTTTATGCTAGGCAGGATATGGATGAGACTTTCGATGTGGTCATGGGTATGTTACGAATTTTAAGCTTTAATGTTTATGCATTGATTGATTGGGGTGTCGATTTGTCTTCGTTACTCCTTACCTTGTCCTGATATTCGATGTCTTCCCCGAATTGCTATTAGAACCTTTTTTGATTTATACTCCTGTTGGTGATTTGGTATTAGCCAAGAGAGTTTATAGAAATTATCTCATGTCAATCTTGTACAAAGTTATTCCATGTGATCTGCTGAAATTGATTTGACCGATTTTGACATTATTTTTGGTATGGATTGGTTACATGCATCTTATGCATCGATATGTTGTAGGACCCCATGTGGTTAAGTTTCACTTTCCTAATGAGCCTATCCTAGAATGAAAGGGTAATGATTTGGTGGTTAAGGATCGATCCATCTCATGTCTTAAGGCTCAAAAAATAATTTCTAAAGGGTGCATTTATCATATTGTGCGAGTTAGGGATGTTGATTCCGAAACTCCTACTCTTAAGTCGATCCCTATAGTTAATGAATTTCCCAATGTGTTTTCCGATGACTTGCTCGGTATTCCTCCCTATAGTAAAATTGACTTTGGCATAGATCTTCTTCCCGATACTCAACCTATTTCTATTCCTCTTTGCTGTATAGCTCCGACAAAACTTAAGGAGTTGATTGAGCAATTGAAGGATTTGTTGGATTTTATAAGGCCAAGTTATCCCCATGGGGTGCTCTCGTTTTGTTTGTTAGAAAGAAGGATGATTCACTACGTATGTGCATTGACTACCGACAATTGAATAAAGTGACCATCAAGAATAAGTATCCAATTCCAAGGATAAATGACTTGTTCGATCAATTACAAGGAGAAACTTACTTCTCTAAGATTAATCTCTGTTTTGATTATCATCAACTAAGGGTAAGGGAGTGTGATATTCCCAAGAAGGCATTTTGAATAAGGTATGGTTATTTTGAATTTGTAGTAGTGTCATTTGGGTTGACTAATGCACCCGCTATCTTCATGGATTTGATAAATCATATTTTTAAGCCATACTTGGACATATTGTAACATCCCTCAAAATTTGAAAAAAAATAAAAAAATAATTATATATATATATATATATATATATATATATATATATACCCTAAGAATGCCTTAGAAATAGGCCGCTCATGTAACGTATTATTCTTAATCTTTTTGGAAAATCCAAGTTCAGAATATCGATCAGGGGGTCAAAACCTGCAGGAAAATAGTCTCGATGGATTTTTAGGACCCATAGAACAGAAGAATATGGTCCGCGATAGGACCACATCGCGGACCTGGGGACAACTTATGGCCGAGTTGGCCACGATAGGTCTGCATCGCAGACCTAGGAAGCAGTTCTGGCTGACACTAAGTTTTTTAAGGGCGTTTTAGACTTTTTCCAAATTATTAGTTAATGAACCTAGACGTTTTTAGGACCTAATTCAACTCTATAAATTAACCTAAACCTCTAATTCAATTCATTCTTCTATAATTCATCTATCAAATATTTCTCTTTCTACAAAAAGGCTCTCAAGGATTTCCATTGAAGAGTTCAGGCAAATTTACTCAATTTCTCCATCAAAACACTCAAGTTCTTCCAAATTAATTTGTGTTCTCACTCAAGGTATGTGGTATTGATTCATGGATCCTTTCTTCCATGAAGCCCAATCAATTTCTCAAGTTTTCTATCAAATTAAAGTATATTATTTTATGGGTTTTGTGATCTCTATTCCAATTGCATGAATTTTGATTTAAAGCATGATCATGAGACTATTTTGATATAAATTGATGGTTGTTGAATTAAATTGAAGAGTTTTTCCATAAATTCTCTTATTTTGATTCTAGGGTTCATGATGTAAAATATGAATTTTCAATTATACTTCTAAAGGATATTATCTATATAAATTATGTATGGTATGATATAAAGTTTATGATCATGCATGTTTTCAAGTTAATTTCATGATTTTTAAGTCAATTGATCATGCATTCATGTCATATCCATATTTCAAGTTCAAGCTATGGTCATGAATTTTCAAAGTATGAATTATGACTATGTATTTCCATTATGGTCATGAATTATAAGTATGTTTTAAATTATGGTTTTTCATGCAAGTTATGAAGTAAGGAGACCTAAGGCCTAACAATATGAATTATGCAAATATGATCGTAATGATGAAAGGACAAATTCTCACATTACAAGTATGTTATGAAAATGAGCTACTCTATAATTTTAAGCCTATGATCATGACTATGATATATTAAAGTTATGATCTTATGTTATGTATTTATTCCATGAGATTTGACTTAGCACCGAGTGGACTTGAGGTGGGAGCCCTACCAAAAGCCTTCGTAGCAGCCTCATGTCCCATAAACTATGTGCCACAGTAGGTTGCCTTGATGGCCTAGCTAGTGGATCCACAAATAGCACATGTTCATGATTAGGAGTCTACCTTGGCAAAGTAGCCTCCTCCTTCTCGGTGTGGGTATCAACGGATTCTATGTTATAGCTCAAATGATCTTATTATCGGTTATGGTTCTTATCCCACATATGTATGATTTCTTAAGTATGTTATGACTTGAACTTATGTTTTAAATGCTTTGGTCAATATGATTTTCTCATGACTTTACGTATTCTATCTTATCATGTGATATACTTGATATTTGCATTCCATGATTTACGTTGCATGTCACGCCCTCATACTTAGTACATTCCAACGTACTAATGCATACTTTTTGCCTCCATTATCTCATAATGTAGGGGTTGAGGTTAAGGATCCTTATCATCCACGTAACTAGTAGGCATTCCCTATTCGAAGGTGTTGTGGTAAGTCCTCATTGACTAGGAACTAGTTTTAAGTTGGTTATTGTTTTCTCTTTTAAAAAGACTTGTGTTTACGTTGTAAATTTGAGGGTGATCTAGGGACATGTCTTAGCCCTCGCCCATACGCATGTTTAGAGGCATCTAGTTGGACATATGTTTGAGTCTATGTTGTCATAAGACATTCTCATATTTCTATTCATGGTTTTAGACTCTTTTATGATGTTTTCGCTTTTATATTTTACCTTATGTATGCTTATGATATGTACAAGAGGCTTGGTTAAAGGCCTTCGGGATTTCTATCGCCATGTTATGACTAGGCCCTAGGACGGGTTGTGACACATGTTTGTAGTGGTGTTCATTGACAACATCTTGATTTATTCTCAAAAGGAGGAAGATTATATAGGTCACTTGAAAATTGTGTTGCAAACGTTGGGAAAGAAGCAATTATCTGCCAAGTTTAGTAAGTGCGAATTTTTGTTAAGGGAAGTTGCCTTTCTTGGCCATATAGTGTCCAGTGAGGGGATTATAGTAGATCCAAAGAAAAATGGAGGTGCTTAAGAATTTTCCTAGACCATTATCTCCTTCGGATATTATAAGCTATTTGGGCTTGGCCAGATATTATAGAAGGTTTGTTGAAGGATTTTCATCTATTTCTTCGTCTTTGACTAAGTTGACCCAAAAGAAGGTGAAATTTCAATGGTTGGATGAATGTAAGAAGAATTTCTAAATATTGAAGGATCGTCTTACATCGGCTCCTCTTTTGATATTGCCCGAAGGTTCGGATGGGTTTGTTGTTTATTGTGATGTCTCGAGTGTTAGTTTGGGTTGTATTTTGATATAACATGCTAAGGTTATAGCTTATGCTTCTAGATAATTTAAAGTGCATTAAAGAAACTATCCAACCCATAATCTTGAAATTGCAGTGGTTGTGTTTGCTTTGAAAATATGGCTTCATTACCTTTATGAGGTGCATGTTGATATGTTTACTGATCACAAAAGCTTGCAATATGTGTTTATCCAAAGGGACTTAAATATTAGGCAAAGGATATGGCTTGAACTTCTAAAGGATTATAACATAAGTGTATTGTACCACCCGGGTAAAGTCAAAGTTGTAGTCGATGTTCTTTGTCGGTTGTCCATAAATAGTGTTTCATATGTTGAGGAAGGTAAGAAGGAGTTGGTTAAAGATGTCCATGGATTGGCACATTTAGGTGTGCATTTTGTTAACTCCAATGACAGATGTGTTCTTATACATAATGGCTCAGAATCTTCTTTTGTTGCGGATGTTAACGCCAAACAAGACAATAATCCTGTGTTGGTTGAATTGAAGAAGTCGGTTGTCAAAAAGGCTATTAAGGATTTGTCCCAAGGGAGAGATGGGGTAATACTTACCATGGTCGTTTGTATGTTCCTAATGTTGATGGGTTAAGGGAGTTGATACTGAATGAGGCCCATAGTTCTCGATATTCAATTCATTTGGGATTTACCATAATTTAAGGGAAGTATATTGGTGGAATGACATAAAGAAGGACATAGCGGAATTTGTGGCTAGGTTTCCTAATTGTCAACAAGTTAAAGTTGTACATCAAAAACTGAGAAGTTTATCTCAAGACATTAAGATTCCTACTTGGAAGTGGGAAGATGTGAATATGGACTTTGTAATGGGTTTGCCTCGTACTAGAAGAAAATGTGATTTTATTTGGATTATTGTGGATCGAATGACTAAATCGACACATTTTCTATTGGTTAAGACTTCTTATGGTGCCAAAGACTATGCTAAGTTGTACATTCGTGAACTAGTGAAACTTCACGGTATCTTTTTATTAATTATATCGGATATAGGTACTCAATTCACTCCACATTTTTGGAAGTCGTTTCAAAGAGGTCTTGGTACTAGAGTTAAGCTAAGTACCGCTTTACATCCTCATACTGATGGGCAAGACAAAAGAATGATCCAAACTTTAGAGGATATGTTAAGAGCGTCTGTGATTGATCTTAAAGGAAGTTGCGATGATCATTTTCTTTCATTGAGTTTGCCTACAATAATAGTTATCACTCTAGCATCTAAATGGCTCCTTTTGAAGCCCTATTTAGGAGAAAATATAGATCCCTGGTGGTATAGTTTGAAGTGGGTGAGATGACATTGATTGGTCCAGATTTGGTAGTTGATGCTATGGAGAAAATAAGGCTCATAAGAGAAATATTAAAGATGGCTCAAAGTCATCAAAAGTCCTATTCGGACACTAGAAGGAGAGAGCTCAAATTTGATGTGGATGATTGGGTGAATTTGAAGGTTTCACCTATAAAGAGTGTAATGCATTTTGGTAAGAAAGGAAAATTGAGTCCTAGATATGTTGGACCCTATAGAATATTGAAGCGTATTGGTAAAGTGACATATGAGTTAAAATTACCATTTGAGTTGGCTATGGTTCATCCGGTATTTCATATGTCAATATTGAGAAAATTTGTGAGTGATCCAAACTCTATTGTGCCATTGGAAATTATGAACATTGAAGAGAATTTGACTTATGATGAGGTTTCGGTGGAAATCTTTGATCGGCAAGTGAAAAGGCTAAGGAATAAAGATGTTGCATCCGTCAAAGTGTTGTAGATAAATCAACAAGTAGAGAGTGCTACATGGGAAGCAGAAGCGGACATGATGAGTCATTATCTGTATCTCTTTCCTTCCACTCAAGCCTAAGATACTAAGTTGTTCATGATCTAATCGATTAAACTCCTACATATTCAGTTCCATATGTCATTCATAAGGATGCATGTTCATAAAAGTTTATTTTTTTCAAATCCATGTTTTATGCTAAGTTTGAAGTTTATATGTTTTATGCAATTCAAAAGGTGTTTTCATGTTTATATCGGGTTGCTAGTCCTCTTTCCATGCCTTTCCTATGCTAGTTGAATTGCATTCGAGGACGAATGTTCCTAAGAGGGAGATATTTTAAGACCCCACAAGATCAAAAGTCAAACAAAAGGAAAATATCAAGAAAAGTCTACTGACCCTAAGTCTACGAGTTGGTCTACGACTCGTAGGGACTTTCACGGTTCATAAAAATGTGTCATAAACATGAGTCACATTGGGGTTAATGAGTCACTTGATGATACGCAGAAATGAAGATGACTCATAGGAATGAGTCATGGTGAAACTTTAGAGACCTTGAATGTGCAGGTTTCTCAGGCCTACAAGACGAGTCCAATCGATGACTCGTAGAAGTGAATATGAGTCATAGAAACAACTTATATAGAAAGTTCAAAGACCCTAAAATTTGCAGTTTCCAAACCTGCAAAAGGAGTCAGTTTGACGAATCATAACTATAACGACGAGTCGTAAACATGGCTTGTAGAAGAAACTTCAGAGACTTGTTTTTAGGTCTTTCTTAGGACCTACAGGATGAGTCATACGTACGAGTCGCCACTACTTCTATGAATCGTAGAACCTAGTCGTAGAGTTGGAAGATCCGAAATTTAATGAGGGGTAGTTTGGTATTTTTCCTACATTCTAGTAATGTATGTGGGCATTTTTAAGGATTAGATTCATTATGAATTGTATCCTAAATAATCCGAAGACTCTTTTATTCCCTCATTAGTTCCCCAAATAAATTCTAGACTTATCTCCCAAGGTTCCTCAAGAGTTCATCAATCTTTGGTTAGGTTTCTTCAAGATCAAGTCTCCATTACCAAATTAAAGTCTAATTTCAATCAAAGGTTGATTCAATTTTATTTTTAATCATTACTAATGATCATTATAAGTATATGTCTACGTAAATTACATGATTTCTAGTTGAATTATGAATGCCTATGCATGAACCTATTTTCTATAATGAATTATATGAATTAGGTTATGGAGTCCAATCGTTTCAAGGTATTCTCATAATTTTTGATCAATTGATTATGTATATGAGTTTTACTCTAAATTCAACTATGAATTATGATCATCAATTATGTGTATGATGAATTGCAAGAAAGTTATAAAGAAAGGAGACTTAGGGCCCTATGTGGTGACCTAGGACCTTATGATTTGAATTATGCAAATATGATTTGACATGACAATTCTCACATTGTAACTATGTTATGAAATGAGCTATTCTATGCATTATGTAGTTTATGAACAAGTTATGATATATGCTAAGTATTTTTACTATGTTATTATTCCATGGGATTTGACTTAACACCGAGTGGACTTGAGGTGGAGCCCCTACCAAAAGCCTTAGTATCAGTCTCATGTCTCTTAAACTATGTGCCATCGTAGGTTGCCTTCATGGCTTAGCTAGTGGATCCAAATATAGCGTATGTACATGTCCCGCACAGCGGGGTAGAGGCTACCTTGGAAAGTACATTCCCCTTTTCTTCGTTGTATGGGGAGACAACGAGATTTGATGTTATAGCTCGCATGGTCATATTGTAGGTTATGGTTCCTATACCACATGTGTATATGATTATAATGTATCTTATGATCTTCAACTATGTTTGTTAAATTCTTTGATCATTATGACTTTCCTCATGGTTTTACTAATCCTCTTTATCATGCATGTTCATGATTATTGCATCTTATGATTTATATTGCATGTCATGCCCACATACTTAGTATATTCAAACGTACTAACATATATTATTTCCTACATTATCTCATAATGTAGGGGTTGAGGTTGATTATCTTACCCACATATGTGGCTAGTTGAGTTCGTACGATGAAGTTTTGGTTAGTCCTCATCCAACGAGGGCGGTTTATGAGTTCTTTCTTCTTTCGAAGGCATTTATTTCTTTCATATTGAGGGTGAACTAGGGACATGTCTTAGCTCCGACCCATGTTCATGATTAGAGGCATTAGTTGGACAAATGTTTGAGTCTATGTTGTCAAGTCACATTCTTCTATATGAATCATGGTTTAAACTCTTATGATATTTCCACATTTACTTTACCTTATGTATGGTTTATGATATGTTAAGAGGCTTGATTGGAGCCCTTCGGAATTTCGGTCGCTGTGTTACGAATAGGCCCTAGGTCGAATTGTGACGTATGATATCACCTCTACTGAAGTATAAAGAATGTAAGAGATGGAAAAACATTAATGTCTCATCCAGGTCAACTCATCATTTCTTAAAACTCAAAACCCACTTTGGTTCATTACCTCATCATCTCCCCCTTAGCTCGAAGGTCACTACTTTGAGCATGTAGACTGATTTTCTACACTTAGCTATAAGCACACTACTCCACACGATAGAGTATCACTATTCACATGACCACTTAAACTCTCCAATTATACTATACCCGAAGATACCAAACTACTACTGGGGCCTCATTCTAAGATACTTCCCTTAACTTTCTTCCATATTTTAGGCATCCTTCTATACTTGCTGCTCTTATTGGCTTACATATCCACTTTCTCTAAGTCTTATGATCTAAACTCTTCTATTTAGAGTACTAACACTCATCTTCTAGGTTCGCATATTCCTTACTTAGCTGAAGGAAACTTGAACTATAATAGGAGAGTCATCATTATCTATATACAACTCTCTTCGACCCAATTCTTATGGATACTAAATAAAAAGAAAAACTCACATCTAGCCTTTTCCACATTAGTAGCTAAAGGATACTTAGAGCCCGTTTGGATTGACTTTAAGTTGGTCAAAACCAACTTAAAGCCCCTTTTCAGCTTTTGGACGTGTTTGCCTAATGGTAACTTTAAGCCAGAAAGTTCTTAAAGTCAGTCAAAAATGAAAAGTTAGGATTCCTAACTTTTTTTTTCTAAGTGCTTAAAGTCATTTTCTTTGACTATGGAATTACTTTTATATCCCTTATATTTTATCTAAATTCCCAAACTATCCTTTTTATTCTTTTAACCCTAAAATTCACATAATTTTTCTCATTTAAGCACTTTTATCCAAACACTCAACTGCTTATTTATAAAAAAAACTTTCAGCACTTTAAAGTTCTAAAAGCACTTCATACATAAAAGTTACTTTTTTAAGCCCATCCAAACGGGCTCTTAGTCACCCAAAGCAACTCCTAAAATTAGAGCCTCATACAACTTTATACTATCTCGAATACACATCTTAAGCCCCTTATTACCAAATGAGTTAGCCTCAATTCTATATTTACATCTGAGCCCATTCATAACACACACTCCTCACAAGTTAATAGCTTAATTTCTCTCATACGCTATGTCAAGCCTACTAAATAAAATCTTAAAACTAACACTATCACATTCGTAATGCTATCCCCTCTTTTTTGTACAACGCATCTTAAATTCAAGCTTAGGTTCTAGTACTAACATGCACATTACACACTGGTCGCATACTATACCAACTTATAACTACTAGATGAAATTAGGAAACACTCTCCTACTAAGACCTAATGACAAGTAATCGATCCTCATCTCACTGTCTTTCTAATTATAATTTATCACCTCATCTCCTTTCATAACCTAAGTAATACTTACCCATTTATTACACCTCATTGCCTAGTTATATTCATATCCCTATAAATAACATAGGGCTCTCTCTTCAAAATTATAAGCCTAGCTTAGATCTATCATCTCATGACTACTCCCCCCTTTGTTCAACACATATACTAGGTCTTTACTAACACAAAGACACCTTAACATAAAACTCCTCTCTTGGTTAGAGTGTACTCTAACTCATCCTAACTAACAGCTCTTTCTCTACTTTCTATCATGAAAGTTAGATGATACTTACTACTCTTTAGTCAAAATCAAAACGGGCTTCACTTATGACCCCATCACCTACCTTAATGATGCATAACTCTAGTTACATGCCTCAACCAACTACCCTTATCACTATTTTGCTTCTACTCCTATAACTCCATCTTTCTAGATCTAGGATAATTCTACTAGTTATAGCTTAGAATACCTCAAATAACATTCTATCAGGTGGTAACACTAAGCAATTTGGAACATAACTTCCCTCTGAAAGATGATATCTAAAGCAAGGTTTAAGGAAGAGAGTTTGAGAGTACATCTTGCTTTGGCTCAATGCATGATTCAAGTGAATAAGAGTGCATTCTTTCAAATCACACTAATCGGCTCTTCTCGAGCCTGGTGTCATTTCTTTACTCTCAGAATACTTTATCTGAAAGTAACTCATCAATAAGAATCTGAGTTTTAATGTTCCAACTACCTTGAGTATGAGGGATAGTCAGATAAATTTGAGCAACACATAAATTAGAAGGAAACTTTTATAGATTTAATTTCTATCGCATGAACTCAAAATATGAAAGAAGTGAAGCAATTTATAATGTCCTATAGCCTCCTGATTATAAGTGTGGTGCATCACATACCAATAAGTAAGACTCTACTAAATATGACTTCATAGACACCCTAGGACTCTTGAACTCTATGCTTTGATACTAAGTTTGTCATGCACTGAGAGGGTACCCTATGCGTGGCTGGCACTAGGAGACCATCGCTGGCCCTAAGATAACCACTTAGTCTCATCACTCATTCAATCACTCAGCGGAAGACTCGACTCAATATATAATTAACTCAAGTGGGCATTTAGAAATATCATTATCAATAAATAAATAATAGATTAAAAAATACTCAAAGTATAATGTAACTCAACGTCACAAACCCAATAATAAAATTATGGTTTAAATAAATAGACTCTAAAAGAAGCATTCTACTCAACTCTACTTTGTCTATGAAGACTCTAACTGACTCATAAGAAGGTGCTGAGACAAGTCTATAGCTACCTCAAAGAACTACTAAATAATAAAGGAATGACTGAAAAGAAAGAAGTTCCTCCGCATGCAAAGAGGTCTGACCAAAATTAGAGAAGTAGATCCTCAACGATACGTCTATTGATGATCTCTAATACATGTGTCTAGGAGTGTTCACGGGTCTATTTGGGTTGGTTATTGGTCAAAACAAAAACCAAACCAATTTAACTGGTTGTAAAATTATTAAAACCAAACCAAACAAAATAAAATATACATCCATCATTTTGGTTGTTATAGGTTTTATTTTTGTTCAGTTTGGTTATTAACCATATACAAAAATAAAATTAAAGAAACAATTCATTCAAAAGAAAAAAAATAAATTATCTTCGTGCCATTTTGGATCTTATAATTCTTATACCAGAATATTAATTATGTTTCACTTTCTGCTTATATAAGCTAATTCATATACTAAAACAACATAAGATTATTGATTTAGGCATAAGCAAATGATATGGTTGTATAAATAAAAACACATCATATCTTACTATTTTAAATTATTGTGCTGCATTTATTTGCATTAAAAAGTGGTCATAAAAAATATATTGTGTATATATAATTATAAAAAATATATATATAATTTTTCCGTTCGGTTCATTTTGTTTCGGTTATTTCTTTATTTTTTTGAGCAAAACCAAAACCAAACACAATTATCAGTTTTTTAAAATGTAAAACCAAACCAAACCACACATTTAGACTCTATAATATATATATATTATATTATATATATTAGTTCAAGCATAAAAAACATTATCTTTACTCAAAAATATGTATGTAAAAGACATTATTATCAAATCAATTAGGGTTCAGAGGAAAGTAGCCATGAACAGTAATTCCAATAAATTGAGATATAGAAAACAACAATAATCTTAACACATAATTATATGGAACTCAATAGAAGAAGAATTAATTCATTCAGAATTTAAGAAACTAGATTGGACTCAACTCATTATCAATAATCGATAGAATTAGATGTAAGGCATGTGGAAGAACTCAATCAAACATTGTGATTAGCCTTACATACCTGCAATGAAGATTATCTAAGTGAAACTTTGTACAACTTGGAAGAACAAAAACTTTGTTGGAGGAAATCTTTGATCTCAAAATCTTGGGCTTGATATTGAGGGAAGAAATTCTTTTATGAAGTTCTTAGAGTGGAAGACTTGGAAAAACCTTGGGTGAAGGGCTTCTCTTTGATTCTGGAATTTTTGACTTGAAATCTTTAGGGTTTTTATGAAGAAGAGGAAGCCTACGTTTTTTTTGAGAGAGTTTCTTGAGACTAGATTGTTTGGATTGATAATTATGCGAGGAAAATAAGTTATTTGGATGATATACTCAGTTAAAACACTCAAAAAAGACTTATAATAGGGCTAAAATGCTTGAGAAAGGGCCAAAATAGCCCTGGAAGATATGCAAGAGTTTTCTGATTATTTGACTTCTACGACTCATAGAAAACTCCACTAGTCGTAGAGTTGAGTTGTAACTATTTATGATCTGGCAGCCTCTAGTAAAACGGTCATAAATATTTACCCCAAACTCAAAATGAGGTAAACTTGATGGAGTTTGAGGACATAAAGAGATTGATTGAGGATTGGCCGAAGGGCCCTTTTTTCTTTTATAAGGAAAGAGATTGTAGCTGGGTACAAATAGTCCTATCAAAGATGAGTAGGTAATTTATAGGGCATGGTCCACCTAATACTTTATATTCTTGGAGATATGATAGTTTGAAGTTGACCCAAGTAAAATCTTTAACCAAAACTCAATAGGTAAGGAAGCTTTCAACTCGACTTTGTGCTAGAGGATCCTGTGACCTTAATTGTAAGACCTCAGAAATTTGGAAAGTCCTAAAATGAGGAACAAAGAATGAAAATATAGAAAACTAGCACTAGGTGTCGACCACTGAAGTCCATCACGGGCTGTGGTACACACCATGCTTCATGGTGAGCCACAGTGGTGGTAATTTAGACACTCAAATCTGTAGGGAAGGGACCACGATGAGGGACTACTGACCGTGGCAAGCACCACGAGCCATGAAGTTCTCCGTGGTAACCCTTCTCCAAGGACCTAAGGAAACTTGCTAAGGCAAGGACCATGGATGACTACCATGGGCCGTGGAACTCTTCATGGACCGTGGTGTGTTTTCGTGGTGGTCACTCTACAATCCTCCTCAGGACCTACACCACGGCCACATTTCACAGGCCATGATTCCCTTCACGGACCATGAAGGTCTCTGTGAAGAAAGTTCAAAGATCCTCACTCTCAAAAACATTTCCTATGTCAATCACAATGGGACATGGTAAGCACCATGGATTGTGAAGGTTCCCCATGGAGCCAGTCCATCCAGACTTTTAAAAGGGACATTTTGGTCTTTTCCCTATGTTATAACACAAAGCAGTCATTTTAAAGGCTGAATTCACCTATCTAAAAGACCCTAAGTCTTTATACACCCATTCACTCTCTCTCACATTCTAAGAACTCAAACCCTAACCTCCAAAGTGATCTCAAGGTCTTCCTCTTCACCACTTAAAGGATATCAACCTCCATTTCTTTTCAAGTTTTCATTAAGGAATTATTTCCTGAAGGTATGTGGGTATCATTCATAGGTTCTTTAACTTATGAAGCCCAACTGAATTTGTAAACTCTATATTTCCATTTAAATGATGGAATCTTATGGATTTTTATATGATAATTCCAAATGCATAGATTATTATTTATTTGAAATTTATTTACCTATATTGGTATACCTTGACTCTCAATTTCATGAAAATAATAATTTTATGAAGGCATGAAAGTAGATTTAAAGATGTATTGGTGGGTTGTTTTAAGATGTTTTAATTGATGTATTTCCATTACTCTCATGCATGCTAGCATTTTTTAAAATGTATTTTGAAGGTTTAATGAAATGAACCAACCCAGTTTCATTATGTTGAAATAAAGTTGAATTGAAAGCTTTGACTCCAAAATAAATGTTTATGAAAATAAAATATTTATAATTAAAGAGGGTCTTATAAAATGAAAGAATGATTTAATGATGATGAAGGGCTTCTTAGACAAAGAATGGATTCTATGTGAAAGGACAATTCTCATATATTTGAATCAAATGAAAGGTTTTAATGAGTTACACTACCGGATGATGATTTGATGTCTAAAGTTATATGAATTCTTATGTTATTATGATATTTGTAGGCTATTCTGCGGGATTCGACCTAGCACCGAATGTATTATCTAAATGAGGACTCTACCTAAGGGGTTATTAATTATAGTCTCATATTGCATTAATTATGCGCCAACATAGGAGCCCTTGTAGGCTTAGGCTAGTGGATATACAATTAACCCTTAAAGTTAAAGTTAAAGAAATGATTAAAGTTGGCGAAGTTCTACCCGACAAGTAGTTTTCCTATACCAACGTAGGGGGTTATGTTGAATTTCATGTAATAGCTCACATGGTCTTAAATGTCAGTTACGGTCATCTTCCCAAAAAATGAATGTTACAAATGTTAATCTCATGATCTATTTTGCATGCATAATGCTATGTCTCACGCTACATTGATGTTCAAGTGCTTCTTAAATGTTCATGCAAGCCTACATACTTAGTACATTTGATGTACTAATGCATACTCTTTTACCTACATGATATAACCATGTAAGGATCGGCGTTGTTCCACACTCTCCTCCACATGGCTAGTTAATTACATTGAAGGCTACATAGTTGGTGGGTTCCCATGTTTCGGGAACAACATCCCCTTTTCTTTTCAATCTTATGACATGTATATGGCCTTTTATTATCTTGTGGTAATTTTGATATTACATTTGAGGGTGAGATAGGGACATGTCTTAGCCCCCGCCAAGTGTAAGGATGTAGAGATATTGTTGGACAAATAGATGATGCTTCTAATGTTGTTAATGACTCTTGTTCTATGTTATATCCCTAAGTCCCGTTAATGTTTTTATTATTGTTTTTTATTGAATGTTATTACCTATGAAAATCTAAATAAATGCTAAGAGACTTGGGTGAGGTACCTCCGAGTGTCTCATTCGCTGTGTCACGTGTAGCCCTAGGCTTGGGTCTTGACATTAATTCATCTCCAAATGTATTCTCAATCTAAAGAATTAACCTCTACACTTGCACACAATTATGAATCATCCTCTACAACCCCATACATATATGAGGGATGACTCAGTTTTACCTTATCAATAATTTGGGGTGTTACAATTACCAAGCCTCCACCTCAAGTCTCTCGGTGCTAAGTCAAATCCCAATGAAATAGGTAAAATATATCATAATAAAATACAATAATCATATATCATCCACATTAATTAAATATCATAAGAGTAGCTCCTTAAATCATGATTTCATAACATCGTTCACAAGAATCTTATCTTTCTAAGCATCTAAATCACAATTTCATTCATATTATGAGAAAAGTATTTACAATTCATTGATTCTACTTGAAAACATAATGGAACTTCATTCATATCTTTCATAAAACATTCATAAAATCTTTATCAAAATCACGATCATAATTCATAGTTCATCTTTGAAAATCTTTGACATAATGCATGGGTCCATGCAAAATCAATTGAAAATCATGTCGTAAAGTAAATTCATGCATAATCAAGTAAAATAACATCAATTGAATCACTATAGAAAAAACCCACGAAGAATTGACACGAAACCCTTATATAATTATGTGAAATTATAATTAGAGAATATTAGTTCTTTAGGGACCCAATGGATGAATGAAATCCATTGTGGAATTCCCACATACATGGATATCAAAGCCTTAGAAAGCTCTGTCAATGGAGTATTTACTTGAAACCCTTGCTTGACTTGAAGAGGAAGCCTTGGGAGAGAATTCTGCAGAGAGCATTTTTTTTATTGGGGAGAGTGTCTGAGAGAATGAGTAGTTAATGAAGGGTTTGGGTGTTTTGGTATAAGAAACTAGCTAAAAATGTCTGAGCCTTAATATAAAAGAGCGGTGGAAAAGTATACTCCTTTAATTCCTTAAATTGTCCAAGTATGCTCCTTTCATGGTCTCCATTCCAAGGGCAAGGATGAGCAAGTTCATTGACGGTGTCTTTACTTGGTTTCCAAAGAATGTAAAATGGCCATATTGGTCAAAGAGATGGACATCTCCCAACGACTAAAATATGCAGAACAAATTAAAGAAGAGAAGTTGAGGGAGATGTCAAGAGGGTTTAAGAAGGATATGGTTTATAGTGGAGGGTTCAATTCCCCAAGGTCCACTTATGGTAGTAATGGCAAATGCCAAGGTAGGCAACAATTTGTGGGATAAGGTTCCACCAATACTCCTCCTCCAAGGTTTAACAAGTACAAGGGTGCTAAACCAATAGTTATAAGAGAGAATGTTGGTGCTCAAGCTTTCTCCGCTTACAAGAAGTGTGGGAGGACTCATAAAGGGGAATGCTTAGCTGAATCCAATGCATGCTTCAAATGTGGTAAGCCAGGCCACTATGCTAGATATTGTAGAGGTTGTGGTGGTGATAAGCCTCAGTCCAAATTGCTCATGGTCAACAAGCTCAAGGAGGTGGCCAAAGCACCAACCTCTTTTATGCTTTGCATGGGAGACAAGAGGTTGAGGATGCACTAAATATTATTATCGGTATGTTAAATATCTTTTCTTTTAATGTGTATGCATTTTTAGATCCAGGTGCAAATTTGTTGTTTGTTACTTCATTCTTAGCTAATAGGTTGGATGTATTACCCGAAATGTTAGTAGAGCCTTATTTGGTGTCTACCCCCATTTGGTGAGTCGGTTGTTGCTAGAAAGGTCTAAAAGAGATGTCCCATTTCTATCTTGCAACGTTTGTGATCTCATTGAGTTTGACATGGTAGATTTCGATGTTATACTTGGGATGGATTGGTTATATGCATCTTATGCTTTCATAGATTGTAGGACTCATCGAGTCATGTTTCAATTCCCAAATGAGTCTATTCTTGAATGTAAAGGTCATAATTCAGTAATGAAGGTTCATTTCTTGTCTTAAGGCCCAAAAGTTGATTGCTAAGGGTTTCATTTATCAGATTATGAGTGTTAGGAATGTCGACTCTGAAATTCCTTCCATTGAGTCGATTTCCGTAATAAATGAGTTTCATGATATCTTTCCCTATGACCTTCTTGGTGTCCTTTTTAAAAGGAAAGTTGATTTTGGTATCCATGTTCTCCGCGATACTCAATCTATCTCTATTCCTCCCTACCAAATGGCCCCAAAATAAGGAGTCGAAGGAATAATTAAAAGACTGTTAGAATAAGGGTTTATAAGGCCAAGTATTTCACCATGGGTTGCTCCCATGTTATTTGTGAGAAAGAAGGATGGGTCACTTCGAATGTGCATAGATTACCTTCAATTGAACATAGTGACTATTAAGAAAAAGTACCCAATTCTTAGGATAGATAATATTTTTGATCAATTGTAAGAGGAACATCATTTCTTTAACATCGATCTTCGGTTCGGCTATCACCAACTAAGGAAGAGGGAGTGTGACATTTCCAAGATGACATTCCGAATAAGGTATAGTCACTTTGAGTTCGTAGTAATGTCTTTTAGGTTGACAAATATGCCAACGGTGTTCATGAACTTAATGAATAGGCTGTTCGAAACCTACCTTGATACTTTTGTTATGGTATTCATTGATAACATCTTGATTTACTTTCGGGGTGAGGAAGAACATAAGAACCATTTAAGGGTTGTGCTCCAAACCTTGAGGGATGTGCAACTATTTGCAAAATTTAGTAAATGTGAGTTTTGGTTGAAAGAGGTGGCGTTTCTTGGCCACATAGTGTCAGATGGAATCAAGGTTGACCCTAAGAAAATAGAGACAGTCAAGAATTGGCCTAGACCATTGTCTCCTTCGGACATTTGGAGATTTTTGGGTCTAGTTGGTTATTACAAAAAGTTTGTTGAAGGGTTCTCTACTATCTCAACTCCTATGAAAGAGGTTACTCAAAAGAAGTCAAAGTTTATATGGATGGATGAGTGTAAAAAGAGTTTCCAAACTTTGAAGGATCGACTTACCTCCACTCCTATTTTGATTCTACCGGAGGGATTAGAAGGGTTTGTGGTTTATTGTGAGACTCCGAAGATTGGTTTGGGTTGTGTCTACAAAACAATAAGATTATAACCTATGCTTCTAGACAATTAAAAGTGCATGGGAGTAACTATGCTACCCATGACCTTGAGTTCACCTCTGTTATTTTTTCTTTAAAGATTTGGTGGAACTACCTCTATGGGGTACATTTAGATATGTTCACCGACCACACGAGTCTCCAATATGTGTTCATCCAAAAGAACCTCAATCTAAGGTAAAGAATATGGCTTGAACTCCTCAAAGACTATGACATAAGTGTGCATTACCATCTGGGTAAGGCCAATATTATTGCCGATACACTTAGTAGGGTGTTTATGGAAAGTGTAGCTCATATGGAGGAAGGAAAGAGAGAGTTAGTGAAAGATGTTCATCGGTTGGATATATTAGGGGTGAAGTTGAGTGGTTTCGATTATGGTGGTATGTTTGTTAATAATAGAATCATCCTTGATGGTGGATGTTAAGTCAAAACAAGACCTTGACCCAACCATTGTAGAGTTGAAGAGGTTGGTGAAAGAAAATAGGGTAGAAGTCTTTTGAATAGGGGAAGATGGGGTATTACACTACCAAGGTCGGTTATCTATTCCAGATGTTGATAACCTAAGGAGTTTGATTTTGAAGGAGACTCATAATACTTCATACTCCATTCATCCTGATTCGACAAAAATATATCGAGACTTAAAAGAGTTCTATTGGTGTAATGGCATGAAAAAGGACATAGCAAGGTTTGTGTCCGAATATCTGAATTACCAACAAGTTAAGGCCGAACATCAAAGGTTGGGTAGCCTAGCCCAAGACACTGAAATCCCCACTTTGAAGTAGGAAGTTGTGCATATGGATTTTGTAGTAGGTTTGCCTTGCACTCGGAAGCATCATGACTCAATTTGGGTAATTATTGGTAGAATGACAAATTCGGATACTTCCTACTGGTTAAGACTACTAATAGTGCCAACAAATATGCTAAGTTGTATATTTGGGAGTTGGTGAGGTTGTATGATGTGCCTTTGTCAATCATTTCAGATTGTGGTACCTAATTCACTTCTCACTTTTAGAGATCTTTTCAAAGGGGTCTCGGTACCAAGGTGAAGCTAAGAACTGTATTCCCTCCTCAAACCGATGGGAAAGACAAATGGATAATTCAAATGCTAGAGGATATATTAAGGGATTGTATGTTATAGTTCAAAGGAAGTTATGATGGACATTTACTACTTATCGAGTTGGCCTACAATAATAGCTACCACTCAAGCATTGAGATGGCACCGTTTGAGGCCTTGTATGGGAGATGATGTAGATCTCGGGTTGGTTCATTCGAAGTAGGATTGCCTCATACTCGGAAGCATCATGACTCAATTTGGGTAATTATTGGTAGAATGACAAAGTCGGATAACTTCCTACTGGTTAAGACTACTAATAGTGCCAAAGATTATGCTAAGTTGTATATTTGGGAGTTGGTGAGGTTGTACGAGGTGCCTTTTTCAATCATTTTGGATTGTGGTACCTAATTCACTTCTCACTTTTGGAGATATTATCAAAGGGGTCTCGGTACCAAGGTGAATCTAAGCACTGCATTCCCTCCTCAAACCGATGGGCAAGACAAAGGGACAATTCAAATGCTAAAGGATATACTAAGTCTTTATGTGTTATAGTTCAAAGGAAGTTGTGATAAACATTTAATACTTATCGAGTTCACCTACAACAATAGCTACCACTCAAGCGTTGAGATGGCACCGTTTGAGGCCTTGTATGGGAGACGATGTATATCTCTGGTTGGTTTATTCGAAGTAGGTGAGATGACCTTGTTGGGTCCTGATTTGGTGCTTGATGCTTTAAAGAAGGTGAGAGTCATTAGAGAAAAGTTGAAAGCGGTTCAAAGTCATCAAAAGTCTTATTTTGATACTAGGAGAAGGGATCTTAAGTTTAATGTGGATGATTGAGTGTACTTGAAGGTTTCACCCATGAAGGGTGTGGTTCGGTTTGGTAAAAAGGGAAAATTTATTCCTAGGTATGTAGGGTCTTATAAAATCTTGAGGCGTGTTGGCAAGGTTGCTTATGAGTTGGAATTGCCTGTGGAAATGTCCATGGTTCATCTGGTGTTCCATGTGTCTATATTGAAAAAATATGTGGGTGATCCTAGTTCCATTGTGCCTTTGGACATAGTGAATGTCGAAGAAAACTTGACCTATGTAGAGGTTTTAGTTGACATTTTGGACTGGCAAGTCAAGAGATTGAGGAATAAAGAAGTTGCATTCGTTAATGTCCTTTGGAGGAATAAACATAAATAAGTTGAAAGTGCTACATGGGAAACAGAAGTGGATATGATGAAACGTTTCCCTCATCTCTTTTATTTTACTCTAGCCTAAGGTACTAAATTACTCATGGTAAAACTTTTAAGACTCCTATGTTTCAGTTTTCCCAAGTCTTCATATGCATGCATGTTCATGGAGTTGAATTTTTAAGTCATGTTTTATGCTAAGTTTAAAGATCTTATGTGTTATGCATTTCAAGTGTCATTATATTCATGTTGGGTTGCTAATCCTCGTGCCACGTCCTTTTCTATGCTAATGATTCTCATTTAAGGAAGAATATTCTCAAAGGGGAGATATTGTAAGATCCAGGAAATTTGGAAAGTCCTAAAATGAGGAACAAAGAATGAAAATATAGAAAACTGGCATCAAGTGTCAACCACAGAAAGGCATAATGGGCTGTGGTACGCACCACGCCTTATGGTGAGCCATCGTGGTGGTGATTCAGAGACTAAGACCAATAAGGAAGGGACCATGATAAGGGACCAAGGATCACGGTGAGGACCATGGGCCGTGAAGCCCTACGTGGTGACCCCTCTCCAAGGCCCTCAAAAAACTTCCTAAGACAAGGACCACAAATGACCACCACGGGGCATAGAGCTCTTCACGGGCCGTGGTGGTAACTCTATAGGCCTCCTGTAGGACCTGCACCACGACCACATTTCATGGGCCATGATGACCTTCACGGACCATGAAGGTCTCCCTGAAGAAATTTAAGAGACCCTCCCTGCAAACTCTTAAAAACTATTCCCAAGTTAATCATCACGGGACCCCACCACGGGCTGTGGTGAAACCATGGACCGTGAATGGTCCCCTTGGAGCCAGTCCGGCCAGACTTTTAAAAGGGATATTTTTGTATTTTCCCTGTGTTATAACAGAAAGTGGAGTCATTTTGAAGGCTGAATTCACCTATCTAAAAGACCCTAAGTCTTTATATACCCATTCACTCTCTCTCACATTCTAAGAACTCAAACCCTAACCCCCCAAGTGCTCTCAAGGTCTTCCTCTTCACCAAGAAAGCTAGGGTTTCACTTCAAGGAGATCAAACATCCATTTCTTTTCAAGTTTGGATTAAGGAATTATTTCCCCAAGATATGTGGGTCTCATTCATGGAATCTTCCAGCCATGAATCCCCAGTGAATTTCTAAACTCAAAATTTTAATTTAAATGATGGAATCTTATGGGTTTTTATATGATGATTTCAAATGCATAGATTATTTTCTATTTGAAGTTTATTTACCTATATTGGTATACCTTGACTCTCAATTTCATGAAAATAATGATTTATCAAGGTCCTATTATGAAGTCACGAAAGTAGCTTTAAAAATGTATTGGTAGGTTATTTTAAAATGTTTTAATTGATGCATTTCCATTACTCTCATGTATGCTAGCATTTTTTAGAGTATACCACGATGTTACGGAGGTATTAATATTATAAAATCATGGTTTGGAACAGTACAAAATGGACAGCAAGAAGCCACGATGTTTTAATCAGGTTAGAAGAGTTTCCGAGGCAAGTTTCGGCTAGTTTTTGCCAATTTTGGGAAAGGTAAGTTCTTTACTTTTGATTTGAAGTTTATAGTGTTGTCATAGGGTGTGTTAAACATATTTTATGTTGCTGGAAGTTTGATAAAGTCGTAGGAATGATCAACATTAGAAACAATCTAAATTAAAGTCGCTATAGCTAAATTAAAGTCGAATAGTGGGTTGTGCTTATGATATGGTTGTGATGCTGAAGCTGATGGTTGTGTAGTGGTGTGTTGAGGTGCTGGAAAATGCTTTAAAATAGGTATGGGTGCTGCCGGTTGCAGCAACCCGACCCTCCATTTTGTATAATTAAAAATATGGAGACACTACCTGTATGTTGTACATGTTGATATTTATACGGACCACAAAAGCCTCCAGTATATTTTTAAGCAGAAAGAGCTAAATCTATGATAGAGAAGGTGGCTGGAGTTATTGAAGGACTATGACATTGACATTTTATACCACCTAGGGAAGGCAAATATGGTGGAAGATGCGCTCAGCCGTAAATCAATGGGTAGCCTGGCAGATGTACGACCAGAATGGAAAGAGATAACTCATGACATTTTCCAGCTCGCCAATCTGGGAGTCTGCTTAGCTAATTTGGGTGATGATGGGGTTTCTGTTCGAGGAGTTGCTGAATCCTCGATCATGGAGGAAGTAAAATAATGTCAATACCAGGACCCTTCTCTAACACAGTATAGGGATGAAACTCTCCAAAAGGGAAAGACTCTATTTGAAATCATAGTTGGTGGGATATTACGATATCAAGGTAGAGTCTGTGTACCGGAAGTTTCAAGTTTGCGGCAGCAAGTACTGGGAGAGGCACATCATGCCCATTATTCTATTCATCCGGGGTTAACCAAGATGTATCACGACCTCAAATGTTTATACTGGTGGGATGGTATAAAAAGGGACATAGCAGAGTTCGTATCCTAATACCCGAACTGCCAGCAAGTTAAAGTTGAACATCAAAAACATGGTAGGCTACTACAGGAGATGGAGATTCCAACTTGGAAATGGGAAGCGATTAACATGGATTTTATTACTGGCTTACCTCGTACTCTCCGAAAGCAGGATTCTATATGGGTTATTATGGATAGGCTGACAAAATCAGCCCACTTCCTGTCAGTCAAGACCACATACTCAGCCGAGGACTATGCAAAGTTGTACATTAAGGAAATAGTACGACTTCATGGAGTTCCTATATCTATTATTTTGGATAGGGAAGCCCAGTTCACAGCCCACTTTTGGCGGTCATTCTAGGAAAGCTTGGGAACACAGGTAAGCCTTAGTACAACATTTCATCCCCAAATTGATGGGCAGGACGAGCGCACTATTTAGACACTAGAGGATATGTTATGAGCCTTCATAATTGACTTTAAAGGCAGCTGGGACGAGCATGTACCACTTATTGAGTTTTCTTACAACAATAGCTATCACTTCAGTATCCAGATGGCAACATATGAGACTTTATATGGTAGGAAGTGTAGGTCACCCATTGGATGATTTGATGTTGGTGAAATGCAACTCGTAGGCCCATACATGGTCCAACAGGTGGTGAAAAAGGTAAAGCTTATTTGGGAGCAATTATTAGCCACCCAGAGTCGACAAAAGTCATACTTAGACAATCGATGCCGACCTTTGGAATTTCAAGTGGGCGAATGGATGTTTTTGAAAGTGTCTTCCATGAAAAGAGTAATGAGGTTCAGCAAGAAAGGGATGTTGAGTCCGAGATATATTGTCCCTTACTTGATCCTCCGCCGAATAGGCAAGGTTGCCTATGAACTAGACTTGCCAGCAAGCCTAAAAGCAGTACATCTAGTCTTCCATGTATCAATGCTTTCAAAGTATGTTGGTGACCCATCCTGAGTATATCCCATAGATGACGTCCAGGTCATGAAAGAATTGGCCTATGAAGAACAATCGATCGCCATTCTGGATCAGCATATTAGAAGACTACGGACTAAGGACGTAACTTCGGTCAAGGTATTATGGCAAAATAGGAATCGTGAAGAAATGACCTGGGAAGCTGGAGAGGATATGAGACACAAGTATCCGTACCTATTCCCGATATCTACAAGTAACCCCAACTCCTAAAAACTTGTATATTAATTGTTTGATGAAGATATGCATTGTTGTAATGGAAAGAAGTCTCCCTATAACCTGTATAACGTCTTAAAGGAAGCTTTGTTTAACATTCGAGGACGAATGTCCTAAAGGGAGGAAAGATGTTATACCCCGTACTGTCGTACCTTGAGACTTTCGTACCTTTGAAGGCTCTTAAGCTTCTTGAGAGGTTCTTAAGCTTCTTGAAGGGTGCTTAAGCCTCTTAGAAGGTGGTCTAAAAGAGGTGTGAGTTGTTATACCTCATATCCTTGGGCTCGGAATATCTCTTAGTTACTTAGAAGTTATCATGTGAGTCAGAAAATCCAAAACATTATCAAACAACTTTAAGGAGGGGAGAATGTGACACCTCATAGTAGAGAAGGTTGGAAATAGAGTTATCAGAATCCGAAAGGAGTTGGAGGCCAAGTAATGGGTCGTAGGACTCGACTTATCTACGTAAACTAATAATTTAGAAGTCTTACATACATGATTTACTTGATTACATACCAAGTTTACGTAGCAAGGATTTCATAGGCTCTTAAAGTAAGATAAGATTACGAACGAGATTACGAACCCACGAGGAAGAGAAAAAAAGACGCGTGGCAGCCAATGAGGGAGTGACACGTGGCAGCACCCCAAGAAAGCAGGTGAACCACCTGCTTGGGGTCAAGTAGGTGACCCACCTGCTTGGGGGAGGTGGGCCCCACTTCCATATGGCAGCCCCTAATTGGCGGCATGTATGTGTTGGCCCAATGAGGGCTAGACACGTGTCACCTTTAGGGGATGAAACGTGTCACCAGCAGCATATATATACATAATATATGACTCATAAGTCATTTCCTTGCTCAAAACATCAGCCAAGAAAAGACCAAAAACCCTAGAACTAAAGGGAAAAGAGTGACGGCCAAAGGGAGAAAAAAATAGGTAAGTCCCAATTTCGTTTCAAAAATTAATTATCCAGAGTATACCATGATGTTATGGAGATATTAATATTATAAAATCATAGTTTATAACAGTACAAAATGGACAACAAGCAGCCACAATGTTTTAATCGCGTTAGAAGAGTTTCCGAGGCAAGTTTCGGCTAGTTTTTGCCAATTTCCGGAAAGGTAAGTTCTTTGCTTTCGATTTGAAGTTTATAGTGTTTTAATAGGGTGTGTTACACATATTTGATGTTGCTGTAAGTTTGATAAAGTCGTAGGAATGATCGACATTAGAAACAATCTAAATTAAAGTCGCTATAGCTAAATTAAAGTCGAATAGTGGGTTGTGCTTATGATATGGTTGTGATGCTGAAGCTGATGGTTGTGTAGTGGTGTGTTGAGGTGATGGAAAATTCTTTAAAAGAGGTATGGGTGCTGCTGGTTTCAGCAACCCGACCCTCCGTTTCGTACAATTAAAGATTTTGCAAAATGGAAACTAGAAACTCTATTTTGGTATCGTGGTTTCGAGCAAGTCGTTTGGAGTTTGTGTGTAGAATGTTGATATGAATGGCATATATATACCTTGAAGGTAATTGTTGTTGGTTTGCTGTAGCTATTAGGAGTATAATTGGAAATTTGGATAAGGCATATTATAGGGGAGGTGTTGCTCGATTTCTGTTAACTCTTTAACTAGTTAAAGAACTACTCGAGGAGGCAAGCAAAGAGTTGAGTTCTATGAATACTCATGTGTAACCTAAGGTTATGGACAGCAAAGGGTTGTTAATATTCATGTTGCTTTTAGCTTACTTAGGTTCAAAGGACGAAAAGACGAACGAGATAAAAATTAACTCGTAAGAGGTATGTAAAGCCTATTCTTTTTCTTTCTTTTGGCATGTCATAGAGGTAAGTAAAAAGTAATACGATCTCTGGAGTAATTCCATTCCTAAATGTCTCCTGTACTCTTCTAGATTGTGAACTCTCACTGTAGTTGAACTACTTTCCTCGAACTTACTATATGTTAAACTGACAATGAATATACAGATTTCTAATTGGAAAGACTATATGACTACATGTACTCTAAAATCCTTAAGCGGTTAGAACTACTTTGGTATGTATCTAAGGACCCTGAGATGTTAATTAATATAGTCCTAATGGCCTTTAGGGCACTTGAGATGATCATATTAACACCCTGATTCTCAGACGCTAGTTCAGCCTTCATATACTGTCCAATCTTTGATAACAATACAAACTGCATATAGTTACTCACTACTCTACTCGTGTATACTGTAATACTTCTTTCACATCGTCCCGAGCTAAGAATAGTAATCGTGCACAATTCGCTGCATTATCCACCGAGCCCCTCACTAGAGGGCCGGGATACGTATGTATATATATATATGATGATTTGTTGTAATAAGGTGGTGATGGCTCTGGGTTGTGATGATCTTACAGGTGTATCCATCGGACTCCCGATAGAGTCGGGTATATGATATAATTTGAACATGCATGTTTTTATGATTTACAGAGTACAGGTACAGAGGCTTCTTTTATAATATACTCGATTTCCTGCTTCTCCGCTTCAAATATGTTTCCAGTTATGCTATGTTATGCTTTACACACTTAGTACATTTGTTGTACTAACCCCCTTTCTCGAGGGGCTGTGTTTATGCCTGCAGGTATAGGTACACAGTTTGGGGATCTACCAGCATAGGAGTCCCACTCAGTGGTCCAGAAGTGCTCCATTATGCTGGAGCCTGATTTTGGGTACTAAACCTTGATGTGTATATTAGTTTTGTTCATGGGTACGGCAGGGGCCCTGTCCCGCCTTATGTTATTATCCTTCTTACTCTTAGAGGTCTATGGATACGCATGTGGGTTGTACATAAGTGAGTTGTGTGTGTATATGAATTGTATATGAGTTGTATATGAGTTGTATATGAGCTGTATATGGATTGTATATGAGTGGTACATGAGTTGCATATGCGTGTATGTACAGCTGTGTTGATATGACTTATGATTTAGGGCATTCCCTATGTCAGGGCGGCCTCATCGACTTACGTATATGTGTATTATGGAACAACCCTATACATTACAACAGCCTTTTCGGCTTGTATGTTTTCTTACCTATTAGTGCATTTTAAGTATAAATAGGAGACAGGTTATGTATAGGTGGAAAGGGTACACATGTGCATCCAGTTCGGGCACCCATCACGGTCTACGGGGTTGGGTCGTGACATTTTGCCTATATTATATCATAATGTAGGGTCCAACAATCATCATTCGCATTCCGTTCGTGGCTAGATTTGGAGTTTACTTTCCTCTTTTTAATGAGTTCTCATGTCTCGAGGATGCAATATTTATGATTCTTTTATGCTTTTTAAGACTCTTACTTCTTATGTTTGGTGATCTAGAAACTTGTCCTATGCTTCATCTAGACTAGTAGAGGTATGTTAGATTTATTTTGTCTATGTTGTCCCGTTTATTCAGAGATTTTAGCTTGATTCCTTTTATGTTGAGATTTTCTTATTGAGACTTCTATTCCACGTTCATGATTTATCTCCTTAGTTCTTATTTACCTATGTATACTCATGTATGATATGCTAAGAGACTTGGTTGGGGTCGTTCAAAATTCTAATCTCCATGTTAAGTCCAAGGCCTAGCCTGGGCCGTGACAATAAATCCTAGTAGACAAGTTAAAACCCAAGAGAACAAGCGGTAAATAAAATTAGAGGTAACTAATGTGGAAACAATATTAAGATAAAAAGGGGCCCATATCATAGATATGTACAAAATTGTACAAAATATATAATAAGGTACCTAAAGTGGCCGAGAAAAATGAATGTATAAAGAAATAAAACTTCAGACCTGGTGTTGTCGGTACAGGAGCATCTATAGTACATGAGTAGAACTATATAAAATAAGTCTGTCTAATAAAATATAAAATATAGATAGCAAAATAAACAAGAAAGACAACAATTCTCCATATGAGTTCACCATGATCCAAACAACAACAAGCTCAAATGGTGAAAAATCAACAAAGGTGGCTCGTGCTAGGCATTACATCAAAAAAATATGTAGAAGTGTAGTATGATTTGATGACCCTCCATGTTATTTCCTCTGTGTTTTGATCTTTTCAACTTTTAGAATTTTTTTGTACCGAGCCCAAGTCATTTATGACTTGCTGGCACTAACTATTTAATTGCCTGGTTGTTCATTTGGTTTTGATGCCCTTTTCTTTATTGTGGAGCTTGTAAAGCTTAAACAGTTGACTTTGGTTAAAACTCCAAATATATAACCTCAGAATTGAATTCTGGCGATTGCATCAGCTCTAGAAGGGTCATTTTAGGCTAGTGTCATGGTTGGCTGAAGTCTTGAGGCTTTCAGACCGAGTTTGAGCTATTAGGCATTTTAGACTTTAAGCTTTGGCCTTGGTCACTCTTAGTAAATAGGCTCGGGTAAGAATTCCAATAGCGCAGTCAACTCTAGAATTTTGAGTTTGGTCTAGTAGAAAGGTTGGCTAGAGTCTCGAAACTTTACGTTGTGATTTGGGTATTTAGGCGAAAAGTTGGGTTTTAGGCCTAAAGGGGTTCCAACTATCGTAAAAAAATTGCAAACATTTGACGATTCCATTAACTCTAAAATTTTGAATTTAGTGGGGTAGCATATCTGATTTAAAATTTAATTTTAATTTTGTTGGTTCATACTTTTAGCGATGCAAGAAAAGGCTTTTAGTGACCAGAAATGACTTTTAGGGACGAGATTTTTGATATTTAAGTGCCAAATTTTAGATTTAGTCCTCATTTACTAAATTCAATATCTTGAGCTAGCAAGCTCCGATTAAGATGGTTTTAGTTGAGTTAGGTCTGGTTTTAACGTGGCTATGTGTTAAGAGTAATTGGAGAAGCTTGGAAGTCGTCATTTTGAGGTAATTTCCGCCCTAAAGATTTACCTGAGCTTGATTTTGGAGCTTTTATGGTGCATGGACTATTTTGGTCAGTTGCTTGAGCTATTTAAGAACTTTTGACTGAGTCAATTTAGGGATTTTCGGCGCGGGTCCCACTATCCCATTTTAGATCCAATTTTAAATACTGCGAATTGGGTCTTTAAATGCTCGTGTGAAAGTTGTGATCGATATTTTAATAGTGTGAAAGTGATTAGAGGTGATTCGAAAGTGGGAAGCTTTAATTCATTGGGTTTGTAGTGCGACTGATCGGCTTCGAGGTAGGCTATATTCTCCAATATTATTGAGCATTATTAAATGATGTCTAGTATGAATTACATGATATTTAGGATGGTAATTTCTGTGTATTAGGTTTGCCTCCTTCTATTTCATTTTTTTGATTCTGAATGAGCCTTAGACTAAACTAGTCTCGTAAAATCCTTAGTTTAGGATATGGTCCTTTCTTGTGGTATGGTTTGTTGTGATCATCCATATTAATATCTATACTTGAAGGCCTTAGGATAGGTTTAAGACTTAGATACCTTGGTATGTGCTTTATTGTCTTTGTAGCTAGGTGTTATGGCCCGCCACTTGATCTTGAAGAAGGTAGAAGAATCTAGAGTCTTGGAGAGGTTAGTGGAAGACTCTAGATCCTTATAGAAGCTTGTAGAGAAGTCTTGAAAGACATAGAATTCTCTAGAGTGTGTAGAGAATTCTAGAGAGAGACTTCTTTGTAAATATGGAGGGACTTGTATAGCAATTTTTATTTACACTTGAGCCCCTTAGGAGTAGTATAAATAGAGGGGGCATTCATTTGTAGCAAGCCATCAAGCAAACAAGCATTCTTCCAAAGCAATACAAAAGCCTTCTTCATAAAAGCTCTCTTGTCTTCTTATAATCTAGCGTTCCCTTAGCGATCTAGTCATAAAGGCTTACTTGAGCTTGTAAGATTGTGAAAGATTCGTGAGTAAGTTGTCAAGTGCCGTACGAAAGTCTTAGTGTGAAGTCTAAGTCCGTGACAATGTGGTATCAGAGCAAGGTTCTACTAAGGGATATGGCAAGTGAGGGAGACATCAACGCCACTACCGCCACCAACATCAAGCAAGATGTTGGAAGGAAGCACCGCAAAGGAAAGAAAAACTCTAAGAGAAATGAGGAGGTGCCACTTGAGCCTACACCAAGCGAGGCCCTAACATCCTACTCACCCTTGGCCACTGAGGTGAGTGACGATGAACGTGGCGAGGAGCCCGTGGACGTCACACCCGGCATGGAGTGGATTATAAGGGTGGATGCTGCCCGACAAGCTGTGGAGATATTAGGCAAGCGCTTGAACAAGGTCGATGGCAAGTTCAAGTCTCTAGAGGAGTTCACCCTTGAAGAGAACAACAACATCCGGAAAGAGTTAGAGGTGCGCAAGGCTGCCGAGTATGAGGTGAAGGAGGTGATTACTTCCTTGGAGTGTCGGCTCATAGACGTGCTAAGAACGATGGAGACCATGAAGGCCGAGATAGCAGCACTCAAAGGAGACATAGATGCCGGGAGATGCATGACGTCCAGTGTGGACCGGGAGGCTAAGATTGAGGCTCCCAAGCCACTAATGTTCAAAGGTGCCCCTTGATGCACAAGAGGTGGAGAACTTCCTGTGGCACTTGGATAATTACTTCAAGTGTAACAAAGTGAAGAGTGACGAGACAAGGATCAACACGGCTATACTTTACCTCTCGGAGATGGCCATGTTGTGGTGGAAGTGCAAGGAGTCCGAGATCGGGAAGGTTCTGTCCACCATCAACACCTGGGAGCAGTTCCGGGACGAGTTCAAGAAGGCCTTCTTCCCCAACAATGTCATCTATGAGGCCAAACGCAAGTTCCGGGAGCTGAAGCATACGGGTAGTATACGAGCCTATGTGAAAGAGTTCACTACCCTTACGCTTCAAATCCCCAACCTTACAGATGAAGATATGCTCTTCCACTTCATGGATGGGCTGCAGAGTTGGGCCAAGATGGAGTTGGAGCGCCGTCAAGTCAGCACCATCGATGAGGCCATCACCTAAGACGAAGCCTTGACGGACTTTAAGCATGACAGGCATGACAGAAGCAAGGTCAAAAAAATAAGGAGTATTCATGCCAAAGGTGGGGGAGATCGTGGCAAAGGCAAAGAGCAACATCCTCCACCCAAGAGCCATGATTCCAACAAGTCTTACGGTAGGAGGTTCGGGCGACAGGACTACGTCGAGAGAAAAGAGCAGACCACGAAGGGCAGTGGCTGCTACATATTTGGAGGTCCTCACGGCTATGCTAGGTGTCCTGAGATGAAGAACCTTGGTGCCATACAGCGGGAGCGAAAGGATAAGGAAGTAGACCAAGGGCAGGGCTCGGACACGACTCAGCTAGGCATGATCGGGCTATGTGGAGCCATCGCGAAGCAAGCTGAGAAGGTGGGGGATTATTCTGCCCAGTATGTTGACATATCCATCAACGGACGACCAGCTCATGCCATGGTGGATTTTGGAGCAGAAGCCAACATCATGACCAAGACGGCGGCAGCAAGGTTGGGGCGAAGTTATGGGCCAAGCAACACTCGCCTGAAGACGATCAACGCACCATTGACTCCCATGTGCGGAGTCGCTCATGGAGTGTACATCACATTGGGCAAATGGCAAGGTAAGACAAGCTTCACTGTCGCCTCCTTAGATATCTTTGATATCATCCTTGGACAGAAGTTCTTCCAAATGTACCACACGATGATCGATCCCTACCTCCAAAAACTCTTGGTGATGGAGCGAGAGGGACCCTACATGGTACCTCTAGTCAAGATGCTAAAAAAGGAAGTACAAGCCCACCTGTCGGCCATGCAGCTTGTGAAGGACCAAAGAAGGGGGAGCTGATGTTTGTAGCCACCATTGCGAGCTTGGATGAAGGCAATGGTGCTAAGGAGACATTGCCACCTTGCATAGAGAAGGTGCTTGAAGAAAACAAAGACGTGATGCCCGAAGAGTTGCCAAGACACCTACCTCCAAGGCGCGAGGTAGACCACAGGATCGAGCTGGATCCAAGAGCAAGGCCGCCCACATACCCACCATACCACATGGCTCCACCTGAGTTAGAGGAGCTGAGGAAGCAGTTGAAGGAGCTCCTCGAGGCTGGTCATATCCGTCCTCCAAGGCACCTTATGCCACGCCAGTGTTATTTCAAAAGAAGAAGGATGGCTCGTTGCGCCTATGCATAGACTATCGGGCACTCAATAAGGTGACCGTGAAGAATAAGTATCCCATCCCGCTCATTGCCGACTTGTTTGATAGACTTGGATAGGCCAAGTACTTCACCAAGGTGGATTTAAGGAAGGGCTACTACCAGGTACGCATAGCAGAGGGAGATGAACCGAAGACCACATGTGTAACGAGGTATGGAGCTTACGAGTGGTTGGTGATGCCTTCGGCCTAACCAACGCACCCACCACCTTTTGCATACTAATGAACAAGATGTTCCACCCCTACCTAGATCAGTTTGTGGTAGTCTACTTGGATGACATAGTCATCTATAGCAACACCTTAGAGGAGCACGTGGAACATCTAAAGAAAGTGTTCCAAGTCTTGCGCGAGAATGAGCTCTTCATCAAGCGGGAGAAGTGCGAGTTTGCCCAACATGAAGTGCACTTCTTGGGATATGTTATTAGTCAAGGAGAGCTATGGATGGACGAGGCAAAAGTTCGGGCCATCAAAGAGTGAGAGGCGCCCACAAAGGTAACCGAACTTAGATCTTTTCTTGGACTTGCTAACTATTACCGCAGGTTCATAAGTGCTTACTCCGCCAAAGTCACTCCACTTACTGAGCTATTGAAGAAGAATAAGCCATGGGTTTGGAGCGAGGAGTGCAAAGAGGCCTTTGAAGACCTCAAGGCTGCCGTGACAGAGGAGCCGGTCCTAGCATTGCTTGACTTCTCCAAGACATTCGAAGTGCATGCGGACGCCTCTGACTATGCCATTGGAGGAGTATTGATGCAAGAGAGGCACCCTATCGCCTTCGAGAGCCGCAAGATTAACGAGACAGAATGGTGGTACACCATGCAGGAGAAGGAGATGACAACCATCGTCCATTACCTACGCACGTGGAGACACTACTTACTTAGCTCCAAGTTCTTAGTCAAGACCGACAATGTGGCCACTAGCTACTTCCAGTCACAAAAGAAACTCACCCCGAAGCAAGCTAGGTGGCAAGACTTCTTGGTTGAGTTCGACTATGAGCTGGAGTACAAGCCGGGCAAAGGCAATGTTGTGGCCGATGCCCTTAGCAGGAAGATCAAGCTGGCGGCCATCACCACAGCACATTGTGACATCCAGAATGTAATCAAGGATGGTCTGCAGCATGATCCAGAGGCAAAGCGATTTATCGAGTTAGCCGCCCAAGGCAAGACAAGGCGCTTCTAGGTAAAAGATGGGCTCCTGCTTACCGCCGGACGAAGGGTCTATGTGCCGAAATTCGGAACTATCAGGCGATGGATCATGAAGGAAAGCCATGATACTTTTTGGGCTGGACATCCAGGGCAGCGTCGCATGAGGGCATTGATTGAGGCGATTTACTACTGGCCACACATGCGGGATGATATTGAATGCTATGTGCAGACTTGTCTTGTATGCCAGCAAGACAAAGTAGAGCAGCGTCAACCAGGAGAACTCTTGGAGCCCCTGCCTGTAGCGGAGCGTCCATGGGAGAGCGTGACCATGGACTTTATCACATGCTTACCGAAGTCCGACGGGTATGGGACGATTATGGTTGTGGTGGACAGACTTTCCAAGTATGCCAGCTTCATGCCCGCCACTGCAGGTTGCACTGCTAAGGAGGCTGCCAGGCTATTCTTCAAGAATGTGGTGAAGTATTGGGGATTGCCAAGGCACATCATCAGTGACAGAGATCCACGCTTCACTGGGAACCTTTGGAGAGAATTGTTCGAGATTCTTGGCACAAAATTGCATTTCTCCACTAGTTTTCACCCGCAAAAAGATGGCCAGACGGAGCGAGTCAATGACTTACTAGAGTGCTACTTGAGGCACTTTCTGAGCTCCCATCAGAAAGATTGGGCAAGACTATTGGACATAGCCCAATTCTTTTACAACCTATAGCGGAGCGAGGCCACAGGGCGAACACCATTCGAGCTAGCCACAGGCCAACAACCACAAACTCCACATTCACTACCGGCCGCATTCGAGGGCAAGAGTTTGGGGGCCTATCACATGGCCAAGGGCTTTGAGGAGCAGCTCAACACTACCAAGTCTTATTTGGATAAGGCAACGAAGAAGATGAAGAAGTTTGCTGACCGCAAGCATCGTCCCATGGATTACCAAGTTGGAGACATGGTCTTGGTCAAGTTCAACCCCAGGCAATTCAAGGCGTTGTGAGGCATGCATCAAAACTTGGTGCAAAAGTACGAGGGCCAGTTTAGGATCGTTGCCAAGGTTGGCAAGATCTCTTATAGGTTGGAGCTGCCACCGCATCTTAAGGTTCATCCAGTCTTTCATGCCAGTGTCCTCAAGCCGTACCATGAGGACAAGGATAATCCTAGCCGAGGAGAATCAAGTCGAGCGCCACTCACAATCACCGCCTCCCATGATCGAGACATCAAGGCCATTGTGGAATACCAAGCCAAGCAAAAATAGGGACAACAGGCCACTGCTATGTTCTTAGTCCATTGGAAGGGACAATCTCCGGAGAAGGCCACCTGGGAGAGATATGAAGACCTGTGGTAGTTCAAAGATAAGATCTGGGATTTCTTGCAGCAGCAGTGCGCCGCGGTCGTCGCCACATCAAGTGGAGGAGAGTGTTATGGCCCGCCACTTGATCTTGAAGAAGGTAGAAGAATCTAGAGTCTTGGAGAGGTTAGTGGAAGACTCTAAATCCTTATAGAAGCTTATAGAGAAGTCTTTAAAGACTTAGAATTCTCTAGAGTGTGTAGAGAATTCTAGAGAGGAACTTCTTTGTAAATTTGGAGGGACTTGTATAGCAATTTTTATTTACACTTGAGCCCCTTAAGAGTAGTATAAATAGAGGGGGCATTCATTTGTAGCAAGCCATCAAGCAAACAAGCATTCTTCCAAAGCAATACAAAAACCTTCTTCATAAAAGCTCTCTTGTCTTCTTATAATCTAGCATTCCCTTAGCAATCTAGTCATAAAGGCTTACTTGAGCTTGCAAGATCATGAAAGATTCATGAGTAAGTTGTCAAGTGCCGCACGGAAGTCTTAGTGTGAAGTCTAAGTCCGTGACATAGGTGTGACTTTCAGTAGGGCTTGTTTCAGATGATGTTCATTATGCTAGTGCCCGAGACTATAGTGGCTCATCATAGCCATATATTTGGCTTAACGATGCTCGATAGTAAGGTGGAGTGGAATATTTGGGGTAAGGCATTATTCCTAGAGATATTTCTCTCCCTATTTGATTCTGAGCAGTTTTTTGATTCCTTCACTTTATGTTTAGTGGTAGAATTATGAAGCCTTATTGACTATTGTTATATTATTGGGCTCAAGGCTGTGTTTGAGGAGCATGGTAGAATTGGTATTGCATTTCTGATTGTGTGCGCCTTATTTGCATATTGGTGATGGCATGTATTGCATTTGGTTGAGCATTTACACGTATTTTTCGTATGGTCCTAGTTCAAACATTATATTTTTACTATTATTTTGAGAAAACACATTTTCACACTTTTGACTCTTTTAAACTAGTTTTAACGGAAGTCATACCACATGGATCACTTGATAAAATAATTCTTGAAATATTCAAGGCGTCGGGGACGTTATCCTTTTCCACTTGAGATATTTGAGGCATCTAGGTTGTACTCAACTTTTACTTGACTAGCGGCGTATCGTCACCTTTCTTACTTGATTTGGCCACTTATTCGTCTGATACCATGATGGAGATGACTTGCTAAAGACTTGGTTTAGGCACAAGCAGTGTATATAGACTACCTGCGTTCCTTATATGGCCCCTCTAGCAGTGAGTACCACTATACCAAATGAGGAAACTACATGGATCCTACCTAGCAGATCGAGGGCTGGGGTGGGTTGATACACTTGGTTATTGATGGATAGAGATGATACTACGGGTTTTATTACAAACTTCCATTCATATGCAACGCCTATCACTAGTATAATTATTTGCTAATTAACACCCCAGATTTTGGGGGGCTAGGGGTTATGTTTGTTGATTGTACCTTTTGTGTGTATAGGCGTCGGGTTAATTATGGTTTGATTATAATCATGTTCATATTGTATTTTATTAATAGGTGGTTGACTATGTGGCCTATACATGACTTATTATTGGTACTCCCAGTTAGGTTGAGTTGGATTAGTTTCTAGGCTATTATGTTGCTTAGTAGTGTTTGTCGGTGACATATCCTTATTTAGTTGACTCCTTTAGTACTTCTTTTTTGCGAGTAGGTTGTTGGACTTGTGCATTCAGGATAGTTCCTCGACTCTATTTCCCTTCTCCTGGTATCATGTTTCTTCACTCTTATTTCCTGTTCTATCTTATGTTATCTCACGTATAGTTACTTTTGTTGTACTTACCTTGTTTATATATTGTTTATACTTTCTTTATCTATGGAGCTCAGTTGGTCTATGACTATTTAGTTCCATTCATTTGGTATTCATATTACACTTCTGCACCTTGCAGATCATAGTATGGGTTATCGCCACTGACTTGGATCTTGTGCGGAGCAAGTATTGGACTTCAGTGGCTAGGGTGAGCTCCTGGCATTCAGAGTTGCCAGTTTTTGTAAATTCTTTCTAGGCTAGTCTTTATTTTGTATTCACAGATAGTCTGTACTTATTTTTTGTCTTATAAAAGCTTTGTACTCTTATTTTAATTCGATGCTCGATTACTGACTGATGTTAGGTCTTAGGGATAGGTGTTGTTATATATTTAGTTTATTCTATTTATCTCATTATTTATTTGTGTTCTTCTTTATTTGCTTATCTTTCGCTTGACAACACATTGCTTTTGGTTCTGGGCTATGAGTTAGGCTTACCTACTAGTGGATTCTAGTAGGTGCCATTATGACCTAAAATATTGGATCGTGAAAAGTTGGTATTAGAGTTCTAGATTGGCTGACATCCCTGGTATAAAAGCAATGACTACTAGAGTCACGTACATCTGTGTGGAGACATCCGTATCACATCTTCAGGAAGCTATAGATCATTCTTAGAAAATTTGGTTCTTGACTCCTTATCGTGTGTTTTCTATTTGAATAACCTCTAAAATTGATCCTTTGGAACCCACACTCTCTTAGATAGATAGAATACGGTTCTCGGTGGACACAATTAGAGCATCAATATATTCTACCAAAGTTTTAGTAGATGGTTCTCTAACCAGAGATAGATTGGTTGTTCCCCAATAGGGTTTATCGTCAATATCTAAGTATCTTTTAGGTTTTCTTGAGTGCGCCGGGAATAACCCCATATTATCCCCTATATAACATAATATGAGTTAGGAGTTTGTCATTCATTTGGTGTCGTAATATTGATTGCAACTAGGTCTACTTTTCCCCAGGTCATTTTTCATGTGAGGGCCATGGAGCAGGCGTGCCTTGAGGCTTACAGAGCTAGCAGTGAGAGGCGTCCCCATTAGAACAATAATGATAGCATTCCACTTTGAGGTGAATATTAGTTTAGTGAGATTCATCTTCCTTCTTAACCTATTAGGCCTACGGTGGTAGCACCTCAGGTTCCAGGAGATTCTCATACAGGTTGTGGAGCCTATGGCAGACAAAGTTTAGGTTAGACTTCTTAGGGTGATCACTTTGGGCCCTTAAGTGTTAGAGCTTATTTTATTCCAGTTGGGTCTTTTCAGTAGGTTGATCTTAGTGACGGTTGCATGAGTGTGGAAAGATAGGCAACTTTCTTAGAGATTGTCGCAAAGACCTGGTGTAATCCGTTAAGGGTGGTCTCTAGAGTGTTAGAGATGGTCCACAAGTTGTCATAAGGAGCAAGGTCTATTCATCACGTTCCTCACGTTGCACTTCAGACTATAAAGGTTGGTATGATTATAAGGAGGTTGGTCACTAGTCGAGGAGTTCCCCAGGCGGGAAGTATTTACTTAGATGTTGCCGACATCTGTTACTCCCCAAGCTAGGGTGGTCAGAGGCTGTCATATTTGTGGGGAGCTTGGTCAGTCTAGAGCTTGTCCCCAATGTGGGACCATGGTGGGATATGTTTAGATGGGTTAGTCTCGTAGGTGTATGTCGCATGGAATTAGAGGTGGTGCATAACATATTGTTAATGGTGCTTCAGGTATTCATATTGAGGTCGGGCATAATCCATTCTATGCTTTTACATGATCAGAGGCCGACGATCTAGGTATTAGTTGTATTGGTGCGATTTTGTTGTTTTGTCCTTCATTGCTTATATTGTGTGGTTTTGAGATTTTCATACCTATACGTGCCTATTTGACTTGTATTTATCTCATGACTATTGTGGAAACCTTATTTGGAATTGTGTATATGTGTTTTAGCTCTATAGTTGATCTTTTTTATTAATGGATCAATTAGTTCTAGTTTTCGTGTTTGAGAAGTAGTGGTTGAGAAACTCCTAGATCCCTTGTTCTTAGTGGTTATTATGAGTTTACAACTGGTATAGTTAGCTTTCCCTTTTTGTCTCCTTTACCATCTACTTTTTCTGTGATGATGATCCTTGTTAAATAGTTGGCTAGACCAGCTTTATCAGTTATTAAAGTTGTTGTGCTGTTGGACCTAGACGGCTTAGAAGGTTGCCTTTGTGTGCCATCCCTTTGGATTACTGGTTTGGAGTTGCTGGTTGTTGGTATTGTGAGAAAGGTAGTATATCCTTTGGTAGATTGTTGTAGTCCTAGTTGGTCGCTTTCTTTCTTTGCCTTAGTCTTATGGTCGACTGCAAAGTTGTAATTTACTCATTTATGTTTTTTGAATAGTTTCCTTCTGGTCATCTTGCAAGTGTAATCTTTTGTTGCACCTTATTTCTATTATGGTTGGTTCTCTATGGTTATGTTGGTAGCTCTCAAGGTTTTGTTTTACATTTAGAATCGAAGTAGCTGTATTCCTTGGTAGATCTATACTTTAGCTTCTGTTGGAGAATGGAAATTTTCCTAGAAGGTTTATCTACAGGATGGGATCAAAGTAATTCGTAGAATCTATGATTTTGAATATGTATATAGATGTGAGGTTCGCTTTTGGCATATTGTGTAGCTTGCGCTGTTTGTTGATGCATATTAATATACTTGGTCCATTCTTGGTCGATTCACTATGTTTATGTTTTTTCTACCGAGTTGGTTTCCCTTGGATTGGGGGTGGTTGTCTTAGATTTGTGGTGACAGAGTGGTTTGTGGGCATATGGTGTCAGCTTTTCAGAAGTTCCTATGGTAAGAGTAGGTTAGTGGAGCTAGGCCCAATGTAACCATGTCATTTGCGGGGTAATCGTCCTTGGGAGTAGAGTGATTTGTTCCGGAAGATGGTAGTGCATCTTAGGTTGTTGGTTTTATGAGTTGGAGTTAGATTTTGGGCTTTGCCCTGAGTTGTTTTCCTTATTTTGGTTGTTGTCGTCCCTAATGGTCCAGCTAAAGTATGAAAGTCCTTTGAGGTTGGTGATATGGGGTTTTTAGGCAGAATTTAGATGGTGTTGTAGATGTTCATTAAATCTAATGTCTGGTAGGACGTTCTTGGTTTTAGGAGATATGGGATTTAGAGCACAAGATAGGAGTTTCACTTTATGAGTTGAGTTGCATCTGCCGATATGGTATGCAAGCTTTAGTTTGGTGACTTCAGTGTGGTATTGGTTTTATTAAGTGAGTCAGGTTTTTTAAGTCAAGTTCAATTCGATTAGGCGAGAGCCAGAGCCCAAAAAGGAAGTTGGAGAAGTATTGGGGTTTTGGAGTGAATTTGAGGATCATCCAAGCCAGAGTTCTGTGTTGGCATTATTCGATCCAAGAGGGTGTCTGAGGATCTGGAAAAGCATGCGACCCTGGTGCCCTCATTTTTTTGTGCCTTCAAGCTGTATCTATACTTCTATTTTCGCGAATGAAAATCCTTTTTAGTAGTAGATGTTGTAATAACCATCCAGGTCATTTCCTCCATGTTTTAATCTTTTTAATATTTAGAGCTTTTGTGTACCGACCCCAAGTCATTTATGACTTGGTGGCACTGATAGTTTGGTCGTGTGGTCATTTATTTGGTTTTGATACCCGTCTATATATTTGTGGAGCTTTTAAAGTTTCAATAGTTTACCTTAGTCAAAAATCTAAGAAGATAGTATCAGAATAGAATTCTGATGGTTCCATCAGCTCCGAAAATGTCCTTTTAGTTTAGTGGCATGGTAGGTTCGAGTTTGAGCCATTAGAAATTTTAGCCTATAAGCTTAGGCCTAAGTTTGACCATGGATTAGAATTTTGTAACCGCAGTTAGCTTCGAAATGACGAGTTTTTTCTAGTAGAGTGGTTGGCTATAGTCTAGAGACCTTGGGTTGCAATTTTGGTGTTTAGGGGAATAGTTGAGATTTTGGCCTAAAGGGGTCCCCTAGGAGGTATTTCTGTCATAAAACTCTTTTTTCAAAACTCCGACAATTCCACTAACTCTGGAATGTCAAATTTAGTAGGGTAGCATATCTAAATTTTTTATTGGGTCTTGAATGAACCCCGAAGGTCCGTTTGGAGACTTTTAAAAATATGAAAATCTGGTGTTGCTGGTGTAGATTTTTAGATCGGAAGAATAGGCTTTTAGCGACCAGAAATGACTCTTAGCAATGAGATTTCTAATATTTAAATGTTAAATTTCACCTTCAGTCCTCATTACCTAAATTAAATATCTTGAGTTCAGTTGTGTTAGGTAGGGTTTTAGTGTGGCTTCATGTTTGAGTGATTGGAGAATCTTGGAAGTCGTCGTTTCGAGGTAATTTCTTCCCAAAGGGGTCGTCTGAACTTGATTTTGAAGCTTTTAAGGTGATTTTATTGCATGGGCTCTTTTGGTCGATTTCTCGAGCTCAGATTGTGTAAATTTTTGGGGCACAAATTTCTTTAGCTGTTTAGGAATTTTTGATGAAGTCACTTTTGGGATTCCCTACGCAAGTCCCATAATCGCATTTTAGATCCAATTTTTGGGCCAGTCTCTAAATATTGCATATTGAGTGTCTAAATACTCGTATTAATGTTGGGATAGATATTTTGATAGAGTGATAGTGACTATAGGTGATTAGGAAGTAGAAACCTTTAATTCATCTGGTTCGGAGCGCGCCTGATCAGATTCAAGGTATGCTACGGTCTCCTATTTTATTAAGGTTTATTAAATAATGTCTAAGTATGAATTACATATGATTTAGGTTGGTAATTTCTGAGTATTAGGTTTGCCTCCTTCTATTCAATTTTCTTGATTTCGGATGAGCCTTAGACTAGAGTAGTCTCGTGAAATTCTTAGTTTATGATATGAGTCTTGCTTGTGTTATGGTTTGGTGTGATTATTCGTATTAGGATAGATACTTGAAGGCCTTACGCTTGGTTTGAGACTTAGATGCCTTGGTATGTCCCTTATTGCTCTTGTAGATGGGCATGACTTCCGGTAGTGCTTGTTTCGGATGATGTCCATTATGCTAGTGACTGAGACCTTAGTAGTTCGTTATAGCCATAGGTTTGGCTTAGCGGTGCTCTATTATGAGCTGGAGTGGCATATTTGGGGTAAGGCTTTGCTCCTAGAGATATTTCTCCCCCTATTTGATTCTGGGTCATTTCTTGATTCCTTCGCTTAATGGTTAGTGGTAGGATTTTGATGACTTATTGACTATTGTTGTATTATTGGTCCCGAGGCCATTCTTGAGTAGTAGTTGGATCCCATATTATTTCCCTCCACCTTGGTAGAGTGGTGGGATTTTGAATTCGTGTGCCTTATTTGGATGCTAGTGATGGCATGCATTGCATTTGGTTGAGCATTTTCACTTATTTTATGGTACGATTCTGGGTCATACAATGAATTTTTTCTCATATTTTCAAACCTTTGACTAATTTAAACTGGTTTTAAACAAGAGTCATACCACCTAGATTACTTGATAAATCGATTCTTGAAATTTTCGAGGCATCAAGAACATGCTCATTTTTCTCTTGATATCTTTGAGGCCTCTGGGATGTGCTCATCTTTTTCTTGGCTAGTTGACACGTCATCTGCCTTTCTGATGGAGATGACTTATTGAAGATCTGGTTTGGTCCTAGGGAATGTATGCGGACTACTTGTGTCCCCTATGGGCCCCTATGACCGTGAGTACCACTGTACCGGATGAGGAAGCTACATGGGTCCTACCTAATAGGCCGAGGGACGGGTAGGTCTATACACTTGGTTATTGATGGCACTAGTTATTGATGGTTATAGATGATACTGTGGGTTTTATTACAAACTTGCATTTATATGCACCGTCTATCAATAGTATATTTGTTTGATATTTGGCATCCCCGGTTTATGTGGGACGGGGGTTATGCTTATTGGTTGTACCTTCTAGGTGTGTGGACATACGATTGATTACTGCTTGATTATAATCGTGTTCCTCTTGTATTGTGTTGGTAGTTGATTGATTGTGTGTCCTATACTTGACTAGTTGTTGGTACTCCTAATTAGGTTGAGTTGGATTAGTTTCTAGGCTATTATGTTGCTTAGTGGTGTTTGTTGATGTTATATTGTTGTTTGGTTGACTCATGTAGTAGTTCACTATTGTGAGTAGGTTGTTAGACCTATGCTTGCAGGTACGCTCCTTGACTTTGTTTTCTTTCTCCAAGTATTTTATTTCTTTACTCTTATTTCCTATTTTATCTTGGGATATCTCTTGTATAGTTACTTGTGTTGTACATACCTTGTTTATATGTTGTTTATACTTTCTTTATCTATGAAGCTCAGTCGACCTATGCCTATAGAGTACCATTTGTTTTATACTCATACTATACTTCTGCATCCTGTAGATCATAATACAGGTTATCGCCACTGACTTGGATCTCATGTGGAGCAATTGTTGGACTTCGGAGACTAGGGGAGCTCATGGAATTCGGAGTTGCTAGTTTCCATCTATTTTGTCTAGGCTAGTCTTTATGTTATATTCACAGATATTCTGTACCTATTTTGTGTTTTGAAAAAGCCTTGTACTCTTATTTTGATTAGATGCTCGATTACTGACTGATGCCATGTCTAGGGGATATGTGTTGTTATATATTATTATTTATTTGTGTTCTACTTTATTTGCTTATCTTCTGCTTGATAGCCCATTTCTTTTGGTTCCGGGCTATGGTTAGCTTACCTACTAGTGGATTGTAGTAGTTGTCATTATGACCTAAAAAAATTAGGTCGTGATGTGACATATGAGTACCAAAATATGGGGTTTTCAGTAGACATTATAAGTCGACTGACCTCAGAAAGATGCCATATAAATATGCAAAACATGTCAAGGCTAATACTATGAACCAAAAGCTAAACTAGTAAACCATCATCACAAGAAAGGACAGTGAAGATAATAATAGTATCAAAAATCGCACTACACACACAAAGTCATTAGAAACTAGCATATAATATGGGAGGATGCAATGTATTTGTGGCCAATGCATATAGTAAAAAAGGCCCATAATTACACTTCAAGCATTTCGAAATTATTCCTCAAACTCATCAATAAATGGATTTTTTTTCAAAATCACACCTCGGGCCATCTGAAATGATCTCTCAGACTCATCAATAGAAAATAAATGAAGAAAGAATCCCATTTGTGTCACAGTGAACCATAAGTAAAAGTAGTATGTCCTTCCAATAAAACCATAGAAAATTTTAAATTTAAGATAAAGCTCTTTTTAAAATCCAAAATCTCATGAAAACGGTACAATCTTTCATATAAGCCCAATTTCCATCCATAAATTAGTAATGTCTCCCTCGAAGCCCAAAACAAGTAAAACTGAGGCATATAGGTTCTTTAAAACTCAACAAAAGAGCAATAACTTTTGCCTCTATGTCATTCCATAATCAAATACGAATACAATGCACGTGAATGCATGCCAAGAACAAATATACAAGCCATCACACACTCATATCACACAAGATGGTTTAGTTGATAATGCTCAACTATATTTCACAATTAAAGTATTGGCAGTCGTATGTAAAAATAATACCCAAATTTATAAGTCTTGGTCAAACCACAAGGATTGCTATTCAAGATTACACTTTATTCGTTCATCAATTCAAGGCTAACTAGCACGTTGTCATCAAGACTAGAATGTAAATGGTAGAAAAGTATCACAAGCTTTGTTTCAAAACTAGGAATAGCAGTATGAATTAAGCAACACAAAGAGAGTTGGAAACAACTAGGGGTGCGTGCAATATCGATAGGGCTTAAACTCAATAGTTAATAATCAACTAGTTACAAACTAATCAACACATGGATAACATTTGGTCAACACTACATCCAATATTCTCTAAAAATAATTGATATGGGTATATTGGGTTCTTCCGAACACTAAGACCATGCATATAAAACACCAAACATTACTTGAGTAGGTTTAGACAATTTGTAGATCTAACCATTAATGATAAATCAATTAGATTTAGACTATATAGAGATCTAATCCATTGATCAATTTCAAAAGTCCTCACTAATGAAGTCTTACCAACTTTTCTTCTCCTTTTCAAGCAAAAGTGAAGTTTGCGAGTTCAAACAACATTTGCAACCATTAATTTTTTGATAAAACATTGAAGATAATAATAGATCCACGCATAATAATTGATTTTAGAACTATTAAATCACTACACATTCAAGTTTAGACCCACATCATGCACATATATCCCTAACAAGGAATTTAGCCACTCATAATTAAAGAAATACAGAATATACCATGAGAGTGTGATGAATTTGTATTTCACCAACTTATTGAACTCATATGCATGACTTATTACAATGTTTTAATGCTAATTGAGTAGATTTTATGCCCTAATTCTTTATGTATGGGCATTTCTTGGAAAAATAAAGTTTGAAGAATTTGGAGCTTAAAATCACTAAAGCACACCAACGAAGGAATCGAGGACTTGCAGAAGCAAATCGATATATCACCAGCCAAACATCAATTTGACTGGAAAGACATGACCTCAAGAACCGGTGAGTAATTGACATTGAATAATTATTGGTTGGTGTTCCACCAATCCAAGCACAGGTGCGGGAGAAGAAAAGGAGGACAAAGCGGCGCCACAATTAACACTGAACAATTTCAGACCATGCAAGTCATCAATAGAAGCTCAAGGGAAAAAATGTAATTGAAGCATAAAGTTCTTCCTATGGAAGTTTCCGAGGATATAATAGGGATTTGTGTAACTATGTACTATTATTTTCTTCCCAATTGGAATAAAATAGAGAGTTTTTTTTGGATAATTTGTACTGATAGAAAGTAAAGGGAAAGTAACTAATAACTTTATTGCTTGCTAAGGAATAAAGCTCCTATTTGAACCTTTCTAAGCTTAGTTCTCATCTTTAGCTTTCAATTTTTGCTTGAAACGAAGTTTTTATCTATGGGTATATTCTCTATTTCTTCATTTATGAGTAGCTAAATCTATATTTAAGGGTTTGTAAGCAATATATGGGTGTAAAACCTAATAAGTATTAATTGATTAGTTCTAAACTTGGTTATTATGCATGGATCTACTGTTGGCATGAATATTTAATCTAAAAATAGTAGTTGCAAATATTGGTTAAACTCTCTAACACTATTTTGTCTTGAGAAAAAAAAATAGAGTTGGGTAAGACTTCATTAGTGAGGACTTGATGAAATTAGTCATTGGATTAGAGCTAGAGATAGTCTAATCCACAAATTTCTCATTTCAGGATATGAGCTAGGAATAGTCTATCCACTCAAGTAATGGTTGGTGTTTATTGGTAATCGTCTTGGAGTTCGAGGAATTCAAGGGATATATATTTGATAGTTTAAGATAATATCAAATGTAGCCTAGACCAAACGCTATCCATGTATTAACCAATTCGAATTTGATCAATCTTTGCCTATTTTGTTGAAACCTCATTATATTTCACAAACCCCTAGTCATATCCAACCTTGGTTGAAATACACCGTGCTAGTTTGTGTTGAATCTATAAAGCTATTTGAATGTAGTCCTTTCTATCGATCCTTGTGGTTTGACTCCGACCTCAGAAATTGGCTATTGTTTTTTCCTATGCCCGCCAATGTCTTAAATATGAGACATAGTTGAGCACTATCAAAAAATAGTGTTATTGTCGGGGATTGACTAGCTATTGACTTAAAGTGATTTTTGGATTCAATCTTTCATGCATGTTGTGTTCTTTTTACTTCTTTTTATGTTGTTGTGTGTTGCGAAATACGAAAAAGATGATTCACACTATGACAATGAAGGAGTGGAATGTTGTCCAATGATGAGGATGATGAGCCCATCGAGTTTGGTGTTGCGGAAGCCATTTTCCTACCACTTTTGGTAGGAAATATGATGTTCCAAGTTACTTGCACTATGTTGCACCTCCTTTAAATAAAAGGACTTTTTGAGGGAAAGAATTTAAGGACACAAACCGGCATCTTCACAATTTTGTTGAAGTATATTTTCCCTTCAAAATGAGGAATATTAGCCAAAAATCTATTAGTCTAAGGTTGTTCCTATTATCATTGACTAGAGAATCCATCAAATGGCTTGATGAATACCTTAAGGTTCAAGCACTTTCGACTAAACTAGAGACTGCATTCCTTGTGAAATTCTTCCCACCATTGAGTATGCTCAAGTTTCATGATGAGATAAGCAATTTTCAATCCCTATCGAGTGAGGTCATTCATAAAGTTTGGTTGAGGTTCAAGAAAAAGATTGATATGTGCTTAAACCATAGTTTGTTGAATGCGATGTTGCTACAAAATTTTTACCAATCTTTGAATGAGGTTGACTAATCGGTGGTGAATATTTTGGTTGGAGGTTCTATTAGACCTTACTTATGCATTGTCCTCCATTGTCGTTGATTGATTGTCAAAGATAAACATAGCATTGCATAAAAGATATAGTGAAAGATCTTTGGGTGTAGAAACTATAAGCATGAAAAGTGAGATGTGGCGAAGAGAATAGGAGCATGATGAGAAAATGGCCAAAATGATGACTCATGTGGAGCTAATGGCTAAGCATATATTGGGAACTAGAATAAAAGACATCAATGCTATCGAATCACTTGGTGCACCACCACTTAAGGATGAGGAGGCTTATGCCTTATTTGATAAAGAGATAAGGTACTTGGTGAATCAGGGGATGGGTTATCGATCGGGGTATCAAGGCACCAATCAAGGTCAATGGCATTCTAAGGAAGAGAATCAAGGTTGGATAAACTGTGAAGGTCAATGGAGAGATGGTGAGGGGGAATGGTGTGAGCGAGATTGCATAATGATGGAGAGAGGTACAATCACCAAAGCTCAAACCCATATGTACCACCATAAAAATTTGATGCTCCACATAATCAAATAAGTGTGAGTGACCCTTCAAGTTCGAAAATTAAAGGCATGCTGAGCCATGTCTAAAGAGGGTCTATTTTATGGATAGCGGGATTAAGGAACGTAAAAGAGACGTGTATAATTTAACCCAAATTACAAGCCCCTACTTTGGTTCAATCAAATACTTGGAGACATAAATGAACCATCTATCGGCTCAATTGAACCCGTATGCTTCCTAGTGACACTCTCCCAAATCCCAAAAATAATATCCATTTTATGGAAATAGTTACTAGGAGTGGCAAGATGCTTGATGATGCCAATATTGTTCCTAAGAAGGTGGTGCCTGAGAAAGTTGATGATGGGGTGAAGCCTAGTGCACCCATACTAATTATGGTTGATGAGAATTATGTGAATAAGGAGATTGTGATTGTGGATGAAGAAAAAAGGGATGATCGTCCTAGTATGGTGATTGATGATGAGGAAACAAAAGGGGATAAATTCCGTTAGGGTGTTTTGCAAAAGTGTTCCCCTCTATATCCTCAAAGATTATTGAAAAATAAATAGGAAAACCAATTCAAAAAGTTTGTTGATCTATATAGCAAGTTGTTCGTCAAAACACTGCTGGTTGATGCTCTTTTGCAAATGTTGGGGTGTTCAAAATTTATGAAGGAGTTGTTAAAGAAGAAGATAGTGGTCAATGTGGGTACAATCGAAGTGTCCCATCATTGTAGTGTTGTGCTGGCCTACAATTTGGCCCCAAAAAAGAGAGGATTGGGGAGCATTTGCCATCCCGTGTACCATTGGTGTACACAAGTTTGACAAAGCCTTGTATGACCTAGGAGAAAGTATCAACTTGATGCACCTTGTGATTTTCAAAAATTTTGGTCTGGATAATCCCAAGTGCAGTCCAATAAGGTTTCTAATGGCAGAGCGCTCAATCAAAAAGTCGGTGGGTATACTATTTGACATTCTAGTCAAAGAAGATAAATTCATTCATTCCACAAATTTTGCAGTGCTAGGTTGGAACATGGATATTGAGGTACCTTTTATTTTAGGCCGACCATTCCTTTCCATGGGTCAAGAACTAATGTATGTTGAGTTAGTGGAGCTCAAGTTTCAAGTTGGAGAAGTTGTGGTGACATTTAGTTAGTGCACTCTTATGAAGTGACCTGATGATTGTAGAGTGGTTTTTGTGATCGAGTCCATATATAAGTTGGTTTATGATCTATGGAAAGAAGAAGTGATACTATGTATTGGTTGATTGTCACGACCTAACCTAGGGCCTAGTCATAACACGATGATCGAAACCCCGAAGGGCTCCAACCAAGACTCTTGTACATATCATAAGCATACATAAGGTAAAATATAAAAGCGGAAACATCATAAAAGAGTCTAAAACCATGAATAGAAATCTAAAAATGTGTTATGACAATATAGACTCAAACATGTGTCCAACTAGATACCTCTAAACATGAGTATGGTGGGGGCTAAGACATGTCCTTAACTCACCCTCAACATACAATGCAAACAAAAGTCTTTTGAAAAGGAAACAGTAACCAACATAAAACTAGTCCCTGGTCAATAAGGACTCACCACAATACCTACGAATAGGAATGCCTACTAATTGCTTGGACGCTTAGGATCTTCAACCTCAACCCTACATTATGAGACAATGTAGGCACAAAGTATGCATTAGTAAGTTGGAATGTACTAAGTATGAGGGCGTGACATGCAATGTAAATCATGGAATGCAAGGGTCAAATAAAATACATAATAAGTTGGAATACGTAAAGCCATGAGAAAATTATAATTGACCAAAGCATTTAAAAGCATAAATTCACAATCATAATATAAAAGATCATACATATGTGGGATAGGAACCATAACCGACAATAAGATCATGCGAGCTATAACATGGAATCCGATGATACCCACATCGAGAAGGAGGAGGCTACTTTGCCAATGTAGACTCCTAATCATGAACATGTGCTATTTGTGGATCCACTAGCTAGGACATAAAGGCAACCTACAGTGGCCCATAGTTTATGGGGCATGAGGCTGCTACTAAGGCTTTTGGTAGGGCCCCCACCTCAAGTCTACTCGGTGCTAAGTCAAATCCCACGAAATACATACATAACATAAGATCATAATATCATATATCATAGTCATGATCATAGGCTTGAAATCATAGAGTAGCTCATTTTCATAACATACTTGTAATGTGAGAATTGTCCTTTTATCATTATAATCATATTTGTATAATTCATATCGTTAAGCCTTAGGTCACCACATAAGGTCCTAAGTCACCTTACCTCATAACTTGTATGAAATTCATACCTTGAAACATACTTATAATTCATGATCATAATGAAAACACATAGTCATAATTCATACTTTGAAAATTCATGACCATAGCTTGTCCTTGAAATTAGGGTATGACATGGATGCATGATCAATTGACTTGAAAATCATAAAATTTACTTGAAGATATGCATGATCATAAACTTTATATCAGCTCATACATAATTCATATAGATAATATCCTTTAAAAGTATAATTCAAAATAATCATAATTTACATCATGAATCCTAAAAATCAAAATAGGGGAATTCATAGAAAAACTCTCCAATTAATTAAATAACCATCAATTTATATCAAAATAGACTCATGACTATATTTTAAATCAAAATTCATGCAATTGGAATAGAGATCATAAAACTCATAAAATACCATACTTTAATTTAATAGAAAATCTTGAGAAATTGATTGGACTTTCATGGATGAAAGGATCCTTAATCAATACCCACATACCTTGAGTGAGAACACCAATTAATTTGGAAGAACTTGATAATTTTAATGGTGAAATTGAGTGCATTTGCTTGAAATCTTCAATGGAAACACTTGAGAGCTTTTTTGTAGAGAGAAATATTTGACAGATTAATTGTAGAAGAATGAATAGAATTAGAGGTTTAGGTTAATTTATAGAGTTGAATTAGGTCCTAAAAATATTAGGTTCATTAACTAATAATTTGGAAAAAGTCTAAAATGCCCTAAAAACTAAATTCGGCCAAGAAACCATTCCAGGTCTGCGACATGGTCCTGTCGCAGACCACATTATTTTGTGAGAATTTTTTTGAGGGATGTTACATTGATTTGAGGTACTTGCTTCGTGATGTGATGTTAAATTAAGCACTTATTGGGAGGCAACCCAAGTATTTTTCATTTCTTTTTACTTCACTTTTATTGTTTTTGGTATTTTTCTGGGGTGTGAAAATATTCCAAGAAAAAATAATAAAAGATTTATTATCATGGAAATCGATGCTAGACTGACAAAATGTTAGTTTGAAATTGTACAACGCTAGTCAAATACAGGTATAAAATAGTCAACTAGAAAGAAAAATGGGAACCTACTCCACACTGGTGAACCGCCGATTTAAATTACATATCGCCGGTGCTAAAAAGTGCAGTGGCAATATTTTTTAGCATTTGCGCTGGACCTGGGTTTCGCAGGTGGGTATTGGAGAATAACTGATCCAACGCAAGACAAATATTACTAAACAATTTTTAATTTGGACTCATGGAAGACCAAATGTCGGATTTTGATTGTCTTTCCCAAAAACCAAAGCCTTAAACTTTCTCTTCCTCCTCATTTGTTCCCTACAACTCCATTTTCCCACATTCTTCTCCCCATTTCTCTATACAACTCCAACTTCTAGCTCTTTCTTTTCATCCTATAAAATACCCATTTCCCTTCTTCCTTCTTCACTCATTCTCTATTTTCTCTAAATTTGAAATTTTCTAAGGTACTAGCACTCTTAGAGATAAGTTTACAAGAAACTCCATTGAAGCTCTCAAGCATTAATCTTTCATTCTTCAATATCTTGGTATGTTTCTCTTATATTCTACTTTTAAGATTTCACAATGATGAACTATGTAAATGATTTTATCTAGAACTAATTTCCCCAAAACCCATGTGTATGTTATGCTCAATTTTTGTTCTTAAAAAGGGTTTTTGAGATTTGAAATGGGTAGATTTGGGTTGTTTAAATTTGAATGGCTAGAAAAGTATGAGAATTTTTTTTATATTGCTTAAAATTTGAGTTGGGAGTGAAGTTTGATTAATCCATTTGTGTTACGTAGTACATGAATTGTCCCTATGATGGATTGGGTGATGTCATTCCTAAGGGTAAATCCATCATTATGTGAATCCTTTGATTATTTGTGGTGAAATGCATTTGAGTAGCATCCATGAATGTTGTAGAAATGCTTTGATTGTTTAATATCTTATGGTATGGGTAAAATTGCAAATAAATGGTGCGAGCTTGTTGAATGCCTTTCTTTTATTTATTTATAGTTCCCAATGATAGACGGAGTGACGTCCTTCTTAATGGAAATCGTCAAAATTAGTTTAAAATAAAATTATGAATCCTTTCAGGAAGTTTGAGTACCCATTAGACATGCTTGTTGAGTTATTTGATTGAAATTGGACCATTTTTCGTGAAATTAACAATTGTGAAGCATTGGTGTTGCACAATTGCTGAAATGCTGGTATAATTCTGGCTATAATTAACAACGGTGTTGCATAATTACTGAAATGCTGGTATAATTCTGGCTTCATTGATGAAATGCTGGTATAATTCTGGCTAGCCTAAAATGCTGCCAGGCTACTATTTCTAGCTAGCATTTGAATTGGTGGTATATAATTTTGCATATGCAAACCGTTGGTCAAATGTTGGTGCAACTGTGTGCTCCAATACATAATTCTTTTTGCACGCCTCTTTCTTTTGGATAACTTCTTCCAGCCTTTTCTTTTGCTTTTCAATGAAAATACCAATAAGATATGCTTGCTAGTGTTGTATAACAGTTCTTCTTGTAGAAAATGACTTCTCGTAGGGGCCAATTCATGAGCATAACTATAAGTTTTGCTCCTCCGCCAAAAGTAAGGGAGAAGATGTCACACCCCGAGTCCACACTCTAGTTATGGCTGACACTCAAAATTCATTGCTGGTCCTAAGCTAACCCTTGGCTTGGATAACAGCTTAACAGAAGACTCAACTCATATACCATAATTTAACAAGATGGGAATGCAAAAGAATATGAATATCACTTCTCAAAATAAGTCTCAAAATACTGTGAATATATAAAGTTTTCTTAAAACATAATCTCTGAAAACTAAAATAAGTCTATACTCTGTTTACGATGCCTCTAAGTACTAAGATAGGTACCGAGACAGGCGCATGGCTACCTAAAAAGGACTAATAGTAAATACTTAATGGACTAAAAGAGTTCCTCCAAAAGCAAGGAGGTCTCAGCAAAAGTTGGATAAATGTGATGTTTAATGAAGCGCCTATTGAGGATCTCTATGTAAGACCCTGAAAGTTTATAAGTTAGAACAACAAAAAACTTCAAGAAAACTTCGGAGGATGAGACTTTCTTTCCCATTGTTTCTTTTGACTCTTTTGTGTTAAGGAGAGATAGGACATTGTCCTAATCCCCCATATAGTTACATAGAGGCATGTTGAGACATAGAGTTGAAGTAGTCCATTCTTGGGCATATGACTTGAGTTTCCTTTTATTCCTAGACTTCTATGATTGAGATTGTCTTTCCGCTTGATTTCATTATATATGGGATGTATGTAAAGATGGATTGGTCAGAATCCTTCAAGTTTTCAGTCCTCGTGTCACTCCTAGGGTCTAGCTTGGGGTATAACACTCTAACACATGTATCTGCATCATAAAATGATGCAGCACTAAGTTGTGTCAATACATGGAATAAGCGATATTTAAAATAACTAAAAATGAAATAACTGAATAGAATACTCATGAACAAATATTAAAGTAAATCAACTCGAATAAAGCATGCAAGTGTAGAAATATGTTAATGATTTGCAAAATAGTAGTATGTAAATGCAACTCAATATAAAAGTAATGTTTTCTCTTTTAGGGAGTTTCTCTAACCAACAACCATCACTATGAAACTCATGTGATACATTGTACTGCTCACATTGCCAGAGCCATCCATTACCTTATCAGAATAAGGGATGCAAATTCAACTCATAGATCCATATAAAAGTCTATATCAGGGAGTAAAGTAAGGAGTGGCCCGAACAAATGACACAATTCTATGATGGCTACATCCTTTATGAGGTTTGAGTTGACTAAACTCTTACCATATCGATTCTCAATATTACTCCCAAAATATGATATTCAAAAGGCAGAACCCATCGGTGGCCCTCTAAAGTTGGCACCAACTTTCACTTATACACCTCAAATAAGACCCGGATGTGTTATTTTGACACTTTGTGCTGACTTGGCACATTGCGTGTGCTGCATCCATTTTAAGCGTGTGAACAACATTTTTTTCTTTAATGTTTTTTGGTTGTTGTTCTTCTTCTTCTTCATTTCTGCCATCAACACCATAGCTGCTACCTACCCCTCCAACCTATAAAGCTCTCCCATTTTACCAATCACACTTTTTTTTCTTATGAATTTAAACAATGGAGTAATACTCCCATTACACACCTAAAAATGCTCACCAGTCTTCCTAAAAAACATCAATGGTTGCTTTCTGTAGAATCAGAAAACCCCTTTTGCTTTTCTCCAATTCATTCAAATAATTCCTCAACCAATGGACTCACAATAACACTTTGGTTCAAATCCCTTTTACAAAACACAATCTTTCTCCATTTTCTTCAACATCCATTTTCCCAAAAACCTTAAATTCCCCTCCCCCTATCTCTCCAGACGATTCAAGAATCATTGATAGACTTGTTCACATATTCACTAAGGCTCTTGATTCATCAAAAAGACAAGAACTTGATGAGTTGGGTTCAAAGATTTTTACTTATATTGTTGACGTTGTTTTTAGAAACTTGATAAATTGGAGAATAGACCATTTATTTTTTAATCATGCTTCAAATTTTGTTGTGGGTTCTTTACGGTTTGAATTCTTTAACAATTTTTTAAAAAATAATTTTAGATTTGTATTAGTCTTGTCGGAAAAAATGGAGGTTCATTAGATTTTTTTGACCCAATTTGATTTATATTTTTGAATTAAATTCCCTTCTACATATGGATATCATCACTCTTGCAATATTATAGATCTATTTTTTTTCCTTTAGATGATATGGATAGCGTTGGGTGGGTGTGGAGGAAGAGAAGATAAGGTGGGGTGGGGGAATGGTTGGGGTTGAGATTGGTGGGATTGGAGAAGGTGTTGGAGAGACCATTAATAGGGTGTGGGGGTGGGGGTTAATAGAAGTTGTTAATTTTTCTTTTTTAAAACAATTATTAGTTGGATTAAAAAATGTCACGTGTCATCAAGTTATTGTTCATTTTTTTCTGGCCAAACCCATCGGTGGCCCCTTAAAGTTGGCACCAACTTTCACTTAGACACTTCAATCGGGCGATGTTCACTTTAGACACCTCATGTAGGGGCCCGCTGTGTCATTTTAACACTTTTTTGACAATAAGCAAAAAACTGAATGAGAGTGTAATACACTCATTGATGACATGGCAAGCAACCAATTAAATAATTACATGTGTTATTTTAAGTTAAAAATTATTTTAAAATTTATTTAGTAAATAAAATAAAAACATTATTCTAAAAAAATCAATTGCAACCCCCCCCCCCCCCCCGCCTCTCCCCGCCCCAATGGTAGTTGTCTTCTCCACTACACCTAATAATTTTCTTTATTTTTTTCTTAATCTTCTTTTTAAAGTTGTTTCAAAGCTTTTTTTTTCTTTCTATTTTGATGTTGTTTAGAGAGAAAAAGAGAGGGGGAGGAGGGAGGGAGAGAAAGAAAGAAAAAAAATATAAAATATGAGTATTGGTATTCATTTTTTCCGGCAAAAAAGGTGGAGAGCAGTGATGGTACCTTACCCTCCTTTTCCATCGGAAATTATCTTTTTTTATTACACTCAAAAATCTCTTTTGTGCTTTTTTAAAAATTTCTTCTTTTCTTTTACTTTTCATAGTTATTTCTTTTCTTTCTTTTAGTGTTGTTTTGTGGGAAGAAAAGAGTGAGCGGAAGAAATAAAGAGAGAAGAAATATGAAATATGGGTGTTGGTATCTATTTTTCCAGCGAAAAAGGTGGAGGGAGGTGATGGTAGATTTAGAAAAGCAATACAATGAAGAAGAAAAAAATGGCTTGAAAACGGATTTGAATAAAAAATTCGACCTCCATTGAGGGAGTTTAAGCTTGAAAAAATGGTGGAAGGTGGTGCCTTGAGAAATGGAGAAGAAGAAGAGAAAATAAAATAAAAAATGGCTAAATAAAACCTTTCACGCGTTATTGTTGAGTGTATCACACTCACTTTGCCATGTCAGCAAAAAGTGTCAAAATGACACAATGAGCCCCTACATGAGGTGTTTAAAGTGAACATCGCCCGGTTGAAGTGTCTAAGTGAAAGTTGGTGCCAACTTTAAGGGGCCACTGATGGGTTTGGCCATTTTTTTCTATTCAAAAGTAATTATTTGATAATTGTTTTTGATATATATATATATATATATATATATATATATATATATTATATCATGTGTCTTTATTTAATTTGCTACTTTTGACACATCAGGCGAGTGCATTACACACACTTTATATAGTTTGGTGATTGTCAAAAAAATGTCAAAATGACACATTGGGGACTTACTTGAGGTGTCTAAAATGAACAAAGCCTAGTTGAGATATCTAAGTAAAAGTTGGTGCCAACTTTAGGGGGCCACCAATGGGTTAATATCTCATTTAGTCTCATGGAACTTTACTCAATTTGACTCAACTCTTCTCAACTCACCACATTCTCTTTAAAATAGTTATACTTCTCAATCTTTCTAAATGCATTAAAATATAGCTTTTGTTTCGCAATTTAGTCTCAAGATAAATAAATGCATAATTACTCTAACTCATTTAGACTTGATAAGAATCATGTGTAAACTCAGTAATGTAAAGTATTATAACTCAAGATATATGTGCTCAAAACTCTTTTCTCAATCAATATATGAAAATATATCATTCTTTAGCTCAAAATAATACATAATAAAAGAAGTTGCAATTATTCAAATAGGGTTCATGTGAATGTAAGAATGAACAACAATTCAAAAAGTTGAATCTATGGAAATGATCACAATAAAATAACTATACAGATAACATAATGAAAGGCACCATAACTCACTCGAAACCTCATTATAATGGGACTAAAACTCAAGATTGAATTCATAAGAACAAATTCTAGATGTATGGTGCGAGGACTAACTCATTCCAAAACTATGATTAGTCTTACTTACATGGAAGAATGATCTTCCTGGCAAAAATCAAAGAACTTGATTAATACCCTTGAACCCTAGCTTTTCTCCTCTCCAATTCTTCTCTAAGTGTTTGAAGTGCTAATAAGGAAATAAGAAATGTAGGGTACCGATAAGAGAAATAATTTAGTCCCAAAATATTATGGTTTTACTTTGTAAAGGGTTGGAAAAGACCAAACAACCCCTTATTAAAATAGTAAGTGGTCGTCTAGGGTCCCTCCTACGGTTCATAAGAACTTCTACTGGTCATAGGAGCTCTATCATAGGAACGGGTGCATAAAAATAGACTTACTGGAATTTGCAAGGGTAGGTTCTATGAGTCCACTCTACGAATCATAGACCTTATTATGATCCATAAGGCTAATCGTAGAATCATGCTAAGGACCCCAAGGTTTGGGATCTATGGACCCTTTTACGGATGATAGAACTTAGTACAAGTCATAGACCTAGTTTGTAGAAATGTGGGCACATTCCAGTAGCTACTGGAATTGCAAGTCTGTGTCTATGAATCCCTTTTACAGGTTATAGACCCTTTGACTAATCATAGAAAAGGTTCGTAGGATGATGTCTGAGTCTTGGAATTAGGGTCACTTCTATGGACCCTTACTACGATCTGTAGAAGCTTCTACGGGCTGTAGGTGGCCCTGGTACAAACCCTCTGATGCAATAGCTCATCTCTTTCTCAGGGCTCTTTAGACTGATCTAAGTTAGAATATTTCAGGGTGTTACAAAAGACAAGGCTTCTAAGAACACCATTAATGACGAGGAGCACATCTATTTTGGTATCGAGGGGATGAAGAAGAGGTACACTCTCTCCAAGACCAACTAGACCTTCATGCCGAAGAAGAGGTTCAATCTAGATTTTCTAGGGGTGGAATTCCCTAATATTGTCCACTATTGAGAATTGTGCCTATATAAATATGGAGGAAGGCTCTCTCTATGTCTTTCTAGGTCCTATTCAACAAATTGTGTGCCCGTACACACGTGCAGTGATGTTGCTTCCCCCACTATTGTGATGATTGATTTGGAAAGAAAGAGATATGTTGAAGCCCCCAAGATTAAAAAGAGCAAGTTGCAAGCTTTAGGGGAGAAATCACCCACTCATGCTACTCTAGAAGCTCCAATTCCCATAGAGTCAAATTAAACCTCGATAAGAAAGGGTACTAATCCAAATGTATCTCCATCACAGATCCTCCCTAACCAAAGAGCCTGTGAAAAATTTATTGAAGTAACCTACTACAATGTCGCCAACTCAAAAAGCTTGCAAGATCATTGCCTGAGTTGCTTGTGACTAATATGCCCAAATTACACCTTCTTAAAGAAGTATAATATGGTCGTTGTGAAATATAGAATTTAACTAGGTTGGGGTCGATTCCCACATTGAATAAGGCAAAAACTAACTCATATGTATTTATTTACTATAACTAACTTATAACAACAGCAACCCAGTGAAATCCCACAATGTGGAGTCTGGGAAGGGTAAAGTGTATGCAGACCTTACTCCTACCAAGGTAGGACGGCTGTTTCTGAATTACTATAACTAATTATTCCAAATAATTGGGAAAGTATGGGAAGATTTGGGATTTCCTTTTGGTATCACTTTATAATATCAGACATTCTACAATGTGCTTAACTAAGATATAAAGAGAATTATTAGGGTTATGTTCACAAAGATTATTTGACTGACTTAGGATTAATACATAAATTCACCTTGCATTACTAGTACACCGGTTTATCAAACTCATGCTACCTTCAATCTTTTCTCAACCAAATTAAATGCATGTCACTTTTATTCTTTTGAACTAAAAGTGTTTATCTCAAGTCGATGATAATTACTCATAGTTGGTTAATCTTATTAAAACATCAACCATTAGATGAGTGATAATCCTCAAAATTTTATTATTAACTCTTTTCCCAGGTTTTACACTTTATTTTACTCAAACAAGTCAAACCTAGGGTAGGTTCTATTGTTTGCAACCATTAGAAATTAATAATCATGAAAGAATTAACAAGATATACAATTGCAATACATAGTTTATTCCGTAAAAATTCTTATTTTAGGTCAAGTCAACATGAATTCCACAACCCTTCATTATGGAGTTTAGCCATTCATGATAATTGTAACAAAGATGATAATTGCATTCATTGAACAAGAATTTACTTACAAAAGGTAGAGGAAATCACACACTTTGACTTCAAAAATAAATGCAAAACTATCGTTCAAAACTCATTATTTGGATTATGTTCTGTCACGACCCAACTCCATAGGCCGCAACTAGGGTCCGACATGGACCCCCGTGTACCTACCTATCAACTTTAATCAAATTAGACTATGTATAATGTGATATTGCTCATAAAAATCTCAATGGGTTAAAACCTTTTCATGTTCATGCAGCTTCCTTCATTCGTGTCGTATCATGAAAGAGAATGCAAGCCGACAAGGCTTCCATAACGTAAAAATATTTATAACATGCCGTATAGGCACAGCTGAAATAAACTCATGAACAACCCACACATACATGTCTACAAACCTCTAAGAATAGTATGGTAATATATGACAGGACAGAGCCACCGTCGTACCGTTGAATAAACAAATATATATATACACCGGAGGAGCAGTACATAAAAATTAGGCTTCAAAATAGTGGAGCACCTCTAATCATAGGTGAGCGGAAATCTTGAGCTGACGGATCTCTTAAATGAACATCTGTACCTGTGGTCATGACAGCCCCCAAAGAAAAAGAGGTTAGTACGATACATGTACTGAGTATATACGCATAACATAACCTAGATAACAACTGAAGCAGGGATGCAGGAAACCAAGTATCGCATTTAATAGGGTATTGTACCTGCACCTCACAAAATAAAGTCTTGTATACCATTATCATGTAACGTATCCGGCCCGCTCGGGGACTCGGTCTTACAAACACATCATCTATCATAATAGGCATATATAGACTATTAGCGCTGTGGAACATATAGCCCAATCCATGTATATAGCAAGTACCTGCCGAGGAACGATGGCCCGATCCACATATCGTATAATACCGTCGAGGAATGACGGCTCGATCCATCTCTCATATAACAATGCTGAGGTACGACAGCCCGATCCATATATTGCATAATAGTGATGCCGAGGTACGATGGCCTGATCCATATGCATGCATATCATATAATAGTGCCGAGGAACGACGACCCGATCCACATATCGCATAATAATGCACATGTTAACATATCAGACATGGTAACATATCAGACATCCCCCAACCATTATCATAAATATGCCTAAGAGACCCCAGATTTAGCCTATAGAAGGCTCGAGGGTCATAGTTTAACTACTTCAAGACCCTTAGCATTTAGGAGTGAACTCGAGTCATAAGTTATACTCGAGACTTACAGCTGGAACTGCCTTTACACTCATATCATACCTCAATTCACTTATATTTAAGACATTCCAAAGGGAAGAAGAAACAGGTTTTACACATACTACCTTTCGTCATATAGAAGCCCTAAAAGGCAATAACTCAACTACTACCAGAGTTCTAATATCATGGAGTGAATGAAACTCATGGCTCATGCTTGGAATTTATGAATGGAATTACCCCAAGCTCATATACATATCATTCATTACTTACGTCTAAGACATGCCAAAAAAGAGAAGAATAGCTTTACATACTTATGCCAAAAACATGCCAAAAGAAAGCTCCACATACCTTTTACGGACTTCTATTAATCCCATTCACGCCGTCGTCCTCCAAACCTATTTAACTTAGAAGAAATACGAATATCAACCACCTTAGACTTTTCCAGCATCTCATATTACCTACGAGTATTCACAGCATTCATTTCCTCGCTCGCCTTCTCGACTAGTTCCTTAACTAGTTAAGGCGTTAATGGAAATCGGACAGCATCTCCCCTATAATGTGCCCTATTCAAATTTCCAATTACACTCCTCATACCTACAGCCAACCAACAACAACAACCTGCAGAATATGTTTAAGCAATTCGTATCAATAATATACAACATAAACTACAAATAACTTGCTCGAAATTACACAACTAAAATAGGGTTTATAGTTTAAATTTTGTAAAACCTTTAACCGTACAAAGCGGGGGAGGGGGGAGGGGTCATGTGGCTTCAACCAGCAGTTTCCCCACCTATTTTAGAACACTTTTAGGCCCTGAAACACATCACCACATACCTTAAGCCACACACCACAAGCACAACACCTTGCTTCGACTATAATTTAACTATAGCAACTCCAATTTGGTTTGTTTCGAACGTCAAGCATATTTATGGAATTTACATATTTCTAGCCACTTACACAACGTATAATACACTTCATAACCACACCATAAACTCTAAATTTAAAGGAAAACCCTTACCTTAACCTAAACTCGTCAAACTCGCCAAAATTATCAAAATGTGAATCCTAAACAACCTACTTTCTTGTATTGTTGCTTAGTTTCAAAGGGGTAATTGAGGGAAACATGACTTGTGGCCTCAATGAAAGTTATATACATATGTATTAGGGTCGTATACAATTTTGAATCACCCTTATAACAATTTTGTACAAAACGATATGCCCAAAATACCAACAGCAGTCCGTGTAGAATTTGCAAAATGAAATCTGGGCAGCACCTCACCTATACTTCCTCATCCTTTTTAGAACAGATAAAAGCATAACTGGGTTTTAGAGGCTAAATAAAAGTTATAGAACTATGAAATACCTTTCCAAAACATCTTGAATTACTCGAAATGAAGCTTTACACAAGGAGTTATACTAGTATTACAAATAATAGTCCCATTCCAAAAACGGGTTTGTTGACAAAAACGAGAACCTCATTGAAACCCCAACTATAAATTTTATATTGTTAAACACCTTTATATCACCGTAGGATACCTTAAATAATTAATTTATGGATTGAAAATGGAGGCCTTACCTCAAAGCCATGGCTGCCGTAGCTCCTTTCTGTCTTCCTCAATGTTTCTTATCTTTTTTTTTTAAGTGTAAAAAGGATGGAAAATGAAGGCTTAGTCATAAGACTAAGTATATATAGCCTTCCATAGGATGTGACATGTGGCATCCCCTAGGGGTAACACGTGGCAGCACCATAGGGTGTCACCTAACGCCAGGCAACCAATTATATGCTGCCACGTAGAAGTGTGGGGTCCACTCCAAGTAGGTGGGTCACCTACTTAGCCCAAGTAGGTGTGTCACCTACTTTTCACCTGCTTGCTTCATTTACATGAGTTCGTAATATCGTCTCACTTCAAGAGCCTATGTATTCTTTGCTACTTAAGCTCGACGTGTGCTCTAGGAGCTTAATTATGCAAGATGTCCAAATTGGTAGCTTACGCAAGTAGGTCGAGTCCTACGACTCATTACTAGGCTTCCAACTCCTTTCAAATACTTATAACTCTATTTCTAACCTTCACTATCATGAGGCATCACATCCTCCCTTCCTTAGAGTTATTTGGTAACGTGATAGATAATAGGGATCATATGGCGATTTTCAAGAAGCTTAAGAACATGTCTCAAAGTACAGAAGTACGGGATATAACATGTTCTTTGCTAAAAGACAAGATAATAAAATAAACCCTAAAAATACTATTTATAGTCATAAGAAATTGGCAATTTAAATTAAAAATTTGGAATTCCTGATGTTTGCCTGACGTCGCGCATGAAGGACTGTCACTAGGGTGATAGTTCATCACTGCTACCGCTAGGCCTTACCAGTAGCTTAGTAGAAAGATCCATAGTGAAAGTTTTCCTTATGTTCCATTGTAGGTTTGATGGTCCGTCACGTGGACTGTTGGTAGCCCTTACTTCCTAGTTGGTTTGTTTATTCGGACGCTGGCGCAGATGGTCCAACCTTCACTATCACGGAGCATCACATCCTCCCTTCCTTAGAGTTATTTGGTAACGTGATAGATAATAGGGATCACATGGCGATTTTCAAGAAGCTTAGGAACACATCTCAAGGTACAGAAGTATGGGATATAATATCCTTCCCCCCTTAAGAACATTCGTCCTCAAATATTGACTTGTCTTATAGGTTTTAGGGAGATTTTGGGCGTTCTCCATAACAGTCGCCATCCGCTCCATTTAGGAGTTCAGATTACCCTTGGATATAGGGAACAAGTACGAGTATCTTTCCTCGATCTCTTTTTTATCTTCTCAGGTCATCCCCTCCTTTTGTTTTTGTTTTGCCACACTTCTTTGATGTAAGTCACGTCCTTAGTTTTGCAACTTTCTAATTTGCCAATCCAGGATGGCAATAAGTTTCTCCTCGTAGGATAACTCTTCCATTTCATGGACTTTATTTATGGGACATACTCTGGTGGATCACCAGTACATTTGCGAAGCATCCATATCTTATAGCTTGGGTTCATGGTTTCCAAATCAGGTGGTAAGTTCAATTTACAAGTAACTTTTTCTATCTTACGAGCAACTTGATAAGTTCTAATATAGTTTGGGCTAAGTTTCCTTTTCTTGCCGAATCTTATTATTTCCTTTTCCTATTCTGGGAGAATTTCGGCAGAGTTTCCTCTATATTTCTTAACTATCCCAAAACCTGCTCGCAGGAAATACCAACAATGCCTCACAGGGCCAACATATATATTTATCTCACATCACAGCCACACAGGGCTTTCAATATCACCTCATATCGCAGTCATACAGGGATTTCAATATCAATAATAGTATAAAATAATGGACTTACCTCATATGTCAAACTTCGAACTGCATCTGTTACATTTCCCTGTCTACTTTCCTTTCAGTTTTTAACTTTATATTTCAATCATACTTCAATACCTTACCTGGCACATATATTTCGTTCCTTGGCTTACCTGCATGCTTGGTAACTTCCAATATCATCAGTCATTTTCTTTTATCAATGCTGTCCTTCTGCCAAAATTAGAGGTTAGCATAAGGAGTTTCACTTTCTATGACTCGGCTCTATCACACGATCTTTAGATATGAAAGAAGAGTAACATCTTAAATGTCCTGTAGCCTCTTGTTTATAGATATAGCGTGCAACACACCAACAAACACGAATCTACTAGACACGGTCTATAGATACTCCAAGGAAGAACTGCTCTGATACAACTTTTATCATGACCCAACCCCGTAGGCCGCGACTGGGGTCCAACTTGGACCCCCGTGTACCTACCTATCAACTTTAGTCAAATTAGACTATGTATAATCTGATACTGCTCACAAAAACCTCAATGGGTTAAAATTTTTTCATGTTCATGCAGCCTCCTTCATTCGTGTCGTATCATGAAAGAGAATGCAAGCCGATAAGGCTTCCATAACGTAAAAACATTTATAACGTGCCGTATAGGCACAGCTGAAATAAACTAATGAACAACCCACACATATATGTCTACAGACCTCTAAGAATAGTACGGTAACATATGGTAGGATAGGGCCCCCGCCATACCCTTGAATAAATAAATATATATATACACCAGAGGACCAGTACAAAAAAACTAGGCTCCAAAATAGTGGACCACCTCCAATCATAGGTGAGCGGAAATCCTGAGCTGGCGGATTTCTGAAATGAACATCTGTACCTGTGAGCATGAAATGCAGCCTCCCAAAGAAAGAGGGGTTAGTATGATACATGTACTGAGTATATAAGCATAACATAACTGAGATAACAACAGAAACAGGGATGCAAGAAACCAAGTATAGCATTTAATAAGGTACTGTACCTTCAACTCACAAAATAAAATCTTGTATACCATTATCATGTACCGTATCCGGCCCACTCGGGGACTCGGTCTTACAAACACATCATCTATCATGATAGGCATATATAGACTATTAGCTCTGTGGAACGTACAGCCCGATCTATGCATATAGCAAGTACCTGCCAAGGAACGACGACTCGATCCACATATCGTATAATACTGCTGAGGAACGACGGCTCAATCCATCTCTTATATAACAATGCTAAGGTATGATGGCCCGATTCGTATATTGCATAATAGTGATGTTGAGGTACAATGGCCCGATCCGTATGCATGTATATCATATAATAGTGTCGAGGAACGACGACCCGATCCACATATCATATAACAATGCATATACATGCATGTAAGACTTGGTAACATATTAGACTTCCCCCAACCATTATCATAAATATGCCTAAAAGACCCCAGATTTAGGAACTTACACACCCAATCACTATTCAGCTTATAGAAGGCTCAAGGGTCGTAGTTTAACTACTTCAAGACCCTTAGCATTTAGGAGTGAAATTGAGTCACAAGTTATACTCGAGACTTACAAATAGAACTGCCTTTACACTCATATCATACCTCAATTCACTTACATTTAAGACATTCCAAAGAAAAGAAGAGATAGACTTTACATATACTACCTTTCGTCATATAGAAACCCTAAAAGGCAACAACTCAACTACTACCGGAGTTCTAATATCACGGAGTGAATGAAACTCATGGCTCATGCTTGGAATTTATGAATGGAATTACCCCAAGCTCATATACATATCATTCATTACTTACGTCTAAGACATGCCAAAAGAGAGAAGAATAGCTTTACATACTTATGCCAAAAACATGTCAAAATAAAGCTTCACATACCTTTTACGGACTTCTATTAATCGCGTTCACGTCATCATCCTCCAAACCTATTTAACATAGAAGCAATACGAATATCAACCAACTCAGACTTTTCCAGCATCTTATATTACCTACGAGTATTCACAACATTCATTTCCTCACTCGCCTTCTCGACTAGTTCCTTAACTAGTTAAGGCGTTAATTGAAACTGGACAGCATCTCCCCTATAATGTGCCCTATACGAATTTCTAATTACACTCCTCATACCTACAGCCAACAACAACCTGCAGCATATGTTTAAGCAATTCATATCAACAATATACAATATAAACTCCAAACAACTCGCTCGAAATTACAAAACCAAAATAGGGTTTATAGTTTCAATTTTGTAAAACCTTTAACCGTACCAAATGGGGGGGGGGGGGTCGTGTGAATTCAACCAGCAGCTTCCCCACCTATTTTAGAACACTTTTAGGCCCTGAAACACATCACCACATACCTTAAGCCACACACCACAAGCACAACACCTTGCTTCGACTATAATTTAACTATAGCAACTCCAATTTGGTTTGTTTCGAACGTCAAGCATATTTATGGAATTTACATATTTCTAGCCACTTACACAACGTATAATACACTTCATAACCACACCATAAACTCCAAATTGAAAGGAAAACCCTTACCTTAACCTAAACTCGTCAAACTCGCCAAAATTATCAAAATGTGAATTCTGGACAGCCTACTTTCTTGTATTGTCTCTTAGTTTCGAAGGGGTAATTGAGGGAAACAGGACTTGTGGACTCAATGAAAGTTATATACATGTGTCTTAGGGTCGTATACACTTTTTAATCACCCATACAACAATTTTGTACAAAATGATATGCCCAAAATACCAACAGCAGTCCGTGTAGAATTTCCAAAACGAAATCTGGGCAGCACCTCACCTATACTTCCTCATCCTTTTTTGAACAGATAAAAGCATAACTGGGTTTTAGAGGCTAAATAAAAGTTATATACCTATGATATATCTTTCCAAAACATCTTGAATCACTCGAAAATAAGCTTTACACAAGGAGTTATACTAGTATTACTAACAATAGTCCCATTCCAAAAATGGGTTTGTTGACAAAAATAAGAACCTCCTCGAAACCCCAACTATAACTCTTATGCTGTTAAACACTGCTATATCACCGTAGGATACCTTAAAAAATTAATTTACGGATTTAAAATGGAGGCCTTACCTCAAAGCCATGGCTGTCGTAGCTCTTTTCTATCTTCCTCAATGTTTCTCATCTTTTTTCTAAGTGTAAAAAGGATGGAAAATGAAGGCTTAGTCATAAGACTAAGTATATATAGCCTTCCCTAGGATGTGACATGTGGCATCCCCCTAGGGTGCCACCTTGTGCCATGTAACCAATCATACGCTACTACGTGGCAGCGTGGGGTCCACCCCAAGTAAGTGGGTCACCTACTTAGCCCAAGTAAGTTTGTCACCTACTTGTCACCTGCTTGCTTCATTTTCAGGAGTTTGTAATCTCGTCTCACTTCAAGAGCCTATGTATTCCTTGCTACTTAAGCTCGAAGTGTGCTTCAGGATCTTAATTATGCAAGATGTCCAAATTGGTAGCTTACGCAAGTAGGTCGAGTCCTACGACTCATTACTTGGCTTCCAACTCCTTTCAAATACTTATAACTCTATTTCTAACCTTCACTATCATGAGGCATCACATCCTCCCTTCCTTAGAGTTATTTGGTAACGTGATAGATAATAGGGATCACATGGCAATTTTTAAGAAGCTTAAGAACATGTCTCAAAGTACAGAAGTACGGGATATAACATGTTCTTTGCTAAAAGACAAGATAATAAAATAAACCCTAAAAATACTATTTATAGTCACAAGAAATTGGCAATTTAAATTAAAAATTTGGAATTCCTGATGTTTGCCTGACGTCGCGCATGAAGGACTGTCACTAGGGTGATAGTTCGTCACTGCTACCGCTAGGCCTTACCAGTAGCTTAGTAGAAAGATCCATAGTGAAAGTTTTCCTTATGTCCCATTGTAGGTTTGATGGTCCGTCACGTGGACTGTTGGTAGCCCTTACATCCTAGTTGGTTTGTTTATTCGGACGCTGGCACAGATGGTCCATCAAATGTGCGATGTTGTCACGACTGAAAATTTTATTTCATGATGGAACATACTACGTCCTACCAGTAGATAAGCCGAACCCATAGCACAAAACTAGAAGAAATGGGCTATCACACGAAAAAATAGAATGTCGAAGGTAAAAGGCAATTATCAAAATAAAGGAAAGAGAGAGAAATCCAAATTAATCATGAAAGATCGAGAGAGAATTAGATATACATAAATATGCCCAAGACTAGGTATCAATCGGTATTTAAGCTACTAATTAAAATATGAGTACAAGGTAAATACATATATGAAGAACTGTGTTACAACTTGATTTCTCTAGTCATGATGACGCCTACTATGACCCAGTAGGCAAGACGACCCATATTCCAGAACTGTGAGTAATGGGATGTTTGGGTACAAGACTAACAATTCAATCTAATAACAATAATGAAATAATAGGAACATACATGAACGGGCGGAAGCAAAGCTAAATATATACAAATAAAATATCTCTCCCAGAACTTAAAAGTCACATATACAGAGCTAGTACAAAAAGAGTATAAGTCCCAAAAGTGGACCACAGATCAAAGTTGTCTTAAAAGGCAAAAAATAGACAAAATATATGCATAGAGGGAGATAGGAAAATCCAAAACGCTATTTGCTTACCCTCGCCTCCGATTAAGATAGCTGCTGGCTCGAATCAACGCCAATAGCTAGTACTCAGACCTGCATCACAAAAACAAATGAAGAATGTAGTATGAGTACCAAAACAACAAGTATCCAATAGGCATCATAGGCCGACTGAGCAAGATAAGCAAAAGTAAACTAAAATGCGAGTAGATAACCATAATCACAGATAGGGTAAGAAGTAAACGTACGTATGTACACGAGCGTACTCAAAAATTAAAGAGAAAGAATCTAGCTAAATCCGTTGGGCTGCCATAAATCGAATGGGTACGCTCATGCACAAGTCTAAGGTAACAACCTGATGGACTCCAATAAGCTCGATAGGAGAAAGGATAGTTGAAGAAAAATGTATGGAATCAATAGAGTTCCAATAATACCACCATTTCCCGGACTTGAAATGAACTATCCCCTAACTCTGAAACCTTAACCCAAAGCTGAGAGTAGATGAAGACTTGAACTAAAGATTAATCAGGAAATTAGAAATTGAACCACGTGTAAGATGGACCATTGACTTCAATGAGGTACATCTAGCCAAGGGGTCGAACACGAGTAAGCTAGACCATAGACTTCAACTGGGTGATTGTAGTCAAGGAGTCGAACACAAGTAAGCTAGACCACAAACTTCAACTGCGTATTTGTAGCTAAGGAGTCAAACACAAGTAAGTAGACCATGGGATTAAATTGGGTGACTGTAGATAACGGATCGAACCATGTTAGAATTAGTGACCAACTGAGCGACACGGGGAGTACCCTGAAATCGAGTTCCATCAATACCTCCATCCTAAACCATAAACAACCAAAATAGTCGAGAAGACTTCCAGATTCTAGAACCAAGGGATATAAGATCGAGGGGAGAAGAGGGAATTATGGAGGTAAGGTTAAAAGTTGTATTGATGCCTAGCTAAATCTCAAAGTATCAGACTCAAGTCTGCAATATCAGTCTTAGGGAGCTAGACGTTTGAAATTACGTCAGAGAAGTTCTAAGGCCCAATAGCACCAAAATATCACAAGTCTAAGGCAACCCTATTCTAAGCCTAGACTAACGGCAAACATACTTCCAAACATATAATCACAGGCAAAACATACATCACAAGGTATGGATGATCGAAAATAACAGGAGTCATGCTTATATAGTCCAACAATTTTCCAAAATAGATCCTAGGATATGAATTCTAGAATTTAGTATGCTCAACACCCAAACCCCTCAAAATGCATACAATTCGATATATAATTACCTAGACATGCTCAATCTCATGAGCAAAAAATTGTAGCCTACCTATAGGCCGATCACACATGCTCCAACTCACGGAATTAGAGCTTTTTCCTTCTAAATGTCCTCCAAAAGCTACCATGATATCAAAAATAGAGTCATAAAATTAATACAGTTGGTATGACACTAAAATTATAGAATTTGGAGATGGGCCAATTTCAGAGTAAAAAATTAGAAATCATGGGACCCGCTCCATAACTCATGGAATTTACTTCGAGAATAGGCCCCAACTACTACCCCCATCTCATGTTCCAAACAAGAACACGATTCACACCCACAGACTCAAAACATTCATGTATTCATGATCACTACCAAGCCCAAGAATGCTAGAAACACAGGAAAAAGGAGAAAATTACCTCAAGGGGAGTCTCAACTCCTAATTCTACATACATCCTTGGGTTCCCCTAGAAAATCTACATAATTTAGCACTTTTGAATTGCCCAAATCAGCCAAGAATTGAAGGAGAAAATGGAGTTTGAAGTTGGAAAAACATCAGGAAATTTTGGACTTAACGGGCCTCAAGTGTCGCAAAATCAAACACATGTTGGTCTGTTAAGATACCACCTCAAGGAGGCGGGCATTGCTTTAACGATACCTGGTCTCTTTAGGGAGCTCTTGGACACTTTAGTAGCACTCACTTTAGTGACCAGGAGTTGCTTTAGTGATGGTACTAGACCTAGCTGGTGCAAAAATAAGCTTAGCACGCCAATTCCTCCGACGGGATGCTCGAGATTCATTCGGAACCTCATGCGTCAAACAAAGTATGCTACCCCACCAAATTCAATGTTTTAGACTCAATGAAACCCATATGAGGTCTTTTTAATTAAAAGTGAGTCCCACACCCAAGTGTCATTTTGAGCTTATTTCCACAATGGGCCTCAGGATTAGACTGAAAGCCTCAAAAAGCAAACGAAGTGTCATTCTAGACCAAACTCAATATTTCAGAGCTAACAGCTCTATCAAAATTTTTATCTGAATATGTTTTCCAAGAATGTTGACCAAAGTCAATCATAGGCGAAGTTTCAAAGAAAAAGGCGTCAATTGGCCTCAAACTCGTACTAATTGTCTCGGTACTTTTACCAACCATGCTTCTAGCCTTATTTGGCCATTCTGGAGCTGATGAAACCTTAAAAATTCTGTTTTAAGGTTGTTTTCTTAAATTTATGATCGAAGTCAACTTTTCAAGTTATAAAAGCTCCAAAATAGGAAAACAGGCCTAAAACCCAAACGAACGACCAACCGATCGAACAGTTAGTGTTAGAAAATCATAAATGACTTGTGATCACTACAAGAATGCTCTAAAAATAGAATGAATGCCTTAATTCAAAAATAACCTAGAGGTTCATTACAAACTATCTCTAGATACAAATAAGACTATCCCTAGTCAAAACAGAGGGAGAATGGTAACTATGGACATCAAGAGCTCACCCTAAATCTTTGAATCCAAATGCTACTCTGCACGAGGCACAATCAACAGTGAGAACTCATACTATGATCTGTAGGGTGTAGAAGTATAGTATGAGTACCAACAAATGGTACTCAATAGTCATAGGTCTATGAAGCTCTAAAGATAAATCAAAAATAAAAAGAAGGGAAATAAGGAGTATACATCACAAGTGACTAAATAAAAGATATGCATAATGAAAGTAAGCAGAGACAAGGGAAAACTAATTAAAAAAAAGGTAACTAAGGCAAAGGAATGTACCTGGAGGCAACATCCCAATTACTTATTCACCACAAGATTCTACTAAGAAATTCTATTAACTGAAGATAACCACAAAACACCATAAAAGCCTAACCAATCCAGGTCAGTCTAAAGGTATCAAATAAAGGGAAATAAGGCAGTATCTACCATATAGTATAACCACCCATCATACTAACATAAGTAATACAATCTATCAAACAATACCTCACTGAGCCCATATATGATTGGAAGGTACACAACAACAAACTTAACCCAGCCAACCCTATATGACCAACAGGTGCAAACAACAACCAATTATACAAGTGATAGATAATGCATATGAATGCAAGTTATGAAATAAAATTAGTTGTACCATATTGCTAAGTTCTTCATATAAAGTATACACACCTACCTTCAGCCCTCAACACACCACGTAGGACCCATATGCCTCTCTCTTCTTATTTAGTGGATCACACTAATAGAGGAATCCATAAAGGACTTGAGAAGTCTGTATATACTAGTCTGGTCCCGATTTAGGACTTTCTGAATCGATCCTCTAGGGTATGATCCATCATGGTGAGATCAAGCAAAAGTGAGAACATCATTGATGCTTTTTTATCTGAAAATTTCATTCGTCAAGTAGTAAAGGTAGTATGACTCCCAATAAAATAGTTTTAAGGGTAAAAAAAGGTAAAAAACCCTACTGAAAAACCAATGCACATGCATCGGGATTATACTATAAAACATGTGAGAAATGAGTTCCAATGCAATGCATGTCATCACCAGCAATCAAACAATAACATCGAGACATCCTAAGGTACATAACAAAAACACCTCGCTCCTAGAGCATAGAAAACTAACCTAGGATGCCACTGGTCCCCGACCAAGGCCTCGAGCCCAAAAATATACCAATATTCTCAATAGAATAATATAATAAGAGCAACACTACTCAACAAACAAAAGGAATTATGAAGGAATATATCATCAATGAGTAATTTAAGCATCTCCACATTAACCCAAAGATACTACTTAGAAGAACACTAAGCACAATCAATGCCAACATACAACTATACTAAACAACTGATGTTCTAAAGCCTAATTAGAAATAGGGATTAACGTCAGGTGTAGAGTTTAATCAGGGTGAGTTCCCATAAGACCAACTCAACCTCACAATCAACACAGTAGCAGAGGGTACCACACCATAACACTTTCTACTAAGAATAACTATAATAGCAAAAGAATCATTAAGGATTAGTTCTAAGGAACTTAGATCATCACACTATCCTAATGCCTCAAATATCCCTCTAAAGAGCTATAACATCAAACTAATCCATAAGAAAGGAATTTCTAACCTAAACTAATAATTTTGCAACATTGTACAAGCCTAAGGCTCCTACTAGAAACAAGAAAGTAAGAATAAAGGAAGGAATCCTAAACTAGCCACATACATTCCTAACTCATATGTAATTTATACTAAACATTATCTTATGGAGAAAAATCAAAAGGAAAATATATCATAGCCTACCTTGAAGTCGATCACACGCACTCCAAATTAGCTAAGCCTCAGCTTTATCCTTTAGAAAATTCCTATGCCTTCTTCCATGCTATCAAAATATTGATCACAATGTCTATACAGACGTTTAGATACTAAAATGACAATGATTGGAGATAGACTCTAAAATGAGTAAAAATAAAATTGTGGGACTTGTACCGGGAATCCTAAAATTAACTCTATCAAATGGATCAAATATCTCAAGGAACTTTCACCCCAAAAATGGACACAATTCTAGCTTGGAAATGCACTAAAGCAGCCCATGCAATTAAACTATCACCAAACCTCCATTAAAGATAAAGAAGAGGTCCTTTGGGATAAGAATTTACCTGCTAAACAAAGTCCCCACACACTTTTGATGATACCAAATCAATACAATGCCAAAACCAAAAAATATCAACTAAAATCACCTCAATTAGAGTCTCCTATCTCAAGATATCCAACTTTTAATTATTGGAAATGAGGCTAAAAAATGGGTCCAGTCTTAATTAAAAGACCAGAAAAAATATCTCCATGAATGTATACCCCATGTCGCGATCGCGGCGGTCAAAGGACATGGGTCAACATTGACCTTCTCTATGAATGTGATGCTCACTTGTGATCATGATGGGTCAGAGACCTAAACCTCTACGAATGCAGAGCCCATTTCCCTAAAATGGTGGGCAAAGCTTCACTCACGAACGTGGAACCCAACTTTCGAATGTGAAGAGAAAAAGGGGATGCACCAGTCGATACACATCAACTGGATCCCTAAAGCTCAAAATCCCTGATGGGGTATTCGAGATTTATTTGAAACCTCGTGCATGCAAATAAAATATGCTACCGCACAAAATTCGATATTATAAACTCAATGAAGATGTCAAAACTTCCAACGGAGGTGGTCCTGATGAAAAATGAGTCCTACACTTGTCATGCCCCAAGTCTACATCCTAGGCATGGCTGTCACTCAAAAACTATTGTTAGTTCTTAAGCGAACCCTTGGCCTGGCTGACTAACTATGTAGAAGATTTTAACTCATGAAAGTAGTCAGATGGGCATAATAAACATATTAACTTAACTTCTCAAAAACTAAGTCTCAATACTCATTCATATAAATAATGAGATTATAACTCAATGTTTAAAAACAACTCAAATGATTAAACTGGGTTGTGAATAACTAGTCTATGAAGCCTTAAAACTTACTCTAAAATAGGTGATAACACTAAGGATGGTAATCCAAAACAAACTAGAGTATCAACTAAAACAAGTGCAGAAACTAATTAAAGAAACCAAAACAAGAATTAAAAGATATGAGTTTTATACGATCCAAGTAACAACAAATGGGTTAATAGTTGAACCAAAGGCCTTTACTTGAGAAACTAATCAAGTTTTAGAATCAGATCCTAACCACTTCGTGAGTAATGGTAGACAACAATTAGTAAGGGTACTAACTGACTTCTAAATAATACCAAGAAGAAACCAAAGATATCAAACAAGAAGTTATCTTATTACCTTGAACTATGAACTAGTTAGGTTGAAAGATAAATTCAAAAGCAATTTGCCACAACGGTACAAAAGAACTCTCAATATATTATTCTTCCAAATCTACCTTTTAAAGAAACAAATCTCCCCCTTCATATAGTAGTAAAAATAGGTTGTTCAAGATAAAAACATAAAAAAATTTGGCATTTTCTAGAGTCCTAGATGGCTGCCCACACACATGACACATAATGTGAAAATAGAAGAAAAATTGACATCTCCTAAAGTCTTAGTGGGCTTCCCACATATATGACTTATAATGTCAAAATATAAGAAAAGAATGACACCTCCTAAAATCCAAGAAGGCTTCCCACACACATAGGTACCATAAGGCCAACATAGAAGAAAAATGATATTGAATGCTAATTCTAGAAACTAGTTAAAAGACTAAATAAGTGCTAAAATTTTCTCTTCATTTGTGGGCTGATTTGGGCCATATTTCCTCTCATCTTGGACTTTAATTTGGGACTAGTTTGCACAAAATTGGACCCTAATATTCATCCTTTTGGACTTGAATTTGGGCCACCAAATATTATAACATTTGGTCAATTCATTTTCCTTGGGCTTTAGCTTTCTTCCCCAACAAAACACTTTTTTAATTGCTAATTCTATCCCATCAAGATTGTTTTGAAATTTCTTTATTTGGGATCTTGTCATGGGGACTTTTGGAAACTCCAAAGGTTCCTTAAATATTGTTGACCTTCCATCGATGTCATCATTCCCCTCTTTTTCAAGAGAATTCTTCCTCAAATTTAATCATGCATCAAATAAAGAAAGATCAGAAACATTAAAGGTAACACTAACTTGATATTCACTAGGAAGATCAAGTTTGTAAGCATTGTCTTCAATCCTTTCAAGGACTTCTAATGGACCATCTCCTCTTCAGTCTAATTTTGATTTTCTTTTAGTAGAAAATCTTTCCTTCCTAAAGTGTACCCATACTAGATCTCCAGTCTTAAAAATAAAAGATTTTCGCCCCTTATTTCTCCTCAAGGCAGTTTGTTTCTTCTTCCTTTCAATTGCAAGTCTTGATTGTTCATGTATCTTCTTCATCATTTCAGCCTTCTTCCTACCATCGAGATTAATAATATCATTACTTGGCAAAGGAAGCAAATCAATGGGAGTGAGGGGGTTAAGCCCATAAACAACTTCAAAAGGAGACTTACTAGTAGAAGAATGGATAGTTCTATTATATGCAAACTCTATTATGGGAAAATGTGCCTTCCAAGAAGTTAATTTTCCATTTAAAACAGCCCTCAACATATTTTCCAAAGTCCTATTTACTACTTATGTTTGCCCATCTGTTTGTGGTTGACAAGAGGTAGAAAATAGCAGTTTAGTCCCTTACTTACCCCAAAGAACTCTCCCAAAGTGACTTAAAGGACTTTGCATCTCTATCACTAATAATAGTTTTAGGTATACCATATAATTTAACGATTTCTTTCACAAACAAATTAGCCACATGTGATACATCATTAGTCTTCAAACATGGAAAGAAATAAGCCATTTTTGAAAATCTATCTACCACTACAAATATACTATCCTTACCAAGTTTAGTTCTTGGCAGACCTAACACAAAATCTATAGAAATATCAATCCAAAGAGAAGTAGGAACAGGTAAAGAAGTATAAAGACCATGTGGTAATACTCTTGATTTTGCTTATTTTTATTCAATACATTGAGAGCACACTTTGTCAACATCCTTTCTCATGCCAGGCCAAAAGAAATGTTCAACAAGTATATTCAAAGATTTAGGAACTCCAAAGTGTCCCATGAGTCCACCACAATGTGTTTCCCTAGCAATTAATTCACGTAAAGAGCAATTAGGGACCCACAACTTATTTTCTTTAAAAAGAAATCCATCCTTCAGATTGAACCTATTGCAAAGTCCCATCATATATTCTGCAAAAACCTTTTCAAAATCAAGATCATTAGCATAAAGGTCTTTGATTTGATCAAAACCCATCAATTTTGAATTAAGAGTAGAGATCAAGACATACCTTGTTGAAAGTGAATTGCCAATAATATTCTCTTTTCCTTATTTATAAGCAATCACATATAGGAAATTTTCAATAAATTCAATCCATTTTGCATGTCTATGATTAAGCTTACCTTGGCTCTTCAAGTACCTCAATGATTCATGGTTAGTTTTAACTACAAACTCTCTAGGCCACAAATAATGTTGCCATATAGCTAAAGCTCTTACCAAAGAATATAATTCTTTATCATAAGTAGAGTAGTTCAATGTTGCTCCACTCAGCTTTTCACTAAAGTATGCAATAGGCTTAGAATCTTACATCAAAACAGCACCCATTCCTCTACCAGAGGCATCATATTCAACTTCAAAAGACTTAAAAAAATCAGGTAATTACAAATGAGGAGCAGAACACAATTTGTCTTTCAATAAGCCAAAAGCCTTATCTTGTTCTTTTCCCCATGTAAACACCTTATACTTCTTAATAACTTCAGCCAAATGAGCAGCAATGGTACTAAAATCCCTCACAAATCTCCTATAAAAATTGGCAAGCCCATGAAAACTTCTAATCTCATTTACACTCTTAGGTTTAGGCAATCTTTAATTGCCTTGATTTTCTCCTCATCTACTTCAACTCCCAAAGAACTAACCACAAACCCTAAGAATACCACACGATCCACAAAAGTTGATACTTTTTGAGATTAGCAAATAGTTGTTGCTTTCTAAGAACTCCAAAAACTTTTTTTAGGTGTTCTATATGCTCTTCCATATTCTTAGAAAAGATAAAGATATCAACAAAATAAAGTACAATAAATTTTCTATGAAAATCCTTAAAAATATAATTTATTAATCTCATGAAAGTGTTGGGTGCATTAGTCAAGTCAAAAAGCATAACTAACCACTCATAAAGTTCATATTTGATCTTAAAAGCAGTTTTCCATTCATCTCCAGGATTCATTCAAATCTGATGGTAACCACTTTTTAGATCGATTTTAGAAAATATTTTGGATCTATGCAATTGATCTAACATATCATCAAGACGTGGAATAGGATGATGATACTTTACCGTACTCTTGTTGATAGCTTGACAATATACACACATCCTCCAAGATCCATTCTTCTTGGGTACCAATAGATCAGAAAAAGAGCAAGGACTCATGCTCTCTCTCACAAATCCCTTTACAAGAAACTCTTCAACTTATTTTTTCAACTCCTTTGTCTCTTCGGGATTACTCCTATAAGCTGTCCTATTTGGGATTTGTGCGCCAGGTACAAAGTCAATTTGTGGCTCAATGCCATGCAAATATGGTAGACCTTTAGGAATATCCTCAGGAAAGATATCACTAAATTCTTGCAAAAGAGAAGAAACACTAATTGGCAAAGAAGATGTTAATGGTTCAGAATTAATCAAGACTTCTTTGTAAATTAGTAATTGGCTTTTATATAGAAACTCTCTTTTTTCTTTTCCTTAGCCTCTTTCCTCTCACCACAACTTTCTCTTTTTTCACTCAAACCCTCTTTTTGTCTCTCTTGGCCACCTCTTTTTTTTTCTAATTCCTCGCTAGAACTCTTTTCTTTTCCCTCAAGCTTACTTTTTTTCCCTCCATTTTATTTTTCCATTGATTCCCTCAATCTCTTTTGATCTTCAAACACTTGAGAAGGTTCTAAAGGTGCAAGAGTATACTTCTTACCATTAAGCTCAAGATAATATCTATTCTTTCTTCCATCATGAGAAGTATGTCTATCAAACTGCCATGGACGACCAAGTAAGATATGGCAAGCTCCCATAGGAATCACATCACAAAGCGTATTATCCTCATACCTACTAAAATTGAATGAAATCATGCATTGGTTGTTGACTTTCAGTTCACCACTATCATTTAACCATTGGAGTCTATAAGACTTAGGGTATTTCATGCACGTAAGCCCTAACATGGAATATATTCTCCTTTTTTTATTCATTATTGGTTCCTAAATTGATAGATAAAAGCCTCCTAACTACAGTAACCAAACCATTATACAGATAAATTCTATATTATCTACACTATCATCTCCCTCTTCTTTCTTTTTCTCACTTTTTTCACTCTCAGATCCTGTGTTAAGAACACTCCTAGCTACCCGAATAAAACCACCATTATGTAATTCTACATTATCTTCACTCATACCTCCCTCTTCTTTTTCTTCCTCACTTTTTTCACTCTCATAGTTTCCATCTTTTCTCATGATAATGTTCCTCCTAGTTGGGCATTAATGCATCATATGCCCTCTTCTGTGACATTTATGACATTGAATGGAACTAGAAGTCTTATAAACCTTAGGGAAACAAGATTTATGTCTCTTTTTTGATCTATTTTACCTTTTCCCTCGACTTCCTGAGGTTTAGAAGCTACTTCTTCTTTTTACCATAGTTTCTTAAAGATGGTGTTAGGTCTACTCTTCTATGAAATAGTTTGCTACCTTCTTTTTATTTGGTTTTCTATATTTACAGCTAAATCTACCAACTCATCTAAAGTTACATATGGTTGTATTTCTACTACATCAGTTATTTGTCTATTTAGACCATTAAGAAATCTAGCCAGTAGATTTTTCTTCTTCCTTGCAATTGGCTTGAATCATAGCCATATCCATAGACTTAAAGTATTCATCAATAGTCATGTATCCTTCCTCCAATGATTGAAGACTCCGTTGTAGATCTCTTTGAAAATAGGAAGGCACAAAACTCTTCTTCATGACTCTCTTCATCTCAGCCCAAGTTGCAATGGGTGGTTCTCCATCTTGTTGTCTATCCCTTGTAAGATTTTTCCATCAAATAGAAGCATAGTGAGAAAATTCAACAATAGCAAGCCTAACCTTCTTACCTTCTGAATAATTGTGATAATCAAAAATAACCTCAACTCTTCGCTCCCAACCAAGGTACAAATTTGGATCTCTTATGCCCTTGAATGATGCTATCTTCATCTTTATGCTATTAATGTTATCATCTTCTATGTTACTCGCTGTCCCTTCCTATCTCTTCTTATCCTATCTAGATTGACATCAAAATCATCAGCAAAATCATCTATATGATTTTCTTGATTTACAACAACAGCATGGGGTACATTTCTCCTATTATGATTCTTAGGATTATTTTGAGGTGGTACAACATGTTGATTCCTCCTAAGTTTAGCTATTGTGTTATTATGTTCAGCAATTGCATCCTTTATCTCTTGAAACTGCAAGTTCCATATTTCAAATTATTGGTGCATGACTTGTAAAGTGAAACCATATTTTTCTCGGATTTAGGCTTCTCATAAATCCCTCCTTTCATCATTACTACCTATGTTAGACATTTGTTTTAAAAAATCTGGTGTATCACTCAAACTTTGGCTTTTTTCCTTACTTGTTCTCACCAACTCTTGCCTTTTTCCTCTTAAATTACCTTTGAAAAATTACTTTATGAATTTATAATTAAAGTCAACTTGTATCAAGTCTTTAGTAGTAAGGATTTATTTTTTATTTTTTGGCACAACAAGAAAAACAAATGAAGAATCAACCCTAGAAAGAATAGAATTTAGTTTGAAAAAGACTCAAACAAAAAGAAAACATTTTTAGAACAAGATAAAGATCTAGAATTCCCTCTTCTTGTGTTCTACCAAAACCTTATTTTTTTTAAAAAAAATATTTAGATGAAGAAATTTCTTGAAGAGCAATAATTTGTTTTCCTTTGGCAGTACTATTCACTGCAATAGAGATTTTAATTTTTTTTCCTTTTGCACTTTCTTCAAGAAGTTCCCAAGATTATCAAGAACGAAATCTTGATAGAACTGCTCTGATACCACTTGATAACACTAAGGATGGTAATCCGAAACAAACTATAGTATTAATTTTTTTGCAAGGTTTATCCAAAAAATTAAGCATCTCCAACCCAAGTTGGAAAACACATTGTTCATCATCTTCCCAACGATAACAAACTATCTCCACCGAAATGGCCTCAATGCCGCCGATAGAGCTTTCCAAGCCATCAGATAATTTCATAACGAAGAGTAACCGCAATATGAACATAACTCAGCAAACATCATCCTATAATTCAGCTTATATTCCACCAAATTTGCAAAAACAAAATGATATTGCATTAGCAATTTCAAGTAATGTTGAATTGCTTCAGGTTAATTCAACTATGCAAGACAAAGCTAGTTTCACCTAGGCAATTTCTTAGAGAATTGCCTCAGAAGTGCCTGAGATACGCCCTCAAATTTGAGAGGGTTGTGGAGAGATTCGAGACAAACAAACCATTAGAGATTATTGACCATGTCAAGGCACACCTATGATAAGAATTTCGTCCAATTCCAATAGAAAAATTATCATCGGCGAAGAAATCGGTATCAACACTGGAGATTCGATGACTCAAATAGGGCAAAATCAATGCCAAAATGATTCTCAGGTGAAGGAGTATCTCCTAAGACCAAAGCACCTCCTAGAATCTTCTCCAAATGGTTTGAATAAAGAATTTCACTCTGATGACTATAGCACTGAAGAGTGCAATGGAAGTGACGTTTAAATTATGGAAGTGGCAAAGGCTTAGATTCTATTACAGCATCAGGAGCATGGAAGGGCAATCGGAAAGACTCAAATCAACACTACAATTATAGTGGAGGATGCCATGGCTAACATTCAGGATCAAGATAATGTTACAATTCAGAAACATAAAAGGATTGCAATACATATTACTTAGAAGGACTTCAATGAGAAACAAAGTTTCAACAATGTTTCCATTGGGACTCAAGGTAAGTCTCCTAACCATACTACTCAAATTGTTATGGATCATGTTAATTATAATCGTAATATCACTCAGTTGCAATCCAACGCAATTGTTCAAGGAACAGTTGGAGTGAATCTTGATATGGAGCATAAGATAAATGTTAATAATATTAGAGTGAATTAAAAGGAGCTAGGAGGACCAAACAAGAGTAAAAATATTGTATAAAATTCTAACATGCAGGTGAGTACAGTGCACAAACAATGGGACAATGGTAAGGATCGAGTATAAGTTACTCATGAGCAAGGGAATGATTAAAATACCAACAGAAGTGGTTCTGAAAACCATCACAAATCCTTCAATGAAAGTCAACAAAACAAGCAAAAACCTTACATTCCTAACACCAACCTCCAGAAGGTATCTAGTAACTTTGATAGTTACAAACTTACTAACAGCAAACCTGATCCTAATAGACCTAAGGATGGCAAAAATCAGAACCCTCCTCCTCTCATAAATCCCAATCAAACCAAATTCCCTAACAATAACATCCCTAATCCCTCTAATCCAGTGGACCAGGAGACTATGATGACTGAACCAATTTAGATCAGCCCTCCCAAAATTACTACTAAGCAAGGTTACCCTGCTGTAGTCTTTAGGATGGAAGACTTCATGGTAAAGCTAGATAAGAGATGCAAATACACTCTTATTGGTAAGTTCACTAAGTCCATGCCTAAGATGGAAATCATCATAAAAGAGTTCATATTACAAAATGAACTAAGAGGTAATATGAAACTCACTCACTTTAATTCTATACATTTGTATATTGATCTTGAGAATGAATATGATCATTCTACAGTTTGTTCTAAAGGAAAAATGTTCATGGAGGGTCAACTTATGAGACTGAAGATATGGACACCAACTTTTAAGCCTAAAGTGGAAACACCATTGGTTCCTATTTGGGCTATTCTATCAGAACTTCCTTGGCATTGGTATTGTTTAGAGGTAGTCACTCCTATACTATCCTTTATTAACCAGGTGTTATTTCTTGATGTAGCTACTTATAAGAAAACTAGGGGTAGTGTAGCTAAAGTTAAGATTCAGACTAACTTAATAAAATAAAGACCCCACCATGTTTGGATGAGATTTGATGAGGATGAGAATGGAGAGGGTAGATGGAAACCTGTGCAATATGAAGGTATTTCTTACTTTTGTGACTATTGAAAACACCAAGGTCACATTAGTAGTATATGCACAATCAAGAGAAAGGATGCTGAAAATAAGAAAAGAAAGGAACAAGAAGAATATGAAAAAATTAGGAACAAAGCTGCTAAGAAGAAAAAATAGACAGGATCAGAACCAAGAAGTTACAACATCCAATGTATAGAAGGAGAAGCTCATTGATAATAAGGAAGAAAACCAGCAAGATCATGAAGAATGGAAAACTCAGAAGAAGAAAGGTTAGAAACAGGAAAAGGACCAACAAGAGAATAGACCAAAGTTTCCATAAACACCAACAAATAACTCCAAATAGAATCTCAATCAAAAACAAACAGGTATGGTCTCTAATCCTAATTATCATGAATCTAATTATCCTAATTGTAATGTTGACTCTGGAGTCCAGGGTCAACCCCCCTCCCCCAGTCCCAAAATCATAGAAATCCCAATTCCCAAAGTCCCAATAAATAAACTAAGATAATGCCAAGCAAATGGATAATAAGGGAGAAAAATCCCAAAGAATGAGGCACAACAACACTAAAGAGGATCCTGATCCCAAACTGGATGCTAATTTTGCTATTCCCCCTAATGTAAAGGGCTCAGGTATTGACTCAATTCTCCCAATCCCACATGAATCCCCCAATAGTTTTAATTTGCTGGTTGCTGATGTAGTTGATGGAGGTATGGATGGGGGTGAAAATGAGAAAAATACTAACCTGCAGGAAATGGTTCCCAGGGATAGGGGTGATCTTTTGGTTGACCATAAGAAAACCTATAGAGCCCCTGCTACCAATATGAAAGCTGATACATACACGAACTTACAAAGAGATGATTCTGATAATTGGTCTATAGAGGTTAGTGTTCTTTCTGGAAACTACAAAGCTTCCTTAAATATTGTTAAGCTTCCATCGATGATATCAATAGGTACCAGAACCAGCCCATGGCTATCTCAAACTAATAAATAATAAATAAAATATAATGACTCAGGAGTGCCTCTAAATGCAAAAAAGTCTCACTAAGCTGGGTAGAAAGTTGGATCTTCAACGATGCGCCTGTTAAGGATCTCTATCACCTGTGTCTACATCATGGAAAGATACAACATCAAATAATACCATTACATGAAATGTATGGTATATAAAATAAGCTGAAATGAAACTTACTCAAATGCTCAACTCAAGGAACGTAACTCAACTCAATAAAGCATGTAATATAGTAAACAATGTATTAAAAGATATGAAATAGTAAATACAACTCATTATATTAAAATATAATATTTTACTTCTTGGGGAGTTTCTCTAGCCAACAACCATCACTTATGATCTACGTGATAATATAATAAGCTGTTTTTTTACCACAGCCGCCCAATACCTTTCCAGGGTAAGGGATACAAACTCATCTCTGGATCCAATAAAATTCCTCTTTTGGGACAATGAGGAGTCGCTTGAATGAACAGTAAATCTTATCCTACTCTGGCTACGTAGTTTATGGGGTTTGAGTTGTTCTATACTCTTACAAAAATTGGTGCTTAAGACTACTCCAAAAATATAACTTATTATGCTTATAACTCAAGTGAGTGTATTTACTCAATTAACACATTTATTCTCTTTTGGACTAGCTCAAAACTCATTTTCTCTCAACTCATCTTTTCTCTTTAAAAAATAGCTTTGATTTAAACTCAATGAATGTATTAAAGGTATGAATTAAATTCTCAGCTCAATCTCATAATATGTGTTTAAAATTATTTATACTCAGTGTTGCGACCTAAGCTAGGCCCTAGGAGTGACATCGGAACCCCAAGGGACTCCAACCAAGTCTCTTAGCATACATTGCATACATAAGACAAGTAAAAACATCAATGAAGATCATAAACTGAAGATAAGACTAAAAGAAATCTCAATTGAAAATAAAACTCAAGCAACGTGTCTGAATAATCAGAGTTACAAACAGTGGGCGTCTAAACATGCCTCTACTTTAGTCTAGATGAGGGAATAAGACATGTTCCTATCTCACCCAAGAAAGAAGAAAATTTCATAGTAAAGAACATAAATTCATGTTGTTTACATCCTCGAGACATGAGGACTCACCAATCAAGTGGTATAAACAAAGTAACTCTAGCCACTAGCGGGAGAATGAGCATGAACATTGGAGCCTACATTATGAAACAGTGTAGGAAAAAGTATGTGTTAGTACGTAGAATGCAATAAGTATGTGAGAAACATGAATGAACAATGATAATAGGACAAACATAATATGAACGTGAGATTCATGACTAATATATTTAAACATGAGTAAAACTTTGGAAACAGTTAAACATCATAATCATGTGGTCAAAGTATCATAAAAATGACATAAGAACTCATACCATAACATATACCTTTTCGTGTGGGATAGTATCTTAACCGATACTTAAGACCATGTGAGCTATAATATGAAATCTGATGTAACTCCCACATCAAAAAAGAAGAGGCTAATTTCCATGATAGACTCCGTGAGAACATCTTAACATCATGAGCTATATGTGAATTACTAGCTAAACCATAAAGGGAAACCTACGCGGGCAATGTAGTTAGGGATTAAAGATTATTACTAGGATTTCCTTGGGTAGCTACTTGGCTACCGGACCAAACACCAGTTTAAAGTACTCTCGGTGCTTAGTCATTATCCCAATGAAATTCATTAAATATAATCTTTAACATCATCATGAAAATAATAATAAGAGTAGCTCATAAACATTATTGATTCATATAAGAATGAGAAAACTTTTCAATCCTTATGAATCCTTGATAAAGTGAGAAAATCCTTTCACCTCCTTACCATGATTGTGCGAGAATTTCCTTTCACACTATATATATACTTGCTTTAAAATATCATGAAACATAATTCATCATAATCAAAGCTTTTCATAAGATAATCCATCAATTTATGATCATAGCTTCATAAGTTCGCACTTGAAATAATCATAATGCACAAATCCTTAGCAACCAATTTGAAGATATGCAATTCAACTCAATTTATGTATAATTAAATAAATGATAATGATAAAAACTATAATTGAATTGACCTAATACAATTGTATAAGAATTAGTGCTTTCAAAAATAGAATTCAATACCTAGAGTTTAGAAAAAACCTTAGGACTCCATGGATGAAAGGATCCATGGATGAATTCCCACATACCTTAATCAATTGATCCCTACATTCAAATATTTTGGATACTTGAACTTCACCATTGAAAACCCAAACTTGAACCTTGAAGAAGAATGTGGGAGGGTCCTTTTTAGAGAGAGAATTATTGGGATTTTGAAGGAATAGGGAAAGTGTGAAGGGTTTAGATAGTTATAGTCTTATGATATAGAATCAAGATGACGTAGATTAGGGATTAAACAAGGTGGAATTAGATAAAATAATCTTAATTAAAAAAGTCAGAGGTGAAATAGGTGAGATTGATCATGCTCATCGACCTAGTCGGCGATTCTCCAACTCATCGACCTAGTCGGCGATTCTCCAACTCATCCTTTCCCTCACCCAATCTACTCTCAGACTTGCTAACTCCTTAAAATATTTGTACGAGGATGACTTGCTCTCCCTTCCAACTCGATGAGTCATCGTTCCCTTCTTCTCTTTGCCAACTCATCCTATTTCTGAGAAAGAATTCTCAAAAGTTTTTGGCGAGATTCATTATCTCGCTATGACCATTTCGACGAGTCACAAAGTAGCTTTTGGCTCTGTCTCATCCTTTAAACTCAACAATTCCAACCTTTCAATTTCCAGAGCTTCACACTCAATTCAAAATATGATTAAGAGACTTCTCAACTCAACTCAAGCTCAAAATATTAATTAAGAGGCTTTTCAAACTCAACTCATACTCAACTCTTTTTCAAGTAATTCATGAAAACATTCATTCTTTAACTCAAGCAATGCATAAAACACTTAAATGGAAGACTCAAATAGGGTTCATGTGAATGCAAATACGAATCCATAACCTCAAAACTCAACTCAATAAAGTATAATCAACCGTATACTATAACTAGATAAAATATTATACAAACAACTGAAGAAAATTAACTTTATTGGAATTAAAACACAACTCAAAACTCAACTTTACTAAAGGAACATGTAGGGAACAATGGCAAACTTAATCCAATGTTTGGAGAGCCTTACATACTTGGAACGAAGATTATCTATGTGAAAATCAAAGTCTTGGCTTGAAACTCACCCTAGCACTTCTCATTCTCTCCAATCCTTGCTCTCAAAATTATCTAAGTGGTAATGTGCGAAAAACCTCATTGGGTACTGATAAATGACTAAATTTAGTCTCAAAATTGCTAGGGTTAAGTTTGGAAAAGATGGAGAAAATACACGAATACCCTTCATAAAAATGGGTTAGGCCATGTATGGGCCCCTTCCTACAGGCCATAAAAACTCCTATGGATCGTAGGTTCCTCTTTGTAGGAATTGGGGTCAAATTTTGTATTTACCAAAAAATGGGTATGTGGGATTATGACCAACTTTTATAGGTCATAGACCATTGTATGGGTCGTCCAGCTATCTCATAGGTGGAGTGCTGAAACTTCTCTGAAGGTAGAGTTTATGGACCATTTCCTACTACTCGTATAAAGTCTTATGGGTCGTAGGACCCAATATTTAAACTCAGGTGTATTATCCTAAGCTATTGGAAATGTTTCACTGGGTCTACGGGTCCCTTCTATGGGTCGTAAACCCTTTGATGGATCATCCTAGCAACTCATTCTACACAACAAAAGTTCTAAGTTTTTGAACTTCACCTACAAGCCTCATCTATGGTCTGTTGGATCTCCTATGGGTCATAGAAGCCAATCATAAGATGGGTTGAAGAACTAAGATTTCCTCTATAAGTATTGGGGTGATCTATGAATGGCCACCTACAACTCATAAGTACTCCTACATATCGTAGGTACCACTCGTGGGCACTAGACAGTCTACTTTTCTTATTTTTTCCTAGGTTTTCTCTTGGTTCTAGAACTTGAACTAGGCTACAATAGCACGAGGTATTATAATATCTCCCACTTGGGATCATTCGTCCTCGAATGATGAACAAGCTAAGAATTTTTTCTCAAAGAATGAATACAATGCAAGAACTGAAAAATCTGAACAATAACTCATTCAATTATTCAAAACTCAAGAAGGTACTAACTCAAAGATATGAATAAGAGTATTACCTTCAATATCAGCAGTAGAACGAACAAATAGATGTGGATACTTGGCTTTCATCCTCCCTGGCTTCCCATTTAGCCTCCTCAATGAATTGATTTTTCTATAGAACTTTGACTGGAGCTACCTCTTTGGTCCTTAACTTGCGAACTTGACAATCAAGAATTTGGATAGGAACCTCCTCATAGGACCAACTATCTTTCACTTCAATATTTTCCATAGGGACAATGATTGAAGGATTTCCCAAGCATTTCTTAAGAATGGAGATATAGAACACTGGGAGAACGACATCTAACTCTAGTGGAAGCTCTAGCTCATAGGCGACATTGTCAATCCTCTTTATAAAATGATAAGGACTAATGTAACAGGGACTAAAATTCCCTTTCTTCCCAAACCTCATGACTTCCTTCATGGAAAAACCTTTAAAATACATCCAATCATTGACGTTAAACTCCAAGTCTCTTCTCCTAACATTATTGTAAGATATCCGATGACTTTGTGTAGGTTTTACTATTTTTTGAATAATGTTTACCTTCTAATCTTTGGCATATTTATGCACCCAATAGGCAACATAACCCATAGTTGAAGTCGAGTTTGACAACAAATCCATAATTTTATTTCAGTTTTAGAGTTATTTGTGTGTTATTTAAGCTAACCAATGTGATTAGACACTTTCAGGGCTAAATAAATAGAAATGGACCTTAAAAGGCATCTTGATGAAAGTTGGAGCATAAGAGTGAAGTTGAGAAGCTAAAGTGCAGAATTTATACTAGATGGGATCACCTCTACATCACACTTATGCTTCAGGAATGAAGGCCTGGATTTTTTGTGAAAGCCTCACATACACAATACAGTCCATGCCAGGTCTGTGACACCTGGATGATGCTAAGTATAACTTCATCGAGGAAGTGAAGATTTAAAAACTGTGAAGGAATAAAACAAGTCTGTGTCACAGACTTCAATTCCAGCCATGAATTTTCACATTTTTCTAGGCTATAAATAGCACACTTATAATTTTTATTAGTTATTTAATATTTTATTTTTGGATATTACAAACGGGAACAAAAAAGAACTACTCTACGGTTACTTTTCTCCTTTTCTTTCATTTTAACTACTCTTGAATGTCGTTAATTGCTTTGATTGTTCTATTCCAAACCATAAGTGCTTAAGTTTCCCTATTCTAGGACTGTAGCAACAAGATTATTGTATAATACTAATTTTCTTTGGTTGATAATAGGTCTTTGTTTGTGATTACTCTAATAGTCTTGATTTTACCATTTAAATGTCTAGACAATATTAGGATAAATGTGTTGTCTACCTTGAACTCAGAAGATGGACATGAGATAGAACTTGGAATGCAGAGAATATGTTATTTCTAGGGTTAACTAGGATGATTCGTGTATAGGATGCCCATGACACATACATATGCACCATATTTGGTTATTAAGCATGATGATAATATTAATGCATTTTTGTTGGTTCATGCCTATCCCTTCTCAATGATATAGTTAGGTTGTCAATAAAGGTAGGCAATAACCCATTGGATGATAGAATAAAGAGTATTAAGCTTGATATCTATAATGGCTACAACACTGGAATTCTTCTTGACTTGATTAAATCTCAATGAAATTATTGAATCGTTTTTAGTAGTATTTTACAATAGTTTAATGTTAGATGTAAGAAAATATCAACTCTTTACAACACACACATTTAATTTAGATCATTGAAAAGTTAACAAGGGCCTCATTACAGTCCTTTGAGTTCGACAATCCGCCTCTGAAAAGAGTCACTTTACTACTTGTGAGACTGCTTATACTTGAGTGTGCTTTGGTATGAACAAGTTTTCTGCGCCGTTGCTGGGGAATTTCGCCATTGTTGGGGAATTTAAATTTGGCAATTGGTTCTTTTCTAAGTTTCTTCATTATTTGTACTTGTATTGACAACTTGATCTTAGCTGTGATTTCTTGAAAGTACCCTAAAATAGTACATGGGACAGGAGTGGGGAAATTATGGAGCCGCTAGCTGAGCCAGAAAGATTTTTACATTAACAAAGGAGAAGAGCGGCTTTGCAGTATCTTGTGTAATAAGTCAATCTGGAGTTTAATAAAGAGCCACTTGTAGACGTTCCTAGAAATATGGCAGCAAGGACGGTAAGGGATGTGGCAATCCCTCTAACCAAAAACATTACCAACAACATTTAGAAACCGCTTGTTGGAGGTATATTAGAACTAAAGCAAAATATGGTGCAACTCTTTTACACTAATAGCCAGTTCACTAGATTGCCACAAAAGGATCCCCAAGTTCATATACAAAACCTCTTAGAGATTAGTGAAACTTATACACCAACTGGAGTGTCACACGACTATGTGAGATTAACATTCTTTCCCATTTCTTTCATGACCCAATTTATCAGGTCATGATGGTGCCTACTATACAACACACCAGTAGGCAAGCTGACCCATATCCTAAAACTGCGAGTAATGGGATGTCAGGGTAGAATACCAACCATACAACTAAAACAAAAATGAAAGAACAAGAACATAACTGAACGGTGGAAGCTAAACAAAATATATGCAAATAAAAATATCCCTCCTAGAACATGGAAGTCGCATGTATAGAGCTACAACAAAAAGAGTACAAGTCTCAAAAGTGGACAACAGAAATAGGGATGTCTCAAAAAGAAAAAGATAGGCAAAATATATGTATAGAGGGAGAAGGGTAACTCTAGAACGCTATGTGCACACCCTCACCTCCTATCAACATAGCAGCTGCTCGAATCAACGTTGATAGCTAGTACTCGAACCTGCATAATGAGAACAGATACAGAGTGTAGTATAATTACTAAACAATACTTAATCAGCAGGTATCATAGGACGACTAAGCAAGATAAGTCAATGCAAACTGAAATGAGAAAGTAATCACAACCAAAGTCAGGGTAAGAAGTAAATGTAGGTATGTACATGAGCGTACTTAACTCACAAAGAGAAAGAAACTAGATAAATCCATCAGGCTCCTATAAACCCAATGGGTACGCTCGTGCACAAGTCTAAGTTAATAACCTGAATGGACTCCCATAAGCCCGATAGGAGAAAGGATGGTTCAGATAAAATTAATATATCTGATAAAGTTCTAATAGTGCCACCAATTTCACGGACTTTAACCGAACTATCCTAAAAGCCTGAAACTTTAACCCAATGCTGAGAGTAGATAAGCACTTGAATGAAAGATTCATCAAAGGATCAGGGACCCGAACTGATATTTGAAAGCAACCAAGGACTTGAACCCCAGTGATAGATAAGCATGGATATGTAACAGAGACCACAGACTTGAATCAGGTAATAGTATCTAAGGAGTCAAACCAAAGTAAGTAAGGAGTGATGGACTTGAACCAAGGCTATAAAAGGTGGTGAGATCGAACCACAACTATGTGAGGAGCAACGAACTTGAACCGAGAAAATAATACCAAGGCAAGGCTTGAACCCTGCTAGGGGAGTGAGTTGGGGACGTGAACCATGAACATTAGTGAGTAGGTCAGAATTAGGATCAGTGGCCAACTGAATGTCATAAGGACTACCCTCCAACCGAGCACCACCACTGAATCACTCCTGCCCAAACCACATCATATAAATAATAATCGAAAAGACTTCTAAAATCAAGAACAAAGAAATACAGAACCGATAGAGAATTGGGCATTATAAAGGTAAGGTCCTAAAGATGTGTTACTGCCTAGCTAAAGCTCAAACTATCAGACTCAAGTTTGCTATATAACTCTACAAGGAGCTAAGCTGCCCGAAATGACGTTGAAGGAGTTCTAATGCCCAACGACACTAAAATTGCGCAAGTCTAAGGCAACACAAGCCTAAGCCTCAACTAAGACCAAATAAGCATCCAACATACATAGAAAACTAAGGCACAACACATCACAAGGTAGGGAAAATCAATAATAATAGGAGTCATGTTTTATCAGTCTGAAACTTTCCCCAAAAAAGCACCTAGGACATAAATTCTAGTAATTTAGCATGGTCGACGCCTAGACCCTTCAAAACTCATACAATTCAGTACACAAGTTCCTAAACATGCTCAATTTAAAAGGAGAAAAGTCGTAGCCTACCTGTAAGCCAACCGCATGCTCTCCAATTCAAGGAATCTAAACTTTCCCTTTTTGTATGGCCTTAGAACACTGCCACACTATCAAAAACTGAATCACAAATATCGTTATGGCTATTTAGATACTAAATTCATAATTTTTAAAGACAGACCAATTTTGGAGTCCAAAATGGAAAATGTGGGGTCCGTGTCTAGAATTCTAGAATTGGCCCCAAAATTTGGTCCTAAACAGCACCCTAAGTTTATGCAGTCATTTAGAACATACTATGAGGTCAGAAACATTAGGAAAAGACCATGCAACAAATATGCGAGTTTTAAGCTTAGGATACTTGGGGGACAATAATGTTGAGCAACAAATTAACCCAAATGAACCCTCAACGGATGAAACTAAACACACCCCAATGCTCCTAGTGGAAACCCCATAATATAGACTCTTGAATCACATAAAATGGACTGAAATAAGCCAAGAACCAACCTCCCAAAATTTACTAAAAGATCAACCCCCAACTAGGTCAACCCAGTCAACTCTTTATCGCGATCGTGGTGGCTTCATTGTGTTCGGCTTCATCGCAATTGTGGTGGCTTCATTATGTTCGGATTCATAGCGAAAGCGATGAGGAAAACCCTGCACCAGCAACTGCTACAACTTAGAATTTTTGGCATTGTTCAAGTCTCTGATGGGGTGTTCAAAATTCGTTCGCAATCCTATACGTGTAAATGAGATATGCTACCCCACTAAAATTGATGTTCCGAACTCAATGAATTTCCATACGAGGTCAATATGATGGCAAGTGGGTCCCACATCCAAGTGCCATTTTGAGCTTAGTTCCAAATCATGCCTTTAGATTAGACCGAAAGCCTAGTGAAGTGAATGAAGGGTCGTTCTAGACCAAACATAATATTCCGTCACTAACTACGCTGTTAGAATTTTTATCCGAGCATGTTTTTTAAGAATGTTGACCAAAGTCAACCATAGGCCAAATTTCAAAGATAAAAGCACCAAATGGCTCCAAACTCATACCGATCACCTTGGTACTCATACCGACCACTTTACTAGCCTAATTTGGTAATTATGGAGCTAGTTGAACCATTAGAATTCCATTATAAGGTCATTTTCCTGAATTTATGATGAAAGTCAACTTTTTAAGTTATAAAACCTCCAAAATAGGGAAATGAGCCTAAAATCCAAATGAACGACTAAGAGACTGAATAGTCATTGCCAGCAAGTCATGAGTGACTTGTCCTCACTAGAGAAATGCTCTAAACGATAAAATTCGCTTTATTTCTAAAATGACCTAGAGGGTCATTACAACATCCACATCTCCTGCTCAATCTCCCAAGTACCCTCCTCAACTTGGTGATGCCACCAATGGACTTTAACCATAGAATGGCTCTAGATCAAAACCGCTTGACATCTCTGGCCAAAATACAATTAGCTCTTCAATATAGCTCAAATGATCATCCTAGTCAACCGCGTCATACTGAAGCACATGGGACTCATCTTGCACATACCGGCGCAACATCGAAACATGAAAGACCGGATGAATAGAGGAAAAGGTCGGAGCCAAAGCTAACTCATATGCAACCTCACCAACTACCCTCAATATATCAAAAGGCCCAATATACCTTGGGCTAATCTTGCCCCGCCTCCCAAATCTCATCAAGCCCTTCATGGGAAATACATGGAGGAACACCTTTTCATAGATAGCAAATCTCAATAGCTAATGCCTATGATCCGTATAACTCTGGTCTCTACTCTGAGCTATCCTTAGCCTATGCTGAATCACCGTCACATGCTTTAAGTCCTCTTGCATCAAGTCTATACTACACAACCTAAACTCTGTAACTCTAACCAACCAACTAGAGAGCGACAACACCTACTATATAAGGCCTCAAATGGAGCCATGTAAATACTGAAGTGGTAGTTGTTTTTGTACACAAAATCTACCAAGGGCAAAACTAATCCCAATGACCTTTAAAATCTATTACACAAGCCTACAACATATCCTCGAGAACCTGAATAATGGACTCCAGCTAGCCATCAGTCTACGGGTAGAAAGTTGTGCTAAGGTCAACATAGGTGCCCAACTCCTCTTGGAAAGTCCTCCAAAAGCTAGATGTGAACTGTGAGCCCCAGTCTGAGATGATAGAAACTGGCACATCATGAAGGCGAGCCACCTCCCGAATATAGATATGGGTCAACCTTTCAGCATTGTAGGAAGTATGAACAGGAAGGAAGGAAGTGTGCTGATTGGTCAATCGATCCATGATGGCACAAATGCTATCAAGACCATGAAAAGTGAGAGGCAACCCCATAATAAAGTCCATGGTGATTCGCTCCCAGTTCCATTTAGGAATGGATAATCTCTGAAGCTCACCACTAGGCCTCAAATTCTCGGCCTTAACCTACTGACAACTCAAAAAATGTAGCACATAATCTGCAATATCTCTCATCATACCTCTCTACGAGTAATGTTGCCTCAAGTCATAAAAATGCCGAGTTTTAAGCATAAGATACTTAGGGGACAACAACTTTGAGCAACAAATTCACTAAAAATAAAACCTCCACAGGTAAAACTAAAACATCCTGATATTCCTTGCAAAAAACCCCACATTATAGACTCTTGAATCACAAAAAAGGACCAAAATTAGCCAAGAACCAACCTCCCAAACTTTACTAAAAGAACACTCCAAAAATGGGGCATACAGTAGCTAAAACAACAAATTTACCTATATAGAAGCTTCTAATTCAGTTCCTGAGCTCACCAACGCGTTCCCCACAAAATTCTCTTGATGTTCAACCTTTGAATCACCAAAATTGATGAAGGAACAAGAGAGGAACATGAGTTATAAAACTTGGAAATGGCTAATTCCCATTTCTAGTCTTAATTAAAAGACAAAAAAATTACTCATCGCATTCACGGGGATATGTGTCACGATTGCGACCAGCTCCCAAAAAAGACCATCGCAATCACAAAGGTCAAGTCTCGCGATCGCGAAGACCAATTGGGTCAAGCCCCAGTCAACTCTTCATCTCGATTGCGGTGTCTTAATCAAGAATGCGATAAGGAAAGCCATTTGTACAAGTATTTATTGAAACATGGAATTTTTGGCATTGTCCAAGTCTTCGATGGGGTTCTCAAAATTAGTTTGAAATTTCATATGTCTAAATGAGATATGCAATCCCACTAAATTCGATATTCTAGAATCAATGGCGCATTCGAGAGTTCCATACGAGGGCATTATGACTAAAAGTAGGTCCCACAGCCAATTATCATTTTGATCTTAATTCCATAATGGGACTCAGGATTAGATTAGAAGCCTCGAGAAGCAAACAAAGGGTCATTCTAGAAAAGACATAATATTCTAGTGTTAACTGTACTATCATAATTTTTATTCGAGCGCGTTTTTCAAAAATATTGACCAAAGTCAACCATGGAACAAATTTAAGATGCAAAATAGCCAAATGGCTCCAAACTTATACTGATCGCCTTGATATACATGCCAACCATGTTACTAGACTAATTTGGCCATTCTGAAGCTAATGTAACCTTCAGAATTCCCTTATGAGCTTATTTTCCTAAAGTTATAACTGAAGTTAACTTTGTAAGTTATAAAAGCTCAAAAATAGGAAAACAGGCCTAAATCCCAAATGAAGGAACAAGGCGACCGAACAGTCAGTGCCAGTAAGTCATAAATGACTTAGGGTCTCTATAGTAATACTCTAAATGATGAAATAGAAGCTTTATTTCAAAAATGACCTTGGATGGTCATTATATTTTTCTCTATTGGGGGAAGAAAGAAAGTGGCTTAAGTCGTAGCTGCCAAACTCAATCACTACTTGGAATGATTTGGCCTAAAAGTTTCTAATTTGATTCTTTCCGTCAGGAAAGACAGCAAAGCTAAGAAGTAAAATTTTGAGTTTCAAGCAGAAATCCAGAGAAAGTTTGTACAAAGCCTGGGGTAGGCTTAAATCTTTACTTATTAGTTGTCCTCATCATATCCAAGCTAACGAGGTGTTGTTCCATACCTTTATTGAAGGGTTGGAACCCAACACCAAAATTCTTCTTCATTATGCTACAGGTGGACATGCTCTAGAGAAGACTTATGATGATCTCTATGAACTGCTTAATCGCATATCTCAGGAAAATCATAAGTGGAATTGAGGGAGATCTAAGCCTATGCTATAGAAAAAGGTAGGAATGTTAGAAATAGATGTTGTGACAACCTTTACAACTCAAATTTCATCAATATTGAATATGATGAACACACATTTTACTAATTTAGCATTGGGGAAGCAACAGGCTCCAGTAATTTTAGTACAATATCAAACTACATGCTGCAATGTATGTGGTATCACTAAATATATGTCTCAGTATTGTGGAGCAAATCTTGAATTAGTAAACTTTGTAGGTAATGTATAAAGAGGTAGAGGCCAATAGAACTATGGTAATACTTAAAACCCTAGTTGGAGGAACCATCCAAATTTCTTATGGGGTGAAAATCAACAAAATTAGCACACGAGTAGACCCAATACAAAATTCAAGGAGTTGGACAACATTATAATCAGCAAGGCCAGGGTACTAGCAAATAGGCAAATCAAGAACTATAAGTATTGAGGATATGCTAAAAAACTCATGGCTGACCAAGCTATGTTAGCTGCAGAGATTAGCCAAAATCAATGATCATCCTAGAACTTACAGAAGCAGGTTGGATAATTATCTAGTGCTTAGAACTCTCGTCAATAAAGTGGTCTCCCAGGTAATATTGACCCAAACCCCAAGAAGGTAAATATTATGAGTACCCGTAGTGGTCACCCATTAGCTGAGTTAGCTCCTCAAAACTAATTTTGTGAGGGAAAAGGTAAAGAAATGGTTGTTAAAGCAAGTGAATCTATTTTGCTAATAGCTGACAGAAGCCAAAAGCAAATCCACCTCCTCCATTCCCACAAAAGTTCAAAAGAAGAAAGAGGAGCAGTGTTTTGAGAAGCTCATCATCATACTGAAATAGGTACAGATTAATTTACCATTTATTAATGTTTTTCAGGTTATCCCAAAGTATTCCAAGTATGTCAAGGACATTTTGGCCAACAAGAGTAAGTTGGCAAAATATAAAATAGTAGCACTCACTAAGGAGTGCAGTTCTAGAATTTTGAACAAGGTCAAGCTCCTAACCAAGCAAAAAGATCCTGGGAGTTTCACAATGCAGGTAACTATTGGTAAGTGTAGAAATACTAGAGGGATCTATGATTTGGGTATAAGTATCAATTTGATGCCTAGATCCATTCTCAAGAAATTGGCCTTGGGAGACCCCAATCCTACTATAATTTTTTTACAATTAGCTAATCAGTCTGTGGCTAAGACAGATGGTATAATTAAGGATGTGCTAGTCTAAGTGAGATATCTTATCTTCCCTGTGTACTTCCTTGTACTAGAATTTGAGCCTGACCCATAGGTCCCTTTCATCTTAGGACGCCCATTCATAGCAATAGGAGGTGCATCGATTGATGTAGCTACTGGAAGATTGACTATGAGAGCACATATTAAGGTAAAGGTGTTTGATGTCTATCAATCATTGAAGTTGTCTATTGTCTATGAGGAGTTGTCTGCAATAAATGTGATCGATAATGAAGTGGCAACTCAATGTGTGTTAGCAAAATACCATTTAGAGAGAGTGTTAGTGAGTTAAGATATTGAAGGTGATGTTGAAGCAAAGGAAATAGCCAGTTTGTTAGACATCCCAAATATAAGTCTATTGAAAAAGAATGTGGAGCCATTGGATAGGGTGTTAGGTCTTTCACCTAAACCTCAATAGAGGAAGCTCCTAAATTAGAGTTGAAGCTGCTTCCATCCCATCTCAAGTATGCCTTTCTGGGTGTCAATAATACTTTACCTATAATCCTTTTTTTTCCTGAAGTACAAGTCATGGCAGCTTTAGAGGTGCTCAAAAGGTGAAAGAAAGCAATAGGATGGCAAAGGGCTGATCTACATGGGATTAGCCCAGCTTTGTGTATGCACAAGATTTTCATAAAGGAGGGGAATAAGACAGTTGCATAGCCACAATGTAGACTGAATCCCATAATGAAAGATTTGGTAAGAAAAGAAATAATCAAGTGGTTGGACGCATGAATAATATATCTTATTTCAGATAGAAAGTGGGTGAGTGTCACGACCCAAGCTTAGAGCCTAGACGTAACATGGCTAATGAGGAACCCGAAAGTACCTCAAACAAGCCTCTTAGCATTTTTTAGCCTTTCATAGGTAATGACAATAAATAAACAAGCATAAATTATAATATTAAATCTTCAACTTATATATCTCCAACAATATCTCTAACTTTTAGATTTAACGGGGCTAAGATAAGTCCCTAGCTCACCCTCAATCATAATAGAAAAAAATGACATAGTAAGTGTCTAAGGATCTCAATATATCATAAGCTAGAGAGATAAAGGAGTATTATTCCCAGAATATGAGAACTCACCAAAAGTAGCCTTCAAATAAAATTTCAACTAGCCACATGGAGGAGAATAAAGAGGAGCACTGGTCCCTACATGGTGATATCATGTAGGCAAAAAAGTATGCGTTAGTACTTTAAATGTACTAAGTATGTAAGCATGGATGAACATTGAGGAAACATTAAAACATTTATGTAATATAAAACATAATGCAATGCATGCATAATCAATCATATAGATATCTTTTAAAACTTTCATTTTGTGGAAAAATGGCCATAACCGACATTTAAGACCATGAGAGCTCTTACATGGAATCCAACATTACCCTCTATGTTGGCCGGGGAGACTACTTACCGAGTAGAACTCTGCCAACTTCATTTATTTCTTTAACATTAACTTTAAGGGCTATTTGTGGATCCATTAGCCTAAGCCTACAAGGGCCCCTATGTTGGTGCATAGTTAATAAGACAAATGGTTGCTACTATGATTCCCTTACCGAATCCCTCCTCAATGATCCATTCGGTGCTAAGTCAATCCCACAGAATAGTTAAATATTTTAATTATTGTTAGATCCCTCCTTCACACCTATAAATACCAACCTTATTTTATTATTTTGTTCATCAAGCTTTCTCAAGCAACTCTTCTCTCTATACACTCCTTTACTCATTCTAAAAATATAGTTTTAGTTCTTAGTAGTGTAGAAATACTATTCCAGTTATTCATATACTCCGGGTAGTACATAAAACGCTCTGGCGAGGAGAAAATACTAGGATTCAAGAGTGTTTATTAAGTCCTTCGATTATGAGTAACGCTTTGGATTTCAAGTATGTAAGGCTTCAATGAGAGTATTCCTTCCACTATCATGTCTAAAGTATTTTGATTATATGATAAATTATATTTTTTTTAAGCTTTACTATAAGTTATGTGGGTGTTTATCCATGGGTTCTTCCACCATTAGTCCAAAACTCTTTCAACTAAATCTCTTGATTTCAAGTAATATTTTCTTATGAGTAATTCTTATTTTTACTTAATAGCATGAATCATGTTTAAACTAATGATTATTGATCTATTTTGATACAACATTATTTCATATGTATGAATTGATGGTTTGTAAGTAATTTGTCTATTTATCTCTTTAAAGGTTCTTGAAATTCATGGTGTGTTGTTAAAATCATGATTTTTACTTAATGAATTTCAAAGTATTTATGCATAATTTCATTTACATTTATGTTTGAAAGTTGAAATGATTTGAACCCATCTTGTTTTACTATATTGTCAATGAAGTTTGACTTGAAAGCTTTAATTCCAAATGAATATTTATGAAAGCAATGTCTATAATCAAAAGAGAGTCTTATGAAATAAAAGAATGATGAAGTGATATGAATGATGGATTATTTATGCAATAAGGACAATTTTTGAATATTTGAATAACCAAATATTTTAATGAGCTATTCCATTAAATATGATATTTTATACAAATTTTATTTATTTACATGAATTAAAAAAATATAAACATATGATTTACTACATACAAATAAAAAAAAATTATCTAAATATTATCAAAGTTATCAATATTCATATTTTCTTCTGATAAATTAATAATGGAAGATTGTGATGTCATGGGTGATGTCAAATAGAGGACTATTGATATCATGGGCTATGTCAAATGGATCTAGATTTTTCCATGGTCGGTGAGATGAACCTTCTTTTAACGGAATACTCTTTTTTGGAGCTGCGTTGGAAAAAGATAACTTCCTCATTAGGATTTGGTGTCTTAATATGAATTGTTTTTCTAGAAGTCTACTTTTATTTCGTTTCAGAATCAACCGATTTGGAGCATTCTATAGTGAGATATGATTTTTCTTCTACAAATACTTTATTTCATCACATCACCATATGTTACAACAATTAATTTATTTGACCTACTTAACATCTGAAACATAAAATATAGTCTTCATACAAATTGTAGGTAATGATGTTGAGTTATTTAGAAATTTGAATCACCTAATTTAGGCCATCCTATTAAAAGTTATGCCCAAAATACAGAAGATATATCTTTTTCATCGAGATTTGAAATGTCATATACAATATTTTTAGGGGGTATTATAGTGAGCCCAGTTCAGTGTGTGCCTAAAATGGGTGGGATGATCATGATAAGCAATGAGAAAAATGAATTGATCCTATATTGACGGTTGGACTATGATAAAATAAGTTTAAGCATTCTAAAAATGATCTCAGTGGATTTTTCGGACACGTGTATCAAAAAATAGATTTTTTAAGAAATTGCACAAAACAATGCAGACCCCATTCTCTCAAAATTGGCCTATTCGGGAAGATGTCCGAGTCACAGACTTGGCGAAGATTTTTAGCCCAAATTCAGTTTTTAAGTAGGGGAGACTTTAGACATTTTGCTAATTAGTAGTTAATGAACCTGGACATTTTTAGGACCTAATTCGACTACATAAACTACCCTAAGCCTCTAAGTTCATTCATTCTACCACAATTCACTTATTCAAATAATTCTCTCACTACAAAAGCTCTTAAAGACTCCATTGAAGATCATTAAGGAATTCTCTCGAGCTCTCCATCAAAACTCCTTTATTCTTCAAGTTTCTTTTGTCTTGTAACTCAAAGTATGTGGGTATTTGATCCTAGGGTACTTTCACCCATGGAGCCCAATAAATTCTCTACTTTTTCAGTTAATTAAATTATGTATTTTATGGGTTTTATGATCTCCATTCCAATTGCATGCATTATGATTCTAGTTATGATTATGAATCTATTTTAATATAAATTTGTGATTATTATATTGAATTGAAGAGATTTTCTATGAATTCTACTACATTGATCTTTAGGGTTCATGATATGGATTATGGGTATTTTCAATTACACTTTAAATTGATATTATTTTCATGAATTATGTATGGGTTGATATAAAGTATATGATCATGCATGTTTTCAAGTCAATTTCATGATTTTCAAGACAATTGATCATGCATTCATGTTTCAGGTTATTTTCAAGTATAAGCCTTGATCATGAATTTCAAGGAATTTTCAATGAATGATTATGAACAAATCATGATAGGTTTTAAAAGATATTTCAATAATGCTTTAAGCAAGTTCTATGAAAGTGGGTGACTTAAGACCCTAATGATGTTTTTATGAAAAGGATTTATGATGATGGAAGGCCTACACTCACATTACAAGAATCACATGATTCTCAGTTAACGACTCATGAAAAGTAATGAATGATGATGAATGAGCTATTCCTATGATATGTTTACCATTATGATATGACATGTATGACATCTCGATATTCTATTTATGCTTTTGAACATTTTTCTTAAAAGTAGGTGCCAATTAGTATGGTACCTGGAATACCATAAATGATCGTGGATTAATTTTTTTATAATCCAAAGTTCATTAGTAGTATGGAAATTGGGTATGGCACTCATGATGATATGCGCTATTATAATATTTATATTTCTAGTAAAACTACATCATGCTTATGATATGTATTACGTGGGATGTTAACTTAGCTAGAGAGGAATTTGAGGTTGGGGCTCGACCTAAGCCTTAGTAGCAACCTCTAGTCCCTTAAATTATGTTTCCACCATAGGATTTCTTTTGCCAATATGGCCTCTTAATGATGATAATGTTTGACGGAGTCTACCTTGGCAAGTTCACTCCTTCCTTCTTAATATGGGTATCATCTGATTCCATGTTATGGCTCGCATGGTCTTAGTGTCGGTTATGGTTATATCCCACATATGTATGGTCCATAAAATGTTTTAAATGACGAATCATCTCTTTAATTTTATAAGATACTCGTATGGTTTGTTATGTATTTCCCTTTCTTGTGATTACTTATGATTTACTTATGAGTTTTACATTGACCATGTCTTATGTCTTGTGATGCTTTTAAAAGATTTTTACAATGTTTTGAAGGTTGGTCATTTGTGTAATATGGTTTAAATATGCATTGCATTGCCTACATACTTAGTACATTCAAATGTACTAACACATACTTTATTTTGTACATTATATTACAATGTAGTAATGGATGCTCCATCGTATTCTTGTGGCTAGTTGGTGATTTATTGACGATTGAGTGGTGAGTCCTCATGCTTCTAGGGAAAACCAAGTCTATCCTTCTTTTTGACATTATTATACTATGTTTGTACATTGAGACTATTCCATGTCATGTCATCACTTTATTTGAGGGTGAACTAGGAATATTGCATGTCTCCGCCTATGTATTCATGTAGAGACATGTTGGATATATGTGTAAGGAGTCTATGTTGCCTTGATTTTCTCTAGTTACTATGTCTTCTTGGACTTTTATGAGTTTCTACTTATTGTTTACCTTATGTATTCTTATTATATACTACGAAACTTGGTTGGAGTTTCTTTGGAAATCCTAATCATTGTGTCATGGCTAGGCCCTAGTTTGGATCGTGACAAACATGGTATCAGAGCAGAAGTGTGAGATCCCGAAAGCCAAAAAGTTGGAACAAAAGAAAATTTATCAAAGTGTAATTATCTTTGAGTCTACGTCTCCCTGGACGATTCGTAGTCACTTCTAAGACTCGTCTAGACAAGTTGTAGAGTGCCCTCTTGAGCATTATTCAGTACCATCCTCAGGAGGCATCCTATGACTCAATAGGAAGAGTCATCGTCCTATTAATGAGTCGTAAGGATGACTCATGAAAAACTTCAGACCTACAAGATGAATGACTTTGACAATTCATAAAGATGTTTACGAGTCGTTGATATGAATCATAAGAAATGATCAAAGACCCCAAAAATAGGGTTTTTCTCAGACATGCAAGATGAGTCAGGTTGACGACTCGTGAACATGACGATGAGTCCTATGCTTGACTCGTAAGAAAACTCCTGAGGCTTGATTTTGTAGGTCTTTCTCAGGCCTGCATTATTACTCAAGTGTACGAGTCATAGACTTGAGGACGAGCCATAAAGTTGGATTCTTAGGGTCAAATTCTAAGTTTAATAAAGGGAAGTCTTGTCTTTTCCCAAAGTTTGGTTCAATCAAACTAGACAAAATAATAGTTAGGTTCAAGCCTATAACTACTCATCCCTTAAAAATTCCCTCAATTCTAAATCATTCATCTAAATTCTCCTAAGGCAAGAACACAATTTCTCTAAAGGTTTGTCTCCAAGTTTCAATCCTTGGGTTTCAATTCCACTAAGGTTCTTCATTAATTTTGAGTAGATTTCACCAAGGTATGTAGGGATTAATCCATGGGTTCCTTTTACCCATGGAGTCCAAAGATTTTTCACAAAGTTTTCTTCAATTTTCAAGTCTATTAACCCTAGTTTTTTATGAAATGCATTGGGCTATTTCAATTTCACTTTAGATGTTATCAATGATCATTATAAGCACGTTTCATATGAATTGCTTGATTTTGAGTTGAATTATGAATGCACATGCACAAAGCTATTTCCAATTATGATTATAAAGTTAAAGATGATTTTAATGAGTTCACTATGAGTTCAATGATTTTCAAAGAAAAGTTTTTATAAATGAAACTAAGATTATGATTTAATGATAAAAGTTATGATGATGATGATCAGTTATGATCCAAGATAGTTATGATGGGTGATAAGTACAATTCTCACATAATCATATTTAAAGATGGTGATAAGGACAATTCTCACAAAAGTTATGGGTTCCTATGAATAACTAAAGTTAATGAGCTACTCTTAATATGTTTTATAAGTATGGATTCATAGGTAGTTACTATTTTTCCCTATAATGTTTATAATCACGTTTTAATGAATTCTGTTGGGATATTGACTAAGCACCTAGAGAAATTATAGGTGGGGTTCCTTCCGGTAATGTAGTTAGTTACCCAAGGAAATCCAAGTAGAAACCTTGTCACAACCCAAACCCGGACAATGATGGCATCTACTATAACCCTCGAGTAGACAAGCCAAACCCAAACCATGCGGAAGTAAAACCTTAATTTATTTAAATAATAAATAACATAAGAAGGTAGAAGCAAACAGAATATAACAAAATAATAGGTGGGCCAGGGAATAGATACGTAAATACGATATAAAATATACAAAAGGCCCGATAGTGACAAAAAATGATAAACTAACACTAGACCAAAACCCTAGACCTTGTATCATCTATACAGGAGCTACTAAGTACAAATGCTAACAATGCACAGATACACAACAAAGATCAAACTATGCCAAAGTACAAGGTAAGTTAGTACAAAAGAGGGAAAGTAGAAAGTCTCTAAACGTCGAACTGGGAGATGCATCAAGAAGATGCAAAAGTGAAGTATGACTACCAAAATACGGGGTACTCAATAGGCATCATAGGCCGACCGAGGTTAAAAAGAATAAATATATAATAGACAGTACGATGATACTAATAACAATAAATGAGGAGCATAAACTACAAATACGGGAAAAGAGGGTACGGGAATAATCATACGGTAATCAAGTAAGTCCAACCAATCATATGATCACAACAATAATCTCAAATGATAAAATATCAGAGGAATGCACAATTGGAACTCGTAGTTAAGGCTCAATATCCTCCAAAAGTAATATGAAGCACTAGGAATAACCCTCGAGATTATCAATTAATAGGGCGCTCAGAATCATACCTCGAGCTCATCAATATTAAAATAATAACCTAGAATAGGTATCCACGGGCTGCCCAAAATTTACACCTTGAGCTTATCAAATGAAATAAAGTGTAGCCCAAAGTCAATAAAAGGGGCCGCCCAGAATCATACCTCAAGCTAAGATATCACCGATTTTCCTTAAATCCCTCTTATTTATCCATCAACCAAAAGACCTATTATCATCTTTTACTCTTTCTCTTAAATAGTGCTTTTAATACCGATAAGGTAAATAAGGCAAATAGTATGTCAAAACCATATATCAGTCAAGATGAGCAAAAAATCCCATCAAGGGCACCAAATCACTAACCTGCGACTTTAGTGTACCGAAAGCACAGTCTCGAGCCCCGACATTTCAATAACAAAATTAAGAAAGACGTGGGCATAAACCAAAATTTCATTAAACGACAACCAAAACCAAGCAAATCAAGAAAATGTCATCCTAAGCTCAATTAAACTAGGAGCAGGATCTAAGGACTCTAATTGATGCAAACAACCCAAGGTATCACCTAGACTAAGGATCAAACAACTAAAACTCAAACTAGTCACTAATGATGATCATCGGTTCCTAATTGCTCAATGAGACATCAAAACTTAAATCACCAACCTAATCATGAATTACTACTAAAAATATATCAACTCTAACCAAGCCAAGTCTACTAAGAGTAAGTCGTAACCTACCTCAAGCCAAAACCTCACCCGAACTACTAAACTTGAGTCTTTCCTTTTCGGGCTACCTCCAAATGATGCAACTCTATCAAATTATCGAAGAACACATCAAAACAATTCCAAAGAAAGAATTCAAAACACACAAACAACCTAAAACTCATTTTGAACACCTAGCAAACTGAACCAAATGTCATTCTAGACCAAACTCGAAGTTCTAGAGCTAACCGCACTGATGAAATTTTCATCCCAGTGCATTTACAGAAAATATTGACCAAAGTCAAACTTGGCCAAAACTTTAAAGTTTTAACGACAAATCTCATAAACTCTAAATGAAGACTCCAAAAGCTAAACCAACCTTTCAGCCAAACCAAAATGGACCTTTCGAAGCTGATTGAACTGTCAGAATTCTCAAACGACACCTGAATCATTGAATGTTGACTAAAGTCAACTATTTCAAACCTTAAACCTCTAAAATGGCCAAACTACCTTAAAACCCAACTGAACACCTAGGGAATCATTTCACCCTTCCCAACATCACAAAGAGCTAAAAATAAGCCACGGAAGGTGTAAAATGGTAAAAACACATAAAAATGAAAATGACCTTGGACGTCATTACAACATCCACTACAAAAAGGACTTTCTTCCATGAAAGTCAAGGAAGAAAGTATCTGGTGGCTCAAAAAGGTGAGGATATCGAGTTTTCATGCCCTGCTCTGTCTCTCAAGTAGCCTCTTCGACCAGACGATGCCTCCACTAGACAAGGAAGAAAGTACCTGTAGCTCAAAAAGGTGAGGATATCGAGTCTGCATGTCCTGCTCCGTCTCCCAAGTAGCTTCTTCGACCAGATGATGCCTCCACTAGACTTTCATAGATAGGATCTCCTTAAACCTCAACTTTCTAACCTTCCTATCCAAAATGGCTATAGGTTCCTCCTCAAAGGCTAAGGACTTATCAAATTGAACCGAATCCCACTGAAGCACATGAGACTCATCTGGGATGTACCTCCATAGCATTGAAACATGGAACATAGAGTGAACACCTAAATGTGTTTGGGGGGGGGAAGGACAACTCATAAGCTACCTCCCCTACCCGTCTCAAAATATCAAAAAAGCCAATAAAGTTGGGGTTGAGCTTACCCCTCCTCCCAAATATCATCATGCTCTTTATGGGCAATACTCGCAGGAATACCCAATATCCAACCCTAAACTCCAAAGGTCACACCCTCCAATCAGCATAACTCTTCTGCCTACTCTAGGCAGTATGGAGCCTCTCCTGGATCATACAAACTCTATCCATCAAGTCACGCAATAAATCATTGCCCCAAGGCCTAACTTCAAAAGCATCAAACCAACCTACTGGGGAATAACATCTTCTACCATACCTCAAAAGGTGTCATCTTGATGCTCGAATAGTAGCTATTATTATATGAAAACTCTGCAAATCTAAGGACTAATCCCACACACCTCTAAAATCAATAACACAGGCCCATAGCATGTCCTCCAAGACCTGAATGGTCCTCTCTGACTGGCTAATGGTCTAAGGAAGGAAAGTTGTGCTGAGTTCAACCTGCGTACCCAACTCCTTTAATATAGACCCTCATAAATGCGTAGTGAACTGAGTACCATGGTATGAAATAATGATACTAGCACCACATGTAAATAGACTACCTCTCGGATGTAAATATGATCCAACTTCTATGAAGTATAGGTATTTGGATTGTTAAAAAGTGGGCAGACTTGGTCAATCGATCTGATGAACCAAACAGAATCAAAACCTTGAGAGATACATAGTAAATCCACTATAAAGTCCATATCTATCCGCTCCCACTTCCACTCTGGAATGGATAGTCGAAGGATTAAACCACCTGGCTTTTGATGCTCAAACTTAACCTGCTGACAAAACAATCACCTAGCCACAAAAGCTAAAATATCTTGCTTCATCCATACCACTAGTAATACATCTTCGCTGCACCAGGATGAATGGAATATATAGAACAATGGGACTTCTAAAAGATGATCCTAACTAGATCTCTAACTCTAGGAACACAGATACTACCCTCAATCCTCAAAATTCCCTTCGGATCTTAGTTCACATTCCTAGCCTCTCCACTAAGTACCTTATCCCAAATTACCCTCAACTGTGGCTCCTCAAATTGTTGTACCCGAATCTACTCCATCAAGGAAGACCTAGCCTCTACATAAGCAAGTACTATGCCTGACTCAAAAATATCAAGAAGAACCATCTAATTAGCTAGGGACTGAATGTCTGTAGTTAAAGGCCACTCCTCAATTGATAAGAATGCCAAACTTATCGCCTTCCGACACAAAGCATTTTCTACTACATTTTCCTTGCCTGGGTGATAGAAGAGGGTGACATCATAGTCCTTCAGTAACTTCAACCACCTGTACTATCTCAGATTAAGGTCCTTTTCGCTGAATATGTATTGAAGACTACGATGTTCATACAAGTAACGCCTCTAAATCTTTAATGAGAAGACTACCGCCGCTAACTCCAAATCATGTATGGGGTAGTTCCGCTTATGTACCTTTAGCTACCTACAAGCATATGTAATAACCCTACCTTGCTGCATCAGAACGCAACCCAAACCAACACCAGAACCATCACAATACACTATAAATCCCTAGCCCAACAATAAGAGTACGAATCGGAGATGAAGTCAACAAGGCCTTAAGCTTCAGGAAGCTCGCCTAATACTCGCCAGACCATTGGAAGGGAACATTCTTCTGAGACAATCTGGTGAAAGGAGCTACGATAGAAGAGAACCCTTCCATAAACCATCTATAATATCCCTGCCAACCCAATAAAACTGCGAACCTCGGTAGGATAAGTGGACCTAGCCCAATCACAAACTGTCGCTATCATTCCCGAATCCACCATTTGCCATCCTTGGATACCACATGCCTTAGAATGCCATAAACTCAAGACAAAATTCACACGTAGTGAGTTTGGCATACAAATATTGATCTCTCAAGGTCTTAAGTACTATGCTTAGGTGTTGCTCATGCTGCTCTCTGCTCCCGGAGTAGACTTGAATTTCATCAATGAACACAATGACAAAAGAGTCTAAGTAGGTCCTAAACACATGGTTCATTAAATACATGAATGTTGCGGTGGAATTAGTCAACCCAAAAGATATGACTAAGAACTCATAGTGCCCGTATCGAGTCCTAAAAGCAGTCTTAGGGATATTTGACTCCCTAATCCTCAGTTGGTGATACCCTAACCTCAAGTCTATCTTAAAGAACACTATTGCACCCTAGAGATTCTTAAATAAGTCATCAATCCATGGTATCAAGTATCTATTCTTGATGGTCACTTTATTCAGCTGCCTATAATCAATACACATGCATAAAGTACCATCCTTCTTTTTCACAAATAGAACAGAAGCACCCTAGGGAGACACACTAGCCTGATAAACTCCTTACTCAAGAGGTCTTGGAGATGCACCTTAAGATTCCTCAATTCAACTAGAGCTATCTGATATAGTGAAATAGAGATTAGCTAAGTACCCATATCAACTTCAATGCCAAAATCAATATTACACTCAAGAGGAAGACCAGGTAAGTCAATGAGAAATACATCAGGGAAATCTTAGACCACTGGAACAGAATCAATAAAAGAAGTGTCAGCACTAGGGTTACGGACATAAGCAAGATAGGCTAGACACCCCTTTCCTACTACTCATTGAACCCTAAGAAAGGAAATGACACCATATGATGCATGACTAACTGGACCTGTCCACACAACTAGAGGAATGCCAGGCATACACAAAGTAACACTTTTGGAGAAGCAATCCAAAATTGCATGATGAAATTCATAGTTAGAATCAAGTCAAAATCTACTATATCTAGCACAATCAAGTACTCTATAGTATCACTGAAGAATCACCTATGGAGGTAGCTACACACATAGGCACAAGCAATGGCTCACAGAAAGTATTCCATGGAGTAGCATAATGAGCAAACATAAATGAGTAAGTGGACCCCAGATCAAATAAAGCATAAACAGGTTGATAAGAGATGGAGAATATACTTGTGACACTAGCATCTGATGCCTCCACCTCCGGCCTACCTAGAAAAGCATATATGTGAATGCGTCCACCTCTACCACCTGTCTGGCCTGCCTGGGGACCTCCCTTAGTACCTTGAGGCTCACCTCTACCACACTGCACATTCTTTCTAGATGGCTAAACTGGGGCCATTAGGGCCTAAACCTGTTGACCCTGCTATTTTTGGCACCTACGGTGGATAATAGTAGGACATTCCTTAGAAAAATGACCTATCACACCACACTCATAGCATGATCCTCTGAATGAAACACCATATGATGTCCCAGTTGGACTTGAATAGCCACCATGGCGTGTATACCCGGATGCCTGACCCTAAGAATACTAACTCGAAGTCTTACCGCTCTAACCGTTGGTACCTACTTATCCACCATTATTAAGTTGTAAGGTTGTATGTACCATTCTGCTAGGTGGATACTGCTATGGATGGCCTCTTCCAAAAGAACCCTTACCATATGACTGGCGTTTTTAAGCTACCTTGGCGACGAGACCTCTTATCGCTACCTCTGTAGGCCTCACAACATATAGCCTCAATAGTGTAGGCATGATCTACTATCTGTAAGAATGAACAACTCAATGTAACCATTGCTATCTAGCCAACCTCAAAGGAATAGATAACCCTCTAACAAACCGATGCACTCACTCCTCCTTTGTTGACATGATCATGGTAGCATGCCTGGAGAGCTCATAGAATCGAGACTCATACATTATAACTGTCATCAATCCCTATACCGGAATTATGAACTCATTTATCAGTATCTCTCATAAGTTGTGGGGTACATACTTCTCTTAAAAAGCCTTAGAGAACTGAGTCGATGACATGGGTGGCGATCCTGCGGGTCTGCAGCTAAGATATAATTACTAACACTACTTCACTGGTCCATCCATCTGAAAAGTAGTGTAATCGACCCCATGGGACTCTATCAATCTGATGTTATACAACCTCTCCTTCTAACTAACCAAAAACTCATAGGTATCCTCACTCGCAGCACGTGAGAACTTGGGAGGGGCCAATCTAATAAATCTACCCAACATCTTTTGATCCTTCGCAGCCATAACCGGCCTAGCTGTGATATGCTGAATAACTATAGGGATAGGCTAAATCATTGGACGAGGAGCGGTAGTAGTGAGCTATAGAACTGGGGTTTGATTATACTGTTCTTTGGGCTGCCCTAAAGTTTGTGCCTTCTCTCGGACCTAAGGTCTATCTTAAGTTCTAGGTAGTTTCCCTTATCGAGACATCCACTCTATGAAGTTGAGGATCCGGGCCAGAGTATCCAATAACAATGGGCTGGCCACAAATCTGGGTGGGGGCTGGGTTGGATCCTCCTTCGCCGGCTAATGCTCGAACAACTAAACCTTTATATCTAGCTCTAGCACTATTATTGTGGCTTGAGATATACCTCGGCCTCTATGTTGGCCTCGACCTATACCCAAGCAGGAGATCCATCTATAGGTGCAGGGGGCTTCATCCTCCTAGAGTAGATATCATCCTCGCCATCTGAGAAAGAGTAAAAGAAAAGGATTTAGAGTTGTTCATCTTTAGTAGCGCATGATTAGAGACAAGAATAGTGAATTAATTCCTAACAATGTCCTATAGATCCTGAAGATTTGATACGGATGTTATCATACTGATTTGTAGTGCTCTACTAGACACTTGCTCCTGCAATAATGAGATTGGTGAACCTAAGCTCTGATACCACTCTATCACAACCCAAACCCGAGCTATGATGGAGTCTACTATAACCCCCGAGTAGACAAGCCAAATCCAAACCAACCAAAAGTCAAACCTCAATTTATTTTAATAATAATAACATAAGAAGGCAGAAGAAAAGAGAATATAATAAAAGAATAGGCAGGCTAGGGCATAGATAAGTAAGTATGGCATAAAATATACAAAAATCCCAATAGTGACCAAAAATGATGAACTGACATTAAACCAAAACTCTGAACCTGGAATCACCTATATATGAGCTACTAAGTACAAAAGCTAATAATGTGCAAATATATAACACATATCTGACTATCTAAAAGTACAATTGTAATTTAGTACAAAAGAGGGAAAGTAGTACGATGAGTGTGGCTTGAACTGGGAGCTGCATCAAAAAGATGCAGAAAAGCAGTATGAATACTAAAACATTGGGTACTCAGTAGGTATCATAGGCCGACCAAGCTCAGAAAGGATAAATATATAATAAGCAATACGATGATACTAATAATAATAAGAGTGGAGTATAAACTACAAATTTGGTAAAAGAGTGTACGGGAATAACCATACGATAATCAAGTAAGTCCAACCAATCATATGATCACAACAACAATCTCAACTGATAAAATATCGGAGGAATGCATAATTAGAACTTGTAGCTAAGGCTCAATATCCTCCAAAAGTAACATGAAGCGCTAGAAATAACCCTCAAGATTATCAATTATTGGACGCTCAGAATTATACCTCGAGCTCATCAACATTGAAATAATAACCCAGAATAGGTATTCATGGGTTGTCCGAAATTTACACCTTGAGCTTATCAAATGAAATAAAGTGTAGCCCAAAGTCAATAAAAGGGGCGCCCTAAACCATACGTCGAGGTCATCAACTATGAATTTCCATAAATAAGATATCATTGTTTTTTCCTTAAATCCATCTTATTCATCAATCAACTAAAAGTCCTATTATCACCATTTACTCTTTCTCTTAAACGGGTCTTTTAACACCGCTGAGGTAAATAAGGAAAATAGTATATCAAAACCATATATCAGTCCACCCGAGCAAAATCCCATCAAGGGCACCAAATCACTAACTTGAGACTCTGATGTACCGAAAGCACGACTTCAGGCCCAACATTTCAATAACAAAAGTAAGCAAGATATGGGCATAAACCGAAAGTTCATCAAATGACAACCAAAACCAAGCAAGTCAATCAAATGGCATCCTAAGTTCAATTCACCTAGGAAAAAACTCTAAGGATTCTAATCAATGCAAACAAGCCAAGGTATCACCTAGACTAAGGATCCAACAACTAAAACCCCAAACTAGTCACTAATGATGATTATCGGCTCCTAATTGCTCAATGGCATGTCAATACTTAATTCACCAATCTAATCATGCATTACTATTCAAAATATACCAATTATAATCAAGCCAAGTCTAACTATAGTAAGTCGTAACATTGACCCACACCCCAAGCTGGTAAATACTGTGATACCCGTAATGGTAGCCCATTAGCTGAGTTGGCTCCTCAAAATTAATTTTTTAATGGTAAAGAAGTGGTTGCTAAATCAGGTGAATCTAGTTTTCCAAGAGCTGACAAGGAACCAAAATCAAAACCACCTTCTCCATTCCGACAAAATTTCAAAAGAAAAAAGAGAAGTAGTGTTTTGAGAAGATCATTGTCATGCTTAAATAGGTATAGATTAATTTACCTTTTATTGATGTTTTTCAGGGTATCCCAAATTATGCCAAGTATTTCAAGAACATTTTGGCCAATAAGAGCAAGTTGGCAAAATATAAGATAGTAGCACTCACTAAGGAGTGGAGTTCTAGAATTTTGAACAAGGTCAAGCTCTTAACCAAGAAAAAATATCTTGGGAGTTTCACAGTGCAAGTAACTATTGGTAAGTGTAGCAATGCTAGAGGGCTCTATGATTTGTGTACAAGTATCAACTTGATGCCTGGATCCATTCTCACGAAATTGGCCTTGGGAGACCCAAGCCTACTACAATTTTATTACAATTAGATGATCGGTCTGTGGCTAAACCAGATGGTATAATTCATGATGTTCTAGTCCAAATGAGATCTCGTATCTTCCCTGTGGAGTTTGTTGTTCTAGACTTTTAGCCTGACTCATAGGTCCATTTCATCTTAGAATGCCCATTCATAGCAATATGAGGTGCATCGATGGATGTAGCTACTGGAAGATTGACTATAAGAGCACATGATAAGGTAGAAAAGTTTGATGTATATCAAGCATTGAAGTTGCCTATTGTCTATGAGTAGTTATCTGCAATAACTATGATCGATGATGAAATGGCAACTCAGTGTGTGTTAGAAAAATACCCTTTGGAGAAAGTGTTAGTGGGTTAAGATATTGAAGGTCATGTTGACGCAAAGAAAATAGCCAGTTTGTTAGATGTCATAACCCAACCCTATAGGCCATGACTGGGGGTCCGACCTGGACCCCCATATACAAAACTATCAGATATAAAAACTATACATATGAACCCTAGTGGGTGATAAATTTTCATACATGTGTAGCCTCTTTCATTTGCATCATGTCATGTTGCAAGCAAGCCGACAAGGCTGCCATAGCATTATAATATTTACAACTCATTGTACAACCATAATCGAACAAAACTCACACATAACACACATACATATATCTATAGACCTCTAAGAATAGTAACGGTAACATAAGGTAGGTCAGGTCCCCCGCTGTACCCCTGAGTAAACAAATATATATATAGGAGGACTATTACCCAAAGGCTAGGCTCTGGAATAGTGGAGCCCTTCCAACATAGCTGAGTAGAAATCCTAAGCTGGCAGATCTCTGAAATAAACATCTGTACCTACGGGCATGAAACGCAGCCCCATGAAGAAAAAGGGTCAGTACAATATATTTACTGAGTATATAAAGTATAACACAATATAAGTGAGATTACAGTAGAATTAGGGGTGCAGGAAACAAGTATAACATTTAGTAAATCACTGCACCTGCATCTTATAAAATAAGGGCATGTATGTCATCCTCGCATACCGTGCCCAGCCTGCTATGAGGCTTGGTGTTATCATATCATCATATAAGGCATCATACTATCGTATACGACGTCATCTCATATATTATAAATACATCATTATGTTTTTATATACATGACTATATACTGTATCTGGCCCTTTAGTGAGGGATATGGTGAAGAGAGTAGTGTATATATAACGTATAGATATACTGTATCCGGCCCATCATGGAACATGGTGTCACAAATGTTTCATTAGGTCATTATATGCATACATGTATCATACCCGGCCATCTAGTGAAGGACTCGGTAAACAATCATACTATCATAATAATCATACCATCATATATCGTACCCGGTCCTTTCTAGGACTAAGTGAATGCTCATATCATCAAATATCATACCCGGACCTTTATGGGACTCGTAATGCCCATATCATCATATATTATACCCGGCCCTTAATGGGACTCGGTCATAACCGGCCCCTCAGGGGTCTCGGTGAATAATCATGTCATTATATATTATACCCAGCCCTTTATGGGACTCGGTCATACCCGGTGCTTAATGGGACTCGGTGGAAGATGTATTAACAGCATGCATGAGTAGAATAGTGAGTCACCATATGCAATTAACTCATCATCTGAGACTCGGTATAACAATCATCATGAACTATCATTTGAGGATCAAAATGATCACCATCTCAAGTATCCTCTAAATGCCATTAGGGGCCATATCAATGGAGCTTAGGAATCATATACTTTTATTAAGATAATGCTACACAACTTATGTAATCAGAGATATTTATCATCACAGAGTCTTTAGAAATAGGAGCTTATATACTCAGTCACTACTCAACATATAGAAGGCTCGAGGGTAGTAGTTCAACTACTTTAGGACTTCTAGCATTTTGGAGTGAACATGAATCATGAGTTATGTCTAAAACTTATGAATTGAACTCCCTCCAAACTCATATCATATATCAATTCACTTATATTTAAGACATTCCAAAAGAAAGGAGAGATAGGCTTTACGTATACTACCCTTCATCATAGAGAATCCTTAAAAGGCAATAACTCACTTATGGCTAAGACATGCCAAGAGAAAAGAAGGATAGCTTCACATACTCATCACTTCCTAACGTATGGAAGGCTTGAGAAGCCTTAGTTCAATTACCGTAAAAGTGATTTCATCAAGAAGTAAGTAAGGACCGTGAATTACGCTTGGCATTTATGAGTATATTTACCCTAAATCTCATATCATTCATTACTTAACTTGAAAACATACCAAAAGAAAGGAAGAGATAAGCTTTACATATCTTTTATAGAGTAATCGTAACCACTCTTGCCTCGTCACCTTCTGAACCTATTTAACATGAAGGTAGTACTAAAATTAATAATCTTTAACTTTCCAGCTTCTAAATCCACAACTAAGAACCCATAGGAATAAATTTCTTATTCGCCTTTCTTGACTAGTCTCGACTAGTCTATTAGTTAGTTAAGAAGTTAACGGAATTCGGACATCATCTCCTCTATAACTTTACCTATCCAAACTTCCAATTACAATTTCAATTAGTATAGACAACCAAAAACAACAACCAGCAGCCAATACACAATTATACCACCTCAACATCACACCAAACAAGTGCCAAATAGCCCGCTCAAAACTATGACTCCAAAATATAGTTTTCAATCTTTATTTCGTAAAATTTTAACCACATGAAATGGGGTATCATGTGGCTGCAACCAGCAGACCTTATACCCATATTTAGACATGTTTCCATCCCTGCAACACTACAGAACAATTCCCAATATGATAGTATGATGACAACGATACTAGTTACATTTTAAGCCACTAGAATACGTCTAAACAGTCCCTACATGACCTGCAACTTCCTTCAGCCGTAGCGTCCATATTTTCACATCTCAAACTCATTTTTACACACCCATAACATGCTTTACCAAAACTTAGGGGAAGAGAATCAAGCCATACCTTAACAAATGGCTTCCCAAACTTGCTAAAAATTGGCTTCGAAAGTTCCTTAATGTGCTGAAACTTTAGCGGACTATTTGTATCATTTTGGTGCTTCTACAAACCATAAATTTACATTAATAACACATTTATTTCATTGTGGTATACCCTAGATAATTAAATCATGGAATGAAAGTCGAAGGATTACCTCAAATTGGCCAAATTTGTGGCTGCCCTCTCTTGTTCCTCAACGTTTTTCTCTTCTTTTTCCATGGATAAACATGCTGAAAATGAATTATATTTCAGCATAATGTACATATATACACCTCCTTAGAGTTATTTGATAATATTATAGATAATCTTGGTCACGTGGCAACCTTTAAGAAGTTTAAGAAAGCTTTTCAAAGAACAAAAGTACGGGGCATAACATCCTTCGTCCCTTTAGAACATTCATTGAATGTTAACTAGTATCATAAGGTCTTACGAGGACTTTAGGAATTCTTCATCATAGTTGTCATCCATAGTCCTTTTATTCATCAAATCAACTAATCTAGGAGTTTAGACTTCCTGTAGACATAGGGAACCTGTGTTCCCAATCCCTTTCGGAGTTAGCTATAAATTGAACTTTCTTGTCTGAGATAATAAATGTGGGAACTTCGTGAAATCTTACTGTTTCCTTAATATATCATCTTGCATAACCCTTAGCTGAATATATCTTCCTAACTGGAAGAAAATGGGTTGATTCTATCAGCCTATCTATCATAACCCATCGTAGATTGAGAGGTCAGCCTGTATTATAATCTATGTTAACTATTTTCATTTCCATGTTGAGATTTCCATTTCCTCTAATAGGCTACTAGGATTTTGATGCCCAATTTTTTTTATGTTGTCATACAATTTCTCTTACCCCAACTTGCAACACTTTAGGCATATTCTATTGTGCCTTTACTCAACTCTTCTTTCTAGTTCTCTTGCCCCACATCATATTGCAATCTTTACACGAACCTAAGGAGGTACTTAGATCAGCCTAGAAAATGCCTTAGCATTTCCCCACTAGTCTTCATGCAGGCTTTATATTATCTCTTACCTCCTTCGGCTGATGTCAGGGCTCACTATGGCTTTTGCCTTCAATACTAGTCATGTCTCAATAGTTTTTCCTCAAGCCATCATATACTTCCCTTTGGTGTATCCGAAATATTGAAATCACCCTGTTGTTATTGAATTCTTATTATTTTTATCAAGTAACCACTTGATCTCACCCTTAACATACCAACATTCGTAGGTTGCATAACTATTCTTGTATAATTTGTACCAAGTGCGTTCTATTTTAGTCATAGCCTTTCCTTCTTTTGTCTTACTCTGCTCCACACATTTCATTGTATTGACACGTAGTTGCAGTCTATTTTTTCATACTTATTTTACTTCCTTTACTTACTCTTAAGTTTTCTCATACCAATATTGACCTCCTCGTTACCATTAAAATCACTTTAGTAATTAACTTATTTCTTGAGGTCAGCCATACTCGTAGTTTAGTCAAATCTCATTCTTATTATGGACAAGGCATACTACAACCCTGTATCTCATTCTCTTTTTATTTTTAGGAATATTTGGGCAGAGTTTCCTTTGTATTTCTCCCTATCTCAACACCTGCACGCAGAAAATGCCAACAATGCCTCACAGGGCCAACATATATATTTATATCATGTCATATCGTAGCCACACAGAGTGCCCAATATCAATAATAGTATAACCTGATGGACTTATCTCATATGTCCAACTAAACTACACTTGTTACACTTTCTTGTCTACCTTTCCTTTCAATTTCAACTTTACATTTCAAGCGTACTTCAATACTTTACCTGACATATATCCTTCATGCTGTTGCTTACCTGTGTGCTTAGCAACTTCAATTATCGTCAGTCACTTACTGAAGTCAAAGGTTAGTATAAGGAATTTCATTCCCTACGACTCGACTTTATCTTACGATCTTAGATTTAAAAGAAAGGTAATATCCTAAATGTCCTATAGCCTCCTATTTATAGATGTGGTGCACAACACACCAATAAATAAGACTCTACTAGACACGGTCTATAAACACTACAAGGACAAACTGCTCTGATACTACTTCTGTCATAACCCAACCTCGTAGGTCGCGACTAGGGTCTGACCTAGACCCCCGTATATAGAACTATCATATATAAAAACTATACATATGAACCCAGTGGGTGATGAATTTTCATACATGTGTAGCCTCTTTCATTTGCATCATATCATGAAAAGGCAGGAGAGCCGATAAGGCTGCCATAGCATCATAACGTTTACAACTCATCGTACAACTATAATCGAACAAAATTCACACATAACCCACATACATATGTCTACAGACCTCTAAGAATAGTAACAGTAACATAAGGCGGGACAGGGCCCTAATTGTACCCCTGAGTAAACAAATATATACATAGGAGGACCAGTACCCAAAGGCTAGGCTTCGGAATAGTGGAGCACTTCCAACATAGCTGAGCGGAAATCCTAAGTTAACGGATCTCCGAAATAAATATCTATACCTGAAGGCATGAAATGCAGACCCCAAAGAAAGAGAGTCAGTACGATACATATACTGAGTAATTGAGTATATAAAGCATAACATAGAATAAGTTCGATTACAGCAGAATTAGGGGTGCAGAAAACAAGTATAACATTTAGTAAATCACTGCACCTGCATCTTATAAAATGAGGGCATGTATGTCATCCTTCCATACTGTACCCAGCCCGCTATGGGGATCGGTGTTATTATATCATTGTACACGACATCATACCATCGTATACGACATCATCTCATATGTTACAAATACATCATCATATTTTCATATGTATGCCTATATATTGTATCCAGCCTTTTAGTGAGGGACTCGGTGAAGAGAGTAATGCACATATAACATACAGATATACTATATCCGGCCCATCATGGGACTTGGTGTCATAAATATTTTATTAGGTCATCATATGCATATATGTGTCATACCCGGCCATCTAGTGAAGGACTCGGTAAACAATCATACTATCATAATAATCATACCATCATATATCGTACCCAACCCTTTATGGGACTCGGTCATACCCGACCTTTTTTGGGACTTAGTGAATGCTCATATCATCAAATATCATACCCGGACCTTTATGGGACTCGGTGAATGCCTATATTATCATATATCGTACCTAGCCCTCTATGGGACTCGGTCATACCTAGCCCCTCAGGGGTCTCGATGAATAATCATGTCCTCATAAATCATACCCGGCACTTTATGGGACTCAATCATACTCGGCCTTTCATGGGACTCAGTGGAAGATGTATTAACAGTATATACGAGTAGAATATTGAGTCACCATATGCAATTAACTCATCATCTGAGACTCGATATAACAATCATCATGAACTATCATTTGAGGATCAAAATGATCACCATCTCAAGTATCCTCTAAATATCATTAGGGACCATATCAATGGAGCTTAGGAATCATATACTTTTATTAAGATAATGCTACACAACTTATGTAATCAGAGATATTTATCATCAAAGAGTCTTTAGAAATAGGAGCTTATATACTCAGTCACTACTCAACATATAGAAGGCTCGAGGGTAGTAGTTCAACTACTTTAGGACTTCTAGCATTTTGGAGTGAACATGAATCATGAGTTATGTCTAAAACTTATGAATTGAACTCCCTCCAAACTCATATCATATATCAATTCACTTATATTTAAGACATGCCAAAAGAAAGGAGAGATAGGCTTTACGTATACTACCCTTCATCATAGAGAAGCCTTAAAAGGCAATAACTCAACTATTATAGGAGTTCTAATACTATGAAGTGGGTAAGAATTATGAGTCATTCCTGGAGTTTTATGAATGGAATTATTCCCATATTTCATATACAAACCACTTATGGCTAAGACATGCCAAGAGCAAAAAAGGATAGCTTCACATACTCATCACTTCCTAACGTATGGAAGGCTTGAGAAGCCTTAGTTCAATCACCGTAAAAGTGATTTCATCAAGAAGTAAGTAAGGACCGTGAATTATGCTTTGCATTTATGAGTATATTTACCCTAAATCTCATATCATTCATTACTTAACTTGAAGACATACCAAAAGAAAGGAAGAGATAAGCTTTACATATCTTTTATAGAGTAATCGTAACCACTCTTGCCTCGTCACCTTCTGAACCTATTTAACATGAAGGTAGTACTAACATTAATAATCTTTAACTTTCCAGCTTCTAAATCCACAACTAAGAACCCATAGGAATAAATTCCTTATTCGCCTTTCTTGACTAGTCTCGACTAGTCTATTAGTTAGTTAAGAAGTTAACGGAATTCGGACATCATCTCCTCTATAACTTACACTATCCGAACTTCCAATTATATTTTCAATTAGTACAGACAACCAAAAACAACAACCAGCAGCCAATACACAATTATACCACCTCAACATCACACCAAACAAGTCCCAAACAGCCCGCTCAAAACTACGACTCCAAAATACGGTTTTCAATCTTTATTTCGTAAAATCTTAACCACACGAAATGGGGTGTCATGTGGCTACAACCAGCAGACCTTATACCCATATTTAGACATGTTTCTAGCCATGCAAAACTACAAAAAAAATCCCAATATGACACTATAATAACAACGACACTAGTTATATTTTAAGCCACTAGATACGTCAAAACAGTCCCTACACAACCTGTAACTTCCTTCAGCCATAACGTCCATATTTTCATTTCTCCAAATAATGTTTACACACCCATAACATGCTTAAACCTTTACCAAAATGTGGGATAAGAGAATCAAGCCATACCTTAATAAATGGCTTCCCAAACTTGCTGAAAATTGGCTTCGAAAGTTCCGTAACGTGCTGAAACTTTAGCGGACTATTTGTATCCTTTTGGTGCTTCTCCAAACCATAAATTTACATTAATAACAACTTTATTTCATCATGGTATACCCTAAATAATAAATTCACTGAATGAAAGTCGTAGGCTTACCTCAAATTGGCCAAATTCGTGGTTGTCCTCTCTTATTCCTCAACGTTTTTCTCTTCTTTTTCCAAGGATAAACATGCTGAAAATGAATTATATTTCAGCATAATGTACATATATACACCTCCTTAGGAGGTGACACATGGCATCCCCCTAGGGGTGACATGTGGCAGCCCCCTAGGGTGCCACCTCATGCCATGCCTCCAATCCTTAGCTTCCACATGGCAGTGTGGGGTCCACCCAAGTAGGTGAGTCATTTACTTGGTCCAAGTAGGTGCATCACCTACTTAGTCCAAGTAGGTGCATCACCTACTTGCTTCCAAGTATGTGCTATGCCTCCTTTTGCCTCTTCCATGGGTTCGTAATCTCATCTCACTTTAAGAACCTATGTAATCCTTGCTACGTAAGCTCAATATGTATTCCAGTAGCTTAAGTATGTAAGACATCCAAGTTGGTAGCTTACGCAAGTAAGTTGAGTTCCATGAATTATTATTTTGGCCCCCAACTTGTTTCAAATCCTTATAACCCTATCTCCAACCTTCTCACTTATGGTGCATCACATACTCCCTTCCTTAGAGTTAGTTGATAACATTATAGATAATCTTGGTCACGTGACAACCTTTAAGATGTTTAAGAAAGATTTTCAAAGTACAAAAGTACGAGGCATAACATTAGACATCCCAAATGCGAGTGTATTGAAAAATAATGTGGAGTCATTGGATAGTGTGTTGGGTCCTTCACCCAAACCATCAATAGAGGAATCTCCTGAATTGGAGTTAAAGCCGCTTTCAGACCATCTTGGGTCTACCATTCTCGGTGTCAATAATACTTTACCTATAATCCTTTCTTCTTCTTTGTCTGAAGTACAAGTCATGGTAGCTTTAGAGATGCTCAAAAGGTGAAACAAAAGTAACAGGAGGGCAAATAGATGATCTACATAGGATTAGCCCAGCTTTGTGTATGAACAAGATTTTCATAGAGGAGGGGCATAATACAATTGCACTGTCACAGTGCAGAATGAATCCCATAATGAAAGTTGTCGTAAGAAAAGTAACAATTAAGTGGTTAGACGTATGAATAATATATCCCATTTCAGATAGCAAGTGGGTGAGCTTAGTTCAATGTGTCCTAAAAAGGATGGGATGACTGTGATAACCAATGAGACAAATGAATTATTCCTGTAATACCCCCGGTATTTGATGATCGGACTATGATAAAATAAGTTAAAGCATTCCAAAAATAGTCTCGGTGGATTTTTAGGATCCATTTATCGAAAGATAAATTTTTTAAGAAATTACACAAAACAGTAAAGGTGTGCGTCAAGTCCACATTGTGGAGTTTCTCTCCCACAATGCAATTTTTCCCCAAGTCAAAATCTGGCCAAAATCTCATTCGCTCAAAATTGGCCTATCTAGGACCAAGTCCGAGTCACAGACTTGGCGTAGGTTTTCTGTCCAATTAGTATTTAATGAACCTGGATATTTTTAGGACCTAATTGGACTACATAAACTACCCTAAGACCCTAATTTCATTCATTCTACCACAATTCACTTATTCAAATAATTCTCTCTCTACAAAAGCTCTCAAAGACTCCATTGAAGATCATCAAGGAATTCTCTCAAGCTCTCCATCAAAACTCCTTTATTTCTCAAGTTTCTTTTGTCTTGTAACTCAAAGTATGTGGGTATTTGATCCTAGGATACTTTCACCCATGGAGCCCAATAAATTCTCTACTTTTTCAATTAATTAAAATATATATTTTTATCGGCTTTATGATCTCCATTCCAATTGCATGTATTATTATTCTAGTTATGATTATGAATCTATCTTAATATAAATTTATGATTATTGTATTGAATTGAAGAGATTTTCTATGAATTTTACTACATTGATCTTTAGAGTTCATGATATGGATTATGAGTATTTTCAATTATACTTTCAATTGATATTATTTTTATGAATTATGTATGGGTTGATATAAAGTATATGATCATGCATGTTTTCAAGTCAATTTCATGATTTTCAAGACAATTGATCATGCATTCATGTTTTCAGCTTATTTTCAAGTATAAGTCTTGATCATGAATTTTAAGGGATTTTCAATGAATGATTATGAATAACTCATAAAAAGTTTTTAAAGATGTTTCAATAATACTTTAAGTAAGCTCTACGAAAGAGGGTGACTTAACACCCTAATAATGTTTTTATGAAAAGGATTCACGATTATGGAAGGCCTACACCTACATTACAAGAATCACATGATAATGAGTTAACGACTCATGAAAAGTAATGAATGATGATGAATGAGCTATTCCTATGATATAATATAATATGTATGACATCTCGATATTCCATCAATGCTTTTGAATATTTTCCCTAAAAGTGGGTGCCAATTAGTATGGTACCCGGAATACAATAAATGATCGTGTATCAATTTTCTTATAATCCAAAGTTCATTAGTAGTATGAAAATTGGGTATAGCAACCATAATGATATACGCTATTATAAGATTTCTATTTCTAGTAAAACTATATCATACTTATGATATTTATTTTGTGGGATGTTAATTTAGCATAAATAGAACTTTGAGGTGGGGGCTCGATCTAAGCCTTAGTAGCAACCTCTAGTCCCTTAAACTATGTTTCCACCGTAGGATTTCTTTTGCCAATATGTACTCTTAATAATGATAATGTTGAATGGAGTCTACCTTGGAAAGTAGACTCCCCCCTTCTCGGTATGGGTATCATCGGATTCCATATTATGGCTCACATGGTCTTAATATCGGATATGGTTATATCCCACATAGGTATGGTCCGTAAAATACTCTAAATGACTAATCATCTCTTTACTTTTATATGATACTCGTATGGTTTGTTATGCATTGTCCTTTCTTATGACTACTTATGATTTACTTATGAGTTTTGCATTGACCATGTCTTATGTCTTATGATGCTTTTAAAGGATTTTTACTATGTTTTGAAGCTTGGTTATTTGCGCAATATGGTTTTTATATGCATTGCATTGCCTACATACTTAGTACATTCAAATGTACTAACACATACTTCATTGCCTACATTATATTAAAATGTAGTGATGGATTCTCCATCCTATTCTTGTTGCTAGTTGTTTATTTATTGACGATTGAGTGGTGAGTCCTCATGCTTCTAGGGAAAACTGAGTTTATCATTCTTTTTGACATTCTTAGAATATGTTTGTATATTGAGACTATTCCATGTCATGTCATCACTTTATTTGAGGGTGATCTAGGAATATGCCATGTATCCGCTGATGTATTCATGTAGAGGCATGTTGGATATATGTGTAAGGAGTCTATGTTGCCTTGATTTTCTCTAGTTATGCTATGTTTTCTTGGACTTTTATGAGTTTTTGCTTATTTTTTACCTTATGTATTCTTATGATATGCTAAAAATCTTGGAATCCTAATCATTATGTCATGGCTTGGCCCTTGTTTGGATCGTGACAAACTTGGTATCAGAGCACAAATGTAACACCTCGAAAGCTAGAAAGTTAGAACAAAAGAAAATATATCAAAGTGTAAATATCTTCGAGTCTACGACTCTCTGGATGATTTATAGACACTTAATGTCTCACAAGCTATCTTATTACTACTTTATATCTGTCACAATTCTATGGTTACTTCTTTCAACCATAACTCATCATAGTTTATTCCTGTGTATCAATTCAGTCGATGCCTTAATATATTATTCTATCCAGACCTATTAGTCTTCTCTGAATCATCTTCTTTGGATTATAAGTCTTTTCCAACTTCGTTCTATCATACCCGTATCGACCTCCTAGTCTCTATTGCCATAAATTCAACCATTAATTTATTTTTCGAGGTCAGCCATACTCGTAGTTTAATTAAATCTCATTATTCTTGTGGACACAACCTTTCAAGACATACTACAACCCTGTATCTCATTCTCTTCTTATTTGTAAGAAAATTTGGGCAGAGTTTCCTCTATATTATTTACTATGTCAACACCTGCACACAGAAAATACCAGCAATGCCTCGCAGGGAAAACATATATATTCATATCATCTCATATCGCAGACACATAGGGCGCCCACAATTAGCAGTATGAAAATGGACTTACCTCGTATGTCCACTCGAACTGTACCTGTTGCACTTTCCTGTATACTTTTCCATTCATTTTTCAACTTTATATGCCAATCGCATTTCAATACCTTACCTGACATTTGTCTTTCATGCCTTTGCTTACCTGCGTGCTTTGTAACTTCCAGTATTGTCAGTTACTTTCATATATCGATATTGTCCTTCTGCTAAAATCACAAGTTAGTATGAAGATTTTCATTCCCTATGACTCGGCTCTATCGCACGATCTTAGATATGAAAGAAAGTAACATCCTAAATGTCCTATAGCCTCATGTCTATACATGTGGTGCACAACACACCGATAAACAAGACTCTACTAGACACGGTCTGTAGACATTCCAAGGACGAACTGCTCTGATACCACTTCTGTCATGACCCAACCCTGTAGGCCGTGGCTGGGGTCTGACCTAGACCCCCTTATGTGTATCTATAAGCTACACTTAAGTTAAACCGTGTGTGATGTGATACTATACACAAAAACCTCAATAGTTTAAAACTTGTTCATGTACATGTAGCCTTTTTCATTCGTATCATATTTTGAAAGGGCATGCGAGCCGATGAGGCTGCCATAACATAAAACAATTACAATATGTCGTATAGGCACAATTAAAATAAACTCATAAGCAACCCACATATATATATATGTCTACAGACCTCTAAGAATAGTAACTGCAACATATGGCTAGACAGGGCCCCCATCGTACCCTTGGACAAATAAATATATACATATTACTTGACAAGTATCAAAAGTTAGGCTCTGGAACAGTGGAGCGCTCCCAACATCGCTGAGTAGAAAACCTAAGCTGACGGATCCCCAATATGAAGATATGTACCTACGGGCATTAAATGCACCCCCCAAAGAACGGAGGGTCAGTACGATATATGTACTGAGTATATAAAGTATAACAACACATAACTGAGACCATAACTGCAATAGGGATGCAGGGGATAAGTATAACAATTAACAAATTACTGTACTTGTACCTTAGGATATGTAATCATATACCTCATCATATACTATGCCCGACCCTCTAGCGAAATTGATGTCATAATCATTTCATTATATTCAGATGATATCATATCATCATATATTTTACTTCATCATATCGTCGTATACGGCATCATATCATCGTATACGATATAATCATATCGTGTATGCTATCGTATTACATCCAGTTAGTAATGGGACTCAGTGTCACAAACGTATCACTCTATTTTCATATGCATGCTTAAATAAACTATCTGACCCTTTAGTGAGGGACTCGGTGAATGGAGTAGTGTATGACTATAGCGTAACATCATAATATACATACCATACCCAGCCCTCTATGGAGGGACTCAGTGTTCCTTCCTTATTTTGCCACATATACTATCATATTACAATCGTCCCAGGACTCGGTGAATAATTGTATTATCATAACATATAACATATATCACACCTCACGTACGGAATCGTCTCCTCGTGCATGGAACTGTACACATCTGGCTTGGGACGCGGTGAAAGAAGTAGTAAAGCTGCGCCCGACATAATATCCAGCCCATCATGGGATGCAAAGAAAGAAGGGTTACAGCATGCACGAGTAGAGTAGTGAGAAACTATATGCAACTAAGTAACCCTCTAAGACTCAATAAAACAGTGAAGTGAATCTTCACCTGAAGACCAAAGTAATAGTCATCTTAAATACCTTCTAAACAACGTTCAAGATCATATTAGCTGGAGTTTCAAGAATCATAGAAATGTATTGAGACAAGGTTAAACAGTTTATGGAGATAGAGAGGTTTATCATCGCAGAGAACTTAGGAATAGGAGCTGATGCATTCAATTATCCTTCATCAGATAGGAGACTCGAGGGTAGTGGTTCAACTACTTAAGCATTCTAATATCAAGTAATGAATAGAACTCATAAGTTATACCCGCATCTTATAACTAGAACTACCTCAACCTCATATCATATGCCATTATATTTATACTTAAGACATTTTAAAAGAAAAAACAGACAGACTTTACATATACTACTATTCATGATCTAGCAGCCTGGAAAGAGAATAACTCAACTATTACAGGAATCTTAACATCACAAAGTGAATATAGTTTATGAATTACATTTGGAGTTTCATGAGTGGAATTATCTTCGCCTTTCATATACAAACCATTCATAACCTATACCTAAGACATGCCAAAAGAAAAGAAGAGTAGCTCTACATACCTCTTACAGGTTATTTTTTATCCCGGTCGCCTCGTCGTCCTGTGACCTAGGTAACATGAAAGCAATATGAGTATCACCATCCTTATATATTTCAGCATCTTACATTACTTACGAGTATTCATAAAACCCATTTCCTTGCTCGCCTTCTTGACTAGTTCTTTAACTAGTTAAGGCATTAACGGAAATCGGACAACACCTCCCCTATAACGTGCCCTATCCGAATTTCCAATCACGTCCCTAATACCTACATAAAACCAAAAACATAACCAGCAGCTCATATATATATAAAATATGGAAACATTATACATTACAACCTCCGAACGACTTGCTCGACATTACGATATCCAAAATAGGATTTCTAGTTTCTATTTTGCAAAACCTTTAATCGTACAAAGCAGGGGGTGGGTCATGTGGATAAAACCAGAAGCTCCCCCACCTATTTTAGGACACATTTTGTTTCTTTAACACAAACCACACAACCAGCAGCAGCCTCCACACACACAACGCCTCATTTCGACTACAATTTAAGTATGACGACTTCAATTTCGATTGTTTCTATCATTGAGCATTTCCACGACCTTATTTATACTTACAGCAGTATACAGGGTATATAATACACTACATAACAACCCCATAAACTTCAAATTAGAAGGGAAGACCTTACCTTTCCCGAATTTGGCCAAAATTGCGCCTCGAAACTTCTTTAGTCGCGTTGAAACTGCTTGGACTGCTTGCTGTCTGTTTTGGCTGCACCAAGCTATTATTTTATACTTATAATACCTCCATACCATTGTGGTATACTCTATATAATTAATTTATGGAATGAAATCAGGACTTACCTTAGGCCATTTCTTAGGCCGTCACCCTTTTCTCCCTTAACTTAGGGTTTTCTTTTCTTTGTGTTGCTGAAGTTTTTGGTGTTTTGCTGCAGGTTTTCGATAACTTAGCTGAAGCTAAGAGTCATTTTAACATGTATATATGGGCTGCCTTGAAGGTGACACGTGTCATCCCCTTAGGGTGACACATGTCAAGCCATGATTGGCCACCGTAAAATGCTGCCAACTAGGGGCTGCCACATGGCAGTGGGGTCCCCCCCAGCAGGTGGGTCACCTACTTGATCCCAAGTAGGTGGGTCACCTTTTTCCACGTGTCATCTCCCTATGCTACCATGTGTTGTTCTTCCCTTTACCTTGTGGGTTCGTATTCTCATGTTATTTTACGTACCTATGTAGTCCGTGCTACGTAAGCTTGATACATACTCACGTAACTTAAGTATGTAAGGCTTCCAAATTACTAGCTTACGTAGGTAAATTGAGTCCTACTATTCTTTACTTGGCCTCCAACTCCTTCCGACTTCTCATGACCTCATTTCCAACTTTCCCTCCTTTGAGGTATCATATCATATTATCCCTTCCTGAGATTCATTTGATAGTATCATAGCTTTTTCGACTCACATGATAATGTCTAAGGAACTTAAGAAGACATTTTGAGCTTTAGACTGTGGGGTGTAACAATATTCTATAGAGGATATCCAGGTCATAGAGGAGTTATCCTACGAGAAGCAATCGGTCTCTATCCTAGATCGGTGGAGTATGGGGTGGTGAATTAAGGATGTAGCTTCCATCAAGGTGTTATGGCGAAATGAGAGTCACGAAGAAATAACCGGGGAAGCTGAAAGGGAAATGAAGCACAGGTATTCGTACCTATTCTCTACTTCTACATGTAATCCCAACCTTGGGACCTTTGATATTGATTGCTCGGTGAAAGTATGTGTTATTGCGAACAAAGAAACTCTCTATATAGTCGGTATAAGATATTGAGGAGGGTTTTGGGTCACATTCGAGGATGAATGTTCTAAAGGGGAGAAGGATGTTACACCCCGTACTTTTGTACCTTGGAAGGTTCTTAAGCTTCTTAAGTATCTTAAAAGGTTCTTATGTTTTTGGAAGGATTCTTAAGTTTCTTAAAGCTTCTTAAAGCTTCTCAAGCTTATTAGAAGTTACCATGGGAGACAGATACCCATAAACCTATCAAACAACTCTAAGGAATGGACAATGTGACACCTCATGATAGGGAAGATTAGAAATAGTGTTGTAAGAATCCGAAAGAAGTTAGAGACCAAAGAATGAGTCATAGGACTCGACTTACTTACGTAAGCTACCAACTGGGAAATCTTGCATACTTAATATACTTGAGTACATACAAGGCTTACTATCATGACCCATCCCCATAGGTCACGACTGGGGTCTGACCTAGACCCCCGTCTACTTAATTATGAGATGTAACAATCAATATAAGAACTATACATAAGAACCTCAGTGGGTCATAGCATTTTCATATGCCTGTAGCCTCTTTCATTTGTATCTTGTCATGAGAAGGCGTGCAAGTCAACAAGGCTGCCATAGCATCTTGATATTTATAATACATCACATAGACATAACTTAACAGAACTTACACGTATAACCCACACACATGTCTACAGACCTCTAAGAGTATTAACAGTAACATATGGTGGGATAGGGCCCCCGCCGTACCCCTAAATAAACAAATATATACAATAGACGGTCAGCACCAAAATCTATGCTCCAGAACAGTGGAGCACTACCGACATAGCTGAGTGGAAACCCTAAGCTGACAGATCCCTGAAATGAACATCTACACTTGTGGGCATGAAACCCAGCCCCCAAGGAAAGGGGGGTCAGTACAATATATGTACTGAGTATATAAAGCATAAAACATCATAACTGAGACAATAACTGAAATACGGATGCAGGGGGCAAGTATAACATTTAGCCCTCTACCGTACCTGCATTTTATAAAATAAATGCATATATGCTATCATCACGTATTATATCCGGCTTGTTTGGGGACTTGTGTAATAACTACATCATTTTATCGTCATAAGAACATATATACCATTAGCGATGTGGAACGTACAGCCCCATCCATGTATATACAAAGTACACGCCGAGGAACGATGGCCCGATCCACGTATGTTATAATAATGCTGAGGAATGATGGCCCGATCCGTATATCATATAACAATGCTGAGGTACGATGGCCCAATCCATAAATAGTATAACATGTCGTGGAACGTACGGCCCAATCTTTACATAGCAAAACATATCGAGGTACGTTCTGCCTGATCCATATATATCATAATGTATATACATGCATGTAAAACTCTGTAACATGTCAAACATCCATTAAATATCACCATAAAGCATGTTCAAGAGCCCCTAGGTATATGAGCTTACACATCCCAACACTATTCAACCTATAGGAAGCTCAAGGGTTGTAGTTCAACTACTTCAAGGACCTTATCATTCAAACATGGGTACAAGTCATGAGCTACATCTAGAATCTACAGTACCTATAGTCCAGTCTTCCTAGAAGTAGGAAAAGACAAGCTTTATATGTACCACTTTCTATCACATGGAAGACTTGAAAAGTAATGACTCAACTTGTTACAGGAGTTCTAACCAGTAGGAAGTGAACAAGAGCCTTAACTCATACTCAGAGTTCTAAGAGTGGAATAACTCCCAATTTCCTATACATAATACTTACATCTAAGTCATGCCAAAAGAGAAGAAAGGGTTGTTTCACATACTCATCCCTTTCTAACGTATGGAAGGCTTGAGAAGCCCTAGTTCGGTTACTGTAAGAGTGCTTTCATTAAGGAGTACATAAGAACTGTGAATTACACTTGGTATTTACGAGTAGCTTTACCCTCCAGTTCATATCATTCACTATTTAACTTGAATACATGCCAAAAGAAGAAAACGTTAGCTTTATATACACTACTTTTTAGCATATAGACGACTTGAGGGATGGGAACTTAACTACTTTAAGAGTTTTAACATTCAGAAGTGAGCATGAATTATGAATTATGAATTATGAATCATGTTCATATCTCATGAATAGAATTACCCCAGGCTTCATACACATATCATTTATCACTAAAATCTTAGACATGCCCAAAAGAAAAGAGAGACAGGCTCTACATACCTCTTACGAGTTACTCTTTATCCTATTCGCCTTGTCGTTCCTTGAACCTAGGTAACATGAAAGTAATGCAAGTATCAATAACCCTTAGCTTTCCAGAATCTTAGGTTACATATGATTATTCATAGAACTCAACCCCTCGCTCGTCTTCTCGACTAGTTCCTTAGCTAGTTAAGGAGTTAGAGGAAATCGGACAGCACCTCCCCTATAATATGCCCTATTCTAATTTCCAATTACATTCCTAATAACTAGAGACAACCAACAACAACAACCTACATCACATTTATAAGCAGTTCACACCAACATAAAACAACACAAACTAAAAATGACTCGCTCGAAACCACGATACCAAAATAGGGTTTTTAGTTTCCATTTTGCAAAACCTTTAACTATACGAAATGGAGGGTCGGGTGAATTCAAAAAGAATCTCCAACACCCCTTTTAGAATACTTTTAGACCCTGCAACACAACACCACACATCTGCAGTAGCACCTCACACGCACAACACCTTATTTCAACTACAATTTAACTATAACGACTTCAAATTAGGTTATTTCTAACGTCAAGCATCTATATGATATTTGTAAATTTACAGCCACTTTAAAAACATATAATACACTTCATAACAATACCATAAACTCCAAATTGAAAGAAAAGGTCTTACCTTACCCGAAATTGGCCAAAACTCGCCAAAACTTGCCTCGGAAATCTCTTGAGGTGCTGAAATGGAGTGGACTGTTTGTGCCACTTCTTCGCTGCCCCAAATTAAGATTTTATGCTATTAAAAAGCATTATATAACCGTGGTATACCTTAAATAATTAATTCACAGAATGAAAGTCAGAGGCTCACCTCCAAACGGCCAAACCCGTAGCCCCTTTCTTCTTTCCTCTAACGTGTTTCTTCAACTTTTTCTTATTTGTTCCAATTGTAAAGCTGAAGATATGGTTCCGTAGACATTTTAAGGTACACATATACACCTTCACGTGGTTGAGGAATACTTTAGATAATTAATTCATGGAGGAACATTAGAAGAACTTACCTTTAATTCTTCCAAAGCATGGCTGCCTTCCTTTTTTTGTTCTCCATGTTTTTTTCCTTCTCCTTTGGCTGGTGTTTTTGGATAGAAACTGAAATTAAGAGTCACATAACATATATATATACCTCTTTAGAAGGAATCCCCCTAGGGGTGACATGTGGCAGCCTCCTAGGGTGCCACCTCAACCCATGCAGCCAATTACATGCTGCCATGTGGCAGTGGAGTCCATCCTAAGCTACTGCATCACCTACTTAACCCTAAGTAGGTGCATCACCTGCTTGTCCAAGTAGGTAAATCACCTACTTGCTTTGAGTAGGCGCGTCATTTCCTTATTTCTCTTTCGTGAGTTCGTAATCTCGTCTTACTTCAAGAGCCTATGAATTCCTTTCTACTTAAGTTTGATGTATACTCAAGTAACTTAGTTATGTAAGACGTCCAAGTTGGTAGCTTATGCAAGAAAGTCGAGTCCTACGACCCATTACTTGACCTCCAACTCCTTCCAGATTCTTATAACCCTATTTCCACTCTTTTCTATTATGGGGTATCTCATTCTCCTTTTCTTAGAGTTATTTCATAGTGTCATATTATCTGGACCACATGATACTTCTAAGAAACTTAAGAAACATTCCAAGCTCAAGAGTGTGGGGGTGTAACACTTACATAGCAAGGATTAGATAGGTTCATAAAGTAAGACGAGATTACGAACCCACGAGGAGGAAAAAAGAGTGATACGTGGAAGCACAAGAGAGTGCCATGTGGCAGCAAAGGAGAGTTCCATATGGAATCAAGGGATAGTGCCATATAGAAGCACCTGGATCAAGGGGGTGGACCCCTCACCTTCCATGTTGCAGCCTATGGTAGGAGGAAGGGATGTGTTGGCCCAATGAGGGCTTGACATGTGTCACCACTTAGGGGTTAACACATGTCACCCCGTTGAAAGTAGCCTATATATGTTATGACTCATTCTTATCTACAAGAAAGTCATTTATCTTTCTAGTTTAAGAGACTTCTAGAGAAAGAAAGAAGAGAAGAAAAATCTAGAACTAGAGATAGAGTAGGTTCGGGCAAGGAAAAAAAAGGTAAGCCTCCTATTTTATTCCATAAATTAATTATCTAGGGTATACCACGATGTCATTAAGATGTTATTAATGTAAATTTATAGTTTGGAGCAGCACCAAAACGTTAGAAAGCAGCCACAAAGTTTGTCGCGCTAAAGGAACTTTCGAGGCAAGTGTTGGCGAGTTTCGGGAAAGGTAAGGTTTTCCCTTTCAAATTGTTTTTATGATGATGTTATAAGGTATATTAAATGTCTTCAATAAGGTTGGATATGAAAAATTGCATAAGGATGCTTGACGTTAGAAACAAACTAAATTGAAGTCGTCATAGCTAAATCAAAGTTGCGTAGGGTATTGTGATTGTGGGCCGCGGTTGTAGATAGTGTGGTTGTGTGTTGCATGGAGGTAAATGGTTCTAAAAAGGGTGTGGGTTCTTCTTGTTTCAGCAACACTACCCCGCATTTAGTATGGTTAAAGGTTTTACGAAATAAAGGTTAAAAACTCTATTTTGGTATCGTAGTTTTGAGATAGTTATTTGGAGTTGTATTGGGTAATATTGAAGTTATTTATTTATATATATGCTGGTGGTTTTTGTTTTTGGTATGTTTGTTGACATTTTTGCTGAGTGAAATCTTGGGAATGTTGAAGTTATGGGGGAGATGCTGCCCAATTTTTGGTAACTTTGGAACTAGTAACAAACTAGTCGAGGGTATTGGATAAGGAAATGATTCCTATGGGTACTTGGTTGTAGAGTTGGAAATCGGAAAGTGAAAGGTCATTAACCTCAGTATTAATCTCATATTATTAGGTCAAGGAGGTAACGAGGCGAGCTGGATTACAGTTAATCCACAAAAGGTATGTGAACCTTACCCTTTCTTTTTTTTTGGCATGTCTTAGCCTTAAGTTATATATATACGAAACTTGGGAGTCATTCTATTTATAAAGCTCTGAGTATGAGTCAAGACCCTTGTTCACTTCTGGATGTTAGAACTCCTACATTAAGTGGACTCATCGCCTTTCAAGTCTTCTGTAGGATGAAGAGTAGTACACATAAGGCTTATCTCTTTCTTTCGCTGAAATCACTTAAGGTAAGTGAAATGATGTATGAGATGAGTTTAGAGGTAATTCCATTTATAGTTTTCGGATATAATTCGTGACTCGTAGTCACTTTTGAATAATAAGGGTCCTAAAGTAGTTAGATTACTACTCCCAGGCACCTATATGTTGAATAGTAAATGGAAATATAAGCTCCTATTCTGAATGTCTCTGATTGCATAAGTTGTAGCTCTGATTGCATAAGATATGTGTATGATTATATAAATTGTGTCTTTGATTGCATAAACTGTATGGCAGTATCTCGCTACACACCTGTGGTTCCTGAGGCCCTAATTGATGAAATCTCTAATAACGTCTAAAGGGTACCTCAGAGAAGTACTTCCCTGGTCTTCAAGTGACGGTTCACTTGACTGTTTCATTGAGTCTCAGGATATAACTTAGTTGCATATGGTTTCTCACTACTCTACTCATGCATATGGTAACCGTTCTTTCACCGAGTCCCATGATAGGCCAGGAATGTTATCGTGCACATCTTTATTACTCCTTCACCAAGTCCTGAGCTGGCTATGTATATGTATGTATGAAGTATACGATGATGAAATTCCGTATATAATGAAGTTGAAGCATACAATGATGAAATTCTGTATGTGATGAAGTTATTCACCGAGTCCCGGGATGGATATATATATATATATATATGATATCATGAAAGAATCGAGTCGTACATTCCTCGGCATTGTTTTAAATTATGGATTGGGCTGAACGTTCCTCGGTATATTTTACTATGTGATAATGACACCGAGTCCTATAAAGGGGTTGGGTGCAGTATATTATGTACACTACTCTTTCACTGAGTACCCTCACTAAAGGGTCAGACACTTACGTAGGTATGTAAATACAAATATAGGGATACACTTGTGACCCCGAGCCCCATAGTAGACCGAATGTACCATGATGATATATACGATAAGATTATATCCTATATGATGATATGATGCCGTATACGATGACCTGATAAAATAATATACATGCTGAGAGGGGATGATGAAATGGTGACATGGTAATATGATGAAATAGTTATAATACTGGGTTCCTTAGTGAGCCGAGCACAACGTATGATGATATATATGACTACGTGTCCTAAGGTGCAGGTACATTAATTTGTTAATTGTTACACTTTTACCCTGCATCCTTATTTCAGTTATGGTCTCAGCTATGATGTGTTATGTTTTACATACTCATTACGTATATCGTACTGACCTACCTTTCTTCAGAGGGGGGGCTGCATTTCATGCCCGCAAGTACATATACTTACTTTGGAGATCCGCCAACTTTGGACTATCACTCAGCTATGTCGGAAGTGCTCCACTATTTCAGAGCCTTACTTTTGGTGCTAATTGTATAATGTATATAGTTGTTTATTCAGGGGTATGGTGGGGGCCCTTTCCCAGCTATGTCACTGTTAATATTCTTAGAGGTCTGTAGACATATATAGGTGGGTTGTTTACGGGTTTGATGAAGTTGTTCCTATATGGCATATTATAAATATTATTATGTTAACGCGGCCTTGTCGGCCCTTGCATGACATGATGCAAATAAAAGAGGCTAAATGTAGATGAATTTGCTATTATCCTATGGATTATTGTGTATAGTTCTTATAGTTGAGATTTATGTATACGGGGGTCTAGGTCAGACCCCAGTCACAGCCTACAGAGTTGGATCGTGATGGAAGTGGTATCAGAGCGGTCCTTCCTCAGAATGTCTACAAATCGTGTCTAGTAGAGTCTTATTTATCAGTGTGTTGCGTGCCACATCTATAAGCAAGAGGCTATAAGGCATTTAGGATATCACTTTTCTTTCATATATAAGATCGTGTGATAGAGCCTAGCAATAGGATATGAAATTCCTTTTACTAACCTTTGGTTTCAGCTGAAGAACGACATCGACGGAAGAAAATGACGGATGATATTTGATGCTACCCAGTATACATGTAAGTAATAGTGTGAAGGAGGCATGTTGGATAAGGTAAGAAGATTAAAATATAATTGAAATGTAAAGTCGAAGATTGAAGTGAAAAGTAGATAGGAAAGTGTAACGGATGTAGTTCGAGTTGGACATACGAGGTAAGTCCATTATTTTATATTTTTGTTGATATTGGGCGACCTGTGTGGCGATGATATGAATATATGTATATTGGTCCTATGAGGCACTGTTGGTATTTCCTGAGTGTAGGTTTGTGATAGTAAGGAATATAGAGGAAACTCTACCAAAAATTTTTTTAAAATGAAAAGAGAATGAGATATAAGGTTGTAGCATATCTTGAGAGATTGTATCCACGGTAATGATAAGATCCAACTAAACTAGGAGTACAACTGACTTTGGGAAATAAGTAAATTGCGGTATGGGTGGAAATTAGAAGGTTGATAGTGATATGGTGAGAAGAATGGTGATGGATATGAACGTCTTAAGACTGCCTGTGAGGTATTAAGGATGAGAATGATGAGGAAGAATAAAGGGAGTTATGTATGCTTGCTCCACCAGGTGGAATTAGTCCAGATTAAAGATCATGAATAAAGGTTAACAAATATTACCCTACGGGATTGACCATGACCAGAATATAGTTTGAATATAATAAGGATCATCATGAAAGTACGTAGGGCCTAGTAACGAAGTAACTAAATAATGTGATTGTGAGTAAGATTAGAAGTCATTATCTAGTACACAATAAGGATGAAAGTGCATAAAGCAAAAAGGGGTATTGTGTATATGTACCTCTACTGTGGAAAATAGTAAGACCCCTCAAGAATGAGGGAGGTAGCTCTACAAGACAATTGATGCTTTGCGAGTCCTTTAAGAGGAACAAATGGTATTCACTGGGATTAAGATAGTGTTATAGAAAAGCAAGAAAATGTGTCATCAGAGTATAAGTGCCCCGGAATGGAGAATCAGAAACGATTATAAGCACTAGTGATATACTGATTGGGATGAAGGAAATACGGCTTTGACTAAGCTACTACATTAGTTATATGACTCGAGTACTAGTTTTTGGACTAGATTGTGTACTATTTATCGATAATTTTAAGCACCACATGTTTGTATTAAGGCTTTTTACAGGAGCAACCTAAAGTATAGATGAGTTAACAAAAGGTGTAGATATGGTGCAGTATGTCAAATGTGTTGGAACAAAATCATATGTGTATGAATAATTGGAAATAAATAGAGAATGAGATGGGTACGCCCTAAAGGGGGAAAGTGGACGACCAAAATACATGTGTGACATGAAATCAACTGACACTATCACATATTGACATGAACGCTTAAATTTCAAGTGAGATCCTATACTAGCAAAAGTTAGTAGGAGCTCAAGGCCAATAATAAATAGATAGGAGCCGGTATTTGAGATCGTGCAAAGAATCATTGGTACAACCCTAAGGGATGTGTTCCTACCACAAGCAGTGAATATGATAAGAGAGTAGGAATGAGCAAACTAAGGACCATGTAAAGGGTAGTAGGGTCGTGTTTGGGTAAAGATTAGGATATGGCAACAATGTCATTGACTGCTGATATGCTGACGTACAAAAGCAAGGAGAAAGAGTAGAAAATCTCTTACAATATGAAATAAGGAGACCAAAGAGTACGTAAAGTAAGAAAAGAAAGAAGTAGGACAAAATAGCATTAGCGTGAGCAAGTTCTAGTGTGAAGTCGATATGTAAAGCAAGATGGGCCGGGAAATGAAAAGATTATGTCTATCTTATATAGGTTGTATTAGAATGGTTATGCGACCTATGGATATGTATATGTTAATTATAGTGTCAAGTGAGAAGTATACGAGAAAAGGAGCTAGGATGTTTTGGATACGTTACAGAGAGATGTTAAGATGGGTTAGACCAAACCACCGAGATAGGGTGAGTAAGGGAAAAATAGGACCTAGAAGTGGTTGAACCAATGATATATCCCAACGTCGAGTGTAAATCAGGGGCGGAAAGGGCAAGGAAAAGCATGAAGACAAGCGAGAAGATGCTACGGTAAATCTTGGGCTAGGTTGAGTGCCTTTGCACATTATTGCAATGATTGCAATGGAACGTGACACGAGGACTTCCCAGAAGGATCACCTATCCTAGTACTACTCTCGTCCAAGCACGTTTAACTTTGAAATTCTAGTGAGATTTGGTACGTTAGTGCTGCTATGATCGCACAAGATGGACGAATTCAAACTAGCGGCGAAGCAACGACACGAGATTATGTACCTAGAGTGTTATAAGTTACATTAAGGGAATTATAGAAGGGCTTAAGCAAAGCAAGCAGGATTAGCTGATTACTAATTGATGGGGCATTTGTATGCCACCATTTTTCAATATAATACCAGTTAATGATAGGAAAACCACGAAATAGCTATACAGGTTATTATGGGAGGGGACTTTAGCACAACTTGGTAGACGACTCTGATGGGTAAAAAGCAAAACCCAAAAAGGAGAGGGTACTAGTTGATGTCATCTAAAGAAGGAAAGAATTAATTTATGAGGTTGAAGATTCCACAACACGACCTTGGCTACAAGACTCACTTTGCACTCCCTGGATAGATAATTCTATATGGAATATTATCGACAGATTAACAAGATCAACCTATGTTCTTCCAATCAAAGACTACCTGCTCAGCCGAGATGGTGTGAAATTATAGGTCAAGAAGGTGGTAGGACCTTACGGATTTCCCATAGATATTTTCCTAGACAAAGGAGCCCAAGTTACAGTTAACTATTGAAGATCAGTTTATGAAGAGATTGAGATGATGATAGGTCTTCGTACACCATTTTACCCTCAGAGTGATGGACAGACTAAGCTTACTAGCTAAACGTTAGACGATATGTTATGGGCCTATATGGTTGACTCCAAAGGTAGCTCAGACAATTGCCTACCACCTGTCAAAAGTACTTATGATATTAACTATCATTCTAGTATCCAGATAGTCCCGTAGAGACTTGGTGTCACGGACAGTGTAGGTCGCCAATTGATTAGTTTGATGGTAGTATAACACGACTAATACACCCAGATATGGTTCAATAAGCGGTATAGAAGGTGAAGCTTATTCAGGAGAGATTATTAGCAGCTCTGAGTCGACAAAAGTCATACGCAGATAATCAATGTCGATCTTTAGAATTTCAAGTTATAATTAAGCACTCTCAAAAGTGTCATCCACAAAGAAAATGATGAGATCCATCAAGAAAGAGGACCTTAGTCTAAAATGTATTGGCTCTTATTAGACCCTCCGCCGAATAGGCAAGGTTGCCTGCGAGTTGGACTTACCGGCGGATCCGAAGGTAGTACATCTAGTCTTCCAAGTATCGATACTTCGTAAGTGTTTTGGTGATCTGTCTTGAGTATATTAAGCAAAGTATATCTAGGTTACGAAGGAGTTATCCTATGAAAAGCAACCGGTTGCCATCCTGGATTGGCGGAGTAGGGGGTGGTGAATTAAGGACAAAGCTTCTGTCAAGGTGTTATGGCGAAACGAGAGTCGCGAATAAATGACCTGGGAAGATAAAAGGTAAATGAAGCTAAGTATTCGTACCTATTGTCTACGACTATAGGTAATCCCAACCTTTGGAATAATGATATTGATTGCTTAGTGAAAGTATGTATTATTGTGATGGAATAGAGAAACTCTCTATATAATCGGTATAAGATCTTGAGGAGGGCTTTGGTTCACATTAGAGGATGAACATTCTAAAGGGGGAAAGGATGTTACGCCCCATTCTTTTTTATCTTGGAAGGTTCTTAAGCTTCTTAAGTATCTTGAAAGGTTTTTAGTTTTTGGAAGGATTCTTAAGTTTCTTAAAGCTTCGTAAAGATTCTCAAGCTTCTTAGAAATTACCATGGGAGACAAATAGCCCATAAATCTATCAAAAAACTCTAAGGAAGGGAGAATGTGACACCTCATGATAGGAAAGATTGGAAATAGCTTTGTAAGAATCCGGAAGAAGTTGGAGACCAAATAATGAGTCGTAGGACTCGACTTACTTACGTAAGCTACCAACTGAGAAATCTTACATACTTAAGGTACTTGAGTACATACCAAGCTTACGTATAAAGGATTACATAGGTTCGTAAAGTAAGACGAGATGATTAACCCACGAGGAAGAAAAACAAGTGACACGTAGAAGCAAATAAGAGTGCCACATGGCAGCAAGGGAGAGTGAAATGTGGTAGAATATGGAGCAAGGGAGTGGAACCCCACCTTCCACGTTGCATCCTATGGTAGGAGGAAGGGATGTGTTGGCCCAATTAGGGCTTGACATGTGTCACCACTTAGGGCTTGATATGTGTCACCACTTAGGGGTTGACACATACCACCCCCCTAAAGTAGCCTATATATATATATGTTATGACTCATTCTTATCTACAATAAAGTCATTTATCTTCCTAGTTCAAGAGACTTCTAGAGAAAGAAAGAACAGAAGAAAAATCTAGAACTAGAGAGAGAGTAGGTTCGGCCAAGGAGAAAGAAAGGTAAGCCTCTGATTTTGTTCCATGAATTAATTATATAGGGTATACCACAATGTTATGAAGATGTTATTAATGTAAATTTATGGTTTGGAGCAGCACCAAAATGTTAGCAAGCAGCCACAAAGTTTTAGTCGCGCTAAAGGAATTTCCGAGGCAAGTTTTGGCGAGTTTCGGGCAAGGTAATATTTTATCTTTCAAATTGGAGTTTATGATGATATTATAAGATATATTAAATGTCTTAAATAAGTTTGTAAGTGGAAAATTACATAAGGATGCTTGACGTTAGAAACAAACTAAATTGAAGTCGCGTAGGGTGTTGTGATTGTGGGATGCGGTTATAGATGGTGTGGTTGTGTGTTGTAGGGATGTAAAGGGTTATAAAAAGGGTGTGGATTATTCTGGTTTCATCCACACGACCCCCCATTTAGTATGGTTAAAGGTCTTACGAAATAAAGATTAAAAACTCTATTTTGGTATCATAGTTTTGAGGTAGTTGTATTGAGTAATGTTGATGTGATTTATTTATATATATGATTCTGGTTGTTTTTGTTGGTATGGTTTTGGACATTTTTGTCTAGTGAAATCTCGAGAATGTTGAAGTTATAGGGAAGATGCTGCCTAATTTTCGGTAACTTTAGAATTAGTAACAAACTAGTCGAGGGTATTGGATAAGGAAATGATTCCTATGGGTACTTGGTTGTAGAGTTTGAAATTGGAAAGAGAAATTTTATTAACCTCAGTATTACTCTCATGTTATTAGGTCAAGGAGGTAACGAGGCAAGCTGGATTACAGTTAGTCCACAAAAGGTATGTAAAGCTTACCCTTTCTTTTCTTTTGGCATGTCTTAGCCTTAAGTTATATATATACGAAACTTGGGAGTCATTCCATTCATAAAGCTCTGAGTACGATTCAAGACCCTTGTTCACTTGTGGATGTTAGAAATCCTACACTATGTGGATTCATCGCCCTTCAACTCTTCTGTAGGATTAAGAGTAGAACACATAAGGCCTATCTCCTTCTTTCGTTAAAATCGCTTAAGGTAAGTAAAATGATGTCTGATATAAGTTTAGAGGTAATTCTATTTATAGGTTCCGAATATAATTCGTGACTCATAGTAACTTCTGAATACTAAGGGTCCTAAAGTAGTTACATTACTACTCTCGAGCCATCTATATATTGAATAGTAAGCTAAAATATAAGCTCCTATTTTGAAAGGCTCAAGGAGGATAAATGTCTTTTATTGCATAAGTTGTATTTCTTATTGCATAAGCTATGTGTATGATTGCATAAATTGTGTCTTTGATTGCATAAATTGTGTGGCATTATCTTGGTAAATGCCTGTGGTTCCGGAGGCCCTAATTGATCAAATCCCTAATAACATCTAAAGTGTACCTCGGAGAATTACTTCTCTTGTTTTCAAGTGATGGTTCACTAGACTGTTTTATTGAGTCTCAAGAGATGACCTAGTTGCATATGATTTATCACTACTCTACTCGTGCATACAGTAACCCTTCTTTCACCGAGTCTCACAATGGGCCGGGAACGTTATCGTGCATAGCTTTATTACTCCTTCACCAAGTCCCGAGCCGGCTATATATATGCTATATGAAGTATATAATGATAAAATACCATATACGATGAAGTTGAAGCATACAATGACGCTGTTTATGATAAAGTTATTCACTAAGTCCCGGGCAGGATATATATATGTATGATGATATGATGAAAATATTGATCAAGCCATACATTCCTCGGTATTGTTTTAAATTATAGATCGCGCAGAACATTACTCGGTATATTTTACTATGTGATAATGGCACTGAGTCTCATAAAGGGGCTGGGTGCGGTACGTTATATACACCACTTTTTCACCGAGTACCCTCACTAAAGGGCTGAATACTTACGTAGACATGCATATGAAAATATAGGGATACACTTGTGACCCAGAGCTTCATAGTTGACCAGATGTACTATGATGACATATACGATGATAAGATGCCATATATGATGACCTGATGAAATAATATACATGATGAGAGGGGATGATGATATGGTGGTATGGTAATATAATGAAATAGTTATGATACCGCGTTCTTTAGCGAGCCGAGCACAATGTATGTTGATGTATATGACTACGTGTCCTAAGGTGTAGGTACATTAATTTGTTAATTGTTACACTTGTCCCCTGCATTCTTGTTTCATTTATGGTCTCAGCTATGATGTATTATGTTTTACATACTCAGTACATATATCATACTAACCTCCTTTTTTTTGGGGGAGGGAGGCTACGTTTCATGCCCGCAGATACATATACTTACTTTGGAGATCTGCCATCTTAGGACTCCCACTTAGCTATGTCGAAAGTGCTCCACTATTCTGGAGCCTGAGTTTTGGTGCTAATCATATAATGTATATAGTTGTTTATTCAGTGGTACGATGGGGGCCCCGTCCCGCCATATGTCACTATTAATATTCTTAGAGGTTTATAGACATATGTAGGTGGGTTGTTTACAAGTTTGATGCAGTTGTGCCTATATGGCATATTATAAATGTTTTTTGTGCTTTGATTATACTATTGTTTGGACCGTTTTCGTCACCTACTTATCTACTTATTTACTCTAATATTCTTGTCTGACCTTTTTCTATGCTTTTATTGAGCCGAGGGTCTTTCGGAAACAGCCGTCCTACATTGGTAGGAGTCAGGTCTGCATACACTCTACCCTCCCCAAACCCCACGATGTGGGATTTCACTGGGTTGTTATTGTTGTTGTTGTTGTATTATGTTAAGGCAGCCTTGTCAGCCGTTGCATGACATGGTGCAAATGAAAGAGGCTATATGCAGATGAATTTGCTATCACCCTCTAGATTCTTGTGTATAGTTCTTATTGTTGAGATTTATGTATACGGGGTCCAGGTTGAACCCTAGTCATGGCCTACTTTGTTGGTTGTGAGATATGTCGTATGATAGATTGTACTCTAAGACTTCCTTTCCTTAACAATTGTCCTTTGTGATTTTCAGAAATGCCTCCAAGAAGAGTACCTATGCAAAGAGGGGTCAACACTATTGAGGACCAAACTGATCCAGGTCCTTGAGATAATAGCCCCCCACCCGACCAAAGGACTAATGCGGAGTTTCGAACCGCTATTACCATGCTAGTTGAAGTTGTGGCTAACAAAAGAGTAGTTTCTCCTACTAATGCTCCTACTCTGACTTCTACAGTGAAGGAATTTGCAAGGATGAACCCTCCCAAGTTCCATCGTTCGAAAGTTGATGAAGATCCCCAAGATTTCATTAGGGAAGTCTATAATATAGTGCGTATTATAGGGGTGACTTTGGAAGAGAGAGCTGAGTTGGAGGCCTACCATCTCAAGAGATTTGCTCAAGTTTGGTATAATCAATGGAACTTAGAAAGAGTATATAAAGGACATATTGATTGGGAACCCTTAAAGCTTGCTTTCCTTGATTATTTTCCCCTGTTGATCTAAGGGAGGCAAAGGTGTTGGAGTTCATGAATATTAGGCAAGGCAACATGGGTATGACGTACTATGCCCTCAAGTTCACATAGCTATCAAAGTATGATGCTTCACTACTTGCTGATCCATATGAATGAATGAGCCAATTCATATCTAGGGTATCTGATTTCGTTAAAAAGAAATGTCGTACCACTTTGCTTTTTGTTATATCCCGTACTTCTGTACCTTGAGACGTCTTCATAAGCTTCTTGAAAATGTCCATGTGATCCCTATTATCTATCACGTTACCAAATAACTCTAAAAAAGGGAGGATGTGATGCCCCGTGATAGTGAAGGTTGGAAATAGAGTTATAAGTATTTAAAAGGAGTTGGAGGCCAACTAACAAATCGTGGAACTCGACTTGCTTGCGTAAGATACTAACTTAGAAGTCCTACACACTTAAGCTACTTGAGTATACGTTGAGCTTAAGTAGCATGGAGTGCATAGGCTCTTGAAGTAAGACGAGATTACAAGCTCACGAAAGAGAAACAAGGAAACGACGCGCCTACTCAAAGAAAGTAGGTGATGCACCTACTTGGACAAGCAAGTGATGCACCTACTTAGGTTCAAGTAGGTGACGCAGCAACTTGGGGTGGACCCCACTGCCACATGGCAGCATGTGATTGGCTCCATGGGTTGAGGTGGCACCCTAGGAGGCTGCCATGTGTCACCCTAGGAGGTTGCCACGTGGCACCTCCTAAAGAGGTATATATATGTGTGTTATGTGACCCCTAAGTTCAGTATTCATCCAAAACATAAGCAAAAAATAGAGAGAAACGTGAGAGAAGAGAAGGAAGCAACCATGGCTTGAAAGAGTTCAAGGTAAGTTTTCCAACGTTTTCCTCCGTGAATTAATTATCTAAGGTGTTCCTCAAGCACGTGGAGATGTATATATGTGTTTTATAATACCTACGGAACCATACCTTCAGATTTACACTTGGAACAAACAAGAGAAAGTGTGAAAGAAGAAGAGGAAAATGTTGGAGGGCAAGAAGAGGAGCTACGGGTTTGGGGCTGCCAAGGTGAGACTCGGAGTTTCGGTCCGTAAATTAATTATTTAAGGTATACCACAGTTATTTAATGGTGTTTTATAACATAAAATTCAGATTTGGGGCAGAGGAAAAGGGGCACAAACAGTCCGCCCCAATTCAGCATACCAAGAAGTTTCCGAGATGCAGTTTTGGCAAACTTTGGCCAATTTCGGGTAAGGTGAGGCCTTTCCCTTAAAATTGGGGTTTATGGTATTTTTATGAAGTGTATTATATGTTGTTTAAGTGGCTAGAACGTGAAAACATCATGGAAATGCTTGACGATCGAAACAAACTAAATTGGAATCTCTATAGTTGAATTGTCGTCGAAGTAAAGTGTTGTGCTTGTGGTGTACTGCTGCAGATGTGGGGGGGTTTGTTTCAGGGCCTAAATGTGTTCTAAAAGGAGTGTGGGTGCTTCTGGTAACAGACACACGACCCCTCGTTTTGTATAAATAAAGGCTTTGCGAAATAAAGACTAGAAACCCTATTTTGGTGTCGTAATTTTCAGCAAGTTGTTTGGAGCTTGTGTTGCGTGATATCGCCATGTTTTATATTTATATTCTGTAGGGTGTTGTTTTTGGTTGGCTTTAGTGATTAGGGATGTAACTGAAAAATTTGGGTAGGTCACTTTATAGGGGAGGTGCTGTCCAATTTTTGTTAACGCCTTAACGAATTAAAGAACTAGTCGAGGAGACGAATAAGGAAATAGGTTCCATGATTGCTAAGGTGCAACTGAGGGAAATGAAAAGTTAAGGTTGTTGATACTCGCATTTCTTCCATGTTAAATAGGTTTGGAGGAAGATGACGTGGACGTGATTGAGAGAAGTCCATACGAGGTATGTGAACCTTTCTTTTGGAATGTTTTTGGCATAAGTATGTAAAGCTTATTCCTTCTCTTGGCATGTTTTTGGCATAAGTAGGCAAAGCTATTCTTCTTTATTTTAGCATGTCTTAGAAATACGTTATGAATGATTGGTATATGAAACATGGGAATAATTCCATTCGTAAAGCTCTGAGTACAGTTCATAATTCTTATCCACTTCGTAATGGTAGAACTCCTGTAATAGTTGAGCTATTGCCTTTTTAAGGCTTCTATAGGATAAAAGGTAATATATGTAGAGCCTTTTGACTTGTGTTCGCTTCTAAATGTTAAGGCGCTTAAGGTAACTGAGCTATCACCCCCGAGCCTTCTGTACATGAAATAGTTACTGGATGCATGAGAAGCATGAACTATAACTCCTATTCATTTCTTAATATCAAAGTTCTTGAAGTAGTTAAACTACTACCCTCGAGTCCCTATATGATGAATACTAATTAAATGTATGAGCTCCCGTGCCTAAGAACTCTATAATGACAAGTATCTCTAATTGCATAAGTCATTCAGTATTACCACAATAAAAGTCTAGGACTCTTGAGACTCCATCGATATGGCCCCTAATGGCATTTAGGGGATACGTGAGATGATAATCATTTTGATCCTCAAATGATAGTCCATGACGATTGTTATATTGAGTCTCAGATGATGAGATAATTGCACATAGTTCCTCGTTACTCTACTCATGAAGGCTGTTAATACATAACTCACCGCATCCCATAAAGGGCTGGACAAGATAAACTGACCGCGTTCCATGAAGGGCCAGGCATGATAAACTCACCGCATCCCATGAAGAGTCGGGCATGATAAATTCACCATTTACCATGAAGGGCCGGGCATGATAAATTCACCCATCCCATGAAGGGCCGGGCATGATAAATGATAAAGTGATGATTCACCGCGTCCCATGAAGGGCCGGGCATGATATATGATGAAATAATTATTCACCGCATCCCATGAAGGGCCGGTCAGGATATATTATTAAATGATTATTCACCGGTCCCATGAAGGGTCGGGCATGATACACATTGAAATGACATCTGCACTGAGTCCCTCACAGAAGGGCCGGATATAATCTATAGGCATGCATGTGGAAATATAGTGACACACTTATAACACTAATTCCCATAGCGGGCCAGGTATGGTTTGTAAGGAAGGTATACATGCCCTCATGTCATAAGATTCAGGTAGAGAAATTCATTAACTATTATATTTGTTTCCTGCATCCCTACTTCAATTGTCAGCTCAGTTATGTATTGTTATGCTATATATACTCAGTACATATATCGTACTGACCCTCCTTTCCTTGGGGGGCTGCGTTTTATGCCCGCAAGCACAGATGTTCATTTTAGAGATCCGCCAGCTCAGAATTTCCGCTCACCTATAATTGGAGGCGCTCCACTATTCTAGAGCCTAGTTTTTTTGTACTGGTCCTCCGATGTATATATGTATTTGTTTATTCAGGAGTACGACATGGGCCCTATCCCGCCATATGTTACCGTACTATTCTTAGAGGTCTGTAGACATGTATGTGTGGGTTGTTCATGAGTTTATTTCGACTGTGCCTATATGGCACATTATAAATGTTTTTACGTTGTGGAAGCCTTATCGGCTTGCATTCTCTTCCATGATATGATATGAATGAAGGAGGCTACATGAACATGAAATTTTTTTAACCCATTGGGGTTTTGGGGGGTTGTATCACAGTACCCATAGTTCAATTTGGTTATATTTGAAAGTTACGTATACGGGGGTCCAGGTTGGATCCCAATTGTGGCCCACGGGGTTGGGTTGTGACACTTTCCAAGGAAATAGACATATCTTAGTTTATGAATTTTGCCGAACAAATTGAAGGACAGAATCTCAAAGAGATAAAGATGAGAACACTAAGAGAGCCTGGGATAAAGGTGGCTTCTCAAATGCTAGAATCGGTGGTGGTAACGGCCATCCTCAATAAGGCTAAGGTTTGAGAAAGAAGTTTATTAAGGATAGGGTTCCATACCCTAAGGGTCAAGGTGGAAGTGTAAGTGATGGTAGCCCCACTTTTCCAAAATGTACTAAGTGTGGAAAGAAACATGGATGAAGATGCTTGATGGGAATGGGTGCCTGTTATGGATGTGGTATAATGGGCCATATGCAATTCGAGTGACCTAGTATTGCTAATAAAGGAAGGGATGGTCATCCTCAAGGACAACTTTTTCAAAGAGGACAAGTGAAGCAAGGTACCCAAGCTCAACCAAAGGGTGGCGAATGCAGTAATTGCTTCTATTATAAGACCCCTAAAGTCAGAAAGTTGGATCAAAAGGAAAACATAGGGAAATTCAGCTGACGTAAAGATTACGAGTCCATCTACAACTTGTAACTACTATTATGAGTCATAGGGATGATTCATAGATTACACCATGGTGCATGATCAGTACAAAACTTAGGAGAAGTCCTACGACTCAATAGGATGAGTCATAGTTCTATTGACTAGTTGTAAGGATGACTCATAACCAAACTTCAGAGACCCTCAAATTTGAAGGTTTCCAAGACCTTTAGGATGAATCGTCTTGATGAGTCTTAAGAAGGTTTACGAGTCATAACAATAACTCATTACAATGACTTGTAAGAAAGCATTAGAGGCCGTGAAATCAGACCTTCCTTAGGCCTACAACGATGACTCAAGTCTATAATCCGTAGACATGATGCAGACACGTAGAACCCTAGTCGTAGGTCCAATATTGGAGTTTAATGAAGGGAAATCTTTTCTTTTCCCCAAAGTTTCCTATAACTACCCAACTCTTCAAAATTCCCTCTATTCTAAATCATTTTTCTAAATTTCCCTAAGGAAAGATCACAAATCCTCTCAAGCTCCCCTTAAATTTTCAAGCTAGGGTTTCAAGTTCATCAAGAATATTCTACAATTTTGAGTTGATTTCACCAAAGTTCGTGGGGATTGATCCATGGGTTCCTTTCACCCATCGAATCCCAAGTTTCCTCAAAGTTTTCTTCAAATTACAATTGTCTATTAACCCTAATTTTGATAAATTGCATTGAGCTATTTCAATTTCATTTGAGATGCTATCAATGATCATAATAAGCATGTTTCTATATGAATTGAATGATTTCAAGTTGAATTATGAATGCTCATGCATAAACATATTTTCAATTATGATTATAAGATTTAATAATAATTTAAATGAGTTTTGATTATGAGTTCAATGATTTCCAAAGAAAAGCTTGTATGAATGAAGTTGAGATTTAGGATTTAATGATGAAAGTTACGAGGATGATCAATTATGATCCAAAAAAATTATTATAGTGTGATAAATATAATTTTCACACAATCATATTTAAGATGGTGATAAGGGAAATTCTCAACAAAGTTTATGGATTTTTATGAATCGCTCAAGTTACTGAGATACTCTAATTCTTATTTTTATGAAAAAGATAATAATGATGTTATGATGTTTTTAATGAATTCTATTCGGATAGTTACGATGTACTGAGAGAACTTATAGGTAGGGTTTGGTCAGGTAAAGAAGTTAGTTATCCAAGAGAATCCTAGTACCAACCTAAAGTCCAAAAATACATTGCCCCTATAGGTTTCATTCATGGCTTAGCAAGTGGATCCACATATAGTTTACAATGTTAAAGTTGTTCTCACAGAATCTACCTTGGCAAGTAGTCTCTCTCTTCTTGATGTGGGATTTACATAGAATTCCATGTAATATCTCACATCGTCTTTAGATGTCCATTAAGGAACTTATCCAACACAAGTTTAATGCCAAAATATATGATTTTCTATGAGGTTTTATGATGAACTAACCATACACTTTAATATGTTTCCAAATGCTTAAGCTTGATTCATCTTGATTATGATTGGTCATGCATCCTTTGTCATATTGCTCATCTCCTATTACTTGTTCATGCATACCTCACATACTTAGTAAATTCTATGTACTAACACATATTTTGCCTACGTTATCTCATAATGTAGGGACGGACGATATTTATGCCCCTCACATTCGTGGTTAGAGTTGGTGTAATTTTCAAGAATTGGTAAGTCCTCATTCATCGAGGACATAGATTTTCTTTGTCGTTGCTACTTTGACTTTATTTTATGATTTGGATAAGCTAGGAGCTTGTCCTATGCCCCCATAAAGTCTATAATATAGGCATGTTACATGTTTCAAGTTCATGTAATCCATTTTTGACCTTTGGTTGAGTTTACTTTCTATTGAGTTCTTGTTAAATGGTTTCTTCCGCTTATCCTGTCATGTTTTTTACATTATGTATACAATGTATGCTAAGATTGCTTGGTTGGGATCAATTGGGTCCCCAATTATCGTTTCACATCTAGTCCCTAGGCTTGGGTCATGGAAAACATCGAATCATAGCACAACATTTAAGAATGTCCTAGGGAGTCTAACGTGTTGCGTTAAGTTGAGTCTTTTTCATCGGTGTGAAGCGCTCCATAGAAAATGCTTTCTTTCTTGAAGCTCCCAATGATCCCTTAGATGACCAAGTCTCCAATGCCGAGTTTTGAGTGGCCTTTCAAATGCTTGCTCAATCCATAAAAGCTCAAGCCAATCATGAGAGGGTTGCTCCCTTCAATCTAAGTGTGGGTATGGTGGCAACTAAGGTTCCTGACTTTATGAGGAATAATCATTCCGAGTTTTAGGGTTCCAAGGTTGAAAAGGATCCTAAAGAGTTTGTTAATAGCATCCACAAGACTGTGGAAATTCTGAGAATTAGTCTGATTGAGAGGGCGGAGTTGGCTAATTACCAATTAAAGGTTATTGCTCAAATGTTTATTGACCAATGAAAGAGTGAGAAGCCTAGAGATATTAATCTTGAAACTTGGGAGTAATTACAAAGAGTGTTTATTTATCACTTTTTCCCATTGGAGTTTTGGGAGTCCTAGGTACAAGAGTTCATCAATCACAATAAAGGTGGTATGAGTATGAGGGAGTATGCCCTTAAGTTCACTCAATTGTCAAAATATGCTCCATTCATGGTTGCCGACATAGGAGCCCATATGAGCAAGTTCATGTAGGGTGGTCAGATGTGGTTTCTAAGGTATGTAATATGACTATGTTGATTCTTCTTATGCTAGGTTCGGAAATGGTGGGCATTCTCATTTTCGCTAAAGGTACTCCTGTTAAGAATCTTCAAATTCTACTACTCTAAGGTTTTACAAAGGAAGGGTGCCCAACCCTAAGCCTCAAAGAGGTGCTCTTATTGGCAAAGTGACCCCTGCATGCAAGAAGTGTGGGACTAACCACAAGGGAGAGTGTCTAGCTGGTTTGAAAGTGTAGTATCGATATGGTAAGTTATTTCATCATGCTAAGGATTGTAAGGTTAAAAATGGTCGTCCTCAAGGCCAAGTTTCTCTTGGATGTTAAGTTGCTCATGGTGCTCACGTAAAACGAAAGGGTGATCAATGTAACAATCAATTTTATGCTCTTTATTATAGGCAAGAGGTGGAGGAAACTCTTGATGTTGTTACCGATATGTTATGGGTTTTTCACTATGTTGTTTATGCCTTTGTTTATCTGTGTCAAAAAATTTCTTTTGTTACTCCTTATGTGGCCTTGAATTTGATGTTACCCCCGAAATATTGTTAGAGCCTTTTTCTATTTATACTCCCATAAATGAGTCAGTTGTGAATAAAAGAGTCTATATAAGTTGTTCGCTTTCGGTTTGCCATAAAGTTACTCTTTGTGATCTAGTTAAGATTCAGATGACTGATTTTGATGTTATCCTTAGTATGTATTGTCTATATGCATGCTATGCTTGTATTAATTGTAGAACCCGAGTGGTTAAGTTTCAATTTCCTAATGAGTCGGTCCTATAATGGAAATGTAGTAATTTTGTTCAAATATCAATTCATTTCATGCCGTAAAGCTCGGAAAATTATAACCAAGGGTTGCATCTACCATCTAGTGAGGGTTAGGGATATAAATTCTGAAGCCCTTACTCAAGAGTCAGTCCCCATTGTTAGTGAATTTCTGGATATATTTCCCAATGATCTACTCGATGGTTTTCCTGAAAGAGAAATTGACTTTGGCATAGACTTTCTACCTATTCTAGTACTCAACCCATTTCTATTCCTCTTTACCAAATGGCTACGACAGAATTATAAGGGTTAAATGATCTATTGAAAGACTTGTTAGACAAAGGTTTCATTAGACCAAGTATATCCATATGGGGTGCTCCTATGTTATTTGTTATAAAGAAAGATGGATCTCTATGTATGCACGTTGACTACCGGCAACTGTACAAAGTAACCATCAAGAATAAATATCCAATTCCGATGATAGATGATTTGTTTGACCAATTGCAAGGGTAAGTTACTTCTCTAAGATTGATCTCCATTTCTGTTATCAACAATTAATGGTAAGGGAGTCTGATATTCCCAAGATGGTGTTTCAAAAAATATATGGCCATTATGAATTCTTATTTATGTCATTTGGATTGACCAATGCCCCCGCAAAATTCACGGACTTGATGGATAAGGTGTTCAAAGAATATTTAGCCATGTTTGTAATTATGTTTATTGATATCATTTTGGTTTACTCTCGGAGTGAAGAGGAGCATGCTAATAACTTGAGGATTGTATTGAAAACTCTAAGGGACAAGCAACTATTTTCCAAGTTCAATAAGTGTGAGTTTTGGTTAAGGGAGGTTGCTTTTCTTGGTCACATTATAATTGATAACGAGATTATGGTTGATCCTAAGAAAACTAAGGCGATTAAGAATTGGGCTAGACCATTATCCTCTTTGGATATTAGAAGTTTCTTGGGCCTGGCCGGATATTATAGAAGTTTTATGGAAGGTTTTTCATCGATATTGTCTCCTTTGACGAAGTTGATGCCAAAAAAAGTTAAGTTCCAATGGTCGGAAGCTTCTGAGAAGAGTTTCTAAGAGTTGAAAGATCGCCTTAATACTGCTCCTATTTTTACCTTGCTGGAAGGGTCTGATGGTTTGGTTGTGTATTGTGATGCTTCATGGATTGGTCTTGGTAGTGCTTTATTGCAACATGTAAGGTGATAGCCTATACTTGTAGGCAACTTAAGGTACATGAAAGAAATTATCCTACCTATTACTTAGAAATAATGGTGGTTGTGGTTGCCTTGATGATTTGGAGACATTATTTTTATGTTGTCCATGTTGATGTATTCACCGACCACAAAAGCCTACAATATGTGTTCAAGCAAAAGGACATGAACCTTCAGCAAAGTAGATGGCTTGAATTGTTGAAAGACTATTATATGAGTCTGTTGTACTATTTGGGAAGGGCTAATATGGTCGTTGATGCACTAAGTAGATTGTCCATGAGTAGTGTTGCACATGTTGAAGTGTCACAACCCAAGTCTAGGGCATAGACGTGACCTAGTGAATGAGACACCCGGAGGTACCTCACCAAAGCCTCTTTGCATTCATTTAGCTTTTCATAGATAATGACATTATATAACAAATGGAAAATAAAAGGGATAGAGGGACTACGGAAAACACCATAGAATAAGAGTCAATATTAAACTTAGAACTTTATATATTTATGTCCAAACATACCTCTACGAAAAGACTTGGCGGGAGCCAAGATATGTGCCTAGCTTACCCTCATAATTAATGGAGAATAGTACCATAAAAGGTATCCAAAAGTCTTTACATAACATAAGCTATAATACAAAAGGAATATTGTTCTCAAAACATGGGAACTCACCAAAGGTAGTAGCCTTCAATGAATTCAACCAGCTACGTGTAGGTGAATGTTTATCAATGACGGTCCTTACATGGTGATATCATATAATAAAAAGAGTATGCATTAGTAAATTGAATGTACTAAGTATGTGGGCTTACAATCTAATGAAAATGTTAAAGCATTATAACATAAATGACATAAGTGGATTCATGCATAAGAAATCAACATACTTAACATTTGAAACATTCATTTGTGGGGAGATGACGATAACCAACATTTAAGTCCATACGAGCTATTACAGGAAATGCAATATAACCCTCTATGTTGGCACAGGGAGACTACTTGCTTGGTAAAACTACGTCAACTTAATTCATTTATTTATCATTTAGGGCTATTTTGTGGATCCACTAGCCCAAGCCTACAAGAATTTCTATGTTGGCACATAGTTAATGAGACAAGGGTTGCTACTAGGATTACCTTATTGAATCCCACCTCAATGACCCTTTTGGTGCTAAGTCAGTCTCACAGAGTAGTTCATAATCATAAAAATATTATCATTTACTTTATTTAAATCATCGAAAGATTTTTCAGTAGAATAGCTTATTAAAATCTTTCATTGATTCACATAAGTGAGAATTGTCCTTTCAGAAGTAGAATTCATCATTAATAATAATTTCATCATTCTTTCATTATATAAGACTCCCCTTGGATCCTAAACACTGCTTTCATAAACATTCATTTGGACAACTTACAAGTCTATGACTCTAAAAATTCTTGACGTGTCATTTTTATGACTCGTCTAAACATCTATGAGTCATAACATAGAATCGTAGACCCACTCCTTACCTTAGAAAAATGATAGCCTCAACCTTATTCGTACGAGTCACTCTTATGACTCGTAGGAGTTCCTACGACTCGTACACAGAGTCATAGAACCTAATTCCAGTCCATTTTCTTGTTTTTTTCCCTCGCTTTGACTTTTAAACTTATAGGGTCTTACAATATCCCCCCTTGAGAACATTCATCCTCGAATGAGATTTAATTACCAAGGAAATAACACAGAACGAGGACTAGAAATCCAATATGAATACAATGACACTTTGAAATGTATAGAACATTAGATCTTTAAACTTAGCATAAAACATGACTTTAAAATTCAACTATATGAACATGCATGCATATGAAGACTTAGGAAAAACTAAAATGTAGGAGTCTTAAACATTTGAGCATGAATAACTTAGTACCTTAGGCTTGAGTAGAGTGAAAGAGATGAGGGTATCGCTTCACCATATCCGCTTTTGCTTCCCATGTAGCACTTTTGACTAGTTGACTCCTCCAACAGACATTGGCGAATGCAATTTCCTTGTTCCTAAATCTCTTAACTTGTCAGTTCATAACTTCAACTGGAACCTCTTAATATGTCAAATTCTCTTAGGCATTCACTACTTCCAAAGGAAAAATGAAACTTGGATCTCACACGCATTTCTTCAACACAGACACATGGAATACCGAATGAAACATAGCCATTGAGATGGTAATTCTAACTCATAAGCGACCTTGAAAACCCATCTCAAGATTCTATAAGGCCCTATATACCTAGCGTGCAATTTCCCCTTCTTGCCAAACCAAGATTCACCTTTCATGGGAGTATACCCAATCAACCATATTAAACTCAAGATCTATTCTCCTAGTATCACAATGCCCAAAATGGACTTACAACCTTAGAATGTCTGATCATGCCTCTATTCTAGACTTGATAGGGGGGTCAGGAAAAGCTCCAATCTCACCCGTACTAAAAAGAAAGTCAATGAAGTAATATGAAAAGAAAGTCATGTCCTTGATGAATGAGGACTCACCAACTTTTGAGAACAGAAGAACTTTAGCCACGAATAGGATGATCATCGTCTGCTCCTACATTATGAGACAATGTAGGCAAAATATGTATTAGTACATAGAAGGTACTAAGTATGTGAGATATGTATGAAAAAGTAAAGGAACGTGAGAAATATGACATAGGATGCATGACCAACGTAATGAACATGAACAAAGGTTAAAAATATTTGAAAATATATGAAAACTTATGGCCAATGCATCATAAAACTTCATAGTAAATCTCATACCTTAATGTTCAACTTGTGTGGGATTAGACCTTTAATAAACATCTTAAGACCATGTGTGATATAACTTGTAATCCGATTTAACTCCCACATAGCAAAGAGAGAGGCCACATGACAAGCTATACTCCATTAGAAACAATTTAACTTTATGAGCTATATGTGGATCCACTAGATGAGCCATGAAGGTAACCTACATGCGTTACGTAGTTTGTGACTTTAGGTTGCTACCAGAATTCTCTTGGGTAACTAACTACATTACTGGACCTAACTATACCTAGAAGTCCTCTCATTGCTTAGTCAATATCCCAATGTAAACTCATAAAAATATGATCATAACATTATAGGGAAATATAGTAACTACCTAGCAATCCATCTTTATAAAACATGATAAGTATAGCTCATTTACTTTAGTGATTCATAAGAATCCATAATTTCGGTGAAAATTATCCTTATCACCATCTTAAAAGATGATTTGTGTGAAAATTGTATTTATCATATTTTAATAACTATCTTAATCATAATTGATCATCACTGCAACTTACATCATTAAGTCCTAATCTCAACTTCATGCATGTAATCTTTCTTTCAACATCATTGAACTCATAATCAACTCATAAAAATCATCTTTAACTTCAAAGTAATAATTGGAAATAGTTTATACATGGGCATTCATAATTCAACTTAAAATTATCCAATTCAAGTAGAAACAAGCTTAGAATAATCATTGATAGTGATTAAAAATACAATTAAAGTTTTTTAATGAAATTCATCAAAACTAGGGTTAATAGACAATTAAAAATTGAAGAAAAACCTTGAAGAAACATTGGGACTTCATGGGTGAAAGGAACCCATGGATCAATCCTCACATACCTTGGTGAAATCTACTCAAAATTAATGAAGAGCCTTAGTGGAATTGAAACCCTAGCTTGAAACTTGGTGAAGAACCTTGAGAGAATTTGTTTTCTTGCCTTTGTAGAATATAGATGAATGATTTCGAATGGGGGAAATTTCGAAGGGTTGGGTAGTTATAGGCTAGAACTTGGTCATAATTGTGTCTAAATACATTGAACTGAATCTTGGTTGGTCCTCAAGTCTACAACTTGTAAACTAGAGTCGTAGTGTAGGACATGAATTTCTGAAATTCAAGCATCTGATGTGTTCTTACGAGTCAGTGTTACTACTCGTAAACATCCTTACAAATCATCAAAGTCGTTTGTCTTGCAGGTCTTAGAAGACCCTGATTTTAGGGTCTTTGAAGTTTGGTTATGAATCATCCTTACGACTTGTCAAAGAAATGAGGACTCATCTTACTGAGTCATAGGACTTCTCCTAAGGGTAACCCTGAAAAAGTGCAAAGGCTCCCTCTACGACTCATTCCTATGAGTCGTAGAAACCTCTACAAAAATTTGGATCCAGTTAAAATTTTAGAAATTTCTCCTTGGTTCTAACTTTCCCACTTTTGAGGTCTTACAATATCTCCCACTTGAGAAATTTCATACTAGAATGAGATTAACTCAACATAGCAAACACACATAAAGAGGACTAGCAACCCATCATCAATAAAATGACAACTTAAAATGCATGGAACATGAAATTTTCAAACTTAACATAAATCACAACTTAAAATCTACACTCATGAATATGCATGCATATGAATGACATAGGAGGAACATAATATGTAAGATTTCAATTAACTTGAATAAAAACTACTTATACATTAGGCTTTAATAGAGGAAAAGAGGTACAAGTATCATTTCATCATACCCGCCTCCGCTTCCCAAGTAGCACTATCTACTTGTTGATTCCTCTGCAATACTTTGACGGAAACTACCTCTTTGTTTCTTAGCTTCTTCACTTGCCGGTCTAAGATTTCCACTAGAACCTCCTCATAAGTCAAATTCTCTTCAATACTCACATTTTCCAATGGTACATTGGAATTCGGATCACCCACAAACTTTCTCATCATAGATACATGAAACACCGGATGAACCATAGCTAACTCCAATGGAAACTCGAAATTATAAGACACGTTGCCAATATATCTCAATATCTTATAAGGTCCAACATACCTAGGAGTCAATTTCCCTTTCTTACCAAAACACATTAAAACCTTCATAGGTGAAACCTTCAAATAAACCTAATCATCCACCAAAAATTCTAGCTCCCTCTTTCTAACATCCAAATAGGACTTTTGAAGATTTTGAGCATTTTTAAATCTCTCCCTTCTCCATAGAATCAATTACAAAATTTGGACAAATCAATGTCATCTCGTCTACTTCAAACCATCCCACTGGGGACCTACATCTTCTCCCATACAAAGCTTCAAAAGGAGTCATTTGGATGCTAGAATGATAACTACTATAGTAGACAGACTCAATCAATGGAAAATTCTCATACCAACTCCCTTTAAAATCACTAACACATGTTCTCAGCATATCCTCTATAGTTTGGATCGTTCTTTCAACTTGACCGTCAGTTTGAGGATGGAAAGCAGTATTTAACTTAACTTTTGTACCAAGACCCTTATGATACAACCTTCAAAAAACCTAGGTGAATTGAGTACCTCGATCCAATATAATGGACAAGAAAACACCATGTAGTCTTACTATCACGACAAAACCTAGGGCTTTGTCATAACACGATGATCGAAACCCCAAAGGGGCTCCAATAACGCCTCTTTCACAAATAATAAGAATACATATGGTAAAGTAAAAATGGAAATATCATAAAAGAGTCTAAACCATAAATAGTAAATGAAGAATGTCACATGACAACATACACTCAAAACATTTGTCTAACTAGATGCCTCTACTCATGAACATTAGCTCACCCTTAATATGAAATACAACAAAAGTCTTTAAAACAATAACTAACTCGATAACTAGTCCCAGATAAATGAGGACTCATAACATACACCGCCAGATAGGAAAGCTTAATTAGCCACATAAATGAATATGATCTTCAATCTCAACACCTACATTATGAGATAATGTAGGCAAAAAGTATGTATTAGTACATTGAATTGTATTAAGTAGGAGGGAATGACATGCAAGATGAATCATAAGATGTAGTGACAGATTATACATGATGAAAGGTTAAGTAAAGTCATGAGGAATATCATGATGATCAAGCAGTTAAAAGACATAGATGAAGATTATAAAGTAGTATAATAGTCATAAATATATGTGGAATAGGAACCATAATCAACATTAAGACCATGTGAGCTCTAACACGGAATCTCATTATCTCCTCATACAATGAAGAAAATGGGAATCTACATGCCAAGGTAGACTCTACCCCGCTAAGCGGGTCATGCACATATGCTATATGTGGATCCAATAGCTAGGTCATAAAGGCAACCTACGGTGGCATATAGTTTAAGAGACATGAGGTTGCTAGTAGGGCTTTTTGTAGGACCCCCACCTCAAGTTCACTCGGTGCCAAGTCAATTCCCACAAAATACATAAATAGCATAGTATTCATAGTTAGCATATAATAGACATGATCATAAGTTTGAAACTCATAGAGTAGCTCATTTTATAATGTAAGTGCAATGTGAGTATTGTCCTTCCATATTACAAATCATACATACATAATTCATATCATTATTCCTTATGTCACTACATAGGGCCCTAAATCACCTTTTCCATAATTTGTATGAAGAAAGTATAATTTGAAACATACTTAAAATCATACTTGAATAGTCATGCTTGAAACTAAATTTATATAATGGAGGAGTAATTCATGCTTGGTTTAGCGATTAATTCAAAAACAATAGAAATCCATGCATTAGAAGAGTAGTTGTTGAGAGGTAAGGATCAACAAATCAAAAGAAAAGAACTTTATCACATACGTGACATTGGGGAATGCATTTTCTGGAAAACTGGGTGATGGCACTACCATGGTACGTCGCGCCAAGGTTTAAAACATTGGGTGCTCTGCATGCGCTATAGTGAAGAGTTGCGCCAAGGTGTAAGATATACAGACACATTCCTGGCGTGATAGTGACACACTGCCCTAGCCTTTTCTTATCAAATTCCCAAATTTTTCATCATTTTTCATGAATTTTCATCCCTTATAATGAGATCCTAAGTGCTAATTAACAATATAATTAATATATATGAAGAATCTACCAATCCCAAATAATTACCAATCAATTTATATAAAAAATAGATTTGAATTCACAAAATACATCATAGCTCATGTAATTGAAGTTAAAATTAAGAAGATTCAAGTTTTAATTGAAACTCATGGAAGATTTAAGAAATTCTTTCGACTCCATGGGTGAAAGGTAACCATGGATGAATCCCACATACCTTGAATACAAATTATGAAGGAAACTTGAAGAAGAACTTGAAGATCAATGGAGAATTTAAGAAGATTCTTGCTAGGTATTCAATGGAGATCTAGAGAGCCCCTTTTTGTAGAGAGAATTAGTGCATGAACAAAGAAAATCAAGAGCTTTGGGTATTTAAATAGATTAGGAACCTAGACCAAACACTAGCTAGGTTCAGCAATGCTAATTATTCATCTTATTATATCATAATCTATCATTCTCACACCTGAGATATTAAAATACCTCCCCTTTGGGATCATTCGTCCTCGAATGAGATTCAACTAGTATAGGAAGTATATGGAAAAAGGATTAGCCACCCAACATAAATATGAGGACACCTTGTAAAATAAATAGAACATATAAACTTTATATTTAGTATGAGGACACCTTGAAAAATCCATATTATGCATGCATATGTCGTGACAAGGAGAAGTCAAAACGTATGAGTTTTTAGACTATCTTAGTATAAATTTCTAATACCTTAGGACGAATCGGAAGAAAAGAGGTAAGAATATCATTTCCTCATGTCCGCTTCCGCTTCCCATGTAGCTTTTTTGACTTCTTGATTTCTCCATAAGACTTTAACGGATGCAACCTCTTTGTTCCTTAATCGTTTCACTTGAAGGTCCAAAATATCAATCAAGGTCTCTTCATAAGTAAAATTCTCTTCAATACTCACCTTCTCCATTGGCACCATAGAATTTGAATCACCCACAAACTTCCTCAACATTGATACATGAAATAGCGGATGAACCAAGGCCAACTCTAGTGGCAAGTGTAACTCATATGCCACTTTACCAATATGCTTAAATATTCTATAGGGTCTTACATATCTAGGACTCAACTTTCCTTTCTTACCAAACCGCATTACCCCTTTCAAAGGTGAAATCTTCAAATACACCATATCATACTTATCAAAGTCAATTTCTCTCCTTCTAGTGTCTGAATAGGAATTTTGACGACTTTGAACTATCTTTAATATTTCTCTTATGAGCCTTACTTTCTCCATTGCATCAACCACCAAATATGAACCAATTAATATCATTTCACCCAAAATTAGTTTGAGGATATAAATCAGTACTTAGCTTAAATCTAGTACCAAGACCTTTCTGAAATGACTTCCAAAAATATGAATTGAATTGAGTACCTCTATCCGATATAATAGACAGAGGAACACCATGAAGTTTTACAAGTTCACGAATGTATAACTTAGCATAGTATTCGACACCATAAGAAGTCTTAACCGGTAGGAAATATGCCGATTTAGTCATTTGGTCTATAACAACCCAAATAAAATCATTTTGTCTTTTTGTACAAGGCAAACTCATGACAAAGTCCATGTTCACATCTTCTCACTTCCAAGTAGGGATTTGAATGTCTTGAGCTAGAATTCCTGGTCTTTGATTTTCAACTTTCACTTATTGACAATTAGGACATTAGCCATGAACTCTTCTATGTCGTTCTTCATGCCATTCCACCAATACACTTTTCTCAAATCACGATACATCTTGGTGGATCCTAGATGAATTGAATACCGAGAACTATGAGCCTCATTCAATATCAACTCTCTTAGGCCATCAACATTTGAAGCACAAAAATAACCTTGGTAACGTAATACCCCGTTCCCCCTAGGGAAAAAAGACTCAATGACTTTTCTGGAAACCAACTTCATCAATTCAACCAAAATCAGATTATTGTCTTGTTTGGCCTTAGCGTCTTCCACAAGAGATGATTCCAGACCATTACATAAAAGAACTTCTCCATCATTGGAATCAACCAAATGCACACATAAACGTGTCAATCTATAGACCTCTTTAACCAATTCCTTCTTACCTTCCTCAACATGTGAAACACTATCCATATGCAATCGACTTAGAGCATCGGCTACAATATTTGCCTTACCCGGATGGTACAGTATGCTCATGTCATAGTCCTTTAAGAGTTCAAGCCACATCCTTTGCCTAAGGTTCAACTCCCTTTAACTAAACACATATCTAAAGCTTTTGTGTTTGGTAAACACATCAACATACACGTCATAAAGATAATAGCGCAAAATTTATAAAGTAAACACAACCGCCGCAAGTTCAAGATCATGGGTTTGATAGTTCCTTTCATGCACTTTAAGTTTCCTAGAGGCATAGGATATAAATTTACCATGTTGCATTAATACACAACCCATGCCAACATGTAAAGCATCACAATAAACAACAAGACCATCCAAACTTTTGGGCAATATCAAAATAGGAGCCGACGTGAGATGATCCTTCAATATTGGAAAACTCTTCTCACATTCATCTAACAATTTAAATTTTACCTTTTTTTGTTTCAAATTAGTTAAAGGCGAAGAAATAGATGAGAACCCTTCAATGAACCTTCTATAGTATCCGACTAAGCCCAAAAAGTTTCTAATGTTCGAAGGAGATAATGGTCTAGACCAATTCTTAACCGCCTCCATTTTCTTTGGATCTACTTTAATCCCATCATCTAAAATCACATGGCCAAGAAATTCTACTTCCCTTAGCCAAAACTCACACTTGCTAAATTTAGAAAATACTTGATTTTCTCTCAATGTTTGGAACACAATCCTCAAGTGACCCATATGAACTTCCTCATTTTGAGAATAAGTCAAGACGCCATCAATGAACATCACTACAAACATGTCCAAGTATGAATTGAAAATATGATTCATCAAATTCATGAATATAGAGGGAGCACTAGTCAAGAAAACGCCATTACTACAAATTCAAAATGACCATACCTTTTTTGAAATGCCATTTTGGAAATATCATACTCTTTTACCCGCAATTGGTGATAATTGGAATGGAGGTCAATCTTAGAAATGTAGATTGCTCCTTGTAATTAATCAAACAAGTCATCTATACTTGAAATTGGATACTTGTTCTTTATGGTGACCTTATTCAATTGTCGGTAGTTTAGACATATTCAGAGTGACCCATCTTTCTTCCTAATAAATAACACAAGAGCACCCCATAGTGAAATACTCGGTCTTATAAAACCCTTATCCAACAAATCCTTCAATTTCTCTTTCAACTCCTTAAGTTCCACCGGAGTCATACGATAAGGAGGAATAGAGATATGTTAGGTATCAAGAAGGAGATCCATGCCAAAGTTAATTTCCCTTTCGGGAGGAATACTAAGAAAATGATCGAGAAATACATTGAAAAACTCATTAACTATGGGGACTGACTCAAGAGTAGGAGTTTTGTAATCGACGTCTCTAACTTGCACAATATGAGAAATACACCTCTTGGAAATCATTTTCTGGGCCTTAATACATGAGATGAATCGACCCTTAACCACCGAATCATTATCCTTCTATTCAAGAATAGGCTTATCGGGAAGGTGAAACTTAACCACACGAGTCCTACAATATATGGAAGCATAAGCAGCATGTAACCAATCCATACCAAGGATGATGTCAAAATAAGTCATGTAAAGTTCAACAAGATCAGATGGAATAACTCTATGAAATACCCATATGGGATAATTTCTATAAGCTATTTTGGCTAACATCGAATCACCAATAGGAGTATAGACTGAAAAAGGTTCTAACAAAAATTAGGGACACACATCAAATCATATAACAAGGTAAGGTGTAATAAAAGACAAGGTGTCATCTGGATCAAGCAATGCATAAACATCAAAGTTAAAGACCCATAACATAGTGGTGACCACATAGGGAGTTTCATTAATATCTTGCCTAGCATGAAGGGCATAAAATTGGTTGTTGCATTGTCCACCCTTTGGTTGAGCTTGGGCTCCTTGTTGTACTGGGTCTCCTAGAGCACGACCTTCTCTACCCTTGTTAGCAATATAAGGGCACTCAGATTGCTTATGGTCCAACTTTCCACATCTATAAAAAGCACCCATTCCCATCAAGCATTTCCCTCCATCATTCTTTCCACACTTTGCACACTTGGGAAAAGAAGTGCTACTAGCATTCACACCTCCTCTTTTAATCTTTTGTGTATGAAATCATATCCTTAGCAAACTACTTCCTCAAGATTTGGCCTTGTTAAGAGTGTCCACTACTACCACTGGTCCTAGTATTAGAGAATCGACATTCATACTAAGCCTTCTTAGAATCTCTCATCCTCATCTCCTTGAGCTTTTCTCCTTCTATTTTTTTGAAAAAAGTCATGAGCCGAGATATGTCCATATTCTTAATACGCATAGTAGTATGACATTCCTTAGCAACCAAGTCAGACACCCCTGATATGAATTGACTCATTCGGGAATGTGGGTTGGCGACTAATGAAGAAGCATACTTAGATAGCTTAGTAAACTTGAGAGAAAAGTCCCTCATCCCTATGTTGCCTTGTTGAAGATTTATGAACTCCTACACTTTAGCCTCCCTTAACTCAAGAGGGAAAAAGTGATCAAGGAAAGCAATTTGAAAGCTTCCCATTCAATAGGACCTTCATCCACCCTTTCCAATATCCATTGAGTGTACCAAACTTGAGAAACACCCTTAAGTTGGTAAGCTGCCAACCTCGCTTTTTCTTTCAAAGTCACACCCATAATACTCACTATCTCGTGGACCTCATTAATGAACTCTTGAGGATCCTCGTCCACTTTTGTGCCATGAAACTCTAGAGGATTCATTCGTACAAAGTCCCTCACCCTTGAGGCCGGAGTAGGAATATTAGAAGGGGCCATAATTCATTGGTTGGTCACCACTTGGGCTAGCATTGTAATGGCATTGCAGAACTCCTTATTTTTCACTAGTTCCAGTAGAGGACCATTATCTTGAGGAGCCAGGGGAGCTTGGGCTTCATTCATATTATTTTGCCTTGGAAATGGTTTTCTTCTCGGAGCCATTATTTTGAAAATTGCAAAGAAAGACCGTTAGGTAAAAGAAGTCCTGCGGTAAACTTTATAGCATGACATAGATTATGAAAGAAATGAGAATTACTATTCATAGATGTGGCATGTTTCACAATCATGAATACGATTCTACATGAAGAGGCATGTTGGACTCCCTAGGACAGTTGAACCCTTTGCTCTAATGCCAAGTTTTTCACGACTTGACCTAGGGCCTAGTCGTAACACTGCGATTAAAATCCCGAAGAGATTCTAACCAAGCATCTTGCACATATCATAAGCATACATAAGGTAAAGTAAAAAAGGAAACATCATCAGAGAGTCTAAACCATGAATAGAAAATGAAGAATGTCGCATCACAAAATAGACTTGAAACATTTGTCCAACTGGATATCTCTACTAATGAACATTGGCGGGGGTTAAGACATGTCTCTAACTCATCCTCAATATGAAACATAGAAAAAGTTATTAAAAACAATAACCAACTCGATGACTAGTCCTCGATAAATAAGGACTCACCACAGATACCACTGGATAAGAAAGTTTAAATAGCCATGTAGATGAATATGATCTTCAACCTTAACCCCTAGATTATGAGACAATGTAGACAAAAAGTATGCATTATATGTTGGAATGTACTAAGTATAAGGGCATGACATGCAACATGAATCATAAGATGCAGTGACCAAGATTATACATGATGAAAAGGTTAAGTAAAGTCATGAGGAATACCATGATGATAGAGAATTTAAAAGACATGGATGAAGATCATAAAGTAGTATAATGGTCATAAACATATGTGGGATAGAAATCATAACCGACATTAAGACCATGAAAGCTACAACCTGGAATCTCTTTGTCTCCCCATACAATAAAGAAAAGGGAAATCTACGTGCGAAGATAGACTCTACCCTGCTAGGCTGATCATGTATATACACTATATGAGGATCCAACTGCTAGGTCATAAAAGCAATATATGGTGGCACATAGTTTAAGAGTCATGAGGGCTTTTGGTATGGCCCCCACCTCAAGTCCACTCGATGCTAAGTCAAATCCCACAAAATACATAAATAGAATAGTAATCAAAGTTAAGATATCATAGACATGATCATAGGTTTGAAACTCATAGAGTAGTTCATTTCATAACTAAGTGCAATGTGAGTACTGTCCTTCCACATTACAAATCATACATATATAATAAATATCATTAGGCTTTAAGTCACCATATATGTCCCTAAATCACCTTTTCCATAATTTTTATGAAGAAAGCATAATTTAAAACATACTTGAATAGTCATGCTTGAAACTAAATTCATGTAATAGAGGAGTAATTCATGCTTGGTTGAAAGATTAAGTCATGAATAAAATGAAATTCATGCAATTGGAAAAGTAGTTGATCAGAGGTAAGGATCAACAAAACAAAAGAAATGAACTTTATCACATGCGTGGCATTGGGGAATGCATTTTCTGGAAAACTGGGCGATGGAGCTACAGTGGCGCATCGCGCCAAGGTGTAAATCACTGGATGCTCTTAGGCGCTATAGTGATGCATCACGCCAAGGTATAAACTACAGAGACACATTCCTGGCATGATAGTGGCACGCCGCCCCAATATTTTTCCAGATTGTTCATCTTTTTTTATGAATTTTTATCCCCTATAATGAGATCCTAAGTCTTAATTAACAATATAATAAATATATATATGAAAAATCTACCAATCCCAAGCAATTACCAATCAATTTATACCAAAAATAGATCATAGCTGATGTAATTGAAGTTCAAATTAAGAAGATTCAAAATTTAATAGAAACTCATGGAAAATTTAAGAAATTATTTGGCCTCCATAGATGAATCCCACATAACTTGAATACAAATTATGAAGGAAAATTGAAGAAGAACTTGAAGATTAATGGACAACATTCTTGCTAGGTCTTCAATAGAGATCTAGAAAGCCCTTTTTTGTAGAGAGAAGATTTTTAGAATGGGTGATTACTGAATGAATAAGGAAAATCAAGATATTTGGGAATTTAAATAGATTAGGAACCTAGCCCAAAAACTGTCTAGGTTCATTCCCCCTATAAAAATAGGGAAAAGACTACTTTTCCCTTAACCTACCAATGGATTCACCAAGGTTAATTATTCATCTTATTATGCCATAGTCTATGTTTCTCACACCCGAGATATTACACTTACCAACTCACGAACATACAACCTATCATAGTCTTCGACACTATAAGAAGTCTGAAATGGTAGAAAATAAGCCGACTTGGTCATTCGATCTACAACAACCCAAATGAAATCATATTAGTTCTTAGTACGAGGCAAATCTATTACAAAGTACATATGAACCTCTTCTCACTTCCCAGTAGAAATTTTAATGTTTTGAGCTAAACCTTCTTATTTTTGATGCTCAACTTTAACTTGTTGACAATTTGGACACAACTACTAATTCCACTATGTCCCTCTTCACACCATTCAATAAATACACTTTTCTCAAATCATGACATATCTTGGTGGATCCCGGAAGAATTGTATATTGTGAACTATAGGCCTCATTCATTATAAACTCTCTTAATTCATCAATATTAGGGACATACAAACGACCTTTGTAGCGAAGTACACAATCTGCCCATTGGGAGAAAGCTTCAATGGCTTTTTTGGCAACCAACTTCCTTAGTTAAACTAATACCAGATCAGTATCTTGCTTGGCTTTGACATCCGCTACAAGAGATAATTCTGAACCATTATGCACAAGAATACCTCAATCATTAGAATCAATCAAATGCACACCTATATGTGACAATATATGAACATCTTTGATCAATTAATTCTTACCATCTTCAACATGTTTAACAATATCCATGGACAATCTACTTAGTGAATTGGCAACTACATTGGCTTTACCGGATGGTACATCACACTCAAATCATAGTCCTTCAATAATTCAAGCCATCTTCTTTGCCGAAGGTTCAAGTAATTTTTCTTAAGCACATATTATAAACTGTTATGGTCAGTAAACACATCCATATGAACACCATAAAAATAGTGCCTTCATATATTCAAAGCAAACACAATCACCGCTAGCTCCAACTCATGGGTCGGATAGTTTCTTTAATGCACCTTAAATTTCCTCGAAGCATAGACTATCACCTTACCATGTTGCATCAAAACACAAGCATGAAAAACCCTTGAAGCATCGTAATACACAACAAAACCATCAGACCCTTCTGGCAAGGTCAAAATAGGAGCGATAGTATGGCAATCTTTAAACTCTTAGAAACTCTTGTCACAAGCTTTCGACCATTGAAATTTCACTTTATTCTGAGTTAACTTAGTAAAAGGTGAAAAGATTGTTAAAAATCCCTCTACAAATCTCCTATAGTAGCTGGCTAGTCCCAAAAAACTTCTAATAATGAAGAGGACAATGGTCTAGAGCAATTCTTAACCGCATTGATTTTCTTAGGATCAACCATAATCCCTTCACTGGAAACCATAAAATAAATAAAAGCCACCTTCCTTAGACAAAACTCACACTTATTGAATTTTTCAAATAATTGCTTATCCCTTAGAGTTTGCAATACAATTCTCAAGTAATTAGCATGCTCCTCCTCATTCTGAGAGTAAACCAACATGTCATCAATAAAAACAATTACAAACATGTGCAAATATTGTTTGGACACCTATTCATCAAGTCTATTAATGTTGCAGGGGCATTGTTCAAGACAAAGGACATAACTAGGAACTCATAATGACTCCTTATTTGAAATGCCATTTTGGAAATATCACACTCCCTCACCCTCAATTGGTGATAGTCGAAATGGAAATCAATCTTAGATAAAATAGATTGCCCCTTGCAATTGGTCAGACAAATCATCTATTTTCAAAATTGAGTATTTATTCTTGATAGTTACTTTGTTTAGTTGTTAGTAGTCAATGCACATATGAAGCAAACCATCCTTCTTTCTATCAAATAACACGGGAGCACCCAAAGGGGATATGCTTGGTCTAATAAAACCTTTGTCTAACAAATTTTTCAATTTATCCTTTAACTCCTTTAATTTCATCGGAGGTATTTGGTAAGGAGGAATATATATTAGTTGACTATAGGGAAGAAGGTCTACACCAAAATCCATTTCCCTTTTGGGAGGGATACCGGGTAGATCATCAGAAAACACATCCCTACACTCATTAACAATGGATACTGACTCTAGAGTAGGGGCTTCAGAATTTATATCCCTAACCCTCATAAGTTGGGAGATGCAATCCTTGGAAATCATTTTCAAAGCTTTAAGGCAAGAAATGAATTTGACCTTTGAGCACATAATTACTAACCTTCAGTTCTAGGATAGGCTCATTACGAAATTGAAACTTAACCACTGGGGTTCTATAATCAATAGAAGCATAGCATGCATATAGAAAATCCATTTCAAGGATAACATCAAAATTGGTCATCTTAAGCTAAACTATATGACATAGAGCAACTTTATGAAAAACCAAAACTGGACAACTTTTATAAACCCTTTTAGCCACAATCGACTCACCTATGGGAGTATAAAAACAAAAAGGCTCTAATAATATTTCGGGACTATCATCAAATCTCATGGCTATATAAGGAGTAACAAAAGATAAATTTGCACCTGGATAAGGAATAAACATCATAGTGATAGACCCATAACATACCGATAACAACATGACTGTCTCCTCAACCTTTTTCCTACCATGAAGAGTATAAAATCAATTGTTGTGTTGAGCACCCTTTGGTTTGTACTAGATCACCTTGAGCAACTGGACCTCCATGAGCAACTTGGCCTTGATGAAGACTATCTTTAACCTTACAATCCTTAGCATGATGACCCGGCTTACCATATCGATAGCACACATTCAAACCAGTTAGATACTTTTCCTTGTGGTGATTCCTACACTTCTTGCAGTCAAGGGTCACTTGGCTAATAGAAGAGCCTCATTGAGGCTTAGGGTTTGACACCCTATCTTTGTCAAACCTTATAGTAGTAGCATTTGAAGATCCTTGTCCAGAATACCTTTTGCAAAAATGAGGACACCTACAGCTTCCAAACTTAGAATGAGAGGAATTACCACCATCGATCCTTTCCCTCTTGGACTTTGTAGCACTTCTCTCTTTAAGATTTTCACACTTGACTTTTCTCCGCATAGGTTATGAGTCTAGAAATGTCCATTTCCCAAATCAACATGACCGTCTTACACTTCTTTGTCACGACCCAACCCCGTAGGCCGCAACTGGGGTCCGACCTGGACCCCCCGTACATATATCTATTAGCTGAGGTCACATTGAATCATAAATAAGACAATATCATGTAACAGAGCCCCACTGGGCGATAACATTTTCATAAACCTGTAGCCCTTTTCATTTGTACCACAACCCGATAGGGCACGCAAGCCGACAAGGCTGCCATAACATAATAACATATATCATATATCATGTAGACTCAGCTTAATCAAACTGATATACACAACCCACATATACATGTCTGCAGACCTCTAAACATATAAATGACAACATATGGCGGGACAGGGCCCCCGCCGTACCCCTGAATGGATAAAACAATTTCTATACATCCGTGGACAGTATCAAAAACTAGGCTCCGATACAATGGAGCCTCTTCTAGCTGAGCTGCATGGAATCCTAAGCTGACGGACTCCCAAAATCTGTATCTGTACCTGCGGGCATGAACGCAGCCCCCCGAGAAAGGGGGTCAGTACGATATGTGTACTGAGTATGTAAAACATAATATAATACAACTGGAAACATATCTGAGATACAGAATCAGGGGATAAGATATCAATTCGGAAACATGTACCTGTACTTTATGAATTACAAAAACATGCATGTTCGAGTCATATCATATAGCCGGCCCTTTCGGGGGTCCGGTGAATCATCTCTGTAAAACCATCATGGCCCCAGTGCCATCACCACCTTATTACAACACATCATCATATATTTATACACGTATCCTGGCCCTCTATTGAGGGACTCAGTGAATAATGCAGTGAACTGTGTACGAGAACATATCCTGGCCCGGGACTCAGGGAAAGAAGTGTTACAATATACACGAGTAGAGTAGTGAGTAACTATATGCAATTTAAATCATTATCAGAGACTCGACAAAATAAGAAAGTTAAGCTTTTGTTTGAGGACCCGAGTAACGGTGTAGTAATCTCGAGTGTCCTATAAATGCCATTATGGACTGTCTCAATTATAATCTCAGGGCTCCTAGACATGTACTAAAGTAAATCCAAATCGCTTATGGAACCAGAAACATTTGTTAACATATAGTCTGTAAGACTTGGAGCCTGTACATTTGTTACCTTTTTAACATATAAAAGTTTCCAGGGAAATAGTTTGATTATTATAAAAGTTCGATATTCAGACGTAAATAAGAGATGCTAAGAATGGAGTTACCCCGGAACTCATATCATGTTTAACCTACAACCAAGACATGCTAGAAGAAGAAAGAGAATAAACTATATATGGTCTGTACTTTCCTTTATGGGATCTGCATACACATATTTCATACCCGGCCCATCATGGGGCTCGGTGAATCATTATGGCATCATAATCTCACTTTCGTACCAAATACGTATCAAAGGAAATGAGAGATAGCTTTCCACATACTAGTGTTTAACACATAGAAGCCTTACTAGGCAATACTCAATTCTTGCAGAAATTCCAATACTAAGCAGTGGATATGGGTTATGAGGCATACTTGGAGTTTTGGGAATGGAATTATCCCCACATTCCACACACACTTTATTTAAGGCTAAAACTTGCCAAAAGGAAAGAAAGATAGTTGTATGAACTTATACCAAAACATGCCAAGAGAAAGCTTTACATACCTCTTGGGAGTTACCCTTTATCCTGCTCGCCTCATCGTCTTCTGAACCTATTCAATATAAATTAATATGAATATCAACTACTCTTAACTTTTCAGCATCTAAGGTTACGCCTTAATGTTAATGGAATCTATTTCCTTAGTCGTTTCCTCGGCTAGTCCTTTAGTTTGTTAAGGCGTTAACGAAAATTGGGCAGCACCTCCCCTATAATGTGCCCTATCCGAATTTCCAATTAGGTCCCTAAGACCTACAGCCAACCAACAACAACAACCTGCAGCAATTCATACCAACAATATACAACATAAATCCCAAACGACTTATTCAAAAATACGATATCAAAATAGGGCGTCTAGCCTTTATTTTTGTGACGCCTTTAATTATACGTAACGAGGGGTCATGGGGTCTCAACCAGCAACAACCTAACCCACATTAGATCATATTTATACCCTGCAACAACCAGCCAATACCCCTGCAGCAGTACTTCACAAAGCAATACTTTATTTCGACAACAATTCAACTATAACGACTACAAATTAGTTTATTCCGAACGCCAAGTATTTCTAAGCCATTTTCATATTTCCAGCCACCAATAGGGCGTGTAACATGCTCCATAAGAACTCATAAAGCTCAAATTTAAAGAAGAACCTTACCTTACGTTAAACTTGTCAAACTCGCCAAAACTATCCAAAATGTGAAATCTGGACAGCTTACTGTTTTACCTTGTCGCTTCATTTCGAAGGGGTAATGGAGGGAAACAGGATTTACGCCCTTCATGAAAGTTATAGACATATGTCTTAGGGTCGCAAAAAATTTAGAATCATCCCTACATAAATTTTGTACAAAAAGATATGACCAAAATACTTACAGCTGTCCGTGTGGAATTTCCAAAACCAAATTTGAGCAGTACCTCCTCTACACTTCATCACCACTTTTCAAGCTGATACAAGTAGAAATGGATTTTGGAGTCTGAATTAAAGTTATAGAACCACGAAATACCTTTCCAAAACATATTAAATCACTCGAAACGAATCTGTACACAAGAAGTTATACAAATATTACTAACCACTGTCCCTTCCAAAAACGGGTTTATTAATTAACGTTTTCTCTTATTTTCTCTTCCAAATTCCAATTGCAAAGCTGGAGTTTTACTTCCATGAAGGTCTTAAAATACATATATACGTGTCCACGTACTCAAGGTACACCTTATATAATTAATTCACGGAAGAAAATTGGAAAACTCACCTTTAATTCTTCAAAAAATGTTGCTGCCTCTCTATTTCCCTCTTTCACGTTTTGTTCTCCAAGGCTGCTGCTATTTTTTGGATAATGAACAACTAAGGAGTCATATACACATGTATATATATAGGGTGACACGTGTCATCCCCTAAGGGTGACACGTGTCAAGCCCTTATTGGGCCACCTCAACACACGACCAATGGGGTGCTGCCACGTGGCAGTGGGGTCCACCTCCCCCAAGCAGGTGGGTCACCTACTTGACCCAACCAGGTGGGTCACCTGCCTGCTTGAGGTGCTGCCACGTGTCGCTTCTTCATTGGCTACCACGTGTCGTCTTTTTTTTCCCTTCCTCGCGGGCTCGTAACCTCGTCTTATTTTATGTACCTATGTAATCCGTGCTACGTAAGTTTGATATATGCTTAAGTAGCTCAAGTGCATATGACTTTTAACTTAGTAGCTTACATAGGTAAATCGAGTCCTACGACTCATTACTTGGCCTCCAATTCCTTCCGGACTCCTATGATTTCATCTCCAACCTTCTCTAGTATGGGGTATCACATTCTCCCTTCCATAGAGCCGTTTGATAGTGTCGTAGCATATCCGGTTCATATGGTAATATCCAAGGAACTTATGAAACATTCTGAGTTTAAAAGGGTGAGGTGTAACATCCTTCCCCCCTGTAGAACATTCGTCCCCGAATGTTAAACAAAACTTCCCTTAGATCTTATACAGACCATCGGGGGATTCGTTTCTATTTCCTTACACATATTTCCATCGAAGTACTTAGTATACGAGTTTCAGGAGTTGGGGTTACCTATTTACCTGGTATTTTATGTCCTCTTTTTAATTTCTTAGGTCATCCCCTTTTCTAGTTTTGATTTTGCCACAATACCTTGACGAAAGGCACGTCTTCAGTTCGCAACCTTTTAATTTGCCAATCGAAGATGGCAATAAGTTTCTCCTCATAGGATAACTCTCCCATCTCATGGACTTCATTTATGGAATATACCCTGGGTGACTCGTCAGTATCTAATGGACTAGGCGTATAGTTTCCAACTAAGCTGGTAAGCTTAACTTACCAGCCACGTTGCCCACCTTATGAGTAACTTGATACTGTCTAACGTATTACGGGTCAAGTTCCTTTTCTAGGTGACCCTATGTTGAACATCCAATCATCAACTTGAACTCTGTATGTCGACGTCGATTATCTGTATATCATTCCTGCTGACTCTGGGCTTTTAGTCAATAGCTTGCTTAATCATGTCGGGGCCATTGGAATACTGGAGTAGTAATTATTATTGTAGGCAACTTGATAAGTGAGGGATAATTATTCCGACTACCTTCAAAGTTAGTCTCCCGGCTTGTGACATATCTTCTAGCGTCTAATAGTGCGCTCAGTCTGTTTAGTAGCTCGAGGGAGGAATGCGGTACTAAGACCTGTCTGTGCTCCTAATCTCTTCTTGGACTGATCTCAAGCCATTAATTATAATTAAAGTCCCTTTATATGGGATATTAGATGACGAAACCTCACGAAACCTTACTACTTCCTTGTCATATAACTTCACCTAGTTCTAGCGGCATAGGTGGTCTTGCTTGGAAGCAAATAAGCAGATTCGTTAGCCTACTCACAATAACCCATATAGCACCCTACTCTTACAGAGTACAAAATAGGTTCCTAATGATGTTAATAATCTGGGAACCGTTAGCCTCGTATAGTCCTTCTCGACTCCTTTCAGAACTTTAACTGGCGTTTGATCTTTTGGATCCTGTTTTTTTTTATTATTTTTTGCCCTCAGAGTTGGCTACCAAGTGGTGTCAAAATTCCCTCGTCCACTGGCCCATATAGCCATTCTGCGGTTTCCCACTCATTAACTAACTCTATGTTGACGAGTTGTGGCATTCAAGTGCGTCGTCAATTAGCAATTAGCTAATCCTTCTTGTTTTTCTTAATCCCTTGTTACAATTTCCTTAACGTATCTTATAATACTCTGGGTACATAATCTCATATCGTTTCTCCGTTACTAGTTCAGATTCTTCCATCTCGCGCGATCACACCAGTACTAACGCATTAAGTTCCATCAGAATTTTGAAGTTAAGCGTGCTGGGGCGAGAGTAATATTGAGATGGGTGACCTTCCTGGGAAGTCTTCGTATATCGTTTCACTGTAATCCTTTCTACGATGTGCGGACACTCAATTTAGCCCAAGATTTACCTTAGTGTTGTCTCGCGAGTCTTTATGTTTTGCCCTGTCCTTCCTTTGTTATCTTGCGACCAGTATCGGCGTAGACCTTTAGTTCCGCTATGACCATGTCCCTTTTTGGTCATTTTGGTTTAACTTCCCCTATTGTATCCCCCCCCTTTCTGTACGCACCCATTCATTAGGGTGGGTTATTGAGTAGCGCTAAAGTTCTTTCATATAGTGACCCTTGGAGCCGCTTTGACTCTTGTCTATTATTACCTGGCATAGCTTTAAAGGAATTTGACATATACACTTCCCTATCCTCGATTCACTTTGTGTCTTTTTCATTTTATACCATAGAAGACTTTTTATTCCTTTGTCCTTGGTTATTTATCTATCGCAACATTATTTGCGACCAACTCTATAGTTAACATTTTGGCTTTTGATCTAGCATGTTATCATTATCCTTCGTAGTGTTTCTTAATTCATTCGACATCCTTTCTTGTTTACACCCTTTTGTTTTTATATGCAGACGCCTTCTAGCGTTATGTTGTTTAGGGTCTCGTCACAACCTTCTCAACGCTGCCTTATGTAACATTCTGGCTTCCGTTCAATTACTGGTGGCTTCCAGACCTTTCTAACTTGGTTCGGCAGGATATCTTATTAAAGTTTAGACGTCCATCTCAAATATATTACCATATCGATTGCCTTCACTTTACTTTTGCCATTTTCTCATTAACTTCCCCCCTTTAGAGGGTACTGGTGCTTTCCTCTGTATGTACTTGTAGTCATTCCAATTTCAATTAGGCGGTACTAGTATTATGGGAATAACTATTCCAGGTTTTCTTAAAGTAGTGGCTTTGTCCTAACCTATATCCTTTGTTTCCTGGGATGAATGGAAGTTGTTCCAATTATTTTTTTAGTTTGCCATCCTCGTCCCTTGAGGGTTCCACTATTTTTGGGGCGACGTGGTGTACCCGCATCATTTTTTATATCTTAGGCTCCATACTCTTATTGCGTACTCAACGCAGACTTTTAACTTAGGCAACGCGTACTAAGTGCGTCTTACTAGTGGTTCCAATTTATCCCTGCATACTCGTATCACACTGTTCAGTTCATACTTACATATCCCCCTTTTAAATCGTATATATATTTGGTTCCTGACATCTCTTTGAGGTGCTTCTATTAGAGGTTCTTTCCCCAATTAGTCGGTGGCAAATTATAAACTATTATCGTACATCATTTTCCAACCATTGTTGGAAGGAATCAGAACCTCTTAAACATCACAGTACTTTTTTTTTAGTACTTGACCTACCTGGTCTCCTTCTGAGTTTATCCTCGAGTTATGAACAATTCATCTAATTTACAATTAGGAGTTGAGGGCTTGGTATTTTTTTAAAAGAGTGAAACTCATTCGTGGGACATCTTATCCTTCATTCTGAGCCCTTTGTGTATATTCCTACAATACAAATACGGCCGGAGATACCGTAATCTGAACTTTACTACTTAAATAAGCCTTTGTTCCTCCGAAATAAAATTCTTCGAGTGAAAAGGGAGCCCCTTATTGACGAAATGAAGGGTACCTCTTACAACTTTACTTTAGCATAATACGGGTACTCGGTATCAATTTCCAAGATATGTTATAAAGGTACGTTTTATTCCCTTTTCCTTGTTCTAGGAAAATTTCGGCAGAGTTTCCTCTACACTCCTTACTATCTCAAAACCTGCACGCAGAAAATACCAACAATGCCTCACAGGGCCAACATATATATATACATATCATATCACAGCCGCACAGGGCTTTCAATGTCATCTCATATCGCAGCCACACAGAGCTTTCAACGTCAACAATAATATAAAAATACCGGACTTACCTCATATGTCTAACTTAAAACTGCATCTGTTGCACTTTCTGTCTGCTTTCCTTTCAGGTTTCAACTTTATATTTCAATACCTTACCTGACGAATATCTTTCGTGGCTTTACTTTACTTACCTGCATGCTTTATAACTTTCTATGTCATCAATTACTTTTTTCTGTTGGTGTCATCCTTCTGTTAAGATCCAAGGTTAGTATAAGGAATTTTTCCTATGACTCAGATCTAAAGCACGATCTCAGATGTAGAAGAAAAGTAACATCCTAAATGTCCTATAGCTTCCTGTTTATAGATGTGGCGCGCAACACATCGATAACCAAGACTCTATTAGACACGGTCTGCAGACACTCCGAGGACAAACTGCTCTGATACCACTTCTGTCATGACCCAACCCCGTAGGCCGCAACTGGGGTCCGACCTGGACCCCCCGTACATATATCTATTAGCTGAGGTCACATTGAATCATAAATAAGACAATATCATGTAACAGAGCCCCACTGGGCGATAACATTTTCATAAACCTGTAGCCCTTTTCATTTGTACCACAACCCGATAGGGCACGCAAGCCGACAAGGCTGCCATAACATAATAACATATATCATATATCATGTAGACTCAGCTTAATCAAACTGATATACACAACCCACATATACATGTCTGCAGACCTCTAAACATATAAATGACAACATATGGCGGGACAGGGCCCCCGCCGTACCCCTGAATGGATAAAACAATTTCTATACATCCGTGGACAGTATCAAAAACTAGGCTCCGATACAATGGAGCCTCTTCTAGCTGAGCTGCATGGAATCCTAAGCTGACGGACTCCCAAAATCTGTATCTGTACCTGCGGGCATGAACGCAGCCCCCCGAGAAAGGGGGTCAGTACGATATGTGTACTGAGTATGTAAAACATAATATAATACAACTGGAAACATATCTGAGATACAAAATCAGGGGATAAGATATCAATTCGGAAACATGTACCTGTACTTTATGAATTACAAAAACATGCATGTTCGAGTCATATCATATAGCCGGCCCTTTCGGGGGTCCGGTGAATCATCTCTGTAAAACCATCATGGCCCCAGTGCCATCACCACCTTATTACAACACATCATCATATATTTATACACGTATCCTGGCCCTCTATTGAGGGACTCAGTGAATAATGCAGTGAACTGTGCACGAGAACATATCCTGGCCCGGGACTCAGGGAAAGAAGTGTTACAATATACACGAGTAGAGTAGTGAGTAACTATATGCAATTTAAATCATTATCAGAGACTCGACAAAATAAGAAAGTTAAGCTTTTGTTTGAGGACCCGAGTAACGGTGTAGTAATCTTGAGTGTCCTATAAATGCCATTATGGACTGTCTCAATTATAATCTCAGGGCTCCTAGACATGTACTAAAGTAAATCCAAATCGCTTATGGAACCAGAAACATTTGTTAACATATAGTCTGTAAGACTTGGAGCCTGTACATTTGTTACCTTTTTAACATATAAAAGTTTCCAGGGAAATAGTTTGATTATTATAAAAGTTCGATATTCAGACGTAAATAAGAGATGCTAAGAATGGAGTTACCCCAGAACTCATATCATGTTTAACCTACAACCAAGACATGCCAGAAGAAGAAAGAGAATAAACTATATATGGTCTGTACTTTCCTTTATGGGATCTGCATACACATATTTCATACCCGGCCCATCATGGGGCTCGGTGAATCATTATGGCATCATAATCTCACTTTCGTACCAAATACGTATCAAAGGAAATGAGAGATAGCTTTCCACATACTAGTGTTTAACACATAGAAGCCTTACTAGGCAATACTCAATTCTTGCAGAAATTCCAATACTAAGCAGTGGATATGGGTTATGAGGCATACTTGGAGTTTTGGGAATGGAATTATCCCCACATTCCACACACACTTTATTTAAGGCTAAAACTTGCCAAAAGGAAAGAAAGATAGTTGTATGAACTTATACCAAAACATGCCAAGAGAAAGCTTTACATACCTCTTGGGAGTTACCCTTTATCCTGCTCGCCTCATCGTCTTCTGAACCTATTCAATATAAATTAATATGAATATCAACTACTCTTAACTTTTCAGCATCTGAGGTTACGCCTTAATGTTAATGGAATCTATTTCCTTAGTCGTTTCCTCGGCTAGTCCTTTAGTTTGTTAAGGCGTTAACGAAAATTGGGCAGCACCTCCCCTATAATGTGCCCTATCCGAATTTCCAATTAGGTCCCTAAGACCTACAGCCAACCAACAACAACAACCTGCAGCAATTCATACCAACAATATACAACATAAATCCCAAACGACTTATTCAAAAATACGATATCAAAACAGGGCGTCTAGCCTTTATTTTTGTGACGCCTTTAATTATACGTAACGAGGGGTCATGGGGTCTCAACCAGCAACAACCTAACCCACATTAGATCATATTTAGACCCTGCAACAACCAGCCAATACCCCTGCAGCAGTACTTCACAAAGCAATACTTTATTTCGACAACAATTCAACTATAACGACTACAAATTAGTTTATTCCGAACGCCAAGTATTTCTAAGCCATTTTCATATTTCCAGCCACCAATAGGGCGTGTAACATGCTCCATAAGAACTCATAAAGCTCAAATTTAAAGAAGAAACCTTACCTTACGTTAAACTTGTCAAACTCGCCAAAACTATCCAAAATGTGAAATCTGGACAGCTTACTGTTTTACCTTGTCGCTTCATTTCGAAGGGGTAATGGAGGGAAACAGGATTTACGCCCTTCATGAAAGTTATAGACATATGTCTTAGGATCGCAAAAAATTTAGAATCATCCCTACATCAATTTTTTACAAAGGGATATGACCAAAATACTTACAGCTGTCCGTGTGGAATTTCCAAAACCAAATTTGAGCAGTACCTCCTCTACACTTCATCACCACTTTTCAAGCTGATACAAGTAGAAATGGATTTTGGAGTCTGAATGAAAGTTATATAACCACGAAATACCTTTCCAAAACATATTAAATCACTCGAAACGAATCTGTACACAAGAAGTTATACAAATATTACTAACCACTGTCCCTTCCAAAAACGGGTTTATTAATTAACGTTTTCTCTTATTTTCTCTTCCAAATTCCAATTGCAAAGCTGGAGTTTTACTTCCATGAAGGTCTTAAAATACATATATACTTATCCACGTACTCAAGGTACACCTTATATAATTAATTCACGGAAGAAAATTGGAAAACTCACCTTTAATTCTTCAAAAAATGTTGCTGCCTCTCTATTTCCCTCTTTCACGTTTTGTTCTCCAAGGCTGCTGCTATTTTTTGGATAATGAACAACTAAGGAGTCATATACACATGTATATATATAGGGTGACACGTGTCATCCCCTAAGGGTGACACGTGTCAAGCCCTTATTGGGCCACCTCAACACACGACCAATGGGGTGCTGCCACGTGGCAGTGGGGTCCACCTCCCCCAAGCAGGTGGGTCACCTACTTGACCCAAGCAGGTGGGTCACCTGCCTGCTTGAGGTGCTGCCACGTGTCGCTTCTTCATTGGCTACCACGTGTCGTCTTTTTTTTCCCTTCCTCGCGGGCTCGTAACCTCGTCTTATTTTATGTACCTATGTAATCCGTGCTACGTAAGTTTGATATATGCTTAAGTAGCTCAAGTGCATATGACTTTTAACTTAGTAGCTTACATAGGTAAATCGAGTCCTACGACTCATTACTTGGCCTCCAATTCCTTCCGGACTCCTATGATTTCATCTCCAACCTTCTCTAGTATGGGGTATCACATTCTCCCTTCCATAGAGCCGTTTGATAGTGTCGTAGCATATCCGGTTCATATGGTAATATCCAAGGAACTTATGAAACATTCTGAGTTTAAAAGGGTGAGGTGTAACATTCTTAGAAACCCCATCTGACACACTCAACATAAACTTGCTCATCCGAGCTCTTGGGTCGGAAACCATGAATGCAACATATTTTAACAATTGTGTTAAATTGAGGGCGTACCCCCTCACATGCATACAACCTTTCTTAATATTGATGAACTCTTGTACCTTGTCCTCCCTCAAATCCAATGGGAAAAAACGATCAAGAAACACTCTTTCAAACTCCTCCTAAGTCTCGATATCCACCCCTCTAGGAATTTTTCTCTTCCATTGATCAAACCAAATACGAGCAATACCTTTCAATTGATATGTAGCTAACTTTGGCCTCTCAGTAGAGATAACCCCCATAATATCCACAATTTTGTGAATGTTATGAACAAACTCTTGTGGATTATCTTTCGCCTTGGAATCCTAAAACTCTGGAGGATTTATCCTCATGAATCATGAAATCTTGTTGACGTTGTACCCATAGTTGAATTAAGGCAGGAAACCACTTCACTTTTAATTAGGTTCATCAAAGCTTCGACAAGCAGTTGGAAGGCTGCTCGGAACTCAGCATTAGAAACTTGGTCATTCAAGGTATCATTCACAACTTATTATACCTCTTCAACCATATTCTTTTGAGAAGGGTATCTTAATGGAGGCATTTGTTTTTCTGAAAGTCACAAAGAACAAGCGTTAGAGGAAAAGACTTAGAGTAACACTCTACTGCAAGACACAGAATATGAAAGAATTGAGATTTTCATAAAACATTTCATAGCCTCCTATTTATAGAAGTGGCACGCTTCACACGAATTAATAATACACTACTTAACGCGACATGTTAGACTCCCTAGGACACATTAAAACCTTGAGCTCTGATATAAAATTTGTCACGACCCGAACTAGTTCCAAGTCGTGACACGACAATTGAAACCCCGTAGGGCTCCAACCAAGCCTCTTGACATAAATAAGCATATATAAGGTAAAGAAACATACTAAGATAATCGGAAGTATGATCTCAATATAAACATCAAGGAAAGTAAAGTCAATCCAAATATCCAAAATGGACTTACAACCTTTGAATGTCTAATCATGCCTCTATTCTAGACTTTATGGGGGCTTAGGACAAGATCCTTACTACCAGAATTAAAGAAAAAGTTATAGTAGTAATATGAAAGAAAAGTCATGTTCTTGATGAATGAGTACTCACCAACTATTGAGAACTAAACAACTCTAGCCACGAATAAGATGATCATCATCCGCTCCTACATTATGAGACAATGTAGGAAAAATATGCCTTAGTACATCAAAGGAACTAAGCATGTGAGATATACATGAACATGTAAAGGATTGTGAGCAATATGATATAGGATGCATGACCAATATAATTAGCATGAACAAAGTTTAAAAGTATTTAAAAACATCTAAAAACTTACGGTCAATGCATCATAAAACTTCGTAGTAAATCTCATAGATTAAAATTCAACTTGTATGGGATGATACCTTTAACCGACATCTTATGAAAATTTAGGCTATAACATGGTATCCGATGCAACTCCCACATATTTAAGACAGAGGATACTTGCAAATGTAGAATCTGTGAGAAATAATTTTAACTTTGTGAGGTATATATGGATCTCTAGCTAAGCCGTAAAGACAACTTACATGGGCAATGTAGTTTGGTACTTTAGGTTGCTACTAGGATTGCCTTGGATAACTAACTACATTACTGGACCAAACCCTACATAGAAGTCCTCACGGTACTTAATAAATATCATAGCGGAAACTCATAAAAATATGATCATAACATTATAGGGAAAGATAGTAACTACCAACCAATCCATCTTTATAAAACATAATAAGAGTAGGTCATTAACTTTAGTTATTCATAAAAATCTATTACTTGGGTGAGAATTGTCCTTATCACAATCTTAAAATATGATTTTTGTGAGAAGTTTACTTATAATACCATGATAACTATCTTGAATCATAATTGATCATCATTGCAACTTTCATCATTAAGTCATATTCTCAACTTCATGCATGAAAACTCTCTTTAAACATTATTGAACTCATAATCAACTCATGAAAATCATCTTTAACTTTATAGTAATAATTGGAAATAGTTTGTACATGGGCATTCATAATTCAACTTGGAATTATGCCCTTAAAGTAGAAACATGCTTAGAATAATTGATAACAATTAAAAATGAAATTGAAATTATTTAATGTAATTCATCAAAACTAGGGTTAATAGATAATTAAAAATTGAAGAAAAACCTTGAAGAATCATTGGAACGCCATGGGTAAAAAGAACCCATGGTTCAATCCCACATACCTTGGTGAAATCTACTCAAAATTGATGAAGAACCTTAGTGGAATTTAAAACTTAGCTTGAAACATGGAGAAGAACCTTGAGCGAATTTGTATTCTTGCCTTTGGTGAATTTAGATGAATGATTTAGAATAGGAGAAATTTCAAAGGTTGGATAGTTATAGGCTTGGACTTTTCCATAATCGTGTGTAGATACATTGACCCAAACCTTTGAAAAAGACATAGTTACCCTTTATTAAAAATGAAATTTGGATCTACGAGTCAGCTCCTACAACTCATCCTCAAGTGTATGACTCATAGACTTGAGTGGTAGTGCAGATCCTGAATTTTTGATATTTTGGAAACCTCTAATGTTGGGTCTACAAGTCATAATTATGACTCGTTATCATTATTACGAGTCATTGAATTGACTAGTCCTATAAGTCTTTTAAGATTTCTAAAGTTGAAGCATGTGATGTTATTTTACAAGTCATTATTATGATCCCTAAACCTCCTAACCAATCATCAAAGTCGTTCATTCTATAGGTCTGAGAAGACCTTGATTTTGGGGTCTCTAAAGTTTGTTTACGAGTCTTCCTTATGACTCTCAACAGAATGATGACTCATTTTGTTGATTCATAGGACTTCTCATGAGGGTAACCCTAAACAAATACAAAGGCTCCCTCTATGACTCATTCCTAGGAATCATAAAGTGGGTTGTAAACTTGGATCCAATTAACATTTTAGAAATTTCCCCTTGGTTCTAACTCTCTGACTTTGGAGACTTACGAAAGGTCATCTCACCCACTTCGAAGTAACCAATAAGAGACCTACATCATCCTCTAGTGTAATCGATAAATGGTAGTGGTTATCCCAACTCCCTTTGAAATCCAATACACAAGCCCTTAGCATATCCTCTAGTGTTTGAATTTTCCATTTCACTTGCCCATTTATTTGATGATGGATAATGGTACTTATCATAAACTTGGTACCAAGATCCCTTTGAAATGATTTTAAAAAATGAGATGTGAAATAGGTACCACGATCCAAAATAATTTACAAAAACACACCATGCAGTCTTACCAATTCCCAAATATACAACTTAGCATAATATTCAACACTGTCAGATGTCTTGACTGGTAGAATGTGAACCACCTTCATCATTCTATCAAAAATCACCCAAATTAACTCGTGATGTATCCGAGTATGAGGCAAACCCATTATGAGTCCATGTTCACATCATCCTACTTCCAAATGGGAATTTTATTGTCTTGTGCTAGGCCTTCCATCCTTTGGTGTTCGGCCTTATCTTGTTGGCAATTTGGACAGTCGGCCACGAACCTTGCTATGTTGTTTTTAAGCCACCCCACCAATAAAGCTCATTAAAGTCTCAGTACATTTTAGTCAAACTAGGATGGATAGCATATGAAGAATTATGAGCCTAATTCAAGATCAAACTTCTTAGTCCATTCACATATGAAACACATTAACATCCACCATCAAAGATGTTTCGGTCCTACTATGAACAAGCATACCACGATCGTCGGAGCCACTCAACTTTTTCCCTAATATAGCCAACCGGTGAATATCCTTCACAAACTCACTCTTCCATATATCAACATAAGCCACACTCCCTATAGGCATCCTACTAAGTGCATCAGCAACCACATTGGTTGTACCCGAATGCTAATACACACTCGTATCATAGTTCTTAAGGAGTTAAAGCAACCTTCTTTGCCTTAAATTGAGATTCTTTTGGGTGAACACATATTGCAGACTATTGTGATTGGTGAACACATCCATATGTACACTATAGAGGTAATGCTGACAAATCTTTAGAGCAAACACAATGACCACTAAATCAAGATTATGAGTAAGGTAGTTACGTTCGTGCACCTTCAATTGCATAGAAGCATAGGCTATAAACTGGCTGTTTTGCATTAAGACACAACTAAAACTAAACTTTAAAGCATCACAATAAACCACGAACCCTTCTAATCCTTCTAGTAGAATCAAAATAGGAACAGAGGTAGGTCTATCTTTCAAAGTTGGAAACTCTAGTCACACTCATCCGTCCATAGAAAGTTTGCCTTCTTTTGATTCAATTTATTCATAGGAGATGAGATGCAAGATAACAATTCAATGAACTTTCTATAATACTAGGGTAGAACCAAAAAGCTCCTAATGCAAAAGAGTCATTGGTCTATGTCAATTTCTCACTATCTCTGTTTTCTCAAGATCAACCTTGATCCCATCACTGGAAATAATATAATAAATAAATGCCACCTCTTTCAATCAAAACACACACTTATTAAACTTGGCAAACAATTGCCTATCCCTAATGGTTTAAAGCACAACTCTAAAATGCTCCTTGTAAATATTATTGTAATGATGAAAGGACAATTCTTACATTACAAGTATATTATGAAATTGAGCTACTCTATGATTTCAAGCCTATGATCATGACTATGATATATGAAATTATGATCTTATGTTATGTATGTATTCCATTAGATTTTACTTAGCACCGGGTGAACTTGAGGTGGGGGCCCTAGCAAAAGCCTTAGTAGCAGCCTCATGTCCCATAAACTACGTGCCACCATTGGTTGCCTTTATAGCCTAGCTAGTAGATCCACAAATAAACATGTTCATAATTAGGAGTCTACCTTGGCAAAGTAGCCTCCTCTTTCTCGATGTGGGTATCATCGGATTCCATTTTATAGCTCGCATGGTCTTATTGTTGGTTATTGTTTCTATCCCACATATGTGTGATCTTTTAAGTATGTTATGATTGTGAATTTATGCTATTAAATGTTTTGGTCAATTATGATTTTTTTATGACTTTACGTATTCCAACTTATCATGTGTTTTACTTGACCTTTGCATTCCATGATTTATGTTGCATGTCACGCCCTCATACTTAGTACATTCCAATGCACTAATGCATACTTTGTGCCTACATTATCGCATAATATAGGGGTTGAGGTTGAATATCCTAATCGTTAATGTAATTAGTAGGCTTTCCTATCCGAAGGTGTTGTAGTGAGTCCTCATTGACCGGGGACTAATTTCAAGTTAGTTACTATTTCCTTTTCAAAATACTTTTGTTTGCGTTGTATGTTTAGGGTGAGCTAAGGATATGTCTTATCCCTCGCCCATACTCATGTTTAGAGGTATCTAGTTGGACATATATTTGAGTCTATGTTTTCATAAGACATTTTCAGATTTTTATTCATGTTTTAGACTCTTTTATGATCTTTCTGCTCTTATATTTCACCTTATGTATGCTTATGATATATACAAAAGGACTGGTTAGAGCCCTGCGGGGTTTTTATCACCATATTATGACTAGGCCCTAGGTCGGGTCGTGACAAACTTGATATCAGAGAACAAGGTTTTCTAAGTATCCTAGGGTGTCTAACATGCCACGTTAAGTAGAGTCTTATCCATGGGTGTGAAGTACGCCACACTTATTAGTAGGAAGCTATGAGGTATTTAGGAGTTGTCACTTATTTCATGATCCATGTCATGCTATAGAGTTTACATTAAGATTTATTTTCCCTAACGGTCTTTCTTTGTGATTTTCAGAAAGATGGCTCCAAGAAGACCACCATTTCTAAGGGGAGAAATGTTAAAAAAGCCCAAGCTCCCCCATCTCCTTAAGACAATGGTCCCCTACTATACCGAGTGACTAATGCAGAGTTATGAATCGCTATTACTTTGCTATCTAGAGTGGTGACCAACCAAATTGTTGGGGCTCCTAGTAATGTTCCTACTCCATCCTTAAGAGTAAGGGACTTTGCACGAATGAATCCTCCAGAATTTCATGGCTCAAAGGTTCATGAGGATCCTCAAGAGTTCATTAATGAGGTCTCAAGATAGTGAGTATTATGGGGGTGACTTTAGAAAAAAAAACGTAGTTGGTGGCTTACTAACTCAAAGGTATTGCACAACTATGGTACACTCAATGGAAGTCAGAGAGGGTGGATGAAGTTCTTGTAGAATGGGAAGCTTTCAAACTTTCTTTCCTTGATCACTTTTTCCCTCTTGAGTTAAGGAAGGCTAAAGTGTTGGAGTTCATAAATCTTTGACAAGGAAATATGGGGAAGAGGGACTATGCCCTCAAGTTTAATAAGCTATCCAAGTATGCCCCTTCAATGGTTGTCGATCCATGGGCCCGAATGAGTAAATTCATATCGAGGGTGTTCGACTTGGTTTCTAAGAAATGTCGCACCGCTATGCTTATTAAGGATGTGGATATATCTAGTCATATGACTTTTGCCAAAAAAATTAAAGGAGAAAAGCTCAAAGAAATGAGGATGAGGGAATCTAAGAGGGCCCGGTATGAAGGTGGGTTCTCCAATAATAGGACCATTGGCAGCAGTGGACGCTCTCATCAAGGCCAAAGCTCGGGGAAAATGTTTGCCAAGGATAGGGTGCCATACCCTAAATCTCAAGAAGAAGGAGGTGCAAATGCTAGTAACCTTGTCTTCCAAAATGTGCAAAGTATGGAAAGAATCATGGAGGAAAGTGCTTGATTGGAATGGGTGCTTGCTATGGATATGGAGGATGGGACATAAGCGATCTGAGTGCCCTCTTGTAGACAACAAGGATGGAGATGATCGTCTTATAAGAGGCCAAGTACAATAAGGCGCCTAAGCTCAACCTAAGACTGGCCAATGCAAGAACCACTTCTATGCTCTTCATGCTAGGCAAGAGGTTGATGAGTCTTCCGATGTGGTCACAGGTTTGTTACGAGTCTTTAACATTGATGTATATGAATTGCTTAATTTGAGTGTCAACTTGTCTTTTGTTACTCCTTACATTGCTATGAGGTTTGATGTTTGCCCTAAAGTGTTAATAGAACCTATCTCGGTTTATACTCCTATTGGTGGCTAGGTATTAGCCAACAGAGCTTATAGAAATTATCCCATATGGGCCTTGTACAAAGTTATTCCATGTGACCTTGTTGAACTTGATATGACTGATTTCGACATCATCCTTGGTATGGATTGGTTACATGCCTCTTACGCATCTATATGTTGTAAAACTCATGTGGTTAAGTTTCACTTCCCTAATGAGCCTATTCTTGAATGGAAGTGAAATGATTGGTTGGATAAGGGTCAATTCATCTCATGTATTAAGGCCTGAAAAATAATTTCCAATGGGTGCATTTATCATATTGTGCGAGTTAGGGACATTGATTTCAAAACTCCTACTCTTGAGTCAGTCCCTATAGTTAATGAGTTCTCCGACATGTGTCTCGATGATTTTCCCAGCATTCCTCCCGAAAGGGAGATTGAATTTGGCATAGATCTCCTTCCCGATACCCAACCTATCTGTATTCTTCCTTACCGTATGGCTTCGACAGAACTTAAGGAGTTGAAAGAACATTTGAAGGATTTGTTGGACAAGAGTTTTATAAGACCAAGTATTTCACCTTGGGGTACTTCCGTGTTATTTTTTAGGAAGAAAGATGGGTTACTCCGAACGTGTATAGACTACCATCAATTGAATAAGGTCAACATAAAGAACAAATATCCAATCCCAAGAATAGATGACTTGTTTGATCAATTACATGGAGCAAGTTATTTTTCTAAGATTTACCTCCATTTCGGTTATCATCAATTGAGGGTAAAGGAGTGTGATATTCCCAAGATGGCCTTTCGAATAAGGTATGGTCATTTTGAATTTTTAGTAATGTCGTTTGGGCTGACAAATGCTCTCACTATATTCATGAATTTGATGAATCGCATTTTCAAGCCATATTTGGATATGTTTGTAGTGGTGTTTATTGATGACATCTTGATTTACTCTCAAAAATAGGAAGATCATATGGGTCACTTGAGGATTGTGTTGCAAACATTGAGGGAAAATAAACTATTCGCTAAATTTAGTAAGTGCGAATTTTGGCTAAGAGAGGTTGCATTTCTTGGCCATGTGGTGTCCGGTGATGGGATTAAAGTAGATCCAAAGAAAATGGAGGCAGGTTAAAAATTGTCCTAGACCATTATTTCATTCAGACATTAGAAACTTTTTAGGTTTAGCCGGATACTACAAAAGGTTTGTTGAAGGGTTCTTATCTATTGCTTCGCCTTTAATTAAGTTGACACAAAAGAAGGTAAAATTTCAATGGTCGGAAGAATGTGAGAAAAGTTTCCAAATATTGAAAGATTGTCATATGTCGGAACGAGGTTTGAAAATTCTTGCTGAGCAAAAGCTTCTTCCGGGACTCAAAAAGGTTTCACTACCCTTTTGTGAGCCTCTTACGTCAGCTCCTATTTTAAAATTGCCCGAAGGTTAAAATGGGTTTGTTGTTTATTGTGATGCTTCACGTGTTGGTTTGGGTTGTGTCTTGATGAACCACTGTAAGGTTATAGCCTATGCCTCTAGGCAATTTAAAGTACAAGAAAGAAACTATCCAACCTATGATCTTGAACTTGTGGCGGTTGTGTTTGTATTGAAAATTTGGCGTCATTATCTTTATGGGGTGCATGTTGATATATTTACTGACCACAAAAGCTTGCAATATGTGTTTAGTCAAAAGGATTTAAACCTTAGGCAAAGGAGGTGGCTTAAACTCCTTAAAGATTATGACATGAGCATATTCTACCATTCGGGTAAGGCAAATGTTGTAGCCGATACTCTTAGTCGGTTGTCTATGGGTAGTGTCGTACATGTTGAGGAAGGTAAAAGGGAATTGGTTGCATTTGGTTGATTACAATAATGCAGGCATTCTTATACATAATGTTTCAGAATCATCTCTTGCGGCAGAAGTCAAGGCCAATTAAGACAATGATCCAACTTTTGTCAAATTAAAGAAGTTGGTTGCCGAAAAGTCTGTTGAGGCTTTCTCCCTAGGAGAATATAGGGTACTACATTACCAAGGTTGGTTGTGTGTTCCAATATTGATGAAATAAGAGAGTTGATATTAAATGAGGCTCATAGTTCTCGATATTAAATTCATCTGAGATCCACCAAGATGTATTGGACCTGAGGGAAGTGTATTGGTGGAATGGCATGAAGAAGGACATAGCAGAATTTATGGCTAAGTGTCCTAATTGCCAACAAGTAAAAGTTGAACATCAAAGGCTGAGAGGTCTAGCTCAAGAAATTGAAATTCCTGCATGAAAGTGGGAAGGTGTGAATATGGACTTTGTCACGGGTTTACCTCGTACTAGAAGACAACATGATATTATTTGGTTCATTGTGGACTGAATGACCAAATCAGCGCATTTTCTACAGGTCAAAACTTCTTATTGGCGAAGACTATGCTAAGTTGTACATTCGTGAACTTGTGAAACTTTATGGTGTTGCTTTGTCGATTATATCGAATAGAGATACTTAATTTAGTTCTCATTTTTGGAAGTTATTTCAAAAAGGTCTTGTCACTAAAGTCAAGCTAAGTACCGCTTTTCATCCTCAAACCGATGGGCAAGCTGAGAGAACAATTCAAACCTTGGAGGATATGTTAAGGGAATGTGTGATTGACCTTAGAGGAAGTTGGTATGACCACTTTCCATTGATCGAGTTTGCTTATAGTAATAGTTATCACTCTAGCATCCAAATGGATCCTTTTGAAGCCTTGTACGGAAGAAGATGTAGGTCTCCGATGGGGTGGTTTAAAGTTTGTGAGATTGAGTTGATTGGTCCAGATTTGTTAATTAATGCAATGGAGAAAGTAAGGCTCATAAGAGAAAGATTAGAAATGGCTCAAAGTCATCAAAAGTCCTATTCGGATACTAGGAGGAGAGAGCTTGAATTTGATGTGGATGATATGGTGTATTTGAAGATTTCACCTATAAAAGGGGTAATGCGGCTTGGTAAGAAAGGGAAGTTGAGCCCTAGGTATATAGGACCGTATAGGATATTAAAGCGCATTGCCAAGGTAGCATATGGGTTAGACTTGCCACTTGAGTTGGCTTTGGGTCATCCGGTGTTTCATGTGTCAATGTTGAGAAAGTTTGTGGGTGATCCAAATTCAATTATACCAAGGGAGAACATGAGTATTGAAGATAATTTGACTTATGAGGAGGCCCCGATTGAAATTTTAGACCGCCAAGTGAAGAGGATGAGAAATAAAGACGTTGCATTTGTCAAAGTGTTGTGGAGGAATTACCAAGTAGAGAGTGTTACGTAGGAAGAGGAATCAGGCATGAAGATGCGATATCCTTATCTCTTTCCTTTCACTCAAGCCTAAAGGTACTAAGTTGCTCATGATCAAATCAATTAAACTTCAATGTTTCAGTTATATATGTCATTCATATGCATGCATGATTCACGAAAATGATTTCTCTCAAGGACTATGTTTTATTTTAACTAGGAAGTTTACACATTCTATGCATTTTTCAAAGTGTCCTCATGTACGTATCGGGTTGCTAACTTCTTTTTCCATGTCTTTCCCGTATTAGTTGAATCTAATTCGAGAATGAATATTCCCAAGGGCGAGATATTGTAACATCCCTCAAAAATGCCCACAAAATACTTTAATAATGCCTTGGAAATAGGCTGCTCATGTAATGTATTATCCGTAATCTTTTTGGAAAATTCGAGTTTAGAATATTAATCAGGAGGTCAAAACCTACGAAAAATTTATCTCGATGGATTTTTAGGACTCGTAGATCGGAAGAAATTTTTTTGAAGAATTCATAAAATAGTGTGGTCTACGACAGGACCGCATCATGGACCTAGGAAGCAGTTTCAGCCGAGTTGGTCGCGAAGGGATAGCGTCGTGGACTTGGGAAGGTTTCCTGGCCGAATTTAGTTTTTGTTAGGGCGTTTTAGACTTTTCTCAACTTATTAGTTAATGAACCTAGATGTTTTTAGGTCCTAATTCAAATCTATAAATTAATCTAAACCTATAATTCCATTCAATCTTCTATAATTTATCTATTAAATATTTCTCTCTCTACAAAAAGGCACTCAAGGGTCTCCATTGAAGACTTCAAAAAAATTAATTCAATTTTCCATTAAAATTCTCAAGTTCTTTCAAATTAAAGTGTGTTCGCACTCAAGGTATGTAGGTATTGATTCATGAATCCTTTCATCCATGAAGCCTAATAAATTTCTCAAGGTTTTCTATCAAATTAATGTATGATATTTTATGAGTTTTGTGATCTCTATTCCAATTGAATGAATTTTGATTTAAAATAAGATCATTAGTCTATTTTGGTATAAATTGATGGTTATTAAATTAAAATGAAGAGTTTTTCCATAAATTCTTCTATTTTGATTTCTAGGGTTTATGATATAAATTATGAGTATTTTGATTTATACTTCTAAACTAAATTATCTATATCAATTATGTATGGGTTGATATAAAATTTATGACCATGCATATCTTCAAGTAAATTTCATGATTTTCAAGCCAATTGATCATGCATTCATGTCATACGATAATTTCAAGTTTAAGCTATGGTCATAAATTTTCAAAGTATGAATTATGACTATGTATTTCCATTATGATCATGAATTATAAGTATGTTTCAAATTATGATTTTTCATGCAAGATATGAGGTAAGGTGACTTAGGATCCTATGAGTGACCTAAGGCCTAACGATATAAATTATGCAAATATGATTGTAATGATGAAAGAACAATTCTCACATTACAAGTATGTTATGAAAATGAGCTACTCTATGATTTCAAGCCTATGATCATGACTATGATATATGAAATTATGATCTTATATTATGTATGTATTCCGTGGGATTTGACTTAGCACCGGATGGACATGAGGTGGGGGCCCTAGCAAAAGCCTTAGTAGCAGCCTCATGTCCCATAAACTACGTGCCACCGTAGGTTGTCTTTATAGCCTAGCTAGTAGATCCACAAATAGACATGTTCATGATTAGGAGTCTACCTTGGCAAAGTAGCCTCCTCTTTCTCGATGTGGATATTATCGGATTCCATGTTACAGCTCGCATGGTCTTGTTGTCGGTTATTGTTTCTATCCCATGTATGTATGATCGTTTAAGTATGTTATGATTGTGAATTTATGCTATTAAATGTTTTGGTCAATTATGATTTTTTCATGACTTTACGTATTCCAACTTTTCATGTGTTTTACTTGACCTTTGCATTCCATGATTTATGTTGCATGTCACGCCCTCATACTTAGTACATTCCAATGCACTAATGCATACTTTGTGCCTACATTATCGTATATTATAGGGGTTGAGGTTGAAGATCCTAATCGTCAATGTAATTAGTAGCTTTCCTATCCGAAGGTGTTGTAGTGAGTCCTCATTGACCGGGGACTAATTTCAAGTTAGTTACTATTTCCTTTTCAAAATACTTTTGTTTGCATTGTATGTTTAGGGTGAGCTAAGGATATGTCTTATCCCTCGCCCATACTCATGTTTAGAGGCATCTAGTTGGACATATGTTTGAGTCTATGTTGTCATAAGACATTTGCAGATTTTTATTCATGTTTTAGACTCTCTTATGATGTTTTCGCTCTAATATTTCACCTTATGTATTCTTATGATATGTACAAGAGGCTTGGTTGGAGCCCTTCAGGGTTTTGATCGCCGTGTTACGACTAGGCCCTAGGTCGGGTCGTGAAAGGACTATATGTATACAAAGAATAGTTTGGGTCTTAGCATAAAAATTCTTGGGTGTTACAATATCTCCCCCTTGGGATCTTTCATCCTTGAATGATGACCACGCTAAGGATTTACCAAAGGCACGAATACATCACAAGAACTCAAACGATTCTAACTAAAGAATAACTAATTCAATTTCTCAACTCAGGAAGAGACTAACTCAAGCATAAGAGTAAGAATAGTACCTTGAACATCGACATTAGGAGGAACGAATAGGTGTGGTTACTTGTCTTTCATATCCTCCTCGGCTTCCCATGTAGCTTCCTCAATGAATTTATTTCTTCACAAAACTTTAACTGAAGAAACCTCTTTGGTCCTCAATTTACGAACCTGTCGATCAAGAATTTAAATAGGAATCTTCTCATAATATAAACTATATTTCACTCCAATGTTTTCTTTAGGAACAATGAGTGAATGATCTCCCAAATATTTCTTAAGCACTGTAATATGGAACACGAAATGAATATCATCTAACTCTGGTGGAATCTCTAACTCATAGATGACATTTCCAACTCTCCTTCCAATTTGATAAGGACCAATGTATTGGGGATTCAATTTTCCTTTCCTCCCAAATCTCATAACTCCCTTCATGGGTGAATATTTTAGGTAAACCCAATCATTTACCTCAAAACTTCATGTCTCTCCTCCTAACAGATGAATTTGCAAAGTCTTCAACCTCTCCTAGATAATCTTCATTTTTTCCATAGCTTGATGAACGAAGTTTGGTCCAATCAACTAAGTTTCACCTACCTTGAACCAACAATTGGTGGTCTACACCTTCTCCCATAAATAGCCTCATATGGAGCCATTTGAATGCTCGAATAAGCTATTATTGTAAGAAAACCCAATAAGTGGAAAGTGATCATCTCAATTACCTTTGAAGTCGATAACACAAGCTCCTAACAAATCTTCGTGTGTCTGAATATTACGTTTTGCCTGACTATTTATCTGAGGATGAAAAGCGTTACTAAAATTCACCTTTGAACCTAGACCTTTCTAGAAGGACTTCAAAAACTGCACAGTGAATTAGGTACCTATGTATGAGATGACGGTTAAGTGAACTCCATGAAATCTAACTATCTCTAAAATATATAGAATTGCAAAATCTTCTGCTGAGTTTGTAGTCTTAGTAGGCAAGAAGTGGGCTGATTTGACCATCGTATCCATAATCACCCAAATATAATCATGTTTTTTATGCGAATATGATAAACCTGTAAAAATCCATATTAGTCACCTCCCACTTCAATTCTAGCAACTCAATAATTTGAGCTACACCACAAGGACTTTGATGCTCAACCTTGACATGTTGGCAATTCGGGCACTTGGATACAAACTCAGCGATGTCTCTCTTCAAACAAATCCACCAACAGACCTCCCTCAACTCATGGTATATTTTTTGTCATGACCCAACCCCGTAGGCCGTAATTGGGGTCTGACCTAGACTGCCTTATATGAACCTATCAGCTACACTTAAGTTGAACCGTGGTGATGTGATACTATACATAACTCCAATGGGTCAAATATTTTTTCCATAAACTTGTAGCCTCATTCACCTGTATCATAACAGGAGGGACTCAGTGTTCCTTCCTTATTTCGCCATATATACCATCATATTATAGCCAACCCAGGACTCGATGAATAATCGTATCATCATAACATATAACATATATCACACCTCACGTACGGAATCATCTCCTCATGCGTGGAACTGTACACATCCGGCCCGGGATACGGTGAAAGAAGTAGTAAAACTGTGCACAATAATATTCCCAGCCCATCGTGGGACTCAAGAAAGGATGGGTTACAGTATGCACGAGTAGAGTAGTGAGAAACCATATGCAACTAACTCATTATTTGAGACTCGATGAAATAGTCAAGTGAACTGTCACCTGAAAACCAGGGGAGTAATTATCCGAGGTACCCCTTTAGATATCATTAGGGCTTACATCAGTTGGGGCTTCAGGGATCACAGACATGCATCAAGATAATGCCACATAATTTATGCAATCAGAAATATAGTCTATGCAATCAGAAACACAATTTATCTAGTCAAAGACTCAACTTATGCAATCAGACGCATTTATCATTTCAGAGCCTTTAAAAAGAGGAGTTGTTACTTCCACTTACTATTCATTATATAGCAGGCTCGAGAATAGTAGTTTAACTACTTTCAGACTCTTAATGTTCAGAAGTGACTACAAGTCACAAGTTACACTCAGAGCTCATAAATAGAATTACCTCTAAACCCATATCATATATCATTTTACTTAAAATTAAGTCATTCTAAAATAAAGAAGAGATAGGATTTACATGTACTACTTTTCATCACATAGAAGACTTAAAGGCAACAACCCAGCTATTGTAGGAGTTCCAACATCAAAAAGTAAATGAGAGTTTCGACTTATATTCAGGGCTTTATGAATGGATTGAATCCCAAATATCACATACATATCATTCATAAGTTACATCTAAGACATGCCAAAAGAAAAGAAAGATAGCTCTACATACTTATTCAAAAAACACGCCAAAAGAAAGCTTCAACATACCTCGTATGGACTTCTCTTAATCACCTCCACAATGTCATCCTCCAAACATATTTAACATGGAAGCAAAGAGAGTATCAACAACCTTAAACTTTTCAGCAGCTTCGGTTACACCTTCGTATTCACATGACTCATTTCCTCGCTCACCTCTTCGACTAGTTCCTTAACTTGTTTAAAGAGTTACCTGAAATTGGGCAGCATCTCCCCTATAATATGCCCTATCCGAATTTCCAATTATATACCTAATTACTACAGCCAACCAACAACCACAACCTGCATCTCATATACAAGTAAAACATGGCAACATTACAAAATATAAACTCTACCCAACTTGTTGAAAATTGTAATACCAAAATAGGGTTTCTAGTCTTTGTTTCGCAAAACCTTTAATTATACGAAATGAGGGGTCGTGTGGCTGCAACCAAAAGCACCCACACCCATTTTAAAATACATTTAGGCCCTGAAACACATCACCACACACCTGCAAAATCACCCCACACGCACAACACCCCATTTCGACTACAATTTAACTACAACGACTTCACTTTCTATTGTTTCTATTGTCAAGAATTTCCATGACCTTTTTTATACTTAAAGCAGTATACAAGGTATATAATACCCTACATAACAAACCTATAAATTCCAAATTTAAAGGAGAAGAACCTTACCCAAAATTAGCCAAAACTCGCCAAAACTCGCCGCGGAACTTCTCTAGTCGCGATGAAGTTGTGTGGACTGTTTGCTGTGCATTTTGGCTACCCTAAGTCATGAATTTATACTTCTAATACCGCCATATCATCGTGGTATATGCTGGATAATTAATTTATGGAATGAAATTAGGACTTACCTATTTTTTTCCTCCTAGCCGCCACACTTTTCTCTCCAAGTTTAGGGTTTGTTTTCTTTGTTTTGCTGCAGATTTAGGTGCAGGAACTGAAGTATATGTTACATATACATACATATATATGGTTCCAAGAGGTTAAATGTGTCATTCCCTAAGGGGGACACGTGTCCAACAACTATTGGGCCACCGTATCCATGCATTGAAGGGGAGGCTGCCACGCGGCAGTGGGGCCCACCTCCCCCAAGAAGGTGGGTCACCTAATTGACCCCAAGCAGGTGGGTCACCTACTTGCTTGAGGTGCTGCCATGTGTCACTCCTCTATTGGCTGCCACGTGTCGTCTTTTTCCCTTCCTCGTGGGTTCGTAATCTCGTCTTATTTTAGGAGCCTATGTAATCCATACTATGTAAGCTTAGTATGTCCTCAAGTATCTCAAGTATGTAAGACCTCTAAGTTGGTAGCTTACGTAGGTAAATCGAGTGCTATGACTTATTATTTGGCCTCTAATTCCTTTCGGATTCTTATGACTCTATTTCCAACCTTCTCTACTATGGGGTAACACATTCTCCCTTCTTTAGAGTCGTTTGATAGTGTCGTAGCTTATCCGGCTCACATGATAATGTCTAAGGAACTTAAGATACATTCCGAGCTTTAGAGTGTGGGGTGTAACATCCTTCCCCCTTTTAGAACATTCGTCCCCGAATGTTGAATAAAACTTTCCTTAAGACTTTATACAAATTGTAGGGAGATTCCTTTCTATTGCAATAACATACAATTTCATCCAAGTAATTAATATACGAGTTACAGGAATGGGGTTTACCTGTAGACATTGGGAATAGGTACAGATACCTGTGTTTCATGTCCTCTTCAGCTTCCCAAGTTATTTCTTCATGATTCTTATTCCGCCACAGTGCCTTGACAAAAGCTACGTCCTTAGTTCGTAACCCTTTTAATCTGCCAATCCAGGATGGCAATAGGTTGCCCCTCATAGGATAACTCCATGTTATGTAGACCTCCTCCATGAGAAATATTCTGGGAGGGTCGTTTATATACTTGCGGAGCATTGATCTGTGAAAACGGAATGTATTGTTTCAAACTGGATGGTAGGTCCCACTCATAAGCAGCTTTATCTATCATAACCTATATAAACTTATACTTCTGTAGAGTGTGAGGTCAGCTTGCACAATAACCTACCTTAATTGCCTTCCATTTATGAGTCGGAACTTCCATCCCCCGTAATAGACTATCAAACCTCTGATGCTCCACTTCGTTTAAGCTATTATACAACTCCTCTTAATCCAACTTGTAACACTTGAGGTATGCTATCCAACTCCTCTTTTTTCCAGTTTTATTACCATACATTATGTAGTAGTTCTTACACAAATGTGTGTAGGTACTTAGAGCAATTCAAAAAATTCCTTAGCGTCGTTATACTAGTGGCTCACCTCCTTCAGTCGAGGTCAGGGCTCCGCCATGGCTTTTCTCCTTAATATCAATTATAGCTTAATAGTTCTGCCTCGAACCATCTTACTCTTTCCTTGAATAGATTCTAAGTGTGGCAATCACATTGCTATTACTAATTTCTTTTTATCAAGTAATCACTTGATCTTACTCTTAGTATGCCAATGCTTGTAGGCTGCACAATTATTCTTGTGCCATTTGCATGAGGTGCATGCCAATTTAATCATAATCTTTTCTGCTCTTGGCTTACTCTGTTCTATATGTGTCATTGCACTAACACGCACTTACAATCTCTTTTTGTCATTCTTGTTTCGTTGCCTTTTTCACTTCCTAGGGGGTCACCCATCCCAGTGCTACTCTGAGCCAAGCATGCTTAACCTCAGAATTTTGATGGAATCCAGTGCATTAGTGCGGGTATGATCACATCCATCCCTTATGGGGTCTCGTTTGAAGTTTAAGCGCTCCCATTTATATATGATAGAGTTAGTTGATTTTCTCTTACGCTTGTACTTCTCTTGTCTACTTCCCCCTTTTAGGGTGTACCCATGTCACCCTCCGTTTATTTTCAGCTATTCACACATGAATGATTCTACTTCAACATATTTAACGTGCTGCACCATATCTACATTTTTTTGTTAAATCATCCCCATGTTAGGTTGCCTTTATAGAAAACCCTAGCACAACCATAGGGTGATTTAATATTCACAATGTATCATATAAAATCTCATCTAATGGTTGATACTTGAGTACTATCTGTAATGTAGAAGTGCATTCAAAGACACATTCCATTCATCCCAATCAGTAATTAGCTCGTGCTCATAATTGGTTCAAATTCTCCACTCGGGGGTACTTATACTTTGATGATTCGTGTTTCAAGCTCCATCATTATACTAACCTTATTCCAGTGGATACCACTTATTCTTTTAATAATCTTGTAATACAGCAGTTGTTATGCAAATTGACATTCCCTATCCTTGCAGGATCTTACTAATCATCAAGGTGGAGTCACATGTACACAATACTTCTTTATGCCTCCTGAACTTTCATCTTTGTCATGTGCTTAAGGCTCACTTCTAATCCTGCTTATAACCATATTAACTTTGTTGTAGTAGGGGTCTTATCTTATTACCTTTTCATTGTACTATACTTTCAATTCATAACTGTCTATTTCCCTTTTTGTTCGGTACTCATACTTAATTACTCACATCTATCTTGAACGCCTATATTAGAACTTTTCTATTATTCCTCAAGTTCATATCCATTTTTGGTTGGACACAAGGAATTCCATATTACTCTTTATTTCCTTGCACTATCTATCCTTTCCGTCATCACACAACCTTTATTCGAAACTTTCCTTACAGAACTTGATAAATCTTTCTTATTTGTTCCATAGCTTGCTTTTTCGTTTCACATCTATCTTTACAGTCCATTCGCATGGACCACGTCATACCTTTTAGTTATTTCCTTACTAAGTTTTACTTATTCTCATAACAGTTTTTATTATATTCACCTGGTACCCTGTTCGCATTTAGTCCCATAGTATAACACCGCTTGACTTTCTTCACGATTCTTACTATAGGCTACTTACCCTTCTTAGTTAGTATTATCCTTAATGTTTCACAAGCTGTCTTATTAACACTTCATATCCGTCACAATTCTTTATCCCTCGTACTCTTATCTTAATCATACTGTTACTTCCTTTAATATAACTTGTCACAGTTTATCCCTATGTATCAATTCAGGCGATGCCTTACTATATCGTTTTATCCTGATTTATCAGTCCTCTCTGAGTCATCTTCTTTGGCTTATAGGTCCTTTCTAACTTCGTTCTACTATACCAGTATCGACCTCCTAGTTTCTATTGCCATTAACTCAGCAATTAACTTATTTCTCGATGTCATCCATACTATTTTAATCAAATCTCATCATTGTTGCAAGCACAACCTTTCAAGACATAATACAACCCTATATCTCATTCTCTTCTTATTTCTAGGAAAATTTGGGTAGAGTTTCCTCTGTATTTCTTACTATCTCAACAGCTGCACGCAGAAAATACCAACAATGCCTCACAGGAACACATATATATATTCATATCATATCATATTGCAGCCATCCAGGGCACATATATAATTCATATCATCTCATATCGCAGCCACATAGGGCGCCCACATTAGCAGGATGAAAATTGACTTACCTCGTATGTCCCCTCGAACTGCACTTGTTGCACTTTCCTGTATACTTTTCCTTTCATTTTCCTACTTTATATAGAAATTGTACTGCAACACCTTACCTGACATACGTCCTTCGTGCCTTTGCTTACCTGCGTGCTTTGTAACTTCCCATATCGTCAGCTACTTCCTTCTATCAATATTGTTCTTCTGCTAAAATCACAAGTTAGTATGAAGAATTTCATTCCCTATTACTCGGCTCTATCGCACGATCTTAGATATGAAAGAAAGGTAACATACTAAATGTCCTGTAGCCTTCTGTCTATAGATGTGGTGCACAACACACTGATAAACAAGACTCTACTAGACACTATCTATAGACATTCCAAGGATGAACTGCTCTGATACCACTTCTGTCATGACCCAACCCCGTAGGCCGCAATTGGGGTCTGACTTGGACCGCCGTATACAAACCTATCAGCTACACTTAAGTTGAACCGTGTGTGATGTGATACTATACACAACTCCAATGGGTCAAAAAAAATTTCCATAAACCTGTAGCCTCATTCACCTGTATCATAACAGGAAAGGGCACGCAAGCTGACGAGGTTGCCATACCACGAAAATATTTGCAATAAGTCATATGAGAACAATCGAAACAAACTTACAAGTAACCTACATACATATGTCTACAGACCTCTAAGAGTAATAACTGCATCATATGGTGGGACAGGGCCCCCGTCATACCCCTGAATATACAAATATATACATATTACATGACCAGTATCAAAAATTAGGCTTCAGAACAGTGGAGCACTTCCAACATAGCTGAAAGGAAATCCTAAGCTGACAGATCTCCAAAATGAACACATGTACCTGGGGACATGAAACGCAGCCCCTCCGAGAAAAGAAGGGTCAGTACGATATATGTACTGAGTATGTAAAGCATAACACATCATAACTGAGACCATAATTGAAATAGGGATGCAAGGGATAAGTATAATAATTTAACGATTTACTGTACCTGTACATTAGGACACGTAATCATATACATCATCATATGCCGTGCCCAGCCCTTTAGTGAACTTAGTGTCATAATCATTTCCTCATATTCACATGTTATCGTATCATCATGCATTTTATTTCATTATATCATCGTATATGGCATCATATCATCATATACGGTATAATCTTATCATGTATGTTATCGTATTACATCCGGCTTACTACGGGCCTCGGGGTCACAAATGTATCACTCTAATCTCATATGCATGCCTACATAAAGTATTCGACCCTTTAGTAAGGGACTCGGTGAATGAAGTGGTGTACATCTATAGAGTAATATCATAATATACATACTGTATCCGGCCCTCTAAGGAGGGACTCGGTGTTCCTTTCTTATTTTGCCACATATACCATCATATTACAGCCGGCCTAGGACTCGATGAATAATCATATCATCATAACATATAACATATATCACACCTCACATACGAAATTGTCTTCTTGTGTATGGAACTGCACACATCTGGCCTGGAACGCAGTGAAAGAAGTAGTAAAACTATGCACAATAACGTTCCCGGCCCATTGTGGGATTTGAGGAAGGATGGGTTACAGTATGCAAGAGTAGAGTAATGAGAAACCATATGCAACTAAGTCATTATTTGAGACTCGATGAAACAGTCAAGTTAACCATCACTTGAAAACCAGGAGAGTAATTATCCGAGGTAACCCTTTAGATGTCATTAGGGATTACATCAGTTGGGGCTTCAGGGATCACATACATGCATCAAGATAATGTCACACAATTTATGCAATTAGAAATATAGTCTATGCAATCAGAAACACAATTTATCTAGTCAAAGACTCAACTTATACAATCAAACACATTTATCATTTCAGAGCCTTTAAAAGGAGGAGATGGCACCTCAACTTACTATTCATTATATAGCAGGCTCGAGAATAGTAGTTTGACTACTTTCAGACTCTTAATGTTCAGAAGTGACTACAAGTGACGAGTTACACTCAGAGCTCATAAATGGAATTACCTCTAAACCCATATCATATATCATTTTACTTAAAATTAATTCATTCTAAAGGAAAAAAGAGATAGGCTTTACATGTACTACTTTTCATCACATAGAAGACTTAAAGGCAACAACCCAGCTATTGCAGGAGTTCCAACATCAAAAAGTAAATGAGAGTTTTGACTTATATTCAGGGCTTTATGAATGGATTGAATCCCAAATATTACATACATATCATTCATAAGTTACATCTAAGACATGCCAAAAGAAAAGAAAGATAGCTCTACATACTTATTCCAAAAACACGCCAAAAGAAAGCTTCAACATACCTCGTATGGACTTCTCTTAATCACGTCCGCGACGTCATCCTCCAAACCTATTTAACATAGAAGCAAGGCGAGTATCAATAACCTTAAACTTTTCAACGCCTTTGGTTGCACGTTAGTGTTCACATAATTCATTTCCCTGCTCGCCTCTTCGACTAGTTCCTTAACTTGTTTAAAAAGTTACCGGAAATTGGGCATCACCTCCCCTATAATATGCCCTATCCGAATTTCCAATTACATAAGTAATTACTAAAGCCAACCAAAAACAACAACCTGAAGCTCATATACAAGTAAAACATGGCAACATTACACAATATAAATTCTACCCAACTTGCTGAAAATTGTAATACCAAAATAGGGTTTCTAGTCTTTATTTCGCAAAACCTTTAATTACACAAAATAAGGGGTCGTGTGTCTGAAACCAGAAGCACCCACACCCCTTTTAAAATAGATTAAGTCCCTGCAACACATCACCACACACCTACAGAATCACCCCACACTCACAACACCCCATTTCAACTACAATTTAACAACGACGACTTTACTTTTGATTGTTTCTATTGTCGAGCATTTCCACGACCTTTTTGATACTTCAAGCTGTATAAAAGGTATATAATACCCTATATAAAAACCACATAAAGTCCAAATTTAAAGGAGAAGTCTTACATTACCCAAAATTAGCCAAAACTCGCCTCGAAACTTCTCTAGTCGCGCTGAAACTGTGTGGACTGTTTGCTGTCCATTTTGGCTGCACCAAGTCATGAATTTATACTTCTAATACCTCCATATCATCTTGGTATACTATGGATAATTAATTTACGGAAAAAAATTGGGACTTACCTAATTTTTTCCTCCTAGCCGCCACACTTTTCTCTCCAAGTTTAGGGTTTGTTTTCTTTGTTTTGCTGCAGATTTAGGTGCAGGAACTGAAGTATATGTTACATATACATACATATATGTGGTCCCAAGAGGTGACATGTGTCATCCCCTATAGAGGACACGTGTCCAGCCCCTATTGGGCCACCATATCCATGCATTGAAGGAGAGGCTGCCACGTGGCAGTGGGGCCCACCTCTCCCGAGCAGGTGGGTCACCTTCTTGCTTGAGGTGCTGCCATGTGTCACTACTCCATTGGCTGCCACGTGTCATCTTTTTCCCTTCCTCATGGGTTCGTAATCTCGTCTTATTTTAGGAGCCTATGTAATCCATACTATGTAAGCTTAGTATGTCCTCAAGTAGCTCAAGTATGTAAGACCTCTAAGTTGGTAGCTTATGTAGGTAAATCGAGTGCTACGACTTATTATTTGGCCTCTAATTCCTTTCGGAATTTTATGACTCTATTTCCAACCTTCTCTACTATGGGGTAACACATTCTCCCTTCTTTAGAGTCGTTTGATAGTGTCGTAGCTTATCCGGCTCACATGATAATGTCAAAGGAACTTAAGAGATATTCCGAGCTCGAGAGTGTGGGGTGTAACATTTTTGTAAAAATCAGATGGCTAGAATACCTAGAGCTATGGGCCTCTGCTATAATTCTTTCTTGAATGCCATCAATACTTGGAACACACAATCTTCCTTGATAGTTCAACACTCCCTCTCCCCTTTTGGCAAAAGTCATTACCTTCTGCTTGTGGATATCATCTTTCAATTAGAGGAAAATGGGATCTTGATTTTTCTTCTCTTTTACCTATGCAACAAAAGATGACTCAGCCCCATCCCAAAATAATGCTACTACCATCACTAGAGTCAATAAGTAGAACTCCCAAACGTGCAAGCCTATAAACCTCTTTTACCAACTCCTTATTTCCCTTTTCCACATTGGTAGTGCTCCCCATAGAGAATGCTCATATCATAGTTCTTGAGCAGCTCAAAGCCATCTCCTCTGCGTTAAGTTCATCTTTTTCTGAGTAAACATGTATTATAGGCTCTTGTGGTCTATGAACACTTCAACATGAACACCATAGAGATAATGACGCCAAAACTTTAGAGAAAAAACTATGGCTGCCAACTCAAGGTCGTGAGTTTCTCATTAATTTTAAGCTGCTTGGAAGTGTAGGAAATAACTTTACCCTTCTTCATCAATACACAACCCAATCAAATCCTGGATGCATCACAATAGATAACAAATCCATTTGGTCCCTTGGGTAAGGACAAAACTGGAGCAGTAATCAACCTTGTTTTTACTCTTTAAAACTTTTCTCACAAGCTTTTGACCATTAGAACTTAGCCTTCTTATGAGTCATCTTATTCAATGGAGAATATATGGATGAATAACCCTCAACAAATCACCGGTAGAAACCAACCAAACCCAAGAAACTTCTTATGTCAGTCGAGGATATAGGCCTAGGCCAGTTCTTTACAGCTTCAATGTTACGCAAATCAAATCATACACCCTGACCAGATACAACATTGCCTAGGAATTCCACAAAAGCAAGCAAAAATTATTAATTTGCGAACTTATCATACAACTCCCTATATTTGAGAGTCTAAAGAGAAATGCTAAGATGATTGGCATACTCCTCCTCATTTCTGGAGCACACTAGTATGCCGCCGATGAACACAATCACAAACATGTATAAATACTATTTGAACACTTGATTCATGAAGTCCATAAATGTTGCAGAAGTGTTAGTCAAACCAAATGACATAACAAGAAACTTAAAATGACCATATCGGGTCCAAAAAGTGGTTCTGGGATATCAATTCTCTCACTTTCAACTGATGATAACAAGATCTGTGGTCAATCTTTGAGAAACAAGTGGCACCCTAAAGTTGGTCAAACAGTTCATCTATTATGGGAAGGCGATACTTGTCCTTTATGATGACCTTGTTCAGTTGATGATAGTCAATGCACATTATGAGGGAACCATCTTTGTTTCCCACAAAAAGTACAGGAGTTCCCCAAAGTGAGATACTCTCTCTAATAAATCAGTTATCTAGGAGATCTTTTAGTTTTTGTATCAATTCTTTGAACTTAGTGGGAGCCATTCAATATGGTGGAATAGAAATGGGATGCGTATTAGGAAGGACATAAATTCCCAAGTCGATTTCCCTATTAGGAGGGACTCTAAATCATCATAAAAGAACTCAAGAAACTCATTAATAATCGGGACTAACTCAAGAGATGGAGACTGTACACTATCATCTTTAACTCGTACAATGTGATAAATACACCCTTTTAAGATTAACTTTCTGGACCTAATATAGGAAATAAATTTACTCTTATGCATAACAAGACTACCCTTCTATTCTTAGAAAGGCTCACTCAAAAACTAGAATTTGACAACTTGAGTTCTATAATTAACTTAGGCATAATAAACATAAAGTCAATCCATGCAAAGAAAAACATCAAAATAAACCATGTCTAACTCAACTAAGTCAGCTATGGTTTCTCTGTGATAGATAGACACAGGACAATCTCTATAGACCTTCTCAACTAGAATAGACTCACCAATAGGAGTAGAAATACTGAAAGGCTCCAAAAGACGCCCAGGGATTCTTTCAAACTTATTAGCCATGTAGGGGTTAAAATTGACAAAGTAGAACCTGGATTAAGTAAAGAATAACAATCGAAAGAAAAGACTTGAAGCATACCAGTGACCACGTGTGGTGAGTTCTCCTTATCTTTGAAATTTTCCATAGCATAAAGAAGGTTTGAACATCCTCCCATGCCTAAAGTGGCACCTCTCTGATTACCTCGAGCTGGCACTGCTAAAGTAGAGGACTGGGCTTGGTTTCCCCCATCATTTTGTCCACCCATTGGGCATTCTCTTTGGATATGACCTGTTGGCCGTACTTGAACTTATTATTGGTGCCCAAATAGAACTCTTCTAAATGGAGTCTACCATACTTGCCATAAGGCGGCTTCCCTTTCGAACATGAGCCATAATTTCTTAGGATTGAGACTCCTGGCTTTGAAATTCTGTGTACCTATGGATCATACATGTTATGAGGTGCAGGGAATTTATCGATGATGGAGCATAATTGGAAGACCTCTTTTGAAAGAAGGAATTGTTTCCCTTACCTTGCCGCTGCTCATTCCTATGCCCAAATGATTTGGCTTTCTTTCTCAAGTGCTTTTCTCTATCTTTCCTCTTATCATCCTCAACCTGATGAACATATACCATCAATCTGGAAATGTCCATGTCAGAAATCAGAAATGATTTCTAGCACTCCTTCGTCACATGTCTTCCCAAACCGGAGATAAATTTCCTCATCTTAGACCTCATATCTAGAACCATCTCTCAAGCATATCTAGAAATATGGATGAACTTCAGGCTATATACCTTCTCACTCATCCCCTCTTGCTTCAAATTCATAAAATCCTCTACTTTTCCTTCCCCCAACTCTATTAGAAAGAAATAATTAAAGAAGGTTTCTTCAAACTCGTCCTAAATAGTAGGCTCCACATCCTTACCCCTTTCTTCTTCCCACTAGTTATACCAAACATCAGCAACATCCTTGAGCTGATAGAAAACCAACTTAACCCCCTCAATCTTAGTATCATGCATTGCTCTCAGTATTTTCCATATCTCATTGATCAAATTTTGGGGGGTCCTCCTCAGCCTTAGAACCTTTGAAAACTAAGGGTTCATTCTCAAAAGGTCTCTAATCCCCCTGGAAGCAGACGGCTTTTGAGAACTAGAGATAAGAGATGGTGAACTATGGCTACTATTTTGGGCAGCTACTAACTAAGTGAATATAGAAATTGCTCCTCAAAAATCGGCCTCTGAAGTTGATGCAGGTTGAGTAGTAATCTCTTGGAGAGACTCATTATACCTTGCAAGTCGCCCCCTAGTTCTCACTGCAGATAGTGGGGGCATCTCAGATTGTCACTGCAGATAGTAGGGGCATATCAGATTGTGGGGTATTAGAGCTGGCGGTGTTTCTCTGGCTGGTGGTATATTTTATAGTCATTTTTTGCAAATGCATAACGCATGAATTAGGAATGAACTTATAGAGTTAAACTCGTTCGCATGAATTCAAGATATGATGAAGTGAAAAAATTCCTAATGTCCTATAGCATCCTGATTATAAGTGTAGTACACAACACACCCATAAGCAATACTCTAATAGACAAGGATTCATAGACATCCTTAGACTCTTCAACTCTAGGCTCTGAAACAAAGTTGGTCATACCCCGAGAGGGTATCCTAGGCATGGCCGGTACTCGGAGACCATTGCTGGCCCTAAGCAAACCACTTAGTCCATTCACTCATTAAAACTCTCAACGGAATATGTAATATAACTGGAAAGACTAACTCAAGTGGGCACTTAACATCTCATTAGTAATGAAATGATATACTAAAAATACTCAAATACAATGTAACCCAACATCATAAACTCAATAGTGAAATCAAAGTTTAAAAACAAACTCTGAAAATAAATCTATCTTATTGGACTCTAACATTATCCATGAAGCCTTAAACTCAACACTAGAAAGGTGTCAAGACAAGTCTAAGGCTACCTTAAATGACTATCCAAGAATAACGAATGAAAGAACATAAATCAATCCCTCCCGATCCAAGGAGGTATCACTAAACCTTGAATGAGACTTAGTCTTCAACGATGCACCTATTAAGGACCTCTATCACCTGTATCTACGTTATAAAATGATATAGGCCAAATGGCGTCATTACATAGAATGTACAAGTATGTAATATAGCTGAAAGAAACTTACTCAAAGATACTCAACTCAACTTTACTCAACTCAAAAGACTCACTCTAGAATTGTTCAACTCAAATAAGAAAACTATATGTACAAAACATTCTTTAAAAGATATGAATAAGTAAATGTAACTCAGTATATATAAAAAAAAGATATTTTATTTCATTAGGATATTTTTCTAACTGACAACCATCACTTATGCGCTAGTGACGATACAACAAAGCAATGTAGTTGCGACAACCATCCAATACCTTGCTAGAGTAATGGACATCAACATCAATAGATCTAATCATTAAGTCCTTTTTTGGGATAAAAAGGCATAGCCTCTATCCTACATTGGCTATGTAGTTAAGGAGTTTGACTATACCAAACTCTTACCCAACTCGGTGCTCAATATTATGCCCAAAACATTTTCTCATATTAATATCATCATTTAGTCTAATAGGAATTTTTTTTAAACCTCAAACTCATCTCAAAACATCATCATCATCATTCCCTCTTCATATATCATTATACTGCTTGGTTAAAAGAAAATATCATTTACGTCTTCATCAAAATATCTTGTTCAAAATCCTCATTTACTTCTATTTACAATTTCATCAAACTCATTAAAATATGCTTCATCTCAATTTGAAGACAACTTTATTTTATGTATGAAAATAATCAATCTCGACCTCAAAAAATACATGGGTAAAGTATGAACATAACTCCACTAAGGTTCATGTGGATGAATGCATGGATATACATCTCAATGACTACTCAACATCAGGGATATCATCAATATAAAATTAAACATAGAAAACTTCAAGGAAGTATCAATTAACATCAAGAACTCAATTCTAGACTTAGGTCAAAACTCAACTAGTACTCAATTTTAAAGAATTACATGTTGGGAACGTGGGCGTACTCAGATCAATGCTCTGAGTAGCCTTACATACCTGGAAATTGAAGGAACAATCAAGATTTGAAGAAATGGCTTGAAACCTTGAACCCTCGCTCTTTGTCCTCTATAATACTTGCTCTCAAATAATCTAAATGTTAAATGAGGGTATATACGTATAGGGTTCTGATAAGGGACTCAAAACAGTTCCAAAACATTGAGATTTTTATTTTAAAAGGGTGGGAAAAGACCCAGATATCCTTCATAAAATCCAACTTTGACTATCTATGGGTCATTCTTACAAGTTGTCATTTCTTCTACGGGGCGTGAGAACTATTCATAGGAACTTTGTGCACATTCCAGTAGGTACTGAGATGTGACATAGAAGTCTACTACTTATTTTCACGAGTTCTAAGAATTTCTACGCATCAGAATCAAGACTCGCAGAAAAGACTATAAAGAATGAATTTTTTCCAAGTGTTTAGAGGTTCTACGACTTCTTTCTATAAGTCATAAGAATTTCTATGAGTCGTAATCAAGATTTGTAGAAAACGCCCTAAAAGCTAAAATTCTTCTAAATAATAAGAGGTTTTATAAGTTGTTTCTACGATTCATACTAAACTTTATGAGTCGTAAAGTCGAATCTAACTTTTGATGATCTGACAGCCTCTAGTAAAACGGCCATAACTTTTTACTCTGAACTCAAAATGAGGCTAATTTCCTATGGACGTAAATCAAACCATTCCGAGAGCCTGAAGCTTTTAACCCAAAGAATAAAAGAGTTAAGGACATGAACTGAATAAATATGAAAGGATCAGGGAATTTAACCAAGATTTGTAATAACCAAGGACTTAAACCAAGGATAAGGATAATCGTGGATTTGTACCACATGAAAATATGCCCAAGGACTTGAACCTAGGTGAAAGTAACTATAGACTTGAACCAAGAAAAAAGGTAGCTATAGACTTTAACCAAGGCTATAAATAGTGGTGGACTTGGACAATAGCTATGTAAATCCAGGGACTTGAACCGAGGATATAATACCAAGGAAGAGACTTGAATCGCATTTGGTGGAAAGAATTGTGGACTTGAACCACAAAAAGAGGCAAATCAGTAAGAATTAGGATCACTGACCAATCGAGTATCACTAGTAGTACCCCTAATATGTGTTCCATCAATAAATCACTCCATCCTAAACAACATCTAACCAAAATCGATAAGTAGACTTCTAAAACTAAGAATGAAGTAACCCAAAATCAGCGAAAGCAGGGAATTATGGGTAAGAGGTCCAAAGAGTGGTGTTATGGCCTAGATAAGTCATAGACTATCAGACTCAAGTCTTCTATATCATTCTACATGAAGATAAGCCATCTAAAGTGATGTTGGAGAAGTTTCAAGGCCTAACAGCGCAAAAATTATGCAAATCTATGGTGTTCACTAGTCTAAGCCAAGACTAAGGCCAAACATTCTTCCAACGATACAAATAAAACACATAATACACACAAAAAAGTACGGATGATCAACAATAGGAAACATACTTCAATAGCCCAAATTTCTCACAAATAGAGTCTAAGACATAATGTCATGACCTGACCTAGGGCCTAGTCATAACACGGTGATTGGGATATGAGAGACCCCAACAATAAGCCATCTTAGCAAACATCACATACATAAGGTAAAGAATAATATAAATACGAGGAAAAGTAATCACTAAGTGGAGAATGGGACTAAGGGAAATTAACTCAATAAACATCCAATCAAGACTACACCAGTGAGTATCATCTAAATATGCCTCTAGTCTAATCTTTGATGGCGGCTTAGGAAAATCTCCTAGCTCACCCTAACAATAGAAGAAAGTGAAGAAAATAGTAATCATGAATAAAAGTCTTGCCCTCGGTAGAATGAGGTCTCACCAACTTCTTTGAAATCCAAAGAAATCACTAGCCACAAGTAAGATGATCAAAAGTGTTGTCAGTCCCTACATTATTAGACAATGTAGACAAAATATGTGTTAGTACATTTGAATGTACTAAGTATGTGAGGTATGCATGAACAAGTAAAATAACTAATCAAAATACCATAAGATACATGACCAATCATTTTGAACATAAGTATAGTTAAAAAGTAATTTAAAACATATGAAACTCCTGGTCAATGCTTATCATAACAACTTCAACTTCCAACTCATAGCATTAACTTTAACTTGTATGGGATAGGACCTTTAACTGACAAATAAGACCATGCGAGCTATTACATAAAATCCAATGACTCCTACATCGAGAAAGGTCGATGAATCCTGCATCGGCATACTCCAAAAGTAACTCAACTCAACTCAACTAGGCTATATGGATCCACTTGCTAGGATATGAAGGCAACCTATGTGGACAATATGGTTTGAGCTTTAGGTTGCTACTAGAATACCCTTGGATAACCAATGGCGTTATTAGACCGAACCCCACCTAGAAGTCCTCTCGGTTCTTACTCAAGATCCCAATGGAAACTTATTAAAACATAATAATAACATAAGAGAAAAGATAGAAACTACCTATCAATCCATCTTTAAAAAATATTAGGAATAGCTTATCTACTTGGTGATTCATAAGAATCTGTAACTTTGGTGAGAATTGTCCTTATCACAATTTTAAAACATTTTTTGATCTTAACTCTGATCATGATCTTATCTTTAACTTTAGAATCATAAATCTCAACTTTAATTCCTATAAAACTTTCATTGAAAATCATTTAACTCATGATCAACTCATAAACTCATCTTAACTTTATAATCATAACTTGAAAATATAGCTTTATGTATGGGCATCTATAATTCAACATGAAATCATGAAATTCATATGAGAACATGCATATAAAGATCATTGACAACATTTAAAAACAAAATCAAACCAGCCCAATGTAATTCATCAAAACTAGGGTTCATAATCAATTGAAAATTGAATGAAACCTTGAGGAATCTTTTGGACTTCATGTGCGAAAAGATCCCATGAATCAATCCCCACATACCTTGCTTTAATCCACTAAGGATTGAAGAGCAACCTTGAAGAAATTTGGAAACCCTAGCTTGAGCTTGAAGGAGAAACCTTTAGAGACTTTGTTCTTGCCTTAGGAATTTTGAGAAAATGAATTGAATAGGAGGGGAAATTGAAGAATAGAATTTTTATAGATTTTGAATTTGGCCATGAAAGAGTCTAGGTTCATTAACCAAACTTTGGAAAAGACACAATTGTCCTTCATTTAATCCCAGATTTTGAACCTACGAATAAGTTCTTATGGGTCGTCGAAGAGTTGATGAATCATCTATATGACTCATCCTGTAGGTTTGAGAAAGGTACCAAAAATCAAGTTTCTGAAGTTTGGGAACAGACAAGGTTTACGGCTAGTCTTCTTGTCTACGGGTCGTCCTATTGGCTTATTCTGCAAGTCTCAAAAGCCTGCAAAATACAAGTCTATGAACATTTTTATGGGTGGTTCTTTTGACCCATCATTAATCTTATGACCCATCCTGGAAAGTCGTAGACTTGGCCTGAGGAATATTTGAATCAAGCCCCAAACTTGTCTTACGAGGAGTTTCTACGACCCGTTAACTTGACGACGACTCATCCTGTTAAGTTGTATGACATCTCCTAATGGAAATATCAAACTTTTCTCAAAGAATCACTTTATGGCTCAACTCTATGAGCCATAGAGATCTTTACTAGCCGTAAGGGGACTCATTCTTCTGGATAGGTTCAAAATTTTGAGACTTTTCTTCATGGTTCCAACTTTTCGACTTACGGGGTCTTACAATATCTCCCCCTTATAAACATTCATCCTCGAATAAGATTAATTTATCATAGGACGGACACAGAAAGAGGACTAGCAATCTAATATAAAAATGATGACATCTTATAATGCATGGAACATGAAAACTTAACATAAAATCATAGCTTTTAGAAATCAACTTTTTCATGAACATGCATACATATGAATGACATAGGAGGAACTGAATATGTAAGAGTTCAACTAGCTTGAATAAGAACACTGTAAGAGTTCAACTAGCTTGAATAAGAACACTCCTACTTTAGGCTTGAATAGAGGAAAAGAGATACTGGTATCGTTTCATCATATCCGCCTCCGCCTCCCAAGTAGCACTTTCTACTTGTTGATTCCTTCATAACACTTTCATGGACACAACTTCTTTTTTCCTCAACTTCTTAACTTGCCGGCCTAAGATTTCCACCGAAACGTTTTCATAAGTCAAATTTTCCTCAACACTTAAATCTTTCAATGGAACAATGGAGTTTGGGTCACCCACGAACTTCCTCAACATAGACACATGAAACACCGGGTGAACCATAACCAACTCAAATGGAAAATCTAACTCATAAGCCACTTTGCCAACACATCTCAATATGTTGTAAGGTCCAATATATCTAGGATTCAATTTCCCATTCTTGCCAAAATGTATTAAACCCTTTATGGGTGAAACCTTGAAATAGGACCAATCATCCACTTTAAATTCAAGATCTCTTTTCCTAATATTGGAATAGGACTTTTGATGACTTTGTGTCGTCTTCAACCTTTACCTTATGAGTCTTAACTTCTCCAAAGCATCGATAACTCTAGACCCATCAAGGCCACCTAATTAACTTTAAACCAACCCACCAGGGATCTACATCTCCTCCCATTAATGCTTCAAAAGAATCCATTTGGATACTAGAGTGATAACTATTATTATAGGAAAACTCAATCAATGGAAAATGTTTATCCCAACTTCCTTTATAATCCATAACACACGCCCTTAACATATTCTGTAAAGTATGGATCGTTCTTTCGGCTGGACCGTCAGTTTGAGGGTGAAAAGTGGTATTTAACTTAACCTTTGTACCAAAACCCTTTAGAAACGACTTCCAAGAATGTTAAGTGAATTGTGTGCCTTGATCATATATGATATACAAGGGCACACCATGAAGTCTCACCGATGCACGTACATACAACTTAGCATAATTTTCGGTGCCATAAGAGGTCTTAACCGGTAGAAAATGAGCCAACTTGGTCATCTAATCTACAACATCCCTAATAGAATCATGTTTCTTTTTAGTACGAGGCAAACCCATTATGAAATACATATTCACATCTTCCCACTTCCAAGTAGGAATCTTAATATATTGGGATAGACCTCTTTTCTTTGATGCTCGACTTAGACTTGTTGGCAATTTGGACACGTAGCTACAAACTCCGCTATTTCCTTCTTCATGCCATTCGATCAATACACTTCTCTTAAGTCATGATACATCTTGGTAAAACCCAGATGAATCGAGTATTGGGAACTATAGGCCTCATTCAATATCAACTCTCTCAATCCATCAATGTTAGGTGCACACAAATGGCTTAGGTAAAATAGCACACCATCTCCCCCATGGGAGAAAGCCTCAATGGCATTTTTGCCAACTGACTTTTTTAACTCAATCAACATTGCATCTTGGTCTTACTTAGCCTTGACATCCGCTACAAGAGATAATTGTGAACCATTATGAATAAGAACACCTCCATCATTAGAATCAACAAAATACACACCTAAACATGCCAACCTATGAACATCTTTAATCAATTATTTCTAATCTTTTTCAATATGTGCCACACTACTCATGGACACTCTACTTAGTGCATCAGAAACCATATTAACTTTGCCTGGATGATACAACACACTCATATCATAATCCTTCAACAACTCAAGTCATCTCTTTTGTTGAAGGTTCAAATCTTTTTGCTTAAACATATATTATAAACTCTTGTGATTGGTGAACACATCTATATGAACACCATAAAGAAAGTGTCTCCAAATCTTCAAGGAAAACACAACCATGTTAGTTCAAGATCATGGGTTTGATATTTTCGTTCATGCACTTTGAGTTTCCTAGAAACATAGGCTATTACCTTACCAATACCCCTTAGATCCTATACCACTCCTCCCCACCATATTCAATCAACCTCAAGACCTAATCAAGAAGCACCCAATGTACCACATATTCACCCACATGCCATCAACACCACATTTAAGCCTAGTTCCATAACGATTCTAATTCACTCACTTGAAACCTTTAACAAAAAGTCATTAATAGCCTACTAGAATCACTCACATATCGACAACCACGTATTCAAGCCTACCATTCTAACTACTTTAGGCTCCCTTGAAGTCAACATCTATTAAGAATTTTCAAATCTACCTTAGCATCTCTAAATCCACATTTGCATTAACTCTTACCAAAGGAACACCAATATACTTTTACATATCTATTGCACACAACAATATCCATCTAGCTCTTCATCCATTTCTATAACCTTAAATAGGGTAAGCATGCCACAATTTATCACAATACAGAACAACCACTCTCACTTTATCTATCATGACCCATCTACTATCATTTACATTAGAACGCACAACCTACCTTGATAACTAAGTACTCTATCTCCCTCTTACAGGAATAATCAAATCTTATAGTAAGGTAAGGAGTAACAAAAGATAATGTAGCACCTGGATGTAATAATGCATAGATATCAAAGTCAAAGACTTTCAACATACCAGTCACAACATCGGGCAAATACTCTAACTTCTGATGAGTCTGAAGGGCATAAAATTTGTCTTAGTGCTAATCGCCACACGAAGTAGTAGCATTTTGATATGGATGACCTATAGTCTGGGTATGCGCCTGAGCCTAGGCTCTAGTACCTCTCCTACACTCTCTTGCATGATGATCTAGCTTTCCATATCTATAGCAAACATCCAATCCTACTAAGTACTCTCCCCTATGGTTTTTTCTATACTTAGAACACCTGACCATAGTATATTCGCTAAAAACACAATCGGGTTTGGATTGAGAAGTCCCGCCTTCACATCGAGCCCTCTTGGAATCCTCTCTTTCCTAGAAGCTACCGGATAGTCCTTCTCCTTATGTCAACTTTTGCCACAACTATAACAACTTTTTGTACCAACCAAGCACTTCCTTAGATGATTCTTACTGCACTAGTAGCATGAGTAGTAGGATTGTTTCTTTCCATCGCTTTTTGTCGTATTTGAGCTAAATATTTCCCCTTTTGACATCTTCTGACTATTAAAGTCATTTCCTCTCTTAACATCCCTTTTGCTCAACCTCTTTCTTCCTTTGACGTTCATTCTCATAGGAGTTACTTTGTTTGGATTCAATGTAGAGATCAGCTCGAGCCAAAACATGATGATATATCGGAACTCCACTTTTGAAATTTAGGCTCTTGAAGATGGGTAAATCGAAATGAAAAGGCTACCATCTCGACCAACCTCCTGGTTTCTTTCTTCTTGATAAGACATACTCTAAAATATATAAGACACAAGTTAGAAGGAATTCCTATGGAGTTCAACTCTATTGCACAATAAGACCACAAAAGAAGTGAAGATCTCCTAAAATGCCTCATATCCTCTTATTCATAGATATGGCGCACTTCACACCAATGATCAAGACTCTACTCGATGCGGAATATTAGAAACCCTAGGACACTTGAACCTTGTTCTCTAATACCAAGTTTTTCATGACCCGACCTAGGGCCTAGTCATATCATAGCGATCAGGATGCGAAGGACCCAACCATAATCCATCTTAGCATAAATCACATACATAAAGTAAACAACAACATAAAGATGAGCACAAATAATAATTAAGTGGGGAATGGGACTAAGGAAAATCAGGTGTATAAACATCCAATCTTGACTACACCAATAAGTATCATTTAAACATGCCTCTAGTCTATTTTTTGACGGGGGCTTAGGATAAGCTCCTAGCTCACCCTCATAATAGAAGAAAGTAAAGAAAATAGTAATCATGAATAAAAGTCTTGTCCTTGGTAGAATGAAGACTCACCAACTTCTTTTAACTCTAAAGAAATCTCGAGCCACGAGTAGGATAAATGAAAGTGTCATCCGTCCCTACATTATGAGACAGTGTAGGAAAAATATTTGTTAGTACATTTTAATGTACTAAGTATGTGAGATATGAATGAATTAATAGGATAACATAATCAAAATGCCATAAAATGCATGGTGAATCATAATAAACATGAGTATAGTTTAAAAATAATTTAAAACATATGAAACTCATGGTCAATGCATATCATAAGACCTTCAACTTCTAACTCATAGCTTTAACTTGAACTTGGGTGGGATAAGACCTTTTGCCGACAACTAAGACCATGTGAGCTATTAAAAGGAATCCTATAACTCCTGCATTGAGACAAGCCAATGACTCCTGTACAAAACAGGGGAGGCTACCTTGCCAGGGCATACTCCAAAGATAACTCAACTTAATTCAACTAGGCTATATGGATCCATTAGCTAGGCCATGAAGGCAACCTACGTTAGCAACGTAGTTTGGGACTATAAGCTGCTACTAGGATTCCCTTGGATAACCAACTACATTATCCGACTGAACCCCGCCTAGAAGTCCTATCGGTGCTTAGTCAATATTCCAATAGAAACTCATTAAAACATAATCATAACATAGTATGAAAAATAGTAACTACCTATCAATCCATCTTTAAAACATATTAGGAATAGCTCATCTACTTCGTGATTCATAAGAATCTATAACTTCGGTGAGACTTGTCTTTATCACCATCTTTAAACATCTTTTGTTCTTAAGTATGATCATAATCATAACTTTAACTTTAGAATCATAAATCTCAACTTTAACTCATATAAAAATTTCATTGAAAATTATTTAACTCATGATCAACTCATAAACTCCTCTTAACTTCATAATCATAACATGAAAATATAGCTTTATGTATGGGCATCTATAATTCAACTTGAAACCATGCAATTTATATGAGAACATGCATATAAAGATCATAACATTTTAAAAAGAAATCAAGCCAGCCCAATACAATTTATCAAAACTAGGGTTCATAATCAATTAAAAATTGAATGAAAACTTGAAAAATCTTTGGGACTTCATGGCTGAAAAGAGCCCATGAATAAATCCCCACATACCTTGCTTGAATGCACTAAGGATTGAAGAGGAACCTTGAAGAAATCTGGAAACCCTAGCTTTTGCTTAAAGGAGAAACCTTAAGAGACTTTGTTCTTGCCTTAGGAATTTTGAGAGAATGAATTGAATAGGAGGGGAATTTGAGGAATAGAATATTTATAGACTTCGAATTTTGCAATAAAAGTGTCTAACTTCATTAAACCAAACTTTGGAGAAGACACAATTGTGCATCATTTAATCCTGAATTTTGAACCTACGAATGAGTTCCTACGAGTCGTCGAAGTATTGACGAATCATCTAAACAACTCATCCTGCAGGTCTGTGACAAGTACAAAAAATCAAGTCTCTGAATTTTGGGAGAGAGCAAGATTTATGGCCTATCTTCTTTTCTACGAATTGTCCTATTGGCTTGTTCATCAAATCTCAAAAACCTGCAAAATACAAGTCTTTGAAGTTTTGTGACGGGTGGTTCTTACGACCCGACATTAATCCTACGACCTTTCCTTGCAAGTCATAGACTTGGACTGAGGAATATTTAAATCAAGGCCCCTGGACTTGGCTTATGATGAATTTCTACAACCCATTAACTTGACAACGACTCATCCCAATAAGTCGTAGTACCTCTCTTGATGGCAACATCAAAATTTGCTCGAAGGGTCACTCTAAGACTCAACTTTACGAGCCGTAGGGGGACTCTTTCACCTGGATAGGTTCAAAAATTTTGAGACTTTTCTCCTCGGTTACAACTTTTCAACTTATGGGGTCTTACAAATAGTTTCTAGGAATTTAGCATACTCGAACCCCAATTACCTCCAATCTCATACAAATCAACATGCAAATTCTTAAACATGCTTGGTCTAAGGAGAGGGAAGTGGTAGCCTACTTATAGGCTGACCATGCATGTTCCAAATCAAGTAATTAAATCTTTTCCCTTATGTAGGTCCTCAGAACCCCACACTATCAAAAATAGAATCACAATGTCAATGTGATCATTTTAACATTAGATGATCCCTCCTCACTATCTCCCAAACTCTCCTACATGTAGACACGAAGATTTCACACACTAAGCTTTGAATCGCCAAAACCCAAGCTAAAGCGAGAGGTCTTATTACTTCAAAGAAGCCCGGTTACTCCTTTTCAAAAATGAAAGAAAAGATTCTATCCACTTTTTAAATTGGGAAAAAGTGTTGATCATGTCTCTGGTCTTAATTAAAAGTACTAGAGATTTTTTCTTCGCAGTTGCAGCCAAAGTTTCCCATGATCATGAAGGTTCAGCAAAAAGGGCATCGCGAGTGTGACTTGAGGCCTGCGATTATGAAAGCCAGGGACCAGAGGTCTACAATTGCATCCCTTTGCTCGGGAAAGCAAAAATCTGACACCTAGTGCTTTGCAAATGTGGCCACGGTGGTTCACTAATGCAAATGCGAAACATGGCTTGCACCAGCACCAGTTGCATCAATAAACTTTTTCCAAGTCCAAAGTTCTAATGTGGTGCTCGAAATTCATTCGGAGTCCCGTGCTCACAAATGGAATATGCTACCTCACCAAATTTGATATTCCGAACTCAATGGCTCATTTGAAATTCTCATATAAGGTCACTTTAATAAAAAGTGGATCCCACACTTAAGTGCTCTTTTTAGCTAATTTCAACAATACGCCTCAAGATTAGACCAAAATCCTCAAAAAGTAAATGAAGGGTCTTTCTTGACTCAATATTTTGAAACTAACTACGTTGACAGAATTTTCATCTAAGCGCATTACACAAAATGTTGACATAAATCAATCTTAGGTAAAATTTCAACGGCTAAAATGCTAAATGGCCCCAAACTCACACTAATTATCTCGATACTCGTGCTGACCATGCTACTAGCCAAATTTTGCATTTTTAGAGTAGATGAAACTATTAGAATTCTTTTCTAATATTGTTTACCTGAAGTGATGATCAAAATTAACTTTTCAAGTTATAAAACCTCCAAAATAAGGAAATGGGCCTAAAACTTACATTAACGGCCAGGCAACCAAATAGTTAGTGCCAGCAAGTCTAATCTATAGGAATTCTCTATAAATAAAATAAATGCATTAATTCAAAAATGACTTGGTGGGTCATTATGATATCCACTACTAAAAGAACTTTTATTTGTGAAAGTAAGAGTCAAGAAGTACCTTAAGGCTCAAATAAGCTAGAAAACTGCTCCTGTATCTCCTACTCGGTCTCTCAGGTATCCTCCTTGACTGGAAAATGCCTTCAAGAGACCTTAATTATAAAAATGGCTTTAGATCGCAACTCTCTGACATCTCTATCAAAAATACCAAGTGGCTCCTCACTATAACTCAGGCGTTTAACGATTTAGTTATCTATGAGAAACAGAGAGGAATTCTTCTTATTCCCAAGAGAAAGCTCTTTCTTATCGAGATTTATCTATCGATATGCAGAGATAGCTGCACTTCTTGTTCTTTTTTCCCTTCGATTCTTTAACACTTCTTTCAGGTCTCGCTACCATCAATATAAGATCCTTCCAAATAGATTCTATTTAGTCCCAGCGGATTGAAAACCAAACATATCCCAAACATTCAATGAAAAATGATAACTCAACCACATCATACTCTAGCACATGAGACTCATCTTGAACATGTTGGCTTAGCATTGAAACATGGAAAATCGGATGGATAGCTGAAAAGAATGGGGGTAAAGCTAACTTATATGCAACCTCACCAACTATCCATAAAATCTCAAAATAGCCTATATATTTGGGGCTAAGCTTGCCCCGCCTCCCAAGTATCATCACTCCTTTCATGGGCGATACACAAAGGAATACTTTATCACTAACAACAAATCTCAAAGAATGACCCCTACGATATACATAACTCTAGCATCTACTCTGACCTATCCCGAGCCTATCCTAAATCACCCTTATATGATCTAAGGGCTCCTGCATCAAGTCTGTATCACACGATATGGGCTCCGTACACTCAAACCTACCAACCAAAGAGTGATAATGCCTACCATGTAAGGCCTCGAGTAGGGCCATCTAAATACTGGAGTGGTAGTTGTTATTGTAAGCAAACTCTGCCAAAGGTAAAAACTTGTCCTAATGCCCTCCAAAATCCATAATACAGCCCGCAATATATCCTTAAGAACCTAAATAGTGTGCTCTAATTAGCCATCAGTCTGAGAGTGAAAAGTTTTGCTAAGGTCGACATGGGTACCCAATTTCTCTTGAAAGGTCCTCCAAAAGCTGGATATGAATTATGAATCCCAATTTGAAATAATAAAAATAGGAACACCATAAAGATGAACCATTTCCCGAATGTAGATATGGGCCAACCTCTCAGCACTATAGGAAGTATGAACAGGAAGGATGTATGTTACCTTGTTAAATTGATCAACGATGACCCAAATACTATCATTACCACTGGAAGTATGAGGTATTCCAGCAATGAAGTCCATGGTGATATGCTCCCACTTCTACTTGAGATTGGGTAACTTCTAAAGCTCGCCATCAGGCCTCAAATGCTCGGTCTTAACTAGTTGACAACTCAAACAATGCGACACATAGACTTCAATATCTCTCCTCATACTGCTCCACTGGTAATGATGCCTCAAGTCATGATACATCTTAGTAGTGCCCAGATGGATAGAATATCTAGAATTATAGGTTTTACTAAGGATAAACTTGACCAAACCCCCAACTCTCGAAACACAAAGATGGCTACAAAGCCTCAATACATCATCTAGATCTAAAGTATCCTGGTTGGGGTCACATCCCAAACCTTGATCTCATAGAGCAGCCAAATCCTCATCCTCAAACTGATGATAGTAAATCTGGTGCAATAACGACAACTGAGCTTCCACATAAGCTAGCATACACCAAGAATAAAAAATATCAAATCGGATCATCCTAGTAGCTAAGGACCATATGTCCAAAGCCAATAGTCGCCCCATGGTAGAAAAGAAGGCTAGACTACCCATACTCTATGCTTTTAACTGAAGGCATTTGCTACTACATTCGCCTTATCTAAATGGTAGAGAATAGATAGTTCGTAGTCCTTTAAGGTCTTAATTAAACTTCACTGCCTCTAATTAAGGTCTCGCTGAGTCATAATGTACTGAAGGCTCTGATGATCCATGTATATATCGCATCGATCTCCATATAGATAGTGAATCCAAATCTTAATCGCGAAGACTACCACTGTTAACTCTAAGTCATGAATGGGGTAGTTTTACTCATGTAGCTTAAGTTGCCTTGATGGTAAGCAGTAACTTGGTCCCATTTCATCAGTACACAACCTAAAACAATCCTGAATTCATCATAATAAACCGTGAAGCCCTCGCCCATAAATGGAATAGTCAATATAAGAGTATTGGTAAGCAACTTCTTTTATCTCATCAAGCTCTTCTCACAATCCTCTTACCACTCAAAGGGAATATCCTAGCGAGTCTACCAAATTAGAGGTGTCTCTATAGTAGAAAAGCCCTCCACAAAACCTCTATATATCCCTGCCAATCCGATGAAGCTAAGAATCTCAGTTATAGAGATGGGCTTGGCCTAATCACAAATAACCTCAATCTTCACCGGATCTACCATAATGCCCCAAGAATACTATAGACTTAGGCCAAGAGTCACACTTTGAGAACTTGGCATAAAGCCGCTAATCTCTCAAAATTTGGAGCACTATCCTCAAATGTTGCTCATGCTCAATCTGTCTCCATGAGCATACCACTATGTCATCGGTGAAGAATATGACAAAGGAGTCCAAATACAGCTTGAGTAGATGAGTAATCAAGTCCATGAAGGCTGTAGAGACATTAGTCAACCAAAAAGACATCACTAGGAACTCATAATAGTGATAATGGATCCTAAATGTGATCTTAGGAATGTCTGCTACCCTAATCCTCAACTAGTGGTAGATGGATCAGATCAATCTTAAAAAAATAGGTTCCCTAAAGCCGGTCAAATAAATCATCAATCTGAGGAATGGGTAATGGTTCTTCACTATCACCTTATTCAAATCCATGTAATCAACATGCATCCGCATAGTTCCATCTTTTTTCTTTACAAACAGGACTGGGGCACCCCAAGGAGATACACTAGGCTGAATGAATCTGTTACATAAGAGATCTTAAAGCTGAACACTAAGCTCCTTAAGCTCTATGGGGACCACATGGTATGGTAGGATGGAAATAGGATGAGTACCCAACTCTAAATCACTGGCAATGTCAATATCACAATTAGGAGGAAGGCCAAGCTGGTTGGCAGGAAACACATCTGCAAACTTTCAAACTATAGGCACTGAATCAAATATAGGGCCCTCCTTACTAATATCTCTAACATAAGCCAAGTAAGAAAAATAACCACTAGCCACTAATTTCTAAGCACAAATGAAAGAAATAATCCCAACCAGTGTGCGACTATAAGAGCCCTATTAAACAACTAATAGAATACTAGGCATGGCTAAGGTAAAGGTCTTGGCATAAAAATTAAAGACCGCATAATGAGGGGATAACCAGCCCATGACCAGAATCATGTCAAAGTCTAGTATATAGAGTAAAATAAGATCAGCCCTAGTGTCCCTCCCCCAAATATTCACCACATGGGTTTTAAAAACCTGATTCACCACTAAAAAATCACCTACCAGTATCGAGACATACAATAGCTCAGCTAAGGCTCTGGACTCATACTCCATCAATGGTAACAATACACAAATATAAATCAATAGGTTAAGATTGGATGAAATAAAGTAGAGGTGGGATGATGGCATAAAAGAATCATATATGTGGTAACATGGTCTGATGCCTCAGTCTCTACTCTAGATCAAGTTACATAAAATTGGCCCTGGGCACCTCTAACCTGTGCATCTACTCGACCACATATCCTGACTTCTTAAGAACCTCCCCATTAACCCTGATGCCACCCCTACAATCATGGCCCTAGCCTCTACATTTAACTTGAGGTATTTTTACTGGTGCAGGTCTAGCCGCTTGTGGAAATGGTGTGGCTGACCTATGAAGAGGACACTCACAGGACCAATGATCTAGCTCCCCACAGTCATAGCACCTTGTTGCAGTTTGTTCACAACTAGAGGTCCAACAACTCGGCTTGATGAACACTTTTGAATACCATCTTGACCCTTATTTGGACTGGCACTAGAACCACCTGATGATGTTAGTCACCCTCTGTAACATAAAGTGATTCCTAAAATGGGTGACTAAACTGACCCTTCTAGAACCTCTGGCGGGGCCTATCATAGGAATTGTAGTGCCTAAATTGGGTCCCACCTTGGCTATCATCCTTCCTAGCTATCTTGTTTCTGCCATCTTAAGCCTCGCGATAGAGCTCCTTAAGTGTTATAGCGTGGTCCACCATATCCAAAATAGAGTAGCCCACTAATATTAAGGACTAAGTCTTAATCTATAGCTGGGAATCTCAAACCTTAGACGAAGCACAAAACTCTCTACTCCTTAGTAGGTAAGATCATAGTGGCATTCCTGGAGATCTCATGGAATTTGTCCTTATACTCCGATACTGTCATGGAGCCTTGCTCTAACCATGAAAATTGATCTCAAAACTAATGTTTAATGCTCCTAGGAATCAACCTGGCATAGAAGGCCTTAGAAAACTCTATCCACGACACTTGTGGAGACCTATTTGGTTTGGTCTCTAGATATGAATGTCACCACTGCCTGGTAGGAACTTCTAGCTAATAAGTGGTAAAGTCATCTCCTCTCGACTCTCCCAAACACAAGTTATATAGCCTATCATGGAAAGTAAGTAAAAACGTATGGAAATCATCACCCACATCCCCAAAAAACCTCAACGGTAATAATTTAAGAAACACCCCGAGCATCTTCTGCTCCCATAATGGTATGATGCCCTCTAAATCATCCATCTTGGCAGTAGGTGTTGGTGGCAATTAAACTATTAGGGCCACTGGTGCAGTTTGACAATGCAGGGCTAGAGGAGCTGGAGCTGGAACCTGTTACATACCCCTTATAACAGCTAATATCTAGGCTAGCATTACGTGTAGGTCCAGAGCTGCAACTAGCATGGGTGGTGGCAGGGCTGGTCCTGGGCCCACCGACTGATGATGTACTGGAGCTAATTGTGGCTCCATCTCCGTCTCTAGAGTCTGCTTTCTGTCATATGCTTGGGCTGCAGACCTAGCACAACCTCGGTGTCAGCCTCTACCCCAAGTTGGGGCTCTATCATGTATGCGAGTTATCTTGTAAAAGAGTGGAATAAGTGAGATTCCATAAAATTGATAAGTCACACACTGCACAATAGTGATACAAAAGAGAACAAGTTCTTAAGAAATCTTGTAGCCTTCCGAAGATAAGTTACATATGTTTCTGCACCAATCTGTAGGACTCTATTATACATTAGATTTTTACAAGTAAGAGTGGTCAATCTCACACTCAAATACAAACTTGTCATGATCCGAATCCTCAAGTCATGATGGAACCCATTATCACCCACTAGTGGGCAATCTAATCCATATCCCAGAAATAGGAGTAATGGAATATAAGGGTAGAAGACTATCATTATACAAGAAACAATAATAAAATAACAAGAACACAAATGAAAGGGTGGAAGGAAATCAAAAATATATACAAATAAAAGATCCCTCCCAGAACTTGGAAGTCATATGTACAAAGCTACTAACAAAATGGGTACAAGCCCCAAAAGTTGACCATAGAAACAAGACTGTCCCAAAAAGTAAAATACATAAAATATATATGTATAGAAGGAGATGGACGTTTTGTGCACACCCTCGCCTCATTCAAGAATGTTGCTGGCCCAAGATCAACGTTGATAGCTATTGCTTGAACCTGCTTCATGAAAATAGATGCACTGTGTAGTTTGAGCACAAAAGCAATAGTTACCCAGTAGGCATCATAGGCCGACTGAGTTACAAAAAAAAAGGAAAAATAATATGAAATGTGAGAATCTAAAACACCACTAAAGACAATAATAAGGAATTCAAATAGGTATGTACATAAGCATACTTACACATAAAGAGAAAGAGAGAAGATAACTAAATCCGCCTAGATCCCATAAACCCAACGGCTATACTCATGTACAAGTTTAAATGTAACAATCTAAATAGACTCCCATAAGTCCGACAAGAGTAAAGAGAGTTAAAATAAAATAAAGAAAGTTGATGCAGTACAAACAGTGTCACGAATTCTCGCGGACTTGAACTAAACCATTTTGAGAGCCTAAAGCTTTTAACCCAAAGTATGAAAGAGTTAAGGACTTGAACCAAATGAATATGACAGGGTCAGGGAGTTGAACTGATATTTGGAATAACCAAGGACTTGAACCAAGGATAAGGATAATCGTATATTTGAACCGCGTAAAAATATTCCCAAGGACTTGAACCAAGATGAAAGTAGCTATGGACTTAAACCAAGGCTAAAAGGTAGCTATGAACTTGAACCATGGATTTAAACAGTGGTGGGCTTGAACCACTTCTAAGTAAATCTAGGGATCGAGGTTATAATACCAAGGCAAGGACTTAAACCGTGCCCAGTGGAGTAAATTGGGGACTTGAACCATGAATAGATATGAATTGGTTAGAATAAGGATTAGTGGCCAACTGAGAAACATAGAGAGTACCCCCAATTTGACTAATATCAATAAATCACTCTATCCTGAACCACATCCAACTAGAATTAACGAGTAGACTTCCAAAACCAAGAATCAGGTAACCCAAAATTGATGAAAGTAGGGAATTATCGGTAAGAGGTCCCAAGAGTAGTGTTATTGCCTAGCTAATACCCAGACTATCAAACTCAAGTCTACTATATATTAGTCTACAGGAAGTTAAGCTGTCTAAAGTGACGCTAGAGAAGTTTCAAGGACTAATAGCTCAAAAATTATGCAAGTCTATGGTGATCACTAGTCTAAGCCTAGACTAAGTCCAAACATGCTTCCAACGATATAAACAAAGCATCCAATACACACCACAAATTATGGATGACAACACCAAGAGAAGATATGCTTTAATAATCGGAATTTCCTAAATATAGAGCCTAACACATGGTTTCTAGGAATTTGGCATGCTCGACCACCAATTACCCCCAATCTCATATAAATCAACAAAAAATGCATAAATAAGTAACCAGAGTTGTTCCTTTCTGAACGGCCTCAGAAAATTGCCATACTATCAAACATAGAGTAACAGTATCAATGTGATCATTTTAACACTAAAATTATCAAATTCGGAGATGGAATAATTTCAGAGTCAAAAATAAGAGTTGGGACCCACTCTGATAATTCCAAAATTGACTGTGAAAATAGGTTTTAAACACTCCCCTGAACTTGTGTTCTAAAATACAACACAATTTATGGCTCGAATTAGACCAAACAAAGACATGCAATGATTTCCCAATTTAATCACTATTTAAGGCTAGGAGAGAAACTAAAAACAAAATTTTACTCAAATATACCCTCCTTGCAAGCTATCAAACCCATCTACATGTAGCCACAAAGACTTCGGACACTTCAGCCTTAGAATAACTTAAAGCCAAGATAAAAATACACGTATGAAACTGAGATCAAGTGTTGATTATTTCTTTGGTCTTAACTAAATAGACCCGAGTTTTGTTCATCATGGTCATGGCTAAAGTGGCCCGCAATCATGAAGGCTCGCAAAAAAGGCATTGCAAATGTGACCAAAGGCATGCGATCAAAAAATCCAAGGGACTAGAGGTCCATGATCGCGGCCTCTTGCTCAAAAGAGAATACCTGGCACCTAGTGCTTCGCAAACACAACCATGGCAGCTCACAAATATGAAGGCCAAACATGGCCTGCATTAGCAAACTCTTGCCAAGTCCAAATGTAACACCCCAGGTGTTCATGATTGTCCTAGGTCTCATATCGAAGGGTTACAAGCTTAAATTTAAGTAATTTCAGCAACTTGGAGTAAGAAGGTATAAACATTTAGCTTGTTGTAGATAGTACATTTGTATGAAAGTAGATTTTATAAGTTGCTTGAAATTAATAGAAAGGTATGCTAAGGCTAAATGTTTTTTTGTAGTTTTCTTTGTCGTATAGTAATATGACTTGTTCATTACCACCATAGTACTCGTAGCCATAGTAGTTGTTGAATAAGTTGGCTGTTGGATTTACATATATGTATACAAGTCATTTCTTCATGTCGAGATTAGTTTTGTGTAACTGTTACTTCATGTTAAAATCATCGTAAGAATCATCCCATATAAATTCTATCACTTATTGACTATTTATATCTTATTTCCTTGTCGATGCCTAAAAGGTTATAAAATAAGCTACATAGAATTTCATGTGATATATTTATAACATATAAATTAGATTGGCATAGAAATTATGTGATTCCAATGCTTATTAACTATATAACTTACTTACGAGACTTTGGTGTATGCTGATACCCGTAGAGCTAAAGAATTAGAGTGTTAGTTTTACCTTCATGTAATTATCATTGTGGCTGCCTTTGAGTTATGGTGGTGAGTTGCTAGGTGTTTCACCTATTTGTCAGGGACCTTATATTTTAATATGACATGCAGATTGTTGTGCAGGTCAATTAGAAAGCAACCTTACTTGTTGATAAATCAGAAGATTGCTCAATGCCTACTATGGCTATCTCGTCAGGTGTTAGTATTTAAGATTAATACATGGAGCTATTTGTATCTATATATCCTTTCATTTGTTTCCTAGAATATTCATTGACAAATGCACCTTTCCTATAGGGATATACTTTGATTATAACAACTATACAGTGTCTAGAAAGACCATATCGAAGCCTTCATAGCTATATTGAAGTCTACTCACTTATGGACTTTCTTTATGCTTAAGTTGACACTATTGACCCTCAGTAGAACCTTGTATGCTTGAGGTACAGTTATAAAAGTCCAGGAGGCTCAGATACAGTTATAAGAGCCCAAAAGGCTCAAGATACAAACATAGGAGCCAAGTGGTCTCAAGAAATAGTTAGGCTTAGCAAAGATATAGCTAGTTATCTTGGTCAAGTTACTCATAGCCTTCTTCAATTATGATAGATGCTGTGGTTGATATTGAAATTCATCATTGGGAACTATATTCTATAAATTAGAAACTATGTATTTAAGTAAAGCATAATGATTGTTCGTATAAGTTATTTATTTCCATATTGCTTGTTTTAGGGCTATTAGATTGTTAGATGTTGTAAGACTCCAAAAGTCAGAAAGATGGAACCAAGGAGAAATTCCTCAAAATGATGGTTGATTTTGATATTAGGACTCACTTTACCACTCGTAGAGATGAGACAAGTCATAGAAGGAGTCTTTGCACCTATCCAAAAATATTCTCAGGTGAGGTCCTACGACTGAATAGGATGAGTCATAAGGATGACTCGTACACAAAGTTCAGAGACTCTCAATTTGCAAGTTTTCATACCCTGCAGGATGAGTCATATTTATGATTCATAGTCCAGTTGATGAATCATAGACACCACTTGTAGGGAAGAATCAGAGACCTTGAAATCAAGGTCTTCTTAGAAGCCTGCATGGCGACTCAAGTCTTTGAGCTGTAGACTAGAAAATGACTCATAAGACCCTAGACGTAGGTCCAAAATTTAGTTTTAATAAAGGAAAATCTTGTCTTTACCCAAAGTTTTATTCAATGAACCTAGACACTATTATGGCCAAGTTCAAGACTATAACTACCCAACCCTTTGAAATTCCCTATATTCTAAATCATTCTTCAAAATTCTCCTGAAGGCAAGACCAAAAGAATTCTCTCAACATTCTTCTCCAACCATCAAGCTAGGGTTTCAAAAGAAATCAGATTCTTCTTCAATTTCTAAGTAAATTCACCAAGGTATGTGGGGATTGATCCATGGGTTACTTTCACCCATAGAGTCCCAATGTTTCCTCAAAGTTTTCTTCCATTTTCAATTATCTATTAATCCTAGTTTTGATTAATTGCATTGGCCTACTTCAATTTTGTTTTTACATGTTATCCATGATCATTACAAGCATGTTTATATATGAATTGCATAATTTCAAGTTAAATTATGAATACCCATGTATAAAGTTACTTACAATTATGATTATGAAGTTTGAAGAGGATTTTCATGAGTTGAATATGAATTCAATGATTTTCAATATAAAACTTTTATGAATGAAGTTGAGATTCACGATTTAATGATGGGAGTTATGATGATAATGTTCAATTATGATCCAAGAAAGTTATTGTGGTGCGATAAGTATAATTCTCAAAAAATTATGTTTAAGATGGTGATAAGGAAAATTCTCACCAAAGTTTATGGATTCCTATGAATCAGTAAAGTTAATGAGCTACTCTTATTATGTTTTATATAGATGGATTGATAGGTACTTACTATATTTCCCTATAATGTTATGATTATATTTTTATGAGTTCTATTGGGATATTAACTAAGCACTTAGAGGACTTCTAGATGGGGTTCGGTCAGGTAACAAAGTTAGTTTCCCAAGGAAATACTAGTAGAAACCTAATGTCCCAAACTATGTTGGCCTTTATAGCCTAGATAGTGGATCCACATATAGCTATTGAGTTAAATTTGCTTCTCATGGAGTCTACCTTGGCAAGTAATCTCTGTTTTCATGATGTAGGAGTTATATCAAATTCCATATTATAGCTTGCATGGTTTTAAGATATCGGTTAAAGGTCTTATCCCACACAAGATGAAGGTAAAGATATCAGATTTACTATTAAGTTTTATGAAGCATTGAGCATAAACTTTAACATGTTTTCAAATGCTTTTAATCCTTACTCATGTTCATTATGAATGGCCATTCATCTTATTTCATATTTCTCACGTTCCTTCACTTTTTCATGCATAACTCACATACTTAGTACCTTTTATGTACTAATGCATATTTTTCCTACATTTTCTCATAATGTAGAGACGGACGATACTCACGATCATTCTTTTCGTGGCTAGAGTTGCTTTAGTGCTCAAGAGTTGGTGAGTCCTCATTCTGTTGGGGCTAATACAAACACAATGAGCCATTATGGTTACCTACGGTGTCATATTAAGTCTTATTCACGTACAGGACACTTGATTGCCTAAGAGGGATATATATTGATGTCTAAGAGGGTTATGTGTTGCCTACAGAGCTATATTGATGTGTAATAGACAATGTAATGCCTATGGGGCAACATTGTTTCCTAAAAGGGCTATGTTATGACTATATTATTAATTAAGAGGGCTATGTGCTGCCAACGGGGCTATGTTATTGCCTAAAAGGGCTATGTTCTACCTACAAGGCTATAATTTGTCTATGAGGCCTATGTGACTGCCTATGGGGTAGGGGACTATCGATAGGGGTATATAGACTGAATTATCACCTTCTAGGCTTATGGGTACCTGGGTAGGTATTGTTGTTTGTACATGTCATATTTATGGGGGCGGTTAGGTTATTGTTTGACTATTATTGTATGATTTGTCCCAGAAATAATTAGGTTGTATTATGAAGGTTATTAATCTCTCTCCCCATGTACTTTATTATTTGATAGTATTAATTAGCTTGATTCAGGTAAATGACTTGGTTAGTTCATTTTGTATTGTAAGTATAAGTTTAGAATGGGTAAGTATGCTCCCACTAATCTCTGGTTCCCTACTTGAGTATTTACAATACTTACGTTATCATTTTCATCATTTATAGAATCAGAAGCGATCACCCTCCTATGATATTACTTACAGTATTTATGACATTAGCTTCAGCTTCACCTCTTAATTTTCTTTCATAATCGGTACATTATTTTGTACTAACTTCTCCATAGCTCAAGAGTGATGTATTTATGCCTACAGGTCCTGAGCAATGACCAGACTGATCTGTCGAGTAGCACAGCTATCTATTGAGCTGATTGGTTGATTCCTTTCTTCTAGGGGTTGCTAGAGTTCTAGATGTTTGTTCGTCTTGTCATTTATAGATTTTGGTAGGCTAGGGCCTTGTTCTGCCAAGTATTGTACTCATAGAGGCTTGATGTCTAGTACATGGACTGTAAAGCTACGTTAATGGCCATGTTGGCCCCATTTGTTAATTTGATGAAGCTTGATAGCTATTTGGTGTATTATTTTGGAATATACCTATATGCAGGACTTATGTGCTAGTTGGCTATTTCTTTATATGAATTGTTGGTAGTAGTTAGTCTTTTATAAAGCTATTGACAAGGGCCTTGCTGGCCAAGAGCTTATTTTAAAGCCGATATATACTTGTTTATTTTCTTAATTACGTGTGGCTGCTATGTGCAAGTAGAAAATGGTTCAGCAAGGTCAGCTCTAGCATGATTTTTGGCATTAGGTGTCAATTGTACCCCTTGAGTTTGGGGTGTGACAAACTTGGTATCAGAGTGTAACATCCCTAAAAAATGCTCACAAGTGCCTTAAGATGGCCTTGGGATTAGGCCGCTCATGTAATGCATTATCCTTAATTTTTTTGGAAAATCCAAGTTCGAAATATCGATTAGGGGGTCAAAACCTGCAGGAAAATAGTTTCAGCGGATTTTTAGGACCCTTATATCGGAAGATAGATTTTTGAAGAAATTCACAAAACAGTAGGACCTGGGAGAGTTTTCTGGCCGAGTTGAGTGATTTCCTTTTCTAACTGGATTTTATTCTAAAGATGTGATCTTAGAGCTCGCTTACACTTTTTTAAAGAGATTTTTAAACCTTTACCAAATTATTAGTCAATGAACCTAGACGTTTTTAGGGCCTAATCCGACTCTATAAATTCACTTAATTCTATTCATTCTTCTACAATTCACCTACTCAAATATTTCTCTCTACAAAAGACTCTTAAGAGCTCCATTGAAGACTTCAAGTAAATTTACTCAAGCTCTCCATCAAAATTCCCATTTTCTTACAAATTAATTGGTGTTATCACTTAAGGTATGTGGGTATTGATTCATGGATTATTTCATCCATCAAGTCCGATCAATTTCTCAAGGTTTTCTATTAAATTAAAGTATGGTATTTTATAGGTTTTGTGATCTCTATTCCTATTGCATGAATTATAATTTAAAGTATGATCATGGGTCTGTTTTGATATAAATTGATGGTTATTGCATTGAATTGAAGAGTTTTTTTTATGAATTCTCCTATTTTGATCTCTAGGGTTCAAGATGAAAATTATGAGTATTTTCAATTATACTTCCGAATAATATTATCTATGTGAATTATGTATGGGATGATATAAAGTTTATGATCATGCATGTTTTCAAATCAATTACATAATTTTCAAATCAATTAATCATAAATTCAGGTCTTACCCTAATTTCAAGTATAAGCTGTGATCATTAATTTGCAAGTATGAATTATGATTATGTATTTTAATTATGATCTTAGACTATAAGTATGTTTTGATTGACGATATTCATGCAAATTATGGAAAGATGACTTACGGCCCAATGTGGTGTCTTAAGGCCTACTAATATGAATTATGCAAATATTATTGTAATGATGAAAGGGCAATTCTCACATTACAAGTATGTTATAAAAATGAGTTACTCTATGATTTCAAACCTATGATCATGAGGTGGGGGCCCTACCAAAACCCTTAGTAGCAGCCTTATGTCCTATAAACTACATGCCATCGTAGGTTGCCTTTAAGACCTAGCTAGTGGATCCACAAATAGCACATTTTCATGATCAGGAGTCTACCTTGTCAAAGTAGCCTCCTTTTTCTCGATGTGGGTATCATCGGATTTCATGTTATAGATCGCATGGTCTTATTATCGGATATGGTTCCTTTCCCACATATGTACGTTTATGTATGTTTTAAATGACTAATCCTATATTTTATTTTAGATGATACTCTTATGGTTATTATGAATTGATCTTTCTTAAAGACTACTTATGATTTTTGACTATTTCTCCTAACATGCTATTTCAAATGGTCATTGTTAAAAATATGGTTTTTCATGCATTGCATTTTCCAAATACTTATTACATTCCAACGTACTAAAGCATACTTTTGCCTACATTGTCTCATAATTTAGTGGTTGAGGTTGAAGATCATACTTATTTATGTGGCTAGTTAAGCTTTCCTATTTAGCAACATTGTGGTGAGTCCTCATTTATCGGGGACTAGTTGTTGAGTTAGTTACTTTTTCCAAAGACTTTTGTTATGTTTCATATTGAAGGTGAGTTAGGGACATGTCTTAACCCGCGCCTATATTCATGAGTAGAGGCATCTAGTTGGACAAATATTTCGAGTCTATGTTGTCATATAACATTAGTCATTTTCTATTCATGGTTTAGACTCTCTTATGATATTTCCGCTTTTAATTTACTTTATGTATGCTTATGATATGTACAAGAGGCTTGGTTAGAGCCCTTTGGGGTTTTGACTGTCGTACTATGATTAGGGCCTAGGTGGGGTCATGACAAACTTGGTATTAGAGCACAAGGTTTTCCAAGTTCCTAAGGTGTTCACCATGCCACGTCAAGTAGAGTCTTATTCAGGTGTGTGAAGTGCGCCACACTTATTAGTAGGAGGCTATGAGGTGTCTTAGGAAATTCTCACTTTTTTCATGATCCATGTCGTACGATAGAGTGGTACTCTAAGACCTTTCCTTCTAACGATTATTCTTTATGATTTTTCAGAACATGCCTCCGAAAAGACAAATCCCTCAAGCTAATGATCCTCTTCCCAATCAAGTAACTAATGAGGAGTTTTGGACAGCTATCACTATGCTAGCTCGTATAGTGGCCAACCAAGGAGTAATGGCTCCTCCAAATATGATCACACCGGCTTCAAAAGTTAGAGACTTCACAAGGATGAACCCTCCCGAGTTCCATGGTTCGGAAGGAAATAAGGATCCCTAGGACTTTGTTTATGAGGTATATAAGATTATGAATATTATGAGTATGTCTGCTAAAGAGAAGGCGGAGATGGCGACCTACCAACTTATAGGTGTCGCTCGAGTGTGGTTTGACCAATGGAAGGACGAAAGGGTTGATAGAGGCCCTATAGGTTGGGAGGATTTCAAAGTGACATTTCTTGATCATTTCTTTCCCTTAGAGTTGAAGGAGGCGAAGGTGATGGAATTTATCAACTTGATGCAAGGGAGTATGAATATGAAGGAGTATGCCCTCAACTTCATAAAGTTGTCCAAGTATGCTCTGACTTTGGTATCCGACCCTCATGCCCGAATAATTAAGTTCATTTTGGGGGTGTCAGACTTAGTTGCTAGAGAATGCCGAGCCGCTATACTTGTGAAACAAATGGACATATCTCGGCTCATGACCTATATTGAACAAATAGAAGGAGAGAAGCTACAAAAGAGAAGGATGAGGGAGTCCAAGAGGGCTCGATTTCAAGACAGATTTTCTAATGCTAAGACCGGTGAAGATAATGGCCGTTTTCAACAAAGACAAAGATTCTAATGTCAAGTTTCCCCTCAAACTTTTGGCCAAAGGTTTGATAAGGATATGGTGCCATACCCTAAGGGACAAGGTGGAGATGTGAATTCTAGTGGTACTACTCTCCTTACCTACACCAAGTGTAAAAGGAGTCATGTGGGTAAGTGTTTGATTGGGACGGGTGCTTGTTTTGGATATGGTAGAAGGGGGCACAAGGTATCCAAATTCCCTAACAAAGGGAGAGAAAGACGTCCTCAAAGGCAAGCTAATCAAGATTGACTAGCTCAACGAGGTGGTAACCCACGCCATAATAGGTTCTATGCACTTCAAGTTAGGCAACAGGTTGAGGAGTCTCCTGATGTGGTTATGGGTAAGTGTAGGTGTTTGACCTTGATTTTTATGTTTTAGTTGGTCCGAGTTCCACATTATCTTTTGCTACTCCTTACCTTTCTATAAGATTTGATGTATGTCCCGAAATCTTGCTAGAGCCCTTCCTTGATTAATACCCTTGATTAATCAAAAAAGGCTCTAGCAAGATTTCAGGACATATATCAAATCTTATAGAAAGGTAAGGAGAAACATAAACATCAAATTCAAACACCCGCAACTTACCCGTAATCACATCGGGAGACTCCTCAAAATCATGCCTAGTTTGAAGTGCATAGAACCTATTGTGGTGTGGGCCGCCACCTTGTTGATCTTGTCCAGCTTGAGTAGCTTGCCTTTGAGAATGTCCTTCTCTACCCTTGTTAGGGAATTTAAAGACCTTGTGCCCCATTTTACCACATCTAAAACAAGCACTCGTTCCCATCAAACACTTATGTCTATGATTCCTTCCATACTTAGTACACGTAGGGAGAGTAGTACCACTAGCATTCACACCTCTACGTTGGCCATTAGGGTATGGCACCCTATCCTTATCAAATATTTGGCCCGAAGCTTGAGGGGAACCTTGACCTTGGAATTTTTCGCCTTATTGAAAACGGCCATTATCCTCACTAGTTTTAGCATTAGAAAACCCTCCTTCAAACCGAGCCCTCTTGGACTCCCTCATGTTTCTCTCTTTAAGCTTCTCTCATTTTATTTTTTCACCATAGGTCATGAGCCGAGATATGTCAATTTCTTTCACAAGCATAGCGGCTCAGCATTCTCTAGTAACTAAGTCGAATACCCCCAAAATGAACTTACTAATTTGGGCACGAGAATCAACTACCAAAGAAGGAGCATACCTGGACAACTTTGCAAACCTGAGGGCATACTCCCTCATACTCATATTACCTTGCTTGAGGTTAATAAACTCCAACACCTTTCCCTCCCAAACTCAACTGGAAAGAAGTAGTCAAGAAAACCAACTTTGAAATCCTTCCAACTTATCAGGCCTCTTTTAACCCTTTCGGCCTTCCATTGGTCAAACCACACTCGATCGACACCCCTAAATTGGTAGGCCACCATATATTCCTTCTCTTCAGAAGACATCCCTATAATATCCGTAATCTTATATACCTCATAAATAAAGTATTAGGGATCCTCGTCCTCATCCAAACCATGGAACTCGGAAGGGTTCATCCTTCTGAAGTCCCTAACTCTTGAAGCTGGTTTGATCATATTTGGAGGAGCCATTACTCCTTTATTGGCAACTATGCGAGCTAGTACAGTGATAGCGGTCCAAAACTCCTGATTAGTTACTTGATCGGGAAGAGGACCATTATCTTAAGGGTTTTGTCTTCTTGGAGGCACGTTCTGAAAATCAGAAAGAACAATCATTAGAAGGGAAGGGTTTAGAGTACCACTCTACCACATGATATAGATCATGAAAGAAGTGAGGATTTCCTAAGATGCCTCATAGACTCCTACTCATAAGTGTGGCAAGCTTCACACCCTTAAATAAGAATCTACTTGACCCGGCATGTTGGACACCCTAGGACACTTGAACCTTGTGCTCTGATACCAAATTTTTCACGACCCGACCTAGGGCCTAGTTGTAACACGGGGATCAAAACCCCATAGGGGCTCCAACCAAGCATCTTGTTTATATCATTAGAATACATAAGGTAAAGTAAAATACGAAATATCATAAGAGAGTCTAAACCATGAATAGTAAATAAAGAATTTCATATGATAGCATAGACTCGAAATGTTTGCCTAACTAGATGCTGCTACTCATGAACATGGGTGTGGGCTAAGACATGTCCCTAGCTCACCCTAAAAATGAAACTTAACAAAAGTCTTTAGAAACAACAACCAACTCGACAACTAGTCCCTGATAAATAAGGACTCACCACAAACACCGTCGAATAGGAAACCTTAACTAGCCACGTGGACAAATATTATCTTCAATCTCAACCCTACATTATGAGATAATGTAGAAAAAAAATATGCATTATTACATTGGAATGTACTAAGTATAAGAGCATGACATGCAACTTAAATCATGGGATGCAATAGTCAAGTAAAACACATGATAAGATGAGATAAGTATAGTAATGAAAAAATTATAATGACCAAAGCATTTGAAAAGAATAATTGTGATCATGAAAATACATATGAGTTAGTACATATATGGGATAAGAACCATAAATGATAATAAGACCATGCGAGCTATAACATGGAATCTTGTTGTCTTCTTGTACAATGAAGAAAAGGGGAATTTACTTGCCAAGGTAGACTCTACCCCGCTAGGCGGGTCATGTACATACGCTATATGTGGATCCACTAGCTAAGCCATAAGGAAACCTATGATGGCACGTAATTTATGGGACATGAGACTCTATATAAGGATGTCACGACCCAACCCCGTAGGCCGCGACTGGAGTCCAACCTGGACCCCCCCTTATGCATATCTATCAGCTACACCTAAGTTGAACAATACATATGAGGTAGTACATATGTGGGATAAGAACCATAAATGATAATAAGACCATGTGAGCTATAACATGGAATCTTGTTGTCTTCCTGTACAATAAAAAAAAAGGGAATCTACTTACCAAGGTAGATTCTACCCCACTAGGCGGGTCATGTACATACGCTATATGTGGATCCACTAGCTAAGACATAAAGCAACCTACGATGACACATAATTTATAAGATATGAGACTCTATATAAGGATGTCACGACCCAACCCCATAGGCCACGACTAAAGTCCAACCTGGACCCCTCTTATGCGTATCTATCAGCTACACCTAAGTTGAACTGTGTGATATGACACTATACCCAAAAACCTTAATAGTTGAAAACTTTTTAATGTACATGTAGACTCTTTCATTCATATCATATCATGAAAGGGCACGCGAGCCGACGAGGCTGCCATAACATAAAAATATTTACAACCTACCATATAGGCACAGTCGAAAAAAACTTATAAATAACCCACATATACATATGTCTACAGACCTCTAAGAATAGTAACAGCAACATATGGCGGGATGGGGCCCCCGCTGTACCCCTGGATAATTAAATACATATATATTATATGACTAGCATCAAAAGTTAGGCTCCGAAATAGTGGAGCGCTCCCAATATCGCTGAATAGAAACCCTAAGCTGGTGGATCTCAAAACTGAACATATGTACCTGTGGGAATGAAATGCAGCCCTCCGAAGAATGGGGGATCAGTATGATATATGTACTGAGTATATAAAGCATAACAATACATAATTGAGCTAACAACTGAAGTAGGGATGCAGGAAATAAATATAACAGTTAACGAATTTCTATACCTGCATCTTATGACATGAGGGCATGTATACCTTTCTTACATACCATACCTGGCCTTCTATGGGACTTGGTGCTACAAGTGTGTCACTGTATTTCCACATGCATGCCTACAGACTGTATCCGACCCTTCAGTGAGGGACTCAGTGAAGATGTCATTTCATATATCATGCCCAGCCCTTTATGGGATGCGGTGAATAATCATTTCATCATATATCATGCCCAGCCCTTCATGGGATGCGGTGAATAATCATTTCATCATATATCATGCCCGGCCCTTCATGGGATGCGGTGAATCATCATTTCATCATATATCATGCCTGAACCTTCATGGGACGTGGTGAATCATCATTTTATTGTTTATCATACCCGGCCCTTTATAAGACGCAATGAATTTATCATGCCCGGCCCTTCATGGGACGTGGTGAATCATCATTTTATTGTTTATCATACCCGGCCCTTTATAAGACGCAAGGAATTTATCATGCCCGGCCCTTCATGGGATGCGGTGAGTTTATCCTACCCGGTCCTTCATGGGATGCGGTGAGTTATGTATTAACAACCTGCACGAGTAGAGTAATGAGGAACTATATGAAATTAGATCATCATCTGAGACTCGGTATAACAATCATCATGGACTATCATTTGAGGATCAAAATGATTATCATCTCACGTATCCTCTAAATGCCATTAGGGGCCATATCGACGGAGTCTCAAGAGTCCTAGACTTTTATTGAGGTAATACTGAATGGCTTATGCAATCAGAGATACTTGTCAATATAGAGTTCTTAGGCATGGGAGCTCATATATTTAATTAGTATTCATCATATAGGGACTCGAGGGTAGTAGTTCAACTACTTCAAGAACTTTGATAATAAGAAATGAATAGGAGTTATAGTTCATGCTTCTAATGCATCATGTTACTATTTTATGTACAGAAGGATCGGGGGTGATAGCTCATCTACCTTAAGCGCCTTAGCATTTAGAAGTGAACACGAGTCAAGAGGCTCACCTTTTATCCTATAGAAGCCTTAAAAAGGCAATAGCTCAACTATTACAGGAGTTCTACCATCACGAAGTGGATAAGAATTATGACCTATACTCGGAGATTTACGAATGGAATTATTCCCATGTTTCATATACCAATCATTCATAACGTATTTCTAAGACATGCCCAGAAGAAAAGACAGACAGGTTGTACATACTTATGCCAAGAACATGCCAAGAGAAAGCTTCACATACCTCTTACGGCTCTGAATCTCGTTCGTCTCGTCATCCTCTGAACCTAGGTAATATAAAAGCAACATGAATATTAATAACCCTTGGCTTTCCAGCATCTTAGGTTACATATGAGTATTCATAGAACTCAACTTTTTGCTCGCCTCCTCGATTAGTTTCTTAACTAGTTAAGGCGTTAATGAAAATTTGACAGCACCTCCCCTATAATGTGCCCTATCCAAATTCCCAATCACATCCCTAATAACTACAGTCAACCAAAAACATAACCAGCAGTTCGTATATATAGAAAAATTTGCAACATTACACATTGCAACCTCCGGACGACTCGCTCGAAATTACGATATATACAAAATACGGTTTCCAGTTTTTTATTTTGCGAAACCTTTAACCGTACGAAGCATGGAATCATGTGGATGAAACCATAAGCTCCCACTCCTATTTTAGAACACATTTATACCCTGCAATACACACCACACAACCAGAAGCAGCCTTTAAACACACCACGCCTCACTTCAACTACAATTTAACTACGACGACTTCAATCTAGATTATTTCTTTCGCTGAGCATCCCCACGATTTTTTTCATACTTCCAGCAGTATAAAAGGTATATAATACACTCCATAACATCCCCATAAATTCCAAATTTAAAGTACAAACCTTACCTTACCCGAAATTGGCCAAAACTAGCCAAAATCGCGCCTCGGAAACCTCTTTAGCGCGCTGATACTGTGTGGACTGGTTGCTGTCCCTTTTGGATGCACCAAGCTGTGGTTTTATACTTCTAATACCTCCATATCATCGTGGTATATGCTGGATAATTAATTTGCAGAATGAAATTGGAACGTACCTATTTTTTTCCTCCTAGCCATCGCAATTTTCTCTCTTGTTCTAGGGTTTGTTTTCTGATTTTTGCTGCAGTTTTTAAGACCCAAAACTGAAGTATAGTCATAATATACATACATATATGTGGTCCCAAGGGGTGAAATGTGTCATCCCATAAGGGGGACATGTGTCCAGCTCCTATTGGGCCACCATGTCCATGCAAGCAAGGTGGGTCTGCCACGTGGCAGTGGGGCTTACCTCCCCTAAGCAGGTGGGTGACCTACTTGACCCCAAGCAGGTGGGTTACCTGCTTTCTTGAGGTGCTGTCATGTGTCACCCCCTTATTGGCTGCCACGTGTCGTCTTTTCCCCTTCCTCGTGGGTTCATAATCTCGTTCGTAATCTCGTCTAACTTTAAGAGCCTATGAAATCCTTGCTACGTAAGCTTGGTATGTAATCAAGTAAATCACGTATGTAAGACTTCTAAATTAGTAGTTTACATAGATAAGTCGAGTCCTATGACCCATCACTTGGCCTCCAACTCCTTCTGGATTCTTATAACTCTATTTCCGACCTTCTCTAAATGAGGTGTCACATTCTCCCTTCCTTGGAGTCATTTGATAGTGTGGTAGATTATCCGACTCACTTGATAACTTTTAAGAACTTACGGGACATTCCGAGCTCAAAAGTGTGGAGTGTAACATCCTTCCCCCCTTTAGAACATTCATCCTCGAATGTTAATTAATTTTTATGAGCTTTTACCAGGAGTTTGAGAATTCTCTATACTAGTTGTCATCCATAGGTTTCTTACTAATAATTATCCGCACCATCTCAGGTATCATGGCTTCTATCCATTCATTGTTGGCTTTTAGATCTTTTTAACTCATGCCAGTATAGGATCTCACTTGAAGCCACTTCCCCCCTTTAGGGTGTACCCATATCACTATCTATTTGTGTTCCACCTTACACCCTTATTCAAATGTTCAAATGCGTATGATTCTTTTCCAACACATTTGGTATACTTCACCATATCTTTATATTCCAGTCATATGGACCACGTCATTCCTTTTAGTTACTTTCTTATAAGCTTTCCTTATTATTGTAACAATCTTCGTTATATTCACATAGTATCTTGTTCGTATTCAATCCCATAGTATAACACTGTTTAACCTTCCTCACGATTTTTACTATGGGTTACTTACCCTTCTTAGTTAGTCTTATCCTTAATGTCTCACAAGCTGTCTTATTAATACTTTACCTCCGTCACCATCCTTTATCCCGTGTACTCTCGTCTTCATCATATTGTTACTTCTTTTAAATATAACTTGTCATAGTTTATCCTTGTGTGTCAATTCAATCGGTGCCTTAATATATCATCTTATCCAGATCTATCAGTCTTCTCTAAATCATCTTCGTTGGATCAAAAGTCTTTTCCAACTTCATTTTACCATACCAGTATCAACCTCCTACTGTCTATGGCCACCAGTTTAGTAATTAACTCATTTCTCGGGGTCAGCTATACTCATAGTTTAATCAAACCTCATCATTGTTATGGGAACGACTTTTCAAGACATACTATAGCCCTATATTTCATTCTCTTCTTATTTCTGGGAAAATTTGGGCAGAGTTTCCTCTGTATTTTTTACTATCTCAACACCTGCACACAGAAAATGCCAATAATGCCTCACAGGGCTAACATATACATTCACATCATATCATATCGTAGCCACACAGGATCCCAATATCAATGCACATATATTCCAGAAGAAAATTGATAATATACCTGTGACCACATTTGGTGATGCTCCTGATACCGTCTACTAGTTAAGGCGTAAATGCGATTTGAAGGAACGCTAGAAGTAAAATTTCTACCACGGCCTCTACCATGGCCTGTTGGCGTCTGAATACTCTGTCTCGCAGGGCGCATAGCCACAGATGAAGATAAACCAGCAACGGGCCCAGTAGGCTGAACTACACTTCCTAGGCTGCCCCTGTATGGACAATCCCTCATAATGTGGCCTTGACGGCTGCAAGTAAAATAAGCATTTGTCCCAAAACGACATTTCCCAGAATGAGCCTTATCACAACGAGGACAATGAGGCAAGGGTGGCCTCGACTGATGCGAACCCCTATTCATCTCTGAGTCTGAAGACCTGCAGCTCTGACCAGCTCCTGAATATCGTGTGCTATAAAACCTCCTACCTATGACCTGTGAGGGTGTACTCTGGGCTGGCTGGAAAGGGTATCCACCATACTGTTAAGGCTGCCCGGCTCGAAAGTCACCATAATAACCAGCTGATTTAGTCCTCTTATGTTGGCCTCTGTCAAAATCTCTCTCGGGCTGATGTCCCCTGTGCTGATCCTCCACTTCTTGTGCATACGCTTTCACCCGAGCAAATCCATGCCTCGCTGAGAAGCCATGGCCATACAGCTATTAACCAAGTGACGATCTAGCCCCATCACATACTGATGCACCCTATCAGCCATATCGTCCACAATAGTAGGAGCATGTCTCGCCAATGAGTCAAACTCAAGGCTATAGTCTTTAACGCTCCTACCATTCTGCCTCAGCTGCAGGAATTTATCAACTCTGGCTCATTTAATTTCCGGAGGTAGAAAATAGCCAAGGCTTCCACAAACTCATCCCAAATTATCGGAGAAGCACCCTCGCCCCTTGATAATTCCCAGGACTCATACCAGTTAACGGCTACGTCACGCAGCCGATATGAAGCCAACTCAACAGATTCAGCCTCAGAAGCCCTGAGTAGTCTCAACGTGCGTTACATCTATCGAATAAACTCCTGCGGGTCATCTGCAGGCCTCGACCCATAAAACTCTTAAGGATTACAAGTCAAGAAGTCACAAACCCTCAAACTAGTGTGTCTATCAACATTATCCGCTCCTAACCCATGCCTTCAAGCCTGCCCTGCCATTATTCTGGTCAGCAACAGCATAGCATCTCTCATAGCCTTATCTTCCAAACCAGGCGGTGGGGCTGGAGGCTCAGGTACTAGAGCTTCAAAACCTGCAGTTGCTGCTGTTCTAGGCTCCTCTAAAGGTGGCGGCGTAGTAGAGCTTGCCGATTGTCGCACAATCCCTGGCATAGACTTGGCATGAGCCCTAGTAACTCTCGGGGTCTAACTAGTTTTCCCTGCTACTGACTTGCCCTTCTGAGTAGTTGTCGCTTTTCTTGGAGGGACCACTGTAACCATGAGGATATGTTAGTGAGATACCATCCTAATAACATAGCTCTATCGCACGATGTGAGATACAGAAGAACGACAATATCCTAAATGTCCTTTAGCCTCCTCTTTATAGATGTGGTGTACAATACACCGATAAACAAGACTCTACTAGACACGGTCTGTAGACACTCCGAGGATGAACCGCTCTAATACCACTTCTGTCATGACCCAATCCTGTAGGCCACGATTGGGGTCCAACTTAGACCCCCCAACTTATGTGTATCTATCAGCTACACCTAAGTTGAACCATGTGTAATGTGACACTATACCCAAAAACCTCAATAATTGAAAACCTTTTCATGTACATATAGCCTCTTTCATTCGTATCATATCATAAAAGGGCATGCGAGCCGACGAGGCTACCATAACATAAAAACATTTACAACCTGCCATATAGGCACAGTCGAAACAAACTTATAAATAACCCACATATACATATGTCTATAGATCTTTAAGAATAGTAACAACAACATATGGTGGGAAAGCGCCCCTGTCATACCCCTGGATAATTAAATACATACATATTACTTGACTAGTATCAAAAGTTAAGATTCAGAACAGTGGAGAGCTCCTAATATCGCTGAGTGGAAACCCTAAGCTGGTGGATCTCCAAACTGAATATCTGTACCTACGTGCATGAAATGCAGCCTCCCGAAGAACAGGGGGTCAGTACAATATATGTACTGAGTATATAAAGCATAACAATACATAACTGAGCTGACAACTGAAGTAGGGATGCAGGAAACAAATATAACAATTAACGAATTTCTCTACCTGCATCTTATGACATGAGGGCATGTATACCTTCCTTATATACCATAACTGGCCGACTATGGGAATTGGTGATACAAGTGTGTCACTATATTTCCACATGCATGCCTACAGACTGTATCCGGTCCTTTAGTGAGGGACTCAGTGAAGATGTCATTTCATATATCATGCCCAGCCCTTTATGGGACGCGGTGAATAATCATTTCATCATATATCATGCTCGACCCTTCATGGGATGCGGTGAATAATCATTTCATCATATATCATGCTCGGCCATTCATGGGACGCGGTGAATCATCATTTCATCATATAACATGCCCGGTCCTTCATGGGACGTGGTGAATCATCATTTTATCGTTTATCATGCCCGGCCCGTTACAGGATGCAGTGAATTTATCATGCCCGGCCCTTCATGGGATGTGGTAAGTTTATCCTGCCCGGCCCTTCATGGGATGCGGTGAGTTATGTATTAACAGCCTGCACGAGTAGAGTAACAAGGAACTATATGCAATTAGATCATCATCTGAGACTCGGTATCGCTGAGTGGAAACCCTAAGCTAGCGAATCTCAAAACTGAACATATGTACCTGTGGGCATGAAACGCAACGCTCGAAGAACGGGGGATCAGTACGATATATGTACTGAGTATATAAAGCATAACAATACATAAATGAGCTGACAACTGAAGTAGAGATGCGGGAAAAAAATATAACAGTTAACGAATTTCTCTACCTGCATCTTATGACATGAGGGCATGTATACCTTCCTTACATACCATACCTGGCCCGCTATAGGACTTGGTGCTACAAGTATGTCACTATATTTCCACATGCATGCCTACAGACTGTATTCGGCCCTTTAGTGGGGGACTCAATGAAGATGTCATTTAATATATCATGCCCGGCCCTTCATGGGACGCGGTGAATAATTATTTAATCATATATCATGCCTGGCCCTTCATGATATGCGGTGAATAATCATTTCATCATATATTATGCCCGGCCTTTCATGGGATGCGGTGAATCAGTATTTCATCATATATCATGCCCGACCCATCATGGGATGCGGTGAATCATCATTTTATCATTTATTATGCCCAACCCTTCATAAGATGCGGTGAATTTATCATGCCCGGCCCTTCATGGGACGTAGTGAGTTTATCTTACCCCGTCCTTCATGGGACGCGGTGAGTTATGTATGAACAGCCTGCACGAGTATAGTAGCGAGGAACTATATGCAATTAGCTCATCATCTGACACTTAGTATAACAATCGTCATGGACTATCATTTGAGGATCAAAATGATTATCATCTCATGTATCCTATGAATGCCATTAGAGGCCATATCGATGGAGTCTCAAGAGTCCTAGACTTTTATTGAGGTAATACCGAATGGCTTATGCAATTAGAGATACTTGTCATTATAGATTTCTTAGGCACGAGAGCTCATATATTTAATTAGTATTCATCATATAGGGACTCGAGGGTAGTAGTTAAACTACTTGAAGAACTTTGATATGAAGAAATGAGTAGGAGTTATAGTTCATGCTTCTCATGCATCCAGTTACTATTTCATGTACAGAAGTCTCGGGGGTGATTTCTCAGCAACCTTAAGCGCCTTACCATTTAGAAGTGAACACGAGTCAAGAGTCTCTACATATATTACCTTTTATCCTATAGAAGTCTCGGGGGTGATTTCTCGGAGCTTTATGAATGGAATTACTCCCATGTTTCATATACCAATCATTCATAACGTATTTCTAAGACATGCCCAGAAGAAAAGGGAGACAGGCTGTACATACTTATGCCAAGAACATGCCAAGAGAAAGCTTCACATACCTCTTACGGCTCTTTATCTCATTAGTCTCGTCGTCCTCTGAACCTAGGTAATATAAAAGCAACATGAATATTAATAACCCTTGGCTTTCCAGCATCTTAGGTTACATATGAGTATTCATAGAACTCAACTTTTTGCTCGCCTCCTCGATTAGTTTCTTAACTAGTTAAGGCGTTAATGAAAATTTGACAGCACCTCCCCTATAATGTGCCCTATCCAAATTCCCAATCACATCCCTAATAACTACAGTCAACCAAAATCATAACCAGCAGTTCGTATATATAGAAAAATTTGCAACATTACACATTGCAACCTCCGGACGACTCGCTCGAAATTACGATATATACAAAATACGGTTTCCAGTTTTTATTTTGCGAAACCTTTAACCGTACGAAGCATGGAATCATGTGGATGAAACCATAAGCTCCCACACCTATTTTAGAACACATTTAGACCCTGCAACACACACTACACAACTAGCAGAAGTCTCCAAACACACCACGCCTCACTTCGACTACAATTTAACTACGATGACTTCAATTTAGATTGTTTCTTTCGCTGAGCATCCCCATGATTTTTTTCATACTTAAAGCAGTATAAAAGGTATATAATACACTCCATAACAACCCCATACATTCCAAATTTAAATGAGAAACCTTACCTTACCCGAAATTGGCCAAAACTAGCCAAAATCGCGCCTCGGAAACCTCTTTAGCGCGCTGAAACTGTTTGGACTGGTTGCTGTCCGTTTTGGCTGCATCAAGCCATGGTTTTATACTTCTAATACCTCCATATCATCGTGGTATATGCTGGATAATTAATTTGCAGAACGAAATTAGAACGTACCTATTTTTTTCCTCCTAGCCGTCACGATTTTCTCTCTTGTTCTAGGGTTTGTTTTCTGATTTTTGCTACAGTTTTTAAGACCCAAAACTGAAGTCTAGTCATAATATACATACATATATGTGCTCCCAAGGGGTGAAATGTGTCATCCCCTAAGGGGGACATGTGTCCAGCCCCTATTGGGCCACCGTGTCCATGCAAGCAAGGTGGGGCTGCCACGTGGCAGTGGGGCCCACCTCCCCCAAGCAGTTGGGTCACCTGCTTGATTGAGGTGCTGCCATGTGTCATCCCCTTATTGGCTGCCATGTATCGTCTTTTCCCCTTCATCGTGGGTTCGTAATCTCGTTCGTAATCTCATCTCACTTTAAGAGCCTATGAAATCCTTGCTACGTAAGCTTGGTATGTAATCAAGTAAATCACGTATGTAAGACTTCTAAATTAGTAGTTTACATAGATAAGTCGAGTCCTATGACCCATCACTTGGCCTCCAACTCCTTCTGGATTCTTATAACTCTATTTCCGACCTTCTCTAAATGAGGTGTCACATTCTCCCTTCCTTGGAGTCATTTGATAGTGTGGTAGATTATCCGACTCACTTGATAACTTTTAAGAACTTACGGGACATTCCGAGCTCAAAAGTGTGGGGTGTAACAAAGGACTCCATATTTCGAGCCTCCACCTCAAGTCCATATTTGGTACTAAGTCAAATCCCATGAAATACATACATAGCATAAAAATAGTAATAAACATATATCATAATCATGAATTTAGGTTTGAAATTCATAGAGTAGCTCATTTCATAATGTAGTGCAATGGGATTATTATCCTTCCATATTATAAATCATGCATACATAATTCATATCATTAGGCCTTAAGTCACCCTTTTCCATAATTTGTATGAAGAAAGCATAGTTTAAAACATACTTGAAAATCATACTTGAATAGTCTTGCTTGAAAGTAAGTTCATGTAATGGAGGAGTAATTCATGATTAGTTGAGAGGTTAAATCATAAATGAAATGTAATTTATGCACTTGATAGAGTAGTTGATGAGAAGTAAGGATCAACAAAACAAAAGAATTTATCACATATGTTACATTTGGTGAATGCATTTTATGGAAAATTGGGTGATGACTCTATAGTGGCACGTCGCGCCAAGGTGTAAAACACTAGGGTATCTACAGGCACTATATTGGTGCGTCATTCTAGGTGGAAAACTACAGAGACCCATTCCTGGTGCAATAGTGGCACGTCCCTAGGGTTTTCCCCATAAATTCCCAAATTTTCATCGTTTTTTATGAGTCTTCATCTCCTATAATGATATTCTAAGTGCTAATTAACATTATAATGAATATATATGAAGGATATAACAATGCCAAGAAATTACCAATCAATTTATGCAAAATACATTTGAATTCACAAGATCCATCATAGCTCATGTAATTGAAGTTAAAATTAAGAAGATTCAAAGTTTTAATTAAAACTCATGGAAGATATAAGAAATTCTTTGGGATCCATGAGTCAAAGTTAACCATGGATGAATCCCACAGATGTTGGATACAAATTATGAAGAAAACTTGAAGAAGACCTTGAAGATCAATGAATAATTTAAGAAGATTCTTTCTAGGTCTTCAATGAAAGTCTAGAGAGCCTTTTGTAGACAGAGGATTTTTTGGATGGGTTATTAGTGAATGAATGAGGACAAATTTAGAGCTTTGGGGGATTAGATATATAGAAACCTAGACCAAAAACTTTCTAGATTCATTCCCCTATAAAAATAGGTAAAAGACTACTTTTCCCTTAATGGAAATCTCCCTTAACATACGAATAGATTCACCAAGGCTAATTATTCATCTTATTTTGTCATGCTCTATCTTTATCACACCCGGTATATTACACTTTCTCTACAACATCAATTTTTCCCACAAATTCAATTATCATGGGTCACCACCATGGGCCATGATGAGATCTACGGACCGTGATGGGTCCTCTGTGAAGCCTGTCTAGTTAGTTTTAAAAAGGGGCATTTTGTTTTTTTCCTGTATTTTATTATCAAGGTATGGTTGTTTTGGAGACTGAATTGACCTATCTAAAGGCCCTAAACTATCCAAAACCCCACATTTCTCACACTTAGACTCAAATACAAAAATCTCACCCTCTCAAGTTCTCCCAAATGTTTCATCTTTAAGGTCTAGGGTTTCATTCAAAGTTCTTCAAGTCTCCATTATTTTTAAGCTTTCCTTAGGGATTTATTTCCTCAAGGTATGTGGGTCTCATTCATGGGTTATTCCACCCTTGGATCCCAACTATTTTCAAAACTTAGAAATTCAATTTCAAGTACGATTCTTATGGGTTTTTATATCATGATTTCAAATGCATAGATTATTGTCTATTTGAAGCTTATTTACCTATATTGACTTATATTGATTATCAATTTCATGAAATTGTTGGTTTCTCAATGGTCCTTATATGAAGGCATAAAAAGGAGTTTTTAAGTGTATTGGTGGGTTGCTTTAAAGATGTTCTACTGATACATTTCAATACTCTCATGCATGCTAGCATTGATTTAAATGATTTAAAGGTTGAATGAATAGAACCCACCTAGTTTTTCTATATTTCAATAAAGTTTGAATTTAAAGCTTTGACTCTAAAATAAATGTTTATGAAAGCAAAGGTCTATGATGAAATAGAGTCTTATTAAATGAAATATCACACCCCAAACTAAAGGGCCACAACTGGCATGTAATGCCAAAACTCAGGCCCAAGCCGACCCTACTAAACCACTTGCTACTAGCGCATGGCAACTACACGCAATCAAGAAAACAAAAAAGTATATATGGGCTTAAAATTAAGCCCTCGGCCAATAAAGCCCCTGTCAATATCTATAAAAGAAATAGCTACTCCCAATAGCTCATATAAAGAAATGGAAACCTAATACACATATCCTAATTGGATTGTCGAGGCTACCATGATGTCTATACCAAAACTAAAAGAAGGTATATATAAGGACAATACATCAAACAGCTAACAAGCCTCAACAAACTAGACCAACATGGCCATAACATAGCTATACAACCAACACACTAGTCTGCAAGCCTCTAAGGGTAGTAAGCTTCGCGAGATAGGGCCCCAGCCCTACCCAAAAAGAATATATACAAAAAAACCTAACAAACCTCCAAACTATGATAGCTCCTAAAGAAAGAGGCTAGACAACCTACTAGAAGTCAATGCTGCTGCTGAGAAGGTCTATTCAGTCATTTGTCGGGACCTGCAGGCATGAATAAAGTGCCCTCATGCAATGGGGCATTAGTGCGAAATAATGTACCGAGTATGAAAGGCGATCAACTATGAGCAGGTATCATAATATACTGAGAGTAATAAGATAAATGAATCAAGATTACGATAAGAGTACTAACTCGGTTCATAATCTAATCATACCAAAAATAATCAAATAACAACCTATAAAGCCCCCATAAGCTCGGTAGGTACAAACAACAACCAAGACCATCTACCTAGGCCCCCATAAGCACAGAAGGTTCAAATTAAGTCTATATACACCTATCGATAGTCCCCTAGCTCCTTAGGCAGTCACATAACCCTCTTAGGAAATAATATAGCCCTATAGGTAGAACGTAGCCCTTTTAGGTATCAATATAACCTCATAGTCAACTCATAACCCTCTTGGCAACAGCATAGCCCTGTAGCCAACACATATCCTTCTCAGGCATTAATATAACCCCGTAGGTAAGTCATGGACCTCTTTGGGAACATGATAGGTCTGTAGGTAGCATACATCCCTTTTAGGCAACGATCATATTCCTATATCTAACCAGAATAGCCCCATGGAAAAAAAAATAATTCAGTAGTCTAAAGGCAAGCAAATAAACTATAAGCAACTTATACAAATAATCTCTAAGTCGTGCCTAACATAGGGCTGCTACTAACAAAATATGAATCCATACAAGGGAAGATTACAACTACTTAGGTAGCCAACAACTGACAATCTTACCTACAAGTATATTATTGAAATATGTCGAAAGAAGGAAATAGCCTTAACATACCTTTTCTGATAACTCCACGTGACCTATTGACTTTTTCCCAAATTTGTCGCTAATAGTAAAATATGACATATTTACAATCAGCCGACGAATACAAGGTACCACAACAATCCGACAAAAGATATGTATTTTTGTCACAAATTACTATTTGCAGCTTATCAAAGCTAGAAACAATAAAACAAGTAACTTACCTTGATCTTAAGCTCATAATACACCTAGAAACCTTAAGATATGGCCAAAACCTTGATGTCCCAATACCAAAGTGTGACAAGCTATGAAATCATTAAAACAAATTATACCATGATGACAAGCTCAACATGTAGAACAACTTCCGTCAAGGACATAGGTCGAGATAATTACTAATTTGAGTGATCCTAAAAATGGTTTAGAAGGATTTTATGATTTGTTACTGAAAAATGAAGAAAATACGAAGAATATATATATATAAACTTCCATCGATCTAGGGATGGGCCCTTCTTCACGTGCCTGCTTGTGCAGTGTTATAAAAATATGAATATCTCTATATTCTGAAGTCGTATTGACAAACAGTTTAATATGTTGGAAACTACACTCGTAGATCTTTGATTTGATAGGTTGTGGTCACCACAAATCCTTCTATATTGGAAGAAAAGCTTCAAGATATTTGACCCAAATTTCAGAGAAATCTTTATAAAAGAAATTACGATAATTTTCGCCAGCTTTTATTTTGCAATCCGCAAAACTTTAAAACTTAAAATATGAACCTTGAACACTTAAAATGTGACATACCTTATAATTATTTATTTATTAACAACTCTCTTATCTTGTCGCAAAGGTACGAGCCAATTTAGATATTTCAAAAATTCAGGGTACTACATCCTTCCCCACCCCTTAGAAACATTCATCCTCGAATGAAAATTCTAAGTCACGCGGTTAAGTCCTTAGGAGTTTCCAACTTTTTGGCAGTCTCCTTTAAATATGACTATCCATGAACTAAAAACGTAGAAATTCCAACCTAGAAGTCTCCCAAGATGACATAAATTGCTAAGCGCTATAGCTTTGCAATATTAGTATGAGCAAAAATACAACATCAACAACCCTATTAATAAGCAACAATATAAAAACCAAATAAGTATCTTACCTTATTGCACTACTATAACCTGAGATGCCATCACTGGGGAGTATGAAACAAGTGAGGATATTTTGACCTCATGTCATCATTGGCTTCTCAGGTTGCCTGTTCTGTATTCTTGTTTCTCCATAATACTTTAACCGAAGTCACATATTTGGTCCTCAATTTACATATATGTCACTCTAATATGGCAACTAGAGTTTCCTCATAAAATAATTCCTCTGTGATCTGAACATCCTCAATTGGGAGAACCTGAGAAACGTCTCTTATACACTTTCATAGCATCGATACATGGAAAATCGAATGAATAAATTCTAGCTCTGAAGGCAATGCTAACTCATAAGACACTTATCCTACCCTCCAAAGGATCCAGTATGGCCCAATGAATCTTAGACTAAACTTTCCTTCTTGGCGAATCTCATAACACCCTTCATAGGTGAGACTTTCAAGAATACCCAGTCATCAACACAAAACTCTAAATCCCTTTGCCGCACGTCTGAGTATGACTTCTTCCATCTTTAAGCTATTAAAAACCGCTCAAAAATAAGCCTAACTTTCTCTATTGTGTGTTGTACTATGTCTTGTCCAATCAACCCTGACTTACCTACCTCAAACCATCCAATGGGGGATCTACATTTTTGCCCATACAAAGCCTCATAAGGCGCCATCCTAATGGTTGAATGATAACTATTATTATATGTAAACTTAATAAAAGGTAAGTTATCATCCCAACTCCCCTTAAAGTTAAGCACACATGCCTGTAATATATCCTCGAGCATCTGAATGGTGCACTCAGCCTGGCCATTAGTATGAGAATGAAATATTGAACTAAGATTAATTTGTATCCCCGGTTCTTTCTGGAAAGACTTTCAGAAGTTACCGGTAAATTGTTCTTCTCTATCAGAGATAATAGATGTTCGGACACTCTGTAGCCTAACAATCTCTCTAATATAAATCCTTGCATAGTCTTTGGCTATAAAAGTACTTTTGACTTGTAAAAAGTGAGTCGATTTTGTTAGCCTATCAAAATTTACCCAAATAAAATCAAACTTACGACGTGAGTGGGATAACCTTGTAATAAAATCCATATTAATTGCTTCCCACTTCCACACAGGAATGGCTATCTCTTGGACTATCCCAGTGGACTTTTGATGCTCAACCTTCACCTATTTTCAATTTGGACACTGTGCCATAAACTCAACAATGTCCTTCTTCATCCCATGCCACCAATAGATCCCTTTAATATCATGGTACATCTTCATCGATCCTAGGTATATAGAATAACGAGAATAATGTGTATCTATCATAATGTGATGTCAAAGCCCTATAAATTTTGGAACACATAATCAATCTCTATAGTTGAGGACTCCATCTCCTTCTATATAAAAGTCTAAAGACTCATTTTCTTTAGCCTTAGCTATGAGTTGTTCCAAGCTAGGATCCTCATGTTGTCATTTCTTTATCTCCACAACTAGAGATGATATGGTTGTGTCCTTAATTGTGACCCTACTATCATCTGCCTCTAGTAATATGACTCTAAGCTAGCTAACAGATGAAGCTCTCGAGCCAACACGCGCCTCTCAATACCTAAATAGGGTAAACTACCCATAGATCTATGACTAAAAGCATCGGCTACAACATTCGCCTTCCCTAGATGATATAAAATATCTACGTCTTAGTATTTCAGTAACTCAAGTCATCGACATTGTTGTAGATTTAACACTTTCTATCTAAATATATACTGAAGGCTCTTATGATCTTTGATGATATCAACATAAATACCATACAGATAGTTTCTCCAAATTTTTAATTCCTGCACAATTGTCACCAACTCAAAATCATAGGTCGTATAGTTCTTCTCATGCTTCCTCAATTGCCTTAAAGCATAGGCAATCACATTACCATTTTGCATTAGAACACATTCCAACCCAAAACCAAAAGTATCACAGTAGACTTCATACCCCTCTAAACCCTCAGACAAGGCTAGAACTGGTGATGATGTAAACCTATCCTTCAGCTGTTGGAAACTATGCTCATAAGCCTCCATCCACTGAAACTTAGCTTCTTTCTGAGTAAGCTTTATTATTGGTGCCAAAAGTAAAGAAATTCTCTCCACGAACCTTTTGTAGTACCCATCTAACCCTAGCAAACTAAGAACCTCTATTAGAGTTGTTGGCTTGGGACAAGTCTTCACTTCCTCAATCTTTTGTGTATCCACCATAATTCCTTCATCTGATACAATATGGCCTAAGAAAGCTAAATATTTCAACCAAAACTCGCACTTAGATAACTTTGCGTAAAGTTTTTTGTCTCGAAGAACCTGAAGAAACTTCTTGTAAATGATCCACATGTTCATCTTTTGAACGTGAATATACCAAAATATCATCAATAAATATACTAATGAATAGGTTTAGATATAGCCTGAATATGTTATTTATTAGGTCCACAAACACTACTGGCATTATCAATTCGTAAGACATCACCAAGAACTCAATCTAAAATCTATCTTTAAAATGTCTTTCTCCTGAACCTGTACTTGATGGTACCCTAATCTCAAATGAATCTTTGACAAGCACTTAGAACCTTGCAACTGATCAAACAAATAACTAATCCTCGTATTAGGATACTTATTTTTTATAGTCGCCTTATTCAGTTATCAATAATCGATACACATTCTTAGTGATCCATCTTTCTTTCTCACAAATAACACTGACGCACCCCACAGTGAAGCACTGGGACTAATAAAGACTTTATCCAGCAAGTCTTTCAGTTGATCCTTCAACTCTTTTAGCTCAGCAGGAGCTATTCTATAAGGATGGATAGATATGGGTTGTGTACGTGGTAGCATATTGATAGCAATATCAATTTCTCATTCTAGGGGAATACTAGAAAGCTCATCTGGAAATATGTTTGGAAACTCATTAACCATAGAAATATACTGGAGATTTTGTAGTCCTGTATCTATATCCTAAATGCGCACAAGATGATAAATACAACCCTTTATAATCATCTTCCTTGCCTTAAGATTGGAAATAAACCTACATTTCGATATTGTCGTACTACCTTTCCATTTCTGAACTTCCTCTCTTGAAAATTGGATTCTAACGATCTTTAATCTACACTCAACATTAGCATAACAAGATGCTAACAAGTCCATACCTATGATGATATTGAAATCTAGCATCTCTAACTCTACCAGGTCTATAGAAGTCTGAAGGTCGATAATTTCTACCATGCAACCTCGATAGACTCTCTTTACAATAATAGACACACCAACTGGTATAGACACAATAAATGATCAATTTAATAACTCTGCTTGTAACATCCCCTAAAAACATTGTATATGCTGTTCCAATTCTCGATAAAAATAATGTTGCTTCTGTATTTTGGGCATAACATTTTATAGGATGGTTATATTAGGTGATTAAAATTTCTAAATAACCCCAACATCATTACCTACAACTTTTGTGAACACCATAGCTTAATATTCAGGGTCTAAGTATATCAAATAAATTAATCTTTACAAGACTTGGTGTTGTGATGAAATAGAGTGTTTGTAGAAGAAAACTCATATCTTACTATAGAATGCTCCAACTCTGTTGATTTTTTCACAAAATGAAAAAAGACTTCTAGATCTATAATTCATGTGATACATCAAATCCTAATTAGGAAGTTACCTTATTCAAACATAGCTCCAAAAAAAGGTATTCTATAAAAAGGAGATTCATCTCACCAACCATGGAAGATCTTGATCCATTTGACATCACCCATGACATAAATAGTCTTTTATTTGACATCACCCATGATATCACAATTCTCCATTAAATATTTAGATTTTTTTAATAATTATTTTAATTATTGTTAGGTCCCTCCTTTGTACCTATAAATACCCACCATATTTCATCATTTTGTTCATCAAGTTTTCTCAAGAAACTCTTCTCTCTATACACTTCTTTACTCATTCTCAAAATATAGTTTTAGTTTTTAGTAGTGTAGAAATACTATTCCGTTGATTCATATACTTCGGGTAGTACACAAAATGCTCTAGTGATGAGAAAAAGCTAGGATTCAAGAGTATTCATTAAGTCTTTCTATTCAGTGTAAAGCTTCAGATTCCAGGTATGTAAGACTTCAATTAGAGTATTCCTTCCACTCTCATGCCTAAAGTATTTTGATTATATGATAAATTATGCTTATTTTCCTTAAACTTTATTCTAAGGTATGTAATTATTTATCCATGGGTTCTTCCACCTATGAAGTTTGAAACTCTTTCAACTAAATCTCTTGATTTCAAATAAAAAAAATTATGGGTAATTCTTATTTCTACTTAATAGCATGAATCATGATTAAACTAATGATTATTTTTCTATTTTGATGTAAAATAATTTCATATGTATGAATTGATGGTTTGCAAGTATTTTCTCTATTTATCTCTTTAAAGGTTCTTAAAATTCATGGTGGGTTGTTTAAAGCATAACTCTTTTTATTGATGAATTTCAAAGTATTTATACATAATTTCATTTACATACATGTTTGAAATTTGAAGTAATTTGAACCCACCTAGTTTTACTATGTTTTCAATGATGTTTGACTTGAAAGCTTTGATTCCTATCATGACCCAACCCCATAGACCGCGACTGAGTTCCAACCTGGACCCTCGTATACATATCTATCAAATGTAGTCAAGTTGAGCTATGTATAATGTGATACTACACATAAAAACCCTAATAGGTCAACAACTTTTCATGTACATGTAGTCTCTTTTATTCGTACCATATCATGAAAGAGCACGCAAGCCGACAAGGATGCCATAACATAATAACATTTACAATGCATCATATAAGCACAACTGAAAAAAACTTACAAACAACCTACATACATATGTCTACAGACCTCTAAGAATAGAAATGGCAACATTTGGCGGGACAGGGGCTCCGCCGTACCCCTGAATAAACAAATATATACATAGAAGGACTTGTACCAAAAATCAAGGCTCTGGCACAATAGAGCATTTCCCAAAACTGCTGATTGGAAATCCTAAGCTGACAGATCCCCAGAATGCGTACCTATACCTGCTGGCATGAAACGTAGCCCCCCGAAGAAAGGGGGTCAGTACGATATATGTACTGAGTATATAAAGCATAACATATCATAACTGAGACAACAACTGAAATAAGGATGCAGGAAACAAGTATAACAGTTAGCACATCACTATACCTGCATCTTACAAAATAAAGGCATGCATATCATCCTCACATACCGTACCTAGCCCGCTGTGGGACTTAGTGTTACAACTGTATCACTATATTTTAATATGTATATCTACCTACTATATTCGGCCCTTTAGCGAGGGACTAGGTGAAGAGAGCAGTGTATATTTATATCACACCCGGCCCATCATGGGACTCAGTGTCATCATCATCTCATCATCTTATCATCTCATCACATACGATATCATATCATCGTATGTGGCATCATATATATCATACCGTACCCAGCCCTTTATCAAAGGACTTAGTGTCATTATTTCATCATATCATCATACAAGGCATCATACCATCGTATACGGCATCATATCATTGCATATATCATCATATATATCCATCCCGGGACTCGGTGAATTATCATATTATCGCATCACCATATCATCATATCATCACATATGGCATTACATCATCGTATGTAGCATCATACCATCCTCGCATACCATACCCAGCCTAGGACTCGGTGAAAGAGTAGTAAAGCTGGGCACGATAACGTTCCCAGCCCCCTTATGAGACTCAAAGGAAGATGTGTTATAGTATGCACCATTAGAGTAGTAAATAACCATATGCAATTTAAATCATCATCTGAGACTCAATAAAATATTCAAGTGAATCGTCACTTGAAGAATAGAGTAGTAATCGTCTCAGGTACCCTCTAAATATCATTAGGAATTATATCAGGTGGAGTCTCGGGAATCGTAGACATGTATCGAGACAAAGCTAAATAGCTTATGGAGTTAGATATGTTCGTCATCGTAGAGACCCTTAGGAATAGGAGATTGTGCATTCAATCATTACTCAACACATAGGAGAATCGAGGGTAGTAGCTCAACTATTTGAGAGCTTTCATATCAAGAAGTGAATAAGAATTATAATTCATGCTTCCTATACATCCAATTACTATTTCACATATAAAAGACTCTAGAGTAGTAGCTCAACTACTTTACGACTTTTATCATTCAAAAGTGAACACGAGTCACGAGTTATACTCAGAACTTATAATTGGAACTACCTCCAAACTTATATCATATAGAATTTCATTTACATTTAACAAATTCTAAAAGAAAGAAGAGATAGGCTTTATGTATACTACTTTTCGTCATGTAGAAGACTTACAAGGCAATAACTCAACTATTGCAGGAGTTCTAACATCAAGAAGTGAATAAGATTTATGAACCATACTCGGGGTTCTATGATTGGCATTATCCCCACATTTAATATACAAATCACTTACGACTAAGACATGCCAAAAGAAAAGAAAGATAGTTTTACATACCTCTTATGGATTAGTCTTAACCGTGCTTGTATCGTCATCCTCTGAACCTATTTAATATGAAAGTAATAATGATGTCAATAACCCTTGAATTTCCAGCTTCCATAGCTACAATTAATCCTCCATAGGAATCATTTCCTTTTTTGCCTTTCTCGACTAGTCTATTAGTTAGTCGAGAAGTTAATGGAAATTAGGCAGTATCTCCACTATAACTTGCCCTATTCGAACTTCTAATTACATCTTCGATTAGTACAGACAACCAATAACAACAATCATCAGCTATGTGTAAGTAAATAACTTCAACATTATACAATATAAACTCCAAACAATTAGCCTAAAATCACGATGCCAAAATAAGGTTTTTAATCTTTAATTCATAAAATCTTTAACCACATAGAATGGAGGGTTATGTGGCAACAACAAGAAGCACCCACACCCCTTTGGAACAATGTTCCATCCTTGCAACAAACAATTAAACCATCTTCCAAGACAACACCACAATCATAACAACACTATGCAACTTTAACAACTTTAACTCTACTAGAACGACTTTGATTTTGTTCATTTATAATGTCCAGCATACTTATGCAATTTTTCCTACTTCCAACTTCATTTAACACAAGTAATATACTCCATAATAACATAATTAAATCCAACTCAAAAGGGAGAACCTTACCTTTCTAAAACTCACCTCGGAAGCTCCTTAAGATGACTGAAACTGCGATGGCTGCTTGTTACCCTATCTTGCTACCCCAAATAATTAATTCACATTATTAAACACCTTCACGTGATCTAGGAACACCTTAGATAATTAATTTATGGAGAAAAATCGAAGGGCTCACCTTAAGCATAACTACTACTGTAGATACTCTCTCTTGACCTTCTAAGTTTTCTCTCCAATTCTAAGTATAATTTGCTGACGAAAATGACTTCTTGGTCAACTTAACATACATATATACACCTCCTTAGAAGGTGACACATGTCCAGCCTCTATTGGGCCACTGTATCTATGCGGCCAATCCAAGGTTGCCACGTGGCAGGTGGGGTCCACCCTAAGCTGCTGCATCACCTACTTGACCCTAAGTAGGTGTATCACCTTCTACCACATGTCTTCACCAGGTGCTGCCACATATCCAAGTAGGTGCATCACCTACTTACTCTTTTTTCGTGGATTTGTAATCCCATCTCACTTTAAGAACCTATGTAATCCTTGCTACGTAGGTCCGTTATGTACTCAAGTAGCTTAAGTATGTACAACATCTAATTCGGTAGCTTACACAAGTAGGTTGATTACCCCGACTTATTACTTGGCCTCTAATTCCTTTCAAATCCTTAAAACCCTACTTCTAACCTTTACTATTAGGGGGCATCACATCCTCCCTTTCTTAGAGTTATTTGATAACGTTATGGATAATTTGGGTCACATGGAAACTTTTAAGAAACTTAAGAAAACATTCCAAAGTACAAAAGTACTGGGCATAACATTCTTCCCCCCTTTAGAATATTCGTCCACGAATATTAACTCATCTCATCAGGTCTTACGAAGACTTTTAGGAATTCTCTGTAATGGTTGTCATCCATAGGCCTTCTATTCATCGACACAACTAATTTAAGAGTTTAGACTTCCTTTAGACATAGGGAAAACATACGGATATCTCTTCCCCATCTCCATTTTAGCTTTCCAAGTCAGCCTTTTCTATTCTTATTTCACTGCAATACTTTAATGGAAGCCACGTCCTTGGTTTACAACTTTCTAATTTGTTGATCTCCAAGATAGTGAGAGGTTGTTTCTTATTGGATAAATCCTTTGTTGTGTGGACCTCCTCCACGAGGAAGATTCTAGAAGGGTCGCCTATACATTTGTGGAGCATTAACACATGAACGACTGAATGTATTGCTTCCAAATCAGATGGTAGGTCCACCTCATAGGTAATCTTACCTACCTTATAAATAATTTGATAAGGGACAATGTATCTTAGGATAAGTTTCCCTTTCTTGCCACATCTCGTTACTCCTTTCATTAGTAAGGCTTTTAAGAACTCCCAATCTCTAACTTCAACCTCTACGTGTCGGTGTCAATTATCTGCGTATGACTTTTGTTGACTCTGGGCTATTAATAGTTTTTCTTGAGTAAGCTTCACATTATCAATAACTTGCTAGATCACATCTAGGCCTGTCCATTAATCATAGGGTAAAATATCGTACTAGGATTCACTTGTGTTCCCAATCTCTTCTAGAATGATCTCCAATGGTTAGTTGTAAATTAAACTTCCCTATCTGAGATAATAGACGTGGGAACTTCATGAAATCTTACTATTTCCTTTATATATTATCTCGCATAACCCTCAGCTGTATATATATTCCTAAATGGAAGAAAATAGATTGATTCTGTCAGCCTATCTACCCTAACCCATATAAATTCATACTTCCGTGGAATGCGAGGTTAGCCTGTACTATAATCCATATTAAATACTTTCCATTTCTGAGTCGGGATGTCCATCCCCTATAATAGTCTATCTATCTTCTGATGCTCAACCTTGTTTAAGCTATTGCACAATTTCTCTTAATCGAACTTGTAATACTCTAGGCATGTTCTACCGCGCTTTTACCCAGATATTCTTTCTAGTTCTCTTATCATCCATCATATCGAGTAACCATTCGGTCTCACTCTTAGCATTCCAATATTTATAGGTTGCATAACTATTCTTGTACAATTTATAGAAAGTGCTTTCAATTCTAATCATAGTCTTTTCTGCTCTTGGCTTACTCTGCTCTACATGTGTCATTGTACTAACACGCACTTGCAGTCTCTTTTGGTCACACTTGTTTTGTGCCTTTATGTACCCTTAAAGTTCCCTCATAGTCTACCGTAGGAGAGATTCCTTATCTTTTCTTCTTTTCTACATGTATGTCATAATATTAGTAGCCAATAACTCTGTTGCCGACATCTTAACCTTTAGTCAGGTATAGCCTTGCTATCCTTTACAATACCTTTAAGTTACTCATTCTTATTCTCTTGTCGTATTTATCTCTTTTGTATGCACCCATTCTACTATGACATAATGTTTGAGGTCTTTACCAATAATTCTCAGCACTATCTCAGGTATCATCTTGGCTTCTATCCGCTTATTGCTGGATTTTAGATCTTACTGAATCGTTCCATCATGGGGTCTCACTCAAAGTTTAAATATTCATATTAACATGTTGTAATATCGATTGTTTTCATCTCACGCTTGTATTTCTCTTATCCACTTCCCCTCCCCTTAGGGTGTACCCATGTCATTGTCTGTTTACCTTCTACCATATACCTCATTTCCAATTTTCAAATACATATGATTCTTTTCCAACCTATTTGGTATACTGCACCATATTCATGTCTTTCTTTATATCATCTATACTTCAGGTTACCCATGCACGAAGCCTTAACACAATCATGAGGGGCATAGAATTCTTGATATATGGTATAAAATCTAGTCTAATTATTGGTACTAGAGTCATATAATTAATTTAGCAATTTATTCCAAGCCATCTTCCATTCATTCCAGTTAGTAATTAGCTAGTTTTTATAATCGTTTCAAATTCTCTATTCGGGAGCACTTATACTCTGATGACCCGTGTTTCAAGCTTTATCATAAAACTAGCATTATCCCAGTGGATACCACTTGTTCCCCTAATAAATTAACAATGCATCAGTTGTTTTGCAAATCTACACCCCTTATCCTCGAAGGATCTTACTATTTTCCATGGTGGAATCACATGTACACAATACTTCTTTGTGCCTCAGAGCTTTAATCCCTGTTGTGTACTCGATGCTATTTTCTAATCTTATTCAAAGTCATATCAACTTTATTTTAATAGCGGTCTTGTCTTCTCACCTTTTTGTTGTACTACACCTTCAGTTCATAGCTATCTATCTCCTTTTTTGTCCGATACTCATACTTAATTAATCACGTCTATCTTGAGTACTTTTTTTAGTAGTCCTTTCATTTCTCCAGCTCATGTCCATTTTTTTGTTGTTCACAAGGAATTTCATGTTACTCTTTATTTCCTTGTACTAGCTATCATTTCCATTATCGCATAACCTTTATTCGAAACTTTCCCTAATGAACTTGATAAGTCTTTCTTATTTATTCCATAGCTCACTTTTCCATTTCACATTTACCCTTATATTCTTATTACACGGACCATGTCCCATTTTTAGCCACTTCCTCACTAGGCATTACTTAATTTCATCATGATCCTCGTTATATTCACGTCATATCCTATTCGTATTCCACCCTATAGTATAATACTTCTTACCCTTTTTCACAATTCTTACTATGGATTACTTACCCTTCTTAGTCAGTCTTATCCTTAATATCTTACAAGCTGTTGTATTAATATTTCATATCCATCACAATTCTTTTTCCCTTGTACCTTTGTCTCAATCATATTGTTACTTCATTTAACTATAGCTCATCCCAATTTATTCCTATGTATCAATTCAGTCGGTGCCTTAATATATCATTCTATCTAGATCTACTAGTCTTCTCTAAATCATTTTCTTAGGATCACAAGTCTTTTCCAATTTTGTTTTACCATACCAATATCGACCTTTTAGTTTCTATTACAATCAATTCAGCAATCAACTTATTTCTCGAGGTCAGCCACACTCGTGGTTTAGCCAAATTTCATCATTATTGTGGGCACGACCTTTCAAGACATACTACAGCCCTGTATCTCATTCTCTTTTTATTTTTAGGAAAATTTGGGCAGAGTTTCCTCTGTATTTCTTACTATCTCCAACCTGCACGCAGAAAATACCAACAGTGCCTCACAGGTCCAACATATATACAGTATATATATGTACCATACCATATCATACCGCAACCACACAGGGCTTCCACAATCAATAGTATGAAAATGGACTTACCTTATATATCCAACTCGAACTGCACCTATTACACTGCCCTGTCTACTTTTCCTTTCTATTTTTATCTTTACATGTCAATTGTACTTCAATATCTGACCTATCATATATCTTTTGTGCCTTTACTTACCTGCGTGCTTTGTAACTCCCAATATCTTCAGTCACTTTCATCTATCGATGTTGTCCTTCTACTGAAATCATAGGTTAGTATGAGGAATTTAAGTTTCTATGACTCGGCTCTATCGCACGATCTTAGATATGAAAGAAAAGTAACATCCTAAATGTCCTATATCCTCCTGTTTATAGATGTGGTATAGAACACATCGATAAACAAGACTCTACTAGACACGGTCTGTAGATACTTCAAGGACGAACTTCTCTGATACCACTTTAGTCACAACCCAACCTCATAGGCCGCGACTGGGTTCCAACCTGGACCACCATATACATATCTATTAGCTGTAGTCAAGTTGAGTTATGTATAATGTGATACTACACAGAAAAACCCTAATGGGTCAACACCTTTTCATGTACATGTAGCCTCTTTTATTTGTACCGTATCATGAAAGGGTACGCAAGACGACAAGGCTGTCATAACATAATAACATTTAAAACGGTCGTATAAGCTCAACTGAAACAAACTTACAAACAACCCACATACACATGTTTACAGACCTTTAAGAATAGTAATGGCAAACTATGGTGGGACAGGGCCCCCACTGTACCCCTGAACAAATAAATATAAATAGGAGGACTGGTACCAAAAAGCTAGACTCCGGCACAGCGGAGCATTTCCCAAAACCGCTGACTGGAAATCCTAAGCTGACGGATCCCCAAAATATGTACCTGTACCTGCGAGTATGAAACACAGCCCCTCGAAAAAAAGGAGGTCAGTACGATATATGTACTGAGTATATAAAACATAACATATCATAACTGAGACAACAACTAAAATAGAGATGCAGGAAACAAGTATAACAGTTAGCACATCACTATACCTGCATCTTACAAAATAAGGGCATGCATATCATCCTCACATACCGTACCCGGCCCGTTGTGGGACTTAGTGTTACAACTGTATCACTATATTTTAATATGTATGTCTACCTACTATATTCGGCCCCTTAGTGAGGGACTCGGTGAAGATATTAATGTATATTTATATCGCACCCAGCCCATCATAGGACTCAGTGCCATCATTGTCTTATCATCTCATCACATACGGCATCACATCATCATATGTGGCATCATATATATCATATCATACCCATCCCTCTATCAAGGGACTTAGTGTCATTATTTCATCATATCATCGTACAAGGCATCATACCATCGTACATCATATCATTGTATATATCATCATATATATCTAGCCTAGGACTTGGTGAATTATCATATTATTGCATCACCGTATCATCATATCATTATATCATCACATACGGCATTATAGCATCATATGTGGCATCATACCATCCTCACATACCATACCCGGCTTGGGACTCGGTGAAAGAGTAGTAAAGCTGGGCACGACAACATTCCCGACCCCCTTATGGGACTCGAAGGAAATCTGTGTTACAGTATGCACCAGTAGAGTAGTAAGTAACCATATGCAATTTAAATCATCATCCGAGACTTAATAAAATAGTCAAGTGAATCATCACTTGAAGAATAGAGTAGTAATCGTCTCAGGTACCCTCTAAATATCATTAGGAATCATATCAGTTGGAGTCTCGGGAATCGTAGACATGTATCGAGACAAAGCTAAATAGCTTATGGAGTTAGATATGTTTGTCATCGTAGAGACCCTTAGGAATAGGAGATTGTGCATTCAATCATTACTCAACACATAGGAGAATCGAGGGTAGTAGCTCAACTATTTGAGAGCTTTCATATCAAGAAGTGAATAAGAATTATAATTCATGCTTCCTATACATCCAATTACTATTTCACATATAAAAGACTCTAGAGTAGTAGCTCAACTACTTTACGACTTTTATCATTCAAAAGTGAACACGAGTCACGAGTTATACTCAGAACTTATAATTGGAACTACCTCCAAACTTATATCATATAGAATTTCATTTACATTTAAGAAATTCTAAAAGAAAGAAGAGATAGGCTTTACGTATACTACTTTTCGTCATGTAGAAGACTTACAATGCAATAACTCAACTATTGCAGGAATTCTAATATCAAGAAGTGAATAAGATTTATGAACCTTCTAACATCAAGAAGTGAATAAGATTTATGAACCTTCTAACATCAAGAAGTGAATAAGATTTATGAACCATACTCGGTGTTCTATGAATGGAATTATCTCCATATTTCATATACAAACCACTTAAGACTAAGACATGCAAAAAGAAAAGAAAGATAGCTTTACATACCTCTTATGAATCACTCTTAACCGCGCTTGCCTCATCGTCCTCTGAACCTATTTAACATAAAATTAATACTAATGTCAATAACCCTTGAATTTCCAACTTCCATATCTACAATTAATCCTCCATAGGAATCATTTTCTTATTCACCTTTCTCGACTAGTCTATTAGTTAGTCGAGAAGTTAATGAAAATTGGGCAGCATCTCCACTATAACTTGCCCTATCCGAAATTCCAATTACTTCTTCGATTAGTAAAGCCAACCAATAACAACAATCAGCAGCTATCTGTAAGTAAATAACTTCAACATTACACAATATAAACTCCAAACAATTCGCCCAAAATCACGATGCCAAAATAAGGTTTTTAATCTTTAATTCATAAAATCTTTAACCACACGGAATGGAGGGTTATGTGGCAACAACCAGAAGCACCCACACCCCTTTGGAACAATGTTCCATCCTTGCAACAAACAATTAAACCATCTTCCAAGACAACACCACAATCATAACAACACTATACAACTTTAACTCGACTAGAACGACTTTGATTTCGCTCGTTTACAGTGTCCAGCATACTTATGCAATTTTTCCTACTTCCAACTTCATTTAACACAAGTAATATACTCCGTAATAACATCATTAAATCCAACTAAAAAGGCAGAACCTTACCTTGCCAAAACTCACCTCGGAAGCTCCTTAACACGACTGAAATTTCGGTGGCTGCTCGTTACCCTATCTTGCTGGCCCCAATTAATTAATTCACATTGTTAAACACTTCACGTGATCTAGGAACACCTTAGATAATTAATTTATGGAGAAAAATTAGAGGGCTCACCTTAAGCCTAGCTATTGTCGTAGCTACTCTCTCTTGACCTTCTAAGTTTTCTCTCCAATTCTAAGCATAATTTGCTGAAGAAAATAACTTCTTAGTCATCTTAACATACATATATACACCTCCTTAGAAGGTGACATGTGTCATCCCCTAAGGGTAACACGTGTCCAGCCCTTATTAGGCCACCATATCCATGCGACCAATCCAAGGCTGCCACATACCAGGTGGGGTCTACCCTAAGTTGTTGCATCACCTACTTGACCCTAAGTAGGTTCATCACCTATTGCCACATGTATTCACCAGGTGCTTCCACGTGTCCAAGTAGGTACATCACATATTTACTCCTTTTTCATGGGTTCGTAATTCCGTCTCACTTTAAGAACCTATGTAATTCTTGCTACGTAAGTTCGTTATGTACTCAAGTAGCTTAAGTATGTACAATCGGTTGCTTACGCAATTACCCCGACTTATTACTTGATCTCCAATTCCTTTCAAATCCTTATAACCATATTTCCAACATTCACTATTATGGGGCATCACATCCTCCCTTCCTTAGAATTATTTGATAATGTTATAGATAATCTGGGTTACATAGAAACTTTTAAGAAACTTAAGAAAATGTTCCGAAGTATAAAAGTATGGGGCATAACAATTACAAATGAGTATTTATCAAATTAATGTTTATGATCAAAAGAAAGTCTTATAAAATAAAAGAATTATGAAATGCTATAAATGATAGATTTTTTATACAATAAGGACAATTCTTGCATATTTGAATCACCAAATGTTTTAATGAGATATTTCACCAAATATGATGTTTTGAATTCTCAAGCTATATGCTAAGAATATTTTAAAGTATTAGACTATTTTGTGAGATTGACTTAGCACCGAATGGGGCATTATGGTGGGATTCGGTAAAGGAATCCTAGTAGCAACCCCTTGTCTCATTAACAATGTGCCAATATAGGAGCCTTTATATGCTTAGGCTAATGGATCCACGAAATCCCTTAATGTTAAAGTTAAAGAATGAATGTAAAATTAATGAAGTTCTACCCTAGGCAAGTAGACTCCACGGCCAAAGTAAGGGGTTATGTTGGATTCCATGTAATAGCTAACATGGTCTTAATAGCGATTATAGTCAACTTACCAAAAAAGAATGTTTCAAATTCTATTTACATGATTACTCATGCATTGTATATATCCACATTTATATGATTTAAATGATATCTACTTGATTACTCATGCCTACACTCATTTACGTACTTTACCTTATAAATGTCCTAAATGTTTTACTTTGTAATGAATGCCTACGTACTTAGTACATTCAAATTACTAAAGCATACTCTTTTGCCTATATGATATCACCATGTAGGTACCGGTGCTCCTCTTTTTGCTCCACGTGGCTAGTCAAGATTTCGTTTAAAGGCTACTTTTGGTAAGTTTCTATATTCTGGGAAAAATACTCCTTTATCTTTCTAGCTTATGATATATTGAGATATTTAGACACTTACTATGGCATTTCTTTCTATTATGATTGAGGAAGAGCTAGGGACTTATCTTAGCCCCATTAAATCTAAAAGTTAGAGGTATTGTTCGACATATGTAAGTTGAAGATTTGCTATTATGATTTCCGCTTGTTTATTTATTGTCATTACCTATAAAAGGCTAAAAAAATGCTAAGAGGCTTATTTGAGGTACTTTCAGGTTCCTCATTCGTCATTTCATGTCTAGGCCCTAGGCTTGGGTCGTGATACTGCTACTATGGCTAACTTCCTTGTGATAAATGGAGTAATGTAGGATAGAGTAGATTTGGGATCTATCAAAGCATAAACATAATAGGAGTAGAGAATCAACGTTCCTGTCATATAATTGTTACACCTCACCCTTTTAAACTCAGAATGTTTCATAAGTTCCTTGGACATTACCATATGAACCGGATATGCTACGACACTATCAAATGACTCCAACGAAGGGAGGATGTGATACCCCGTAGTAGAGAAGGTTGGAAGGGGAATCATATAAGAATCCGGAAGGAATAGGAGGCCAAGTAACGAGTTGTAGGACTCGACTTATCTACGTAAGCTACTAATTTAGAAATCTTACATACGTGAGTTACTTGATTACATACCAAACTTATGTAGCACGGATTACATAGGCTCTTAAAATAAGACGAGATTACAAACCTACGAGAGGGAGCAAAAACTAGTTTCCGAACTTACGAAAGTGAAGCAAGAAGGTGACAAGCAGGCAGGTGACTCACCTACTTGGGATGGACCCACGCTGCCATGTGGCAGTTTTGTGTTGGAAGCTTGGACGAGGTGTCACCCTAGGAGGCTGCCACGTGTCACCCTAGGGGGCTGCCACGTGTCACCTCCTAAGGAGGTGTATATATACATGTTGGCTGACTCTTTAACTCATTTTCCATCCATAAACATCAGCCAAATGAGAGGAAAAATGTGAAGAACCAAAAGGAACAAGGCAGCAACGTTTTTGAAGAATTAAAGACTCCAAAATCTAGTTTTACTTGTATCATCTCGAAAAATGGTCATGAAGTGTAGAGGAGATACTGCTCAGATTGGTTTTGGAAATTCTACACGGACAGCTGATGTAAATCCTATTTCCCTCCATTACCCCTTCAAAACGAAGCAACGAGGTAAAACAGTAAGCTGTCCAGATTTCACATTTTGGATAGTTTTGGCGAGTTTGACAAGTTTAACGTAAGGTAAGGTTTCTTCTTTAAATTTGAGATTTATGTGTTCTGATGGAGCATGTTACACTCCCTATTGGTGGTTGTAAATATGAAAATGGCTTAGAAATACTTGGCGTTCGGAATAAACTAATTTGTAGTCGTTATAGTTGAATTGTTGTCGAAACAAAGTGTTGTTCTTGTGAGATGCTGCTGCAGGGGTGTGTCTTGTGGTTGCAGGGCCCAAACATGTTCTAAATGAGGTGGGGGAGATGCTGGTTGCATCCACACGACCCCCGCTTCGCACGGTTAAAGATTTGGCAAAAATGGAAACTAGAAACTTCATTTTGATATCATATTTTGGATAGGTCATTTGGAGTATATATTATATATTGTTGGTCTGAGTTGCTGTAGGTTGTTGTTGTTGGTTGGCTGTAGGTCTTATGGACCTAATTGGAAATTTGGATAGGGCACATTACAGGGGAGGTGCTGCCCAATTTTCGTCGACGCCTTAGCGAATAACAAAACTAGTCGGGGAAACGACTAAGGAAATAGATTCCATTGATACTAAGGTGTAACCTAAGATGCTGTAAAGTTAAGAGGGGTTGATATTTATATTACTTTCATGTTGAATAGGTTCAAAGGACAGCGAGGCAAGCAGGATAAGGAATAATTTAGACAAGGTATGTAAAGCTTTATCTTGGCATATTTTGGTATAAGTTCGTACAGCTATCTTTCTTTCCGTTTGGCAAGCTTTAGCCTTAAGTGAATTGTGTGTGGAATGTGGGGATAATTCCATTCCCAAAACTCCAAGTATGCCTCCTAACCCCTATCCACTGCTTAGTTTTGGAATTTCTGCAAGGATTGAGTATTGCCTAGTAAGGCTTCTACGTGTTAAACAGTAGTGTGTGGAAAGCTATCTCTCATTTCCCTTGATTCGTATTTGGTACGAAAGTGATATTATGATGCCATAATGATTCACCGATCCCCATGATGGGTCGGGTATGAAATATGTGTATGCAGATCCCATAAAGGAAAGTACAGACCATATATAGTTTGTTCTCTTTCTTCTTCTGGCATGTCTTAGTTGTAGGTTAAACATGGTATGAGTTCCGGGGTAACTCTAATCTTAGTATCTCTTATTTACGTCTGAATATCGAACTTTTATAATAATCAAACTATTTCCCTGGAAACTTTTATATGTTAAAAAGGTAACAAATGTACAGGCTCCAAGTCTTACAGACTATATGTTAACAAATGTTTCTGGTTCTATAAGCGATTTGGCTTTACTTTAGTACATGTCTAGGAGCCCTGAGATTATAATTGAGACAGCCCATAATGGCATTTAGAGGACACTCGAGATGACTACACCGCTACTCGGGTTCTCAAATAAAATCTTAACTTTCTTATTCTGTCGAGTCTCTGATAATGATTTAAATTGCATATAGTTACTCACTACTCTACTCGTGTATATTGTAACACTTCTTTCCCTGAGTCCCGAGCCAGGATATGTTCTCGTGTACAGTTCACTGCATTATTCCCTGAGTCCCTCAATAGAGGGCCAGGATACGTGTATAAATATATGATAATGTGTTGTAATAAGGTGGTGATGGCACTGGGGACATGATGGTTTTATAGAGATGATTCACCAGACCCCCGAAAGGGCCGGCTATATGATATGACTCGAACATGCATGTTTTTGTAATTCACAAAGTACAGGTACAGGTTTCCGAATTGATATCTTATCCCCTGATTCTCTATCTCGGATATGTTTCCAGTTGTATTATATTATGTTTTACATACTCAGTACACATATCGTACTGACCCCCTTTCTCGGGGGGCTACGTTCATGCCCGCAGGTACAGACACAGATTTTGGGAGTCCGTCAGCTTAGGATTCCATGCAGCTCAGCTGGAAGAGGCTCCATTGTATCGGGGCCTAGTTTTTGATACTATCCACGGATGTATAGAAATTGTTTTATCTATTCAGGGGTACGGCGGGGGCCCTGTCCCGCCATATGTTGTCATTTATATGTTTAGAGGTCTGCAGACATGTATATGTGGGTTGTGTAGGTCAGTTTGATTCAGTTAGGTCTACATGATATATGATGTATGTTATTATGTTATAGCAGCTTTGTCGGCTTGCATGCCCTATCATATTTTGATACAAACAAAAAGGGCTACAGATTTATGAAATGTTATCGCCCAGTGGGGCTCTGTTACATGATATTGTCTTATTTACGATTCAATGTGACCTCAGCTAATAGATATGTGTACAGGGGGTCCAGGTCGGACCCCAGTCGCGGCCTACGGGGTAGGGTCATGACAGAAGTGGTATCAGAGCAGTTCGTCCTCGGAGTGTCTGTAGACCGTGTCTAATAGAGTCTTGGTTATCGATGTGTTGCGCGCCACATCTATAAACAGGAAGCTATAGGACATTTAGGATGTTACCTTTCTTCTACATCTGAGATCGTGCTTTAGATCTGAGTCATAGGAAAAATTCCTTATACTAACCTTGGATCTTAACAGAAGGACGACACCAACAGAAGAAAGTAATTGATGACATGGAAAGTTACAAAGCATGCAGGTAAGTAAAGTAAAGCCACGAAAGATATTCGTCGGGTAAGGTATTAAAATATAAAGTTGAAACCTGAAAGAAAAGCAGAAAGAAAGTGCAACACATGCAGTTTCAAGTGGGACATATGAGGTAAGTCCAGTATTTTTATATTATTATTGACGTTGAAAGCCCTGTGTGGCTGCGATATGAGATGATATTGAAAGCCCTGTGCGGCTGTGATGTGATATATATATATATATATATTGGCCCTGTGAGGCATTGTTGGTATTTTCTGCGTGCAGGTTTTGGCATAAGTAAGAAATGTAGAGGAAACTCTGCCGAAATTTTCCCATAACAAGGAAAAGGGAATAAAACATAGTTTTATAACATGTCTGAGAAGTTGATACCAAATACCCCTATTGTGTTTAACTAAAACTGTAAGAGGTATCTTTCAGGTCGCCGATAAGGGGCACCCTTTTTACTTGAAGAATTTTATTTTGGAGGAACAAAAGCTTAATTAAGTAGTAAAGTTCAGACTACGGTATCTCCAGCCGTATTTGTACTGTAGAAATATAAACAGAGGGCTCAGAATGAAGGATAAGATGTCCCGCGAATGAGTTTCACTCTTTTGAAAAAAAATACCAAGCCCTCAACTCCTAATTGTAAATTAGATGAGTTGTTCATAACTCGAGGATAAACTCAGAAGGAGACCAGGTAGGTCAAGTACTAAAAAAAGTACTATGATGTTTAAGAGGTTCTGATTTCTTCCAACAATGGTTGGAAAATGATGTACGATAATGGTTTATAATTTGCCACTGACTAATTGGGGAAAGAACTTCTAATAGAAGCACCTCAAAGAGATGTCAGGAACCAAATATATATACGAGTTAAAAGGGGGATACGTAAGTATGAACTGAACAGTGTGATACGAGTATGCAGGGATAAATTGGAACCACTAGTAAGATGTACATCGTACGCGTTGCCTAAGTTAAAGGCCTGCATTGAGAACGGAGTAAGAGCATGGGGCTTAAGATATAAAAGAAATGACGCGTGTACACAACGTCGCCCCAAAAATAGTGGAATCCTTAAGGGACGAGGATGGAAAACTTAAGGAACAAATGACGTAACTTCTATTCACCCCAAGAAGCAAAGGATATAGGTTGGGACAAAACCACTACTTCGAGAAAACCTAGAATAGTTATCGTTAGAATACTAGCACTACCTAATTGGGATTGGAACAACTACAGGTGCTAAGTAATTCTTGGAAAAAGAAAAAGTAGAAGGTGGCCTTGGACGAGTTGTTCCCTGGGTCACATTGTTCAAGTACTGATTAGTAGATAAGACATTACGTTAGATATGGAAAGGTTCTCGTCGCTTCATAATTTAATCAAGGCTCCGTACGCGGATAGTCAGATTATAAACATGCAGATAAACGAAGACATGATGCGGTACCAAATAGATTGGTGAAAGGAATTGGACAAAAATTTAGACTGGACATAGAGACGTAGAACAAAGTAAAAACAGAGGAAAGTGCGGGTACCCCCTAAAGGGTGGAAGTTAATGAGAAAATGGAAAAGGTAGGAGGAGGCAATTGATATAGCAATAAATGTGAGATAGACGTCTAAACTTCGATAAGATATCTTGCTAAACCAAGTTGGAAAGCTCCGGAAGTTACCAATAATTAGATGGAAGCCGGAATGCTACATAAGGTAGCGTTAAGAAGTTTGTGACGAGACCCTGAACAACATAACACTAGAAGGTGGTTGCGGATAAAAACACAAAAAAAATGTAACCATGGAAGGATATCGAATAACTCAAGAGACACTACGAAGGATAATGACAATATGCTAGACCAAAAAGCCAAAATGTTGGCTATAGAGTTGGTCGCAAATGTTGTTGTGATAAATGTATAACCAAGGACAAAGGAATAGAAAGCCTCCTGTGGTAGAAAATGAGAAGAACACAAAATGAATAAAGGATAAGGGAGCTCATATGTCAAATTCCTTTAAAGCTATGCCAACTAATAATAGCCAAAACTCAAAATGGCTCCAAAGGTTACTATATGAAAGAACTTTAGTACTACTCAGTAGCCCACCCTAATGAATGGGTGCGTACAGAAAGGGGGGGAATACAATAGGGGAAGTTAAACCAAACTGACCAAAAAGGGACATGGTCATAGCGGAACTAAAGGTCTATGCCGATACTGGTCGCAAGATAACAAAGGAAGGACAGGGAAAAACATAAAGACTCGCGAGACAACACTAAGGTAAATCTTGGGCTAAATTGAGTGCCCGCACATCGTAGAAAGGATTACAGTGAAACGATGCACGAAGACTTCCCAGGAAGGTCACCCATCCCAATATTACTTTCGCCCCAACACGCTTAACTTCAAAATTCTGATGGAACTTAATGCGTTAGTGATGGTGTGATCCCGCGAGATGGAGGAATCTGAACTAGTGATAGAGAAATGATATGAGATTATGTACCCAGAGTATTATAAGATACGTTAAGGCAATTGTAACAAGGGTTTAAGCAAAATAAGAAGGATTAGATAATTGCTAATTGACGACGCACTTGAATGCCACAGTTCTTTAACATAGAACCGGTTAACGAGTGGAAAACTACATAATAACTATATAGGCCAGTTAAAGTTCTAAAGAAAGTCGAGAAAAACTATAGCAAGCTAAGGATTCCCAAATTATCAACGTCACCACGCACCTATTCTAAACTTTTCAAGAGTAGGGTGCTATGCGGGTTATTGCGAGAAGGCTAACGAATCAGCCCATTTGCTTTCAAGCAAGACCACCTATGCAACTTGAATGAGGTGAAGTTATATAACAAGGAAGTAGTAAGATTATGTGAAGTTCCCCAGCTAATATCTCAGATAGAGGAACTTCAAATATGGTTAACGTTTGGACCTCAGTCCAAGAAGAGGTTGGGAGCACAGACAGACCTTCATACCGCATTTACCTCGGGCTTCTGAAAGACTGAGCATACTATCAACTGCTAGAAAATATATTGCGAGCTTATGAGGTTGGCTTTAAGTGTAGCTAGGACTACCGTCCATCAATTATTAGGTTTTCCTATGAGAAGGGCTACCATTTCAGTGTCCAAATGACCCCTACAAGATGTTGTAAGGAAGCGCCTATAGGTCCCCCTGATAGGAAAAAGACTAAGCTGGTAGGCCAAACAGGATTAAGCAAGCTATTGACTAAAAGCCTAGAGTCGGGAGGAATGATATACAGATAATCGACGTCGACATGCAGAGTTCAAGTTGATGATTGGATATTCATAATGGGGTTACCTAGAAAAGGAATTTGACCCAGAATATGTTAGACTGTATCAGGTTGCGCGTAAGGTGGGCAACGCGGCTGGTAAGTTGAGCTTACCACTTGATTTGGAGACCATACGCCCAGCCTATCAGATATAGATATTTCGCGAATGTACTAGCGATCCACCCATAGTATGTCTTATAAATGAAGTCCATGAGATGAAAGTAACTCCTATGAGGAGAAACTTATTGCCATCTTCGATTGGCAAATTAGAAGGTTGCGAACTGAAGACGTGCCTTCCGTCAAGGTACTTTGGCAAAATCAAAACCAGAAAAGGGGATGACCTAAGAAATTAAAAAAGAGGACATAAAACACCAGGTAAACAGGTAACCCCAACTCCTGAAACTCGTATACTAAGTACTTCGATGGAAATATGTGTAAGGAAATAGAAACGAATCCCCCGATGGTCTGTATAAGTTCTAAGGGAAGTTTTGTTTAATATTCGGGGACGAATGTTCTAAAGGGGGGAAGGATGTTACACCTCACCTTTTTAAACTCAGAATGTTTCATAAGTTCCTTGGACATTACCATATGAACCGGATATGCTACGACACTATCAAATGACTCCAACGAAGGGAGGATGTGATACCCCGTAGTAGAGAAGGTTGGAAGGGGAATCATATAAGAATCCGGAAGGAATAGGAGGCCAAGTAACGAGTCGTAGGACTCGACTTATCTAAGTAAGCTACTAATTTAGAAATCTTACATACGTGAGTTACTTGATTACATACCAAACTTATGTAGCACGGATTACATAGGCTCTTAAAATAAGACGAGATTACGAACCTACGAGAGGGAGCAAAAACTAGTTTCCGAACTTACGAAAGTGAAGCAAGAAGGTGACAAGCAGGCAGGTGACTCACCTACTTGGGATGGACCCACGCTGCCACGTGGCAGTTTTGTGTTGGAAGCTTGGATGAGGTGTCACCCTAGGAGGCTGCCACGTGTCACCCTAGGGGGCTGCCACGTGTCACCTCCTAATAAGGTGTATATATACATGTTGGCTGACTCTTTAACTCATTTTCCATCCATAAACATCAGCCAAATGAGAGGAAAAACGTGAAGAACCAAAAGGAACAAGGCAGCAACGTTTTTGAAGAATTAAAGACTCCAAAATCTAGTTTTACTTGTATCATCTCGAAAAATGGTCATGAAGTGTAGAGGAGATACTGCTCAGATTGGTTTTGGAAATTCTACACGGACAGCTGACGTAAATCCTGTTTCCCTCCATTACCCCTTCGAAACGAAGAGACGAGGTAAAACAGTAAGCTGTCCAGATTTCACATTTTGGATAGTTTTGGCGAGTTTGACAAGTTTAACGTAAGGTAAGGTTTCTTCTTTAAATTTGAGTTTTATGTGTTCTGATGGAGCATGTTACACTCCCTATTGGTGGTTGTAAATATGAAAATGGCTTAGAAATACTTGGCGTTCGGAATAAACTAATTTGTAGTCGTTATAGTTGAATTGTTGTCGAAACAAAGTGTTGTTCTTGTGAGATGCTGCTGCAGGGGTGTGTCTTGTGGTTGCAGGGCCCAAACATGTTCTAAATGAGGTGGGGGAGATGCTGGTTGCATTCACACGATCCCCGCTTCGCACGGTTAAAGATTTGGCAAAAATGGAAACTAGAAACTTCATTTTGATATCATATTTTGGATAGGTCGTTTGGAGTATTATTATATATTGTTGGTCTGAGTTGCTGCAGGTTGTTGTTGTTGGTTGGCTGTAGGTATTATGGACCTAATTGGAAATTTGGATAGGGCACATTACAGGGGAGGTGCTGCCCAATTTTCGTCGACGCCTTAGCGAATAACAAAACTAGTCGGGGAAACGACTAAGGAAATAGATTCCATTTATACTAAGGTGTAACCTAAGATGCTGTAAAGTTAAGAGGGGTTGATATTTATATTACTTTCATGTTGAATAGGTTCAAAGGACAGCGAGGCAAGCAGGATAAGGAATAATTCAGACAAGGTATGTAAAGCTTTCTCTTGGCATGTTTTTGTATAATTCGTACAGCTATCTTTCTTTCCTTTTGGCAAGCTTTAGCCTTAAGTGAATTGTGTGTGGAATGTGGGGATAATTCCATTCCCAAAACTCCAAGTATGCCTCCTAACCCCTATCCACTGCTTAGTTTTGGAATTTCTGCAAGAATTGAGTATTGCCTACTAAGGCTTCTACGTGTTAAACAATAGTGTGTGGAAAGCTATCTCTCATTTCCCTTGATTCGTATTTGGTATGAAAGTGAGATTATGATGCCATAATGATTCACCGAGCCCCATGATGGGCCGGGTATGAAATATGTGTATGCAGATCCCATAAAGGAAAGTACAGACCATATATAGTTTGTTCTCTTTCTTCTTCTGGCATGTCTTAGTTGTAGGTTAAATATGGTATGAGTTCCGGGGTAACTCTATTCTTAGTATCTCTTATTTACGTCTGAATATCGAACTTTTATAATAATCGAACTATTTCCCTGGAAACTTTTATATGTTAAAAAAGTAACAAATGTACAGGCTCCAAGTCTTACAGACTATATGTTAACAAATGTTTCTGGTTCTATAAGCGATTTGGCTTTACTTTAGTACATGTCTAGGAGCCCTGAGATTATAATTGAGACAGCCCATAATGGCATTTAGAGGACACTCGAGATGACTACATCGTTACTTGGGTTCTCAAATAAAATCTTAACTTTCTTATTTTGTCGAGTCTCTGATAATGATTTAAATTGCATATAGTTACTCACTACTCTACTCGTGTATATTGTAACACTTCTTTCCCTAAGTCCTGGGCCAGGATATGTTCTCGTACACAGTTCACTACATTATTCCCTGAGTCCCTCAATAGAGGGCCAGGATATGTGTATAAATATATGATGATGTGTTGTAATAAGGTGGTGATGGCACTGGGGCCATGATGGTTTTACAAAGATGATTTTACAGAGATGATTCACCGGACCCCCGAAAGGGCCGGCCATATGATATGACTCGAACATGCATGTTTTTGTAATTCACAAAGTACAGGTACAGGTTTCCGAATTGATATCTTATCCCCTGATTCTCTATCTCAGATATGTTTCCAGTTGTATTATATTATGTTTTACATACTCAGTACACATATCGTACTGACCCCCTTTCTTGGGGGGCTGCGTTCATGTCCGCAGGTACAGACACAGATTTTGGGAGTCCGTCAGCTTAGGATTCCATGCAGCTCAGGTGGAAGAGGCTCCATTGTATCGGGGCCTAGTTTTTGATACTATCCACGGATGTATAGAAATTGTTTTATCTATTCAGGGGTACGGCGGGGGCCCTGTCCCGCCATATGTTGTCATTTATATGTTTAGAGGTCTGCAGACATGTATATATGGGTTGTGTAGGTCAGTTTGATTCAGCTGGGTCTACATGATATATGATGTATGTTATTATGTTATAGCAGCCTTGTCGGCTTGCATGCCCTATCATATTATGATACAAACAAAAAGGGCTACAGATTTATGAAATGTTATCGCCCAGTGGGGCTCTGTTACATGATATTGTCTTATTTACGATTCAATGTGACCTCAACTAATAGATATGTGTACGGGGGGTCCAGGTCGAACCCCAGTCGCGGCCTACGGGGTTGGGTCATGACAATAATCTAGTGACAACTCTGAGTTCTATCAGTCAGCAAGTGCATATGTATGATTCTGGCTAATGCTAGCACTAGATGCTCCATCTCTTCCTCTACCTCTACCTGTCAAAGTCTGGAGTCCCATTCTGTAGACTTTGCTGATAAGGAGGAACCTATTGCTAACCTTGTTGGCTGATCCATACCATTCTTACATATGGTTAGGCATTTCCTTCACCCATGCCCCTCCTGTCCATAAGAGTAACATCTTTTAGAACACTGCATGCACCTCCCAAAATGCATCCTACCATAAGTAGCACAATGAGGTGGGGATAGCATAGCCTAGCCTGAACTCCTCTTTATTGAGAGCCTAATGCTCGTAAACCATCACCTAGGCCTGACTCTCCTCGATGATCAACTCTAATGCTATGGAATTGTTGTGGTGGAGGTCTATGTGGCCTACTAGAATATCGAGGTCTAGGACCACCCTGAAACTCTCCATGTAAACTAGTGGTCCTACCCCTCTTCTGCTACTCTTTCTTGACCCTCTCACTTATATTCTTTTGATGTAGGCAATCCTCTATTCTCATTGCAAAGGCATGAATTCTCGAGATATCCATACTATCATTTTGTACGATGGTAGAACAAGCATTGATATAGTCTGTATAAAGCCCTCCAACAAATCTACGTACTCTTTCATGCATAGTATCAACGAATGCTGGTGCATATCTAGCCAATGAATCAGACTTAGCACGTACTCTCAAACATTCATGCTACCCTGTTAAAGTTCAAAAATTGATCTACTCGGGCATCCCTAATCTCTCGAGGCAAATAATGATCTATGAAAGCTTCTATAAATATATTACAAGTGGGTAGAGGTGCATCTTTTCCCCTAGATCTCTCCCAACTCTCATACCATAATACTGCAATATCACGCAATCAAAATACTATTAACTCAAATGACTTAGTCGTTGAGGCATACATGACCCTAAAGATACTATAAAGCTGATCAACAAAGTAATGAGGGTCCTCTCTGCGATTTGTCCCTATAAAGTGTAGGGGATTCAAGCAAAGAAATTCATGAACTCTCAAACTTTTGGGCCCTTTAGAAGGTCCGTCAACTTCTGGCACAACTGGTTGGCATTGTGCAGCTACTAACTGTGCTAACATACACACTGTACTCGTGATATCCTCATCAGATGGAATAGGAGGAGCTAGAAGTGGGACTTGGGGTCCTATAGCCCTCAAAGGCTTCTGAAGTGGTGGAGAAGCTTAGGGTCTGAGAAGATATCTCCCCCTGTGTCTTCGGATGGTCTACCTCCACTTCTGGTACCTTGCTGGCAACCTCAGCTACAAATGTATCTAGCCCCTGGCTAGTTGTGGTCTGTTTGTCAGCCATCTCTCTCTATAAACAAATATCAATTATAAGCCTGGAAAATCAACTTTTAAGACACCGCTCTATAGCTAGACGTGAGCAAAACAAGGATGACCATTCTAATATTCCTTGTAGCTTCTAGCTTATCGAATGTGGTGCACAATACATTTATAAACAAGATTCTACTAGACACGGCTTGCAGACTCCCTGGAATACAACGTTGCTCTGATACCAAGTTTGTCACGCCCCAAACTAAAGGGCCCCAACTGCATCTAATGACAAAACTCATTCCCAAGATGACCCTACTGAACCACTTGCTACTAGCGCATGGCAACTACACGCGATCAAGAAAACAAATAAGTATATCTCGGCTTAAAATTAAGCCTCAGCCGGCAAGGCCCCTGTCAATAGATCTATACAAGAAATAGCTACTCCTAACAGTTCATATAAAGAAATAGCAAACTAACACACAAGTCCTAATTGGGCCTCGAGGCCACTATGATTTCTAAACTGAAACGAAAAGCAGGTATATGTAAGGAAAATACATCAAACAGGTAACAAGCATCAGCAACCCAACAAACTAAACTAATATGGCCATAACATAGCTATACAACCCATACACTAGTGTGCAAGCCTCTAAGAATAGTAAATCTTGGTGGGACAGAGCCCCCGCCTACCCAAAAAGTATATATACAATAAAAGCTTGAGTTTTGGTATTAGGTGCCAGTTGTGCCCCTTGGGTTTGGGGAATGGCACCAAAGTTCCAATGGGGTGGTCAAAATTCATTAGGAAATCGGTGCGCAAATAAGATATGCTACCCGATGAAATTCAATGTTTTGAAATAAATGGAACATTCAAAATTCCCATATAAGATAAATTTAATGAAAAGTAGGCCCAACACCCAAGTGCCATTTTTAGCCAATTTCCACAAAGGGTCTCGGGAATAGGTTGAAAGCTTCAGGAAGTGAACAAAGGGTTATTTTAGACTAAATTCGACATTCCAGAACTAACTGTAGTGACAAATTTTTATCCGAGTGCATTTTCCAAGAATGTTGACCAAAGTCAATCTTAGGCCAAATTTAAAAGGCTAAAATGCCTAATGGCCCCAAACTCGCACCAAATTCCTCGATACTCATACCAACCATGCTACTAGACTAATTTAATCATTCCAAAGTTGATAAAACTGTCAAAATTTCATTCTGAGGTTATTTACCTACAGTAGTAACCGAAATCAACTTTTTAAGTTATAAAAACTCAAAAATAGGTGAATGGGCGTAAAATTCAAATAAATGACCAGACAACCAAACAGTCAGTATCAGCAAATCATAAATGACTTTAGGTCGCTATAGGAATAGTCTAAATGATAAAATGAATGCATTAATTCAAAAATGACCTAGAGGGTCATTATAGTAAATTTGTAGATGTTTTCCCTGCAGACTTGCCAATATTCCATCGGACAGGGATATTGATTTTTGTATCAGCCTGGAGATGGGGAGTTACCCCATTTTTATTCCACCTTATAGAATGGCCCCGAGTGAGTTAAGGGAGTTGAAGGCTCAAGTTTAGGAGTTATTGGGTAAAGGTTTTATTAGATTGAGTACTTCTCTTTGGGGTGCTCCAGTTTTATTTTTAAAGAAGAAGGATGGTATCTTTACATGTGTATAGACTACAAATATTTGATAGGGTGACAATTAAGAGCAAGCACACCCTTCCTCGCATTGATGACACATTTAATCAGTTGTAGGGTGCCTGTGTCTTCTCCAATTGATTTGAGGTTCGGTTATCACCAACTAAACTAAAAATAACGAATGTTTTGAAGACAACTTTTCGAACAAGGATGGGCACTACAAATTCTTAGTAATGTCTTTTGGGCTTACAAATGTCCCTGTTGCTTACATGAGCCTAATGAAAGAAATCTTTATGCCATTTATTGTATTTATTTATGATATATTGATCTACTCAAAAAGCAAAAAAGAATATGAAGTACATCTAAGAATTATTTCAGAATTTTTAAGGAAGAAGTAGCTTTATGCCAAATTCTCTAAGTGTGAATTCTGGATCGATTCAGCATCTTTCATGGAGCATGTGGTTTCCAAGGATGGAGTGATAGTTCATCCCCAGAAGACTGAAGTAGTGAAGAGTTGGGAAAGTCCCACTAATGTTTCAGAGTTAAGGAGCTTTGCTGGTCTAGCTCATTACTACTATAGGTTCATGAAGGGATTTGCTTTCATTGCTTCCAACCTAACCATATTGAACAAGAAAAATGTTCCATTTATATGATCGAATGAGTGTGAAGTGAGTTTTTTGAAACTCAAGACCCTATTGACTACTGCACTGTTGCTTGTAGAAGGTAAGAATTTTATTGTTTATTGTGATACATTTTATTCTGGTTTAGGTTCAGTGCTAATGCCGGAGAAAAATGTAATTGTCTATGCTTCAAGTCAATTAAAGGTGCATGAAATTAATTATCCCACTCATGATTGGTGTTGGTTGTGGTTAAAGCAGTGGGAGCATTATCTATATGGCATTAAGTGTGAAGTGTATTTAGATCATCACAGTTTACAACATGTGTTCACTCAGACAGATTTAAATTTGAGGTAGAGGAAGTGGATAAAATTGCTGAAAGACTATGATATTACCATTCTTTATCACCCAGGAAAACCTAAAATTGTGGTTGATGCCCTGAGAAGAAAAGCAAAGAGCATGAGGTTCAGCCTATTTGCAGGTTGCTAGACACCCTTGGCTAGAGAGGTTAAAACTCTTGCTAATGACTTTATGAGGATGGAAGTAACTGAGAAAGAAATATTATTGGCCTATATGGAGGCAAGATCTTCTTTTCTTAATAAGATTAAAGGAAAGCAATTTGATGATGAGATGTTAAGACAGATTCATGATATGGTCTTACAGGGAGAGGCCAATGAGGCTGTGATTGATGAGTAAGGAATCCTAAGGATTAAGAAGTAGGTATGTGTACCCCATGTTGATAATTTGACTCATACTATTCTTATAGAGGCTCACATTTTGAGGTACTCTATATATCTTGGTGCAACCAAGATATATCATGATATGAGATAACATTATTGGTAGAGTACAATGAAGTATGACATTGTTGATTTTGTTGCCCAGTGTCTTAATTATCTACAAGTAACGTATGAGCACCAGAAGCCTGGAGGGATACTTCAGAGAGTTCCCATTCTAGAATGGAAGTGGGAAAGAATGGCAATGAAATTTGTTGTTTTTTCCCAAAGACATTCAGTAAGTTTGATTTGATAAGGGTGATTATTGGTAGGTTAACTAAGCTTGTGTACTTCATTCCGATAAAGGTGACTTAAAATGAAGAGAAGTTAGCCAATCTCTACATTCGTTAGATTATTTGATTTCATGAAGTTACGGTTTCCATCATATAAGATAGAGGTACGTAATTTACTTCTAACTTTTGGAGGACTCTCACGCCCCGAGCCTACATCCTGGACGTGGCCGATGCTCGGTAACCACTGTTGATCCCAAGAGAACCCTTGTCCTAACCAACTCATTCAATGGAAGACTCAACTTATGATAAGAGTAACATCAAGTGGGTAATTTATAACAAACATCCTCATCAATCTTTAAAAAAATTAATTAAAGTACTCAGTTTGATAAAATAACTCAATGTCATTATTCATTAATAAAAATATAATTTAGGAGCAAACTCTGAAAGACTCATAATGACTCCACTCCCCTTAGTTTATAAATCCTCTACTAACTACTATGAAGGTGACGAGAAAAGCCCACAGTACCTCAAGGACTAACATAATAAAAGAGAACTAAAAGTAAAGGATCTCTTCTGAATACAAAGATGTCCCACCTAAAAACTAGGGGAGGGTGAGACTGGTCCCGATGTTGACTGAATCGAGAAGCCGACTATATAACATTTGAAATTATAACACTTAGGCCAAACAGACTTTCTTTTACAACAACCTGGATAGACAAGTTCACAACTAAATAAAATCTAAAAAATTTCTTAAGGTCAGCTTGGCCATAATACAACTGATCTGAGCAACGAAAGCTGACAAGACCATAAACCCAACCCAATTAAATTGTATATATATACAAGTCCACAAAAGCCTCTAAAGAGTAACTATAAAGAGTAACTAACATAGTGCATAGGATAGGGCCCTAGCCTACGCATACAAAAGATAAAAACATAACACTAATTAACTAGAACTATCTTCCGAAAGAAAAGTGCTAACGAACTCTCACTTGAAGTACGACTCATACTACTTTATATGACTAGGGGCTCTACCTGCACTTGCAGCACGAACGTAGCGACCCCTAGAAAAGGGATGTTAATACAAATAACATGCACCAGTATGTAAGGCTGAAAGCTGTAAAAATAAGTATATCAAAAATACTGAGAGTTAGGAATAGAAATAACCTGCAACTCCAGGAGATGAAATTTGATAATAACATAACCTTTCTATAGGGAGACGTAAGTAAGAACATATATAAATCATCCTACCCTAATGGTGAACTATATGCTAGTCCCGTCATAATAGTGACCCTGCCTATCCTAGTGGCCATCTCGGTGGTGTAGTAACTTAGTAAACACCTGCCCACCAGACATGCCCGCCGTGGTAGTGTAGTAACTAGGTAAACATCTACCGACCAGACATGTCCGTCGTGGTAGTGTAGTGAACTATAGTTGAAGCTATTACTGTATATGTCTACCGACATTACCCCATCGGTAGTATAACATAAATTCATAACCATAGTTACCTAGTGAGTCAACCGTGCTCATATCCAGTATATCTAATAAACAAAGTACATATGAAAACTGACTATAGGAATGCAGCCTCAATAGGCATCTCTAAGAGTCATGAAAAACAACTATGTACATATATCATATAAGTCTTTAAAATAGCATATAAGTACGCCTACTCAATATTTAAAACAACCTTAATAAGGTTTAGATTTCACAAGGATTCTTGTCGGCTTATGATGTACTAAAGGTATTTATGTCGACTTAGCGTGTATCTTGAATAAGAGCACATATATTTCTACTCTTATATAACTCACTAACATTTAGGATCTGTATGTGTACATATATATTCCTCTCATAAGGTGCTTCTTTTTACATGTGACGACAATTATACAATTAGACTTCCATCATTAACTTATCGTGTCGATAATCACAAATAGTTCTTAACTCTTTAGCCTTAGTCATATGGAAACATGGAACTCATAAACATAATTAGTTCTTAATGAAAACACTTATAGGACCAACTCACAGTGCCCACGATAAGGGGTCTCCAGACTCAATTTTCAACTACGACAATAATTGTGTATAATTAATATATATATTATCATTTACGTCTCATTCATATATCATAAATATTTAACCAACTGTAGACCATCACCATGTACTTCTAAAATTTTAACAGTATCATACTATACCTTGATATGAGTTTTAAACAAAGGAGTACTACTCCTATCAATGACGTAGATTTGTGCTTAAAATGAAGGAAAGAGGTGTTGTGACATTCCTTGGTTTGAGTACACTACTGTACTACACTGGCTGAATTATCTCTTGCTCCTTCAATATAAAATAACAGCCAATGAAAATTCAGCTTTCAACAATCACACAACACATCCGAGTTGTGTTTTCAACGCAACTAACTCAAAAGATGTTTTAATCAATCGGTGTCCATAGTATTCAATCTTTTATATCACTAATAGCATCAGCCTACATTTAAATTACTCCAATACAGTAACCAGCAGCTGCTAGACCACTCCATAAACTTCCTCCTAACCAAAATATCAATTAGAATTGGTGAAACTTGGACTCACGGCTTCCTATCACCATCCCGTGAGTCCTACCCATGAAATATAGCTAGAACATCGACAATACCACATATATGAGAGTAGGGAAAAATTCCACATATATGAGAGTAGGGAACATGGTCATACCTTAATTTAAGAAAATACATTTCCTTAAACTCATATTATCTAAGAATAAAGGTAGTTTATTCAACCCGAAGAGGGACTTGAGTGAACTCTAGGCAAGGTTGAAGAACACACTTAACACTTGGTTGATTTCTCAACTAGGGATTTAGGAGAGGAGAGGGGTTGAAGAACCAATAAGGAGCAGCTTCTAAAATGATTTAGGATCATTCTCTAATGAATTCAATACATTCATAACATTTTTAAAACATTTAAACCTACTTAACATGTGTCGGTCACGTATCCAGCGTGGTAAATTTTGGCTTTTATGCATTCTGTAGTACAACCCACATATCTTTTTACTCCGAAGTCGTATTGATGAGAGATTTTTTTCGTTGCAAACTAGACTCAATAATCTTTAATTTGATATGTAGTAGGACTTCTAACTCCTTATATACCGGGATATATGCATGTCCCAAGTCAGACTATATATGAGATCATATAAAATAATCTATCATGATGTGACCTTCAACTTGTACTATTGTTCCAAGATTTTCTTAGGCCTCTAACTTTTCTATAACACTTATTATGAAATACTATAAGTAATACTCAATATGACCAACCATTTAAAATCTTATTATTGCTCCCGACAACTCGTCAACCTATTATGTAAGGCAAAAATACAATTTTTGGCGCATACGTCTTTAGCCTAGTGTCTAGGTCGCCTTAAAATATATTGGGTTTTACATCCTATCCTCCTAAGAAACATTCTTCCTCGAATGAGTGTTAAATTTTCTTTAATACATTTCTGAAATTCATGATACTAACTTAAGATAATGATTAGTTAAGTACATACCTCATTATCATATTGGTATTGGAAATAGGTGAGGATACTTCTTCCTCATTTCTTCCTCCACTTCCCAAGTGATCTCCTCAATATTATTACACGTCATAATACTTTAACTAAGGATACTTCTCTAGTTCTAAGCTTTCTGACCTGACGATCAAGAATAGCAACTAGGACTTTTATATAAGTCATTTCCTTTGAAATTTGAACCTCATCAAGAAGAAGAATATGTGTCGGATCTCCTATGCACTTAGGTAACATCGATACATGAAATACAGGATGAACTGCTGCTAAATTTGTGGGTAACTCCAACTCATAGGCTACCTTGCCTATCTTGCGAATAACTCTATAGGGTCCAACATATCTACGACTTAACTTGCCTTTTCTGTCAAAATGCATAATGCCTTTTATAGGCGATACTTTTAGAAAGACCCAATCATCAACTGCAAATTCTAGGGCTCAATGATGCATATCAACATAATCTTTTTGCCAGCTTTGTCTTGTATGAAGCCTATCTCTATTAAGATTTACTTTACCAATAGCCTGTTATACTAAATTTGGCCCTAATAACTTTGCCTTATTGAGTTCAAACCAACCTATTGGTGATCTGCACTTTTACCCATATAAAGCTTTATAAGGAACCATTTTAATACTCATATGGTAGCTATTATTATATGCAAAATTAATCAAAGGTATATGATCATCCCAACTTCTCCTGAAGTCTAGTACACAGGGACGCAATATATCTTCAAGTGTTTGAATAGTGCATTCAACCTGTCTATTGGTCTAAGGATAGAATGAGGTACTTAGACTCACTTGGGTACCTAGATTTTTTTGGAAGGATTTCCAAAAGTTTACTGTAAACTGTGCACCTTTATCTGAAATAATAAACAATGGGATACCATGTAGGTGAACTATCTCATATATATAAACTTTGAAATAATCTTCTGCCACATAAGTAGTCCTAACTAGCAAAAAATGAGCTGATTTTGTCAATCTGTCTCCAATCACCCAAATAGAATCATACTTTCTGTTCGGCTGAGGTAAACCTGTAATGAAATCTATGTTAATTATTTCCCATTTTCATGATGGAATTTCTATAATTTGAGTTAGACATTCAGGCCTTTGGTGCTCGACTTTCATCTTCATAACCAACCCTCAAAGGTCTGGTTATGATAGCAATGGCAAAGGTTAAGGTGGACAATAGTTTATGGGATAAGGTTCCACTAATACTCCTACCAAGTTCAAAAAGGATAAGGGTCCTAATAAAATGGTCTCAAGAGATAACATTGGCGCCCAAGCTTTTCCCCCATTTAAGAAGTGTGGGAGGACCAACAAGGGAAAGTGCTTTGCCTTCTCAAATGTGTTCTTCAAATGCGGAAAACTGGGCCACCATGCTAAGAATTGTAGACATGGTGGTGGTAATAGGCCTCAAGTCCAAGTTTCTCATGGCCAACAAGCTCAAGGAGATCGCCAGCACACCAACCGTTTCTATGCTTTGCACGGGAGGCAAGAGGTTGAGGAAGCACCAAACATTGTTACCGGTATGTTAATGATCTTTACTTTTGATGTATATGCATTGTTGGACCTAGGTGCAAAGTAGTCATTTGTTACTCCATTCTTATCTAATAGGTTTGATTTTTGCCCGAAATGTTAGTAGATGTAACACCCCCTAAAAATATTATATATGGTATTTCAATTCTTGATGAAAATAATACTGCTTCTGTATTTTAGTCATAGATTTTCATAGATTAGTCTAAATTAGGTGATTCAAATTTCTGAATAACCCCAACGTCATTACCTAGAACTTTTCTGAAGATAATAGCTTAAGATTTGAAGTCTAAGTAGGTCAAATAAATTAATCTTTGCAAGATCTGATGCTTTGATGAAATGGAGTATTTGTAGAAGAAAAATCATATCTCACTGTAGGATGCTCTAAATTAGTTTATTCTTGAACGACATGAAAGTATACTTCTAGAGCTACAATTATATGAAGACAGCTTCATGATTTTATTCTTGGAAAATGCTCTTGTATCGCTTGGCCCAAATACTAATTAGGAAGTTACATTGTTCAAAAGTAGTTCCAAAAAAGGGTATTCCGTAAAAAGAAGATTCATCTCACCAACCTTGGAAAGATCTAGATCCATTGGAAATCATCCTTGATATGAATAGTCCTTCATTTGATATCACCCATGACATCCTAATCTTTCATTAAATTTTCACATTTTTCTTTATAATTATTTTAATTGTTGTTAGGTCCCTCCTTCACAACTATAAATACTCACCTTATTTCATCATTTTGTTCATCAAGCTTTTCAAGCAACTCTTCTCTCTATACACTTTCTTACTCATTTTTCAAATATAGTTTTAGCTTTTAGTAGTGTAGAAATACTATTTTGCTAATTCATATACTCTAGGTAATATAAAAAACACTCCGGCGAGGAGAAAAAGCTATGATTCAAGAGTGATCATTAAGTTCTTCGATTCTGAGTAAAGTTTCGGATCTAAGGTATGTGGGTATTGATTCATGGATTTTTTCATCCACGAAACCCAAATGAATTATCAAAGTCTTATATTTAATTCAAGTATGAAACTTTATGGGTTTTCATATCATAATTCCAAATGCATAGATTATTAAATATTTAAAGTTTAATTACCTATCTTATATTAGTTTATGTTTCTCTTAAATGCATTGAATTATTGATTTATCAAAGGTCCTTATATGAAGGCATGAAAAGGTTTTAAAGTGAATTGGTGGGTTGTTTCAAGTATGTTTTAAATTGGTTTATTACATTACTCTAATGCCTAAATTATTTTGATTATATGATAAATTATGTTCTCCCATGCCTAAAATATTTTGATTATATGATAAATTATGTGTATTTACCCAATTCTTTTCAAACTTTACTCTAAGATATGTAAGGCTTCAATTAAACTATTATTTTCACTCTCATGCCTAAATTATTTTGATTATATGATCAATTATGTTTATTTACCCAATTCTTTTCAAGCTTTACTATAAGATATCTGGGTATTGATTCATGGATTCTTTCATCCATGAAGCTCAAATAAATTATCAAAGTCTTCTATTTAATTCAAGTATGAAACTTTATGAGTTTTTATATCGTGATTCCAAATGCAACGATTATTAAGTATTTGAAGTTTAATTATCTATCTTATATTAACGTATGTAAGGCTTCAATCAGAGTATTCTTTCCACTCTCATACCTAAAGAATTTTGATTATATGATAAATTATGTTTATTTTCTGTATGTTTTACCCTAAGTTATGTGGGCGTTTATCCATGGGTTCTTCCACCCATATAGTTTAAAACTCTTTCAACTAAATCTCTTGATTTTAAGTAAGATTTTCCTATGAATAATTCTTATTCCTACTTAATAACATGAATCATGGTTAAACTAATAATTTTTTGTATATTTTGATGCAAAATAATTTTATATGTATGAATTGATGATTTGCAAGTAATTTCTCTATTTATCTATTTAAAGGTTCTTGAAATTCATGGTGGTTATTTAAAGAATGATTTTTAATTAATGGATTTTAAAATATTTATGCATAATTTCATTTACATACATGTTTGAAAGTTGAAGTAACTTAAACCGACCTAGTATTACTATGTTTTCAATGAAGTTTGACTTGAAAACTTTGACTCCAAATGAATATTTATGAAAGTAATGTCTATGATCAAAAAGGAGTCTTATGAAATGAAAGAATGATGAAATGATATGAATGATGGATTCTTTATGCAATAAGGACAATTCTTGCATATCTGAATTACCAAAGGGCTTAATGAGCTATTCTACCGAATATGATGTTTTGAATTCTCAAGTTATATGCTATGACTATTTTGAAGTATTAAGTTATTCTGTGGGATTGACTTAGCACAGAATGGGTCAATGAGGTGGAATTCGGTAAGGGAATCCTAGTAGAAACCCCTTGTTTCACTCCTGTTGTACCAATGTTTATATTCCATTCTAGGAATAAGATAAATTTCTTTAACTATATGCCAACATAGGAGCCCTTATACGCTTAGGCTAATGGATTCATGAAAGCCCTTAAAGTTAAAGTTAAAGTTAAAGAAATAAATGAAGTTGATAGAGTTCTACCCGGTAAGTATTCTCTCCGGCCAACATAAGGGGTTATGTTGGATTCCATATAATAGCTCTCATGATCTTAAAAGATGGTTATGGTCATCTTCCCACAAAATAAATGTTTTAAAGGATATTTATATGTTGATTGAGCATGCATTGCATTATATTTCATATTACATAAATGTTTTAATATTTCCTCAATGTTCATGTATGCCTACATACTTAGTACATTCAAAGTACTATCGCATACTCTTTTGCCTACATGATATCACCATGTAGGGACCGGTGCTCCTCCTCATTCTCCTCCACGTGGCTAGTTGATATTTCATTTGAAGGCTACTTTTGGTGAATTCCTATATTTCGGGAAAAATACTCCTTTGTCTTTCTAGCTTATGATATGTTGAGACCTCTCGACATTTACTATGGCAATTCATTCTATTTTGATTGAGGGTGAGCTAGGGACTTGTCTTATCGCCCGGTAAATCTAAAAATTAGAGCTATTGTTGGACATTTGTAAGTTGAAGATTTACTATTATGGTTTCTGCTAAATTTTTTTATCATTACCTATAGAAGGCTAAATGAATATTAAGAGGTTTGTTTGAGGTACTTTCGAGTCTCTTATTCGTCGTGTCATGTCTAGGCCCTAGGCTTGGGTCATGACAGTAGAGCCTTATTTGGTGTCTACCCCCATGGGTGAGTCGGTTGTGGCTAGAAAGGTCTATAGGGATTGTCCTATGTCCATCTTGTATAAAGTTGTTCCTTGTGATCTTATAGAACTTGACATGGTAGATTTCTATGTCATCCTTGGGATGGATTGGTTATATGCATCTTATGCTTCCATAGATTGTAGAACTCATCGAGTTAAGTTTTCATTCCCAAATAAGTCCGTTCTTGAATGGAAGGGTCGTGATTTGGTTATGAAGGGTAGATAAATTTTGTGTCTCAAGGCTCAAAAATTAATTGCTAAGGGTTTTATTTACGACATAGTAAGATTTAGGGATGTCGACTCCAAAGATCCCCCTTTTGAGTCGATCCCCATAGTCAATGAGTTTTCCGATATCCAATCTATCTCTATCCCTCCTTACCAAATGGCCCAAGAAGAATTGAAAGAGTTGAAGGAACAATTGAAAGACTTGTTAGAAAAGGGGTTCATGCCAAGTATTTCTCCATGGGCTGCTCCTTCACTGTTTGTAAGAAAAAAGGATGGGTCACTTTGAATGTGCATAGACTACCGGCAATTGAATAAGATAACTATTAAGAACAAGTATCTACTTCCTAGGATAGATAACTTATTTGATCAATTGTAAGGGGCAACTCACTTCTCCAAGATCGACCTTCGATCCGGCTATGACCAACTAAGGGTGAGGGAGTGTGACATTCCTAAGAAGGAATTTTGTTAAGTTATGGTCACTTCATGTTTGTTGTAATGAGTTTTGGGTTGACGAATGTGTCGGCTGTGTTCATGGACCTAATGAATAGGGTGTTTAAACCCTACCTTGATACCTTTGTTGTGGTGTTCATTGATGATGTTTTGATTTACTCTCAAAGTGAGGAAGAAAATAAGGATTATTTGAGGGTTGTGCTCCAAATGTTGAGGGATAGGCAATTTCTTGCAAAATTTAGCAAGTGTGAGCTTCGGTTGAAAGAGGTGGCCTTTTTTTGTCACATATTATCCAGTAAGGGGATTAAGGTTGATCCTAGGAAAATGGATTCGGTCAAGAATTGGCCTAGACCATTGTCTCCTTCAGACATTAGGATCTTCTTGGGTCTAGCTAGTTAGTATAGAAGATTCGTCGAAGGGTTTTCTTCCGTCTCATCTCCTATGACGAATTTGACTCAAAAGAAGGCAAAATTCATATGGACGGATGAATGTGAAAGACATTTCAAAACTTTAAAAGATCGACTTACCTCCGCTCTTATTTTAACCCTATCGGAAGGATTACAAGTGTTTTTGGTTTATTGTGATGCTTTGAAGATTGGTTTGGGTTGTGTCTTAATGCAAAATGGTAAGGTCATAGACTATGTGTTACACCCCACACTCTCGAGCTCGAAATATCTCTTAAGTTCTTTAGACATTATCATGTGAGCCGGATAAGCTACAACACTATCAAATGACTCTACAGAAAGGAGAATATGTTACTCCATAGTAGAGAAGGTTGAAAATAGAGTCATAAGAATCCGGAAGGAATTGGAGACCAAATAATGAGTCGTAGGACGCGATTTATCCATGTAAGATACCAACTTAGAGGTCTTATATACTTGAGCTACTTGAGGACATACTAAGCTTACGTAGTATGGATTACATAGGCACCTAAAATAAGACGAGATTACGAACCTACGAGGAAGGGGAAAAGACGACACGTGGAAGCCAATGGAGGAGCGACACGTGGCAGCACCTCAAGCAAGCAGGTGACCCACCTACTTAGGGTCAAGTAGGTGACCCACCTACTTGGGAGGTGGGGCCCACAACAGCCTAGGGGTAAGGCATGGATCTGTTGCCCAATAGGGGCTGGACACGTGTCACCATATAGGGATGAAACGTGTCACCTCCTAGGACCACATATATAAATGTATATGTGTCTTATACTTCAGTTCTGATCCATTAAACTTCAGCAAAAACTCAAGAACAAAACCCTAGTTTAGAGAGAAACTAGCGACGGCTAGGAGGAAAAAAAAGAGGTAAGTCCCAATTTTATTCCGTAAATGAATTATCTAGAATATACCACGATGATATGGAGGTATTAGAAGTATAAAATCACGGCTTGGTGCAGCCAAAGTGGACAGCAACCAGTCCACACAGTTTCAGCACGCTAAGAAGGGTTCCGAGGCGCAATTTTGGGTAGTTTGGCCAATTTCGGGTAAGGTAAGGTTTCTCCTTTAAATTTGGAATTTATGGGGTTGTTATGGAGTGTATTATTTACCTTTTATACTGCTGGAATTATGGAAAAATCATGGGTATGCTCAGCGAAAGAAATAATCTAAATTGAAGTCGCCATAGTTAACTTGTAGTCGAAGTGAGGCGTGGTGTGTTTGGAGGCTGCTGATGGTTGGGTGGTGTGTGTTGCAGGGTATAAATGTGTTCTAAAATATGTGTGGAAGTTTCTGGTTGCATCCACACGATTCCACGCTTCGTACAATTAAAGGTTTCGCAAAATAGAAACTAGAAACCCTATTTTGGATATCGTAATTTTGAGCGAGTCATTCGGAGGTTGTAATGTATAATGTTGCAAAGTTTTCTATATATACGAGCTGCTGGTTATGTTTTTGGTTGGCTTTAGATATTAGGGACGTGATTGGGAATTCAGATAGGGCACATTATAGGGGAGGTGCTGTCCGATTTTCGTTAACGCCTTAACTAGTTAAGGAACTAGTCGAGAAGGCGAGCGAGGGAATGGGGTTTATGAATACTCTTCAGTAATGTAAGATGCTGAAAGGTCTAAAGAGGTTGATGTTCGTATTGATTTCATGTTACCTAGGTTCACTGGACGACAAGGTGACCGGGACAAAGTCTAAGCCATAACAGGTATGCGAAGCTTTCTTTTGGCATGTTTTAGGAATAAGTATGTGAAGCTTTCTCTTGGCATAAATATGTGAAGCCTGTCTCTCTTTTCTTCTGGGCATGTCTTAGAAATACGTTATGAATGGTTGGTATATGAAACATGGGAATAATTCCATTCGTAAAGCTCTGAGTACAGTTCATAATTCTTATCCACTTCGTGATGGTAGAACTCCTGTAATAGTTGAGCTATTTCCTTTTAAGGCTTATATAGGATAAAAGGTAATATATGTAGAACCTATTGAATCGTGTTCACTTCTAAATGTTAAGGCGCTTAAGGTAGCTGAGCTATCGCCCCCGAGCCTTCTGTACATGAAATAGTAACTGGATACATGAGAAAAATGAACTATAACTCCTATTCATTTCTTAATATCAAAGTTCTTGAAGTAGTTGAACTACTACCCTCGAGTCCCTATATGATGAATAGTAATTAAATGTATGAGCTCTCGTGCCTAAGAACTCTATAATGACAAGTGTCTCTGATTGAATAAGCCATTTGGTATTACCTCAATAAAAGTCTAGGACTCTTGAGACTCCATCGAATGACCCCTAATGGCATTTAGAGGATACTTGAGATGATAATCATTTTGATCCTCAAATGATAGTCCATGACGATTGTTATACCGAGTCTCAGATGATGAACTTATTGCATATGGTTCCTCGTTACTCTACTCGTGCAGGCTGTTAATACATCACTCACCACATCCCATGAAAGGCAGGGCAGGATAAACTCACTGCATCCCATGAAGGGCCGAGCATGATAAATTCACCGTGTCACATGAAGTGCCGGGCATGATAAATTCACCGCATCCCATGAAGGGACGGGTATGATAAATTCACCGCGTCCCATAAAGGGCCGGGCATGATAAATTCACCGCATCCCATGAAGGGCTGCGCATGATAAATTCACCGCGTCCCATGAAGGGCTGCGCATGATAAATTCACCGCATCCCATAAAGGGCCGAGCATGATTTATTCACCGCATCCCATGAAGGGTCGGGCATGATATATGATGAAATGATTATTCACCGCATCCCATGAAGGGTCGGGCATGATATATGATGCAATGATCATTCACCACGTCCCATAAAAGACCGACATGATTATGATGAAACGATTATGATACCGAATTCACTAGAGGGACGGGTACAGGGTATGATAAGGTATATGACTACATGTCCTAAGCTGCAGGTATAGTAATCTTTTAACTGTTATACATGTTTTGTATATCCCCATTTCAGTTTTTGTTTCAGTTATGATATGTTATGCTTTATATACTCAGTACATATGTCGTACTGACCCCCCCCCCCCCCCGTTCTTCGGGGGGCTGCGTTTCATGCCCGCAGGTACAGATGTTCATTTTGGAGATCGGTCAGCTTAGGAGTTCCTCTTAGCTATGTCGGAAGTGCTTCACTGTCCTGGAGCCTAATTTTTGATACTGGTCATTTAATATATATATATTTATTTATTCAGAGGTACGATGGGGGCCCTATTCCGCCATATGATGTAGTTATTACTCTTAGAGGTCTGTAGACATGTGTATGTGGGTTATTTGTAAGTTTGTTTCAGTTGTGCTCATACAACGTATTGCAAATATTTTCGTGGTATGGCAGCCTCGTCGGCTCGCGTGCCCTTTCCTGTTATGATACAGGTGAATGAGGCTACAGGTTCCTGAAAAAAATAGTTTTTGACCCACTGGGGTTTGTATATAGTATCACATCACACACAGTTCAACTTTAGGGTAGCTGATAGATACGCATATGGAGGTCCAAGTTGGACCCCAGTCGCAGCCTACGGGGTTGGGTCGTGACACTATGCTTCTAGGCAATTGAAAGTACAGGAACGTAACTACCCTACTCATGATCTTGAGTTAGAGACCGTTGTTTTTCCTTTGAAAATTTGGTGGCACTACCTATATGGGGTACATGTAGATGTGTATACCGATCACAAAAGTTTTCAATATGCGTTCACCCAAAAGGACCTTAATCTAAGGCAAAGAAGGTGGCTAGAGCTTCTCAAGGACTATAATATCAGTGTGTATTATCATCCGGGTAAAGCTAATATGGTTGCTAATGTACTTAGTAGAGTGTCTATGGGGAATGTGGCCCATGTTGATGAAGGAAAAAGGGAGTTGGGGAAAGATACTCACTGTTGGCTAGACTAGGGTTGAAGTTGTGCGGTATCGATGATGGTGGTATGATTGTCCAAAATGGATCTAAATCCTCTGTGGTGGTGGATGTCAAGTCAAAGAAAGACCTTGACCCAACACTTGTCGAGTTAAAGAAGTTAGTGAAGGAAAAGAAGGTAGAGGTCTTTTCACAAGGAGAGATGGTGTGTTATATTACCAAGGTCAGTTATGTGTTTTGAATGTTGATGGCCTAAGGAGTTTGATCTTAATGGAGGCACATAATTCTGCATATTGCATTCACCCCGATTCGACGAAAATGTATCGAAACTTGAAAGAGTTGTATTGGTGGGGTGGCATGAAGAAGTACATAGGGAGGTTTGTGTCTGAATGTCTGAATTGCCAACAAGTGAAGGACAAACATCAAAGGTCAGGTGTCCTAGCCTAAGATATTGAGATCCCTACTTGGAGGTGGGAAGAAGTGAATATGGATTTTGTAGTAGGTTTGCCTCATACTCGGAAATATCATGATTCAATTTAGGTAATTGCTGATATAATAACTAAGTCAACTCACTTCCTACTGGTTAAGACTTCCTATAGGGCCGAAGACTATGCAAAGCTATATATTCAGTAGTTGGTGAGGTTGCATGGTATTCCATTGTCAATCATGTCGGATCATGGTACTCAATTTACTTCTCACTTTTGGAGATTATTTCAAAATAGCCTTGATACTAAAGTAAAGTTAAGCACCGTATTTCATCCTCAAACATATGGGCAAGCTGAAAGGACAACTCAAACCCTAGAAGATACGTTAAGGGATTATGTGTTGGAGTTCGAAGGGATTTGAGATGATTAACTACCACTCATTGAATTTTCTTACATAATAGTTACCACTCAAGTATCGAGATGGCGCCGTTTGAGGCTTTGTACGAGAGGTGATGTAGATCCCCAGTTGGTTGGTTTAAAGTAGGTGACATGACCTTGTTAGGCCCTGATTTGGTACTTGATGCTTTAGAGAAGGTGAATATCATTAGAGAAAGGTTGAAGACGGCTCAAAGTTGTCAAAAGTCATATTCCGACACTAGAAGAAGGGATCCTGAATTTAATGAAGATGATTGGATGTATTTGAATGTTTCACCCATGAAGGGTGTGGTTCGATTTGGTAAGAAAGAGAAATTGAGCCCTAGGTATGTAGGGCCTTATAAGATCCTAAAGAGGGTTGGTAAAACTGCCTATGAATTGTAAATACCTTTGGAAATGACCATGATTCATCCGGTGTTCCATGTGTCAATGTTGAGAAAATGCGTGACAGACCCTAACTCCATTGCACCTTTGGAGGTAATGAATGCTGAGGAGAATTTGACCTATCAAGAAGTCCCAGTTTAAATTTTAGACTGGCAAGTCAAAAGGTTGAGGAACAAAGAAGTTTCCTCCGTTAAATTCCTTTAAAGGAATCAACAAGTCGAACGTGCCACATGGGAAGCAGAAACAGATATGATGAAACATTATGCTCATCTCTTTCATTCTACTCAAGCCTAAGGTAATAAGACATTCATGTTAAAATGTTTAAGACTCTTATGTTTCAATTTTTCAAGTCATCATGTGCATGTATATTCATGGAGTTAAATTTTAAAGATATGTTTTAAGCTCAAGTTTAAAGATTTCATGTTTGATGCATCTTAAGTGTCATTGTATATATGTTGGGTTGCTAGTCCTCGTGGCATATCCTTTTCCATGTCAATGATTCTTATTCGAGAATGAATATTCCCAAGGGGGAGATATTGTAAGATCTCGAAAATGTCAAAGGTCCTAAACCAAGGAACCACAGACAAAATCTTAGAAAGCTGTAGAACACTAGCACAGAAGCTGACCACGCATTCATGGACCGCAGTGAGCACCACTGACCGGGGTGTGCAACTATGGCAGAGATTCAGAGGCTCAAGCTGCAAAGGACGAACCACAATGAAGGACCACGGACTGTGGTGAACACCACAGGGCCGTGAATCCCTTCGTGGTGAGCCTTCTCCAAAGCCCTCAGGAATTTTCTCAAGACAGGGTCCATGGACGACCACCACGGGCCATGTAGTACTTCAATAACCATGGAGTGGTTTGTGGTGACCACTTCTACAGGCCTCCTGCAGGACCTACACCACGGCCACCCTTTACGGGTCATAATGCGTTTCACGTACCATCAAGGTGCTTGTAAACAAACTTCAGAGACTACCATGCAAATCCTTTTTCCAAAATTATCTAAGTCCCTTATCACGGGACCCCACCACGTACCGTGAAGGGTCCTCATGAAGTCTCTTCTGGCCAGATTTTAAAGGGGCATTCTATTCTTTTTATATGTTTGGTGTCATTTTGAGGACTGTATTCTCTTATCTAAAGACCATAAACCCTTCCAACACCTCATTCTTCATACTTAAAGTTAAGTCTCTCAAATTCTCTCTTCCCAAACTCTCTCAAGAACCTCAAGGCAAGGCTACGGTTTCCAAATTCAAGGTATTCAAGTCTCCTTTCTCCCTCAAGTGTTTTTAGGGATTTTTTTCCCTCAAGGTATGTGGGTTTTCATCCATGGGTCCTTCCACCCATGGAGCCCAAATATTTTCTCAAACTAGCTTTTCAATTTTAAATGATGAAATCATATGGGCTTTTATATGATGACTTTAAATACATGGATTATGATATATTTGAAGTTTCCTTACATAGATTGATGTATATTGACTCTTGATTTCATGAAGTTATGATTTTATTAAAGTGCCTATATGAAGGCTTGAAAAGAGTTTTAAGACATATATGGTAGGTTGTTTTAAGAATGTGTATTTTATGCATTTCCATTGCTCTCATGCATGCAAGAATTCTTTAGAGGCATTGAAAGGTTTTTATGAAATGAACCCACCTAGTTTTTTATGATAAAGCAAAGTTGAAATGAAGTTTGATTCCAAATAAATGTTATGAAGTAAATGCTTATGAAAGGGATTCTTCACAAAATGAATGATTGATAAAAGGGCTTCTTTGCTAAAGTACAGTTTCAATATGAAAGGACAATTCTCGCATTGAATCAAATAAAAGGTTTTAATGAGTTATTCTACCGAATGATATTTTAATGTAAAAGTTATATAATACTTATGCTATATTGATGTTTAAACGTTATTCCATGAGATTTGACCTAGCACCGAATGTAGCTTATAGATGGGGACTCCACCGAAGGGGTTCTTAAGTAAAGTCTCATGTTGGATTAACCATGTTCCACCATAGGAGCCATTGTCGGCTAGGCCTTCGTAGCCATCAAATGTTAAAGTTAAAATTAAAGAATGTTTAAAGTTGATCGGAGTTCTACCTTGCAAGTAGTCTCCTCGTGCCAACGTAGAAGGACATGTTGGATTCCATGTAATAGCTCGCATGGTCTTAAATGTCGGTTATGGTCACTTCCCCAGAAAATGAATGTTTTAAGGTTTCATATGATGATTTCTCATGTATGCATTCACTTATGCATATTGCTTATACATGTTTCTCTCTTATGTTTTTTACTTCATAGCATATTTACATACTTAGTACATTCAAACTACTAACGCATACTTTTTCCTACATGATATCACCATGTATGGACCGGAATCGCTCCACACTCTCCTCCTTGTGTCTAAGTTGATCATTGAAAGCTACCACCTTGGTGAGTTCCCATGTTCAGGGAATGACACTCCTATCTTATCTAGCTTAGATTATGTTTAAACTTTTAAATTACGTTAGGTATTTTGACTAAATCTTAATGGTGAGATAAGGACATGTCTTAGCCCCCGCATGTCTTAATGTAGAAGGTATTGTTGAACATAGTAAAGGATGTTATGTTGTCTTTGACTTTTATTAATGTGAAGCCCCTTAGTCCCTATATCCCTCATGTTTCCACTAGATTTGTTTATCATTACCAATGAAATGCTTAATGAATGCTAAGAGGATTGGGTGAGGTACCTCCGTGTGTCTTATTCGACATGTCACGTCTAGGACCTAGGCTTGGTTTGTGACAAACTTACAACTCAATTGGTAAAAAGCCAATCTCCTAGAGTGGATGTAAAGGAGCCTGAGGTTCTAGGTTCGATTTCCATGAAGCCCTAGAGGGTGAAGGAAGGGATAAACTGATTGACCTAGGCAGAGAGAATACATGAATATGTGAGCCCAAAGAGGGGGTCATCACACCTTGTCACCGGTATGTTCTAAAATAATAGCACAAACTAGATGTCGTACAACCTGATGACTGCGCTATATATCATGAACTATCAATGAAAGTTGTGAAACAACTCCTAAATGGGTTGTAGCTTCATGATTATAAGTATGGAGCACAACATAACTATAAGCAAGACTCTATAAGACACGACTTTTGGACTCCCTAGGACACGACTTCACTCTGATACCGTATTTCTCATGCCCTAAAATTGGAGAGGGTGAGACTGGCCTCGATATTGACTAAATTGAGAAACAAACTATATAACATCTAAAATTGTAATACTTGGCAAACCAGACCGCCTTTCACAACAACCAGGACTGATAAAGTCACAACTAAATAAAATCTGAAAAATCTCATAAGGTCAGGTTGGCCATAATACAACTGAACTGAGTAACGAATGCTAACAAGACCATAAAACCAACCCGAACTAAACTATACATACAAGTCCACAAAAGACTCTAAAGAGTAACTAACATAGTACACAGGAAACAACCTAGCCCTAAAAGAAAAGAGCATACCAACCCTCAGCTGAAGTTGGACTCGTACTGCACTTGACGACCAAAAGGACCTGCACCTATAACACTAATGCAACGTCCCTCAGCAAAGGGAGTTAGTATGAATAACATGTACTAGTATGTAAGGCTGAAAGTTCTAAACATAAGTATATCAAAAATACTGAGAGTTAGGGATAGAAACAACCTGCGACTCCGAGAGATAAAATTTGATAACAACATAACCTTTCAAGAAGGAGACAAGTAAGTAAGTACATATATAAATCATCCTGACCCAATGGTGAACTATATGCGAGTACGGTCATTATGGTGACCCTGCCCAGCCGAGTGGCCAACTCGGTGGTGTAGTAACTTATTAAACACCTGCCCACAAGACATCCCATTGTGGTGGTGTAAATACTGGGTAAAAATATGCCCACTATACATGTCCACCGTGGTGGTGTAGTGAACTATAGTTGCAGCCATTACTGTATCTACCTACCTACATTACCCCATCGGTAGTGTAATATAAAGCCATAACCATTGTCTCCTACTGAGTCAACCATGCTCATATCAAGTATATCTAATAAACATAGTACGTATGAAAACTGATTGTAGAAATGCAGCCTCAATAGGCATCTCTAAGAGTCGTGAACTACAACTATGTACATATAACATATAAAGCTTTAAAATAGCATATAAGTATGCCTACTCAATATTTAAAACAACCTTAATAAGGTCTAGATTTCACAAGGAGTCTAGTCAGCTTATGAACGATGTACTAAAGGTATTTCTATCGACTTAGAGTGTATCTTAAATAAGACCACATATATTTCTACTCCTGTATAACTTACTAACATTTAGGATCTATATGTGTACATATATATTCTACTCATAAGGTGCTTCTTTTTACATGTGCCGACAATTATACAATTGGACTTTCACTATTAACTTATCATGTCGATAATCACAAATAGTTCTTAATTCTTTGGTCACTTATGCTCTTGCATCATGCCCCTTTGGGAAATACAAGTCATATGGAAACATGGAACTCAAAACATGACTAGTTCTTAATAAAAACACGTATAGGACCAGCTCACAATCCCTACGATAATGGCTCTCCAAACTCAATTCTCAACTACGACAATAATTGTATATATATATATTGTTAATTATGTCGCATTCATATGTCATAAACACTTAACCAACTATAGACCATCACCATATATTTCAAGCTTTTAACAGTACCATTCCATACCTCCATATGAGTTTTAAACATTGGAGTACTAATCCTATCAACGACGTAGATTAGTGCTTGAAAATGAAGGAAAGGGTCGTCATTACATATCTTGATTTGAGTCCATTAATATACTACACCGGCTGAATTAACCCTTGCTCCTTCAATATAAAATAACAACCAATAAAAATTAAAATTTAAATAATCACACAACACATCAGAGTTGTTTCATCAATTCAACAAACACATGGTGGGCGCAAACTCAAAAGACATTTAAATCAATTGGTGTCCATAGTATTTAATCTTTCATATCACTTATAGCAATACCCTACATTTAAATGACTCCAATATAGTAACCAGTAGATACCAAACCAATCCACATAATCCCTCCTCACCAAAATATCAATTAAATTGGGCAAAACTTGGACTCACAGCTTTTTATCACCATCCCTTAAGTCCTACCCGTAGAATATAGCTATAATATCGAGAATACCATATATATGAGAGTAAGGAACATGGTCATACCTTAATTAAAGAAAATACAGTTCCTTAAACTCGTATTAATGAAGAATAAAGGTTGTTTCTTCAATCCGAAGAGGTACTTGAGTGAACACTAGACAAGGTTGAAGAACACACTTAATACTTGGTTGATTTCTCAACTAGGGCTTTAGTAGAGGAGAGATATTAAAGAACCAACAAGGAGCAGCTTCTAAAATGACTTAGGATCATTCTCTAATGAATTCAATACATTCATAATAGTTTTAAAACATTTATACCGACTTAACATGTGCCGATCACGTGTCCAGCATGGCCAATTTTGGCCTCTGTGCAGTACGTACTAAAACACACATATCTTTTTACTCTAAAGTCGTATTGATGAGCGATTTTTTTCATTGGAAACTAGACTTAATTATCTTTAATTTTATATGTAACTAGACTTAATTATATTTAATTTTATATGTAGTAGACCTTCTAACTCCTTATATACAGGGAGATATGTCTCTCCCAAGTCAGACTATATATGAGATCATATGAAATAATCCATCGTGACATGACTTTCAACTTGTACTAATGTTCCAAGATTTCCTTGGGCCTATAACTTTGGTATAACACTTATTATAAAATACTATAAGTAATACTCAATATTATCAACCATATAAAATCTTATTAATACTCCCGATAACTCGTCAACCAATTACGTAAGGCAAAAATATAATATTTTGTGCGTACGTCTTTAGCTTAGTGAGTAGGTCACCTTAAAATATACAGGGTGTTACAAAAGAGGTCTCACCAAAATCTATAGAAGATAGATCCTTAACAATGCACCTATTGATGATCTCTAACACCTATATATCGCATCATAAAATGACTTAGGTAAAATAATGTCAGTACATGGAATGTACAAGTATGTCAAATGACAAAAGAAAACTTACATCATGGTATTCAACTAAAGAACTCAACTGTGAATGTAACTCAACTCAATAAAGAATTCAATAAAACAAAATAATACTTTAAAATATATGCATTAGCAAATGTAACTCAATATAATAAAATATAATACTTTACTTCTTAGGGAGTTTCTCTAACCGACAACCATCACTTATGAGCTAATAATGATATAACAAACTATTGTCATTGCCACAGCCATCCAATACCTTGCCAGAGTAAGGGACGTCACATCATAGGATTCATATAAAAAGTCCTATTTTGGGACTATGAGGAGTCGCCCAAATGAACAGTACGATCTTATCCTATGGTGGCTACCTATTTATGGGGATTTAGTTATCTAAACTCTTGCCCAATTCGGTGCTTATTACTACTTCCAAAATACTTATTATGCTCATATACATCAAGTGAGTGAAATACTCATAATACATCTCACCAAGTCTCATTAAACCTTTACATCAATTTACATTAACTTTTCTCGTCTCATCTGTTCTCTTAAGTATAGTAACATCTAATCTCAATAATGCATTATAAAAACATACATCAACTTCTCAACTCAATCTCAGAATAGATATTTAAAATGTAGTAGTACACATGCTTAAAAGTAGACATCAAGAGGCTTCTTTAACTCAACTCTTTCTCAATTTAACAATGACAACAGTCATTCCTTTAACATCAACAATGCATAAAATAGTTAATTCAAAACTCTTTAAGGTTCATGTGAATGCAAACATGAATCTATAACCTCTAAAAAATTAACTCATCTAGTATAATATAATATACATATTAGAATTCAATAAATAATCAAATAGATACATCATGGATTAAATTTTTCGGGATTGAAACTCAACTCATGGCTTAACTTCATTGTGAGAACATCAAGGGCATGAGGACAAATTTACTCCAACATTCAGATAGCCTTACATACCTAGAATGATGATTATCTAGTAAAAATTCAAAGAACTTGCTTGAAAACCTTGAACCCTAACTTTTTTTCTCGTCTCTGATTCTTGATATCAAAAGTTATAATTGTTAATGAGAGAAAAAACCCTTTGGGTACATATAAGGGACTAATTTTAGTCTCAAAATGGGTTGGGTTAAGTTTGGAAACATTTGGACAAGACCAAACTAACCCTTATTAAATTTGACTTTGGGTCGTCTATGGGTACTTCTACAAACCATAGAGTCTTCTACAGACCGTAGAAGGCCGGTAGTACAAGCCTAGGTCCAAAATTGGACCCTATTGGAAATTTCACACTTAGGTCTACGACCACCTTCCTACAGGTCATAGACCCTTAGACAGGTCATCCTGCTAACTTGTAGGAAAGGTTATGAAACTTCTCTGAAGGTGGAGTCTACGGACCACCTCCTACAACCTGTACAATATCCTACGGATCATCATCTTGGGTCATACGAATAGTTCTTGACCACTGGATTGTGTCAAATGTTCTACAATCATCTTCTATAGAATGTAGAATAATTAGCAGGTCGTCTTGGCCATTTGTCCTACATACCAAAAGTTCCAAGGTTTCTAAACTTCTCGTATGAGCCTCCCTATGGTTCATAACTCTTCCTACAGGTTCTACACTTGACTCATAGGAGTACACTGGCCTTTATAAAAAAAATGGCTAAGTGTGGAGGGGTTCCACGAACCCTTTCTACGGGTTGTAGAGTAGGTCGTAGACCCTACTGCTAGTTAAATTCCTCAAGTTTTCTCTAGTTTTCTCTTGGTCCTCAGACTTGATCTAGGATAAGATAGTATAGAGTGCTATAAGTACATTCAAGCTAAGTTAGGTACTATATTGGATTTAGTACCGTATTTCACCATCAGACCGATAAGCAGTCTATGTGGTCAATTCAAGTGTTGGTAGATATTCTTCGTGCATGCATGATAGATTTTGATTGTTATTGGTATAATAGCTATCACTCAAGTATTAATATGGATCTATTTGAGACATTGTATGGGAGGAGATGTACGTCACCCGATTCGACTTGATATTTCAAATTCTAGATTGGTATTAGCCTTTGTGGGGTTTAGTCATCAGGTAGGCTACAACTTCCCTCTCTTTAGATTGAGCTTGAGAATGTTAATTCTTGTTGATTAGTTGGAATTTGGGCTGGGAATCTATTGAATCATGCTTAGACGTTTAGAATTCATGTTTTAGGCCTATTTTGGGAATTTATAGGGTATTTGTGAATATGTTACTTGACTTTATTGATCATCCGTGTCTTGTGTTATATTTGAATCCTTGGTTTCTTGTTTATTTGGAGCATGTTTGGCCTTAGTCTAGGTTTGAATAGTTCTCAACTTAGAAATGCATGATTCGGACTCGATAGGCCTTAGTTTTGTCCCGACATCGCTTCGGCCGGCTTAAATCCTTGTAAACTGGTGTAGCAGACTTGAGTCTGATAGTTTGATCCTTATCTAGGTGGTACTCTCACTCTGATGATATTCTATTCTTATTTCCCCAATTATGCAGCTTTGCGAGTTTCGACAGTGACACCATGTTCTGATATATAATTCAAGATTAATTTTAGGTTCAACTCAGATGTTTAATTGGTTGGCTAGGTATGGACGACATTCCACAAAGACTTGTGACTATAGATCATTGGGATCACTTTCAATATCTATATTGACTCTTCTGGCGAGAATCTGTATTCAAGCTCTGACCTCGACCACAGTGATACCTTTTAAGAGAATATAGATAGAGGTCCTACCTCGATCATTCAGATATTTATATAGAGCATCCAGTTAGAGGTCCGACCTCGATTACATTGATACGTATGGGTGATTACTTTGATACTTCTGGGGAGCATCTGGTTATAGGTCTAGCCTCTATATTGTTAGATTCTACTGGTTTGGGTTGAGGTTCTAATTCTTCATTCTCCGGTCATGGGTTCTCAGGTTCAATTTTTGGTAGTTATAGCTATTTTGTTTTCTCGTCGGGCTTATGGGGGTCCATTCGAATTTTTATTTAAACTTGCGCAGGAGTGTACCTTTTGGGCTTATGGGGGCCAGTTAAGTGTATTAGCTTGTAAATTACTTTAGTTAGGGACTTTTCTACACATGTGCATTACATTACTTTACTTTAGACTTCCGTTCTTGACCTCTGTTCTGTTCCATTCCTTCTTTTCATATTGCTTTTACTTTACAAGCTCAGTCAGCCTATATTGCCTATTGGGTATCTATTGTTTTAGTACCCATACTACACTCTATATCTATTTTCGTGATGCGAGTCCAAGCACCAGTGGCCAGCATTGATTCGAGCTTGCAGCGGTCTAATCTCGAGATCAGAATGAGCATTTGGTATTTTGTGTTATTCTATATATATATATATTTGACTAGCCTTTTACTTTCAAGACAAGTCTTATTTTTGTGGTCCACTTTTAGAACTTGTACTCTTTTATTAATGCGAAATTTGTGTCGATAGACCTTGTGGTTGTGAGAATTCTTAATTCATGAATCAAAGTTGTCTGTAAGATGCTACTTTTCTTTCTGCTCAGATAGAGAGCCATGGGACCTACCATATATGGGCTTATAAAAGGGTTTTAAAAGTGATTACTCAACGGGACTTAGGGATCATTTTGTGTATATATTTATTTTGGTTTGTTTCTGCTTATCTAATTGGTATATCTTTGAACTGCTTATTCTTGTTTAGTTTCTACCCTTAAAATCCATTACTTGTTGTTTTGTGTTACGGGTTGGCTTACCTACAGGTGGGTTATAGTAGGTGTCATCATGACTCGAGAAATTGGATCGTGACACCAAAATTGCTAGTATCAAACAACTAAAAAGGTTTTTTTCTTTTCTCTCAAAAAATAAAATAAAATAAAATAAAAAGTTGCTCTAAAAAATAAAAATAAAAATAGCCCGATTCAAAGGGCGCGCCCTTGAAAAAGAAATGAGCTCATACAAAAAATCAAGGGGTGTATGAGATATGCCACTTAAAACTACAATAAAAAGAATAATAAGAAAACAATTGTTTACATAATTTTTAAAAAATAAAAAATAAAATTGGCATATTCACCTTTAAGCTCACAAATATCAAAAGAATTTTCACCTCACACCAAAAATCATATTTTATCCCCTAAGAAATTTATAGAAAAAAGAAGAAAAAGAAGAAGGGTGAGAAATACTCTCACATGCTCTCGATGTCCTAGCTAACAACATGTTTTCTCTACTTTAATGTTAAATCTCTATTTGGGCCGTGTTGGGACTGTTCTAATCTAAAAATGGTGGATTAATTTTGATTAATGTTGTGTTTGTTGTTGTCATTGGTTATATGATGAAAGTTAAGGAATTTGATATTTAAAGTTATAATTGTATTGTATTGAGAATGATCTGGCTTGGTTGAGTTGTTGTTCTTGTTGAATTGAAGGACTAAGAGTAGTTAAGGCTATAGTGTTGTTGTAATTGTTGGACTATTATAAGGTCATTCGATAAAGTGTTGTGGCCATAGATAATTAAGGGTAACTTGAATATGTCATAGTTGTTATGTTAAAAATTATGGAACGTCGTAATGTGTGGGATGATTTGGAATATTGTGTGGGCTGTTTCGGAACATTCTTGATTCATGTCTTGGCTAACTTTGATATAGCACTTGAATGTGTGGTTGTTGATGTTGACTTGGTTTTTATGTAGTTGGTTTGAATATAAGGGAAACATCGCCTAATTTTCTAAAAATGAGTTGCTAACGTCAAAGTACATTTTGAAACCTTCCCGTAGCTTAACCATAGTTCTTGACGTCTCAATATAGGTTGAGACACTATTGGGCAGCATACGTGTGGTGTGCGAATAAACGCTAAAGGTATGTAAAGCCTATCCCTTCTTTCTTTGGCATGTCTTAGATATAAGAGATATATGATATGAACTTGGGGTAATTCCATTCATAAGTTCCTTGTATGATTCATAATTTTCATTCACTTCTTGATGTTAGAACTCTTGGAATAGTGGAGCTACTGCCCTCGAGTCTTCTATATGATTGGATAGTAAATGATACATAAAAGTTCCTATTTTTAAAAGGCTCTATAATGACTAATGTCCTTAACTATCATAAGTTGTCTCGTATTAATTTGATATATGTCTATGATCCCTGAGACTTTACTTATATAGTTCATAATGATAGTTAGAGAGAACTTAGCATAACTATCATTTCATACTCGAGTGTTAGCTTATTTTACTCGTTCTATCAAGTCTCAGATGATAGTTACACATGGTTGCTAATGATACCCTATTTGTGCATATTATTATTGTATTATCTACCGAGTCCCTTATTAGAGGGACGGATATGTTATCATGTATAGTTCCACTACATTATTCACCGAGTCCCTCATTGGAGGGTCAGGTACGTGATATGATTATGGCACTGAGTCCCATGATGGGCCGCATACGATATACGTGTACACAACTTTATTCATTGAGTCTCATAATGGGCCAGGTATGTCATATGATAATGATATGTATGACTTCATTAATAAAATACATATACAGTGATTTCTTGATTATCATACTTGTCTCCTGAATCTCGACTTCAGATGTGATCTCCTTTATGGTATGTCATGCTTTATATACTCAGTACGTATGTCATATTGACCCCCCTCTCTTTGGTGGGCTGCATTTCATACCCGCAGGTACAAATACTCATTTTAGGGATCCTCCAGCTTAGGATCTCCACTCGGCTATTTTGGAGTGCTTCATTGTCCCGGAGCCTAGACTTTTGGTATAGATCTTTTTGATGTATACATTTTTTATCTAGGGTATGGCGGGGCCCTGTACCATCATACGTTATTGTTGATATTCTTAGAGGTCTATAGACATACGTGTGGGTTGAGTAGAGATGTTGTTCGACTGTGTTAGCATGACTTATTTTGGGATGTTGTATGTAGTGGTAGCCTTGTCGACTTGTGTATATGTTTGGGGATGTTCCCGTATGTTGTAACAGCCCTGTCAGCTCGTGTACTATGATATTTCGATTGATTGTAACTCCTCATGAGACAGGTTGCGTTAATATATAAATATGGGACAGTTTCAAGATGACATTCTACTTCCTTAAGTCCCATATCATGTTTAGCTGGGAAATAATTATAGATAATAGGTGTGTACATGAGTGTCCAGTTCGGGCACCAATCACGACCTATGGGGTTGGGTCGTGACAGTTTTGAATGTTATACCTCATAAATAGTGCTTGAATCTGTCATGACCCAAGCCTATGTCCTACACATGACACAGAGATTGGGAACCCAAAGGATCCTATCTAAGACATCTTAGCATGGATCGCATAAATAAGGTAAATGAACATAATAAGATATGCGGAAGAATTGACTCAATCATAGAACTCAAAGGGAAAGTAAACCCAACCCAAATGCCCAACATAGACTACATCATCTTTCAATGTCCAAACATGCCTCTTTACTAAAATTGATGGGGGATTAAGACAAGCTCCTACCTCACCTGAATCACAAAAGAAGTCTGAATCACAAAAGAAGTCAAAGTAACATATGAAAGAAAGTCCCTCCTCGATGAATGAGGACTCACCAATAACAACTCAAGAATGCTAAGTCAACTCTAGCCACGAATGTGAGGAGTGTGAGTATCTTCTGTCCCTACATTATTAGACAATGTAGGCAAAGTTTGTGTTAGTACATAAAAGGTACTAAGTATGTGAGATATTGTAATGACCCTAAAGGTCATTTTCGATATTTTTGACAAAATTACCATTTTACCCCTTACGTTAATTGCCCCGAGTTATTTTAGATTGGGTTTGAATGTTGGTTTTTAGAAATGTTGTGAAAAGTTGAGGTTTTGCTAGAAAAATTAGTTTTCAAGGCTTAAGTTGTCAAATTTTTAGTTTCGGAGTCATTTGGAGTTTTGAGTCTCGGAATAGAATTTTGTTGATTCCATCAGTTTTGAAATGTGGAAACTGTTCTAAGAGGGTTATCAGAATCATATTTTGACTTGAAATGTGGAATTTAGGTCCGCAGTTGGAAATTAAGTTAAAGTTTGATCCAAGTGTGACTTTGGTCAACATTTGGGATTCGGTTACTCGGATTGGATTTATGATGGTTCCAATGGTTTTGGGAGGTGATTCTAACGCTAGAAAGGGCTTTGTTGTAATTTTTGGACGTCCCGAGCTCGTTTTGCTATTTTGGAGGCTTAAGTTAATTTAGTTGTGACTTTGCGAGTTTCAAATCAAAGAGACCTCAAATTCGAATTCTGTTAGTTCCATTGACTCCAAAATATCATTTTCAAGATAGTATCATAATTCTTTTGTATTCGTGAAGTTCCGAATGAGTTTTGGGTGAGTTTTTAAGCTTCTTGGGTGCTTTAGCGTTATTTCAGCAAATTGTGGCAACTAAAAGGTTCATTATAAGTTTTAAAGATCAAAAAATTATTTTAAAACATCCGAAATTTTGACATGAATTATAGGACTTATCTGCAAAGTTTGGTGTATTTTCTCTAAGACGAGATTCGACTTTTATCACAAAATAAGAAATAATTATTTATCGAGAAAAAAATGATATTTAACTAGGCAAATGAGTTCAAAATTGAGTTTTGATTGAAGGAGAAGGTCTGTATCATTATTTAATACATTTAAGAAAAGTAACCGGTCATTTAGCTATCGTATGAGGGATTTAGGGCTCTTTTAGTAAAAATAAAATTTTCAGATTTTCTATTGCAAATAGAGTTGTACAGGTATATAAATTTCAGACTGTGTTCATTTGGTATTTTGACAATATTGGAAGTTCTAGAGCTCAGAATGGAGTAATTCTTGCTAATTTTTTCTAGATATAATAAGGGGGTTAGTACACAATCCTCAATTTGATATTTTCTCATAATTTCTTCATATAGTTTTTTTTCTTTATCCGTAAAATTCTTGGGGAAAATTGGGGTTTTATCGATTTGGACTCCGTTTTTTATGAAAAAGCTATATTTAAGATTCTTGTGTCATGGGTAAACTGATTTTGGCATAAACTTGTTGATTCATCAACTGTTTTCATTATATTAACCGCGTATTATTTGGCTTTTTCTGGTAAAAATAAAGATTGATAAATTAGAGATTTCAAGGTCGATTTTCATTCTATTTCTTATGAAATTTCATATTTTAACTGTTCTAAATAAGGGTAAGTTATTTTTTAAGAAATATTTTAGATTTAATTCGGGGTTTCGGATCTGGATATTGGGATATTCTCAAGAACATGAATTTCAGTAAAATTAGTGTTTGGGGGATGATTTCAACGCCAATTTCCAATTTTTTTTCAACATTAGTTTCTAAATACTTCAAGGATCGTTTTCATGTAAAAATTTCTAGATTTTCTATTTGTTTATGAAATTGGGTTTTTGGGTATTTTGAGTCAGATTCGACCTGGCTTTCAAAAATATTAATTTGGGTATTGTTAGACTAGTGTTCTTATTGAGATTGCATATTTGAATAGATTATCTTGATTCAAAGCGCCAACATAAGGGAACGGCTCAAGTTTTGGACTAGTGGGAACGGATTCGAGGCAAGTGAATTTCTAAACCAATTCTAAAGCTTGTAGGATCATGTATTTGTGTCTTATGTGTTGAGGATTTATAGAAAGTGGTTTTAAAAACTATTGATATTCAAATGAATTTGATGTTAAAGAGTGGGGTAATAAATGGAAAAATTGAGATGAAATGACATGTGGTTGTTCGAAGGGATAGAACCTTGGGCTTGTTGTGAATATTTATATATATTTATATGTTTTTGATATAATATTGATTAATTGTGGACTATATGGCATTATATGTGAATATCCATTATGTTTCACTCATTACTTGTGCATACACTTATCTGTGATTGCTGAGGAAGTGATATGAGTGAGATACTGAATATTATGGTCGAGGTCTTTTTCGGCGGATATTATGGTTGAGGTTTTTTTCGGCGGATGTTATAGGTAAGGTATTTTCTGATGAATGTTATAGCCGAGGTCTCTTCCGACAGATACATGGTCTATGTGAGGCCCCAATAGTTTTCGATCTGAGGTGATCAACGTATGTGTATCATTAGGGTAGACATATATCATGATATGTGATATTGCATTGTATTTCTTTGCATCATACATCTTTGGACATTATGGACTATTTTACCCTTGATATTCCCTTGATCTATATTTTTAATTATGCTAATTTTCTTGCGAATTAAATTATTCTGTTATTGAGGTATATGAATATTGTATTGCTAGAACTGTTAGATTGGGCTGATTTCTGTGCATGTTGTAGTCTGGGGGTTGGATGGTATGGCAAGTACGTGTATTTTACTAGCTTAGCTTAGTCTTAGTTGTTTACTTTTTGGGTACCACATTATTGGTAATCACTCATTGCTAACTACACTTGTGTAGGTTCTGAGTCTGTACATTGACCCAACTTTTCTTATTTTCTTCCGAGGCTTTCTGAGGTGATTCGACAGGTAGCTATTGATGCCGACCATCTTTCCTATTCCTCTTTACTTATTACTTTGTTCTATTGGAGAGACAAAAATTGAGACTTGTATTTATTTTGTATCTTGTAATTAGAAGGTTGTACATGTGACAACCAGTCTGTGGGGGATTTTGTAGTTGACTAAGTTACCATTTTATCTATATTTATTTATCTAAACTGTCCTCAGTTTTTGCCTTCCGCATTTATTGGATTTAGATTGACTTATTTAGTGGGAAAGGACAAGTGTCATCACGCCCGATTTTTGGGTGTGACATATATGCACGAACAAGTAATAGAATGTGAGCAATATGATATAGGATGCATGACCATTCATAAATGAGCATGTATAAGGCTTTTAACCAACATCTAAGACCATGCGATCTATAACACGGAATCTAATGTAACTCTCACATCAAGAAAAGAGAGGCTACTTTCCAAGTTAGACTCCATGCGAACAACTTTAACATCATAAGCTAAATGTGGATCCACTAGCTAAGCCATAAGGCAACCTATGGTGGCAACGTAGTTTGGGACTTTAGACTGCTACTAGGATTCCCTTGGGTAACTAATAGCATTACTAGACTGAACCCCATCTAAAAGTCCTCTTTGTTCTTAGTTAATATCCCAACAAAATTTATTAAAACATTAAAACATCATCATTATCATTGATATGAAAATAATCATTAGAGTAGCTCATTAACTTTATTGATTCATAGGAATCCATAAACTTTGGTGAGAATTATCGTCATCACCATTTAAACATAATTGTGTGAGAATTATATTCATCACGCCATAATAACTTTCTTGGATTATCATTGATCATCATTATACCTTTCGTTATTTAATCATAAATCTCAACTCTTTCATTAAAGCTTTCTTTTGAAAATCATTGAACTTCATAATCATAATTCAAGTAAATCGTCATTAACGTAATTTCATGCATGGGAATTCATAAATCAACTTAAAATCATGCAATTAATGTAGAATCATGCTTATAATGACATTGATAACAATTAAAAATATAACTGAAACAACCCAATGCAATTCATCAAAACTATGATTACAAAGTAATTGAAATCCAAGAGATCTTTTGAGGAAACCTTGGGACTCCATGGGTGAAACGAACTCATGGATCAATCCCGACATACCTTGATGAAATCAACTCAGAAATTGAAGAAGAAATTGATTGCTCTTGAAACCTTATCTTGGAATTGTAGGAGGAACTCAAAAGAATTGCTTAGTCTTGCCTTAGAGAATTTGTGAGAATGAATTAGAATAGAAGGGGAATTTGAAGGGTTATGTAGTTATAGGCTTGAACTTTGCCCAAAATATGACTAGATTCATTGGACCAATCTTGGGAAAAGACCCTTATACCTTTTATTAAATTCATAACAGGGTCCTACGAATTGACTCCTACAAATCGTAATAGTCCTACAATTAGTCAACTTGAGTCATCTTGTAGGTCTAAGAAAAACCCTAAGATTCTAATTCTCTGAAGTTGCATCTAATGATTCGTCGACTAGCCTACAGGTCGTAGACCCTTGTCATCCTACAGGCCTAAAAACCTGCAAATTTTCCTGTCTCTAAAGTTTCACTACGAGGGCCTTTTATAAGTCATAATCCTGTCTACGAGTCATCAATCTGACTCATAGACTTCTTCCTTTACTTAATTACATCTTCAACCTTAATTCCACTTCTACGATCAGTATTGCGACTCGTGGAAGCGCCTATGTCTTGTAGGTTGAGTCGTACACTTGAGGTTAGTTTCATTTTCTGAGAATTTTCCTTTTGTTCCAACTTTTTGACATCCAGAGTCTTACAATATTTCCCTCTTAGGAACATTCTTCCTCAAATGATATTTAGCTAGTATAGAAAGGATGCAGAAAGAGGACTAGCAACCCATCATGAATACAACGACACTTTAAAAATGCATAGTGCATGAGATTTTCAAACTCAACATAAACCATGACTTTAAAGTCAATCTTCATGAACATGCATGCATATGAATGACATAGGAATGAATACGTAGGAGTTTAATCGATTTGAATAAGAATAACTTATTTCCTTACGCTTGAGTAGAGGGAAAGAGGTATGGGTATCATTTTATCATATCCGCCTACACTTCCCATTTAGTACTCTCTCCTTGTTGATTTTTCCACAATACTTTGACGGATGCAACCTCTTTGTTCCTTAACCTTTTCACTTGCCGGTCTAAAATTTCCACTAGAACCTCCTCATAAGTCAAATTCTCCTTAACACTCACATCTTCCAATGGCAAAATGAAATTTAAATCACCCACAAACTTACTCAACATGGACACATGAAACACCGGATGAACCATTGCTAGCTCAAATGGCAAATCTAACTCATATACCACCTTGACAATATGTCTCAAGATCTTATAAGGTCCAACATACCTAGGACTCAATTTTCCTTTCTTACCAAAATGCATTACTCCCTTCATAGGTGAAACCTTCAAATAGACCTAATCATCCACAGCAAATTCAAGCTCTCTTTTCCTAACATCCAAATAGGACTTTTGACGACTTTGAGCCATATTCAACCTTTCCCTTATGATTCTTACCTTCTCTATTACATCTAACACCAACTCTAGACCAATTAATGTCATCCCACCTACTTCAAAACATCCCACCGGGGACCTATACCTTCTCCCATACAATGCTTCAAAAGGAGTCATTTGGATGTTAGAGTGATAACTATTATTGTAGCAAACTCAATCAATGGTAGGTTCTCATCCCAACTTCCTTTGAAATCAATGACATATGCCCTCAACATATCATCTAAAGTTTGAATCGTTCTTTTGGCTGGACCATCAATTTGATAGTGGAAAGCGGTACTTAGCTTGACTTTTGTACCAAGACCCTTTTGAAATAACTTCCAAAAGTACAAAGTGAATTGAATACCTCGATCCGATATAATAGATAAGAAAATACCATGCAATCTTACCAACTCACTAATATACAACTTAGCATAATCTTCGGCACTATAAGAAGTCTTAACCAATAGAAAGTGAGATGACTTAGTCATTCGATCCACAACAACCCAAATTGAATTATGTTGTTTCTTAGTATGAGGCAGACCCATCACAAAGTCCATGTTCACATCTTTCCACTTCCAATTAAAAATCTCAATTTTCTTAGTACGAGGCAAACCCTTAGGAGAAAGCCTCAATGGCTTTTTCAGCGACCGACTTCTTTAATTCAACCAACACCACATCATTATCTTGCTTAGCCATGACATTTGTCAAAAGGGACGATTCCAAACTATTGTGAACAAGAATACTTCCATCATCGGAATCAACCAACTAAACACCTAATTGATCTAATATATGCACATTCTTAACCAATTCTTTCTTATCATCATCAATATGAGAAACACTATTCATGGACAATCCACTAAGTACATCAGCAACCATATTAGCTTTTCTCGGATGGTACAACAGACTCATATCATAGTCCTTCAATAATTCAAGCTATCTCCTTTGTTGAAGGTTTAAGTCTTTTTGCTTAAATAAAATTTGTAAAATCTTGTGATCGGTGAACACATCCACATGGACACCATAAAGATAGTGCATCCAAATTATCATGACCCAAGCCTAGGGCCTAGACGTGACATTGCAAATGAGGAACCCTAAAGTACCTCAACAAGACTCTTAGCATTCATTTAGCCTTTCATAGATAATGACAATAAATAAATAAGTAGAAATTATAATAGTAAATCTTCAACTTACATATGTCCAACAATACCTCTAACTTTTAGATTTAACAGGGCTAAGACAATTTTCTAACAAACCCTCAATCATAATAGAAAGAAATGTCATAGTAAGTGTCTAAAGATCTCAACATATCATAAGCTAGAAAGATAATGGAGTATTGTGCCCAGAACATGGAAACTCACCAAAAGTAGTCTTCAAACAAAATCTCAACTAGCCACATGGAGGAGAACGAGGAGGAGCATCGATCCCTACATGGTGTATCATGTAGGCAAAAGAGTATGCGTTAGTACTTTAAATATACTAAGTATGTAAGTATGCATGAACATTGAGGAAATATTAAAATATTTATGTAATATGAAACATAATGCAATGCATGCATAATTAATCATATAGATATCTTTTAAAACATTCATTTTGTGGGAAAATGACCATAACCAATATTTAAGACCTTGCGAGCTATTACATAGAATCCAACATAACCCCCTACATTGGCTGGGGAGACTACTTGTCGGGTAGAACTCTATCAACTTCATTCATTTCTGTAACTTTAACTTTAAGGGCTTTCATGGATCCATTAGCCTAAGTCTACAAGGGCTCTTATGTTGGCACATAGTTAATAAGACAAGGGATTGCTACTAGGATTTCCTTATCGAATCCCACCTTAATGCCTTATTCGGTGCTAAGTCAATCTTAGGAAATAGTTTAATACTTCAAAATAGTCATAGTATATAGCTCGAGAATTCAAAATATCACATTCGGTGGAATAGCTCATTAAAGCCTTTAGTGATTCAAATATGCAAGAATTGTCCTTATAGCATAAAGAATCCATCATTCATAGAATTTCATTATTCTTTTATTTCATAATACTCCCTTTTGATCATAGACATTGCTTTCATAAACATTTATTTTGAGTCAAAACTTTCAAGTCAAACTTTATTCAAAATATAGTAAAACTAGGTGGGTTCAAATCACTTCAAATTTCAAACATGTATAAATAAATATGCATAAATACTTTGATATCTTTTAATTAAAAAATATGTTTTAAATAACCCACCATTAATTTCAAATACCTTTAATGAGATAAATAGAAAAAATACTTGTAAGCCATCAATTCATACATATGAAATTATTTTGCATCAAAATAGACCAATAATTATTTTAACCATAATTCATGCTATTAAGTAGAAATAAGAATTATCCATAAGAAAATCTTATTTGAAATCAAGAGATTTAGTTGAAAGAGTTTCGGACTACATGGGTGAAAAAATATCCATGGATAAATACCACATAATTTATAGTAAAGCTTAAAGAAAATTGGGTAAATAAATATAATTTATCATATAATCAAAATACTTTAGGCATGAGAATGGAAGGAATACTCTCATTGATGTCTTACATACCTGGAATCCAAAACGTTACTCAGAATCGAAGGACTTAATAAACACTCTTGAATCTTAGTATTTTCTCCTTGTCGGAGAATTTTGTGTACTACTCAGAATATATGAATCACCGGAATAGTATTTCTACACTACTAAGAACTAAAATTATATTTTGAGAATGAATAAAGGTGTGTATAGAGAGAAGAGTTGCTTGAGAAAGTTTGATGAACAAAATAATGAAATAAGATGGGTATTTATAGGTGTGAAGGAGGGACCTAAAAATAATTAAAATAATTATAAAAAAAATTGAAAAATTTAATGAAAGATTTTGATGTCATGGATGATCTCAAATGGATCTAGATCTTTCCATTGTTGGTGATATGAACCTTCTTTTAACGTAATACCCTTTTTCGGAGCTACGTTTGAAAAAGATAACTTCCTTATTAGGATTTGGTGTCTTCATAGGAATTGTTGCTCTAGAAGTCTACTTTCATGTCGTTTAAGAATCAACTGATTTGGATAATTCTACAGTGAGATATGATTTTTATTCTACAAATACTTCATTTCGTCATAACACCATATCTTGCAATAATTAATTTATTAAATTAATACCTATTTAACCTTCGAAACTTAAAATATGGTCTTCACAAAAATTATAGATAGTGATGTTAGGGTTATTAAGAAATTTGAATCACCTAATTTGGACCAAACCTATTAAAAGTTATACCCAAAATACAGAAGCGATATTATTTTCATCAAGATTTGGAATATCATATACAGCATTTTTAGGGGATGTTACATTATCTCCCCCTTGGGAACATCCTAGAATGAAAAAAGACTTAGCTTGATTAGAGTAGAGTGTAAACAACAACCCATCATTAATGCAATAGTGCAATTTAAAACATCGTTCGAAAAATATTTAATAATTTTTACAAGCATATGACAAGAAAAATTGAAATGCAAGGATTTCAAGTAATTGAGCAAGGACAAATTAATACCATATGTTTGGGTAGAGGGAAAAAGATAAGGGTATCGCTTAATCATTTCCTCTTCTGCTTCCCATGTAGCACTTTCGATTTGTTGATTCCTCCAAATGACTTTAACAGATACAACTTCTCTGTTCCTCAATCTCTTAACTTGCCGGTCTAAAATTTCAATCGGAACTTCTTTATAGGTCAAGTTTTCTTCAACATTCACTACTCTCAAAGGAACAATGGAACTAGGATTACCCACACATTTTCTCACATAGACATATGGAACACTGGATGACCCATAGTAATTTCCAATGGCAACTCCAACTCATATGCAACCTTGCCAACACGTCTCACGATTCTATAAGTCCCTACATACCTAGGGCTTAGTTTCCCTTTTTTACCAAACTGAACCACACCTTTATGGGTGAAACCTTCAGATACACCCAATCGGCCACATCAAACTCAATATCCCTTCTTCTAGTGTCAGAATAGGACTTTTAACGACGTTGAGCCATCTTCAACCTTTATCTAATGATCTTCACCATCTCTAAAGTATCAAGTACCAAATTGGGGCCCAACAAAGTCATCTCACCTATTTTGAACCAACCAACCGGGGATCTACATCATCTCCCATACAAAGCCTCAAACGGCGTCATCTCAATACTTGAATGGTAACTATTATTATAGGTAAACTCGATGAGCGGTAGATAATCATCTCAATTTCCTTTAAACTCTAACACACAAGCCCTTAACATATCCTCTAGCATTTGAATCGTCCTTTTGGCTTGCCTATCTATTTGAGGATGGAATGCGGTGCTTAATTTTAACTTAGTACCGAGACCCTTTTGAAATGATCTCCAAAGGTGAGAAGTGAATTGGGTACCACGATCTGAAATAATGAATAACGGCACACCATGCAACCTCACCAACTCCCAAATATACAACTTGGCATAGTCTTCGGAACTATAGGAAGTCTTAACTGGTAGAAAGTGAGCCAACTTAGTCATTCTTTCAACAATTACCCTAATCGAATCATGACGCTTTCGGGTATGAGGCAAACCCACTACAAAATCCATATTCACATCTTTCCACTTCCAAGTAGGGATTTCAATGTTTTGGGCTAGGCCACCTAGCCTTTGATGTTCGGCCTTCACTTGTTGGCAATTCAGATATTCAGACACAAACCTTGCTAGGTCCTTATTCATGCTACCCCACCAATAAAACTCTTTTAAGTCTCGGTATATTTTTGTCAAACTGAGATGAATGGAGTATGTAGAATTATGAGCCTCCATCAAGATCAAACTCCTTAGGCCATTAACATCCGGAACACATAGTCAACCTTGGTAGTATAACACCCCATATCCCCACATGGGAAAAGAACTCTATCTTCTTTTCCCTTACCAACTTCTTTAACTCGATAAACGTTGGGTCAAGATCTTCCTTTGATTTAACATCTACCACTAAAGAGGATTTGGATCTATTTTGAACAACCATACCACCATCATCAATACCACATAACTTCACCCCTAATCTAGCCAACCGGTGAACATCTTTCACCAACTCCCTCTTCCTTTCATAACCATGGGCCACACTCCCCATAGACACTCTACTAAGTGCATCGACAACCACATTAGCTTTACCAGAATGATAGTGCACACTCATGTCATAGTCCTTAAGGAGTTCTATCCACCTCATTTGCATTAGATTAAGGTCCTTTTGGGTGAACACATATTGAAGACTTTTATGATCGGTATAAACATCCACATGCACCCTATAGAGGTAATGCCTCTAAATCTGCAGAGCAAAAACAACGGCCACCAATTCAAGGTCATGCGTAGGGTAGTTATGCTCATGCACCTTTAATTATCTAGAAGCATAGGCTATGACCTTGTCGTTTTGCATTAAGACACAACCTAAACTAATCCTTGAAGTATCACAATAACTACAAACCCTTTTAATCCTTTTGGTAGAGTCAAAATAGGAGCAGAGGTAAGTCAATCTTTCAAGGTCTTGAAACTCTTCTCACACTCATCCGTCTATATGAATTTGGCTTTCTTTTGGGTCAATTTCATCATAGGAGATGAGATGGAAGAAAACCCTTTGACGAACCTTCTATAGTACTCAGCTAGACCCAACAAGCTCCTAATGTCTAAAGGAGACAATGGTCTAGGCCAATTCTTTATTGCCTCCATTTTTGTAGGATCAACCTTGATCCCATCACCGGATACTAGGTGACCAATAAATGCCACCTCTTTCAACTAAACTTCACACTTACTAAATTTTACAAATAATTGTCTATCCCTCAACATTTGAAGTATAACTCTCAAGTGATTTTTATGTTCTTCCTCACTGTGAGAGTAAATCAAAATATCATCAATGAAGACCACCATAAAAGTATCAAAGTAAGGTTTGAACACCCTATTCATCAAGTCCATGAACGTCGCCGGCACATTCGTCAACCCAAAACTCATCACCACAAATTCAAAGTGACCATACCTTATTCGGAAAGCTATTTTGGGAATGTCACACTCCCTCACACGTAGTTGGTGATAGCTGCACCGAAGGTCGATCTTGGAAAAGTGACTTTCCCTTGCAATTGATCAAATAAGTCATCTATTATAGAGAGTGGGTACTTGTTCTTAATGGTCATATTATTTAATTACCGGTAGTCTATGCACATTCAAAGCAACCCATCGATCTTTCTCACAAATAATACGGGAGCACCCCATGGCGAAATACTTGGTCTTATGAACTCCTTTTCTAACAAGTCCTTTAATTGTTCCTTCAACTCTTTCAATTCTAGCGGGGCCATACGGTAAGGAGAAATAGAAATAGGTTGGGTATCGGGGAAGAGATCAATACTGAAATAAACTTATTTTTAGGAGGAACATTGGGAAGGTCATCGAGAAAGACATCGGGGAACTCATTGTCTATGGAAACTGACTCAAGAGGAGGAATTTTGGAGTCAATATTCCTAACCCTCACAATGTGGTAAATACAACCCATAGATATCATTTTTGGGGCCTTAAGAGAAGAAATGAACTTATCCTTCATCGCGGAATCACGACCCTCCCATTCAATAATGGACTTATTTAGAAATTGGAACTTGACTCGACGAGTCCTATAATCTATGGAAGCATAGTATGCATGTAATCAATCCATCCAAAGAATGACATCAAAATCCATCATGTCAAGCTTAATGAGATCACAAAAAATAACTTTATGCAAGATAGACACGGGACAACCCCTACAGACCTTTCTAGCAAAAACCAACTCACCAACGGGGGTAGACACCAAATAGGGCTCTAATAACATTTCGGGTGACACATCAAATCTATTATCAAGGAATGGAGTAACAAACAATAAATTTGCACACGTTGGACACCTATTTGGGCTTGTTTACCATGAGTAATTTGGCCTTGAAGCCTACCACCACCTCTACAATCCCTACCATGGTGGCCCAGCTTGCCACACTTAAAGCATGCATTGGAGCCGGCTAAGCATTCTTCTTTGTGAGTCCTTCAACACTTCTTGCAAGCGGAAAAAGTTTGAGCAGCAACATTCTCTCTGGGACCATTGGTTTAGCACCCTTGTCCTTATTGAACCTTGGAGGAGGAGTATTGGTAGAACCTTATCCCAAAAACTATTGCCCACCTTGGCCTTTGCTATTGTTATTATAACCGGACCTTTGAGGGTTAAACTCTCCACCCTCTACTCTAGACTTTTTGAACCCCCTTGATCTCTCTCTCAGCTTTTCTTCTTCAATTTATTCTGTGTAAGTCATTAAACGAGAGATGTCCATCTCCTTGGCCAACATGGCCATTTTACACTTCTTGGACACCAAGCTTGAGACACTGGAAATAAACTTGCTCATCCTAGCTCTTGGGATAGAGACTATGAAGGGAGCATACTTTGACAACTTAGTGAATTTGAGAGCATACTCCCTCATACTCATACTCCCTTGACGGAGGTTGATGAACTCTTGGATGTTGGACTCCCTTAGCTATAATGGGAAGAAGGGGTCTAGGAAGGCACCTTTGAACACTTCCCATCCTATCGGCTCCATTTCATCATCCCTATCAACAACCCATTATTCGAATCACACTCAAGCCACACCTTTGAGTTGATAGGCCATTAGCTCGGCCTTCTCATTCAGTGTTACATCCATGATAGCCATAATCTGATACACCTCTTTAATGAACTCTATAGGGTCCTCATCTAGTTTAGAACCATAGAACTCGACCAAATTCAACCTTTGGAAATCCCAAATTCTAGAGGATGAATTTTGCATTTAGGGAGGAGGAACATCTTGATTTCCTTAGTTGTCTATGATGTGAGTCAACAACATAATGATATTGCGAAATTCGGCATGGGTTACCCCTTTCTCGTGATGTGGGGCATTGGGAACCGGAGGAGCTTTCTTAATCATCAACCCTTCCTCTTGAAGGTGCTCTTCCATGAGTCATTATCTAGAGAAAATGAAATGGGTCATTAGTTAAAGGAAATCTTAGGACACTCTAAGACACGACATGAATTTAAAAAAAGTGAAAATATTCTGAAACGTCCTATAGTCTTCTATTCATAGCTATGGCGTACTTTACTACCATAAACAAGATTCTATTTGACGCGGTATGTTGGACTCCGAGGACCATTTAAAACTTCAGGCTCTGTTACCAAGTTTTTCAAGATCCAAGCCTAGGGCCTAGACGTGACATGGCGAATGAGGAACCCTAAAGTACCTCAAACAAGCCTCTTAGCATTCTTTTAGCCTTTCATAGGTAATGACAATAAATAAACAAGCAGAAATCATAATAGTAAATCTTCAACTTACATATGTTCAACAATACCTCTAACTTTTAAATTTAACGGGGCTAAGACAAGTCCCTAGTTCACCCTCAATCATAATAGAAAGAAATGTCATAGTAAGGGTCTAAAGATCTCAACATATCATAAGTTAGAAAGATAAAGAAGTATTATTCCTGGAACATAGAAACTCACCAAAAGTAGTCTTCAAATGAAATCTCAACTAGCCACGTGGAGGAGAATGAGGAGGAGCATCGGTCCCTACATGGTGATATCATGTAGGCAAAAGAGTACGCATTAGTACTTTGAATATACTAAGTATGTAAGCATGCATGAACATTGAGGAAATATTAAAACATTTATATAATATGAAACACAATGCAATGCATGCATAATCAATCATATAGATATCTTTTAAAACATTTATTTTGTGGAAAAATAACCATAACCGATATTTAAGACCATGCGAGCTATTACATAGAATCCAACATAACCCCTATATTGGCCGGGGAGACTACTTGTCGGGTATAACTCCGTCAACTTTATTCATTTATGTAACTTTAACTTTAAGGGCTTTTATGGATCCATTAGCCTAAGCCTACAAGGGCTCCTATTTTGGCACATAGTTAATGAGACAAGGGGTTGCTACTAGAATTTCCTTATCGAATCCCACCCAATAATCCATTCATTTCTAAGTCAATCCCAGAAAATAGTTTAATACTTTAAAATATTCATAGTATATAGCTTGAGAAATTCAAAACATCACATTCGGTGGAATAGCTCATTAAAGCCTTTAGTGATTTAAATATGCAAGAATTGTCCTTATAGCATAAAAAATCCATCATTCATAGCATTTTATCATTCTTTTATTTATAAAACTCTCTTTTGATCATAGACATTGCTTTCATAAATATTTATTTAGAGTCAAAGCTTTCAAGTCAAACTTTATTGAAAATATAGTAAAACTAGGTGGGTTCAAATCACTTCAAATTTCAAACATGTATGTAAATAAATATGCATAAATAATTTGATATCCATTAACTAAAAATCATGTTTTAAACAATCCAACATTAATTTCAAGCACCTTTAATGAGATAAATAGAGAAAATACTTGCAAACCATTAATTCATACATATGAAATCATTTTGCATCAAAAAAGACCAATAATCATTAGTTTAACCATGATTTATGCTATTAAGTAGAAATAAGAATTACCCATAAGAAAATCTTATTTGAAATAAAGAGATTTAGTTGAAAGAGTTTTGGACTACATGGTGAAAAAACTCAAGGATAATTTATTTCATGAACCTTAAATTGCCTAGAAGCATTGCCTATCACCTTACCATGTTGCATCAAGACACAACCAAGACCGATCTTTGAGGCATCACAATACACAACAAAACTATCGGACCCTTCTAGTAAGGTCAAAAGAGGAGCGATAGAAAGACGATCCTTCAACTATTGGAAACTCTTCTCATAAGCTTCCGACAATTGGAACTTCACTTTCTTTTGGGTCAACTTAGTCAAAGGTGATGAAATAGAGGAAAACCCTTCCACAAACCTTCTATAATATCCGTCTAGGGTCAAGAAACTTTTAATATCCAATGGAGATAATGGTCTAGGCTAATTCCTCACCGCTTTCATTTTCCTTGGATCTACCTTAATCCCATCAGACACCACATGACCGAGGAATGCAACCTCTCTTTGCCAAAACTTGCACTTATTGAACTTAGCAAATAATTGCTTGTCCCTTAAAGTTTGTAACACAAACCTCAAATGATTGGCATGCTCCTCTCCATTCCGAGAGTAAACCAAAATGTCATGAATAAACACGATTCCAAACATGTCCAAATATTGCTTGAATACCCTATTTATCAAGTCCATGAATATTGTGGGGGCATTGTCAATCTGAATGACATAACTAAGAATTCATAATGGCCATACATTATTCTAAATGCCATCTTGGGAATATCACACTCCCTCACCCTTAGTTGGTGATAACCGAAATAAAGATCAATCTTAGAGAAATAACTTGCCCCTTGTAATTGGTCAAACAAATAATCTATCCTTGAAATTGTATATTTATTCTTTATGGTCACTTTGTTCAATTATCGGTAGTCGATAAACATACGAAGCGAACCATCATTTTTTTCTAACAAACAAAATAGGAGCACCCCATGGGGATATACTTGGTCTAATGAAACATTTGTCTAACAAGTCTTTCAATTGATCCTTTAACTCTTTAGTTCCACCGGAGCCATTTGGTAAGGAGGAATTAAAATAGGTTGAGTATCGAGAAGAAGGTCTATGCCAAAGTTAATTTCCATTTCAGGAGGAACACCGGATAGATCATCGAAAAACACATCCAGAAACTCATTAACAATAAGAATTGACTCTAGAGTAGGGGCTTCATAATTTGTATCCCTCACCCTCACAAAATGGTAGTTGCAACCCTTGAAAATTATTTTCTGAGCTTTTAGGCACAAGATGAATTGAGCTTTTAAAACAGGAATTACTACTCTTCCATTCTAGGACCGGTTCATTAGAGAATTAAAAATTAACCACTCGGGTTCTACAATCAATAGAAGCATAACATGCATATAGTTAATCCATACAAAAAATAACATCAAAATCGGATATATCAAGCTCAACTAGATTACATAAGATAACTTTATGAAAAAACAAAACCAAAAAATTTCTATAGACTCTTTTAGCCATAACCGACGCACTTACGAGAGAATAAACGGAAAATGGCTCCAATAATATTTTGGGGCTAACATCAAATCTCATGGCCACATAAGGGGTAACAAAAGACAAATTTGCACCCTGATCAAGTAAGGCATAATCATCATAGTAAAAGACCCATAACATACCGATAACAACATCGGGTGTCTCATCCACCTCTTTCCTAACATAGAGATAATAGAACTAATTGTTGCCATGACCACCATTTCATTGAACTTGGGCACCTTGTTGCACTTGACCTCCATGAGTAACTTGTCCTTAAGGATGACCATATTTGACCCTACACTCCTTAGCATTATGACCCAGCTTGCCACATCGATACACATATTCAAACAAAATAGACACTCTCTCTTATGGTTCTTCCACATTTCTTGCATGCGGGGTAACTTAGACAATTGGGGAACCTCCTTGAGGCTTAGGGTTGGTCACCCTATCCTTGTTAGACCTTGGTTTAGTAATATTTAAATAACCTTGAATAGAATACCTTTGGAAAAAATGAGGATGCCCACCACTTCTGGACCTAGCATGAGAGAAATCACCACCGTCCCTGCCCTCTTGGACTCCCTAGTTTTCTCCTTTAGCTTCTCATCCTCTATTTGCTCTGCATGGGTCATAAGTCTAGAGATGTCCATTTCCTGAATTAATATAGCTATCTTGTATTCCTTAGAAACCAAATCCGACACACCCGACACAAACTTGCTCATACGAGCTCTTGGGTCGGCAATCATGAATAGAGCATACTTTGACAATTGGGTGAACTTGAGGGCATACTCCCTCACACTCATCCTTCCTTTCTTAAGATTAATGAACTTTTGTATCTTGGACTTCCTTAACTCCAATGGAAAAAAGCAATCAATAAACACTCCTTTGAATTCTTCCTAAGTCATCGGACCCACCTCTCTAGGCCTCTCACTCTTCCATTGGTCAAACCAAATTCGAGCAACACCCTTCAATTGATATGTAGCCAACTCTGCCCTTTCAAGCAGGCTAACCACTATTATCTCAACAATCTTATGAATACCCTCAACAAACTCTTGCGGATCCTCATCCACCTTAGAACCCCAAAACTCTTGAGGATTCATCCTCATGAAGTCATGGACCCTTTTCATCATCGTACCCACATTTGGGTTCACGAGAGCTACCATGTCACGATTCACTTGGGTGTCATCATGGCCTGAGAAATTACTTGAAAGGCCGCTCAGAACTCGGCATTAGTCACTTAGTCATTCAAGGGACCATTCAGATCTTGTTCTCCTCTTCAACAACGTTTTTTCAAATGGGGTATCTTCATGGAGGCATTTTCTAAAAATCGTAAAGAACAAGCGTTGGAAGGGAAAGCCTTAAAGTACTACTTTATCACATAATATAGATAATAAAAGAAGTGAGATTTTCTTATGACACCTCATAGACTCCTATTCATAGATGTGGCGAGCTTCACACCAATGAACAATACTCTACTTGATGTGGCATGTTAGACTCTCTAGGACACTCCTAAACCTTGTGGTCTGATACCAAATTTATTATGAATCGAGCCTAGAGCCAAGATATGACACGATGATCGGGAACCCAAAGGATCCCAACTAATCTATCTTAGCATATATTGCATACATAAGGTAAATGAACATAATAAGATAAGAAGAAGAACCAAATCGCTCATAGAAGTCAAAGGGAAAGTAAACTCAACTCAAATTTCCAACATGGACTACATCATCTTTCAATGTCTAAATATGCCTCTATACTAGACTTGATGGAGGCTTAGGAAAAGCTCCTAGCACAATCTAATCATAAAGGAATAAAAAGTAACATATGAAAGAAAGTCTCGTCCTCGATGAATAAGGATTCACCAATAACAATTCAAGAATGCCAAGTCAACTCTAGCCATGAATATGAGGAGCGTGAGTATCGTTCGTCCCTACATTATGAGATAATGTAGGAAAAATATGCTTTAGTACATAGAAGGTACTAAGTATATGAGATATGCATGAACAAGTAATAGAACGTGAGCAATATTATATAGGATGCATGACCATTCATAAATGAGCATGAATAAGGCTTAAAAGCATTTGTAAACACATTAAAACTTATGGTCAATGCATCATAAAACTTCATAGTAAAACTTACATCTTTGCATGCAACTTGTGTGGGATAAAGCCTTTAACCGACATCTAAGAACATGTGATCTATAACATCAAATCCGATGTAACTCCCACAGTGAGAAGAGAGAGGCTACTTGCCAAGATAGACTTCGTGAGAACAAATTTAACATCATGAGATATATATGGATCCACTACCTAAGCCACAACGCAACCTACGGTGGTAATGTAATTTGGGATTTTAGGTTGCTACTATAATTCCCTTGGGTAACTAACTGAGTAATCAGACCGAACTCCACATAAAAATACTCTCGGTTCTTAGTCAATATCCCAACAGAATTCATTAAAACATCATAATTATCATTTTCATAAAAATAATCATTAGAGTAGCTTATTAAATTTAGTGATTCATAGGAATCCATAAACATTGGTGAGAATTATCCTTATCATTATCTAAACATGATTGTGTAAGAATTGTACTTATCAAACCAAAATAACTTTCTTGTATCATCATTGATCATCATTATAACTTTCGTCATTCAAACATAAATCACAACTCTTTCATAAAAACGTTTTTTTGAAAATCATTGAACTTCATAATCATAATTCATGTAAATCATCATTAAAGTAACTTCATGCATGGGCATTCATAAATAAACTTGAAATCAAGTAATTAATATAAAATCATGCTTATAATGATCAAATGTAACTGAAACAACCTAATGCAATTCATCAAAACTAGGATTAGAAAGTAATTGACATCTAAGAGATCTTTTGAGGAAACCTTGGGACTCTATGGGTGAAAGGAACCCACGGATCAATCCTCACATACTTTGATGAAATAAACTCAGAAATTGATGAAGAAACTGATTGATCTTGAAACCTTAGGTTGGAATTGTAGGAGGAACTTGAGAAAATTGCTTAGTCTTGCCTTAGAGAATTTGTGAGAATGAAAATATGAGGGGAATTTGAAGGGTTGGGTAGTTATAGGCTTGAACTTGGCCCAAAAGATGACTAGATTCATTGGACCAAACTTGGGAAAAGTCCTTTATACCTTCATTAAATTCGGAACTGGGTCCTATGAATTGACTCCTACGAATCATAATGTCTTACTATTCATCATGTTGAGTCGTCCTATAGGTCTAAGAAAACCTTGAGATTCTAATTCTCTGAAGTTGCATCTACGAGTCATTTCTATGACTTTTCAACTAGCCTGTCGTAGACCCTTGTCATTCTGCAGGTTTGAAAACCTACAAATTTTCCTGTCTCTGAAGTTTCACTACAAGGGCCCTTATACGAGTCGTAATCCTATCTATGACTCATCAACCTGACTCCTAGACTTCCCCCTTTATTTAATTCCATCTTCCACCTTAATGCCACTGCTACAAGTCAGTATTACGACTCGTGAAAGCACCTATGACTCGTAGGTTGAGTGATACACTTGAGGTTGGTTCCATTTTTTGAGAATTTTCCTTTTATTCCAACTTTTTGACTTCTGGGGTCTTATAGAATCTAAGTTGTCAACCAAGAATGACTATTCATCTTCTCTTACCAATTTGAAAATATTTTCAACTCTTTTCCCCAAAATCCTTATGATCAGAATGTTGTAACGACTTTGTAATGTAAGGGAAGTGTCCATGCTATGAATATTTCATCAAGTCAAGCAACCCATTCAAGTATGAAAAGAAAACCAATCCAAAGTCTAGCCTACTCAACCAATCTTTTCATGCAATAATCATTATATAAGGAATGAAGTAAATGGAGTAGGGAGTGAGATCCTTACCTTAGATTTGACGTTCGAAAGGGAGTGATCAAGAGAGATTTTGGATGTCTGAGCGAGTCATAAAGGAGAGAATGGGAAGATACCCATCTCTCTTCCCATATAATCTGACCCTGCCATCCCGCTATAGTGGCAGGGTTATTTCTATAGCGGCATTGCAATATTAATACCATAGCCGCTATAGCAAGGTCCGACTTGGTGAGAAGGGATAAAATAATTGTGGTCCTATTTTATTTTCCTAACTTAGTTTATCGGCAAGGTTTTTTTATGCTTAAGCCTTGTGGTATGTGATACTTCCTAAGTCAAGATGGTATCATATCATTAGTTTTGAAGAACTCTCCAGTCGACTTGTGCCCACTTCTCCATGTTATCATTTGGGAAAGAATGATGGGTAAATTGATATCTATTTGTAATAACCTGAATTGTCGTTATGTAAAAAGGTATTTCATGCAAAATCAATTGGGATGACGTGGTGGAAATTTCATAAATTAGACCATTATAGACTGATATTGTCCCCCCATAGTAGGCTTAGCCTCTGCTACAGCAGTGCCGCTATCGTGGGATTTGGGTCGTTATAACGGGATTGTTAGGGCAAAAACTCCAAAGAATGATTTTTTTTATTTTACTTCTCCCCTTTAGTGGTAAAAATAGAGGGGGTCACCCTGAAAACCCTCAAAAAAACTACTTTAGGCTTGGGAATAATGGAGATAGGGGATATTAGCGAAAAAAGGGTTACAATCCACAAATTTCAGGCCTGCCCTAATGATTTGCCTTTAAAAAGTTAGAAATTCTGCTGGAATTCTTCAGCAGCTGCTTGACGCTCAGGTAGGCTAGGTTTCTTAACTGAATAGTTATAAACATGTTCTCACTGTGTAATTTATTGTAGATTGATGGGAGATTTTATGTCTAGGCCTTTGGGCACAGAGTCTGGATAGATAAATGTGTTGTTATTATTGCTAAAGGGCAAGAATGTTATATGTGGGTTACAATTATTCTGGTATTTACAGTGATCATCTAGTTCTGGATTGTTAACCTTAATTCTTCTTATTAAAATGATTGATGGTTATTGTAAGGTTATGTATAAGTAAATTGTTGGATTATAGTGAGATCCTGAGACTGGTGGTAATCAAGGGGAATAGAATGAACATGAACAAGAATGTTCAATTCATGGGATTAGGGAGGTAATTCTTAGAAATGAATGGGTACTTATAAGGTGGGGGGTCTAGTATTGGTTATTGATGGATATATTTGTATATGTGTATATGTGTCATGTTGACAGTTCCATGTGAAGTACTTGTGTAATGCATATTCAGGAAATAAAGGGGAATGTGAATGACTTTATGTTGATACTCATGCAATGAATCTGTTTGATTTACTTGTGGCTTCAAATGTGGTTGTTGCAGTGTAGTTTGTGATTGTGACATGTGATTTCCTGTCGATCGGGTGCCATGCCAACATAACTAGATTAGATACCACGCTTGTACATTTGGAACAAGTGCCACACTAGTATAGTTGGATTGGGTACCTCGCTGACACACTAATTATTTAGATGTAGGGGTTCCATGAGAGGACCATTAGTTGGCTGTTGTATTGTGATTGACCATGCTCATGTTTGAGAATATATTGTCTTTTTTAATACGTTGTAAGTCTTGCAACGGTTCACTAAAATGGTCTAGAGCCAGGGTGTTGGCATGAGAGCTTGAGTAAGAGTAGTAGAATGGCTCTACAGAGTTAATGGGGGTGTGTATTCGGGAACGCCTCTATGTGATAGAAGGGCTAAGCTATGATATGATACAGTGTTAGGCTTGGGGAGCCTTAGAGGGCTAAAATCAAGTGTACTAGTTATGATTAGTGTAAACAGGATGGTAGAGAGTGTGGATAAATATTTGGGTTATGTTTTTTTCTTATGGCATGTCTTCTTCTGGTTTATTACTTTATATTTTACGGTGGATGTCAGGTTGACCGATGATTCCTAGAAGTATGTGTTGTTTGTACTGGCACTACTATTTCCAAAAGTTAGTCTATTACTCGCTACACTCACCTCCCCCTCCCCCCACTTCCTCTCTCTTCCATTTTTTTCTTGGATCTTGTCCACCATTTTAAATTTTAGTTTTCTTCAACTTAAGACAAAAAAAAGGGAGAAAAAAGGAGAAAAATAACAATGACACTTATATAGAAATAATTAGTTTGATGGAAGATGATTCAATTAAGCAACTATATATGTATACTGCATTTTTCTTTTGTGTGTACCGAAAATTTAAAATAAAAGAATAAAAATAGCCTTTTCTCCTATTTCAACCCCTATCATGATAATAATAAAACTAAAAGAATATGAACATGTAAGTTTATTTTATGTTTGAGTCTCTGATATCCTAATTAAGAATACGAGATTAAAAAGGAAATGAACAAGACAATTGTATAATTGATAGGAAAAAAATTATTAATAAAAAATAAAAAAAAAAATCATAAATGGACAATTAGATGAGGACGAGTTGGATCCTCAATTATGAATTCGGTTATAATAAAGTTGGGGCTGATTTAAAATAGGCCAAAAAGAAGATATCATGAAATTAATATTTTTTTAATATTATTTTCAAATGTACCAGGTCAAAATATGAATCATATGTGATTTTTATTATTTATTTGAGAAAAGGTTAATTTTTTTTAATAAATGGACCTTACCCAAGGATCTCACCCCTCGTGGCGGTCAGGAGCTGAGTCATACACCCCAAGCCTTATCATTAAAAAACAGAAAAATACAAGGAAGCGGACATAAACCTAACCTCCGATCCTATGATGGTTCATAAGTGGACCGTCCTACTAAGGGCAGTCGACTCATCTTCGATACTAGCAAATGAAACTTATAAACTATGCACCTAAAAGAGAGGACTCCTTTCGATACAAAGAGACTAGGAAAGCATAAATAAGGGAGACTCTCCCTTTACATCATAAAGGAAAAATCTAAATAAAAAATCAGGGGTGAATCTCATAAAGGCTATAATTACATACAAGAATAGTCAGAATGAGAATCACCAAGTAACCCAAAAAAAATCGTATGAGAACTGCATACGCTGCAACTGTGTGTTCAATCCAAGAATCCAACACAAATAGGAGATCATGGAGGCTTCTTAATCCATTTGGTCTTCCTCCGTCTAAAACTAGCTAGGTCGACTCTATCTACCATGTAGTATCCTCGAGCACCATGTAGTAGCTGCTGGAGAGTAGTGTAGTGACCCGGAGTGGTGATGGTGTGACTATGCTTGGAAAGAGCATCCGCAGTGTAGTTAGCTTCCCTGTAGATGTGCCTGGAAGAAAAGAAGTGAAATAATTTAGAGATATCAACAAGGTCATGAGTTACCTAGTGAAGAGTCCATGGAGGTTTATTCTGTTGATTAATCCATTTAGTGAGCAACTCTGAGTCAACTTCTAGAATAACATGTTGGAAGCCCTGCTAAATACACCATCTTAGTTCATAAATGGCCGCCTCTAGTTCTGCTTGATTTTTGGTTCCTTCCCCTGGTGGTATGGCATAAGAGAATATGAATTTACCAATATGGTCTCTTAATATGCCTCCTCCTCCAATGACCCTGAGATTACCCAAAGCGCTACCATCAGTATTTAGCTTAACAAAACCAAGTTTTGGCTTAATCCACAAGACTTGGGTAATTTTCATCTCATGAGTACACTTATCAATTCAAGAAATAGTGTGAGTCCAGTTTGAAGGCCAATGAATATAGGGAAAAGCAACTCTAAGAAAATTAGAGATATCCTTGAACACTGAAAATTTTACTCTAGCCAAGTTGGAGCTCTTTCCCCCGTATTTGCTTGCGCACCTATTCTTTCATAAATTCCAACATATAAATATTGGGATAGAGTGAAGGATAAGTTTGTGAGCTTCTGTATGATACTTGGATAGCCACCAACCCATAATAAGAGGGTTGAGGTGTATGGTTTCGTGCCTTATGGCAAGAGGATCTGAGAAGTAGTGCCAAATGTTTCTAACAAAATGCCCCGTGCTGAAAATATGTTCAATGGTGTCCCGACCTAGACTGTGGCAACAATAACAAGAAGTGGAATCATGGTCGAATGTGGTGATTTTTTCCGCCTTTTGCAGCTTGCCTCTAAAAGCTCCCCACGACAAAAAAAAGCATTTAAAGGGGATGTTTTTGTGCCAAGTGTAGTGATCGGAAAGAGTCTTGGTCCTGTGATTCCTCACAAGCTTCCATGCCAAAGAACAAGTGAAGTTTCCATTGGTATTCAGCTTCCAAATGGGCTGATCCAGTGTGTTTTCTTGAAGCTGAATTCTAGTAGAAACTATAAGAGGAATGAGCTGAGCTGGAGCAAACTGATTAATCATATCGATGTTCCACTGCCCATCTATAAGAAAATCAACCAATCACGCATTATTTTCTCTTCCCAACTCCTGTCTATAGTTAGCTAAGGGGCTAATTCCTAGACAATCATCCCACCAAAAATAATAGGAACTCGAGAGTAGCCTCCATTGAATATTAGGTTCAACAATGTGTTTGTTGTGCATCATGTGTTTCCACATAAGAGACTGTCCAGTATGAAATTTTTTGATGATGGGATTGGCTCTCTAACAGTATTTGGCTCAAAGAAAATCACCCCATAAAGTCGGTTTAGCACTAAAGATCCACCATTGCTTGACCTAGAGAGATTTGTACACATTTGTAATTTGCGTCATCCCAATACCATCTTCATCAAAAAGGTAGCAAAGATTTTTCCATGAAGATCAGTGATACTTTTTCTTGTTATCCTTCCAACCCCCCCAAAAAATCAGCAGTAGTTCTCTCAATCTGTTTAAGAATAGTGCTGGGGGGAGTAATAGATGATAGAAGATGAATAGGGAGCGACTGAAGAATATATCACACAAGTGTAGCTTACCACCATAACGGAGGATTTTAGAATGCCACCCTCTAATTCTGCTAACAACCTTTGAGACTATGTCTGTGTAATACATGACTCTCTGTCGGCCAATGTAAAGAGGGCATCCTAAGTAAGTAATGGGACTATGCTTCTGAGTGAAACCTGTGACCTGTTTGACCATATTCACATTGTCTTGGAGTGCATTAGAAATCATCATGAAGTGTCTCTTGTTCTTGTTTATAAGCTGCCCCGAAGTCTATTCATATAGAGTCAAGGTCTTTATGATAATCTAAAGAATTTCCTTTCTACTGGAGGAGAAGATAATAATGTCATCCGCAAAGCTCAGGTGATTAATCTATGGGCCTCTTTCCTTCATATAAAAACCATGCTAGAAATGATAATTATAAAGACTCTTTAGCATCCGGGATAGCAATTCCGCACCCTAAAATAAATAGGGCAGGGGCAAGTGGATCACCCTGTTTGAGCCCTCTGGTCGAGTGAAAAAATTCATGTCTAGACCCATTAACAATGAAGGAGTATTAATTATTAGCCATGGTTTGCAAAATCATATCAATGATGGTCTTACCGAATCCCATTTTTCTCAGTACTAGACAAGTATAGGACCACGAAACTCTATCGTATGCTTTAGCCATATCTAACTTGATAACCATATTCTCACCAATAACAGGCTTCCTGATATCATGAATAATCTCTTATGCTAGCATGATATTTTCTGAGATGCTTCTTTCTTTACAAACCCCGATTGATTAGGAGAAATAAGACCAGGAAAAATAGGAGCAAGCCTGAGGCAAATAAGCTTTGATATGATCTTTCTGGTGAAAAAAAAGGTTAAAATTTGACCAATCAAATTAGACAATATAATAAAAAAATATTTAATGATCTTACTTTAGGGAATGTGTTAAAAATAAGGGAAAATGTGAGTATAAGAGTTAATATCAAAGGTATTTTGAGCCAAAAGATTAATGTCATGAATATTTGGAGGCCGAAAATTGAATGAACGATAATTTTATACCAATTCAAATAGTTGAGAAACATTTTAGTTCCTTATCTGTTTTATTTATTAATCCCCTAATCCACCCCACCCCACCCCCCAAAAAAAAATAATTCATAACGTATTCTTCAGTCTCCCCCATTGACCCTTAACCGAATGAAGAATTCTTTTTTCTTATTCTAATCTAAACCCACCTATTTTTGTACTTTGCTGCGATAATTATTGTTTTTAAAGAGTTGCAAGCCTTTTTCACTAATTATCACAGATGTTTCAAACACTTTAGAGGCGTAAAGCCAAATATGAAACATGTGTCTTAAATTTTTGAGTGATAATAATATTTTTATTTATTTAAAGTTTATTTTTAATTTTTTTAATATGCAAAGTTATTAATATATTTAATATGAAAAAAATTAAAATACAAAATTTATTTTTTCAGTTTATTTTTAATTTTTTTTTTTTTATAAATATATTAATTTTTTTGTTTTAACTTATTTGTCTACTTTTAATTTGACATGAAGTTTAAAATTTAATATAAAAGATTAAAAAAACTTTTAGAATCTTGTAGCATGAAATAAAAATTGAAGAGGACAGTACATTTTTTCTTAAAAAAGAAAAGAAAGAATACCTATAATAATGTTATTATTGGTAAAAAATAAATAAACGAGACCCTTCAAATTCAGGGCGTCTGTCTAGAAGGGGAACCAGCGGTGGTGTCTTGGCGAAGCACACATGCTGAGATACGTACTGGGCAGAAGACAACCATGGACGGGATTTGCAAACTTTCCAGCATCCCATTTCTGGGTTCTGTTTTGGCACTTCCAATTCTCATCCCAATCCCTCCAGTTGTCCAAAGACCAATACACGAATTTGGAAATTTCATCATTCAATTCTTCTGCATTCGCCAATGTGCTTCAGAATTGCATAAAGAACAGGGATTTCATCGTTGGAAAGGCACTCCAGTGCGACATTTTAAAGAGAGGCGGATGTTTAGACCTATTTGGGCAGAACATTTTGCTCAACCTATATGTCAAGTCTGAGTTATTACATGATGCAGTTCAGCTGTTCGACGAAATGTCTACAAGAAACGTGGTTTCATTTGTTACATTACTTCAGGGTCATTTGCAGGCAGAGCAATACATTACAGCTGTTGAATTGTTTGTTAGATTGCATAGAGAAGGTCATGAGCTGAACCCATTTGTATTCACAACAATCTTGAAAGTGCTTGTGGCTATGGATGAAGCACAGATGGGTTGGATCATTCATGCATGTATTTTTAAGCTTGGACACGACTCTAATCCTTTTGTCAGCACTTCCCTCATTGATGCTTACTCTGTTTCTGGACTTGTTGATTTTTCCAGGGACGTTTTTGATGGCATTATTGACAAGGACTTGGTTTCTTGGACAGGGATGGTTACTTGCTATGCAGAAAATGATAACTTTGAAGAAGCACTAGGATGCTTCTCCCAAATGAGGCTGGCAGGTTGGATGCCAAACAACTACACATTCACGAGTGTCATAAAGGCTTGCCTTGGTCTACAGGCCATTGATGTGGGCAAGAGTGTTCATGGGTGTGTACTAAAAAATAGGTACGAGATGGATCCTTCAGTTGGTATTTCATTGCTTGACCTATATTGTAAATCTGGAGATTTGAACGACGCTGCGTGTGTGTTTCAAGAGATTCCTGAGCGTGATGTAGTTCATTGGAGTTTTATTATAGCACGATATTCACAGAGTGAGCGCTGTGATGAGGCACTGGAGTTCTTTTCCCAAATGAGGAAAGCATTAGTTGTTCCAAACCAGTTTACTTTTGCTAGTGTGCTACAGGCGTGTGCATCTGTGGAGGCTTTAGACCTTGGGATGCAAATCCACTGCTACGTGACAAAGTTTGGTCTTGATTCAGATGTGTTTCTTACAAATGCCCTCATGGATGTGTATGCTAAGTGTGGAAAGGTGGAAAATACAGTAGACATGTTTCTGGAGACAGAAAACATAAATGATGTATCATGGAACACTATTATTGTTGGCCATGTACAATGTGGAGATGGAGAGAAGGCGCTAGCTCTGTTTATTGATATGCATGAAGCTCAAGTGCGAGCTTCATCAGTGACATACTCGTCCCTGCTGCGTGCTTGTGCAACCCTGGCTGCATTGGAGCCAGGTCTTCAAATTCACTCTTTTACTATAAAAACCATTTACGATCAAGATCTTGCAGTTGGAAATGCTTTAGTGGATATGTATGCAAAATGTGGGAGTATTAAGGATGCTCGTTTGGTGTTTGAAACAATGATTGAGCGTGATGTTGTTTCATGGAATGCTATGGTTTCAGCATATTCCATGCATGGTCTTGGGAATGAAGCTCTCAGTATCTTTGAGAGAATGCGCAGAACACATGTCAAGCCTAATCAATTAACATTTCTTGGTGTTCTTTCAGCATGTAGCAATTCAGGATCTTTGAATCAAGGATATGCCTATCTCTCTTTGATGCTGGATGATTATGGTATTGAACCTTGCGTTGAACACTATACATGCATGGTATCACTTTTGGGGCGCTTAGGTCACCTTGATAAGGCTCTTCAGTTGGTCAAAGACATCCCATTTGAGCCAAGTGTCATGGTATGGCGTGCTTTGCTTGGTGCCTGTGTTCTTCATAATGAAGTTGAGCTTGGGAAAACAGCTGCTCAGCATGTGCTTGAATTGGAACCACAAGATGAAGCGACTTATGTGTTATTATCAAATATGTATGCCACTTCGAAAAGGTGGAATAATGTAGCTTTCGTTCGGAAAACTATGAAGAAAAAACGACTAAAGAAGGAACCAGGACTTAGTTGGGTTGAAAACCAGGGCAGTGTTCATTATTTCTCTGTTGGTGATGCTTCACATCCTGATATCAAACTTATACACGGAATGTTGGAATGGTTTAACTTGAAAAGTAAGGGGGGAGGTTACGTTCCTAATTCTGACGTTGTTCTACTTGATGTCGACGATGATGAAAAAATACGCCTCTTGTGGTTACATAGTGAGAGATTAGCTTTAGGCTTTGCTTTAATAAGAACGCCGCCTGGAAGTCCAATTCGGATTATTAAAAATCTACGAATATGTTTGGACTGTCATGCAGCAATCAAGTTTATATCAACACTTGTGCAGCGAGAAATTGTTATAAGAGATATAAATAGGTTTCACCACTTCCAAAATGGAGCTTGTTCATGTGGTGATTACTGGTAATATGCCTAAGCTCCTAGGCTGTCTATGTATCCATCTATATGAAACTTCCCTATTTGGCCTCTGAAGGACTGATGCTGAAGTTGCTCCATCATTGGTCCTCTGTGTGTTCCCATTCGCTTACTCTGGACGTGAAACCTGTGCAGAAAAAGATGACAGTAGTCCAATCATTTATAACGGAGGTGTTCCTTAGTAGTAGCCTCCTGATTAGACAAATATTAATCATTCAAACCTTTTTATGCTGCTTCTACACTACATGAAATCTTAAAAGTACGTGTGTAACTTAAATAATGTTCTTCCAAATTTTTAGAAAGGTTTAAATTGTATCATTCCAACTTGGTGGAAATATTTAAATTTTTAGATACAACATAAATATGATTAAAAAAATCTTGCATTAAAACGAGACAACGATAGAAACTTATCCTTCTGTTTATATTTTGCATTTAAAAGAAAGAGCAAGAATGTTTAAAATTTTTAAACAGAGGGAAATTAAGGTGCCTTTCGGTATTGGGATAATGAGATGCATTAATTTGATTGCATAACTGTGATATGCTTAAAAAGAGGGGAGAGGTTGGGTTATGTTGCGCAAGTTGAGTACCCATTGTTCGACTCAACTTAACACAACTCATTTTGACCCAATCAAACATTGGATGGGTTGGGTCAGACCCAATAATTAATTTGACTGTTTTTGACCCACCTGAATTTGACTCACATTTGCCACCCCTAAAAAAGAACAAGATATACATCATATGACTCACCAACTAGCATTTTTAATAAAAAGGAAGCTTTTACCATGTTTGTGACTGGAAAACGACCACCCACTACCCAGGGTGGGTGAAGGAGTCTAATCCCGTCTCCCATAGACTAGCAATGAAACCATATTTTGCTCTCTCAAAACTTTCAACTTCCTTTACCCAACAGCAACCCCACCACTCAGTATTGATAAAGGAAAAACTAGATGACTTCAACATAAGAAACAATTGTAAAGATCTTTATCAAGAGAAACAACTAGAAAGATGCACAAAGCCATCCAAGACTGCCAGGGTAATATCATGGAAAAGGACTGTTGCTCTAGACAATAAAGAAGAATAAATGGATACTTGTTCACATTTTCGTACCAATATCTTTGCAAATTCAATAGTCATGCTCTACCGGAATACCATATAAAACTAGTACAGCTCTAGGTAGAGAAAGTCACCACCCCCATGTCACCAAAGCCCTGATGCTTAACTGAAAATATTGAAGCACAAAAGAATCACTCAATAACTACAATAAATTCTGCCATAGCCCTCCTGCAAGTAGCTGCCAAAATGGGAAATACAGGTTTCGTTGCTCTTTGTGCACATGATGCACCAAGTTGAACTCAAGGATTTCTAAGGTCTTCTTGGCTTTAATATATTAGTGTCAAGCCTGTTTTCACAAAGACCTAAAATGGCATTGCCTTGACAACAATTAAACCCCTCCCTGCAAACACTGACCAACTTCAAATTTTCTTTTTAATCTTCAGTTGTAATTTATAAAGCAAAGGGCATAATTGCAATACAACTTTAAATCCATCAACAATCATGCCTCATCCCATAAAACTAACTCAGTTAGAATAAATTGATAATATCTGGTAATCTGGATAATCCCATTTGAGAATACAACTACAACAACATACCCAATGAAATTTACAAGTGAGATCTGGAGAAGATAGAATGTACGCACACCTTATCACTACCTCATGGAGGTAGAAAAGTAGTTTTTGAAAGGCCCTCGACTCAAGTGCAGCAAATCCAAATACAAAGAAGGAAATAGTGAAGAAACTATTGCAAGTAACAAGAAAACTGTGCAAAGTCCACAAGAAAGGAGCAAAAACAAAACATACTAGGATAAATTACTGAAAAAAAATAATAAACAATGATAAGTATTAAAAAAAGAACTACAATAATGCAACTAGTACAATGACAAACACCAACCAACCTAAGCAACACAACATTGCACTACCTACTAACACCAACCAACCTAAACAACACAACATTGCACTACCTACTAACCTTCTTCCCTAATACGTGCCTTCCACACCCTTCTATCTAAAGTTATGTCCTCAGTAACCTGAAACTATGTCAATATCCTGTCTTATTACCTCTCTTCAATACTTCTTCAGTCTACCTCCGTCTTTCCTCGTACCCTCTATAACCAACCTCTTGCACCTCCTCACTGGTATGCATTTCCTCTTCACACGTCCAAACCATCTCAGTCTCGCTTTACTCATCATGTCCACCACAGAGGCCACTCTAGTTCACGTGAGGTGAGTTTAAATATAGATTAATTCATATGGTGTTTTGATGTCAAACTAGTTTACCTTCCTGGCAAAATAAACCAACTATACCCTTGTCACAACTACTTTGTGGCTCCCATTCTAGGTCCCCCTCATCCTTCTTTAGTAAATCTTTGCAATGTAATTTAGCCTATGACAAATCTTATTAATTAAGTTTCACCAATTTTTAGCTAAACTGAACCTCAATTCATACACCAACAACGCTGCTAATCCACTAGTCACATACAAAATAAGAGTTATGAGACTTCATCAATAATTCGCTCACAAATAAACAAATGCCTAATGGAATAGTTAAAAGCAGATAAGGCCATATGTGAAACCAGTGCCACTCAAGCCTTAATGAGGAAACCTAACATCCAAACAACTGCATATGCAGTTCTTAGTCTGAGAATTTATGAGATCAGTAAGCTAATAGCAGCTACATATCAAAAAGTGATAAAAGACATTGCCAGAAAAGTGTGTCATGTCATAGTCAACTTTTGAAGCTGGAAATGAGAAAACATCTCATTCATCGCAGCATCAACTGTTCTCACGGTTGAGATTCCTCTCCCCCCACAAAAGCTCTCCATTCCAAAAGAAAAGGGAGGGGGGCGAGAGAACACATGAAACAACACTATATGAACAAAAAAAATTTAATTAGCAAAAAATTATATCTAGGCTAGGAAACACATTTTGATTGCCTGAAAAATAAGCAAATGAAAGCAGAACGAAGAGACTAGAAAACAAAAGCAGTGACTGACTGGTGCAACCACTTGCAAGCGAGAAAATGGAAAATTTAAGTAAGGAGAGAAACTTTTAGCCATGTAGGTGAGTGCAGTCAAGAATGGTTAGTTAGGGGAGATGGAAAGATAAGCATTTATCTCACCTAAAAGCCTTTTTCAATAATCTGTCACAAATCTGGGAAAGTTAGATACGAAGTTAGTGCCTCCCTTAAGAAGCATGTGTTCAAAAACGCCTGTCACAAATATCATATATATTCCACAAACTGGATTTCTCTCTTTCCAAGCTAACTACCTGAGTGTTTTTCAGCTGAATGAGAGTTGTGTCAGAATACAGGAGATAAAGCCTTTTTTTTTTGTTATCGGTAATTTGTAACTGTCATTAGTAAAACAGCAAAAGAGAAGGCTGGAAGAAGTTACGACCAAAAGAGAATGTCATTACAAGCAAAATGATAAGGCTTTTCCATCTATTAACTCAATGAGACGAGGAACGACGACCATAAAAGGGTACACAAATTATTCTACAACACAACCATCATTAAGCATGAGGAAGCATCTTCTTTACAAGCTATATCTACATTCCTACAGAGGAGACAGCTTAAAGTCTCTGGAGAAGAAGGCTAAAGCTGCAAAAGTGATTATCGATAAGATCGTCAACCCTAGAAGATGTAAGGTTTCTAGAAGGAAATCTTTTATAGTACAGTTTGAAGCTAGTAAGGCAGATACTATCTGAACTATGTTTTGGCTAACGACTCAACTCGAGTCTAAGATATGTGCTCTTATTTCATGTACTTCTCTAGAAGGTCATTCTTTGTTTCATCAAATGATTCACCATTTTACTTATAGTCAAATAATTCACCATTTGTTGTTTCAAATTTCCAACTACACTTAAGAAAGATTTTTAAGCTGTACGCAAATCAATACAAGAGAAGACCCCTTTTGGATAATGAATACAAAGGATCTTATTGCGGAAAGTGGAACTAAACACTGGTAAAATGAAGGTGACAGAGGACATCTAGCAGATAGAGTGCTACAGATGTATATAGTCTAAACATTTGGCACACAAATAAATACTCCAGAATATGCCAAATTCAAGAGGTAAATTCCTTTTAATTAAATACAAATTGAATCTAAGAACTGACAGACTTCTTTCAAACTTACATACTTCATTTAGACACACTACAACTTAATTTAATCAATAAAAAGTAATTTTCATGTCATTCTCATTTGTATACCAACTATTACATTTCACAATAACTAACATACTAAAGGCAGAAGGAGGACAAAAGTTAAATCTAGCTGCAAAACTAATACCACTTGAATTATCCATGTTAAGCGGCAAAAAGTAACAAAAAGGAAAGTAAACAGAAAATAAAAGCTAAACATACATTAAAACCATTAAGGCTAAACTCACGAAAACCCTTTCCGCAGCTTCAGTATGGCATTGAACATTTTTCGCCTGGAACCAACAGCATTAATCCCCATATCCTTGAGATCCTCCAGAGTCAACATGGGCAAAACCTCATCATCAACCTCGTGTATCTCAAAAACGGGAGCATATCTCCCCAGACCCAAATCAACCAACCAGTCCCTTACTCCAATGCTCTTATCCCCAGAATTCATTTCGTTATGAACTCCTCCGTTGTTGAGGTCATCGTGATGGTCTCTGCTCTCCGACACTCTAGTCCTAATTCCTCTCCGATCCCAATACTGAAGCCCCATGTGTTCCGTAGAGTTAATTGGACTGTGCTCTTTCACTGGGCTTTCCGAACCCTCCAGCTCGAATTCCCGAAACTCTTCGTTATCGTTATTATCTTCTCTGAAAAAGTTCTCTTCGTGAATTCCTCCGCCATTAGGCGTCTCGAACTTAGCTGACGAGGAATGCCAATTTGTTCTCACTCTCTTCGTGGATTTCCTCGATTTAGACTTGCGATTTCCCAAATCAAGGTTATAATTGTTGTCCTCGATGTTGCTGTCGTCATAATTATCCCCGCCACCGTTAACGAGATTAGTTAGAGGCCGGGTCTTTGATGTTTTAGCTGCCAGAGTGGGGTCCTTGTGGAAACGCCAGGTTTTGGGGCCTCGCCGGAAGTGAGTATCAGAAGGTGAGTCGCCGATCTCGCCTAATCGAACACTTGGTCGGCGCTGTCGTTTCGGAGCCAAACTGGGGCCTAAATTGTTGTTATTAACGTTGTTGGTTGGAGGGTTATCGGATGGCGGAGGTGGTGGAGCTATAGATGTCGTATTGGAGGTGGTGGCTGTAACAGCAGCAGAAGGGAGGGGAGCGGCGGTGATGGAGGCGTCGGGCGGCTGTTGCTCGGCCATGGAAGCAAGTTGAGAGTAAAAGGAGTGTGAGGGAGCGTGAGATAAGGCAAGTGATAGGACAGGAATCAGGTGGACGCGGTTGTAGTTTCTGTGTTTTAAGTTGCAGCAGTCCGATTGAGATATTGATTATCCTTCTCGGATGCTTGGAGACAAAAGATATATTGGTGTTGTATCTTAGAACAATCAACGTATATGATGGAGTCAAATCTCGAATAAGGATAGTGAGGGAGAGAACAATCAACGTATATGATGGAGTTAAATCTCGAATAAGGACAATGAGGGAGACCGGAAGGACTTTCCAGTTGTGATGGGATTGCACGAGGAATCAACTATTAATTGATTTTATTTTGTTTTGGTCATGGATGAACTGATGTGACATATTTAAAGAGAGAAGTCATGATGTATGCTATTTGCGGATTACATAGTTCTGATTGATGGGACTCGAGATGGTCTTAACACTAAGCTGTAAGAATGGAGGCAGGCCTTGGAATCTAAAGAGTTCAGGTTGAGTTGAACCAAGACAGAATACTTGCAGGGCAAGTTTAGTGACGTAATGCATGAGGTTGGCATAGAAGTGATGCTTGATACATAGAACATTCAGAGAAGAAGTTATAAGTATCTTGAATTTATTATCCAAAAAAATGGAGAGATTGAGAAAGATGTCACACATTGTAGGTGGAAAAAATGGATGCTAACATCCGGAGTCCTGTGTGATAAAAACGTTCCTCTAAAACTTAAAGGCAAGTTCTGTATAGTGGTGGTTAGACCGTCTATGTCATATGGAGCATAGTATTGGCCAGTCAAAAACTCAATGTTTAGAAAATAAAATTTGTGGAGGTGAGGATGCTGAGATGGATGTGTGGGTATACAAGGAGAGATAAGATTAGAAATGAAGATATCCGAAAAATAGGAGTGGCATCAATAGAGTACATGATGTGAGAAACGAGACTGAGATATTTTAGACATATACAAAAGAGACGCACAAATGCCCTAGTGTAAAGGTGTAAGCGGTTGTCTATGGATGATTTCAAGAGACATAGATGTAGGCCAAAAAAATATTGGGGAAGAGATGGTTAGACAAGACATGACATAACTTCAATTTTCTGAGGACAAGATCTTAAATAGGAGATTATGAAGGACACATATTAGAATAGGAGGTTAGTTAGATAGTTAAGTGTTGTCTCACTTATTCTTTTATACTATTGGGGTCATACTTGGAGTGTCAAAGTGAGCCCAAATATAGGTAACCTGTCCAACCCGCTCAAATTTTTATGGGTTGGGCTCAAGATAATTTGAATTTGGGTTAAATCTCAGCCCATTCAAACCTTAACCCATTTTAAAAGAATCTTCAATTGAACCCAATTTAATCTCCAATTTCAATCCATTTTAAACCTCTTTATTTGTATTGGTGTAAATGTATGTTGTCATATTAAAGGTATGAATTACTATATATTTTATATTTTTTAGGATTAATCTATCCATTTCTAAATTTTTAATTTTATTTTCTTGAGTTGAAATTTAAATTGTGATTATAAAAGGTAAATAATAATATGTTAAAATTATTGAGATTAAATGAGTCATGACCCAACCCGAATTTCAGTCCAATTGAGCCCAACTCATTTGATCCCAAAGTAAATTTGGGCGGGTCATGACCCAATTCAATTTTTATTTTAAACTATTTTAATATTCTCAATTTCAACTCAACCCGACCATTTAACATCCCTAGGTCATACTATTAGTTATAGTATTACTTTTGTAGTTATTTATCGTTTGAGTTTTGTTATTATCTATGGTTTCTCTTTAACACTTTGATTATGTCACGATTTAGACCGACTGAGTGGGACCCACACTACCTTAGGTGGGAGAATCAATTACTAGCTCAACTTAATCCATATAACTCATTTATAGGGCACAACTCATTAAATAAAACACTAAGAACCAGTTTTAAACAAAACAAAACCTGGAGTTCTCATAAATTCAATTGGTTATCAAAAATCATTTGCGAAAAATAAACTCCTAGAACCTGAAAGTCATAGTATCAAAACTCTAACAAAGTCTAGAATAAAGGGCTACAAACCCTAAACGATAAGTATAAAACATAAAAGTCTAAGAGTGTCTGAGTCCAAAAAGATGAACAAAGAACTAAAAAGAATCCACGCAGCCTGAACAAAATAGCTTAGCCTTGGATTCATAAGTCTCGCGGATCACAACTAAGGTCTTGAAACAACATCCTAAATATGTCTCATACTCAACAAAGAAAGAGCAAGTGCAGAATCAGTACACAAATAAGTGTACTGGTAGGATCACACGGCCAGTTCCAAGATAAAAATGTAAATAAGTAACCACAATACAGTAACATAAGTCAATACATATATCACAAGTCACAACATATATAGACTCCCAGTCACAAGTATTGAATTAACAAATGCATGAAACATGTCTCACATGATCACAATAACACATACATAGTCCTTACATGGAACCCACAAAATCTGTTAGTGTATTGACGTGGTACCCGACTCAACCATTGTTAGTAAATTGTATCGATATGGTACCCGAGCCAACCATATAGATATATGTATCGGGCGAGGTACCCTAGCTAACCAACAATCACAAACAGTATGCATAACCACAATCACAATGAACAACCACCTTGAAACCACAAATAAATAAATCAGGTTCATTCCATGAGATTATTAACATAAGTGATTTCATATTCATCCCTTATGTTTTCCCCACACTCATTGCATAAGTAAGACTATAGAGTAGTTAACATGCAAACATTACATACATTGGAAAACAAACAATCATCACCTACCTCAAATCAAGCTTGAAAACTCTAAAGAACTTGAGCTTTCCGTTTTTGTAATGTCTTTGCTTGTTCTTATCTAGAACAATAACAAAATACAACAATCAATGAATAATGACTTAAAAATACCCGAATTATACTCAGATCCTAGCCCTTGGCCAATTTCATGATCATTCTATCCAAATCAGAGCTTTTCCACTATTAACTTCAAGTTAAAATCCTCCCCTAAGGTTAACTGTCACGCTCCAAGCCTACACCATGGACGTGATCGGCACTCAAAAATTATTTATGGCCCCAAGCAAACACTTGGCATGTATGACTACTAAAAAAAAGACTAAACATACATGTGGAAGCTTCATAAAGTGAACCTTTAAACATTTAAGTAAAACTCAAAATATCTCAATCTCAATTTATGCAAAGTCTAAAAATAGCTCTTAATATAAATAGTAATAATGTTTAAAATGTCATCATAAATAAATTGAACTGACTCACTAACTTTAACTATCTATGAAGCCTCAACTAACAGAAGATAGGTTTCGAGACAAGATCTACGGCTATCTAACTATGGATCAAATAAAATTGAACTAACTACATTGGAGCCCTCCGAAAGCGAGGATGTCTCACTAACTGCTAATGGAAAGAGATCTTAGAAATGTCTATTATCGTGAGTACCTGGATCTGCATCATAAAATGATGCAGCACCAAATATCGTTAGTACATAAAATGCACGATATGTAATAAAGTTGAATGAAAATGCTAAACTAAAATAAATACTCATACTGAACGGAATACTACAAATAATTTGACTGAAAGTAAGACAATGCAAGTGTAATGAAAAACCTCAAAACTTTATAATAGAAAAATATGAAGCAATATTGAATACTGAAAATAATAGAACTTTACTTTTCTTGGAGAATTTCTCTAATCGGTAACCATCATTATGATCCTCGTGATGATAAAACATACCGCTCATGTTGCCAGAGCCATCTATTACCTTTTCAGAATAAGGGATGCAAACTCAACTCATGGATCCATTTAAAAGTCCTTATCACGGACTGAAGTGAGGAGTCGCCCGAACCAACGACACGATTCTATCCTACGCTGGCTAAGTAGTTTATTGGGTTTGAGTTTTCTAAACTCTTACACAAATCGTTGCTCAATACCACTCCAAAAATATGCAATAATGCTTATATATTACTGTGAGTAAATACTCAAAATACTTCTCTTTAAGTCTCATTGAACTTAACTCCGTCAGACTCAACTATTTCTCAAACTCATTATACTTCTCTTTTAACATAAACATACTTTGGCAATCTTAGTAAATGCATTTAAAAGTCACTCGTGTTTCTCAAACTCATTCTCAAAATAAAGTAACACATAATGCGTTTGTTTTCTCAAACTCTAAAAATCATGCATAGTACTACTCAGTAACGTAGAACTTCACAATTTAAAATAATGACCTTGGGACACTCAGGTTCCTCAAAATTCTTCTTTTACTCATAATTTAAAAATACTCTTGTAAAACTAAACAAATCAATATATAATATGAAGCAATGCAATAACTCAATCGAGGTTCATGTGGAAGTAAGCATGAACTACACTTCAAGTAAGCATGAACTACACTTCAAGGATCACAATTATATATTTAGACACAATTCCAATAAACATAATGAGAATAATCAAAACTCATTCAAAACCGTAATACAAATTAGGTTAAAACTCTATCTTGAACTCCTATAGACTGAATTTATATGTAGGGCACGAGGACGAACTTAGTTCATCGCTCCAAATAGCCTTATATACCTTAAGCGGTCCATAAATCTTAAAGAAGAATCCTAGCTTGTAGAAGAATGATCAAGAAACCCTTCCTTGAAATTCTTAGATTCGTTTGTTGAAAATCCTATGTTTTGATGGTAGATACTTGCTTGGGATACATAATTATATGTTAGAATCACTAAAAAATTATGAGAATATGCCTACCTTGATTTGTAAGGAAGATTCTTGATGGACTTGCTCAAAAATCAAGTCTTCAACCCTAGAATTGAATTCTTGATATTCATTAAAGATGGGAAGAAGATTTGATGTTAAAATCTTATAGAAATTTAATGAATTAGGTTGTAAATTATGGAGAATACTTAGCATGACTTATTAGGGTTGAAGAGAGCTTTTGGGGGCTGTGGGGGTCAACCAAGGGGTTAAAAGTGAGAAAAGAAACTCAAAATAATTTTTTTATGACATCTGAAATATTGGATATACAATCGATATATATGATATATGGGTGACATACATGATCTACAGACCCTGTAACGGCCTGTAAATGATCCACAGCTAGTGGATTGGATCCGTGGAATTTAGGCTCAAATTTTTAGTCTCTAATCTCAATCCATTAGTGGAATCCACAAACTTGTGGTTTCTTCTACGATCTGTGGTTTCAATATGTAGTTCATGAAGCAAAATTCTCAGATTGGAGCGTATGTAATAAAATGGTCATAATTCTTTACTCTGAACTAAAAATGAAGCAACTTTGTAGTGTTATAAAGAAGACTCATAGAAATTTAATTCGGTATGTAATAGGATACTTAACTCTGAATATTCTGAGAGATGTTATTGTTTGAAGTTAACCCAAGTAAAATCTTATATCAAAACTCAATCAGTAAGGAAGCTTTCAACTCAGCATTGTGCTAGTGGATTCTTGTGACCTTAATTCATCATCAAATCTACTCCCACACTAAATAATTGACCTTAACACCTATGAATAATTAAGAATCACCCGGTACGATCCTATATGCATATGAAAATTGATTCGGGTCTTAGCTTAAATTTTTTTGGATGTTACATTAACCACCATAGATTCGAGGGCCTAAGAATCATATTACAATTTAGGATAGTAATTAACTTACCTTTATCTATGAACATGATGAAAGACTGTGGTTTTTTCCCTAAGTCTCCCTTGCAGTTCCCCCAGAAGAGATACCTAAAAAATAATAGATTTTTGGACATTTTTGCACTAAAACCCAACTTATCCCGCTAAAGCGGCCCCACCCCACTATAGTAGACCTGCTATAGCGGGGCCACCAGCTATAGCGGGTTGCATGGGACATAACTCAGAACTCTCCACAGAGGTCTCCATTTCGCAACATACCTTTGAATCTTGACGTTCCAAACAAGCCCATTCACGCCAAGTCCAATGTCAGAAGTTGTACTTACCCCAATTTAATTCCAAAAAGTCCTACTAACCCTTTAATGTCTTAGACATTAGAAAATACGGTCCATACTTAGTCATCTCACCCTATTCATTTCTAGATTTTTCTAAACCTTATCTTACTCAGATTTTGTCTAAGACTAACCTAACTTGAAATTATTGAGTTACTACCCAAAAGTTATTTGGTCAAAATCTTTCCACTATTGGTTTTCCCATAACGACCGAAAGAGGTCATTACAATAGATGTCAATTTACCTATCACTCATCTCCGAGTAATCAAATAAGAAACTGGGCTAATTCATGAAGAATGTATTACCTAAATCCTTGAACAAGTGAAGGTACTCATCCTAGATGTCCTTCTCGATTTTCCAAGTGGCTTCCTCAACTAAAATATGCTTCCATTGAGCTTTTACAAATTTGATCTCTTTACTCCTCAATCTCTGGACATCCTGATCAAGAATTGCAATCGGCTCCCCTTTATACTGAAGATCCCTGTCCAATAATATTGAGTCCCACTTAATAAAGTAATCTCTATCCCTTTGGTGCCTTTTTAGCATGGACACATAAAAAACTAGACTGACCCCGGATAAGCTAGGTGGTAGAGCTAACCTATAAGCCACTGGCCCCACACAGTCAAGAACCTCAAATAGACCACTGTAATGAGGGCTAAGCTTACCCTTCTTTCTAAATCTCATGACTCCTTTCGTAGGTGACACCTTCTGTTATGACCCAACACCGTAAGCCGTGATTGGGGTCCGACATGGACCCTGTATACATACCTAAGAACCCCTAATGGGTTATGACATTTCTATATACATATAGCCCCTTCTTTTTCTTTTTTTTTGTCTCTGGAGGAGTTACCACTGATCATATCGTGAAAGGGCACGCAAGCCAACAAGGTTGCCATTTCATAATAAGATGCATCATACATCGCATAGACGCCATTGAGCAAAACATACACACAACCCACACACATATGTCTACTGACCTCTAAGAGTATTAACTATATCATAAGGTGGGACAGGTCCCCCATCGTACCCCTGAATAAATAGTTATATACATTTGAAGACAAGTACCAAAAGCTAGGCTCCGACATAATGGAGCTCTTCCTAAAATTACTGACTGGAAATCCTAAGCTGATGGGTCCCTAAAATGCGTACCTGTACCTGCGGGCATGAAACACAGCCCCTCGAAGAAAGGAGGTTAGTATGATACATGTACTGAGTATATAAAGCATAACACCGTATAAGTGATATTACAGCAGAATTAGGGATCTAGGAAACAAGTATAAAATTTAATAAATCACTGCACCTGCATCTTATAAAATGAGGGCATGTATATCATCCTCCCATACCGTACCTAGCCCGTCGTGGGACTCGGTGTTATCATATCATTGTATACGACATCATACCATTGTATACGACATTATCTCATATGTTACAAATACATCATTATGTTTTCATATGCATGCCTATATATTATATCCGGCCCATCATGGGACTCAGTGTCATAAATGTTTTATTAGGTCATCATATGCATATATGTGTCGTACCCGACCTTCTAGTGAGGAATCCGGTAAATACTCATACTATCATAATAATCATACCACCATATATTGTACCTAGCCCTTTATGGGTCTTAGTCGTACCCGACCTTTTATGGGACTCGGTGAATTCTCATATCATCATATATTGTACCCGACCCTTTATGGGACTCGTTCATACCCGACCCTTTATGAAATCATCGTACCTGACTCTTTATGGGACTCGGTGAATAATCATATCATCATATATCATACCCGACCCTTTATAGGACTCGGTCATACCCGACCCTTTATGGGACTTGGTAAAAGATGTATTAACATCATGCATGAGTAGATTAGTGAGTAACCATATGCAATTAACTCATCATCTCAGACTTGGTATAATAATCGTCATGAACTATCATTTGAGGATCAAAATGATCATCATCTCAAGTCTCCTCTAAATGCCATTAGGGGCCATATCAAATGGAGTCTCAAGAATCATAGACTTTTATTAAGATAATGCCAAACGGCTTATGAAATCAGAGACACTTATCATCACAGAGTCTTTAGAAATAGAAGCTTACGTACTCGGTCACTACTCAACATATATAAGGCTCAAGGGTAGTAGTTCAACTACTTTAGGACTTTTAGCATTTATGAGTGAACACGAGTCATGAGTTATGTCCGAAACTTATGGATAGAACTCCCTCCAAACTCATATCATATATCAATTCACTTACATTTAAGACATTCCAAAAGAAAGGAGAGATAGGCTTTATGTATACTACCCTTCATCATATAGAAGCCTTAAAAGGCAATAACTCAACTATTATAGGAGTTCTAATACCAAGAAGTGGGTAAGAATTACGAGTCATGCCTGGAGTGTTATGAATGGAATTATCCTCCCATTTCATATACAAGCCACTTATGGATAAGACATGCCAAGAGAAAAGAAGGATAGCTTCACATACTCATCATTTTCTAACGTATGGAAGGCTTGAGAAGCCCTAGTTCAATTACTATAAGAGTGATTTCATCAAGAAGTAAATAAGAACCATGAATTACGCTTGGAATTTATGATTAGATTTACCCTCAAGCTCATCTCATTCATTACTTAACTTGAAGATATGCCAAAAGAAGAGAAAGATAGATTTACATACCTCTTATTGGTTACTCGTAACCATATTCGCATCGTCGTCCTCTGAACCTATTTAACATGACAATAATACTCATATTAATAACCTTCGACTCTCCAATTCCTAAATTTTTATTCAATTATCCATAGGAACCATTTCCTTGTCCGCCTTTCTCGACTTGTTTATAAGTTAGTTAAGAAGTTAACGGAAATCGGGCAGCACCACCCCTATAACTTGCCCTATCCAAACTTCTGTTTTAACCTCCAAACCTTTGCATACATATTAACAACAACAACCATAAGCTATAAAATATTTAATTACTATAATACGACACAATACAAGTTCCAAATAACTCGCCCAAAACCACGATATCAAAATAAGGTTTTTTATCTATATTTCATCAAACCTTTAACCACATGGAATATAGGGTTATGTGGATGAAACCAGAAGCCCTCAAACCTATTTTGACCCATGTTCTATCCCTGCAACACGCAATTAAACCATCTCCAAAGACAACACCACAATCATAACAATCCTATACAACTTTAAACACTTTAACTCGGCTAGAACGACTTTGATTTTGTTTGCTTACAATGTCTAGCCTACTTATGCAATTTTTCCTACTTCCAACTTCATTTAACACAAGTAATATACTACATAACAACTTTATTAACTCCAACTCGAAAGGAGGGATCTTACCTTGCCGAAACTCAACTTTGGAAGCTCCATAACATGCTGAAAATTAGTGGGCTATTTGTTGTGCTATCCTGCTACCCCAAATAATTAATTTACGCTATTAAACACCACTATATCACCATAGGATACTTTAAATAATTAATTTACGGAGCAAAATTGGAGGACTTACCTTGCTTAGGCCAAACCCGTTGCTTCTTTTCTTTACTCTCTCACATTTTCTCTCAATTTTCCAAGTGAAAGATGGCTGAATTAGTCATCACTTTATATATATACCCTTTTTGGAGAGTGACACGTGTCATCCCCTAAGGGTAATATGTGTCAAGCCCTTAGACAGCCACGTGTCAAGCCCTTAGGCAGCTACGTCATCTCATGCAACCAATCTAAAGCTACCACGTGGCAGCCTAGGGTCCACCCCAAGTAGGTATTTCACCTACTCTGTCCAAGTAGATGCATCACCTACTTAGTCCATATAGGTGCATCACCTACTTGTTTCCAAATAGGTGCTACGCCTCTGTCCGCCTCTTTCTGGGTTCATAATCTCATCTTACTTTAAGAACCTATGTAATCCTTGCTACTTGAGCTTGACATGCAATCCAATAGCTTAAGTATGTAAGATACCCAAATTAGTAGCTTAAGTAAGTAAGTTGAGTTCCATGACTTGTTACTTGGCCTTCAACTTCTTTCAAATCCTTATGACTCTATTTCCAACCTTCACTATTATGGGGCATCACATCCTCTATTTCTTAGAGTTATTTGATAACATTGTAGATAATATGGATCGCATGGTAGCTCTAGAGAAGCTAGATAGATGTTTTCATGTACTAAAAATGAGGGGCATAATATCCTTTCCCCCTTTAGAACATTCGTCCTCGAATGTTAACTAAGCTCATAAGGTCTTGCGAGGGTTTTAGGAATTCTCTATAATAGTTGTCATAGATATTTCTCATAGTAACCCATACCACCAATTTAGGAGTTTCGATTGCCTATGGGCATAGGGAACGAGCATAGTCATTCATTTTTCATCCCTTCTTCGGCTTTCCAGGTCATCCCTTTTCTATTCTTATTTCTCCATAATACTCCCATGGAAGCCACATCCTTAGTTCGCAACCTTCTAATTTGTCGATCCATGACGGAGATAGGTTGCTTCTCACAGGATAACTCTTTATTACATGGATCTCATCTACATAAAATATTTTGGAAGGGTCACTTATACCTTTACAAAAACTTGACACATGAGGGAGTGGGTGTACCGCTCCAAAATCCGATGGTAGGTCCAACTCATAGGCAACCTTACCTATTCCATAAATGATATGATAAGTGCCAATATATCATGGGTCAAGGTTCCCCTTATTTCGAGTTTTATTATTCTCTTTCTTGGGTGACGCTTTCAAGAACACCCAATCCTCCACCTCAAACTTTATGTGTCGACGTCAGTTATCTATGTATGACTTTTGTCGACTCCAAAGTTTGCTGAGGCATGTCTGGTCCTGTTAATCGTGTTTCACTAAGAAAATTCGCTAGGTGGAAAATAGTCATCCTAGCTGTTACATCCCACATCTTTGAACTCAGAATGTTCCTTAAGTTACTTAGAAGCTAGTATGTGAGCTACTTAAGTTACGACCCTATTGAACAACTCTAAGAAGGGAGAATGGGATACCCCATGGTAGAGAAGATTGGAAATAGGGTCAAGAGAAGTCGGAAGGAGTTGGAGGCCAAGTAACGAGTCATAGGACTAGACTTATCTACGTAAACTACTAAGTTAGAAGTCGTAGTGAGTTACTTGATTACATACAAAGATTGCGTAGCAAGAATTTCATAGGCTCTTAAAGTGAGATGAGATTACGAACGAGATTACGAACCCACGAGGAAGAGGAAAATTTTTTCATGGGGCAGCCAATGGGAGGGTGACACATGGCAGCACCTAAGCAGGCAGGTGACCCACCTGCTTGGGGTCAAGTAGGTGACCCACCTGCTTGGGGGAGGTGGACCCCACTGCTATGTGGCAGCACCCTATTGGCCGCATATTGAGGTGGCCCAATAAGGGCCTGACACGTGTCACCCTTAGGGCTGACACGAGTCACCTCATATATATATATGTGTATATGACTCCTCATGTGTTCATTTATCCAAAAGCAGTCCAAAAACAGCAGCAACATAGGGAGAAAACGTGAAGGAGAAAGGCAGCCATAGCTTGGAAGCTTAAAGTTGAGTTTTCTAATTTTTTCTCCGTGAATTAATTATATACGACGTTCCTAAAATATGTGGAGGTATATATATGTATATTACGATGCCTACGGAACCATATTTCCAGTTCTTCCCTTGGAAAGAATAAGAGAAAGTTGAAAGAACAAAGAGAGAAAACGCTAGGACATAGACCCATTTTTGGAGGGGACAGTTGTAAGTAATATGGGTATAACTTCTTGTGTATAGCTTTGTTTCGGGTGATTAAATATGTTTTGGGAAGGTATTTAATAGGCATATAACTTTAGTTCAAACGTTAAAATCCATTTGTGCTTTTAGCTTCTCAAAAAAAGGTGATGAAGTGTAGAGGAGGTACTGCCCAGATTTTGGTTTTGGAAATCCTACACGGGTTGCTGTTGGTGTTTTGGGCATATCCTTTTGTACAAAATTGATGTAGGGATGATTCAAAATTTTTTTCGACCCTAAGACACATGTCTATAACTTTCATGAAGGACGTAAATCCTGTTTCCCTCCATTACCCCTTTGAAACAAAGCAACAATGTAAAATAGTAAGCTGTCCAGATTTCACATTTTGGATAGTTTTGGCAAGTTTGACAAGTCTAACGTAAGGTAAGACCTTTACTTTTAAATTGGAGTTTATGGTATGGTTATATGGTGTATTACACCCCTTGTATGCTGCTGGAAGTTTAAGAATGTCATAGAAATGCTCGAAGTTCAAAATAAACTAAATTGGAATCGCTATAGTTAAATTGTCGTCGAAGGATAGTGTTGTTCGTGTGAGGTGCTGCTGCAGGGGTTTGATGTGTTGTTTCCGGGCCAAAATATGTTCTAATGTGGGTTAGGTTGCTGCTAGTTGAATCCACACGATCCCTCGTTGCGTATAATGAAAGGCGTTACAAAATAAAGGCTAGACGCCCTATTGTGCTACCGTATTTTTGAATAAGTTGTTTGGAGTTTATGTTGTATATTGTTGGTCTGAATTGATGCAGGTTGTTGTTGTTGGTTGGCTTTAGGTCTTAGGGACCTAATTAGAAATTCGGATAGGGCATATTATAGGGGAGGTGCTGCCCGATTTTCGTTAACGCCTTAACAAACTAAAGAACTAGTTGAGGAAACGACAAAGGAAATAGATTTCATTAACATTAAGGCGTAACCTAAGATACTGGAAAGTTAAGAGTAGTTGATATTCATATTACTTTCATATTGAATAAGTTCAGAAGCTGACGAGACGAGCAGGATAAAGGGTAACTCCCAAAAGGTATGTAAAGCTTTCTCTTGGCATATTTTGGTATAAGTTCGTACAACTATTTTTCTTTCCTTTTGGCAAGTGTTGGCCTTAAGTGAACTGTGTGTGGACTGTGGGGATAATTCCATTCCCAAGATTCTAAGTACGCCTCATAACCCCTACCCACTTCTCAATATTAGAGTTCCTGTAAAGATTAAGTATTGCCTAGTAGGGCTTCTATGTGTCAGAATAGAATGTGCGGGAAGCTATCTCTCATTTCCCTAGAAATGTATTTGATACAAAAATGAGATTACAATGACATGGTGGTTCACCTAGCCCCATGAAGGGCCGGGTACGAGATATGTATGTCATGACCACCAGAAGAAAAGTACAGACCACATAGAGTTTACTCACTTTCTTTTTGGCATGTCCTAGTTGTAAGCTAAATGTGATACGAGCTCCAGGGTAATTCCATTCTTAAGTACCATTTATTTACTACTGGATGTTGAACTCTACGGTAGTTAAACTATTTCCCTGGAAACTCCTATACGTTAAAAAGGTATGAATGTACAGACTCCAAGTCTTAAAACTATTTGATAAAAAATGTTCTTATTCCATAAGTGAATTGGCCTTACTTTAGTATGCGTCTAGGGTACCTGAGATCTTAACTGATATAGCCCCGAGTGAGAGTTAGAGGGCACTTGAAACAACTACATTCCTACCCTGACCTCCAAGTGATGATTCGCTTGATGACTTCATTGAGTCTTAGATAATAATTTAAATTGTGTTTTGTTTCTCACTACTCTACTAATGTATACTGTAATACTTCTTCTCCGAGTCCCGGGCCGGCTATAAGATTCGTGCAATTCACTGCATTGTCCACCGAGCCCTTCACTACAAGGCCGGGTACGTATGTGTATATATGATGATGATGTGTTGTAATAAGGTGGCGATGGCACGTGGCCTGATACTGATACTACATATATGATTCACCGGATCCCTGGTAGGGCCGGCTATATTGAAAATTTGAGCATGCATGATTTTACTTTTCCAAGTACTGATTTCTGATTTGATATTTTATCCTCTGCTTCTCTATTTCAGATATGCTTCCAGTTGTATCATATTATGTTTTACATACTCAGTACATATGTCGTAATGACCCCCTTTCTTCGGGGGGGCTGCATTTCATGCCCGCAGGTATCGATACAGGTTTTAGGAGTCCGTCAGCTTAGGATTCCGTTCAGCTTAGTTGGAAGAGGCTCTATTATGTTGGAGCCTAGTTTTTTTGGATACGGACCAATGATGTATAAAATTGGTTTATTTATTCAGGGGTACGGCGGGGGCCCTGTCCCGCCATATGTTGTCATTTATATTTTTAGAGGTCTACAGATATGTATATTTGGGTTGTGTATGTCAGTTTGATTCAGCTGGGTCTACGTGATATATGATATATGTTATTATGTTATGGCAGCCCTGTCGGCTTGCGTGCCCTGTCATGTTATGATACAAATGAAAAGGGCTATAGGTTTATGAAAACGTTGTCGCCCAATGGGGCTCTGTTATATGATATTGTCTTATTTACAGTTCAATGTGACCACAGTTGATAGGTATGTATATGGGGGGTGCAGGTCAGACCCCAGTCACGGCCTATGGGGTTGGGTCGTGACATAAGTGGTATCAGAGCAGTTCATCCTTAGAGTGCCTGCAGACCGTGTCTAGTAGAGTCTTGGTTATCGATGTGTTGCGCGCCACATCTATAAACAGGAAGCTATAGGGCATTTAGGATGTTACCTTTCTTTCACATCTGAGATCGTGCTATAGATCTGAGTCATAGGAAAATTCCTTATACTAACCTTGGATCTTAACAGAAGGACGACAGCAACAGAAGGAAGTAATTGACGATATGGAAAGTTATGAAGCATGCAGGTAAGTAAAGTAAAGCCACAGAAGATATCCGTCGATTAAGCTATTGAAATATAAAGTTGAAACCTGAAAGGAAAGAAGACAGAAGGTGTAACAGATGCAGTTTGAAGTTGGACATATGAGGTAAGTCTAGTATTTTTATATTATTGTTGACATTAAAAGCCCTATGCGGCTATGATATGAGATGACATTGAAAGCCCTGTGCGGCTGTGATATGATATGTATATATATATGCTGGCCCTGTGAGGCATTGTTGGTATTTTCTGCGTGCAGGTTTTGGGATAAGTAAGAAATGTAGAAACTCTGCCAAAATTTTCCCAAAACAAGGAAAAGGAAATGAAGCATAGATTTTTGAGATGTCCGAGAAATTGATACCAAATACCCCTACTGTGTTTAACTAAAACTGTACGAGGTATCCTTCAGGTCGCCGACAAGGGGCACTCTTTTTACTTGAAAATTTTTATTTCGGAGGAACAAAAGCTTATTTAAGTAGTAAAGTTCAGATTACGGTATATCCAGCCGTATTTGTATTGTAGGAATATAAATAGAGGGATCAAAGTGAAGGATAGGATGTCCCGCGAATGAGTTTTACTCTTTTGAAAAAAATACCAAGCCCTCAACTCCTAATTGTAAATTAGACGAGTTGTTCATAACTCGAGGATAAACTCAAAAGGAGACCAGGTAGGTCAAGTACTAAAAGATGTACTGTGATGTTAAGAGGTTTTGATTTCTTCCAACAAGGATTGGGAAATGATTTATGATAACCGTTTATAGTTCTCCACCGACTAATTGGGGAAAGAGCTTCGAACAGAAGCACCACAAAGAGATGTCAGGAACTGAAGGCAAATACGAATTAAAAAGGGGATATGTAAGTATGAATTAAATAGTGTGATACGAGTATACAGGGATAAAGTAGAACCACTAGTCAGACGCACATAGTACGCGTTGACTAAGTTAAAGTCCTGCATTGAGAACGCAGTAAGAGCATGGGGCTTACGATACAAAAAAATGACGCGTGTACACAACGTCGCCCCAAAAATAATGGAACCCTTAAGGGACGAGGATGGAAAACTTAAGGAACAAATGATGCAACTTCTATTCGTCCCAAGAAACAAAGAGTATAGGTTGGGACAAAGCCACTACTTCAAGAAAACTTGGAATAGTTATTGTCGGAATACTAGTACTGCCTAATTAAAATTGAATGACTATAAGTACAAACAAATGAAAGTACGAGTACCCTCTAAAGGGGGAAAGTTAATGAGAAAATAGAAAAAGTAAGGTGAAGGCAATCAATATAGGAATATATCTGAGACGAACGTCTTAAATTCAATAAGGTATCTTGCCGAACCAAGTTAAAAAGGTCCGGAGGCTACCAATAGTTGGATGGAAGCCAGAATGCTGTATAAGGCAGCGATAAGAAGTTGTGATGAGACCCTGAACAACATAACCCTAGAAGGAGGCTACGTATAAAAAAAATAGTGTAACCATGAAAGGATATCAAAGAATTCAAGAGACACTACGAAGGAGAATGACAACATGCTAGACCAAAAGCCAAAACGTTGGTCATAGAGTTAGTCGCAAATGATGTTGCGATAGATAAATAACCAAAGGAAAAGGAATAGAAAGCCTCCTGTGGTAGTAAATGAGGAGAACACAAAATGAATGAAGGATAGTGGAGATAAAGGTCTACGCCGATACTGGATGCAAGATAATAGACGAAAGGACAGGGCAAAATATAAAGACTCGCGAGACAACGCTGAGGTAAATCGGGAGCTAAGTTGAGTGCCCCACCCATTATAGTAAGGATTATAATAAAACGCAACACGATGACTTCCTAGAGAGTCACCCATCCCAATATTACTCTCGTCCCAGCACGCTTAACTTCAAAATTCTGATGGAACTTAATGCGTTAGTGCTGGTGTGATCGCGCGAGATGGAGGAATCTGAACTAGTGATGGAGAAATGATATGAGATTATGTACCCAAAGTATTATAAGATACGTTAAGGTAATTATAATAAGGGCTTAAGCAAAACAAGAAGGATTAGCTAATTGCTAATTGACGACGCACTCGAATGTCACAGCTCTTCAACATAGAACTAGTTAATGAGAGGAAAACCGCAGAATGGCTATATAGGCCAGTGGGCGAGGGAATTTCGACACCACTTGGTAGCCAACTCTGAGGGAGAAAAAGCATAACCCAAAAGGTAAGGGTACCAGCGGAGGTAATGTATGAATGACAAGAAGCAGTGCCCAAGGTCGAAAATCCCACAATATGACCAGGACTACAAAACTCATTTTGCACTCCAGCGCCAGATGACTCTGGAGGGAATGTTACTTATGGAATAACGATATTAGTCCCTACTCCTTTGATGAAAGGTTACCTACTCCGCCGAGAAGTCGTAAAATTGTAGAATAAAAGAGTGGTAGGACCTTACGGAGTCCCCACAGCTATTATCCCAAGCGAAGGAGCCCAAGTTGCAACTAACTACCGAGAGGTGCAAAGATAGGTTAAGCCAAACTACCGAGATGGAATTAGTACTATGGGTGAAGTAAGACATGGCCACGATTGGACCAAAGATCTACCCCGACATCGAGTGTAGGAGGGGAGAAAAGGCAGGGTAAAACATGAGGACTAGCAAGGTAATGCTAGGATACTTGTTGTAACCTCTCATAATCTTGCAAAGGTAAAGAATGACACAAAATAATGAGAAGGCCTATACGAGGCTAAGGATTCCCAGATTATCAACATCATTACACACCTATGTTATACTCTTCAAGAGTAGGGTGCTATATGGGTTATTGCGAGAAGGATAACGAGTCAGCTCATTTGCTTCAAAGCAAGACCACATATGCAGCTGGAACTAGGTGAAGTTATATGACAAGAAAGTAGTAAGGTTCTATGAGGTTTCCTCATCTAATATCCCAGACAAAGGGACTTCAAATTATAATTAACGTCTTGAGATCAGTCCAAGAAGAGATCAGGAGCACAGATAGGTCTTAGTATCATATTTCTCCCTCGAGCTACTAAACAGACTGAGCGCACTATTAAACGCTAGAAGATATGTCATAAGCCAGGAGATTAACTTCGAAGGTAGCCGGAATGATTATCCATCACTTATCAGGTTGCCTACAATAATAATTACTACTCCAGTATTCTAATGGCCCCGGCATGATTAAGCAAGCTATTGACTAAAAGCCTAGAGTCGGCAAGAATGATATACAGATAATCGATATCAACATACAGAGTTCAAATTGATTATTGGATGCTCATAACATGGTCACCTAGAAAAGGAAAATTAGTCCAAATCATATTAGATGGTATCAAGTTGCTCGTAAAGTGGGCTAAGTGGCTGGCAAGTTGAACTTACCACCTTATTTGAAAATTATATGCCCAGTCCCTCAGATAGAAATGCTTCACAAGGATACTGACGAACCACCCAGGGTATATTCTATAAATGAGGTCCAGGAGATGGAATCCTATGAGGAAAAACCTACCTCCATCCTAGATCGACAAATTAGAGGATTGAGAACTAAAGACGTAGCCTCAGTTAAGGTGTTGTGGCAGAATAGGAATCAGGAGGAATTGACCTGGGAAGCCGAAGAGGACATGAGACACAAGTATCCATACCTATTCCCGATGTCTACAGGTAACCCTGACTCCTAAATACTTGTATATTAAAGATGTGGATAGAGAAGTATGTGGTATCATAGGAAAAAAAACCTCTCTATAATCGACATATAGTCTTAAGGGAAGTTGTAGTTAACATTCGGGGACGAATGTTCTAAAGGGGGGAAGGATGTTACACCCCACATCTTTGAACTTGGAATGTTCCTTAAGTTACTTAGAAGCTAGTATGTGAGCTACTTAAGTTACGACCCTATTGAACAACTCTAAGAAGGGAGAATGGGACACCCCGTGGTAGGGAAGATTGGAAATAGGGTCAAGAGAAGTCAGAAGGAGTTAGAGGCCAAGTAATAAGTCATAGGACTCGACTTATCTACGTAAACTACTAAGTTAAAAGTCGTACATACGTGAGTTACTTGATTACATACCAAGCTTGGGTAGCAAGAATTTCATAGGCTCTTAAAGTGAGACGAGATTACGAACGAGATTATGAACCCACGAGGAAGAGGAAAATTTTTTTGCGGGGAAGCCAATGGGAGGGTGACACATGGCAGCACCTAAGCAGGCAGGTGACCCACCTGCTTGGGGGAGGTGGACCCCACTGCCACATGGCAGCACCGCATTGGCCGCATGTTGAGGTGGCCCAATAAGGGCCTGACAGGTGTCACCCTTAAGGCTGACACATGTCACCTCATATATATATGTGTATATGACTCCTCATGTGTTCATTTATCCAAAAGCAGTCCAAAAACAACAGCAACATAGGGAGAAAATGTGAAGGAGAAAGGCAGCCATAGCTTGGAAGCTTAAAGGTGAGTTTTCTAATTTTTTCTCCGTGAATTAATTATATACGACGTTCCTAAAATACGTGGAGGTATATATATGTATATTACGATGCCTACAGAACCATATTTTCAGTTCTTCCCTTTGAAAGAATAAGAGAAAGTTGAAAGAACAAAGAGAGAAAACGCTAGGACATAGACCCATTTTTGGAGGGGACAGTTGTGAGTAATATGGGTATAACTTCTTGTGTATAGCTTCGTTTCAGGTGATTAAATATGTTTTGGAAAGGTATTTCATAGGCATATAACTTTAGTTCAAACGTTAAAATCCATTTGTGCTTTTACCTTCTCGAAAAAAGGTGATGAAGTGTAGAGGAGGTACTGCCCAAATTTTGGTTTTGGAAATCCTACACGGATTGCTGTTGGTGTTTTGGGCATACCTTTTTGTATAAAATTGATGTAGGGATGATTCGAAATTTTTTACGACCCTAAGACACATATCTATAACTTTCATGAAGTACGTAAATCCTGTTTCCCTCCATTACCCCTTCGAAACAAAGCGACAACGTAAAACAGTAAGCTGTCCAGATTTCACATTTGGGATAGTTTTGGCAAGTTTTACAAGTCTAACGTAAGGTAAGACCTTTACTTTTAAATTGGAGTTTATGGTATGGTTATATGGTGTATTACACCCCTTGTATGCTGCTGGAAGTTTAAGAATGTCATAGAAATGCTCGACGTTCGAAATAAACTAAATTGGAATCGCTATAGTTAAATTGTCGTCGAAGGATAGTGTTGTTCGTGTGAGGTGCTTCTGCAGGGGTTTGATGTGTTGTTGCAGGGCCAAAATATGTTCTAATGTGGGTTAGGGTGCTGCTAGTTGAATACACATGACCCCTCGTTGCGTATAATGAAAGGCGTTACAAAATAAAGGCTAGACGCCCTATTGTGCTACCGTATTTTTGAATAAGTTGTTTGGAGTTTATGTTGTATATTGTTGGTCTGAATTGATGCAGGTTGTTGTTGTTGGTTGACTGTAGGAGGGACCTAATTAGAAATTCGGATAGGGCATATTATAGGGGAGGTGCTGCCCAATTTTCGTTAACGTCTTAACAAACTAAAGAACTAGTCGAGAAAATGACTAAGGAAATAGATTCCATTAACATTAAGGCGTAACCTAAGATGCTGAAAAGTTAAGAGTAGTTGATATTCATATTACTTTCATATTGAATAGGTTCAGAAGATGACGAGACGAGCAGGATAAAGGGTAACTCCCAAAAGGTATGTAAAGCTTTCTCTTGGCATATTTTGGTATAAGTTCGTACAACTATTTTTCTTTCCTTTTGGCAAGTGTTGGCCTTAAGTGAACTGTGTGTGGACTGTGGGGATAATTCCATTCCCAAGATTCTAAGTATGCCTCATAACCCCTACCTACTGCTCAGTATTATAGTTCCTATGAAGATTAAGTATTGCCTAGTAGGGCTTCTACGTGTCAGAATGGAATGTGCGGGAAGCTATCTCTTATTTCCCTTGAAATGTATTTGATACAAAAATGAGATTACAATGCCATGGTGGTTCACTGAGCCCCATGAAGGGACGGGTACGAGATATGTATGTCATGACCACCAGAAGAAAAGTACTGACCACATAGAGTTTACTCACTTTCTTTTTGGCATGTCCTAGTTGTAAGCTAAATGTAATACGAGCACCAGGGTAATTTCATTCTTAAGTACCTCTAATTTACTACTGGATGTTGAACTCTACGGTAGTTAAACTATTTCCCTGGAAACTCCTATACGCTAAAGAGGTATGAATGTACAGACTCCAAGTCTTAAAATTATTTGATAAAAAATGTTTTGATTCCATAAGTGAATTGGCCTTACTTTAGTATGCGTCTAGGGTACCTGAGATCTTAACTGATATAGCCCTGAGTGAGAGTTAGAGGGCACTTGAAACAACTATATTCCTACCCTGACCTCCAAGTGATGATTTGCTTGATGACTTCATTGAGTCTTAGATAATAATTTAAATTGTGTTTTGTTTCTCACTACTCTACTCGTGTATACTGTAACACTTCTTCTCCGAGTTCCGGGCCGGCTATAAGATTCGTGCAATTCACTGCATTGTCCACCGAGCCCTTCATTAGAAAGCCGGGTACGTATGTGTATATATGATGATGATGTGTTGTAATAAGGTGGCGATGGCACGTGGCCTGATACTGATACTACATATATGATTCACCGGATCCCTGGTAGGGCCGGCTATATTGAAAATTTGAGCATGGATGATTTTACTTTTTCAGGTATTGATTTTTGATTTGATATTTTATCCCCTGCTTCTCTATTTCAGATATGCTTCCAGTTGTATCATATTATGTTTTACATACTCAGTACATATGTCGTACTGACCCCCTTTCTTAGGGGGGAGGGCTGTATTTCATGCCCGCAGGTACCGATATAGATTTTGGGAGTCCGTCAGCTTAGGATTCCGTTCAGCTCAGTTGGAAGAGGCTCCATTATGTCGTAGCCTAGTTTTTTTGGATACAGACCAATGATGTATAACATTGTTTTGTTTATTCAGGGGTACGGCGGGTGCCCTGTCCCGCCATATATTGTCATTTATATTTTTAGAGGTCTGCAGACATGTATATGTGGGTTGTGTATGTCAGTTTGATTCAGTTGGGTCTACGTGATATATGATATATGTTATTATGTTATGGCAGCCCTGTCGGCTTGCGTGCCCTGTCATGTTATGATACAAATGAAAAGGGCTACAGGTTTATGAAAACCTTGTCGCCCAATGGGGCTCTATTATATGATATTGTCTTATATACAGTTCAATGTGACCACAGTTGATAGGTATGTATATGGGGGGTCCAGGTCGGACCCCAGTCACGGCCTACGGGGTTGGGTCGTGACACTAGCTACCCCTATAGTCAGTAATGCAGGACCGCAATATACCTTCTAGCGTCGGGATAGTATGCTCGTCCTGTCCATTAGTCTGGGGGTGAAATACTGTACCAAGATTCACCTATGTTTCCAATCCCTTCTGGAATGATCTCCAAAAGTTAGCCGTAATTTAAACTTCCCTGTCTGAGATAATAGATATGGGGACTTCATGAAATCCTACTACTTCTTTGATATACAGTCTCGTATAGTCCCCAGGTGAATATATAGTCTTAACTGGAAGGAAATGGGCTGATTTGTTTCAGCCTATCCACCATAACCCCTATAACTCATACTTCCATAGAATGCGAAGTAAGCCTGTACTACAATCCACATTAATTGCTTTCCATATCCAAGTCGGGATTTTCATCTCCTATAATAGGCTACAAGGCTTCTGATGTTCAATTTTATTTAAGCTATCATACAATTTCTCTCACCCCAACTTGTAATACTCTAGGTATATTCTACTGTGCCTTTACTCAAATTTTCTTTCTAATTCTCTTACCCCATATCATATTGCAATTACTGACTTCTTATTATTTTTATCAAGTAGTCACTTGATCTCATCCTTAGAATACTAATATTCGTAGGTTGCACAACTCTTCTTGTATACTTTTGTACAAAGTGCGTTCAATTCTATTCATAGCCTTTTCTTCTCTTCACTTATTCTGCTCCACATATTTCATCGTACTGGCATGCAGTTCCAGTTTATTTTGTCATATTTGTTTCGCTTCCTTCACTTAATCTTAAGTTTTTTTATATTCTACCTTAGGAGAGACTTCTTATCCTTCCTCTTGTGCTACTTGTATGTCGCAATATTAGTAGCCAATAACTCTGTTGTCAATATTTTGACCTTTAGTCAGGTATAGCCTTGCTATCCTTTAAAATACCTTTAAGTTACTCAGTATTGTTCTCTTGTCGTATTCATTTCTTTTGTATGCACCCATTCTATGATGTCATACCATTCGAGGTCTTTACCAATAATTTCCCAGCCCTGTCTCAGATATCATCTTGGCTTCTATCTATTTATTGCTGGCTTTTAGATCTCGTTAGCTCATGCCAGTATGGGGTTTCACTTGAAGTTTAAGTATTCACATTAATATGCTGTAATGTCAGTTGATTTCATCTCATGCTTGTATTTCTCATATCCACTTCCCCCCTTTAGGGTGTATCAATGACATTGTCTATTTATTTTCAACTTTTTAGATGCATATGAGTCTTTTCCCACATATTTGGTATACTGCACCACATTTATATCTTTCTCTATACCACCTATACTTTAGGTTACCCATGTACGAAACCTTAACACAATCGGGAGGTACTTAAAAATTCTCAATATACAATACCAAATCTAGTCTAAACACTAGTACTCGAATAGTAACCTTAAGGTAGCAATGCATTCAAGCCACATTCCATTTATCCCAATCAGTAATTAGCTAGTGTTTATAATCATCTCAAATTCTCCAATTAGGAGCATTTACACTCTAATGACCCGTACTTTGAGCTTCATCATAACACTAGCCTTATCCCATTGGTATCAACTTCCAAAGCATACTATGAACTTATAGCTCATTCTCTCTTCTCTTTTTTTCTATTTCTGGGAAAATTTAGGCAGAGTTTCCTCTGTATTTCTTACTATCATAACACCTACACGCAGAAAATGCCAATAGTGCCTTACAAGGCCAACATATATATATTCAAGTCATATCACATCGTAGCCACACAAGGCACCCAATACCAATAACAGTATAAAATGTTGGACTTACCTCGTATGTCCACTGAACAGCACCTGTTACACTGCCTTGTCTACTTTTCCTTCCATTTTTAACTTTACATGTCAATCGTACTTCAATACCTCACCTGACATATATCTTTCATGCCTTTGCTTACCTGCGTGCTTTATAACTTCCAATATCATCAGTCACCTTCTTTTATTGATGTTGTCCTGTTGTTGATACCATAGGTTAGTATGAGGAATTTCATTCCCTATGAATCGGCTCTATTGCATGATCTTAGATATGAAAGAAAGGTAGCATCCTACATGTCTTGTAGCCTCTTGTTTATAGATGTGGTGCACAACACACCGATAAATAAGACTCTACTAGACACGGTTTATAGACACTCCAAAGATGAACTACTCTGATACCACTTCTGTCACGACCCAACCCCGTAGGCCGCAATTAGAGTCCGACCTGGACCCCGTGTACATACCTAAGAACCCCCAATGGTTCATGACGTTTCTATATACATATAGCCCCTTCTTTTTCTTTTTTTTTGTCTCCGAAGGAGTTACCACTGATTGTATCATGAAAGGGCACGCAAACCGACAAGGTTGCCATTTCATATTAAGATACATCATACATCGCATAAACGCCGTAGAGAAAAACATACATACAACCCACGCGCATATGTTTACAAACCTCTAAGAGTATTAACTATATCATATGGCGAGACAGAGCCCCCGCCGTATCCATGAATAAACAGTTATATACATTTGAAGATAAGTACCAAAAGCTAGGCTCCGACACAATGGAGCCTTTTCCAAAATTGCTGACTGGAAATCCTAAGATGATGGGTCCCCAAAATGCGTACTTGTACTTGTGGGCATGAAACATAACCCTCCAAAGAAAAGAGGTCAGTACGATTTATATACTGAGTATATAATGCATAACACCATATAAGTGAGATTACAACAGAATTAGGGATGCAAGAAATAAGTATAAATTTAATAAATCACCACGCATGTATCTTATAAAATAAGGGCATATATATCATCCTCCTATACCGTACTCGGCCTGCTGTGGGACTCGGTGTTATCATATCATCATATACGATATCATACCATTGTATACAACATCATCTCATATGTTACAAATACATCATTATGTTTTCATATGTATGCCTATATACTATATCCGGCCCATCATGGGACTTGGTGTCACAAATGTTTCATTAGGTCATCATATGCATATATGTGCCATACCCGTCCCTCTAGTGAGGGACTCGGTAAATAATTATACTGTCATAATACTCATACCATCATATATCGTACCTACCCTTTATGGGTCTCGATCGTACCCAACCCTTTATGGCACTCGGTGAATACCCATATCATCATATATCATACTCGACCCTTTATGAGACTCGGTCATACCCGACCCTTTATGAAATTCATCTTACTTGGCCCTTTATGGGACTCGGTAAATAATTATGTCATCATATATCATACCCGACCCTTTATGTGACTCGGTCATAGCCGACCCTTTATGGGACTCGGTGAAAGATGTATTAACATCATGCACGAGTAGATTAATGAGTAACCATATGCAATTAACTCATCATCTGAGACTCGGTATAATAATCGTCATGAAATATCATTTGAGGATCAAAATGATCATCATCTCAAGTCTCCTCTAAATGCCATTAGGGGCCATATCAAACGAAGTCTCAGGAATCATAGACTTTTATTAAAATAATGCCAAACGACTTATAAAATCAGAGACACTTATCATCACATAGTCTTTAGAAATAGGAGCTTATGTGCTCAGTCACTACTCAACATATAGAAGGTTCAAGGGTAGTTGTTCAACTACTTTAGGACTTCTAGCATTCAAGTTAGGACTTCTAGCATTTAGGAGTGAACACGAGTCATGAGTTATGTCCGAAACTTATGGATGGAACTCCCTCCAAACTCATATCATATATCAATTCACTTACATTTAAGACATTCCAAAAGAAAGGAGAGAAAGACTTTACGTATACTACCCTTCATCATATAGAAGCCTTAAAAGGTAATAACTCAACTATTATAAGAGTTCTAATACCAAGAAGTGGGTAAGAATTATGAGTCATGCCTGGAGTGTTATGAATGGAATTATCCCCCAATTTTATATACAAACCACTTATGGCTAAGACATGCCAAGAGAAAAGAATGATAAATTCACATACTCATCACTTCCTAACGTATGGAAGGCTTGAGAAGCCCTAGTTCAATTACTATAAGAGTGATTTCATCAAGAAGTAAATAAGGACCGTGAATTGCGTTGGAATTTATGAGTAGATTTACCCTCAATCTCTTATCATCCATTACTTAACTTGAAAATATGCCAAAAGAAGAGAAAGATAGATTTACATACCTCTTATTGGTTACTTGTAACCATATTCGCATCGTCGTCCTCTGAACCTATTTAACATGAAAATAATACTCATATTAATAACCTTCGACTCTCCAGTTCCTACATTTGTATTCAATTATCCATATGAACCATTTGCTTGTTCGCCTTTCTCGACTAGTTTATAAGTTAGTTAAGAAGTTAACGGAAATCGGGCAGCACCTCCCCTATAACTTGCCCTATCCAAACTTCTGTTTTAACCTCCAAAAATTTGCATCCATATTAACATCAACAACCAGAAGCTACACAATATTGAATTACTACAATACGGCACAATACAAATTCCAAACAACTCGCCCAAAATCATGATATCAAAATAAGGTTTTCTATCTATATTTCGTAAAACCTTTAACCACACAGAATGGAGGGTTATGTGGATGAAACCAAAATCCCTCACACCTCTTTTGACCCGCATTCCATCCCTGCAACACACAATTAAACCATCTCCAAAGAAAACACCACAATCAGAACAATCCTATACAACTTTAACAACTTTAACTCGGCTAGAACGACTTTGATTTCGTTTGCTCACAACGTCCAGCCTACTTATGCAATTTTTCCTAATTCCAACTTCATTTAACACAAGTAATATACTCCATAACATCTTCAATAACTCCAACTCGAAAGGAGGGATCTTACCTTGCCGAAACTCAACTTTGGAAGCTCCTTAACATGCTGAAAATTAGCGGGCTATTTGTTGTGCTATCCTTCTTCCCCAAATAATTAATTTACGCTATTAAAAACCATTATATTACCATAGGATACCTTAAATAATTAATTTATGGAGCGAAATCGGAGGACTTACCTTGCCTAGGCCAAACCCATAGCTTCCTTTCTTTACTCTCTCACATTTTCTCTCAATTTTCCAAGTGAAAGATGGATGAATTATGATGAATTAGTCATCACTTTATATATATACCCTTTTTGGAGAGTGAAACATGTCATACCCTAAGGGTGACACGTGTCAAGCCCTTAGGCAACCACGTTATCTCATGCAACCAATCCAAAGCTACCATGTGGCAGCATGGGGTCCACCCCAAATAGGCGTATCACCTACTTGGTCAAAGTAGGTGTGTCACCTACTTGGTCCAAGTAGGTGCATCACCTACTTAGTCAAATTAGGTGCATCACTTACTTGTTTCGAAGTAGGTGCTACGCCTCCATCCGCCTCTTTTATGGGTTCGTAATCTCATTTTACTTTAAGAACCTATGTAATCTTTGCTACTTGAGATCGACATGTACTCCAGTAGCTTAAGTATGTAAGACACCCGAATTGGTAGTTTACGCAAGTAAGTCGAGTTCCACGACTTGTTACTTAGCCTCCAACTCCTTTCAAATCCTTATAACTTTATTTCCAACCTTCACTATTATGGGGCATAACATCCTCTCTTCCTTAGAGTTATTTGATAACATTGTAGATGATATGAATCACACGGTAGCTCTAGAGAAGCTAGATACATGTTCCCATATACCAAAAATGAGGGGCATAACACCTTCAATAGGACTTGCTCTCCAACTTGAAATGTCATGTCTCTTACTTTGTGGTCTACATACACTTCCTGCCTACTCTAGGCTGCCAATAACCTGTCTTGAATACCCCTCACCTTTTCCTGAGCTTCCCTTACCAAGTTAACTCTCAAAGGTTTCACATCACCTACCTCAAACCACCTTTTGGGAGATCTACATCCTCTCCATAAAGTGCCTCAAACAATGCCATATATATGCTGAAATGATAATTATTATTGTAAGAGAACTCACATAAAATAAAAAAGTGGTCCCAATAGCCCCCAAAGTCGATCACACATGCTCTCATCATGTCCTCCAACACCTAGATTGTCCTTTTCAACTATTTGTCAGTATATGGATAAAAAATTATACTAAAAGTAAGTGGAGTGACCAACTCATCATGCAACTTACCCTAGAAATTTAAAGTAAACTGAGTACCCTGATCTAAAATGATAGAAATGGCCACCTCGTGTAACCTGACTATCTCTTTGACATAAATCTTTGCCAATAGTTGAAAATTATAATCCACTTTGACTGGAATGAAGTGGGATAATTTAGCAACCTATCAACTATAACCCAAATGGAGTCATACTTCCCCAAGGTCTAAGGAAGTCCCACCACGAAGTCCATGGCTATTCTGTCCCACTTCTATTCAGAAAAGGGCATCCTCTAAAGCAAACTTGTAGGCCTTTGGTACTCATACTTTACTTGTTGACAATTCTGACACTTAGCCACAAACTCAGTTATGTTTTTCTTCTTCTTAGGCCACTAATAAAGTCGCCTCAAATCCCGATACATCTTGGTTACACCTATATAAATTAAATATCAGTTATTTTTTTCTTTATTTGGCCACCAATAAAGTCGCCTCAAATCATGATACATCTTGGTTAAACCCAGATGAATTTAATATCACAAACTATGAGACTCTATCAACATATTTTGGATCAAATTATCAACTTGAGGAACACAAATCCTTCCCCTAAATCTGAGCACGCTGCCTGCATTGAGAGAATCCTGGGTGTTTCCAAACACCACATTAATTCTAAGCTTATTCAAATCCTCATCTTCAAACTATATAGCCTTGATTTCCTTTATAAAGGCGGGCTTAACCCCAATACTGGCTAACACCCCGCTCTTTTCTGAGAGGCCTAATTGCATGAACTTAAACTCCAAAGATTGAATCTCTCTGGCTAAGGGTCGTTTGAATACCCTCAAGCAAGTCAAACTACCCATGCTAACTGTCTTTTGACTTAATGCTTCTACAACTATATTGGCCTTACCTAGATGGTACCGAATGGTCACATCATAGTCCTTGAGCAACTGTATCCATCTCCTATGCCTTAGATTCAAATATTTCTAGGGTAAAATACATGTTGTAGACAATGATAATCAGTGAATACCTCACACTTGATGCTATAAAGATAGTGTCACTAGATTTTGAGAGGAAACATTATCACATCCAACTCAAAATCATGCTTGGATAGTTCTTTTCATAAATCTTTAATTGCCTTGCGGGATAGGCTATGACATTCCTTTCCAGCATCAATACAACACCCAAGCCCGAATGTGAAGCACCAGAATAAATAATACAGTCCTTACCTTCAATCGGTAATATTAAGATAGGCATAGTAGTCAAAATGGTCTTGAACTTTTGAAAGCTCTCTTCACACTTGTAAGACCACTCAAATGGTACCTCCTTTTGAGTCAATCTTGTCAGATGCATAGCAATAAAAACAAAATTCTTGACAAATCTATGGAAGTATCTAGCAAGTTCCAAAAAACTCATAACCTTAGTCACAGAACTAGGTCAGGCCCAATTTTTAACTGCCTCAAAATTTTGGGGATCTACCATTACCTTTTATTTAAAAACCACATGACCTAAAAAGGAAATAGAATACAACCAGAATTCACACTTGGAAAATTTTACATTCAATTTTCCCAGGATACCTAGAATAATATGAAGGTGATTTGCATGCTCCTCCTTACTCTTGGAGTAGATCAGGATATCATCAATGAAGATGATCATGAAGGAATCCAAGAATGATTTAACCATGCAAATCATCAAACTTATAAAATCTGTCAGCGTATTAGTTAACCCATGCAACATTACTAAGAACTTATAATGCCCATACTGAGTCCTAAATGCCGTTTTAGGTACATTCTTAGGATTGATCTTTAACTGATGATATCCCAACCTCAAGTCAATTTATAGAAAATTGAGGCACTCTGCAACTGTTAAATAGATCAATTATATGAGGTTAAGGGTACTTATTTTGGATGGTAACTTTATTCAACTGTCTATAATCTATGCACATCCTCAAGCTACCATCCTTTTTCTTTACAAATAAGACCGGAGCACCCTAGGGAAAAGCATTAGGACAAATAAAACCTTTATCAAGAAGTTCCAGAATCTCAGTCTTGAGTTCTCCCAACTCAGTCGGATGCATGCTGTAGAGAGAAAAAGAAATTGAGCTAGAGCCCAACTTCAAATCAATACAAAAATCAATGTATCTATCAGAGGCATACCAAGCAAATTCGCAAAAAATGCCTCTTGAAACTCTGATACTATAGATGGAAGGGGGATTTGCACTAACTTCTTGAAGATGAGAAACATAGGCCAAGAAACTCTTCCTATTATCCTGCTAGCTCGAATGAGAGATATGATTTTCACTGACTTAGGCTTATACACCCCTTCTATCACATCCCAAGCCTACACTCTGGATATGGTTGGAACTCAAAATTATTATTGGTCCCAAGCGAATTCTTGACCTGGCTGGATACTGAATGAAAAACTAAACATACATGTAGAAGCTTTAAAGAAGATACACATTTAAAATTATTTAAATAAACTCACAACATTTCAATCTTTCTTTATGCATAAGTCAAAAAATAGTTTTGAATATAAGTAGTAATAATGTTTAAAACATTAGAATTAATAAACTGAACTAACTCACTAACTTTGTCCATGAAGCTTCTACTAAACTAAGATAAGTGCCGAGACAAGACCCACGACTATCTGACTACTCCACTTAAAATGACCAATAAATAAATATACTGAACAAATTAAGCTAGAGCCCTCCGAAAGCAACGGGGTCTCACCAATCGCTGATGAAAAGAGATCTTATGAATGCCTATTATCATGAGTACCTGAATCTGCATCATAAAATGATGCAGTGCCAAATGACATTAATACATGGAATGTACGATATGTAATGAATATGAATAAAAATACTGAACTGAACTAAATATTCATGCTGGAAGAAATACTAAAAATACCTTGACTGAATGTAAAACAATGTAAGTGTAATGAAAACCCTTAAAGCTTTATAACTGAAAAATATGCAACAATATTGAATATTAAAAATAATATAACTTTACTTTTCTTGGGGTGTAATCATATCTCATCTAACACAGTTAAGAGTTAAGGATCACTTAGGACTTTTCGGGTTATAATGTAGGTTAGGGGACAGGTAGGTACTATTTTTGGATATAATAGTGGCTATGTTCCCAATCACTTTCAATACACTACATTTTACATTTCAAAAACATCCTTCACAACCTCATTTTTACCCCTTTTTCTTTGGAGTTCACCCCTTTCTTTTTAAGCACTTAACACATGTGTTCAGGAGTTTTTCTTATTTTTATCTTGTTTTTTTCAAAACACCAAGGTTTTATTTTTCAAACTCCCTAACAACAAGATTTCAGCTATGACGCACCAATGATTATCACTTAGGAGCACAAGATTGTAACTTTTCCCATTCTTTCACTTTCTCTTTCCTAAAAAGCTTGGGCTCTTTGGATGAAATTCACAGTTTCAATAAAAAAAATGGGAATATGCTTCAAATAAGGCTACCAACAAATAATTCAAAGTCTCAAAATGGGTTAACTATGAATTTATATCAAGGTGGGTATAACAAAGTGGTCTAAAACGAGGCTACCAAAGAAATGCCTAGATCACCTCCAAAACTCTAAACTCCTTTTGTTTTCTCTTTACACACACTGGGCAAGTCTATTATGAACTTTCAACCCAACAATCATATGAATTCAAAATTAAGCATGCAAAGCTTAAGTCTAACAAAAAAGCTTAGGTGTCTTAGACTAGCAATTTCAATTAAATTTCATGCTTTTTCACCACTCACTTGCCACTTTTGCAACCATGTAGTCTAGAAAAACACCTTACATACATACTTACACAATGAAGATGAATACCTTTAGGACGGTCATCATCCATCCATCATCGGGAAACGTTACTTAACTATGACTTTACTTAATTCTATAACACACTAATTGTTTTTTGTACGATTCAAAAGGACTATCCATGGCCAAAGAACTGAAAACAAATGCTATGGAAATCAAAACAAAAAACAACCCAATAATTAAAAATAAGATAAAGTATTTATAATTATAAACAAGCATCCCCCACCTCACACTTAAAACATTAGCACTGTCCCCAATGCAATAAAATAATAGCATAAAATATAAGTGAGGTAGGAAACTGCCTGTTTACTAGTCTATTCCCTTTGCATTTCCCGAATCCTCAAGGGACAAGGGTGGGACCTTCTCTCACTCAAAATTAGACTCTACATAAGACCCGATCCTCCTTTTGTCCTAATTAGTGGGGATATCATCATGGAAGGGCTCACAAAATTTGGGCTCGATGCCAAGCATAATGTTTGCATAAACCTTGATGGGGTATTAATTTTCCACCTCACTCAGTCAAGCCACGGTGGATGGTCGGCAACTTGTCCTGTGATGGAGCATTTTCAACCCATACATGCGGGCCATTATCATCTCATTTCGCTTTGCCTGCTCTATGAAAGTGAGAGTGGGGATTTAGGTAGTTTTTTTCCCTTTAGTATGGTAATATCAAAGGGTTCAGAATTGAGGGGGACCAAGTAGTCTAGGGGCTCTTCAGGTACCCCATCTCGTCGGTGCAGTAAAGTAATTAAGCCTCCAAAGGCATATCTCTTACCTTTGTGCACCTTGAACTTCCTTATGGTTGACTTTATGAAAGCACCTATATTGATCTCCATTCCTTTCATGATGGTGTAAACCAGGTAGACCCTATCCCTTGTGACCTCTGTAAAGTGGAGCTTGGGTATGAGATAGTGCATCATAGTTTTTACCCAAACTCGTGCTTCCCTATTTATATTAGTATAGGGATAGGAGAGATAGAAGCCTATGTGCCCATTGTGCACCTGTTTAGCTATTGACCTAGGCTAACATAGAGTGTGCCGGGTGTCTTGATAAGGAGGGCGAATGTTCAGCCATGTTAATATTGCCGAAGGTAACTCAGGAGTCCCTAAGATCTCATTGATGACCATAAAGGACAATGGGACATCTACTCCTTGCATAGTGACGTAATGGGTATGGGTATCTAGTAGGAAGTTCGCATAAAACTCCATCACTACGTGCAAGTTTCAAGGCTGTGGGTCTGAAAATAAGAAGCTCATGTTCAAATCCATTAACCTTTTCATGATCTGGGGAAACTCTCTGGACAAGCTTTCATTATCAAGTGGCATGTCTGGAAAGTATCTGAATTTAGCATGGCACTTGTACCAGTTTTCCCTGCCTAATGCACAACCTTTAGGCCATACCTATGGGCCTGCCCTCGTGTGACTGCAGGAGGAAGTGGTATTAATGGTCCACCTCTTTCCATCTTCCTGTTATTAGTGACCGGCTCCTTTCCATGTCTATGGCTTGAAGACATAATGACCTGCATCCAATCAACAAACCACACATAAGCATCTTCAAATTATGACAGAAGACAAAAGACATACACCACCAACCAACTACCCCACAGTTGAACGTTATCATCGAAAGCACAATAATTAAAGGTACTCAAACTTCCCCTTTTCAACATAATTTAATCAACATGAAATGTCAAATATCAAGAACAAGCACATTAGGTGAGTATATGTGAACCTTAACTCAAAATTTCAAGGCACGAACATATTTCATGCATCAATATTCCCACAACTAATCTTACATTCTACTTAAGACTTCACAGGCCTAATCAAATTTAGCATAACCCCAACCAGCTGGTATGCAGGTATATGAATACCCCTGATCAGCTTCGACAGCAATGGAACCATGCAAAATACAAGGCACATACTGATAGACATCCAACTAGCTGCTCAAGCCAGGGATGCATCACATACAAGTTGCATTATACAACTACTCTAGTCTTCATCTTCTTCGACAACAACCCAAAGGCTGCTGGCTGCTATAGCTCCATTTACTTCCTATCCTTTCGTCCTTCTTAGCTGCTACTATTGATGTTGCTGAATATTTCCTTGGACTTACTTGGTATGACAAGACTAAAAATAGCAAAGATGAAAAGAATTTCCCATCCCATGCGAGATAAAAGTTTCATATACTTGTTCTTCTTCAATTTAGCTATGTCAGATACGTAGCATAGTTGAATAGGACTAGTGTAGGTTACTTAATTTTTTCTCATGGAAGGGGAGAGTCTCCCTCATTTATGCTTTCTTAGTTGATTTATACCGGAAGGAGTCCTCTCATAGGTTTAATGCTTTCTAGTTATAGTTAGCCCTTTTTTGTATCGGGGATGAGTTAGCCAACCTTAGTAGGTTAGTCGACTTATGAACCAACATAGAATTGGAGGTAAGGTTTATGTCCCCCTCCTTATACTTTTATTTTGGTTATTTATGTTAAGGCTTGGGGGTGTTGCTCAACCCCTGACTGTGCACGAGAGGTGGGAGCCTCGTGTAGGGTCTATTCCCATAAAAAAAACAATTACCCATAATTTAGCATTCATGTTATTCAAGAATTTACAATGTAATAGTAATGGAGCACAATTTCTGCAAATTTCCACAACTACTGCATGTTAATCAAGAATTTACAATACATGTTCATTAAATGACAAAGTTACCCCTTTTCACAATTTTTCAACTTAGGGTTTTAGTCCAAGGATTCACTCAATCAAAATCATCCAAAAAAATCAATTTAAAATCAGAATCCTTTCATCCACAATAATGTACAACAAATATCTAGTCAAAAATAAAAAATAATTTCACAATTTTGACTAACAAGCAAACCATAATAATTTTTGGCTCCCAAAGTGAATGAAAGTTGAAGAAAACATTCCTTACTAACTTGGAAAAGATGAAAACACAAGAAGAAGAGGTTGAAATCCAAGAGTGCGTCGCGGATTGAGAGAAGAATAGAGAATTTGAGAGTAGGGAAGAGGGAATTTCATTTGTTTTGGGTTAGGGGAATAAGGGTTTGGGGTGGATTTGGGTAATTAAAGGGAATGGGGATGGTTTGGGTAATTAAAAATAGGTTAGAACCCGCTTTTAAATGAAATTCCCTGAAGCTTGACCAAAGTCTTTGACACGGACATATCGCGGACTTAACTGTTTGTGCCCAAATTTTTTTTAATATAAATTGTTGCCTAAAATATGCCCCTGGCGAGGACCCTGGGACCATTTGTGCTTGTAGGGAGTGGGTGCGTGACATAAATCTGCTGCGACTACATTATTTTGCGTGTAGAGTTGTCTTTTTGTTTTGTTTTGTGCTTCAAGTACAATTTATCCTAAGACTAAATTTACAAGAAAAAAATAATTAATCTATCCTCAAAACAACAATTATAAAATTAAAATCACCAATATTACACCAAATCACAGGTTGCTTCCCATGTAGTGCCTGATTTAGTATCGCGACACGACTCAACACTTGTCTTACTCATTCTCCAGCTCTAATTTTTCTTTCTTACGATCAACATTGTTTCCAAAGTAATGCTTTACTCTTTGTCCATTTACCATGAATGTAGTTGTTTTTTTGCATTCCATGACTCTACACCTCCATATGATGAGTGATGATGTCCTTATCATGACATCTTTTGGTCTTCTCCTTATAGAGTTTGGCATTTTCATAGGTGTGTAGCCTAAATTCCTCTAACTCATGCAATTGATCTATTCGGTTTCTCCCTATGAGCTCCGGATCCAAATTGAACTTCTTTATGGCCTAGTAGGCCTGATGATCTAGTTCAACTAGCAAGTGATAAGCTTTTCCAAACACCATGTGGTATGACGAGGTTCCAATGGGAGTCTTGTATGCAGTCCTATAAGCCCAAAGAACTTCATCCAGTTTAATGGACCAATCTTTCCTTGGTGCATTCACTGTCTTCTGCAAGATTTGCTTCACCTCTTTATCTGACACTTCAACCTATTCGCTTGTTTGGGGATGGTACATTATCTCCACCTTATGCCTCACACCAAAATTAGCTAAGAGATTCTTTATTATCTGATTAATAAAATTCTTACCTCCATTGATGATAATAGCTCTTGTAGTATCGAACCTTGTGAAGATATGCTTCTTCAGAAATCTACTCACCATTTTTGAATCATTGGTTGGAAGAGCGATGGCCTCAACCCACTTTGACATGTAGTTCATTACATCCAAGATGTATTGGTTCCCATATGATGGAGGGAAAGGACATATGAAGTCCATGCCCATATATCAAAGATCTCGACCTCTACGATGTTGTTCAATGGAATTTCATGCCTCATTGATATAGTACCCATCCTTTGACACTGATCGTAGCTCCTAACATAACCTATAGAATCTTTAAATAATATAGGCCAAAAGAAACCAGATTGTAATACCTTGTGAGCAGTACACTTCCCTCCATGATGGCCTCTATAGAATGATGAATGGCAACTCTGTAGCACTTGGTGTACCTCAACTTCGGGCACACATCTTCTAATCATTTTTTCAGCACCCTGATTGAACAAGTAGGGCTTATCCCATAAGTAAAATTTGGCATCATACATCAACTTCTTCTTTTTCTGTGAATTACTCCCGTAGGGAAGAGTCCACTTACTAGTTAGTTGACTATATCTGCATACCATGGTAACTCGGTCACCTCCAAAGATAATAGTTTCTCATCTAAAAACTCCTCTTTGATCGACATTTATTCACTAACATGTGATGAACTCTCTAGTCTTGAAAATGGTTTGCAATTTGATTCTCACAACCTTTACAATCTTTGATCTCTATGTCAAACTGTTGTAATAGCCAGATCCATCTGATAAGCTTTGGCTCGACATCTTTCTTGCTAAATAGGTATCTTAGAGCTGCATGGTCAATATAAACAACAACTTTAGTACCTACTACGTATGACGTGAACTTGTCAAATGTATAAACCAGTGCAAACATCTCCTTTTTTGTCACAGTGTAGTTTGCTTAGGCTGAGTCGAGATTCTTGCTTGCATAATAGATGGAGTCACAGATTTTCTCCCTTTTTTATCCCAAGACTGCACACAGTGCTATGTCACTAACATCATAATGATCTCAAAGGGCTACTTCCAATCGGGAGCTATCAAGATTGGGGCTTCAGTCAACCTATTCTATAGGAGCTCGAACGCCTATATACAATTTCCATCAAAAATAAATTTTACCTCTTTTTCCAGAAGGCTGCACAAGGGCCTGGTGATCTTTGAGAAGTATTTGATGAACCTCATGTAAAACCTAGCATGCCCCAAGAAACTGCGGTCACCCTTAACTGAAATCGGAGAAGGTAGTTTCTCAATCACCTCAATCTTCTCTCTGTCTACCTCTAGCCCTTGTTTGGACACCTTGTGGCCTAACACAATTCCCTCATTTACTGGGAAATGACATTTTTCCCAGTTGAGGAAAAGATTGGTCTCTTCACACCTTGCAAAGACCCTGTACATGTTTTTTAAACATAGCTCAAAGAACTCCCCAAACACCTAGAGTCGTCCATGAAGATTTCTACAAAATACTCCAACATATCATGGAAGATTTCCATCATGCACCTTTGTAAAGTGGCAAGAACATTGCACATTCCGACTGACATATATTTGAAAGCATATGTACCATAAGGGTATGGAAAGCGGTCTTCTTCTAGTCTGTAGCAACAATGGTTATCTGATTGTATCCCAAATATCCATCTAGGAAGCAGTACTCCTGCCTACCTAACCTATCCACAATTTAATCAATGAATGGAACTAGGTAGTGGTGTTTCCTCATCGCATTATTCAGCTTCCTATAATCCATGTAAATTGGCCATCTAGTGACTATTCTAGTAGGAATCTGTCACGACCCGAACTAAGGCCTAGCTATGACATGGCAATTATGATTTTTGAAGAAATCCCAACGAAGCCTCTTAGTATATCATAGCAAACATAAGGTAAACAATAAGTGAAAACTCATAAAATTCCAAGAAGACATTGCATAACTAGAGAAAATCAAGACAACATAGACTCCTTACGATTATATACATGACTACATAGGCGGAGACTAGGACATATTCCTAGCTCACCCTAAAAGAAAGTGATGACATGACATAGAATAGTCTCAATGCACAAACATAGTCTAAGAATGAAAAAAAGAAGGTTAGGTTTTCCGTCGAAGCATGAGGACTCACAACTCAATTGTCAATAGATCAACAACTAGCCACGAGAATAGGATGGAGCGTCTGTCCCTATATTGTGATATAAAGTAGGCAATAAAGTATGCGTTAGTACGTTTGAATGTACTAAGTATGTAGACAATACAATTCATATTAAAACCATATTGTGCAAATGACCAAGTTTTAAAACAAAGTAAAAATCCTTTAAAAGCATCGTAAACCATAAGACATGATCAATGCAAAACTCATAAGTAAATCATAAGTAGTCATAAGAAAGGCTAATGCATAACAAATCGTATGAGGATCATATAAAAGTAGAGAGATGATTAGTCATTTAAAACATTTTACAGACCAAACATACTTGGGATATAACCATAAACGACATTAAGACCATGCGGGCCATAACATAGAATCTGATAATACCCACACCGAGAAGTGGGGAGGCTACTTGCCAAGGTAGACTCCGTCCAATATTATCATCATTAAGAGGCCATATTGGCAAAAAAAAAATCCAATGGTGGCAATGTAGTTTAAGAGACTAGAGGTTGATACTAAGGCTTAGGTCGAGTGCCCACCTTAAACTCTTCTCGGTGCTAAGTTAACATCTCACATAATACATATAATAATCATGACATAGTTTTACAAGAAATAGAAATCTTATTATATCCTATATCATCATAGCTTCCATACCCAATTTCCATATTACTAATGAGCTTTGGTTTATAATAAAATTGATCCACGATCATTGATGATATTCCAGGTACCATACTAATCAGGACCTACTTTATGGAAAAATGTTCAAAAGTATTGATGAAATATCGGGATGTCATACATGTCATATCATAATGGTAAACATATCATCAAAATAGCTCATTCATAATCATTCATTACTTATCATGAGTCATTAAATCATTATCATGTGATTCATGTATTGTGGGTGTAAGCCTTCTATCATCATGAATCCCTTTTATGGAATCATCATTAGGGTCTTAAGTCACCATTTTTCATAAAACTTGCTTAAAGAATTATGGAAACATCTTTAAAAACCTTTCATGAGTTGTTCATAATCATTTATTGAAAATATATTGAAATTCATGATCAAGACTTATACGTGAAAATAAGGTAAAAACATGAATGCATGATCAATTGACTTGAAAACATGCACAATCATATACTTTATATCAACGCATACATAATTCATGAAAATAATATCAATTGCAAGTATAATTGAAAATATCCATAATTCATATCATGAACCCTAAAGATCAATGTAGTAAAATTCATAAAAAAAAAGCTCTTCAATTCAATGCAATAATCATAAATTTATATTAAAATAGATTCATAATCATAACTAGAATCATAATTCATGCAATTGGAATGGAGATCATAAAACCCATAAAAATACATATTTTTATTAATTGAAAAAGTAAAGAATTTGTTGGGCTCCATGGGTGAAAGTGCCCTAAGATAAAATACCCACATACCTTGAGTTACAAGACTAAACAAACTTGAAAAATAAGGGAATTTTGAAGGAGAGACTGAGAGAATTCCTTGATGATCTTCAATGGAGTCTTTGAGAGCTTTTGTAAAGAGAGAATTATTTGAATAAGTTTAATTGTGGTAGAATGAAATTAGGGGATTAGGGTAGTATATAGAGTCAAATTAGGTCCTAAAAATGTCAAGGTCCATTAACACTAATTACAGAAATGTCTAAAGTGTCCCCACTTAAAAAACTAAATTCGGGTGAAAATACTACGCAAAGTCCGCGATGCGGACTTGTTCCCAAATAGGCCAATTTTGAGTGAATGATATTTAGGCTAGATTTTTACTTGGGGAAAATTACACTGTAGGGGAGAAAGTCTGCGATGAGGACTTTCTGCGCACCCTACTATTTTGTGCAATTTCTTAAAAAATTTATCTTTTGATAAATGGATCCTAACAGTACATCGAGACCACTTTTAAAATGCTTAATCTTATTATATTATATTCCAACCTTCAAATATCCGGGGTATTATAATATCTCCCCCTTGGAAACATGCATCCACAAATGAAGTAGGACTAGCTTGAGTAGAGTAGAGTGTATAGCTAACAACCGAGCATGAATATAATTATGCAATTTAAAACATCATTTAAAATCAGGTTTATGTGTATGCATGCATGTAATGAGATATAGAGAGGTTGAAACGTGAGAGTTTGGAGGATTAGAGCATGAATAGCTAAAAACATTAGTCTAGAATGGAAGAAATGAGATAAGGATATTATTTCATCATGTTCGCTTCCACTTTCCCCATAAAACTTCCAACTTCTTGATTCCTCAACAAGACTTTAATGGGTGTAACTTCCTTATTTCTCAACCTTTTTGCTTGGCGGTCCAAAATTCCAACTGAAACCTCCTTATAAGATAAGTTTTCTTCAACACTCACATCGATCAAAGGTACAATAGCAGTAGGATCACCAACACATTTCCTCAACAATGATACATGCAATACTGGATGAACCGAGGCTAACTCCAATGACAAATTAAGTTAATAGGTCACCTTACCAATATGCTTTGGGGCCCTATACCTCTATAGGAATTTCTATCCCAAGAGTACTACCCCTTACTACCACATTCAATAAACCTTGAGACCTAATAAAGAAATACCCAATACATTGTATTTCACCTATATGCCATCAATACCACATTCAAGCCTAGTTCTATAGCCACTCTGATACACTCACTTGAAACCCTCAACAAGAAATCATCAATAGCCTATTACAATCACTCACATATCGACAACCACGCATTTAATCCTACCATTCTAACCACTTTATGTCACTCTCAAAGTCAACATCACTTAAGAATTTTCATGTTTACCTTAGCATCTCTACATCCGCATTTGCATTACCTTCTACTAAAGGGCACACCAATATACTCTTACCTATCTATTATACATAACAAGATCCTATATAGATCTTCCTTCATGTTTATAACCTTAAATAGAATAAGCATACTTCAATCATCATAATACGGAACACCCGCTCTCTTCTTAATCTGCCCTAACTCATCCATCGAGAGCTCTGGGCTCTACTCAATATCATTTTTCTTAGGCCATCAACATTTGAAACACATAACTGACATTGGTAACAAAGTACTCCATCTCCCTCTTATGAAAGAACCTAAATCTTCTTATCAACCACTAATTCCTTTAATTTAACTAAGGTTTGATCCATGTCTTCCTTTGCATTTACATCTACCAATGATGATTTTGAACTATTTTTGAACAAGAATACCACCCTTATTATGGTGACTCAACCTTAACCCCAAATATCGAATCACTAACGGGGTATAAATTGAAAAAGGCTATAGCAAGATTTTGGGACATATATCTAATATTACAGTAAGGTAAGGAGTAAAAAAAGATAATGTGTCACCTGGATCAAGTAAAGCATAAACATCAAAGTCAAAGACTTTCAATGTACCAGATGAAGTACCATGTTGAATTTGTTGATGAATCTCTCTTTCTCTCTTAGAAGCCGCTGGACAATCTCCCCTCTTCTGACCAATTTCACCACACCCATAATAACCATCCTTGTTGTCCATGCACTCTCCTAGGTGATTCTTACCACATTTTTGACAGGTGGGAAAAGGACACCCTAAAGAAGGGTAGGGATGAGCTCTCCAACGACTATCCTCATCTTATGACCCATCGTACCACAACAAAAACATGTACTAGAACCGTTTAGACAATCTCCTGAATTGTTCCTTTGGCACTTCCCACACAAGGGGTAGGACTTTTCCTTGTTATCATCCTTCTTAGAACAAGAGCCATATGCCTCCTCTTTTGACATTTTTTGATGGTTAAATTAGTTACTCCTCTTAATATTTCTTTTGCTCCCCTATTTTCTTTGCTTAACACACGCGTTTACAAACCGCATTTGTTAATTCAATTGAGCAGTCATAGCTTGAGCCAATAACACGAGGTCATAACAAATCTCCATATTAGAGATATTGACCTTGAAGGTGGGTCAACCGGAGTAGAAAGGCTACCATATTGATCAATCTTCTTGCTTCTCTCTTTTTGATGAGACATATTCTGAAATGCATAGGGCTGAGTTAGAAGGAATACCTCATAGCCTCCTACTCGTAGATGTGGCATGCTTCACACCCATGAATAAGACTCTACTTGACACGATATGTTGGACTCCCTAGGACACTTAAACCTATTTATCATGACCCGAGCCTATGGCCTAGACATGACACGACAATTGGGACTATGATGGATTCCAACCAAGCCATCTTAGCATATATTTCATACATAAGGTAAAGGAAACATAAAATATAAGTAGAAGTAATAACTCAACATAGAAGTCGAAGACAATAAACTTCAACATAGGTCCAAAATGGACTACATCACTTTGAACATCTAATCATGCCTCTACTCTACACTTTGATGGGGTTTTAGGACAAGCTCCTAGCTCACCTAAAATATAAGAAAAAGTAAAAGTAGAAATGTGAAGGAAAATCTTTATCCTCGATGAATGCAGACTCACCAACTTTTGAAAGCTTAAACAACTCTAGCCACGGATAGGATGGTTGTTGTTCGACAATGTAGGAAAAAATATGCGTTAGTACATAGAAGGTACTAAGTATGAGAGAGCATGAACAAGTAATAGGATATAAAAAATATGATATAAGATGTATGATATAATGAAAATGAATAAGGCTTAAAAAGTATTTAAAACATATAAAAACTTATGGTCAATGCATCATAAAACTTCATAGTAAATCTCATAACTTTACATTCAACTTGTGTGGGATAGGACTTTTAACCGACATCTTAATACCATGTGAGCTGTAATATGGATTTCGATATAACTCCCATATCAAGAAGAGAGAGGCTACTTGCTAATGTAGACTCCGCGAGAAACAAATTCAACTTTGTGTGCTATATGTGAATCCACTAGCTAAGCCATAAATGTGACCTATGTGGGCAATGTAGTTTGAGACTTTAGGTTACTATTAGGATTCTCTTGGGTAATGAACTACGTTACCAGACCGAACACCACTTATAAGTCCTCTTAGTGCTAAGTCAATATCTCAACGAAATTTATTAAAACATGATCATAAACATTATAGGGAAAGATAATAACTACCTATCAATCCATCTTTATAAAATAAATTAAGAGTAGCTCATTAACTTTAGTGATTCATAGGAATACATATATTCGGTGAGAATTGTCCTTATCACCATATTTAAATATGATTGTGTGAGAATTATACTTATCACACCATAATAACTATCTTGGATCATAATTTATCACTATAATCATAATTTTCATCATTAAATCATAATCTTAGCTTCATTTATAAAACCTTTCCTTTGAAAATCATTGAACTCATGTCAACTCATGAAAATTATCTTTAACTTCATAATCATAATTGGAAATAATTTTATTCATGGGCATTCATAATTCAACTTGAAATCATGTAATTCATATGGAAATATGCTTATAATAATCATTGATGACATCTAAAATGAAATTGAAACAACCTAATGCAATTTATGAAAAACTAGGGTTAAAAGACAATAGAAAATTGAAGAAAACTTTGAGGAAAATCATAGGACTCTATGGGTGAAAGGAACCCATGGAAAAATTCCCAAATACCTTGGTGAAATCTACTCAAAATTGGTGAGAACCTTAGTGGAATTGAAACGCTAGCTTGAAGCTTGGAGAAGAACATTGAGAGTGCTAGTGTTCTTGCTTTAGGAGAATTTAGATGAGTGATTTAGAATTAAGGGAATTTTGAAGGTATTATCTTTCATTAAACTCAGAATTTGACCCTATGAATCTAACTGAACCACTCGTCCTCATGTCTACAACTTGTAGACTTGAGCCGTAGTGCAGGTGTGGGAAAGACCCTGAAAATCAAGCCTCATGAGTTTTCTTATGAGTCAAGTTTATGACTCGTCATCATGTTCATGAGTCATCAAACAGACTCATCCTTCATATATGAGAAAACCCTATTTTTGGGGTCTCTGATCTTTTCTTGCGAATCGTATCTATGAATCATAAACACCCTTATGACTCGTCAAAGTCATTCATCTTGCAGCTCTCAAAAAACTGCATTTTTGGAGTCTTTGAAATTTGTGCATGAGTCGTCTTTATGACTCATCAATAGGATGACGACTAATCCTATTGAGTCGTAGGACTCCTCTTCTGGATGGTACTGAATAATGCTCAAGTGGTCCCTCTATGACTCATCTCCATGAGTCATAGAAGTGACTACAAATTGTCTAAGGATTCGTAGACTCAAAGATAATTACACTTTGATAATTTGTCTTTTGTTCCAACTTTTTGGCTTCTGGGGTCTTACAATATCTCTCCCTTGGGAACATTCATCCTCAAATGAGATTCAACTAGCATAAAAGAGACATGGAAAGAGGACTATCAACCCAACAAGAATATAATGATATCTTAAAATGCATAGGACATTAAAATTTCAAACTTAGCATAAATCATGACTTAAAATTCAACTTTCTTGAACATGCATGTATATGAATGACATAGGAGGAAATGAATATGTAAGAGTTCAATCTACTTGAATAAGAATAACTTACTACCTTAGGCTTGAGTATTGAAGAGGATTTGATTTACGAGGAGGTTTCAGTGGAAATCTTAGACCACACCAGGTGAACCATAGTTAATTAAAATGACAAATCTAACTCATAAGCTACCTTACCAATACGTCTCAATATCTAATAAGGTCCAACATATCTAGGCCTTAATTTTCCTTTCTTACCAAAACACATTAAACCATTCATGGGTGAAACCTTCAAATAGACCCAATCATCCACCTCAAATTCAAGCTCCTTTTTTTCTAACATCCGAATAGGACTTTTGACGACTTGAGCCGTCTTCAACCTATCCCTTATGAGTCTCACCTTTTCCATGGAATCTATTACCAAATATAGACCAATCAAAGCCATCTCACCTACATGTTATCATCACATACTGTATCCGGCCCGTTCGGGGACTTGTTTAATAACTAAATCATTTTTTCATCATAAGAACATGTATACCATTAGCGCTGTGGAATGTACAGCCCGATCCATGTATATAGAAAGTACACACCGAGGAACGATGGCCCAATCCACATATCTTATAATAATGCCGAGGAACGACGACCTGATCTGGATATCGCATAATAATGTCGAGGAACGACGGCCCGATCTGTATATCATATAATAATGTCGAGGTACGATGGCCCGATCCATATATCATATAATAATGCCGAAGAATGATGGACCGATCCATATATCGTATAATAATGCCGAGGAATGATGGCCCGATCCGTATAATGCATAATAATGCATATACATGCATATAAAACTCTGTAACATATCAAACAACCCTTAGATATCAATATAAAGCATGTTGAAGAGTCCCTAGGTATAGGAGCTTACACATCCCAACACTATTCAACCTGTAGGAGGCTCAAAGGTCATAGTTCAACTACTTCAAGGCCCTTATCATTCTAAAGTGAGTACAAGTCCTGAGTTATACCCAAAACCTATAATGGAATCACCTCTAGCTCATATCATATCTTTCTTCACTTACATTAAGCGATTTCAAGAGAAGGAAGGAATAGGTTTCACGTGTACTACTTTTAGTCATGTAAAAGACTTACAAGTGCATAACTCAACTATCGCAGGAGTTCTAATATCAAGAAGTGAATAAGAGCCTTAACTCACACTTAGAGTTTTAAGAATGGAATAACTTCAACTTCATATACTTAATACTTACATCTAATTCATGCCGAAAGAGAGGAAGAATAACTTTACATACACTACTTTTTAGCATATAGAAGACTTAAGGAATGAGAGTTTAACTACTTTAAGAGCCTTAACATTCAGAAGTGAGCATCAATTATGAATCATGAATCATGTTCAGACCTCATGAATAGAGTTACCCCAAGCTTCATAAATATATCATTTGTCACTTAAATCCAAGACATGCCCAAAAGAAAGAAAAGATAGGCTTTACACACTTATGCCAAAATATGCCAAAAGAAGGAAACGTTAGCTTTACATACCTGTTAAGGGTTTCTCTTAACACGTTCGCCTCATCGTCTCTTGAACCTATTTAACATGAAAGCAATCCGAGAATCAACAATCCTTGACTTTCCAGCGTCTTAAATGTACGAGTATTCATAGAACTCATTTCCTCGCTCGTCTTCTCAACTAGTCCTTTAGCTAGTTAAGGTGTTAACAAAAATTGGGCAGCATCTCCCCTATAATGTGCCCTATCCGAATTTCCAATTATACTCCTAATAGCTACAGACAACCAAAAACAATAACCTTCAGCATATATATATACAATTTACATCAATCTTATACTACATAAACTCCAAATGACTCACTCGAAACCACGATACCAAAATAAGGTTTCTTGTTTCCATTTTGCAAAACCTTTAACCGTATGAAGAGGGGGTCATGTGGCTGAAACTAGCAGATCCCCCACCTATTTTAGAACAAATTTAGGCCCTGAACACACACCACACAACCAGCAGCAGATTCCAAACACACAACGCCTTACTTCGACTACAATTTAACTATGACGACTTCAATTTAGATTGTTTCTTTCGCTGAGCATCTCCACGACTTTTTTATACTTACAGCAGTATAAAAGGTACATATTACCCTTATTAACAACCCCATAAAGTCCAAATTTAAATGAGAAACCTTACCTTACCCGAAATTGGCCAAAACTAGCCAAAATTGCGCCTCAGAAACCTCTTTAGCGTGCTGGAAGTTGCGTGGACTGTTTGCTGTCCGTTTTGTCTGCACCAAGCCATGATTTTATACTTATAATACCTACATAGAATTGTGGTATACTCTGGATAATTAATTTACGGAACAAAATTGGGACTTACATATTTTTTTCTCCAAGCCGTCCTCTTTTTCTCTCTAGACTTAGGATTCCTTTTTTTTTTTGTGGTTGCTGCTAAAGTTTTCTGGATAGAAATGACCTCAAGAGTTATGTAATACATATATATACATTGTCGTAGGAGCTTACACGTGGAAGCCCCCTAGAGGTGTCATGTGGCAGCCCCTTAGGGTGCCACCTCATCCAAACTTCCAACCCAAAGCTGCCACGTGGCAGTGTGAGGTCCACCCCAAATAGGTGAGTCACCTACTTGCTTCAAGTAGGTACATCACCTGCTTGCTTCAAGTAGGTGCGTCGTCTCCTTATTTCTCTTCCATAGTTTCATAATCTCAACTCACTTTAAGAGCCTATGCGTTCCTTGCTACTTAAGCTCTACGTGTACTCAAGTAGCCTAGTATGCAAAATGTCCCAAGTAATAGCTTTCACAAGTACGTCGAGTCCTACGACTCACTACTTAGCCTCCAACTTCTTTCGGATTCTTGTAACCCTATTTCCAATCTTCTCTCTTATGGAGTATCTCCTTCTCCTTTTCTTAGGATTATTTGATAGCGTTATAGATTATCTGAATCACATGAAGAATTCTAAGAAACTTAAGAGCCTTTCCAGAAACTTAAGAAGCTTATGAAGTTTTCCAATGTACCAAAGTACGGGGTGTAACATCCTTCCCCCCTTTAGAACATTCGTCCTTGAATGTAAACCAAAACCTTCCTCCGGACCTTATACCGATTATATGGAAAGGTCCTCTATCCCATTGCCATAACATATACTTTTATCAAGAAATCAATATCGGAGTTCCAAAGGTTAGGATTACCTATAGATGTAGGAAATAGATACGAATACTTGTGTTTCATTTCCTCTTTCACTTTCCAGGGGGTCACCCATCCTAGTACTACTCTCACCCAAACATGCTTAACTTTAGAGTTTAGATAGGATCTGGTGCATTAGCGTGGGTATGATTGCATCTATCCCTTATGGGGTCTCGTTTGAAGTTTAAGCGTTCCCATTTACATAAGATAGCGCCAGTTGATTTTCTCTTACGCTTGTACTTCTCTTGTCCTCTTCTCCCCTTTTAGGGAGTACCCATGTCATCCTCCATTTATTTTTAGCTATTCACACGCAAATGATTCTACTCCAACATATTTAACGTGCTGCACCATATCTATATTTTTTGTGAAATCATTCCTATCAGAGACTAGCTCGTGCTCATAATTGGTTCAAATTCTCAACTCGGGAGCAATTATAATTTGATGATTCATATCTGAAGCTCCGTCATTATACTAGCCTTATTCCAGTGGATACCACTTATTCTTCTAATAACCTCGTAATGCAGCTGTTGTTCTGCAAATCGATATTTTCTCTCCTTGCAGGACCTCACTAAGCATCAAGGTCGAGTCATGTATACATAATACTTCTTTATGCCTCCTGAGCTTTCATCTATTTCGTGCGCCCGATGCTCACTTTCTTAATAGCATATCGAGCTTGCCTTAATAATAGGTCTACCTTAACACCATGTTGTAGTACTATTTCTTTAAATCTATGACTATACATTCCCCTTTCGTTCCATCCTCGTATTCAGTTATTTATGTCTATCTTGGGTGCCTCTGTTAGAACTTCCTTATTATTCCTCCAGCTCGCATCCATTTTTTTTGGTTGTGCGCAAGTAATTCCATATTACTTTTTGTTTCCTTGTACTAGCTATCCTTTTTTTTGTCATACAACCTTTATTCGAAACTTTCCTTACAGAACTTGATAAGTCTTCCTTATTTATTCCATAGCTCACTTTTCAGTTCCACACCTATCTTTATATTCCAATCACATGGACCACGTCATACCTTTTAGTTATTTCCTTACTAAGCTTTCCTTATTCTCATAACGATCTTCGTTATATTCACATGATATCCTATGTGCATCCAATCCCAGAGTATAATACTGCTTATCCTTTTTCACGATTCTTACTATAGGTTACTTACCCTTCTTAGTTAGTCTTATCCTTAATGTCTCACAAGTTGTCTTCTTAACACTTCATATTCGTCACCATTCTCTTTCCCTAGTACTCTTGTCGAACCTATATTGTTACTTCTTTCAACTATAGGTCGTCATAGTTTATACATGTGTATCTATTCAGTCGATGCCTTAATATCATTCTATTAAGATCTATTAGTCTTCTCTAAACCATCTTTTTTGGATTATAAGCCTTTTCCAAATTTGTTTTGCCATATCAGTATCGACCTCCTAGTTTCTATTACTATCAATTCAATAATTAACTTATTTCTCGAGGTCAGCCATACTCGTAGTTTAATCAAATCTCATCACTGTGGTAGGCGCAACCTTTCAAGACATACTACAGCCCTATATCTCATTCTCTTTTTATTTCTAGGAAAATTTGGGCAGAGTTTCCTTTGTATCTCTCTATCTCAACATCTGCATGCAGGAAATGCCAACAGTGCCTCACAGGGCATGCATGTATATATTCAAATCATATCATATCGCAGCCACACAGGGCGCCCACAATTAGCAGTATGAAAATGGACTTACCTCGTATGTCCACTTGAACTGCACCTGTTGCACTTTCTTATATACCTTTCCTTTCATTTTTCAACTTTCTAAGTCACCCGTATTGCAACACCTTACCTTACATAGGTCCTTCATGCCTTTGCTTACCTGTGTGCCTTGTAAGTTCCAACATCTTCAGTCACTCCTTCTATTGATGTTGTCCTTCTATTGAAATCCCAGGTTAGTATGATGAATTGCCTTTCATTATACACAATGAGGGGTCGTGTGGATTCAACTAGAAATACCCTAACCCACATTAGAACATATTTAGGCCCTGTAACAATACATCAAACCCCTGCAGTAGCACCTCACATGAACAACACTATCCTTCGACGACAATTTAACTATAGCGATTCCAATTTGGTTTATTTCGAACGTCGAGCATTTCTACGACATTCTTAAACTTCCAGCAGCATACAAGGGGAGTAATACACCATATAACCATACCATAAACTCCAATTTAAAAGGAAAGGCCTTACCTTACGTTAAACTTGTTAAACTCGCCAAAACTATCAAAATGCGAAATCTGGACAGCTTACTGTCTTATTTTGTCGCTTAGTTTCGGAGGGGTAATTGAGGGAAATAGGATTTGTGGCCTCAATGAAAGTTATATACATGTGTATCAAGGTCGGAAATTTTTTTGAATTACCCCTACAATAATTTTGTACGAAAATATATGCCCAAAATACTCACAGTTGTCCGTGTAGGATTTCCAAAACAAAATCTGGGCAGTACCTCCTCTACACTTCATCACCCTTTTTAGAGAGGTTAAAAGCAAAACTAGATTTGGAAGTCTAACTGAAAGTTATAGACCCATGAAATACCTTTCCAAAACATATTAAATCACTCGAAATGAATTTGTACACAAGAAGTTATACCAATATTACTAACAACAGTCCCTTCCAAAAATGGGTTGGTTTATTAGTTCTTAACATTTTCTCCTTCAACTTTCTCTTATTTCTTTCCAAGTGTAAACTGCAACCATGGTTCCGTAGGCATCCTAAGACACATGTATACACCCCCACATGGTTGAAAAACATTGTAGATAATTAATTCACGGAGAAAAATTGAAGAACTCACCTCAAAGTCTTCAAACCATGGCTGCCTCTTCCTCTCACGTTTTCTCTCTATTTTGGTTGCTGGAGTTTCAGCTACAAATGGAATAAGAATGACTTACTAGTCATCCAAATCCACATATATACCCCTCTTTAGAAGGTTCCACATGGCAGCCCCTTAGGGATGACACGTGGCAGCCCTCTAGGACGCCACCTAGGCTCATGCGGCCTATCACACGCCACCACGTGGCAGCGGGGTCCATCCCCCCAAGCAGGTAGGTGAGTCACCTTCTTGTTTGAGGTGCTTGCTTGTCACCTACCTGCTTGACTTTCGTAAGTTCAAAAACTAGTTTTTGCTCCCTCTCGTAGGTTCGCAATCTCGTCTTATTTTAAGAGCCTATGTAACCCATGCTACACAAGCTTGGTATGTACTCCAATAGCTTAAGTATGTAAGACTTCTAACTTAGTAGTTTACGTAGATAAGTCGAGTCCTACGACTCGTTACTTGGCCTCCAATTCCTTCCGGATTCTTATAATTCCACTTCCAACCTTCTCTACTACGGGGTGTCCCATTCTCCCTTCGTAGAGTTGTTCAATAGGGCCATAACTTAAGTAGCTCACATACTAGATTCTAAGTAACTTAAGGAACATTCTGAGTTCAAAGATGTGGGGTATAACATCCTTCCCCCCTTTAGAACATTCGTCCTCGAATGTTAAACGCAACTTTCTGTAAGGCTTTATATAAATTATAGAGGGGTTACTTTCCTCTATGCTATCACATGCATTCCCATCTATATTATTAACATACGAGTGCTCAAGAGTTGGAGTTACCTGTATACATCGGTTACAGGTGCGAATACTTGTATTCCATGTTCTCTTCAGTTCCCCGATCCTCCTCTTTCTGGTTTTGGTTTTTCCACCGTAACTTGACGGAAGGTACGTCTTTAGTCTACAATTTTCCAGTTTGCCGATCTAGGATGGTGGTAGGATTCTCCTCATAGGATTCCATCTACTGGACCTCATTTATGGAATATACCCTGGGTGACTCGTCAGTATCTAATGGACTGGGCGTATAGTTTCCAACTGAGGTGGTAAGCTTAACTTACCAGCCACATTGCCCACCTTATGAGTAACTTGATACTGTCTAACACATTCTGGGTCAAGTTCCTTTTCTAGGTGACCCTATAATGAACATCTAATCATCAACTTGAACTCTGTATGTCGACGTCGATTATCTGTATATCATTCCTGCCGACTCTGGGCTTTTAGTTAATAGTTTGCTTAATCATGTCAGGGCTTTACAGCTTAGTCTTTTCCCCCTCAGGCGGACTTATGGGCTCTTCCTTACAACATCTTGTAGGGGGGTCATCTGAATACTGGAACGGTGGTCCTTCTCGTGGGCAAACTCAATAAGTGGTGGACGATCGTCTTAGTTACTCTTCAGGCCAACCATATAATAGTATGCTCAGTCTGTTCCGTAGCTCAAGGAAAAATGCGGTACGAAGACCTGTCTGTGCCCCCAAGTTTTTCTTGGACTGATCTCAAGGCGTTAATTATAATTGAAGTCCCTTTATCCAGGATATTAGATGAGGAAACCTCACGGAACCTTACCATTCTCCATGTTCTATAACTCCCTCTAATTTCAGCAGCATAGGTGCTCTTGATTGGAAGCAAATGGGCTGATTCATTAGCCTAATCACAATAACTCATATAGCACCCTACTCTTACCGAGTATAAAATGGGTGCGTAATGACGTGGATAATTTGGGAACCGTTAGCCTCGTATAGTCTTTCTCGACTCCTTTTAAAACTTTAACTGGCATTCGATCTTTTGGGTCCTTCTTCCCCTCTTTTTCCAATCCTTAGGATTGGCTACCGAATAATGTTGCATTCCCTCCATATAACGACGCTCGTAGTCATTCTGTGCTTTGTCTAACATGATCTGGTGTAATTCCAAAAGAGTTTTGGCATAGAAGCTCGCTATCCTGTAGTAACCAGCTAGTTCAGTCAGTTTTACTTAAACCTTTTCACAATTTCCCTTACCCCCGCTTATAATCCTCTAGACACATTATCTTGTGTCATTCTTTACCTTTACAAGAATACGAGAGGGTACAAGAAGCATCCTAGCATTACCTTGCCAGTCCTTATGTCTTACCCTGCCTTTCCTCCCTTCCTACACTCGATGTCGGGGTAAATCTTTGGTCCAATCGTGGCCATGTCTTACTTCACCCGCAGTACTAATTCCATCTCGGTAGTTTGGCTTAACCTATCTTTGCACCTCTCGGTAGTTAGTTGCAACTTGGGCTCCTTTGCTTGGGATAATAGCTGTGGGGACTCCGTAAGGTCCTACCACTTTTTTACTCTACAATTTTACACCTTCTCGGCGGATTAGGTAACCTTTGATCGAAGGAGTAGGGACTAATATCGTTATTCCACAAGTAACATTCCCTCCAGCGTCATCTAGCGCTAGAGTGCAAAATGAGTTTTGTAGTCCTGGTCATATTGTGGGATTTTCGACCTTGGGCACTGCTTCCTATCATTTGTAAATTACATCCGCTAGTACCCTTACCTTTGGGTTTTGCTTTTTCGGCCTCACAGTTGGCTACCAAGTGGTGTCGAAATTCCCTCGCCCACAGGCCCATATAGCCATTCTGCGGTTTTCCTCTCATTAACTAGTTCTATGTTGAAGAGTTGTAGCATTCAAGTGTGTCGTCAGTTAGCAAATAGCTAATCCTTCTTGTTTTTCTTAAGACCTTGTTACGATTTTCTTTACCGTATCTTATAATACTCCGAGTACATAATCTCATCTCGTTTCTCCGTTACTAGTCAGATACTTTTGTCTCGCGTGATCATACCAGCACTAACATATTAAGTTCCATTCGAATTTTGAAGTTAAGCGTGCTGGGGAGAGAGTAATATTGGGATGGGTGACCTCTCTGGGAAGTCTCCGTGTCGTGTTTCATTTGTAATCCCTTCCATGATGTGCGGGCACTTACTTTTAGCCCAAGATTTACCTCAGCGTTGTCTCGCAAGTCTTTATGTTTTGCCTTGTCCTTTTGTCTGTTATCGTGCATCCAGTATTGGTGTAGACCTTAAGCTCCATGATCTTCTATTCGCTTTGTGTTCTCCTCATTTTCTACCATAGGAGGCTTTTTATTCCTTTTCCTTTGGTTATTTATCTATCGCAACATCATTTGCGACTAACTCTATGACCAACGTTTTGGCTTTTGGTCTAGCATGTTGTCATTCTCCTTCGTAGTGTCTCTTGAATTATTTGATATCCTTTCATGGTTACACTATTTTGTTTTTATACGTAGCCTCCTTCTAGGGTTATGTTGTTCAGGATCTCTTCACAACTTCTTATCGCTGCCTTATGTAGCATTCTGGCTTCCATCCAACTATTGGTAGCCTCCGGACCTTTTTAACTTGGTTCGGCAAGATACCTTATTAAAGTTAAGACGTTCGTCTCAGATATATTCCCATATCGATTGCCTTCACCTTACTTTTGCCATTTTCTCATTAACTTCCCCCCTTTAGAGGGTACTCATACTTTCATTTGTTTGTACTTATAGTCGTTAAATTTCAATTAGGCAGTACTAGTATTCCGACGATAACTATTCCAAGTTTTCTTGAAGCAGTGGCTTTGTCCCAACCTATATCCTTTGTTTCTTGGGACGAATAGAAGTTGCATCATTTGTTCCTTAAGTTTTCCATCCTCGTCCCTTAAGGGTTCCACTATTTTTGGGGCAACGTTGTGTACACGCGTCATTTTTTTGTATTGTAAGCCCCATGCTCTTACTGCGTTCTCAACGCAGGCCTTTAACTTAGTCAACGCGTACTATGTGCGTTTGACTAGTGGTTCCACTTTATCCCTGTATACTCGTATCATACTATTCAATTCATACTTATATATCCCCCTTTTAATTCGTATTTGCCTTCAATTCCTGACATCTCTTTGTGGTGCTTCTGTTCGAAGCTCTTTCCCCAATTAGTCGGTGGAGAACTATAAACGGTTATCATAAATTATTTTCCAATCATTGTTGGAAGAAATCAAAACCTCTTAAACACCACAGTACTTCTTTTAGTACTTGACCTACCTGGTCTCCTTTTGAGTTTATCCTCGAGTTATGAACAACTCGTCTAATTTACAATTAGGAGTTGAGGGCTTGGTATTTTTTTCAAAAGAGTGAAACTCATTCGCGGGACATCCTATCCTTCACTCTGATCCCTCTGTTTATATTCCTACAATACAAATACGGCTGGAGATACCGTAAACTGAACTTTACTACTTAAATAAGCTTTTGTTCCTCCAAAATAAAATTCTTCAAGTAAAAAGGGTGCCCCTTATCAATGACCTGAAGGGTACCTCTTACAGCCCTAGTTGAACACAGTAGGGGTACTTGGTATAATTTCTCAGACATCTCAAAAATCTATACTTCATTTCCTTTTCCCCATTCTGGGAAAATTTTGGCAGAGTTTTCTCTACATTTCTTACTTACCCCAAAACCTGCACGCAGAAAATACCAATAATACCTCACAGGGCCAACATATATATATACATATCATACCACAGCTGCACAGGGCTTTTAATGTCATCTCATATCGCATCCACACAGGGCTTTCAATGTTAATAATAATATAAAAATACTAGACTTACCTCATATGTCCAACTTCAAACTACATTTGTTGCACCTTCTGTCTTCTTTCCTTTTAGGTTTCAACTTTATATTTCAATACCTTACCCGACGGATATCTTCCGTGGCTTTACTTTACTTACCTGCATGCTTCGTAACTTTTCATGTCGTCAATTACTTCCTTCTGTTGGTGTCGTTTTTCTATTAAGATCCAAGGTTAGTATAAGAAATTTTCCTATGACTCAGATCTATAGCACGATCTCAGATGTCGAAGAAAGGTAACATCCTAAATATCCTGTACCTTCCTGTTTATAGATGTGGCGCGCAACACATCGATAACCAAGACTCTACTAGACATGGTCTGCAGATACTCCGAGGATGAACTTCTCTAATACTACTTCTGTCACGATCCAACCAGGTAGGCCGTGACTGGGGTCCGACCTGGACCCCCGTACACTTAGCTATCAACTGTGGTAACATTGAATTGCAATTAAAACAATATTATGTAACCAGGCCCCACTGGGCGATAACATTTTCATAAATCTATAACCCTTTTTGTTTATATCACAACATGACAGGGCACACAAGCCGACAAGGCTGCCATAACATAACAACATGTACATTATATCATATAGACGCAGCTGAGCCCAACTGACATATACAACCCACATATATATGTCTACAGACCTCTAAAAAAATATAAATGATAACATATGGCGGGACAGGGCCCCCACCGTACCCCCGAATGGATAAAACAATTTTTATACATCAGTGGACAGTATTAAAAACTAGGCCCCAAAACAATGGAGCCTCTTCCAGCTGAGCTGCATGGGATCCTAAGATGGCAGACTCCAGAAACCTGTATTTGTACATGCGGGCATGAACGCAGCCCCCCGAGAAAGGGGTCAGTACAACATATGTACTGAGTATGTAAAACATCACATGATACAACTGGAAGCATATCTGAGGTAAAGAAGCAGGGGATAAAATGTTAAATCAGAAACATGTACCAGTACTCTATGAATCACAAAAACATGCATGCTCAAATTTTCAATATAGCCGGCCCCGTCAGGGGTCCGGTGAATCATATATATAGTATCAGTATCAGGCCCCAGGCCATCGTCATAGTATCAGTATCAGGCCCCAGGACATCATCATAGTATCAGTATCAGGCCCCAGGCCATCATCATATATACATACAAATGCCGGCCCTCTAGCGAGGGACTCGGTGAACAATGTAGTGAATTGCACGAATCTGTTAACTGGCTCGGGACTCGAAGAAGAAGTGTTACAGTATACACGAGTAGAGTAGTGAGAAACAAAACACAATTTAAATCATTATTTGAGACTCAGCTCTATAAGAGGACTAAGTTATTGTTCAAGAATTCGAGTAACAATACAGTCATTCTGGCTGCCCTCTAAATGCCATTAGGGCTACATTGCTTACATCTCGAGGTTCCTAGACATATACCAAAGTAAGACTATTCACTTAAGAATTCCAAAGTATTTGTCTTCGAATAGTTTTATGACTATGAGTTTGTACATTCATACCTTTTAAACATATAAGAGTTTCCAGGGAAATAATTTAACTACCATAGAGTTAAACATCCAGTAGTAAATAAGAAATACTTAAGAATGGAATTACCCCGGAGCTCGTATCACATTCAGCTTACAACTAGGACATGCCAACAGAAGAAAGAGAATAAGCTTTACTTACTTATGCCAAAACATGTCAAGAGAAAGCTTTACATACCTTGTCTGAATTATTCCTTATCCTGCTTGCCTCGCCGTCCTTTGAACCTAGTCAATATGAAAGTAGTATGAATATCAACGCCTTTTACTTTCTAGTACCCTAGGTTACATCTTAGTATTAATGGAATCTATTTCCTTAGTCATTTCCCCGACTAGTTCTGTTATTCGCTAAGGCGTCGATGAAAATTGGGCAGCACCTTCCCTATAATGTGCCCTATCCAAATTTCCAATTAGGTCCCTAAGACCTACATCCAACCAACAACAACAACCTGCATCAATTCAGACCAACAATATACAACATAAACTCCAAACGACTTATTAAAAAATATGGTACCACAATAGGGCGTCTAGCCTTTATTTTGTAACGCCTTTCATTATACGCAACGAGGGGTCGTGTGGATTCAACTAGCAGCACCCTAACCCACATTAGAACATATTTAGGCCCTTCAACAACACATCAAACCCCTGCAGCAGCACCTCACACGAACAACACTATCCTTCGACGACAATTTAACTATAGCGATTCCAATTTAGTTTATTTCGAACGTCGAGCATTTCTACGACATTCTTAAACTTCCAGCAGCATACAAGGGTTTAATACACTATATAACCATACCATAAACTCCAATTTAAAAGGAAAGGCCTTACCTTACATTAAACTTGTCAAACTCGCCAAAACTATCAAAATGCGAAATCTGGACAGCTTACTGTCTTATTTTGTCGCTTAGTTTCGGAGGGGTAATTGAGGGAAATAGGATTTTTGGCCTCAATGAAAGTTATATACATGTGTATCAAGGTCGGAAAATTTTTTGAATTACCCCTACAACAATTTTGTACGAAAATATATGCCCAAAATACTCACAGTTGTCCGTGTAGGATTTCCAAAACAAAATCTGGGCAGTACCTCCTCTACACTTCATCACCCTTTTTAGAGAGGGTAAAAGCAAAACTAGATTTGGAAGTCTAAATGAAAGTTATATACCCATGAAATACCTTTCCAAAACATATTAAATCACTCTAAACGAATTTGTACACAAGAAGTTATACCAATATTACTAACAACAGTCCCTTCCAAAAACGGGTTGGTTAATTAGTTCTTAACATTTTCTCCTTCAACTTTCTCTTATTTCTTTCCAAGTGTAAACTGCAACCATGGTTCCGTAGGAATCCTAATACACATGTATACACCCCCACATGGTTGAAAAACATTATAGATAATTAATTCACGGAGGAAAATTGAAGAACTCACCTCAAAGTCTTCAAACCATGGCTGCCTCTTCCTCTCACGTTTTCTCTCTATTTTGGTTGCTGGAGTTTCAGCTTCAAATGGAATAAGAATGACTTAATAGTCATCCAAATCCACATATATACCCCTCTTTAGAAGGTTCCACATGGCATCCCCTTAGGGGTGGCACGTGGCAACCTCTTAGGATGCCACCTAGGCTCATACGGCCTATCACACGCCACCACGTGGCAGCGGGATCCACCCCCCCAAGCAGGTAGGTTAGTCACCTGCTTGCTTGAGGTACTTGGTTGTCACCTGCCTGCTTGACTTTCGTAAGTTCGGAAACTAGTTTTTGCTCCCTCTCGTAGGTTCGCAATCTCGTCTTATTTTAAGAGCCTATGTAACCCATGCTACACAAGATTGGTATGTACTCCAATAGCTTAAGTATGTAAGATTTCTAACTTAGTAGTTTACGTAGATAAGTCAAGTCCTACGACTCGTTACTTGGCCTCCAATTCCTTCCGGATTCTTATAATTCCACTTCCAACCTTCTCTACTACGAGGTATCCTATTCTCCCTTCGTAGAGTTGTTCAATAGGGTCGTAACTTAAGTAGCTCACATACTAGCTTCTAATTAACTTAAGGAACATTCCGAATTCAAGGATGTGGGGTGTAACATCAGGGCTCTAATATGGCTTTTGTCCTTAATTCTGATTATATCTTACTAGTTTTGCCTCTAACCATCTTACACTTTTCTTTAACAGATTCTAAATATGGAAATAACATTTCAACTACCGCCTTCTGTTTATCAATTATTTGATCTTACTCTTAGTATACCAATGTTCGTAGGCTGGAAAACTATTCTTGTGCAACATGCATGAAGTGCGTTCCATTTTAGTCATAGTCTTTTCTGCTCTTGGCTTACTTTTCTCTACACGTGTCATTGTCCTAACACGCACTTACAGTCTCTTTTGTCATACTTATTTCACTTCTTTCACTTACTCTTAAGTCTTATCATATTCTAATATCGAAGAGGTTTCTTTATCCTTTCTCTTTGGCTACTTGTATCTCGCCATGCCGGTGGCCAGTAACTCTGTTACCAACATCCTGACCTTTAGTCAAGTGTAGCCTGGCTATCTCTTACAATATCTTTAAGTTCTCATTATGATTCCCTTGTCGTATTCATCCTCTTTATATGCACCCATTCTTTGATGTTATACTATTCAAGGTCCTTACTAATAATTCTAAACACTGTCTTCGGCATTATGACTTCTATCCATTCATTACTGGTTTTTCGATGTTGTTAATTCGTGCCAGTGTGGGATCTCACTTGAAGCCACTTCCCCCCTTTAGGGTGCACCCATGTCACTATCTGTTTATATTTTACCTTAACACCACATTATTGTACTATCTCTTTAAATCTATGACCATACATTCTCCTTTCATTCCGTCCTCGTATTTAGTTACCTATGTCTATCTTGGGTACCTTTGTTAGAACTTCCTTACTAAGCTTTACTTATTCTCATAACGACCTCCATTATATTCACATGGTATCCTGTTCGCATTCAGTCCCATAGTATAACACTGCTTAACTTTCTTCATGAATCTTACTATGGGTTACTTACCCTTCTTAGCTAGTCTTATCCTTAATATCTCACAAGCTGTCTTATTAACACGTCACTTCCATCACATTTCTTTTTCCCTTGCAATCTTGTCTTAATCATACTGTTACTTCTTTCAACTATAACTCGTCATAGTTTATTCCTATGTATCAATTCAGGAAATGCCTTACTATATCATTTTATCCAGATCTATCAATCTTCTCTAAATCATCTTTTTTGGCTTATAGGTCTTTTCCAACTTTATTCTACTATACCAGTATCGACCTCCTAGTTTCTATTGCCATTAATTCAGCAATTAACTCATTTCTTGAGGTCAGACATACTCATTTAGTGAAATCTCATCATTATTATCGGCACAACCTTTCAAGACATACTACAACCCTATATCTCATTCTCTTCTTATTTCTAAGAAAATTTGGGCAGAGTTTCCTCTATATTTCTTACTATCTCAACACCTGCATGCAGAAAATGCCAATAATGCCTCACTGGGCACACATATATATAGTCATATCTTCTCATATTGCAGCCACACATGGCGCCTAATATCAATGACAATATAAAATGATAGACTTACTTCATGTGTCCAACTCAAACTGCCCCTATTAAACTTTACTGGTTACTTTTCCTTTCACTTTGTATGTCATTTGTATTTCAACAACTTACCTGATATATGCCCTTCATGCCTTTTCTTACTTGCGTACCTTGTAACTTCTAATATCGTCAGTTACTTTCTTCTATTGATATTTTCCTTTTGCTGAAAACATAGGTTAGTAGGAGGAATTTTATTTTCTATGACTCGGCTCTATCGCATGATCTTAGATATGAAAGAAAGTAACATCCTAAATGTCCTGTAGCCCCCTATTTATAGATGTGGTGCACAATGCACCGATAAACAAGACTCTACTAGACACGGTTTGTAGACACTCTAAGGCCGAACCGCTCTAATACCACTTCTATTATAACCCAAATCCCGTAGGCCGCAACTGGGGTCTGACCTAGACCCTCGTATACATACGTATCAGCTAGTGTCAAATCGAACTATAAACAAAGTGATACTACTCATAAAAATCTGAATGAATTAAAACTTTTCCATGTACATATGGCCTCTTTCATTTGTACTATATCATGAAAGGGCATGTAAGCCGACAAGGTTGTTGTAACATAAAAACATTAACAACATGTCGTATAGGCACCACCGAAACAAACTCACAAACAACCTACATACTTATGCCTACAGACCTCTGAGAATAGTAACAACAATATATGACTGGATAGGGCCTCCGCCGTACCCCTAGACAAATAAATATATACATATTAAATGACCAATATCAAAAGTTAGGCTCCAGAATAGTGGAGCACTCCCAACATCGCTGAGTGGAAACCCTAAGCTAGCGGATCTCCAAAATGAACATCTATACCTGCGGGCATGAAATGCAGCCCCACTCAGGGAATGAGGGTCAGTACGATATATGTACTAAGTATATAAAGCATAACACAGCGTAAATGAGATTTCAGCTGTAATAGGGGTGCAGGAGATAAATGTAACAGTTAACGAGTCACTATACCTGCACTGTGTGAAATGAGGGCCTGTATATCTTCCTCACATACCACACCCGACCCGATGTGGGACTCAGGGTTACAAATGTATCACTATATTTTCATTTGCCGGCCTATATACTGTATCCGACCCTTTAGCGAGGGACTCGATGAAGTTGCCATTTTATCGCATATCATGCTCGGTCCTTCATGGGACGTGGTGTAAAATCGTTTTATCATGTCATGCCTGGCCCTTCATGGGACACAGTGAATTAGCATTTCATTGTTTATCATGCTCAGCCCTTCATGGGATGCGGTGAATAACCGTTTCATCATATATCATGCTCGTCCCTTCATGGGACGTAGTGAATTTATCATGCCCCGCCATTCATGGGGCACGGTGAATTTATCATGCCCAGCCCTTCATGGGGCGCGGTGAATGATTTATTAATAACATGTACGAGTAGATTAGCGAGGAACCATATGCAATTAGCTAATTATCTGAGACTCGGTATAACAATCATCATGAACTATTATTTGAGGATCAAAATGATCATTATCTTAAATATCCTCTAAATGCCATTAGGGGCCATATCGATGGTGTCTCATGTCACGACCCAACCCCGTAGGCTGCAACTGGGGTCCGATCTGATTCCCCGTACACAAGTCTATCAGTTGTGGTCAAGTCGAACTATAGACATACAATGCATATAAATCAAGTGTAGTCAAACCAGACTACAAACAACACGATGCCATGAATCAAAGCCCTATTGGACGATAACACTTTTATAAACCTGTAGCCTTTTTCATTTGTATCACCTCATAAAAGGGCATGCAAGCTGACAAGGATTCTATAACATAATAACATATATCATACATCATGTAGACCCAGCTAAATCAAACTGACATACACAACCCATATATACATGTCTGCAAACCTCTAACAATATCAATGACAGGCGGGACAAGGCCCCCGCCGTACCCTGAATAGACAAAACAGTTCTATACATTAGTGGTCAGTACCAAAAGCTAGGCTCTGATATAATGGAGCCTCTTCCAATTGAGCTGAGCAGAATCCTAAGCTGGCAGACTCCAAAACCTGTATCTGTACCTGCGGGCATGAACGCAGCCCCCCCGAGAAAAGGAGGGTCAGTACGACATATATACTGAGTATGTAAAACATAACACAATACGACTAGAGGCATATCTAAAATAGAAAAGTATGGGATAAAATATCAAATCAAAAACCTGTACCTGGAAAAGTAAAATCATGCATGCTCAAATTTTCAATATAGCCGGCCCTATCAGGAATCTGGTGAATCATATCTATAGTACCATCACCTCCTTATTATAACACATCATCATATTATTATATATATACATACGTACCCGACCCTCTACTGAGGGCGCAATGAATAATGTAGTATATTAAGCACGATTACTATTCCCAGCCCGGGCGTGATGAAAGAAGTGTTACAGTATACAGAAGTAGAGTAGTGAGAAACAAAACACAGTTTAAATCATTATCGGAGACTCAATGAAGTCATCAAGTGAACCATCACTTGGAATAAGTTGAAGTACCTGCTAGGTGTCACGGAGGACTGTATAGAGCATTAGGAACCATAGACATGTGTCAAAATATTGCCAAACAGTTTATAAGATCCAAACGTCTGTCCCCATAGAGCCCGTAAGGATAGAGGCATGTACCTCCATTTACTATTTAACCTATTGAAGACTCGAAGATAGTAGCTTACTACTTTAAAGTTTAACATTCGAAAGTGAGTGAGGGTCCTGAAGTCATATTCAGAATCTGGGAATGGAATTACCCCCAAAGCTCATATCATATCCTGCTTACATCTAAGACATGCCAAAAGAAAGAGAAAAGACAGGCTTTACATACCTATACCAAAAACATACCAAGAGAAGCTTCACATACCTCTTATGAGTTACTCTATATCCCGTTTGCCTCGTCGTCCTTTGAACCTATTAAACATGAAAGTAATACGAATATCAACCACTCTTAACTTTCCAACATCTTAGGTTTCACCTTAGTATTCATGGAACATATTTCCTTCTTCGTCTCCTAAACTAGTTCTTTAATTAGTTAAGGCGTTAACGAAAATTAGGCAGCACCTCTCCTATAATGTGCCCTATCCAAATTTCCAATTAGATCCCTAAACACTACAGCAAACCAACAACAACAACCTGCAACATATGTTTAAGCAATTCACACCAACAATATACAACATAAGCTCCAAACGACTCGCTCAAAATATGATATCAAAATAGGGTGTCTAGCCTTTATTTTTTAACACCTTTAATTATACAAAATGAGGGTTTGTGTGCCCCTAACCCTTATAGAAAAAATTTAGGCCCTGAAACAAAGCACCACACCCCTGCAGCAGTACCTCACAAGCACAACCCTTTACTTCAACGACAATTCAACTATAACGACTCCAACTTAGTTTATTCGAATGTCAAGCATCTCTATGATGTTTTAACATTTAAAACTACTTAAACAACATATAATACACTTCTTAACAATACCATAAACTCCAAATTAAGAGGAGAAACCTTACCTTACCCGAAATTGACCAAAACTGCCAAATTGCAACTCAAAACTTCTCCAAACGTGCTGAAATTAAGCGGGCTGTTTATGTCCCTTCTCCGCTGCCCCAAATTGGAATTTTTGGTTATAAAACACTATTATATAACCGTGGGGAACCTCAAATAATTAATTCACAGAACAAAACTCGAAGTCTTACCTTGGCAGCCTCTAAACCCATAGCCCTCCTTTCCTTGTCTACAACGTTTTCCTTCAGCTTTCTCTTGTTTGTTCCAAGTGTAAAGCTTAAGTTATCATTCTGTAGACATCGCAAGATACATATATACATCTCCACATGGTTTAGGAACACCATAGATAATTAATTTTCGGAGAGAAAGTTAGAAACCTACCTTAGTTTCTTCTAAACCATGGCTGCCTCCTTTGCTCTTCTCACATTTTTCCTTTGTTTTTGGCTGCTGTTTTGGAAAGAAAATGTGACTAAGAGTCACTTAACATATATATATAGGTTTCCTTAGGGGGTGACATGTGGCGTGGGGTCAACACATACATGCTGCTAATAAGGGGCTGCCACGTGGCATGAGGTCCACCTCCCCCCGAGCAGGTGGGTCACCTACTTGACCCCAAGCAGGTGGGTCACCTGATTTCTTGAAGTGCTTCTATGTGTCGCTCCTCCATTGGCTTCCATGTGTCGTCTTTTCCCCTTTCTCATGGATTCATAATCTCATTCTATTTTAAGAGCCTATGTAATCCGTGCTACGTAAGCTTGGTATGTCCTCAAGTAGCTCAAGTATGTAAGACTTCTAAGTTAGTAGCTTACGTAGGTAATTCGAGTCCTACGACTCATCACTTGGCCTCCAATTCCTTCTGGATTCTTATGACTCTATTTTTAACCTTCTCTACTATGGGGTATCACATTCTCCCTTCCTTAGAGTCGTTTGATAGTGTCGTAGCGTATCTGTCTCACATGATAATGTCTAAGGAACTTATAAGACATTCTGAGTTTAAAATTGTGGGGTGTAACATCTCAGGAGTCATAGACTTTTATTAAGATAATACCAAACGTCTTATGCAATCAGAGACACTTGTCATTATAGAGTTCTCAGGCCCAGGAGCTCATACCTTCAATTAGCATTCATTATATAGGGACTCGAGGGTAGTAGTTCAACTACTTCAAGAACTTTGATATTAAGAAATGAATAGGAGTTATAGTTCATTCTTCCCATGTATCCGATTACTATTTCATGTACAGAAGGCTCGAGGGTGATAGCTTAGCTACCTTAAGAGCCTTAGCATTTAGAAGTGAACACGAGTCATTAGGCTCTACATATATTACCTTTTACCCTATAGAAGTCTTAAAAAGGCAATAGCCTAACTATTATCGGAGTTCTACCATCACAAAGTGGATAAGAATTATGAACTGTACTCGGAGCTTTACGGATGGAATTATCCCCAAGTTTCACATACAAACCATTCATAACTTATGTCTAAAACATGCCAAAAGAAAAAAGAATAGCTTTACATACCTGTTATGGGTTACTCGCATCCAAGCTCGCTTTGTTACTTCCTTTAACCTATTTAACATGAAGGTAATACAAATTTTAGTGACATTTGACTTTCCAAGTTGTAATTCTACCACCAACTACCCATAGGAACCAATTCCTTATTCACCTTTCTTGACTAGTCTCGACTTGTCTTTAGCTAGTTAAGGAGTTAATGAAAATCAGACAGCACCTCCCCTATAACGTGCCCTATACGAATTTCCAATCATATCCCTAATAAATAAATCCAACCAACAACAACAACATGCATCATATGTATAATAATTTCACATCAACACTATACAACATAAACTCCAAACGACTAGCTCGAAACTACTATACCAAAAGAGGATTTTTAATCCTTCTTTCATAAATCCTTTAACCATACGAAGCGGAGGGTCGTGGGGATGAAACCAGAAGATCCCACACCTCTTTTAACACATTTTTAACACCTTAACACACCAACACATGACAGCAGCAGCCCCCACACGTACAACGCCTCATTTCGACTACAATTTAACTATAACGATTCTCATTCGTTTATTTTGAATGTCGAGCATTTCCACGACTTTAGTACACTTCCAGCAGAACAAAAGGTGTATAACACAACCTATAACAACACCATAAAGTTCAAATTGAGATAAAAGACCTTACCTTACACGAAATTGGCCAAAACTCGCCAAAATTGCACCTCGGAACTTCTCTAGCGCGATTTAAATGCCGTGGCTGCTTGCTGTCCGTTTTGTGCTGCACCAAGCCATGATTCTTTACTACTAATACCTGCATATCATCATGGTATACTCTATATAATTAATTTATGGAACGAAATTAGGACTTACCCCTTTTTCCTCTCCTAGCCTTCACTCTTTTCTCTCTAAGCTTTAGGGTTTGTTTTGTCTCTATTGCTGCTGTAGTTTTTGGATAAAGAACTGAATTAGGAGTCATATATTACATATATATACATTCCCTTAGGAGGTGAAATGTGTCATCCCCTATGGGTGACACGTGTCCAGTCTCTATTGGGCCACCGTGTCATGCAATCAAGGAGGGGCTACCACATGGCAGTGGGGTCCCCCCCAAGCAGGTGGGTCACTTACTTAACCCCAAGCAGGTGGGTTACCTGCTTGCTTGAGGTTCTACCACGTGTCCTTCTCTTATCTTCCTCATGAGTTCATAATCTCATCTTATTCTAAGAGTCTATGTAATCCATGCTTCGTAAGCTTGGTTCATCCTCAAGTAGCTTAGGTATGTAAGAATTCTAAGTTAGTATCTTATGTAGGTAAATAGAGTCCTACGACTCATTACTTGGCCTTCAATTCCTTCCGGATTCTTATGACTCTATTTCCAACCTTCTCTACTATGGGGTATCACATTCTCCCTTCCTTAGAGTCGTTTTATAGTGTCGTAGATTATGCGGCTCACATGCTAACTTCTTAGAAGCTTAAAAGACATTCCGAGCTTAAGAGTGTGGGGTGTAACACCTTGATACCTCCTTAACCTATTTGACATGAAAGTAATACTAAAATTAATAGCCTTTAACTTTCCAATATCCCACTCTACAACCATGTTCTAATAGGAGTCATTTCCTTATCCATTACCCTCGACTAGTTTGTTACTAGTTTCGATGCTACCGAAAATCGGGCAACATTTCCCCTGCAACTTCAACATCCCTGAGGTTTCAACTCGTCCACAGTGTCAAAAACCATACCAACAACAACAACCACCAGCATATATACAAGTAAACCACCTCAACATTACACAATACAACTCCAAACAACTAGCTCAAAACTACGATACGAAAATAGAGATTTTAATCTTTATTTCACAAAATCTTTAATCATACCAAATGGAGGGTCATATTTCTGCAACCAGAAGTACCCACACTCTTTTTCAAACACCTTCCATCCCTGTAACACGCAACCAAACCATCTGCTACCGCAGCCCCACAATCGCAACACACTACTCGACTTCAATTTTACTATAACGACTTCAATTTAGTTTGTTTCTAATGTCAGGCATCCTTTTGAAAATTTTCACTTATAACATTCTTTAATATATTTAATATACTAATAAAATCATCATAAACTCCAATTTGAAAGAAAAACCTTACCTCGCCAACAATTCACCGAAACTCGCCTCAGAAGTTCTTTTAGCACGACTACAACTTTGTGGCTGTTTGTTGTCCTTTCGGTGCTGCCCCAAATCATAAATTTACATTAATAACACCTTTATACCATCATGTTATACCCTAGACAATTAATTCATGGAACAAAATTAGAAAACTTACCTTTTTCTCCCCTTGGCCGCCACTAGTTTCTTTCTAGCTCTATGGTTTCTTCTCTTCTTTCTTTCTCTAAAATTTTCTTGAATTTGTTGGAGATAAGGATGCATTTTTGATAAGAGTGAGTCATCCAACATATATATATATAAGCTACCTTAGGAGGTGACATGTGTCAACCCCTAAGTGGTGACACATGTCAAGCCTTAAGCGGTGACACGTGTCAAATCCTCATTGGGCCAACACACCCCTTTCTTCTAATCACAGGCTGCCATGTGGAATGTGGGAGGTCCACCACCCTTGCTCCAGCTGATGCCGCATGGCACTCTCTCATTCTGCTATGTGGAACTCTCTTTTCCCCCTCATGCGTTCATAATCTCATCTTACTTTATGAACCTATATAATCCTTGCTATGTAAGCTTGGTATGTAGCTTAAGTATGTAAGATTTCTAAGTTGGTAGATTACTTAAATAAGTCGTGTCCTACGACTCATCATTCGGGCTCCAACTTCTTTAGGATTCTTATTAATATATTTCCAATCTTCTCTACTATGGGGTATCGCATTCTCCTTTCCTTAGAGTTGTTTGATAGAATTATAGATTATCCGACTCAAATGGCAACTCTTAAGAAGCTTAAGAGTTCTTAAGAAGTCTTAAGAAGCTTGTAGAAGCTTTAAGATACTTTAGGAAACCTTAAGAAACTTAAGAGGCTTACGATCCTTCCATGAAACTTAAGAGCCTTTTAAGAGACTTAAGAACGCATTCCAAAGTATAAGAGTATGGGGTGTAACATCCTTCTACCCTTTTAGGACATTCGTCCTCGAATGTGAACCAAAACCTTCCTTAAGATCTTATACATATTATATGGAAATTTCTGTCTATTGTAATAACACATACTTTCATCAAGCTATCACTATCAGAGTACCAAAGGTTGGGATTACCTGTAGTGTAAGGAGTAGGTACGGATACTTATGTTTTATTTCCTCCTCCACTTCCCAAGTCATCTCTTCGCGATTTTTATTTCACCATAATACCTTGACGGAAGCTACGTCCTTAGTTCACAATCTTCTACTTCGCCAACCCAAGATGACGATAGGTTGCTTCTCAGAGGATAACTCATCTGTGACCTGGATACCCTTTATGGGATATACCCGGGTTAGATTACCAACATACTTGCAAAGTATTGATACATGGATAACTGGTTGTACTGCTTTCAGATTCGCTGGTAAGTCCAGCTCATAGGCAACCTTGCCTATTCGGCAAAGGATCTGATATGGCCAATGTATCTGGGACTAAGTTCCTCTTTCTTGCTGGATCTCAATACTTTCTCTATGGTTGGTACCTTCGGAAATGCCCAATCATTAACTTGAAACTCTAGAAGTTGACGACGCTTACCTATGTATGACTTCTATCAATTTTGGGTGGCTAATAACCTCTCCTACGTAAGCTTTACCTTCTATATAACTTATTGGACCATGTCCGAGCCCATTAGTCGTGTTTTACCAATATCAACTAACCAATTGGCGACCTACACTATCTGTCCTACAAAGTCTCATACGGGGTCATCTGGATACTAGAATAACAGTTAGTATCATAAGTAATCTTGAAGATAGTAGGCAATTGTCCTAGATACCTTTTGTTAAACCCCATACTTTGGTACCTTGGAATGCTTCTGAAGCCTCTTAAGTTTCTGGAAAGGCTTTTAAGTTTCTTAGAAGTCGTCATGTGTCGGATAATCTACCACGCTATCAAATAACCCTAAGGAAAGGAAAATGAGATACCCCATAATAAGGAAGATTGGAAATAGGGTTATAAGAATTCGGAAGGAGTTGGAGGCCAAGTAATGAGTCATAGGATCCGATCTACTTGCATAAGCTACCAACTTGGACGTCTTACATACTTAAGCTACTGGAGTACATGTTGAGCTTCTGTAGCTAGGATTTCATAGGCTCTTAAAGTAAGACGAGATTACGAACCCACAGAATAGATGGAAGGAAGTGTATATATATATGTTATGCTGAAGAATATCTCATTTTCAGCTTCCTTAGCCAAAAAAGAGAGAGAAACGTGAGAGAGGAAGAGGGCAGCTACGCCTTGGAGGAAAACAAGGTAAGCCCTCCGATTTAGTTCTATGAATTAATTATTTAAGGTATCCTAAGGTGATATAGCGGTGTTTAATAACGTTAAATTTCACTTTGGGGAAGCAAGGAAGAGATACATACAGTTCGCTAATTTTCAGCATGTTAAGAGAACTTCCGAGACAAGTTTTAGCATGGTATGGCTTGGTTCTCTTCTCCCACGTTTTGGTAAGGGTTTGTACATTTTATGAGGGTTTTAATAAGGTAAAGTTAAGGTTTGTAGCAGAACGAAGCGGACAACAAACAACCACGATGTTTCAGCCGCGCTAGAAGAACTTCCGAGGCAAGTTTTGGCAAGCTTCGCCAATTTCGGGTAAGGTAAGGGTTTTCCTTTCAATTTGGAGTTTATGGTGTGGTTATGGAGTGTATTAAACATCTTATATGTGGCTGGAAGTATAAAAATTACAGAAGGATGCTTGATGTTAGAAACAAACTAAACTAAGGTCGTTATAGTTAAATCTAAGTCGAGTAGTGTGTTGTGGTTGTTGTGCTGCGCTTGCAGGTGGTTTGATTTTGTGTTGAAGGGATGGAAAGTGTTCAAAAAGGGATGTAGATTCTTCTGGTTGCATCCACACGACCTTTCGTTTTGTAGGGTTAAAGGTTTTACCAAATAGAGACTAAACACCCTATTTTGGTATCGTAATTTTGAACGAGTTGTTTGAGTTTGTATCTTGTAATGCTGAAGTGAATTACTTGTATATGTGCTGAAGGTTGTTGTTTTTAGTTGGATTTGGTAATTAGGGATTTAATTGGAAGTTTGGATAGGACATGTTATAGGGGAGGTGCTGCCCAATTTCTGTTAACTCCTTAACTAACTAAGGAACTAGTAATGAACTAGTCTAAGGAAATGGATAAGGGATTGGTTCCTAACTAAGGAACTAGTAGAATTACAAGTTGGGAAGTCGAAGGTCACTAACCTTAGAATTACTTTCATGTACATAGGTTCAAGAGACGACAAGGCGATCGTGTTAAGAGTAATCTGTAAGAGGTATGTAAAGCTAATGTTTCCTCCTTTTGGCATGTTTTTAGCATAAGTATGAAAAGTTAATCTTTCTTTTGGCATGGTTTTTATGAACAAATATATGACTTTTTTTATGGTTCCAAGGACGTTCCTATTCCTAGAGCCACTAGGATGGCCAATTTCTTGGTTTTCAAAGGACATTTTATTGCGCATTGATACGAGTATATAATTCCAGAAGTTCCATTTTGATGTAATCCATAGTGACTTTCAAAAGGTACTTAATATGATTCTTGTCTTGATTTTCAATGATAGCTTATTTTAATTATTCCATTGATCCCCATAATATATATGGAAATATGGAAACGATTTCAGAAAGACTATTTTCATATAGACCATTGTGACATCTGAAAGACATGCACTATGATTATCTCTCAATTTCTCTTATATGACTTGGCATCGGAGTTACGCTATCGAGTCTCTGGAAATGTTTTGTATCTTATATAGCATATAGTTTCTCACTACTCCACTCGTGGATACCTCAATGCTTCCTTCACCGAGCTTAAGCCGCCTTTTGTTATCGTGCGTACTTCTCTGCATTGTTCGCCATGCCCCAATGTGAGGGGGAAGGTACGACCTGTATATGGGTTTTGTGGAGTTATGATGTGCAATGTACATAGATGATATAATATTAATTGAAATGACCATCTGATATGATATGATTTGTTACGGAGATATTCCCTACTCTGGAGTTATGATGTGATGTGGTACCAGTGACGGGGTGACGACCACGATTTCTTCACTGAGTCCCATAATGGGGCCGGATATGTCATATGTTCTCTGCATACATTATTTGTGGTTATGAAAAGCATTTTGGTATTCTGGATATTTTGCTTATTTTTGCACATTCTATTCTGGTAATGATTTTACTTATTACAGTTTGTGCTTTACATATTCAGTACATTTTCTGTACTGACTCCCCCTTTCTTCGAGGGGTTGCATTACATGCCCGCATGTACATATGCTCAGTTTTCTGATCCGCTCGCCTAGGACATCCACCCTGTTGGTTGGCAGTGCTACTTTATCCGGAGCCTTATTTTGGTAATAACCTTTCTATTATATATTTATTCATAATGGTTAAGGGTACGATGGGGCCCTGTCCCATCATATGATTATGCTATCATTTTGTAGAGGTCGATAGACTTGTGTTGTAGGTTTTGTATATGTGTTTTGGGCTTGTGTTCAATGACTTCCTTAACGGCCTTTGTGTGCCACATCTATTTTTGTGCGCTCTCTAGCGATCTATTTTGATTTCCTCATTTGTTTATTCTGCTAACATACTCAGTGGGACTAAGGATACGTATGGGTGCCCAAATCGGGCACCAATCATGACCTACGGAGTTTGGTCATGACACCTTTGAAGTAAACCGTATAGGCCCACAATATATCCTCTAGCATTTAGCTAGTAAGCGTGATCTGTCCCTCGATCTAAGGGTATAATAGTGTATGAAGACCTAGCTGTCTTCCCAATCTCTTCGTGGACTAATCTTTAGTAGTTAGCTGTAAATTGGGCTCCTTCATTCTAGACACCAACTATGAGAACTCCGTAAGCTCTCACCACCCTCTCGACCTATAAATTCAAATCATCTTGGCTAAACAGGTAGTCCTTGATTAAAGGAACATGGATTGATATTGTTAATCTACGGATAACATTTCATATAGAATCATCTATCCATAGAGTGCAAAGTGAATCCTATAGACACGGTTGTATTGTGGAATTTTTGACCTAGTGTATTACTTCTTGCCTTCATTAGATGACATCAACTGGTACCCTTACCTTTTTGGATTTTGCATTTTGCCCATCAGAGTTGGCTACCAAGTTGTGCTGAAGTCCCCTCACACAATGACCTGTATATCCATTCCATGGTTTGCCTTATCATTAACTAGTATTATGTTGAAGAACTGTGGAATATAAGTGCGCCATCTGTTAGTAATCGGCTAATCCTACTTGTTTTGCTTAAGCTCTTTTACAATTCCTTTATAGTAACTTATAACACTCTAGGTACATAATCTTATGTCATTGCTTTGCCGCTAGTTTAGATTCTCCTATCTCGTGCGATCATAGCAGCACTAACGCACCGGATCCCACCAGAATTCTGAAGTTAAACGTGCTTGGACGAGAATAGTACTAGGATGGGTGACGTCCCTAGGAAGTCCTTGTGTCACGTTTCATTGCCATCCTTGCAATAATGTGTGAAGGTACTCATCTTAGCCTAAGATTTACCTTAGCATTTTCTTGCTAGTCTTCATGTTTCTCCTTGCCCTCTCTTCTTCTCTCTTACAATCGGTGTCGGGCTAGATTTTTAATTCAACCATGACTATGTCCTTTTTGGCCATTTGATTTAACTTCTCTTCGTATTCCCCTATTACGTCTCCTAAATATCATCACTCTTTTTCATCATGTACTCCTCCGCTTGGTCTTATGTAGTGTATAACTATTCATAGGTTGCACAACTACTCTTATACCACTAGTATGAGGTAAACACAGTCTTTTCATCTCCCGGCCCATCTTGCTTTACATATCGACTTCACACTAGGACTTGCTCGTGCTAATGCTATTTTGTCCTACTTCTTTCTTTTCTTCCTTTACGTACTCCTTGGTCTACTCATTTTCTATCGTAGGAGATTTTCTATTCTCCTTGCTGCTTGTACGTCCTGATATCATTGACCAATGACATTGTTGCCATATCTTAATCTTTACTCAAACTAGGCCCTACTACCCTTTTCACGGCCCTTTGTTTGCTCAATCCTACTCTCTTATCGTATTCACCCCTTTTTGTAGGCACCCATGATTCTTCGCATAGTCTTAGATACCGTGGCTTCTATCTATTTATTGCTGGCCTTGAGCTCTTGCTAACTCGTGCCAGTATGGGATCTCGCTTTAAATTTAAGCAATCCCGTCAACATGTGACAGTGTCAGTTGATTTCCTCTCATACTTGTATTTCTCTTGTCCACTTCCCCCCTTTAGGGTGTACCTATGTCATCCTCTGTTTATTTTCAACTGTTCATATGCATGTGATTCTGTTCTAACACATTTGATATACTGCACCATGTCTACACCTTCTATTAACTCATCTATACTTTAGGTTGCCCCTATAAGAAACCTTAATATAACCATGGGGTGCTCAGAATTCTCAATAACTAGTACCTAATCTAGTCCAAGTACTGGTACTCGAGTCATATAACTAATGTAGTAGATTAGCTAAAGAAACATTTCATTCATCCCAATCAGTATGTCACTAGTGCTTATAATCATGTCGGATTCTCTATTCGGGGCACTTATACTCTAATGACACATGTCTCACGTTTTGTCTATCACAATATTTTTCTAATGGATACCACTTGTTCCTTTGATAATTTCACAATCCATCAGTTGTTTTGCAATTTCTATTCTCTATCCTCGAGGGATCCCGCTATTTTCCAAAGTGGAGGTACATATACACAATACCCCTTTCTGCTTCATGTGTTTTCATCCTTATCGTTACCGTGGATACGATCTCTCAAGATATATTACAACCGTATATCTCATTCTCTTTCTATCTTAAAAAAAAGAAAAAAATTTGGCAGAGTTTCCTCTATATTCCTTACTATTCATATCATATCTACATAGGGCTTTCAATATCAATAACCGTATGAAAATAATGGACTTACCTCCTGTGTCTAACTCAAACTGCATTTGTTACACTTTCCTGTCTACTTTCCTTTCAATTTTCAATTTTACATTTCAAGCTCACTATCATACTCAACATATCTCTTTCATACCTTTGCTTACTTGCGTTCTTTATCACTCCCAACATCATCAATTAATTTTTTCTATTGATGCTGCCCTTCTGTTCAAATCCAAGGTTAGTTTAAGGAGTTTTTCCTATTACTTGGATCTATAGCACGATCTTAGATGTAAAAGAAAGGTAACATCTTAAATGTCTTGTAGCCTCCTATTTATAGATGTGGTTCACAACACACCGATAAACAAGACTCTACTAGACACGGTCTGTAGACATTCCTAGGAAGGACCGCTTTGATACCACTTTTGTCATGACCCAAATCTCCGTAGGCCGTGATGGGTGCCCGAATTGGACACTTGTGTGTACCCTTTCTAACTATAAGGAAACCTGTCTCCTATTTGAGTCACAGCGTGCCAACAGGCAAGTTAATATATATAAGCCGACGAGGTTATCATAATATATAAGAACAATTGTTCACACATACATATATAACCCATATACACGTCCACAAACCTCTATGAGTAAGAAAAGTAACATAAGGCGGGATAGGGCCCCTGCCGTACCCGTGAACAAATAAACATATATATCGAGGGTTAATACCAATACTAGGCTCCGGCACAATGGAGCGCTTTTGAACTGCTGAGTGGAATTCCTACATTGATGGATCCCCAAAGTGTGTATTTGTACCTGCGGACATGAACGCAGCCCCCCTCCCTCGGAGAAAGAGGGCTAGTACGACATACGTACTGAGTATGTAAAGAATAAATATCATAAGGAAATTACAATTAGCGTAGGGATGCAGGGGGAAAGTGTAACATTTAAGCATTTATCGTACTCGTATAGTATAAAAGAAAGTCACACATATTACCATCATATACTGTTCCCGGCCCATTTTGGGGACTCTGTGTACCATCTACATCATTCTGTCATCATATGCACATATATATTATTAGCGCTGTAGAACATACAGCCCAATCCATTTATATAGTAAGTACATGCTGAGGAACATATGTACCAATTAGCACATTGTATAATAATACCGAGGAACGATGACCCGATCTACATATCATATAATAATGTCGAGAAATATTCGGTCCAATCCATGCATCATATTAATACCGAGGAATGTTCGGTCCGATCCACGTATCATATAGTAATGCTGAGGAATGATTGGTCTGCTCCACGTATCACATAGTAATGCCGAGGAACATTCGGTCCAATCCACGTATCATATAGTAATGTTGAGGAATGTTCAATCCGATCATCGTATTATATAGTAATGCTGAGGAACGTTCAGTCTGATCCATATATCATATAATAATTATATTATAGCTAGCTTGGGAATCGGTGAAAGATGTATTACAGTATACCCTAATAAAGTAGTGAGTAACCATACAACAACAACAACAACCCAGTGAAATCCCACATCGTGGGGTCTGGGGAGGGTAGAGTGTACGCAGACCTGACTCCTACCAATGTAGGACGGCTGTTTCCGAAAGACCCTCGGCTCAATAGAAGTATAGAACAAGGTTAGACAAGAATATTAGAGTAAATAAGTAGATAATGAAAACGATCCAAACAATAGTACAATCAAAGCACAAAAAACAGTAGATATTATTATTGGATAATAACATAAATACCATAAATAACATACAGCAGAGTACCAGAAATCATAGTGCGTTAATACGCCTACGAATAAGGGAGAATAAAACCACTATGAACTAGCCTTCTACCCTAATGTGTGTCCTCCACACCCTCCTATCTAGGGTCATGTCCTCGGTAAGTCGTAAATGCGCCATGTCCTGTCTGATCACCTCTCCCCAATATTTCTTCGGCCTACCCCTACCTCTTCTGAAACCATCCATGGCCAGCCTCTCACATCTCCGCACTGGTGCCTCTGGGACTCTCCTCTTCACATGTCCAAACCATCTCAGTCGCGTTTCCCGCATCTTGTCTTCCACCGAGGCCACTCCTACCTTTTCTCGAATAGCCTCATTTCTAATCCTGTCACTCCTGGTATGCCCACACATCCATCTCAACATTCTCATCTCGGCAACCTTCATCTTTTGCACGTGGGAGACCTTAACTGGCCAACACTCTGCCCCATATAACATAGCTGGTCTAACGACCACTTTGTAGAACTTGCCCTTAAGTTGTGGTGGCACCTTCTTGTCACATAACACACCGGAGGCAAGCCTCCATTTCATCCATCCTGTCCCAATACGGCGTGTGACATCCTCGTCGATCTCTCCGCTGTCTTGCATGATAGAACCAAGGTACTTAAAACTACTTCTCTTTTGGATGGCTTGGTCCCCGAGCCTAACTTCCGCGCCAACCTCTTGAGGTGTCTCACTGAACTTGCACTCTAGGTACTCTGTCTTGGTTCTACTCAGCTTAAACCCCTTAGACTCCAAGGTGCGTCTCCAATCTTCCAGTTTAGCGTTAACTCCGCTACGAGTCTCATCGATAAGGACTATGTCGTCCGCAAAAAGCATACACCATGGCACCTCACCTTGAATTTGTCGCGTCAATCCATCCATCACCAAGGCAAATAGGAATGGGCTAAGAGCTGATCCTTGATGCAACCCCATCATAACTGGGAAGTGTTCTGAGTCCCCTCCTACTGTCCTTACCCTGGTTTTGGCACCCTCGTACATGTCCTTGATCACCCTTATGTACGCTACAGGTACACCTTTAGCCTCCAAACATCTCCACAGTATCTCTCGTGGGACTTTATCGTAAGCCTTTTCCAAGTCGATGAACACCATATGCAAGTCTCTCTTCCTCTCCCTATATTGCTCCATCAGTCTCCTCATAAGGTGGATGGCTTCTGTAGTTGAGCGTCCTGGCATAAATCCGAACTGGTTCTCTGAAATAGACACGCCTCTTCTCACCCTCATCTCTACCACTCTTTCCCACACTTTCATAGTATGGCTTAGAAGCTTAATACCTCTATAGTTGTCACAGCTCTGGCTATCCCCTTTATTCTTGTAAAGCGGGATCATGATGCTCGATCTCCATTCTACGGGCATCGTTGCCGTCGTAAAGATGACATTAAATAACCTAGTCAGCCATTCCAAACCTACCGAGCCCGCACTCTTCCAAAATTCTCCAGGGATCTCGTCAGGTCCGGTCGCTCTTCCCCAGCGCATCCTACGAACAGCATCCTTAACCTCATCGACCGTAATACTCCTACAACCCCCAAAATCGTGACTCCTTCCTGTATGTTCCAAATTTCCCAACACAATTTCTCTGTCCCCTTTGTCATTCAAAAGTTTATGGAAGTATGACTGCCATCTTTGTTTGATAAGGGTCTCCTCTACCAATACTTTTCCGTCTTCGTCTTTAATGCACTTCACTTGATCCACATCGCGTGCCCTTCTCTCCCGGGCCCTGGCTAGCCTGAATAATTTTCTTTCCCCACCTTTCTCTTCCAGTTCAGCATAAAGACGTTCAAAAGCTGCCATTTTCGCCGTTGCAACCGCCAACTTCGCCTCCTTCCTCGCTATCTTATACAGTTCTCCATTCGTCCACTTCTCCACCTCATCCTTGCTCTCCATCAACTTAACATACGCCACCTTCTTTGCTTCCACTTTCCCTTGCACTTCTCCATTCCACCACCAGTCCCCTCGATGCCGACTACGACTACCTGTCGAGACTCCTAGCACTTCCTTTGCTACAACCCTAATAAAACTAGCTGTCCTATCCCACATATCGTTCGCATCCCCACTACTATCCCAGGCCCCCATATCCTTCAATTTCTCTCCCATCTCAAGGGCACTAACCGTTGTCAAACTCCCCCATCTGATTCTAGGTTGTTCTTCCCCGACCCTCCTCGTCCTTGTCATCTTTATCCCTAAATCCATCACTAAGAGCTTATGTCGGGTTGTAAGGTTGTCGATCGGGATGACCTTACAGTCTTTGCACAAACCCTTATCATCCTTCCTGAGGAGTAAAAAATCTATCTGAGTTTTAGCCACTGAACTACGGAAGGTTACCAAGTGATCCTCCTTCTTTGGAAAACTCGAGTTGGCTATCACTAACCCGAAAGCTCTTGCGAAATCCAATAGTGCGGTTCCTCCTCCATTTCTGTCCCCAAAGCCAAAGCCCCCATGCACATCATCATACCCTCCCGAAATAGATCCGATGTGCCCATTGAAATCCCCTCCCACGACAAGCTTCTCAGTGGGTGGTATGCCTCCCACTAACTCGTCCAACTCCTCCTAAAAGCGCCTCTTATCCTCCTCGCATAAGCCCGCTTGCGGCGCATAAGCACTAATAACGTTCAACGTGATCCCTTCAACGACCATTTTAATCGACATCATCCTATCATTGACTCTCCTAACCTCCACCACCTGATCCCTTAAATCACTGTCAATTAAAATGCCTACCCCATTTCTATACTTCGATTTACCAGAAAACCAAAGCTTATACCCGTCTACCTCCTTAGCTTTAGAGCCGACCCATTTTGTCTCCTGGACACAGGCTATATTAATCTTCCTCTTCTTTAGAATCTTAACCAGTTCTATGGATTTACCCGTTAACGTCCCAATGTTCCAAGAACCTATTCTCAGTCTAGACGCTCCTTTAACCCACTTACCTCTCCTTACCCTCGTCCCCGTCCATGAGCGAGAACATGACCCTAGTCTACCATCACTATCCAAAGCCACGAAAACACACACGAACTAGTAAATTATTCACAAGTCTAAAGTTGGCAAGATGCAACAATTGGTGTATGATCAAAAAATATATGAAAATCGGAGGTACCAACTCCAATCGAAATGAACCTGGTTCACGCCGGAAAATACTGTTAACGCTGAAAACAATAAATCTAGGCCAGATCTGAGAGAGATGCACGATTTGTATCTCTAATTTGCGATGTTAGAATTTTTGTAGTAGATTTGGCAGCAGTGCGTGGATTTTTGGCTCCTTCTAGGTCACTGATTTTCAACCTCGCCGGAGTTGTACAGATCTGTACACCTGCAAAACAAAGAAAAATAAACAGGTAAAGGGGAAAAGGGGAAGTCCCAATTCAGCAATGAATCCTCAAATTTCGCAACCCTAATTTTTGACTGAAGAAACCCAGCAAAAATTATTCACACCCAAGTGAGAAAATAGAAACAATAATCAGCCCAAGTAACAGAGAAAGAGAAAAATCAAAGCAAGACCCAATTACAACACCAAGAAAGAGAAAGCGAAAACAATATAGAGAAGAAGAAGAAGATAATTATATACTGAAATCGAGAAGAAGATCTGATTAGCTAAGGGGTTAAGGTTCTTGGAATTTGGGGCTCTCTTAGTGCTAGTGTGAATCAATGTAACAACAAACAATAAATTAAAGACGGGTTAAAAATTGGTTTAAGAGAAAACCAATTCTAAAGTAGTCGCTCGTCAGATTCAATCGGACGAGCAAGGACGAAAAACGCAGGAGCCGCTGCTGGATGTTGAACAGAGCAAAGTGATGGTCTCAAGTGAGATGAATATTTCAAATTTTTTTTTTTTTTTTTTTCAATGTAAATCATTATCAGAGACTCGACAATGTAAGAAGATTAAGCAATCATCCAAGGACTAGAAAAGTAGTGTAGCCATCTCGAGTGCCTTCTAAATGCCATTGAGGACTATATCACTTAGGATCTCGGGGACCCTAAACATGTACTAAAGTAATACTAACAGTTCATAGAATCAGGGATACCCATGGTCACAGAGTCCTTAGGACTAGGAGCTTATGCATCCAGTACTTCTCAACCTATGGAGTTCGAGAAAGTAGTTCAGCTTACTACAAGAGTTTGACATTCAGAAGTGAATAAGAGATACGGATTACATTTAGGATTTAAAAGTGGAGTTACCCCAAAGCTCGTATCAAATTTTACTTACAATTAGGACATGCCAAAGGAAGATAAAGAATAAGCTTAACTAGTCTCTACTTTTCCTCAAGGAATCATCAGTACATATATCGTACCTGGCCCGTCATGGGCTCGGTATCAGAACCTTATTATTGCATTACCTTACCATCATAGCACCACACTTATCTCAAAGACATATCTAGAGGAAAGAAGGGTAGCTCTACGTACTTATCCCAAAATATTCCAAGAGAAAGGAGATAACTTCACATACTTACTACTCTCCGTCACATAGAAGCCTCGAGAGGCATTAAATCCACTAGTATAGGAATTCTACCATCGAGAAGTGAATAAGACTTATGAGTCATACTTGGGGTCATATGAATGGAATTATCCCCACATTTCGTATATCAATCATTTAAGGCTAAGACATGCCAAAAGAAAAGAAGGATAGCTTCACATACTTATGCCAAAGACATGCCAAAAGAAAGATTCACATACCTTCTTCAAGATTAATTGAAATCCGGCTTGCCTTGATACCTACTTAACCTATTTTACATGAAAGTAATACTAAGTTAATAGCCTTTGACTTTACAATATTCCACTCTACAACCAAGTACTAATAAGAATCATTTCCTTATCCAACCCTCGACTAGTTTGTTACTAGTTCCGATGCTACTGAAAATCGGGCAGCATTTCCCCTGTAACTTCAATATCCCCGAGGTTTCAACTCGGCCACAATGTCAAAAACCATACCAACAACAACAACCAGAAGCATATATACATTTAAACCACCTTAACATCACACAATACAACTCCAAATAACTAGCTCAAAACTACGATACAAAAATAGAGTTTTTAAACTTTATTTCACAAAATCTTTAACCATACCAAACGAGGGTCGTGTGTCTGCAACAAGAATTAACCACATCCTTTTTCAAACACCTTCCATCCCTGCAACACGCAACCAAACAATATGCAACCGCAGCACCTCAATCGCAACACACTACTCAACTTCAATTTCACTATAACGACTTCAATTTAGTTTGTTTCTAACGTCAAGCATCTTTATGAAATTTTTCACTTCCAACCTTATTTAAGACATTTAATATACCTCATAACATCATCATAAACTCCAATTTTAAAGGAAAACCTTACCTCGCCGAAACTCGCCTCAGAAGTTCTTTTAGCGCGACTACAACTTTGTGGCTGCTTGTTGTCCTTTCGGTGCTTCCCCAAATCATAAATTTACATTACTAACACCTTAATACTATCATGATATACCAGATATAATTAATTCATGGAACAAAATCAGAAAACTTACCTTTTTCTCCCCTTGGCCGCCACTAGTTTCTCTCTAGCTCTAGGGTTTCTTCTCTTCTTTCTTTCACTAGAATTTTCTTGAATTTGTTGGAGATAAGGATGAATTTTTCATAATAATGAGTCATCCAACATATATATATATATATATGCCACCTTAGGAGATGACACGTGTCAACCCCTAAGTGGTGAGACATGTAAGGCCTTAAGTGGTGACACGTGTCAAACCCTTATTTGGCCAACACACCCCTTTCCTCTAATCACAGGCTACCATGTGGCATGTGGGGGTCCACCACCCTTTTCCCAGCTGATTCCACATGGCACGCTCTCATGTTTCCTTGTGGCACTCTCTCATATTACCACATAGTACTCTTTTTCCCCCTCGTGGGTTCATAATCTTATCTTACTTTACGAACCTATGTGACACTTGCTATGTAAGCTTGGTATGTACTCCACTAGCTTAAGTATGTAAGATTTTCAAGTTGGTAGCTTACGTAAATAAGTCGTGTCCTATGACTAATCATTTGGTCTCCAACTTCTTCCGAATTCTTATTACTCTATTTCCAATCTTCTCTACTATGGGGTATCGCATTCTCCTTTCCTTAGAGTTGTTTGATAGCATTATAGATTATCTGGCTCACATGGAAATTCTTAAGAAGCTTAAGAGTTCTTAAGAAGATTTTAGAAGCTTTAAGATACTTTAGGAAACCTTAAGAAACTTAAGAGCCATTCAAGAGACTTAAGAACGCGTTCCAAAGTACAAAAGTACGGGATGTAACAGACTCTTCTTTACGTTGATAAAATTTCTCTAATATCTTTGAATCATTTCCCCATATCGTATTGTTAAAATTATTTTTATAGACATAAATGAACGCAACTCTTTGAAAACACACATGAATAATTTGATTCATTCAAAAGCTAACTAATGCCCTATTGCATTTCCCTGTGGGTTCGATATCCGAGTCTTAAAGTGGGTCACTATATTACTTTTGAGACTGCGTGCACTTGCATATGCGTTTGGACACAACACATAGCATGAATTTTGAATTCAGAAACAACGACTCTTAAATAGTCCTCGATAGATGAGGACTCATCACAACTACATTGATGAGAAAGCTCAACTAGCCACGTGTATGGATATGATCCTCAACCTCAATCCCTATATTATGAGACAATGTAGGCAACAAATATGCATTTTTACATTTGAATGTACTAAGTATGTGTGCATAACATGCAATATAAATCATAAAATGCAATGATCAAAGAATGTACATAACTAAGAGGATCGGTAAAGCCATGAGAACAACATGATGGTCAAAGAATTTACAAGATAGTTGAAATTCATAAATTAACATAATAAGCATATACATATGTGGGATGGGAACTATAACCAAAAATAGGACCATACGAGCTATAAAATGGAATTCCGATGTCCGCCCATACAATGGAAGAAAGGGGAATCTACTTTCCAAGGTAGACTCTAGCCAGCTAGGAGGGTCATGTACATATACTATATATATATCAACTCGCTATGACATAGCAGAAAACTACAATGGCACATAGTTTAAGGAACTTGAGGATGACATACCCATATCCCATACTACTAATGAACTTTGGTTTTTAAACAAATTGATCCATGATCATTGATGGTACTCCGGGTACCATACTAATCAGGACCCACTTATAGGAAAATATTCAAAAGCATTGATGGAATATTGGGATATCATACATGTCATATCATAATCGTAAACATATCATAGGAATACAAATGATATGAGTATTGGCCTTCCATATTTCAAATCATACTTACAAAATTCATATTATTAGGCTCTAGGTCACCATATAGGCCCCTAAGTCGCTTATCTTCATAACTTGCATGAAAATCATAGTTTGAATATGCTTATAATTCATGATCATAATTCATACTTGAATTTAGTGTAAAACTCATAGACATAATCAATTAAATTGAAAATAATAAGAATACCTTGAAAATGTTGAACTCCGTGATCATAATTACTATAATTCATCATAGGAAATAGCTTAATGCATGGGTTTTCATAATTCAACTTGAAATCACAAAATTGGAGTAAAACCATGCATGGTCATATACTTTTTATCAGACCATACGTAAATCACAAAGATAATATCCTTTGAAAGTATAATTGAAAATACCATAATTCATATTATGAACCCTAAAGATCAATATAGGAAAATTCATGAAAAAACTCTTCAACTCAATGCAATAACCATCTATTTATATTAAAATAGACTCATAAGGATAATTATAATCATAATGCATGCAATTGAAATAGAGATCATAAAACCCATAAGAATACATAATTTGATTGTTTAAAAAGTAGAGAATTTTTTGGGTTGCATGGGTGAATGTACCCTAGGATAAAATACCTACATACCTTGGGTGGATTCCTTGATTAGATCTTGAAATTGATGGAAAAATTGGAAACCCTAGGTCATCCTTCAATAAGATTGTGTAGGAGAGCAAGAGAGCCCTAAGAGGATTTATGAGGGAAAAACTAGTTCGAGGTATGATATATTCCTTTAAAACACCCAAAAACAATTTATGATAGGGTTAAAAGTCACGGAAAAGGACCAAAATAGCCTTATAAGTCGTGCAGCATGTTTCTGAGAAAATTACTTCTATGACTTATAGAAAACTCTATGGGTCGTAGAGTTGTGTCATAATCTTTATCTGATCTGGCAGCCTCTAGTAAAAATTGTCATAACCTTTTACTACAAACTCCAAATGAAAAAAACTTAGTGGAGTTGGAAAGAAGACTCAAGGAACTTTAATTTTATAGATTATGGATACCTAATTCTTTATATTTTAGGAGATGTGATCATTTGAAGTTGACCTATGTAAAATCTTTTACCGAAACTCAATCGTTAAGGAAGCTTTCAACTCGTCTGTGTGTTAGAAGATTCCTGTGACCTTAAAACATCTCCAAATATATTCCCACAATTAGGAATTGAACTTAACACTTATGTACAATGAATAATCAACCATTATGACCTTATGGATGGCTTCTATGACTCATCATTTAATCTATCGGTCGTCATTATGACTCGTCAAAATAGTGCACCAAAATCATAGGCTACTGGAATGAAAGTTGGTCTCTACGAATCATGTCTATTAGTCGTAAAAACTTACACGAGTCACACAAATGACTAGTCAAACCTTCCCACACTTTGCTAAAGTTCAGAATTTAGGACCCCCTTTTATGAGTCCATTCTATGACTCGTAACTCATCCTACGACTCTTCCTATTGAGTCATTTCAAAAGTATTGAGGCTTGTCAATTTCACAAAATCAGAGATCAAATGTATGACACAGTCTACGAGTTGTCACCTTTCCTACGAGTTGTCAGCTTGACTTGTAAATTAAGTCCAAACTTAGTCGATTTTCCAACCTCAATATCATTCCTACGAGCTGCTCCTACGACTCGTATACTAAGTCATAAATTCTGGGAAGATTCCTTTTCATGGAATTTTCTTTCGTTTTGACTTTTCAAACTTTGGGTCTTTACAATATTATTCCGTTGGGAATATTCGTCCTTAAATGTGATTCGACTAGCTTAGAACGGACATGGAAAGAGGACTAACAACCCAACATAAATGTAATAAAACATCAACATGCATAGAATATGGGGTTTTCAAATGTGACATAAAACATGAATTTTAAAACCAGCTTCATGAACATATGTGCATAGGAAACGACATGAGATTAACAAGAACTTGGGAACTCAAAATGATAGACATGATAAGACAACGCTTCAACTAACGTGGTGTTATACCCTCGGACCATCTTCTTAAGCTTCTTGAAAGTTGTCCCGTGACCCAGATTATCTATAACATGATTAAATAACTCTAAGGAAAGGAGGACGTGACGCCCCTTAAGAGTGAAGGTTGGAAATAGGTCTATAAGGATTTGAAATGAGTTGGAGGCCAAAATAACAAGTCGTAGGACTCGACTTACTTACGTAAGCTACCAACTTGGACGACTTACATAACTAAGCCACTGGAGTACATGTTGAGCTTACGTAGCAAGGATTACATAGGCTCCTAAAGTAAGACGAGATTACGAACCCACGGGAGAGGCAGAAGGAGCCTTAGTGTCATGACCCAATCCCGTGGGCCGCGACTGGAGTCTGACCTGGACCCCCATTTACGTAACTGTCGACTACAGTCAAATTGGACTATGTATAACGTGATACTGCTCACAAAAACCTTAATGGGTTAAAACTTTTTCATGTTCATATAGCCTCCTAGATATAGGAACCAAACATATGAATCCAGTGGGTGATAAAATATTCATACACATGTGGCCTCTTTCATTTGCATCATGTCATGAAAGGGAAAGCCAGCCGATAAGGCTACCACAACATAATAGCTTTTACAATATATCGTATAGGCATAACCAAAATAAACTCCTAAACAACCCATACACATATGTCTACATACCTCTAAGAATAGGAACGACAACATATAGAGGGACAGGGCCCCCGCCGTACCCTTAACCAATATGTACAAATGTACAACAAAATGCTAGTACCAAAATAGGGCTCTGGACAAGGAGCATTGCCAACCAACAGGGTGGATGTCCTAGGCGAGCAGATCAGCAAACTGAGCATCTGTATCTGCGGGCATAAAACGCAGCCCCTCGAAGAAAGGGGGGTGAGTACAAAAAATGTACCGAGTATATAAAGCATGGACTATAATAAGTAAAGTTGTTACCAGAGCAGAATGTGCAAAAATGAGCAAAATATCCAGAATATCAAAATGCTTTTCATAATCACCGATAATGTATGCAGAAAAACATATGCCACATCCGGCCCCATTAAGGGACTCGGTGAACAAATACAAAACGTGGTCGCCGCCCCTTCACTAGCGCCACAACACATCATAACACTAGAGTAGGGAATATCTCTGTAACATATCATATTATATCAGATGGTCATATCAGATCATATCATACCATATGTGTACATGGCATATCATAACTCCACAAAACCCATGTACAGGTCATACCTTCCCCCTCACGTCAGGGCACGGCAAACAATGCAGAGAAGTACGCACGATAACAAAACCTGGCACGGGCTCGGTGAAGGAAACATTGAGGCATCCACGAGTGGAGTAGTGAGAAACTATATGCAATTTAAATCATATTGAGACTCGACGGAATAATCAAAATGAGCTTTCCTTCAAAATCGAGACAAAAGTCATATCAAGTACCTTTTGAAAGTCACTATGGACTATATCAAAATAGAACTTCTGGGAATAATATATATGTATCAAGGCATAACAAAATATCTTTTGGAAGTCAAAAAATTGGCCATCCTAGTGGTTTTAAGAATAGGACTTCTTGGGAATCATATGGAAATCATATACTTGTTTCGTAAAAACCATGCCAAAAAGGGCGATTAGCTTTATATACTTATGTCAAATTATGCTAAGAGAAGGAATAAGATTTACATACTTATGCCAAAGAAATACTAAAATAAAGTATAAGCCTTACATACGTATGCCAAAACATGCCAAAAGAAGGAAACGTTAGCTTTACATACCTGTTACGGGTTACTTCTTATCCCGTTTGTCTCGTCGTCCTTTAAACCTAAGTAACATAGAGGAAATAAAAGTATCAACAACATTATTCTTTTCAGCACCTTAGGTTACACATGAATATTTATAGAACTCATCTCCTTGCTCGCCTTCTCGGTTAGTTCCTTAGTTAGTTAAAGAGTTAACGAAAATCGGGCAACATCTCCCCTATAATGTGCCCTATCTGAATTTCAAATTATACTCCTAATAGATACAACCAACCAACAATAATAACCTGTAGCATATATATACACAATTCACATCAATCTTATACCACATAAACTTCAAAAGACTCGCTCGAAACCACGATACCAAAGTAAGGTTTCTAGTTTCCGTTTTGTTAAACCTTTAACCGTACGAAGCGGAGGACCATGTGGATGCAACCAGCAGCTCCCAAACCCCTTTTAGAATACCTTTAGGACCTTCAACACACCATCACACACCTGCAACAGACCCCACATGCACAACGCCTCATTTTGACTACAATTTAACTATAGCGATTCCAATTTGGTTTATTTCGGATGTCAAGCATATTTATCATATTTTCACATTTCCAGCCACTTACACAATGTACAATACCCTCTATAACAACACCATAAACTCCAATTTAAAAGGAAAGGCCTTACCTTACGTTAAACTTGTCAAACTCGCCCAAACTATCAAAATGCGAAATCTGGACAGCCCACTGTCTTATATTGTCGCTTAGTTTCGGAGGGGTAATTGAGGGAAACAGGATTTGTGGCCTCAATGAAAGTTATAGACATGTGTATCAAGGTCGCAAACAATTTTTAATTACCCCTACAACAATTTTGTACGAAAATATATGCCCAAAATACTCACAGTTGTCCGTGTAGGATTTCCAAAACAAAATCTGGGCAGCACCTCCCCCATACTTTATCACCCTTTTTCGAGCAGAGAAAGGCAAAATTGGGTTTTAGAGGATAAATGAAAGTTGTAGCCCTATGTTAGATCTTTCCAAAACATCTTGAATCACCCAAAAAGAAGACTTACACAAGAAGTTATACTCGTATTACCAACTTAGTATTTCTCCAAACCATGGCTGTCTTTGCTTTCTTCTCCACGTTTTTCTCTCTATTTTTGTTCAAGTTTTTGGCTAAAAATGACTTAATAGTCATCCATACATAGATATATATCTTTTTGGAGAGTGACACATGTCAGCCCTTAAGGGTGACACGTGTCACACCCTTAGGCAGCCACCTCAATTATGCAACCAATCTATGGTTGCCACGTGGCAGGTGGGGGGGGTCCACCCCATGGTGTGTCACCTGCTGCCACGTGTCACTTTCATGTGATGCCATGTGTACCTATCACGTGTTGCCATGTGTCAAGTAGGTGAGTCACCTACTTGCTTCAAGTAGGTGCGTCGTTTCCTTATTTCTCTTCCGTGGGTTCGTAATTTCATCGCACTTTAAGAGCCTATGTATTCCTTGATACTTAGTCTCAACACGCACTCGAGTAGATTAAGTACGTAAGACCTCCAAGTTGGTAGTTTATGCGAGTCAATCGAGTCCTACGACTCATTTCTCGGCCTCCAACTCCTTTCGAATTTTTATAACCTTATTTCCAATCTTCCTTATTATGAAGCATTTCGTTCTCCTTTCCTTGGAGTTATTTGATAGCATTATAAACTATCCGACTCACATTACGATTTTTAAGAAACTTAAGAGCCTTCCCAGAAACTTGAGAAGCTTAAGAAGCATTCTAAGGTACCAAAGTACGGGGTGTAACACTTAGCACCTACTCGGAAGCAAGCAGGTGATGCACCTACTTTGACTAAGCAGCTGATGCACCTACTTGGACCAAGTAGGTGACACACCTACTTGAGGTGGGGCCCATGCTGCCACGTGGTGGTTTTGGATTGGGTGCATGATTGAGGTGGCACCCTAGGAGGCTGCCACGTGGCACCCTTAAGGGCTGCCACGTGGCACCTTCTAAGGAGGTGTATATAAGTATATATTGCTGACTAATTGTTCATTTCAGCATCTATACTTAGCAAAAGAAAAACTAGACAAAGCTAGAGAAAAAGAGAGACTAGCTACGGGTTTGAGCCAAGAAAGAGGTAAGGCCCAATTTTGTTCTGTGAATTAATTATTTAAGGTATCCTATGGTGATATGACGGTGTTTAATAGCAAAAAGTTTCTATTTGGAGCAGCAAAAACGTGACACAAACAGTCCACTATTTTTCAGCACTCTAACGAACTTCCGAGCCTAGGTTTTGGCTAGTTTTGGCCAATTTCGGGGAACGTAAGGTCTTTCTTTTCAATTTGAAGTTTATGGTGTTATCATAGGGTGTTTTATACATCTTTTATGCTGCTGTAAGTGTAACAAATTCATATAAATGCTGGACGTTAAAAACAAATTAAATTGGAGTCGCTATAGTTGAATTCTAGTCGAAGCAAGGTGTTGTGCTTGTGGTGTGGTGCTGCAGGTTGTGGTTGTGTTGCAGGGCCTAAAAATATACTAAAAGGGGTTTGGGAGCTTCTGTTTGTATCCACCCGACCCCCGTTTCGTATAGTTAAAGGTTTTGCAAAATGAAAACTAGAAACCCTATTTTGGTATCGTGGTTTCGAGCGAGTCATTTGCAGTTTGTATTCTATTATGTTGGTGTGAACTTCTTATACATGTGCTGCGGGTTGTTGTTGGTTGTCTGTAGTTATTAGGAGTGTAATTGGAAATTCGGATAGAGCATATTATAGGGGAGGTGCTGCCCAATTTCCGTTAACACCTTAACTAGTTAAAGAACTAGTCGAGAAGGCGATGGAGGAAATGAATGTTGTGAGTACTCGTAGGTAATATAAGATGCTGAAAAATTCTAAGGTGGTTGATATTCGTATGGATTCCATGTTAAATAGGTTTGGAGGACAACGACGAGAACGTGATTAAGAGAAGTCCGTAAAAGGTATGTAAAGCTATTCCTTCTTTTGGCATGTTTTGGTATAAATATGTAAAGCCTATCTGTTCTTTCTTTTGGGCATGTCTTAAATCTAAGTGACAAGTGATGTGTGTATGAAGCTTGGGGTAACTCTATTCATGAGATCTGAACTTGATTCATGATTCATAATTCGTGTCCACTGTTGAATGTTAAGACTCTTAAAGTAGTTAAGCTTCCATTCCTCAAGTCTTCTATATGCTGAGAAGTAGTGTATGTAAAGTTATTCTTCATCTCTTTTGGCGTGACTTAGATGTAAGTATTGTGTATATAAAGTTTGAATTTATTATACTCTTAAAACTCTGAGTGTGAGTTAAGGCTTTTGTTCACATCCTACTGATTAGAACTCCTGTAAAAAGTTGAGTCATTACTTTTCAAGTCTTCCATGTGATAGGAAGTGGTGCATGTAAAGCTTGTCTTTTCCTACTTCTAGAAAGACTAGACTACAGGTGCTATAGGACATGGATTTGGATATAGCCCCATTGATAGATTCTAGATGTAACTCATGACTTGTACCCACTTTTGAATGATAAGGGCCTTGTAGTAGTTGAACTACGACCCTTGAGCCTCCTATAGGTTGAATAGTATTGGGATGTGTAAGCTCCTATACCTAGGAGCTCTTGAACATGTTTTATGATGATATCTAAGGGGTATTTGATATGTTACAGAGTTTTGCGTGCACGTATATGCATTATGATATATATATGGATCGGGCCGAATGTACCTCGGCATATTTTGCTATATAAGGATCGGGTCGTACGTTCCACGATAGGTTATGCATTATACGGATCGGGCCATCATACCTCAGCATTATTATACATTATATAGATTGGGCCATCGTACCTCAGCATCATCATGTAATAAATGGATCGGGCCATTGTACGTCGGCATTATCATATGACATATGGATCGGGCCGTCGTTCCTCGGCATGTGTTTGCTATATACATGGGTCAGGCTGTACATCCCACAGTGCTAATAATATGCATATGCCTATCATGATAGATGATGTGTTTGTAACACCGAGTCCCCGAGCGGGCCGGATACGGTACGTGATAATGGATACATAACTTTATTTTATGAGATGCAGGTACAGTACCCTATTAAATGCTATACTTCGTTTCCTGCATTTCTGTTTTAGTTGTTATCTCAGTTATGTATGCTTATATACTCAGTACATGTATCGTACTAACCCCCCTTTTTTGCGGGGGCTGCGTTTCATGCCCGTAGGTACAGATGTTCATTTCGAAGATCCACCAGCTTAGGATTTCCGCTCATCTATGTTGGAGGTGCTCTACTGTTTCAGAGCCTAGCTTTTAGGTACTGGTCCTGTGATGTATATATTTGTTTATGCAGGTGTACGGCGGGGGCCCTGTCCCGCCATATGTTGTTGTTCCTATTCTTGGAGGTCTGTAGACATATGTGTGTGGGTTGTTTAGGAGTTTATTTCAGTTATGCCTAGGCGATATGTTATAAAAGCTATTATGTTGTGGCAGCCTTGTCGGCTGGCTTTCCCTTTCATGACATGATGCAAATGAAAGAGACTACACGTGTATGAATATTTTACCACCCATTGGGTTCATGTGTTTGGTTCCTATATCTAGGAGGCTATATGAACATGAAAAAGTTTTAACTCATTGAGGTTTTTGTGAGCAGTATCACGTTATACATAGTCCAATTTGACTATGGTCGATGGATAGGTACACGGGGGTCCACATCGGACCCCAGTCATGGCCCATGGGGTTGGGTCGTGACACGTGAAAACTCAAACACTTGGGTTATCAAGTCAATCATCGCATGATGAATACAAAATCAATCCATACCCCCCATTATCATAACCAAAGGAAACTCGTAACATACCAAATGAAGCAGCCTGAGCCATCTTCCTTCCTCTTCTAGTAGCCACCAGGCAATCCCTCATAAGCCAAGTTTTGTTCAATACTCACATTACCCAAAGGTACATAGCATTATGACCACCAACACATTTTGTCAAAATTGATACATGGAATACAGGATGAACCGAGGAAAACTCCAATGAAAATTCAAGATCATAGACCACTTCACCATTACTCCTTAGGGCGCTCTACCTCTATAGGGAAATTCTATCCCAAGAGTACTACCTCTAACTACCATTTGCAATAGACCTTGAGACCTAATCAAGAAACACCCAGTATATCATACATTCACCCACATGCCATCAATACCACATTCAAGCCTAGTTGTATAACTACTCTAATACACTTATTTGAAACTCTTAACAAGAAGTCATCAATATCATACTACAATCACTCATATATCGACAACCATACATTCAACCCTACTATTCAAACCAATTTATGTCTCCCTCAAAGTCAACATCACTTAAGAATTTCCATGTCTACCTTAGAATCTCTACATCCGCATTTGTATTACCTCCTACCAAATAACACACCAATATACTCTTACCTATCTATTGCACATAACAAGATCATGTTTAGATCCTCCTTCATGTCTACAATATTAAATAGAATAAGTATACTTCAATCATCATAATACAGACCACCCATTCTCTCCCTAATCTACCCTAATTCATCCATCGAAAGCTATAGGCTCTACTTAATGCAATTTCTCTTAGGCCATCAATATTTGGAACACATATATGACCTTGGTAATGAAGTACTCTATCTCCCCCTTGTAAGATTACCTCGATCTTCTCATCAACCACAATTTCTTATGCACTATCAATCATAATTCCTAACCATATCAAACAAGAACACCACCCTCATTAGGATAACTCAAACATACCCCTAAATATCGAATCTAATCGGGGTATTAATCGAAAAAAGGCTCTAGAAATATTTTAGGACATACATCAAATCTTATAGAAAGGTAAGGAGTAACAAAAGATAGTGTGGCACCGGATCAAGTAAAACATCAACATCAAAGTCAATGACCCACAACTTACTCGTAATCACATTGGGACACTTCTCAACGTTTTGCCTAGCTTGGAGTGTATAGAACTTATTGTGGTATGGGCCACCACCTTGTTGAGCTTGTCCACCTTGAGTAGCTTTCCCTTGAGGACGTCCTCCCCCCCCCCCCCCCAATTAAGGGCATTTGGAGACCTTGTTCCCCATTTTATCATATCCAAAACAAGCATTTGTACCAACCAAACATTTAACTCCATGGTTTCTCCCAAACATGGAACACTTGGGGATAGTAGACCCACTAAAATCACCACTGGGTTTGGATTGAGAAATCTCACCTTCAAAACGAGCTCTCTTGGACTCCCTCCCCTTTCTAGAATCCACTAGAGAATCCCTCTTCTTATGTCCACTCTTGCAACAACTATAACAACCTACTGTAATACCCAACCACTCCCCTAAATGATTTTTATCAAAGCCTTAGCATGAGGGGTAATATTTCTCCTTCCATCACTCTTCCAAGAATTCAAGCCGTATGTTTCCCTGTTGACATCTTCTGAGGATTAAATTCATTCCCTCTCCTAACACATTTCCTTTTCTTCATATTTATGCTCATAGGAGTTACTTTTTGTTTACTCAATTGAGCATCCACAACTTGATCCAATAACATGAGGACATAACGAAGCTCCACATCAGAGATATCAACACCTGAGGGTGGACCAACAAGAACGAAAGAGCTACTATCTTGATCAATCTTCTTTATGTTCTCTTCTTGATGAGATATATTATGAAATACATAGTACATGAGTTACAAGGAATCCCTATAGGTTTTAACTCTATCGCACGATAAGATCATGAAAGAAGTGAAGATTTTCTAAGTCATTTCATAGCCTCCAACTAATAAATATGGTGCGCTTCATACCCATGAATAAGACTATACTTGACGTGGCATGTTGGACTCCCAAAGAAACTTGAACCTTGTATTCTAATACCATATTTGTCATGATCCATATTTCTACCCTAATTTTAAGTATAAGCTATGATCATGGATTTCAAGTATGTAAGCAAGCATTATGAATGAGGGTGACTTAAAATCCTAATGATATTTTATGAAAATAATTTTTAATGATGGAAGGCCTATACCCACATTACATGAATTACATGATAATGAGAGATTCCTATGAATAAGCTTATGAAGTACGATTATGAAAAGCATATGATTTATGATTATGTTGTGATATATATTCCTTGGGATGTTGACTTAGAACCGAGAGGACTTTGAGGTGGAGGATCGACTTAAGCCTTAGTAGCAACGTATAGTCCCTTAAACTATGTTTCCACCGGAGGTTTGTCAATATGACTTAGCTAGTGGATCCATATATAGAAATTAATGATGATAACTATTGACGGAGCCTACCTTGGCAATTAGCCTCCCCCCTTCTAGATGTGGAGATCATCGGCTTACATGTATTAAATCGCATGGTCTTAGTGTCGGTTACGGTTATCTCCCACATATGTATGGTTCTTATGATGCTTTACAAGACTACCTTTATCCTTTACTTTTATATGATACTCTTATGGTTTAAAGTGCTTTGATCTTTCTCTTGCTTACTTAAGATTTTACTAACCCGTTCATCATGCTATTTAAAATGGTTAGTGCACAACATGGTTTTTTTATGCATTGCATTGCCTACATACTTAGTCTATTCAAATGTACTAACACATACTTTATTGCCTATATTACCACAATGTAGGGATGGACACTCCATTTTATTCTTTTGTCTAGTCGATGATCCATTGTGAAGGTTGTGTGGTGAGTCCTCATGCTTCGAGGGCAAGCCGAGTAGTTCTCTCTTTTATTGTTATCCCTAGACTTTGATGATGATTAAAGACTATTCTATGTCATGTCATTGCTTTATTTAGGGTGACCTAGGAACATGTCCTAGTCCCCGCCTATGTAGCCATATATAGGCATGTTGGGCATATTGGGTAAAAGAGTCTACATTGTCATGATTCTCTCTAGATATCCTATATTCTTGGAGTTCTATGAGTTTCCACCTATTCTTTATCTTATGTATGCTTATGATATAATTATAGGCTTGGTTGGGTTTATTCGGGAATCTTAATAACCATATTATGGCTAGGCCCTAGTATGGGTCATGGAAAACTTGGTATCAGATCACAACGTTTGAAGTATCCTAGGGAGTCCAACATGCCGCTCTGAGTAAAGTCTTATTCATAGGTGTGGAGCATGCCACATTTATGAATAGGAGGCTATGAGGTATCTTAGTAAATCCTCACTGTCACGACCTAACCTCATAGGCCGTGATGGTTTCCCTAACTGGGCACTCGCGTATATCCCTATTATCAATAAGTAAATATGTCCCCTGTTTAAGTTATAGCACATCAACAGGCAGGATAACATATAAGCCGACAAGGATTATCATAGGTACCACGATATATACATGCATATACAACCCATACACAACCCACATACATGTCCACAACCCTCTAAGAGTAAGAATAGTAACTTAAAGTGGGATAGAGCCTCGTCGTACCCGTGAATAAATAAATATATACATCGAGGGTTAATACCAAAATTAGGCTCCAGTACAATGGAGAGCTTCTGAACTGCTAAATGGAACTCCTACGCTGACGGATCCCCAAGGTGTGTATCTGTACCTGCGGGCATGAACGCAGCCCCCCGAAAAAGGGGGGTCAGTATGACATATGTACTGAGTATGTAAAGCATAAACATCATAAGGAAATTACAGTTGGCGTAGGGATGCAGGGGGAAAGTATAACATTTAACCATTTACCGTCCTCACTTCATATAAAAGAAAGTCATACATATTACCATCACGTACTATGCTCGGCCCGTTAGGGGACTCGATGTACCACCTACATCATTCTGTCATCATAAGCACATATATATTATTAGCACTGTGGAATGAACAGCCTGATCCATGTATATAGTAAGTACATGCCGAGGAACATACAGCCCGATCCGCACATCATATAATAATGTCGAGGAACGACGGCCCAATCCACATATCATATAGTAATGCCAAGGAACGTTCGGTCCTATCCACATATCATATAGTAATGACAAGGAATGTTCGGTCCGATCCACATATCATATAATAATGCCGAGGAATGATTGGCACTATCCATATACCATATAATAATAATTATATTATAGCCATCCCGGGACCGGTGAAAGATGTATTACAGTACAGATAAATAAAGTAGTGACTAACCATATACAATATAAATCATTATCAAAGACTCGATAATGTAAGAAGATTAAGCTATCGTTCGAGGACAAGAATAGTAGTGTAGCCATCTCGAGTGCCTTCTAAATGCCATTGAATCCTATATCACTTAGGACCTCGGGGACCCTAGACATGTACTAAAGTAATACTAACAGTTCATAGAATTAGGGATACCCGTGTCGTCACATAGTCCTTAGGACTAGGAGCTTGTGCATCCATTACTTCTCAACCTATGGGGTTCAAGGAAAGTAGTTCAACTTACTACAAGAGTTTGACATTCAGAAGTGAATAAGAGATACGGATTACATTTAGGACTTAAAAGTGGATTTACCCCAGAGCTCGTATCACATTTTACTTACAATTAGGACATGCCAAAGGAAGAGAAATAATAAGCTTTACCTAGTCTCTACTTTTCTTCAAGGAGTCATTATTTACATATATCATAACCGGCCCAACATGGGCTCAGTATCATAACCTTATTATTGCATTACCTTACCATCATAGCACCACACTTATGTCAAAGACATCAAGAGGAAATAAGGGTAGCTCTATATATTTATGCCAAAACATGCCAAGAGAAAGGAGATAACTTCACATACTTACTACTCTCCATCATATAGAAGCCTTGAGAGGTAATAACTCAACTAGTATAGGAATTCTACCATCGAGAAGTGAATAAGACTTATGAGTCATACTTGGGGTTCTATGAATGGAATTATCCCCATATTTTGTATATCAATCACTTAAGGCTAAGACATGCCAAAAGAAAAGGAGGATAGCTTCACATACTTATGCCAAAGACATGCCAAGAGAAAGCTTTACATACCTTTTTCGGGATTAATTGAAATCCGGCTTGCCTTGATACCTCCCTAACCTATTTGACATGAAATTAATCGTAAGATTAATAGCCTTTGACTTTACAATATCTCACTCTACAACCAAGTACTAATAGGAGTCATTTCCTTATCTATTACCCTCGACTAGTTTGTTACTAGTTCTGATGCTACCAAAAATCGAGCAGCATTTCCCTTGTAACTTCAACATCTCCGAGATTTTAACTCGGCCATAGTGTCAATAACCATACCAACAACAACAACCAGCAGCATATATACAAGTAAACCACCTTAACATTACACAATACAACTCCAAACAACTAGCTCAAAACTACGATACAAAAATAGAGATTTTAATCTTTATTTCACAAAATCTTTAACCATACCAAACGGAGGGTCGTGTGACTGCAACTGTTACACCCCACATCTTTGAACCCGGAATGTTCCTTAAGTTACTTAGAAGCTAGTATGTGAGCTACTTAATTTACAACCCTATTGAACAACTCTAAGAAGGGAGAATGGGACACCCCGTGGTAGGGAAGATTGGAAATAGGGTCAAGAGAAGTCGGAAGGAGTTGGAGGCCAAGTAACGAGTCGTAGGACTCGACTTATCTATGTAAACTACTAAGTTAGAAGTCGTACATACGTGAGTTACTTGATTACATACCAAGTTTGCGTAGCAAGGATTTCATAGGCTCTTAAAGTGAGACGAGATTACGAACGAAATTACGAATCCACGAGGAAGAGAAAAAAAAATCGCGGGGTAGCCAATAGGAGGGTGACACGTGGAAGCACCTAAGCAGGCAGATGACCCACCTGCTTGGGGTCAAGTAGGTGACCCACCTGCTTGGGGGAGGTGGACCCCACAGCCACGTGGCAGCACCCCCATTGGCCGCATGTTGAGGTTGCCCAATAAGGGCCTGACACGTGACACGTGTCAACTCATATATATATGTGTATATGACTCTTAAGTTGTTCATTATCCAAAAATAGCAGCAGCCCTTGGGACAAAAACTTGAGAAAGAGGCAGCCTTGGCGTTGGGAGCTTAAGAGTAAGTTTTCCAACTTTCTTCCGTGAATTAATTATATACAGTGTTCCTTAAAATACGTGGGGGTGTATATATATATATTACGATGCTTACGGAACTATATTTTCAGTTCTACACTTGGAAAACTAAGAGAAACTTAAAGAGAAAACGCTAGTTAACAAACTTGTTTTTAGAAGGGACAGTGGTTAATAATATTGGTATAACTTCTTGTGTATAGCTTCTTTTTGGGTGATTCAATATGTTTTCAAAAGGTATTTCATGGTTCTATAACTTTCATTTAGATTCCAAAATCCAGTTTTACTTGTATCAGCTCGAAAAAGGGTGATGAAGTGTAGAGGAGGTACTGCCCAGATTTTGGTTTTGGAAATCTTACACGGACTGCTGTTGGTGTTTTGGTCATATATTTTCGTACAAAATTGATGTAGGGGTAATTCAAAATTGTTTGCGACCTTGATAAACATGTCTATAACTTTTATTGAGGACACAAATCCTGTTTCTCTCAATTACCCCTCCGAAACTAAGCGACAATATAAGACAGTAGGCTGTCCAGATTTCACACTTTGGATAGTTTTGGCAAGTTTGACAAGTCTAACGTAAGGTAAGACCTTTCCTTTTAAATTGTAGTTTATGGTATGGTTATATGGTGTATTACACCCCTTGTATGCTGCTGGAAGTTTAAGAATGTCATAGAAATGCTCGACGTTCGAAATAAACTAAATTGAAATCGCTATAGTTAAATTGTCGTCGAAGGATAGTGTTGTTCATGTGAGGTGCTGCTGCAGGGGTTTGATGTGTTGTTGCAGGGCCTAAATATGTTCTAATGTGGGTTAGGGTACTGCTAGTTGAATCCACACGACCCCTCATTGCGTATAATGAAAGGCGTTACAAAATAAAGGCTAGACGCCCTATTGTGCTACCGTATTTTTAAATAAGTCGTTTGGAGTTTATGTTGTATATTGTTGGTCTGAATTGATGCAGGTTGTTGTTGTTGGTTGGCTGTAGGTATTAGGGACCTAATTGGAAATTCGAATAGGGTATATTATAGGGGAGGTGCTGCCCAATTTTCGTTAACGCCTTAACAAACTAAAGAACTAGTCGAGGAAACGACTAAGGAAATAGATTCCATTAACATTAAGGTGTAACCTAAGATGCTGGAAAGTTAAGAGTAGTTGATATTCATATTACGTTCATATTGAATAGGTTCAGAAGACGACGAGACGAGCATGATAAAGGGTAACTCCCAAAAGGTATGTAAAGCTTTCTCTTGGCATGTTTTGGTATAAGTTCGTACAACTATTTTTCTTTTCTTTTGGCAAGTGTTGGCCTTAAGTGAACTGTGTGTGGACTGTGGGGATAATTCCATTCCTAGGATTCCAAGTACGCCTCATAACCCCTACCCACTGCTCAGTATTAGAGTTCCTGTGAAGATTAAGTATTGTCTAGTAGGGCTTCTACGTGTCAGAATAGAATGTGTGGGAAGCTATCTCTCATTTCCCTTGAAATGTATTTGATACGAAAATGATATTACAATGCCATGGTGGTTCACCGAGCCCCATGAAGGTCCGGGTACGAGATATGTATGTCATGACCACCAGAAGAAAAGTACAGACCACATAGAGTTTACTCACTTTCTTTTTGGCATGTCCTAGTTGTAAGCTAAATGTGATACGAGCTCCAGGGTAATTCCATTCTTAAGTACCTCTTATTTACTACTAGATGTTGAACTCTACGGTAGTTAAACTATTTCCCTGGAAACTCCTATACGTTAAAGAGGTATGAATGTACAAACTCCAAGTCTTAAAACTATTTGATAAAAAATGTTCTGATTCCATAAGTGAATTGGCCTTACTTTAGTATGCGTCTAGGGTACCTGAGATCTTAACTGATATAGCCCCGAGTGAGAGTTAGAGGGCACTTGAAACAAATACATTCCTACCCTGACCTCCAAGTGATGATTCGCTTGATGACTTCATTGAGTCTCAGATAATGATTTAAATTGTGTTTTGTTTCTCACTACTCTACTCGTGTATACTGTAACACTTCTTCTCCGAGTCCCAGGCTGGCTATAAGATTCGTGCAATTCACTACATTGTCCACCGAGCCCTTCACGAGAAGGCCGGGTACATATGTATATATATGATGATGATGTGTTGTAATAAGATGGCGATGGCACGGGGCCTGATACTGATACTACAGATATGATTCACCGGATCCCTGGTAGGGCCGGCTATATTGAAAATTTGAGCATGCATGATTTTACTTTTCCAGGTACTGATTTCTGATTTGACATTTTATCCCCTGCTTCTCTATTTCAGATATGCTTCCAATTGTATCATATTATGTTTTACATACTCAGTACATATGTCGTACTGACCCCCTTTCTTCGGGGGGGCTGTGTTTCATGCCCGCAGGTACCGATATAGGTTTTGGGAGTCCGTCAGCTTAGGATTTCGTTCAGCTCAGTTGGAAGAGGCTCCATTATGTCGGAGCCTAGTTTTTTTGGATACGGACCAATGATGTATAAAATTGTTTTGTTTATTCAGGGATACGGCGGAGGCCCTGTCCCGCCATATGTTGTCATTTATATTTTTAGAGGTCTGCAGACATGTATATGTGGGTTGTGTGTGTCAGTTTGATTCAGCTGGGTCTACATGATATATGATATATGTTATTATGTTATGGCAGCCCTGTCGGCTTGCGTGCCCTGTCATGTTATGATACAAATGAAAAGGGCTACAAGTTTATGAAAACGTTGTTGCCCAATGGGGCTCTGTTATATGATATTGTCTTATTTACAGTTCAATGTGACCACAGCTGATAGGTAAGTATACGGGGGGTCCAGGTCGGACCCCAGTCACGGCCTACGGGGTTGGGTCATGACAGCAACCAGCAACACCCACACCCTTTTTAAAATACTTTAAATCCCTGCAACACGCGACCCAACCAGCTGTACCCGCAGCACTAAAACAACAACCCTCTACTCAACTTCGATTTACCTACAACTACTTCAATTTAGTTTGTTTCTAACATCAAGCATCCTTATGCTATTTTTCCACTTCCAACCTTATTTAAGACATGTAATATACCTCATATCAACATCATAAACTCCAATTTGAAAGGAAAGCCCTTACCTTGCCCGAAACTCGTCAAACTCATCGAAACTTGCCTCGAAAGTTCCTTTAGCGCACCTAAAACTTTGTGGCTGTTTTCTAACGTTTTGGGCTGCTACAAATCATAAAATTTCATTAATAACACCTTCATAACATCTTGGTACACCCTAGATAATTAATTCACGGAGCGAAATCGAAGAACTCAACTTTGTTTTCCTTCCAAAATCGTGGCTCTCTCCCTCTCTAGTTTCTTCTCTTTTTTCTTGTTCTAAATTTTATAGATAAGTATTGAACTTTAATAAGTCATACGACATATATATATATATAGGACACCTAAGGGGTGACATGTGTCAACCCCTAAGTGGTGACATGTGTCAAGCCCTCATTGGGGCAACACACCCTTTTCCTCCAATCACAGATTGCCACGTGGCATATGGGATCCACCACCCTTGCTCCAACTGCTTTCACGTGACACTCTCTCAGGTTGACACATGGCACTCTCTTCTCATCCTTACTACGTAAGCTTGGTATGTACTCCAGTAGCTTAAGTATGTAAGATTTCCATGTTGGAAGTTTACGTAAATAAGTCATGTCCTATGACTCATCATTCGGTCTCCAACTTCTTCTAGATTCTGATAACTCTTTTTCTAATCTTTTCCATTATGGGGTATCACATTCTCCTTTCCTTAGAGTTGTTTGATAGAGTTATAGATTATCCGTCTCACATGGTAACTCTTAAGAAGCTTAAGAGTTCTTAAGAAGTCTTAAGAAGCTTTTAGAAGCTTTAAGAAACTTTAGGAAACCTTAAGAAACTTAAGAGGCTTACGATCCTTCCATGAAATTTAAGAGCTTTTCAAGAGACTTAAGAACGCGTTCCAAGGTACAAAACTACGGGATATAACATCCTTCCCCCCTTTAGAACATTCGTCCTTGAATGTGAACCAAGACCTTCCTCAAGATCTTATACAGACTATATGGAGAGTTTCTCTATTCCATTGCAATAACATATACTTTTATCGAGCCATCACTATCAGTGTCCCAAAGGTTGAAGATAGGTTGCTTCTCGTAGGATAACTTTCATCGAGCCATCACATCGAGGACAAATGTTGTAAAGAGGGGGAAGGATGTTACACCCCGTACTTTTGTACTTTGGAATGCATTCTTAAGTCTCTTAAAAGGATCTTAAGTTTCTTGGAAGGATCTAAGCTTCTTAAGTTTCTTAAGGTTTCCTAAAGTTTCTTAAAGCTTCTTAAAGCTTCTTAAGAACTATTAAGCTTCTTAAGAGTTATCATGTGAGCCGAATAATCTATAACTCTATCAAATAAATCTAAGGAAAGGAGAATGTGATACCCCATAGTAGAGAAGATTGAAAATAGAGTTAGAAGAATCTGGAAGAAGTTGGAGACCAAATAATGAGTCATAAGACTTGACTTATTTACATAAGCTTCCAACATGGAAATCTTACATACTTAAGCTACTGGAGTACATACCAAGCTTACGTAGCAAGGATTACATAGGTTCATAAAAGAAGACGAGATTATGAACCCACGAGGAGGAAAAGAAGGGGCCACATGGCAGTATGGGGGTGTGCCACGTTGCAGTAGTTGGAGAAAATAAGGTGGGCCCCACATGCCATGTGGCAGCCCATGATTGGAGGAAGGGATGTGTTGGCTCAATGAGGACTTGACACGTGTCATCACTTAGGGTTTGACATGTGTCACCACTTAGGGGATGACATGTGTCCCCGCCTAAAGTAGCCTATATATATACATATCTTATGACTCATTATGTTCTATATTCCTCTAGAAAAATCAAGAAGAGAAGAAACTAGAGAGGAATAGAGCCACGGGTTTGGAAGGAAAAAAAGGTGAGTTCTTCAATATTTCTCCGTGAATTAATTATATAGGGTGTACCATGATGTTACGAAGGTATTAGTGATGAAACTTTATGGTTTTGAGCATCAACAAAACGTTACCAAGAAACCACAAAGTTGTAGGTGCGCTTAAGGAACTTCTGAGGTAAGTTTCGATGAGTTTGATGAGTTTCGGGCAAGGTAAGGGCTTCCATTTCAAATTAGGGTTAATGATGTTGTTATGACGTATATTACATGTATTAAATAAGGTTGGAAGTGGAAAAATTTCATAAGGATGATTGACATTAGAAACAAACTAAATTGAAGTGGTTATAGCTAAATCGAAGTCGAGTAGTGGGTTGTCGTTGTGGTGCTGCGGGTGCAGCTGGTTGGGTTGCATGTTGTAGGGATTTGAAGTTTTTTAAAAAGGGTATGGGTGCTTCTAGTTTCAGCCACACTACCCTCCGTTTGGTATGGTTAAAGATTTTGTGAAATAAAGATTAAAAACTCTATTTTCGTATCGTAGTTTGAAGCTAGTTGTTGGAGCTTGTATTGTGTAAGGTTGAAGTGATTTACTTGTAAATATGCTGCTGGTTTTTTTTGGGTGTATATTTGTTGATATTTTTTCCTACTTGAAATCTCTGGGATGTTGAAGTTAAGGGGAGATGCTGCCCGATTTTCGGTAGATTCGGAACTAGTAACAAACTAGTCGAGGGCAATGGATAAGGAAATAACTCCTATGAGTACTTGGGTGTAGAGTTGGAAATTGGAAAGTGAAAGGCTATTAATCTTAGTATTACTTTCATGTCAAATAGGTTAAGGAGGTATCAAGGTAAGCTGGATTTCAATTAATCCCGAAAAAGGTATGTGAAGCTTTCTCTTGGCATCTCTTAGCCTTAAGTGATTGATATACGAAATGTGGGGATAATTCCATTCATAGAACCCCAAGCATGACTCATAAGTCTTATTCACTTCTCGATGGTAGAATTCCTATACTAGTTGAGTTATTTCCTCTCAAGGCTTCTATATGATGGAGAGTAGTAAGTATGTAAAGTTATCTCCTTTCTCTTGGCATGTTTTGGCATAAGTACGTAGAGCTACCCTTCTTTCCTATTGATATGTCTTTGACATAAGTGTGGTGCTATGATTGTAAGGTAATGCAATAATAAGTTTATGATACCGAGCCCATGACGAGCCGGGTACAATATATGTAAATGATGACTCCTTGAGGAAAAGTAAAGGCTAGGTAAATCTTATTCTTTTTCTTCTTTTGGCTTGTCCTAATTGTAAGTAAAATGTGATACGAGCTCTGGGGTAACTCCACTTTTAAGTCCTAAATGTAATCCGTATCTTTTATTCGCTTTTGAATGCCAAACTCTTGTAGTAAGTTGAACTACTTTCCTTGAACCCCATAGGTTGAGAAGTAATGGATGCACATGCTCCTAGTCCTAAGGACTATGTGACCATGGGTATCCCTGGTTCTATGAACTGTTATTATTACTTTAGTACATGTCTAGGGTCCTCAAGGTCCTAAGTGATCAAGGCCTCAATGGCATTTAGAAGGCACTCGAGATGGCTACACTACTTTGTTGCAGGACCATTTTGCGTCGATTCCCAACCCCGTACTTTTTATCAAATAGATTTGTGAGCTTGAGGTGCTGTTTTGAACCTATTCTTATGGTCACTTTCAGAATTTCGATCACGAGTCCCCCATTATCTACTTTATACCCCAAAATTGGCCATCTTTGAATTTGATAATTTTAGTGTCATAACAATCATATTAATGTTCTAATTCTATTGTTGAAAGCGTGGCAGCATTCGGAGGCCGCTCGAAATGGAAAAGCTCCAATTTTATGAGTTGGAGAGGGCGTGGTCGGCTTACAAGTAGGCTACGATTTTCCCCTCATGTAAAGGAGAATGTTTAGGCGATTGTATATAGGTTTTATGAGTTTGGAGGTGTTGGATGTCGAGCATGATAAATTGCCCTAGAATCCATGTCCTAAGTAGTATTTTGTTAAATTATTAGACTGTTTAAGCATAACTCCTATGGTTGTTGGATTATCCCTATCCTGTGATGAAACTGTGTTTATGGTTATATGTTTGGAAGCATGTTTCGCCTTAGAGGATTATACTAGTATTGCCTTAGACTTGCACGATTTTAGTGCCGTTGAGCCTTAGAACTTCTTCGACGGTGTTTCGGATGGTAAGCTCCCTGTAGACTGATGTAGCAGAGTTGATTCTGATAATCTGAGCCTTAGCTAGAAAATAAATCATCTTGTGACCTTACCTCCATAATACCCTATTCTCCTATTGGTCCTGTATCACTTGGTTCATGATTTTTGGAAGTTTGCTCGGTCATTCAAGTTATATTTGGTTCAGGCTGGAGCGGTGCATTGATGACACTCTGTTTGGGGTTAACCCCTATGACTCACGGTTGGTTGTTGATTCTCATTTGGTCCGATCTCTTAGCTATAGATACCCGATCAAAGTCCATGGTCCAGCTTACTTATGTTCAAGCTTCGTAGCTACAGTTACCCAGTTAAATTTGTCGTTGGTGATAGAGTATTCCTCTATGTATCATCCATGAAGGGCGCAATGTGATTTGAGAGGCGGGGCAAGATTAGCCCCAGGTATATTGGTCCTTTTGAGATATTGAGGACAGTTGGTGAGGTTGCATCTGAGTTAGATTTTCCCTCGTGCTTTTCATCTATTCATCAAGTTTTTCAAGTTTCAATGTTGCGCCAGTATGTTCCAAATGAGTCACATGTGTTGAAGTATGAAGGGATTGACTTGGATGATCATTTGAGCTATACTGAGGAGCCAGTTGTTATTTTGGCCAGAGATGTCAGACAGATGCGTTCTAGAGCCATTCTTGTGGTTAAGGTCCATTAGAGGCATCGTCCAGGCAAGAAAGATACCTAGGAGACCTAGCATGAGATAGGGTCATAGTTCACCGGCTTATTTGAGCCATCAGGTACTTCTTGACTCTTAATTTTGCGGACAAAAGTTCTTTTAGTAGTGGAGGTTGTAATAGCCCTCCAAGTCATTTTTGAACTCAAGCATTAACTCCATCGAATAAAGCATTCCTGTAGCAACCCCAAGTGATTTATGACTTGAAGGCACTGTTTGTTGGATCGCCTAGTTGTTCATTTGGGTTTTAGGCCTATGTCCCTATTTTGGAGCTTTTATGACTTGAAAAGTTGACTTCGATTATAGCTTTAGGAAAATGACCTAAGCGGAATTCGGATAGTTCTAGGATCTCCAAAATGGCCAAATTAGGCTAGTATCATTGTTGGCATGAGTACCGAGGGTTTTTTCTTTGAAATTTACCCGATAGTTGACTTTGGTTAACATTAATGGAAAATGCACTCGGATGAAAATTCTGACATCGCTGTTAGCTCTGAAATGTCGAGTTTGATCTAGAACGACAATTTGCTCGCTTCTTGAGGTTTTTGGTCTAATCTCGTGGTCCATTGTGGAATTTGGCTCAAAATGGCCCTTGTGTGTGGGACCCACTTTCTTTCGTAACATCCTCTTATTGAAATTTAGACTGCACCACTGAGTCCAGAACGGAAAATTTGATGGGGTAGCATATCTCGTTTGCGCGAATGGGATTCTAAATGAATTTTGAGCACCCTGTTAGTATAACAAGGCCTAAGAAATATCAGCTTTTTAGCTAAAATCTGGTGCAGAAAAAATTGCTCTCTGTGATCGCGGGCCATTCGCCGCGATCGTGGAGGTCCGACTGCATTCACGGAGGTGCAAGTCTTTGGCCTCGGCGTTCGGAAAGCACAGTAGGCGCATTTCTAAAGGCAAAGTCCTGGTCTTTTAATAAAAGACAGAGGATGATTTCAGAATTTGTTCCTCAACTTTAAACATAGATATCTCCTTCATTACAAGCTTAATTCAGGCGATGGTCCAAATTCAAGAGAATTTCGTAAGGAATCTAGTGGTAACCTCAGAAACATGAGGAAAATCTTCATGTGAGGTAAATATACTTAATTGTCTACTGATTTAGTTATTTTTTGAGTGATATTTTGTTGAACTTTGGTGAATTGTAACTTGGCCAATTTAACTCTTTTTAGTGAATTTTGAGGTTAATTGTGGGGTTATTTGTAAGGAACAATGTGGTATGTTTGGTTTGGGTCGAGGGGATGTCATTTGTGAGAAATAGCTGCGTAAAGTTGCTGCCATCCTCATTTTTTAGTTCAAATTTTGTGAATTTTGGTTGCATGCTCATTTTACATTGTTTTCCAACCCCGCATTATTTATAAAATTGATTTGTGAGCTTGGGGTGCTACTTTAAACATATTCTTGTGGTCATGTTCAGAATTTTGGATGTGGGTCCCCCATTGTCCGCTTTAGACACCGTAATTGGCACATCTTTGAATTTAATAATTTTAGTGTCAACAATCGTATTAACATTCTAATTCTATTATTGATAGCGTGGCAATATTCGGAGGCCACTCAGAAAGGAAAAGCTCCAATTTCATGAGTTGGAGCTCGCGTGGTCAGCTTACAGGTAGGCTATGATTTTTCCCTCGTGAGGTTGAGCATGTTTAGGAGATTGTATATTATTTTCTATGAGTCTTGAGGAATTGGATGTCGAGCATGCTAAATTCCTGTAATCGAAGCATGAGTAAACCATGAAAACATTAAAAAATTTATCTTGTTGGCCAATGCATCAAAACATCATAATCATCATAATAACTTACATATGTCGAGGATAACTGTAATCGACATTAAGACCATGCAAGCTATTACATAGAGTCCGATGATCCCCACATCAAGAAGGGGGGAGGCTACTAGCCAAGGTAGGCTCCATCCAATTATTATCATCATATGCTATATGTGGACCCACTTGTTAGGCCATATTGGTAATCCTATGGTGGCAACATAGTTTAAGAATCTAAAGGTTGCTACTAGGGCATAGGTCGAGCCTCCACCTCAAAGTCCACTTAGTGCTAAGTAAATCATCCCATAGAATACATAACATATTATAATCATAAATTATACGTGTAATAATTATAAGCTTTTCATAATCATAATTCGTCCAATCTTGTTCATAGGAATAGCTCATTATCATGTGATTCATGTTATGTGGGTGTAGGACTTTCATCATTAAGAATTATTTCATAAAACTATGATAAGAGCCTTAAGTCACCTTTTTAATCAAGGATCTTAAGTCAATCTTTCATTAGAGTCTTGAGTCACCTTCAAGGATCTCAAGTTACCCTTTCTCATAAACTTGCTTAAAACATCATTAAAATATTATTCATAACCTTTCATAAGGCATTCATAAACTTCTTTGCACAAAGCATCTTAAAACTTGTTCATAAATCCTTCATTCAAATAACTTTAAAATGATAATCATAAATCATAATTGACACTAGAATATAGGATGGGTCATTAAAATTCAACTTGAAATCATGCAATATGTTGTGAATTATGTATAATTAGGCTAATAGCATTGAAATACAACATAATTTAGAAGACCTAATGTAAATCATGAAATTAGGGCTTTTAATAGAAGAAATCATAAGAGAATTGAGAAAAAATCTTTGAAATTTCATAGGTGAAAGGTATACATGCATAAAGTCCCACATACCTTAACCCTTTTGAGCACTAAGTTGAAAAGAATGGAAGCTTCACCTTGAAGGAATCCCGTGAATTGCTTGAGGAAGAAGAAGGCCTTTAAGATAAAACTAGGGGGAGAAGGTTTTGGATTTTGGGAGATAGGTTGAGAATGAAAGGGTTAGAACACTTTAGGGTAGTTAATAGGTGAGACACTAGTCACAAAAAACATCAATAGACATTAATGATATATAGCAAAAAGACCAAAATAAAGCCAACTTAAAGCTAAACCCGCAACTAAAATGGACCATCACCAAGGCCTTTGAAGACCAATATGGGTCGTGGTCCCCATCATAAAGCTGGACCGGACTTTTGAAAAAGGGGTCTTGTGCACCATGGGATCCACCATGGTCTGTGAAAGGCAATACGACCCGTGGTGGTGAGGATGTGGTCCCTAACTTAAGTTGTGGACAAGAGGCTCTTCATGGATTCCTAACACAAAACCCACCACGATCCATTATGGGCACTACGGCTCATGAAGGTCATCCGTGATGATGGGCTTGGGCTAAGGTTTGGGCGTCTCTAGGGAGGTGTCAACCACGAAGGGCACAACAACTCCTGGTGCTCACCACGAGTCATGGTCTTTGTCTTAGACATATGCCTGTATGTTCTTAGTTCTTGAACCTCCATCACAGCAGCACACCACGACCATGATGAAGAACACGACCAATGATGGCCTTTGTGGTCATCACATGGTGACAAAGGCTGCATTTTTCTGAAATTTCATCTTCTGAACCTTGTTTTAGGTCTTTCCAACTTCAAGGGTCTTAAAATTATGCTCCATTCATTATTGCAGACTCTAAAGTTTGTATGAGCAAGTTTCTCTAGGGTGTTTCATATTTGGTAGTTAAAGAGTGTAGAAGTACCATCTTATCAAGACGATGGATATTCACAGTTGATGATATATGCCGACCAAATAGAGAAGGAAAAACTCAAGGAGAAGGATACAGAGTCTAAAAGAGCTTGAATGGATAGTGGTGGCTACTCTCACCCACGTCGAGTGGTGATTCTTCTCATAGGTTGGTGGAAATGGAAAGTCTAAGTTTCGACAAAGGTTCAATGGTTAGAATTCATCCAATGCTATGGGTCAAATCATAACAAGGATAGGGTGTCGAACCCTAAAACTCAAAGAGGTGGTTCTAGTAGATCTTCTATCCCCTCTTGCCAAAAGTGTGGCAAGGTTCATTCGAGAAAGTGTAGAGCCGACAATGATTCTTGTTTTAGTTGTTGAAAGATTGGCCATAAAGTGACGGATTAGCCTTTGGTTTCAGGCGACAGTAGAGATGGTTGTCAGGCTTAGCCTAGTGCTTCTACTTGTTTTGGACGTCAGCGCCAAAAGAAATTTTATTCTCTTCAAGCTCGATAGGATGTAGAGGATTCTCTCGATGTTGTCACTTGTATGTTATAAGTCTTTGACTTTGATGTTTAAGCATTGTTAGATTCAACTCTACTATATATTTATTTACTCTTTCTCTTGCTATGAAATATGATGTTAGTCTTAAAATTTTGTTAGAGTCTTTTTTTGTCTATACTCCTATTTGTGATTCAGTCTTGGCTAAAAGAGTTTATAAAAATTATCCAGTCATAGTTTTCAATAAAATCAACTCAGTTGATATTATAGACCATGATATAACCTATTTTGATTTCATTCTCGATATGGATTGGCTTCATGCATGTTATGCTTCCATTGATTGTACAACCCGATTGGTTAACTTTCAGTTTTCTAATGAGCTAGTCCTAAAATGGAAAGGTAATAATTTCTTGTTTAATGTTCAATTCATCTCAATACTTAGAGCTCGAAAAATGATTTATTAAGGTTGCATTTAACATCTTATATGGGTTAGGGATACGAACTTCTAAGCTCCAACTTTTGAGTCAATTTCGGTGGTAAATAAGTTTCTGAGAGTGTTTCTCGATGATCTTTCAGTAATTCCCCAAGAAAGGAAGATGGACTTTAATATTGATCTTCTTCCCAATACATAACATATATCTATCCATTCTTATAGAATGGCTCTGGCGAAACTTAAGGAGCAAAAATATCAGTTAAAGGATTTGTTGAATAAGGTTTTCATTAGACCGAGTATTTCTTCATAGGGTGCTTCGTTTTTCTTTCTCCAAAAGAAGGATGGTTCACTTCTCATGTTTATCAATACTCGATAGTTGAATAAGGTCATAATCAATAATAAGTATCACATCCCAAGAAATGATGACTTGTTTGATCAACTTCAAAGAGCAAGTTATTTCTTAAAGATCGATCTTTGATCGGGTTGTCATCAACATCGAGTGAGAGAATGTGACATTTTGAGATGAATTTCAGAACATGGTATGGTCACGTTGAATTTTTGGTTATGTCTTTTAGACAAACAAATACTCCTGCAGCTTTTATAGATTTGATACACAGGGAGTTTAAGCCAGTATTTGGATATGTTCATTATTATATTCATTGATGATATATTTTTTACTTCTCAAAGTGAAGAGGAGCATGCCGATTATTTTAGGATTGTCATCCAAATTGTCAAGAATCATCATGTTTTCCTAACTTTCGTAAGTGTGAGCTTTTGTTGAGGTCGGTTGCATTCCTTTGCCATATTTTCTCTGGCGATGGTATCCATGTTGATCCTAATAAAATCTAAGCGATGAAGAATTGGGCTTGAAATTTATCTCCTACTGATATTCGAAGTTTCTTGGTGTTGGCCAACTATTATCGATGATTTGTTGAAAGATTTTCTTCCATTGAATCGCCCTTAACTACTTTGACTCAAAATAAGGTGAAATTTCAATTGTCTGATGCATGTGAGAAGTGCTTCAACTAGTTTAAAGATCGACTTACTTCTGCTTAGATATTAACTTTATCGGAAAGGTCCGATAGGTTTGTTGTATGTTGTGATGCTTCGAGGAATTGTCTTGGTTGTGTTTTGATGCAAAATGATAGACTAGTAACCTATGCTTCTAGGAAACTTAAGGTGCCTGAAAAGAACTATCCAACTCATGATTTGGAGTTGGTGGGGGTTGTGTTTGCTTTGAAGAGTTTGAGACTATTATGTGGTGTCTATGTTGTTCACGGATCGTGGTGGGTCCCCTTCCAAATATGATTCCTGTTTTAAGTTAGGGGTATTTTGGTCTTTTCTCCTATTTCATTAATGAATGTGGATAGTTTTTTGGGACTATATCCAAACCTATTTACTTCCCTAACCCCTTCTAACCCTCTCATTCTCTCCAAAACACTCTAAATGTAAACCCTCTCTCTAGAAGTGTGCTCTCCAAGTCTTCTTCTTCCTCAAGCAAATTCTAAGAAAATCTTCAAGGTCAAGCTTCAATTCTCTAAAATTTTGGGCTTCTTAAGGTCAAGGTATGTGGGAATTTATCCTTGGGTCCTTTCACCCATGGAATCCCAAATTTTCTCTCCAAAATTCTTTATGATTTCTATTTAAAATTTTATGAAAATTGCATTGGGTATTCTTATTCGTGGATAGTTTATGATTATTTATTAAATTATGCACAATTCACATGACATTGCATGATTTTAAGATGAATTTGAAAGACTTATTCTATATGATAGTTTAAGCATGATTTATGAGTTATGATCATGATTTTCAAGTTAAGTTCTATGAAAGGTTTATCAATGATATTCAAAGATGGTTTTAAGCAAGAAGGTATGAAAGATGTTTCAATGATGCACTATTCAAAAATTTGTAGTGCAATAACGTTAATTCATTGATTAATCATGTTAAAGAAGTTAAATATTGTGATAGCAATTCCTCAGATATTAATGATGAGGTTAGATGGTTATTCTTATGATTTTACTATGATGATGATAGATGAGTTACTTATATGCTATTTTGTGAAATTTGGATTTATATCTATTATGATATTTTTCTCTATGATGATTAAAGACAGTTTTCAGGAAAGTTCCTTTGGGATAACGACTAAGCACCGAGAGCAGTTTAAGGTAGGGTTCAATCTGGTATTCCATTGTAGCTAACCAAGAGAATCCTAGCAGCAACCTTTAGACCCTAACCACATTGTCCGTGTGGGTTTGAAGCAGCCAATATGGAGAAGCTAGTGGATCCACATATAGAACAATTACAGAGTGAGTACCATCAAGAAGTGTACGTTGGCAAGGTGGTCTTCCTCTTTTGATATGGGTTTCATCGAATTTCATGTATTAGCTTGCATGGTCTTTTATGTCGATTAAAGACCCTATCCCACATAAGTTAAAGAAAGTTTAAACGATGATTATGTTTTGATGCATTGACCAATGAATTTAATGTTTAACACTACAGGAAAAAGCTCAATAGCAAAGGGAAAAATTTGGTCGCCACCCCATCCTAACAGCCTCCTTCGTTAAAGGCCATTAAGGACGAGATAATATTGTTGGTCGTTAAAGGGATTTTGAGACCACCTGAAAATTGTTCCTTAAAACGCTTTTAGGGACCATATTTTGGCTACCTAATTGAATATTTCAGGGAGTGTATTAATGGTTGTTAAATAGTTTTTGCGACTACTGTTAAGCTGGTTGTTAAGCTATTTTTGGGTCCAGTTTTAATATGGTCTCTTAGAGAGTTTTCACAACAAGATTATCAACTCTCAATTTAGCCCCTAATTTAAAATTTCATTTGTAACTGGAAAATGTAGTAATTAAAATAAAAATGTTGCTTTCATATATATATAAATATGGTCATTACAAAAGATGATCAACATCAATCACTCGCACTTTACGTTACTGATGTAAGCTAGTCTCAGTATTTTTGTACATAAATCCTTAGAAAAAAATCTCCATAGCTAATATCCCTACAAAGGGCTATAGGATATTTCAACATTCCTAGAAAAATGATGGTTGATCTGTTTGTCCTCAAAAATTTGTTTCTTGTAAACTTCAGTTTCCATAACATGTAAAAGTATTAAACATTCCATTCAGAAAAGACTACAAAAATCAACTGAAAAATTGGTTAACTAACATGATGAAATTTCAGAAATATTTTGCCATTACAAATAAGATTCTAAGGTGTAGAAAACATGTTAACGCTTGATGTAATCTCACCTTCGAATAGTGGATACTAAACAACATTATAAAAAATAAAAACTAGTGTACACTGACCCTGTTGGAGTGACTATTTGGTTTTCAGTGACGGGCCAATAGAAAAGACCATGCGCCACAAACAGATGAATAAGATGATCAAAATAAAATTAACAAAGCCATTCTTTTAAATAACATTATCTCAAATTAATGTATGCATACTTCTCATTTGAAAAGTTGACTGAATAATTCGGATATATCTTGCAAAGATCATGCTGATGAAAGCTTTGTGCGAATATATTGGACAAACAACTCAATAGCAACATGATTATCCAAGTGAATTTCAATATTCACACATAATGATCTGATCATCAATATTTGAAGTACTAAGATATTATTCATAGGAGCAAGCAAGTGAAATAATAACTTCCACTTATAGCTATACCTTTAACTTTCACAAACCGTTTTTTCCAAGTGAATTGAAGGTATGTCCAGAAACAACTTCAGAGCAACTCTAGAAAATCATTAAATTTTAATCAATTATTTAAAACCTTACATCAAATAATGTTCAAATGCTTATGTCTATTAGAATATGTAGGAAATCATGCAACTAAGTGTTACAACTTACAACCAAGATCCAAAAGGCCGCGTTACATAGAATAGTTCCAAAAAGAACTCCAACTATCAGCGGAATATTATGTTGAAGGGTAGGAACTTCAAGTAAAGGCAGTAATACGACTGATGCAATAATAAGAGGAGATAAATTAATGATTAACAATTATTGAATCTTTATAACCAAAATAATTCTCCCACATATTCCTATATTACCATTTGAACCTAAACTATGTTGTCCTAGAAATTGTCCCACATATTTCCATATTACCATTTGAACCTAAAATAATTGTCGGACAGTTTATTGATAGATAATCAACACACAGAAGCATAAATTCTTTTTCGCATGTACCATAAGCATAAAATTGACAAGTAAAAATTGTGAAAGAAATTCATGAACTTGTTGCCTAGCTCTCGCAAATTTATTTCAAATTATGTCATGATTATTTTATGAACTGAATGTACACCTGTGGAAGTAGGAAAAAGAATCAAAGAGAATTTTTGCCGTCCTTTCCTAAATGAGAATAAAGTAAAGAACTTATGGGGGTGGGGAGAAAGAATAAGCCAAAAAAATATTGAAGTTGATTAGAAGAATAAAAGAATAATTACTTTTCAAGATTGTAAGAAGAAAGTCTATCATTTCATTGGCACAATATCCCTCGACGAAGCAACCATCACATTCATGACAAGATAGTAGTAACAACTATTGTACCAAGGAAAAATATCATCATAAACTTCATAGAACTACAAATACAACAATAATGAACATATTAAAGCAACATACTTGAGGAGATCCTAGAAACATGTTACATCTCTTTCATGGCATTCAACCACAGCACCACATTTATCAAGTAAAAGAAAGAGATTCCAGTGTTCCCCCAAAGCATATCTTAAAACAAAAGAGAAAAGAACCAAAATACTCCCTTTGTCTTTAATTTTAGACTCAAAGTCATCCCTCTTCTTTGACATGGAGCACTAAAAGTCCTCCATAATTTGATATTGGTATACCTTTACTCTTCTCTGTGACGTCTTTAAGCAATTTAACATTCTAATTAATCCTTATGAGATGTATTCTTTCAGCAAGTTAAGATCTTGAAGTAACAAGAACAATGTACACATGAAGAAGCTCAAGGAAACTCTTATTTACTAATAAAGATGCATCAATTTGGTCTTAGATTTCCACCATTTTGTTTCATTTTGCTCTACATTTCACTCTTGTGAGTGACAATTTCAAAATAGCAGAACATCATTCGAGAATAAACACTTGAACTTTGGCTAATATGCCAAAGTAAGATCAAGTTATGAATTTAAAAAGTACTCTGATATCATAGAAACCTTTAAGTACAATAAGAATTATCATACATATTCAATAGATTCCATTTCCACACTCAAGTTTTGCTAAAAATTTGAATATATTGAACTAGTACAATATTGAAGGCATACATCTCTATGATTATCAAGACAAACTTATGACTGCTTTATTGTCAGAAGTGAAACACACCCCAAAATTCATAGACTGAAATAAAGAACTATAAATTTTATGCATATAGAGAGACTTAATTAAAATCCAAAGTTTTTTATGAGATAATCACAACCTAGCAGCTTATACTATTCTTCCTAGTTAATACTTTTTCTTCTACATATTGTTTATCTTTCATTCATTTTCTCAGATCTATATTCAAAGTACAAAATATGGCTAAGCAGATCAATTGGTTATGAGAAAGAGAAACATAGGATAAAATGAAAGAATCAACAAACTCTTGAATATGCACACTGAAAGAGTGAAGATGTAGAGCATGAAAATAAATATTAAAATGTACTAATGAAGACTTTTCATCTACAAACATAAATTTAAGAAGTGGTCCAATTTATGAGAGATAGTATACGAGAGGAAGTAGAATAATATACGAGAGGAGAATAGTAAACAGATGTTTAGTGTATCAAAATGTTAAAGATTCATGAAAATGACGAAGAAGTCTATAAAGTGCACCAATATTTTAAACATAGATGATTATTAGTGCTTCATGTGAAAAAAGAGGGACAACTTTGATTGTAAAACCAAAGAAGATGGACTATTTTTAGACTTTTCTCTATAACCATATAACAAAGGCAAAAATTACAAATTTTAGTTTTACCATTTTTACAAAGACTTTGCACAATAAATATTTCACTTTTATTATAACTTCAATCAATCTACAATCACTTTAGCAGCAAATAGTTTTTCCACCACTTGGAATAGCCATAGTTTGATAAAATCACATGATTGATTAATATTAGCAAACATTACTATCACTCGTTTTATAAAGAATGTACATAGACTAGAAAATCATCCTATACTAGAAAATATGGTTAAGCACGTTATCTATTATCAATTGGTAAAAAGTACAACAACCCCTGTTGTTTAAAACTTTCTTTTAGTACATAAAGGAGTGGTTAATATTAATTTTTGACATGGATATAATAGTATTGGCAAATGTATTATAGCATAAACACCCAATTATCAATAAAAAAAGCAAAAATATCATGTATCCATCAATGATATTAAGAGCTACATTGAAAGAAATTCTAAAAATGACTCAATGTTAAATCACAAATAAGATGAAGTAAAATCTCACAAGCATTAACACCAAACCTAGTAAGTCTAAAATAGATATTTGAGAATGTTAATTAAGTCTAAAATAGTGAGTGAAAGAAAGGATCTGCAGTCTAAATGAAATGAAACATACACAAGCACAATTAAAGAAGATAATGAACCTTGAATTAAGGAAAGAAAACTTACAAATTTCAAGCTAATGCTCTTGAAATCTCTTTGAACCGTATTGAAATGGCTCCTTCCCCTCTCAATGCGGAGGTTGAAGTGAACAACTCTTATTTCCAAAACATCTTACCATATATGTGATCTTTCCACTAAAATCAAATTGTTGAATCTTGAAACCGAACTCAATCGCACGGTACAACGACGTCGAAAAACAAATGTAGAAGAATTACCTAAAATAAAAGATTCGTAACCCCTGAGAAGTACTGAAGATTGAAGAACAATTCTCGACATAAATTGTCACTTGGAATGAAGAAATCAAGATTAAACTCTAACAAATATTAGAACAAGTTGTAAAAATGGAGGTGATTTAGCGATTTTGAGAGAATGTTGGTATACGGGGAGTAAACCCTAGTCACTATAATGATGAAAAGATGAATGGAGGAATGGTTAAGTGTTTTATTTCCATATAATTTTATATTATAATTAATAATATATTAATTTTGGAGGAAAGTTTTGTCTGGCCTCGCTCAGTACAAATTATTAGGACCAAATTTTCACAGTTTTAGCAACGAGATTCTATCCCTTGGGTATTTAAACATATAACTCAGAATTACAGATCAGCTAAAGAGTTCATGCCCAAAAATATGCTTTTAGCGACCAGATTTTTACTCTGCCACTAAATGTTTGTCTTTAATAAGCCTTTTTCTTGTAGCGTATTGTTTTCATGGCTTTTTACATGGTTTAAAGATATTGGTATTGAATACCATGATTCATACTGACTATGTCCTAAGCTTATTGTTCATGCATATTCTCACATACTTAGTGCATTCCATGTACTAAGGCATAATTTTGCCTACATTCTATCATAATATAGGGTCGGACGATGTCGCTAATCCTCCCATTCGTGGTAAGATCTTGTTATAGTTGTACTTTCATGTTGAATCCTCATATTTCGAGGACGTGACATTTTACTTTCATGTTGTCATTTGGCTACCTTATTCTCTTATGTTGTCATGGGTGAGCTACGAACTTATCTTATTCCCCCATTGAGTTAGTTGAGGCATGTTAGATATTTATGGATTTTATGTTGTCTTACGTTCCTCATTTTGAGACGTATTCCCTTCATTTATATATGTATGCTCTTAAATTATATGCTAAGAGGTTTGGTTGGAGTCCTTCAAGATTTTAATCGTCGTGTCACACCTAGGCCCAGTCCGGATTGTCAAAACTTGGTACCAGAGCACAAGGTTCAAGTGTCGTGGGAGTCTAACATGCCACTCAAGAAGAATCTTGTTCATCAGTGTGAAGCACCCCACATTTATTAATAGGAGGCTATGAGGAATGTTTAGGAAAAATATCACTTCTTTTATGATATCATCTTGCTATAGAGTTGAAATCTATGGTTTAGTCCTCTAACGTTTTCTCTTTGAGAATTACAAAATCATGCCTCCAAAAAAACCCAGTTTGAAGAAATGTTGAGAAGGAGCAACAAGCTCCAACTGACCTGAATGAGCGAGTGTCTCATGCAGAGTTCTGAGCCTCTTTTCAAGTTCTTGCTCAAGCCATGGTTGCTCAAGTGTACCATGAAATGGTAGCTCCCATGAACCCTATTATAGGTATAAGGGCTAGTCGAGTTCATGATTTCACCTGTATGAACCCTCCCGAGTTTCATGGTTCTAAGGTGGATGAGGATCCAGTGTTCATGGAAAGTATTGGTAAGATTGTTGGCATCATATGTATTAGCTCGATTGAAAAAGTGGATGTAGCACTATATCAACTTAAAGGGGTTACTCAAGTGTTATATGAACAATGGAAGGGTAAGAGAGGAGTAGATGATGGACCTGTTGATTGGGAGGAGATCAAGAATTCTTTAATCGACCGATTCTTTCAATTGTAGTTAAAGGTTCACAAAAAGAATTACCCGACTCATGACTTAGAGTTGGCAGCTATGGCATTTATTTTGAAGTTATGGAGACACTAATTGTATGGCATCCATGTGGATGTATTCATCGATTACAAGAGTTTGTAATATGTGTTCACTCAAAAGTATTTGAATCTTCGACAAATGGGTTGGATTGATAGTGATCCTACTTTGGTTGAGTTAAAAAAGACTGTTGTCGAAAATGCCATCAAGGCTTCCTTCCAAGAGGGAGATGGTGTTTTGAGATATCAAAGACTATTAGGTGTTCTCAATGTAGATGGTCTATGGGAAATGATAGATTATATGTTCTCAATGTAGATAGTCTATGAGAAATGATATTGTCTGAGGCTCATAGTTCATGATTCTCTATTCATCTAGGTTCGACAAAGATGTATCATGATTTGAGGCAAGTGTATTGGTCGAATGGCATGAAGTGTGTTATTTCAGAATTCATATCTAAGTGTCCAAATTGTCAATAAATGAAAGTTGAGCATCAAAAATAGGGAGGTTTTGCTCAAGACATTAAGATTCCTACTTGGAAGTGGAAAGCCTTAAATATAAACTTCATTACTGGTTTGGCTCATACTCGTAGGCAACATGATTCTATTTGAGTGGTTATTGACAGAATGACTAAGCCGACTCATTTTATTCCTATTAAGACTTCATATTCAACCAAGGACTATACTAGATTATATGTTTGAGAGTTGGTTAAGCTTCATTATGTTCCTTTGTCTATCATTTCGGATTGAGGTATTTAATTTATATCTTAGTTTTGGAGATCATATCACAAAAGGATCTTGGTACCCAAGTGAAGCTTAGTACAGTTTTTCACCCACAGATGGATGTTCTGGCCGAGCGTACCATTTAAACTCTAGATGACATATTGAGCTCCTTTGTTATGGATTTTAGAGGTAATTAGGATGATCATTTTCCATTGTCAGAGTTTGCATATAATAAAAGTTATCATTCCAGCATTCAGATGGCTCCATTTGAGGCGTTGTATGGAAGGATGTGTAGGTCTCCTATGGGTTGGTTTGAGGTTGTGAACTGGACTTTATAGGACATGATTTGGTGTATGAGGCATTGGAGAACGTGATGATAATTAGAGAAAGATTTAAGATAGCCCAAAGTCAACAGAAGTCCTATGTGGGTGTGAGGAGAAGAGCACTTGATTTTGAGGTTAATGATTGGGTTTACTTGAAAATCTCGCTTATGAAAGGTGTGATGTGTTTTGGTAATAAAGGAAGCTTAGTCCCCTCTATGTTGGGCCATATTAGATTTTAAGATAGATTAGCAAGGTGGCACATGAGTTGGATTTGCCTTCAGATTCGGCATGGGTACATCCAGTGTTTCATGTGTCTTTATTGAGAAAGTTTGTTGGTGATCCTAGCTCTATTATGTCATTGGACATCATTGATGATAAGGAGAGCCTTTCATATGAGGAGGTTCTTGTTGAGTTTCTAGATCGATAAGGTAGGAAGTTAAGAAATAAGCAAATAGTTCCAGTAAAGGTTTTGTGGAGGAACCAAGAGGTTGGGGTTTTTACATGGGAAGCCAAAGCCGATATGATGTCGCGATATCCTCATCTCTTTTCTTCTGTGCGTAGTTGAGATATGTAGTTCATGATTGAATCAGTCCAAACTAAGTGCTTCAATCGTTTTCATGTTTTCATATGCACTCATGCTCATAAAAGGAGTTTCAAAGTCATGTTTTAGCTTGAAATGGAAGAGTTCATGTTTTATGCATTTTCGAGATGTTTTTGCATTCATGTTTGGCTGCTATGTTCCTTTTCTACCTCATTTATTCTAGATTGAGTCCCATTGAAAGATGAATATTCCCAAGGGGGAGATATTGTAAGATCCCGGAAGTTGGAAACTCAGAAAATGAGGATTAAAAGATGATTTCCTAGAAAACTCGGCTTTTGCCACCCGATGGTCGTCACGAAGCCCTCTACTGACCATTAAGAGGACCACGAGTGGTGAAAAGGCCACCGTGGTCCAAGCCCTTCAAACCTGAGTTCATAGGTGGTGACCACAAAGGGAACCACAAGCCATGGTACGGGCCACGAGCCGTGGTGGCCCTTGTGGTGAACCCCTCATAAAGACCTTAGACAGGCTCCTCACCATGCCACCCCATCACGAGTCATGGTGACCCCCACGGACTGTAGTGGTATCTATGGAGGGAGTCCTGTAAACAGGAGGTTTCCCAAAGCCAAGTCCAACACCATGAACACCAACACAGACCGTAGTGTTGTTCTCGATCTGTGGTGGGTCCCCCATCCAGGTCCGATTCTAATTTTAAGTTAGGGGTATTTTGGTACTTCCCCTTTTTTTATTCATGAATGTGGATGGTTTTTGGTACTATATACTAACGTATTAACTACCCTAAGACCTTGTAACTCTCTCATTACCTCCATAAATATTCTAACTTAAAATCATCTCTCTAGAAGAGTGATCTTTGATTTTTCTTCTTCCACCAGCAAATTCTAAAGAAATCTTCAAGGTCAAACTTTAATTCTAAAAAATGTAGGGCTTCTTAAGGTCAATGTATGTGAGAATTCATCCTTGGGACCTTTCACCCATGGATTGACAAGTTTTCTCTCCAAAATTATTTATAATTTCTATTAAAAAGCACTAATTTTAAGATGATTGTATTGGGTATTCTGCTTTATTGTATATTCTAGGATTACTAATTAAATTATGCACAATTCACATTACATTGCATGATTTTAAGATAAATTTCAATGACCTACGCTATATGATAGTTCAAGCATGATTTATGAGTTATGATCATGATTTTTAAGATAAGTTGAAAGTTTTATCAATGATACTCAAAGATGATTTTAACAAAGAAGTTATCAAAGATGTTTCACTGATGCAATATGCAAAAGTTATAGTACAATAAGTACAATTCATTGCACAATAATGTTAAAGAAGTGAAAGATTGTGATGGCAATTCCTCACATATTCATGGTGAAGTTAGATAATCTACTTATATGTTATTTTATGAAAGTTGGATTGATATCTATTATTATCTTTCCCTATAAATATTAATGACTATGTTTTCATAAAACCTCTATTGGGTTAACGACTTAGCACCGAGAGGACTTTAAGGTGGGGTTCATTCCGGTATGACATTGTAGCTACCCAAAGGAACCCTAGTAGAAACCTTTAGTTCCAAACTACATTACTTATGTAGGTTAATGATGTGAATATGGCGAAGCTAGTGGATCTATATATAGCACAGTTAAAGAGAGAGTACCATCAAGAAGTCTACCCTGGCAAGGTAGTCTTCCCCTTTCGATATAGGTTTATCGGATTCCATATATTAGCTCGCATGGTCTTATATTTTAGTTAAAGGTTCTATCCCACTCTAGTTAAAGTAAAGTTTTGATGCATTGACCAATGAGTTAAATATTTAATGTTTTCATGGATTTATACATGTTTTAAAGATATTGTTCTTTCATCCAATGATTCATATTAACTATATCCTATGCTTTTTGTTCATGCATCTTCTCACATACTTAGTGAATTCCATGAACTAACACATACTTTTTCCTACATAATAGCATAAAATAGGGTCTGACGATCACGCTTGTCCTCCCTTTCGTAGCTGGAGGTTGTTATAGTTGTACTTTTGTGGTGAGTCCTCATGTTCCGAGGACGTGAAGTTTTACTTTTATGTTATGATTTGACTACTTTATTCTCTTATACTGTCATGGATGAGCTAGAAGCTTGTCTTATTCCCTCATCGAGTTAGTAGAGACATGTTAGATATTCATGAAGTCTATGTTGTCTTATGTTCCTCATTTTGAGACTTATGGCCTTTATTGAGACTATGCTTCCCTTTCTATGATTTAGCTTATTTTATTATTTACCTTATGTATAATCTTGAATGATATGCTAAAATGCTTGATTTGGGTCCTTTAGAATTCTAATCACCGTGTCATACCTAGGCCCTAGTTCGGATAGTGACAACAAGGCGGCTAAATAATTCGGTTTAATCTCAAAAGGGCTGACTAAGATTATGTCATTTGGAAGGAAAATGTGGGATAGAGTGTTTACTCAAAAAGGGCCTCGGTTCATCTTTCAAGCCATGTAAAATTTAGAATTTCACCTTCAAAATACTTTTGGGGAAAGTTCTAGACAACAAGCCTATACAAAATTGAATCAAATCCTTTATGTACAAGGAATTTCAATCCAACACATTCATAAGTTATTCTCCAAATCAATTGAATCAAATGAATTTTGACAAACTACAAAAAGGATGTCCCCCATTGTATGTCATAAAGCTAAATCAAGAATGTACGATACATGTCAAGAGATTCGTCTTTCAATTTGGTTTTCCAATTTTGAAATCATTTGAAAAATTTACCTTTGCAATCATAATTTTTTTTGGTGGTTCCTCTTGCAAGAGATGCGACAAAAGACTCAACTAAACACTAAAACTTGGTATTTTTTATAAAAAGTTTTCCCATAACCTATCCTTGAAAAATAACAACCTTATTCGACACAAAAAGACTCAAAAAGATCAGAAAAATAAAAATAAAATATTTTGCTCCTTAAAAAAAACTGTGGTATAAAGAAAACCCTTGCAGTTTATTCAACTAACTACTATTTAAATAAAAATAACTCAACTGTTATTTTCCAACCCCAAACATTAAATACTCTATGTCCTCGTAGTCAATAAACCATAAATAGAGAGTAACTAGTTTGCAATGATTGGAGAGACGCGAAGTAGTTGATATGCCTGAATTACACATCAATAAGAAGTATAAAGGGGTCGTTGTTTAAACAAAGAACCTAACAAAGGTTAATGTCAATCCTACAAGGAATGAGGTTGGTCTAATTTGGGCTCAAGAGGGGAAAACCCAGTTCATCGAAACTTCAACCAGAAGTTTATGGATAGTATTAAGCATTGGTTAAAACTTTAACCTCACATCAGTGCCTAGGGCCTACTGAGTCATTCCAATTGAGTAAGTGAAAAGTCTATCTAGAGCGAGATGCTTTACAACGCATAACTAAATTAAAGAAAGTAAGAAAGAGAGTGGCCATCTATTTCTTAAATGAAAATAAAGGACTGCGAGATGGAGGGTAGTTTTAGTTTGGAGCTATTCCCATTAGGTTGCTTTTTCGAGATCATTGAATACTATATTTCTTCTTTTTATTTTATAATCATCCAAATTCTCTCAATTTTGCCCCCACTGCCATTGGAGTACTCTCTGATACATGTTCTAGAATTCTTCAATTCAATGGAGTGGGGTATATCCACCACCAGCTCCTTTGGCAAGATAGGCAGGCAGCATATCTTGATCCATCAGTAGCAGAGCCACTGAGGGAATTGAGTGAATGACGTATCGTAGAATCAAGTACCGAACAGCCTGAGGAGTAGGCTTCCCGATGTTGAACTCTATTCCTTAGGTTCGGAGGTTCATAGGTTCATAGGCGAGAGATAGAATTCCTATTTGATATAGATATTTGTGCAAGTATTTTACGGTTAAGAAGTAACTGTATCTTGGACCCTTCTATTGTAATTATAATCTTCTTGATGTACTTTATCGTATAAAGGCCAAAGTAGGCCGAAATGGACAAATTAATTGCTCCTTTTCTATTTAGCTTTGCCGCCTATTAAGATAAAAGGTCCCAAAAAAGTGGCCCACTGAACTGTCTTCTCTTTAAGCTCCGAGTTCTTTTTTTTGTGGGGGGGGGGTGATCTAATTTACTAGTGGGAACGAAGTTCTTAAATGACGTCATTCTCTCGGAATGTTAAACTTAGCTTAATTGTTATTATTCGTACTCTTAGTCATTTTATTTCCGTAAAGTAGGAGTTTTGTATAAAAAATAATTGAATGTAACGATAGCAAGTAACAAATATTAAAGTAACAGATTAATGCATTTTATTAATTAAAGAAGAAATTAGGGTATATGTGTTCCCCATGAATCCTTAACTCAGTAGAACCTTAAATTAGTAATTCATGTCTAGTGTTTAACATGCAAGATTGGTAAGTTAATTTCACCTAAGTACTTGGTCCCCTAAATAACTGATTATCACAATGCAACTTGGTCCGTCTACGGGTTTATGTTTTACTAACCCTTACTAGTGATCCCAAATTTGGTATCCCGTTGTCTATTCAAGCTATTAGGTGAAGGCTGATAGCCTAAAATCTTCGTTGTATAATCTTTTTTCCCTTTCATTACCTTCTTGTTCCAACAATTAAGAATAAGAAAAGTTCTACCATTTACCGTTAAAAATTAATCAAAGCAAAGGGTAAAGTATACATGCATGCACGCTATTAAAAAATTACAATTTATTAGGTCTACATTAATAATTTTTCATGGTTCCCATTACTCCAGTGGAGGAATTAGTTAGTCATAATAAGTTGATCACGATTTATGGTAATTTAGTTAAAATAAATCATGCACTTATAAGAATGAATATGGAATTCCAAAATCTTGAATTGACTTAAAAAGCTAAAATTTGACAAACAAAAGTACAATCACAATCCCATGAATTCAAGAATTCAAGAATTCAAGAAAAACTAGTTTTTCCTTAATCCTCAAACTCAAAAAAGTGCATTATCAAATAAATAAAACATAGGAATGTATTTATAGACACCTAACACTTAAAAAACCAAATCTAGGAAAAGTAGAAAAAGTGGAATTCGGCAATAGCTATGACTCATTACGTATGGACAGTGGGTCCTTGCACGATTGATATAGTCTGCTCATGGAAAGTGGTTTTTATTCTATCTTGAGGACCTTTTCTATAAACATGACCTATGTGTCATTGGTCAATCTATGACAAGTCCTGTTCATTCGTGATATGAGTTCCTTACTTTCACTCTCTTAATCTCATCTACAGTCGTCTTTCTGTGGCTCATAGAAGGTCCTCAGCCTCAACTTAATTTCCTTAGACTTCTTACCTACGAGTTCAATTTATGGATCATGGATAGGACCACAATTCATAGGTGTCATGACCCAAGCTAGACCCTAGGTGCAACATGGTGATCACAATCCCAAAGGACCCAACCTAAGCCTCTTAGCACATCATACATGAGCATACATAATATAAGTAAAGAAAATAAGCAATAACATAGACGCGGAAGTAAAGTCTCAACATGGGAAAGTCTTAATAAAAGAGAACAAGTCTCAAACTTAAATGAAAGATGATGTAGCATCATCTAAGATGCCTCTACTAACAATATGGGGCATAACACAAGCTCCTATCTCACCCATGACAACATATAAAAAGTCATAAGAACGATGAAAATATAAAAGTCTTTTCCTTGAAGGATGAGGACTTACCAATAATAGAAAAGTCAAGCTCAACTCTAGCCATGGTTGGGAGGTGCATGATGATCGTCCTACGCTATATTATGATATAAGTAGTCAAAAAGTATGTGATAGTAAATGGAATGCACTAAGTATGTGAGAAGTATGCATGAACAATAGATATAGGACATAATTAATATGAACATGGGAGACATGACCATTATCTTAAAACATGAGTAAAAACATGAAAACCTTAAAATATCATAACCATATGGTCGATGCATCAAAACATCATCATGAGAACTTTATACCTTTTCTTTTACCTTGATGTGGGATAGGACCTTTAATCTATATATAAGTCCATGTGAGCTATAACATGGAATCTGATATACTCCCATATTGAGAAGGGGGGGCTACTTTTCCAAGGTAGACTTCGTGATAGTACTTCCTCTAACTTTGTGCTATATGTGGATCTACTAGGTACATCATAATGGTAATTAAAACCTACATGAGAAACGTAGTCAGGGACTAAAGGTTGCTACTAGGATTTTCTTGGGTAGCTACTATGGCTACTAGACTTAACCCTACCTTAAAGACCTCTCGGTGCTTAGTCATTATCCCAACAGAATTTCAAGAAAACATAGTCATTAACATCATTAGAAAATACAATACTAGATATCAATCCATATCATAGAAAAATAATAAGAATAACTCATTAACATGATTGACTCATAAGAATCCATGAGTTGGTGAGAACTACCTTATCACCTCTTTAACATGATTGTGTGAGACTACCTTATCACACCATAACTTGCTTAAACATCCTTGAAACATCATTCATAATCTTTCATGAGTTATTCATAAGCTTTGATAAGCATTCTTAAAACATTCATCGAAATTCTTTGAAATTCATGATCATGAACCATTGAAAACATACTTGAAACTAGCATATAACATGGGTCTTTGGAATTTGACTTGAAATCATGCAATATGATGCGAATTGTGCATAGTTTGATCAATAGTAATAATATATATTTGAAGTAAGATGACCCAATGCAAATTTATGAAACTAGGGCTTTTAGAAGAAGAATTCATAAGAGAGTTTGAGAGAAAACTTGGGACTCTATGGGTGAAAAGATCCATGAATAAATTTCCACATACCTTAGATCTCATAAGCCCTAATTTTCTCTTGACGTGATTCTCTTTAAATTGCTTGAGCAAGAAGAAGGCTTTTGAGAGAAGACTTTAGAGAGAATATTTTGGGTTTTGATAGTTAAGGTGGGAATGAGAGGGTTAGGAAGGCTTAGGGTAGGATAGAATAAACCCCCAAAACTATCAACATTTATTAATGGGATCTTAGGGAAAGACCAAAACACCCCCAACTTAAACTTAAATGGTCACTTAGACAGAGGACCTACCACAACCTGTGGTGTGGGATTTAAACTTCGGTTTGGGGAGTTGACTTCCACGGAAGCCACCATGGCTCGTGGTATCCACCACAGGTCGTGGTACTTACCCTAAATTGAAATATGAAGAGCTGGGTACACGGACGTCATCATGGCTCATGGTTCGCACCATGGGCCTTGGAACCATTTTTGGTCATTTCTCCAAAATGCCATTTTCACCAGTGCACCTTCACGATTGCTCTACACGGCTTATAAAGAGCACCACAGACCGTGAAGGACCACTTAGTGCCAAAAGCTTGGATTTTCTAGGAAACTTCTTTTAAACTCCATTTTCTGACTTTCCAACTTTTAGGGTTTTACAATATTTTCCCCTTGGGATCATTAATCGTCTAATAGGATCAAAGTAGCATAAATGGAATACGAAAAGAACATAGCAGCCCAGCATGAATGCAAAATATATGAAAAAGACATAAAAAATGAAATATTCAATCTCAAGCTAAACGATGACTTTAAAATTCATTTCAAGAACATGAATGCATATAACAACATGATAATGATTGAAACACATGGATTTTCCTGTGTGGGTCATGAAAGAACTCAATATGTTAACTAAGAATGAAGGAAAAAAATGAGAATATCGTGACATCATATCGGCTTCGGCTTCCCAAGTATCACCTTCCACTTCTTGGTTCCTTCATAATACTTTAACCGAAGTAACTTCCTTATTTCTCAACTTTCTAACTTAAAGGTCTAGGATCTCAACCGGCACGTCTTCATATGAAAGACTCTCTTTCATACCCATTTTGTATAAAGGCACAATGGAGTTAGGATCACAAAAAAACGTCCTCAACAAAGGCATATGCAACACCAGATGCACCAATGACAAATTAGACGGCAAATCCAACTCATATGCTACTTTGTCAATTCGCCTCAAAATCTGATATGGAACTACATAGAGGGGACTAATCTTCCCTTTCTTGTAAAAATGCATCACACCCTTCATGGGTGAAATTTTTAAGTAAATGCAATCATTTACCTCAAATTCAAGTTCCATTCTTCTTGCATTTGATTAGGTTTTTTGCCAACTGTGGGCTGTTTTCAATCTTTCTCTATTCGATCTAACCTTGTACAGAGCCTCATGCACCAACTCTGATCTTATCAAGGCAAATTCACCCAGTTCAAAACAACTAATAGGAGATCTACATATCCCACCATATAAGTCCTTTAATGGAGCAATCTGGATGCTTGAGTGATAACTTTTATCATAGGCAAACTCTATTAATGACAAATGATCATCCCACTTACCTTTTAAATCTATACCACAGGCTCTCAACATGTCCTCTATGGTCTAAATGGTGCACTCGGTCTGCCTATCTATCTGACGGTGAAAAAATATACTAAGCTTCACTTTATTACCAAGACCCTTTTGGAAAGATCTCTAAAACTAAGTATCTCGATTAGAAATGTTAGACAATGGGACACCATTAAGCTTAACCAACTCTCAAATATATAATCTAGCATAGTCCTCGACTAAATAAGAAGTCTTAATAGAAAGAAAATGAGCTGACTTAGTCATTTAGTCAACACACACCCAAATCAAGACATGTTGCTTATGGGTACTAGACAAACCTATAATGAAGTCCATATTCAAGGCTTCCCACTTCTAAGTAGGAATGTTAATATCTTGAGCCAAACCTCTTAGTTTCTGATACTGAACCTTTATTTGTTGACAATTAGGACACTTAGCCTCAAACTCCGCAATATCCCTTTTCATGCCATTCCACTAATACACTTCCCTCAAATTACAATACATCTTTCATGGAAACTGGATAAATGCAGTACCGCAAACTATGAGCTTCAGACAATATTATTTCCCTCAATCCATCAACATCGGAAACACACAATTGACCTTTATATCTCAAAATACCATCTCTCTCATGGTAGAAAGCCTCAATGGCTTTTTCTACAACCGCTTTCATCAACTCAACAAAAGTAGGATCATTCTCTTATATGGCCTTAACATTAGCACAAGAGATGATTTGGAACCATTTATAACAATAACACCACCATCCTCAAAATTAATCTATCGAACACCTAAATAGGCTAATCTATGAACGTCACAAACAAGCTCTTTCTTCTCGTCCTTAAAATGAGCAACATTGTTCGTAGACAATCTACTAAGAGAATCAGAAACCACATTTACCTTTCCCAGATGGCATAATACTATCATGTCATAGTACTTCAACAATTCAAGCTATCTTCTTTATTGAAGATTCAAATCCTTTTGAGTGCGCACATATTGCAAACTCTTTTGATCACTGAATATATCAACATAGACACCATGAAGGTAGTGTGTACACAACTTCAAAGCAAAAACTACTACCACTAAGTCCAAGTCATGGGTCGGGTAGTTCTTCTCATGCACCTTGAGTTGCCTAAAAGCATAGTCTACCACTTTATCATACTACATAAGCACATAACCAACATTATCTCATGAAATATGACAATAAACAACAAACCCGTGGGAACCTTCTAGCTAAGTCAACACCACAGCGAAAGTAAGCCTATCTTTCAACTCTTGGAAACTTTTCTAACAAGTCTTGGACCATTAGAATTTCACGTTATTTTGAGTCAAAGTAGTCAAGGGCGATGCAATGGGAAAAAACCCTTCTATAAGCCATCTATAATAACTGGCTAAGCCCAAAAAACTCCCAATATCAAAAGGAGACAAAGGTCTAGGCCAATTCTTAACTACTTCGATCTTCTTTGGATCAACCATAATACCTAATTTGGGAAAATATGACCAAGAAAAGCAACTGATGCCAACCAAAATTCACACTTGCTAAATATAGCAAACAATTGAAGGTCCTTGAGAATTTGCAAGACAAACCTCAAAAGATCGGCATTTTTTTCCTCACTCTGAGAATAAATTAAAATATCATTAATGAACACAATTACAAACATATCCAAATATTACCTGAACTCGCTTTTCATCAAATCCTTTAAAGTTGCAGGAACATTCGTCAGTAAAATAAACATATCCTTGAATTCAAAGTGATCATACCAAGTTCTAAAAGTCATCTTTAGAATGTAACACTCTCTTACTTAGAGTTGATGACAACCTGATCAAATATAAATCTTTAAAAAATAGCTTGCTCTTTGAAGTTTATCAAACAAGTTATCAATCCTTGGAATAGGATACTTATTATTAATTATGACCTTATTCAATTGTCGATAGTCAATACGCTTATAGAGAGAACTATCTTTCTTTCTAACAAAGAGGACCGGAGTACCCCATGGAAAGATATTCAATCTAACAAAACCTTTATCTAACAAATCCATCGATTGATCCTTTAACTCTTTCAAGTCTGTCAAGGCCATGCGATAAGGAAGAACATATATAGGTTGGGTATCAGGGAGAAGAATGATAGTAAAGTCTATTTCTCTTTTAGGAGGGATTCCAGGAAAATCAACGTGAAAGACTTCTAGAAACTCGTTACCAACCTAAAACTAACTCAAGAGTAGGAGCTTGGTAATTTGTATCTTTAACCCTGACTGGATGATAGATGCAACCCATATCAGTCATTTTATGGTCTTTAAGGCACGATATGAATTAACATTTCAACACGAAATTACTACCTATCCATTCTAGGACTGGCTTATTAGGAAATTGAAACTTGACCACATGAATCCTACAATATTTAGAAGCATAGCATACATGAAGACAATCCATATCGAGAATAACATAAAAAATGGTCATTTGAAGCTCTACAAGATCAACTGAGGTGATTCATGAAAAACTAAAATTGGGCAATACTAATAGACTCTCTTAGCCATAACTGAATCACCAACAAAAGTATAGACTAAAAAGGCTCTGACAAGATCTCGGGACTAACAATGAATTTCATAGCAAGATAGGGAGTAACAAATGATAGAGTAGCACCCTGATCTTAGGTTTATTTATGAGACCACTAGCTAATATAATCTATGTTTATAGTCTAGATTGAGAATGAATTCTTAAAGTTTAGTTCATTTTTACAATATTTATGAGTTTTAGCTAAATAATATGATTAGACACTTTCAGGGCTAAACAAATAGATAAGGACCTTAAAAAAGGGTATTGAGATGAAAGTGGAGATTGAGGATGAATTTGGAAAGCACGTGAAGAAAATATGAAGTTTTGGAGAATTTGTACGTTTCACACTTTGCTTTAGAGATTAATGCTTGGACTTGGAATTAATTATTGGTGAGACAGTTGTATCCGCGCCAGGTCTGCATCACAGACCTGGCTTATGCTAGAAGGGATTTCACCAAAATGAGAAAAATGAGAAATTATACAATGCAGAAACAAGTCCACATCGCAGTCTTGAGTACAGTTAATGAAACTTCGCATATTTTTGAGGTTAGAGATATAACACTTGTACTTTTTATTATTTATTAAGTTTTTATTCGAAGTTGGAAAGAACTTCTCTAAGGGTTATTTTTCTCCTTCTTATTCTTTTTAGTCTACTTTTTATTGTCATCAATTATTTTCTATGATTGTAATAAAGACTATGAGTGGCTAAATACCCGTGTTCTAGGATTGTGTCCATAAGAGTATGGTTTAATATGATTTTCTTTTGTTGAAAATGAGCTCTTCCTTATGATTACTCTGATATTCTTGCTTCTACTATTGTAATTCTTGATCACCATTAAAATATATTTGTTGTCTACTTGGAACTCGAAAGATGGATAGGAGATAAAACACTAGAATATAAGGAACATGTTTGTCCCAGAATTGCCTAGAATAATTCATGTATAGGATGTCCGTGACACATACCTATATGCCATGTTTGGTTAATAAACAAGATGATATAATTAATGCATCTTTTTTTAGTTTATTTTTATCCCCACTCAAGGATGTAGTTAGGTAGTCAACAAAGGCAGGCTATTAGAGGTCAGAAGAGTATGGATACAATATCAAACCTTTAAATAAGTAATTAGAAGACCCATCAGATACCGAGGTAATGAATATTAGGCCTAAAATATCTAATTGCTACAACCCTGTAACTCTTTCTCAATTTGATTAAACATCAATAACTATCAAATCGTTGTTACTATTATTTTACATAGGTTAGAATAGACACCACAAATTTCAACTCTTTGAAACACACACTTGTAATTTGGTTCATTGAAAAGCTAGTAAATGCCTTATTAATGTCTTTGGGTTCAATAATCTGGCTCTGAAAAGAGTCACTTTACTACGTGTTAGACCGCATACACTTGTGTGTGCTTTGGTAGCAACAAGTTGTTGGCTCCCTTACCAGGGACTTTAAGTTTGGAAATTATTTATTTTTAATATTTCTTAGTTATTTGTGTTAGTATTAACAACTTGATCATAGTCGTGATTTATTGCACGTATCTTTAAATAGGAATACTAAAATGAGTGGTGACATTGTAGAGGTGCTAGTTGAGCCTGAGAGATTCTTACATCAACAAAAGAAGGAGAGCGATTGCTCAATATCTGATACCATAAGTCAATCTGGATAATAATTAAGAAGTGCCCATAGAAGTCCCTGCAAATATGGTAGCGAGAACTCTTAGGAATGTGGCAATCCCTTAAACTACAAATGTTACCAATAGAATCCAGAAATAGACTACTGGAGGTAGATTCGAAATAAGGAAAATATGGTGCAACTCTTGCACACTAATGGCCAATTCACTGGATTACCACAAGAGGATCCACAAGTTCACTTGTAGAATTTCTTCAAGATCAGTGACACCTATACACCAACTGGAGTTTTACCTGATTATGTAAGACTAACCTTGTTTTCATTTTCCCTATTAGGGGAAGAAATGAGGTGGTTGAAGACGGAGCCACAAAACTCAATCACTACTTGGGATGATTTAGCTCGTAAGTTTCTGATTAGATTCTTCCAATTAGGGAAGACAACTAAGCTAAGGAGTGAAATCCTAGGTTTTAAATAGAAGGCTAGAGAGAATTTGTATCAAGCCTGGGATAGTATTAACTCAATACTTATTAGTTGTCCTCACTACCATCAAGCTAATGAGGTGTTGGTCCATCGATTCACTGAAGTATTGGAACCCAATATCAAAACTCTTCTTGAATCTGCTGCAGGTGGAAAGGGTATAGAGAAGACTTATAATATGCTCTTTGCACTGCTAAATCACATATCTCAGGGAAATCCTAAGTGGAATGGGGGAGCTCTAGACATGTAGTAAAAAAAACATGCAGGTATACTTGAAGTTAATGCTTTGACAACCTTAATAGGACAGATTGCAGCAATGCAGAACATGATGTCTACACACTTCAACAACCTAGCATTAGGGAGGCTACAGGTTCTAGTAATGTAGTACAATAGAACACAACATAGTGCAAGGTGTGTGGTAGCAGTGAGTATTTGTCTGAATATTGTGGAGCCAATTTAGAATCAATAAACTTTGCAGGTAATGATCAAAAGGGTGGAGGCTAGACAAATTATGATAACACATACATCTCTAGTTGGAGGAACTACCCAAACTTCTCTTGGGGTAGATACCAACAAAATCAGCACTAAGTAAAAGCTCAATACAGACCATAAGGAGGAGGGAAACACTATAATCAATAAAGCCAAAACATTCAGCAAATAGGAAGTTCTGATTTTTTGAGTGTAAAAGACATGTTAAAAAAACTCATGTATGACCAGGATAAGTTAGTCGTCAATGTTCGTCAATACCAGATAATAACTTGAAACTTAGAGAAACAAGTTGGACAGTTAGCTAGTGCTCAAAACCCTTACAAGCAAGGTGGTATGCTAGGTAACACTGACCCAAACCCCAAGTAGGTAAATGTTATGAGTACCTAAAGTGGATGTCCATTAGCTGTGTTGGAGCCACAAAGCAAAGTTTGTGAGGGTAAAGGTAAAGAGACAAATATTGAAGCTGGGGAGCCTAATGTCCCAAGAGTTATTCGGGAACCAAAGGCAAAATCACCTCCTCCATCCCCACAAAAGTTCAAAACAAAGAAGGAGGAGCAATGTTTTGAGAAGTTCATAGACATGTTAAAACAATTACAAATTAATTTACTTCTAATTGATGTTTTGTATGGTATTCCAAAGTATGCTAAAAATGTCAAAGACATAGTGGCCAACAAAAGAAAGTTGGTAGAATATGCGATGGTAGCACTCACTAAAGAGTGTAATTCAAGAATTCTGAACAAAGTAAAACTTCCAGCCAAGTAGAAACATCCTAGGAGTTTTCATAGTGTAGGTAACCATTTGTAAGTGCAGCAATGCTAGAGGTCTGTGATTTGGGTGCAAATATAAACTTGATGCCCAAATCTATGCTTAAGAAATTAGGCCTAGGAGAACCTAAACCAACCATAATTTTGTTGTAACTAGCCGATTGCTCTGTGGTTAGGCTAGATGGTATTATTGAGGATGTGTTAGGCTAAGTGGGATCCCTTATTTTCTCGATGGATTTTATTGTTCTAAATTTTGAGCCTGACTCTGTGGTCCCTTTCATCTTGGGATGACCATTTTTAGAAACAGGTGGAGAATTAGTTGATGTAGCTGTAGGTAGATTAACCATGAGGGAACATAACAAGGTCGAGGAATTTGATGTATATCAAGAATTGAAACTACCCCTTTATTTATAAGGAATTGTCAACCATAACTGTCATTGATGAGGAAGTGGTAGCTCACTGTTTACTAACGAAAGACCCCTTAGAAAGAGTGTTAGTGAGTCAAGATATTGAAGGTGACACAGAACTAATAGATCTAGCCAGCTTCTAAATGTGAGTATGTGGAAGAAAAATGTGGAACCATTAGACAGAGTATTGGGTCCTTCACACACACCATATTTAGAACAACCTCCTAACTTGGAGTTGAAGACATTTCAGCCCATCCCAGGTATTCTTTTCTAGGTACAAATGATACTTTGCCTGTAATTATTTCTTTTTATTTGTCTAAAGTATGGGTCACAGCAGCTCAAAATGCCCTTAAAAGGTGCAAAAAGGCTATAGGATTGTAGATTGCTAATCTACATGGTATAAGCCCAGATTTGTGCATGCATAGGATCTTCATGGAAGAGGGACAAAATTCAAATGCCCTAACACAATGAAGAGTAAATCCTATCATAAAGGATGTAGTGAGAAAAGAGATAATCAAGTGGCTAGATGCAAAAATTATATACCCTATTTCAGATAGTAAGTGGGTAATCCTAGTCCAGTGTGTACCAAAAAAGGGTGGAATGACTGTAGTGACAAATAAAAAAATAAGTTAATCCCTACCAGAACAGTCACTAGATAGTGCATATGCATGGATTATAGTAAGCTGAATGATGCCATAAGAAAATACCACTACCCAGTTCCATTCATTGATCAAATATTAGATAGATTGGTTGGACAAGAGTATTATTGTTTCCTTTATGAGTATTCAGGCTATAACCAGATCACCATTGCACCATAGGACTAAGAGAAATCTACGTTTACATGCCCTTATGGGACATATGATTTTAAGCATATGCCATTTGGAGTATGCAATGCTCCTGCCACCTTCCAAATATTCATGATGGCTATCTTCCAGGATATGGTGGAGGATTTTGTAGAAATATTTATGGATGACTTCTCAGTCTTTGGGGAGTGTTTTGATCCTTGCTTGAAAAACTTAGCAAAGGTGTTAGCGAGATGTGAGGAAACAAATCTCATCCTGAATTGGGAAAAAGGTCATTTCCTGGAAAAGGAATGGATTGTGTTAGGCCATAAAGTTTCCAAAGAGGGTCTAGAGGGGATAAATTGAAAATTGAAGTGATTAAAAAGCTACCATCTCCAGTTTCAGTTAAGGGTATCTGCAGCTTCTTAGGGCATCCTGGTTTTTATAGGAGGTTTATCCAAGATTTTTCAAAGATTGTAAAGCCTATATGTAGCTTTCTAGAATAATAGGTGAAACTTTTGTTTGATGAAAAATGTTTGCAGGCATTTGAGATCCTAAAGACAAAGCTGAAGGTCCAATTCTGATCTCTCCTGATTGGAAGTTACCATTTTAACTCATATGTGATGCTAGTGAAATAGTAGTGGGAGCTGTTCTTAGGAAAATAAAGGAGAAGGTATTTCACTCCATCTACTATGCCAACAAGACTCATGATTCGGCCAAACCAAACCACACTATCATAGAGAAAGAAATTTTTGCACTAGTATATGCATTTCAGAAATTACGCTCATACCTAGTAGGTATAAAGGTTATTGTTTATACTGACCATGCAGTTCTCATGTACTTATTCAGCAAGAAGAACGCCAAGACAAGGAGAATCAGATGGATTTTGTTTTTAAAAGTGTTTGATATAGAAATCAAAGATCAAAAAAGACGTAAGAATAAAATAGCAAATCATTTGTCCAGATTAGAGGACTCATCGGATGTGAGTGAACAAATGCAAATAAAAGAAGAATTTCCATATGAGTAATTTCTAGCTTTAGAAGTAACTGGGCTACCATGGTATGTTGATATCGTCAACTACATCATGGCTGGAGTCTTTCCCCCAGAAGAAACCTCCTAACAAAAGAAGAGGTTGAAGTATAATGTGAAGTTCTATGTATGGGATGACCAGTATCTATTCAAATAGGGTGCTGACTGAATTATTAGAAGGTTTCACACCTGAGAATGAGGTACAACAAGTGCTATAAAGTTGCCATTCATTTGCTTACGGAGGTTATCTTGGATGGGAGTGTACTGCTCATAAGGTACTATAATCTGGTTTCTTTTGGCCCAGTTTATTAATCATGTTGTAGATTTTGTCTATAAATACAACCAATGTCAAAAGATGGGCATGATATCAAGAAGGCATGAAATGCCATTAAAAATATCTTAGAGGTAGAGATCTTTGATGTGTGGGGTATGGACTTTATGGGTCCCTTTCCATCTTCATATGGAAATCAATATATCCAGGTGGCATGTCACGACCAGACTTGGGACCTCATCATAATACGGTGATCAAAATACTAAAGGGGCTCTAACCAAGCCCCTTGACATATCGTAAGCAAATATAACGTAGAGTAAAGCGGAAATAACATACGAAGGTGGCTAAATCGTGAATCATAAAAAAAGAGTAAACTTGACTACATAGACTCTACACCATTTCACCCAACTAATGCCTCTACTAAACTAGATAGGTGGGGGCTAAGACATGTCCCTACCTTACCCTCAATAAGAATATAACAAGCATTTTTAAAGTGAAATGAACTCATATCTCGCTCTCGATAGATAAGGACTCACCAATCTTCATCGGAGGAAACTCTACTAGCCACGTGTGGGTGGAATGTGATCCTCAACCCCTACATTATGAGACACGTGTCAAGACCTCATAGGGCCAACACACCACCTTCTCCACTTAGGGGCTGCCACATGGCAGATGGGGCCTACCCCTTGCTGTAGCTTCTACCACGTGGTACCTCCATCTTCTTCTTTGTGGTACTCTCCCATGCTGACACATGTCGCTCTCTTTTTCTCCTCGTAGATTTGTAATCATTTCTTGCTTTACGAACTTATGTAATCCTTGATATGTAAGCGTGATATGTACTCAAAAGTATGGGGTGTAACATCCTTCCCCCTTTAGAACATTCATCCTCGAATGTGAACAAAAACCTTCCTCAAGATCTTATACAGACTATATGGAGAGTTTCTCTGTTCCTTTGCAATAACATATACTTTCATCGAGCCATCACTATCAGAGTACCAAAGGTTGGGATTATCTGTAGCGTAAGGAGTAGATACAGATACTTGTGTTTTATTTCCTCCTCCACTTCCTATGTCATCTCTTCATGATTTTTATTTCGTCACCATACCTTAATGGAAGCTACGTCCATAGTTCACAATCTTCTACTTCGCCAACCCAGGATGGCAATAGGTTGCTTCTCATAGGATAAATCCTCTGTGACTTGGATACCCTCTACGGGATACACCCGGGTTGGATTACCAACATACTTGCAAAGCATTGATACATGGAAGACTGGATGCACCGCTTCCAGATTCGCTGGTAAGCCCAGCTCATAGGCAATCTTTCCTATTCGATAGAGGATCTGATAAGGTCAATGTATCTGGGACTAAGGTCCCCTTTCCTGCTGGATCTTATTACTTTCTCTGTGGGGGGGGGGGGAGGGGGGGGGTTACCTTCGAAAATTCCTAATCATTAACTTGAAACTATAGAAGAAGATGTTGATTACCTACGTATGACTTTTGTCAACTCTGAGTTGCTAACACTCTCTCCTGAATAAGCTTCACCTTCTCGATGGCTTATTGAGCTACGCCTGGTCCCATTAGTCGTGTTTTACCAACATCAACCCACCAATTAATGACCTACTCTTTTTGCCATACCAAGTCTCTTACAGGGCCATGTGGAGACTAGAATGATAGTTGATGTAGTAAATACTCTTGACAGGTAGTAGGCAATTATCCGACCTACCTTTGGAGTCAACCGTATAGGCTCGCAATACCTCTTCTAGTATTTATCTAGTAAGCTTAGTCTTTCCTTCGGTCTGATGGTACAATGGTGTACGAAGACCTATCTGTCTTTCCAATCTCTTCTTGGATTGATCTTCAGTAGTTAACTGTAACTCGGGCTCCTTCATCTGGTACAATAGCTATGGGAACTCTGTAAAGTCTCACCACCCTCTTGACCTATAATTTTACACAATATCAACTGGACAGGTAGTCCTTGATGGAAGGAACATGGGCTGATATTGTTAATCTGCGGATAACATTCCATATAGATTTATCTATCCAGGGAGTGCAAAGTGAGTCTTGTAGCCAAGGTCATATTATGGAATCTTCGACCTCGTATATTACTTCTTGCCTTCTTTAGATGACATCAACTCGTACCCTCGACTTTTGGGTTTTGCTTTTTGCCCATCAGAGTTGGATACCAAGTTGTGCTGAAGTCCCTTCACCCAATTACCTATATAGCCATTCTGTGGTTTTCCCTATCATTAACTAGTACTATGTTGAAGAACTGTGGCATTGAAGTGCGCCATCTATTATTAATTGGCTAATCCTGCTTGTTTTGCTTAAGCTCTTTTACAATTCCCTTATCGTAACATATAACACTCTAGGTACATAATCCCATGTCGTTGCTTCGCCGCTAGTTCAGATTCTGCTTTATCGTGCGATCATAACAGCACTAACGCACCAAATCCTACCAGAATTCCAAAGTTAAAAGTGCTTGGGTGAGAGTAGTACTAGGATGGGTGACCCCCCTGGGAAGTCCTCGTGTTATGTTCCATTGCCATCCTTGCAATAATGTGTGAAGGCACTCATCTTAGCCCAAGATTTACCTTAGCATCTTCTCGCTAGTCTTCATGTTTTTCCTTGCCCTCTCTTCTTCTATCTTACAACCGGAGTCGGGGTAGATCTTTAATTCAACCATGTCTGTTTCCTCTTTGGCCATTTGATTTATCTTCTCTTCATATTCCTCTGTAATATCTCCAAAACATCATAACTCCTTTTCATCATGTACTTCTCTGCTTGGTCTTATGTTGTATATAACTATTCATAGGTTGCACAACTACTCTTATACCATTGGTATGAGCTAAACGCAATCTTTTCATCTCCCGGTCCATCTTGCTTTACATATCAACTTCATACTAGGACTTGCTCGTGCAAATACTATTTTGTCCTACTTCTTTCTTTTCTTCCTTTACGTACTCCTTGGTCTTCTCATTTCCTACTGTAGGAGATTTTCAATTCTCCTTGCTACTTGTACATCCCAATATTAGCAACCAATGATGCTGTTGCCATATCTTAATCTTTACTCAAACACGACCCTACTACCCTTTTCGCGACCCTTAGTTTGCTTAGTCCTACTCTGTTATCCTCTTCACCCCTTTTTGTAGGCACCCATAATTCTTCGCACGGTCTCAGATACCGCGGCTTCTATCCATTTAATGTTGTTCTTAAGCTCTTGCTAACTCGTGCCAGTATGGGATCTTGCTTGAAATTTAAGTGGTCTTGTCTACATGTGACAGTGTCAGTTGACTTCCTCTCACGCTTGTATTTCTCTTGTCCACTTCCTCCCTTTAGGGTGTACCCATGTCATCTTCTGTTTATTTTCAACTGTTCATATGCATATGATTTTGTTCCAACACATTTGACATACTACACCATGTTTACACCTTCTGTTAACTCATCTATACTTTAGGTTGCCCCTGTAGGAAACCTTAATATAACCATGGGGTGCTCAGAATTCTCAATAACTAGTACCCAATCTAGTCTAAGTATTGGTACTCGAGTCATATAACTAATGTAGTAGTTTAGCCGAAGCCACATTTCATTTATCCCAATGAATACGTCACTAGTGCTTATAATTGTGTCTGATTCTCCATTTGGGCCTCTTATATGCTGATGACATGTGTCTCACATTTTGTTTATCACATTTTTTTTCTAATAGATACCACTTGTTTCTTTGATAATTTCACAGTGCCTCAGTTGTTTTTTTTTTTGGGGGGGGGGGGGGGGGGAACAGGCCCTACACGAGGCTCCCACCTCTCGTGCACAGTCAGGGGTTGAGCAGCACCCCCAAGCCTTAACATAAATAAAAATAATAAAAATACACGGAGGGGGACATAAACCTTACCTCCGAACTTAAGATGGTTCATAAGTCAGCCGACCTACTAAGATCGGCCAGCTCATCTCCATTGGTATATGGAAAGCGATAAACCTATGAGAGGACTCCTCTCGATACAATACAACTAAGAAAAATGTAAATGAGGGAGACTCTCCCCTTCCATGTCAATACAAGAAGAAAACCTACACTAGTCCTATTCAACTAAGCTACATTAAAACATAGCTAAATTGAAGAAAAAGTATATGAAACTTCCAATTTCCATGGATCGAGATCGTTCATTTCATCTTCGCCTTCTTAATCTTTTTCATACCGAGCTTGTCCATGAGATGCGAGTGCTTCATGTAATGTCAGTGCATGGTGTTGCATATTTGGTGACATATGGATGTATTTCATTTGATGAGTCTTCAATCGGCTAACGTTTTCAAGGTCGCTCGACTAACGTCTCCAGTTATCCGTTTGGGTTGTGACTTCTTGAGGTCTGTAGTTGCTACATATGCTATCATACTATAACATGTGGGATTAGTTTGATGTTGCATGATGCATATTGTTGAGATTTTGTTGACTGTTGCTGAATTATGTGTTGCTTTTGGCTTGTGTTGTTGCTGATGCTGTTGAATGGTTGATGCATATGGAGCTTTTGTGTGACCTGCAGAATCAGTTGGAATACAAACAAGTACTACTGTTGTTGCTCTGGTATTTGCAAGGGATTTAGGGTTGTTGTTGTTGTGTGCTGGAAATGGTTGAAGATCTTCCAGGTCAGCTGTTGCTGCTATAGTACATGGCTTGTGCAACTGCAGCTTGTTAGAGTTTGCAGCTTCTGATGCTCCAGCAACCTGCATAAACAAACAAGCAATCACAAGGGGTAGGTCCAAGAATAGTGAGCTCTTGTTGGTTCCAACAGTTGCTCCAGCAGGGGTTGTTTGGTTTCCTCATCTGCTGTAGTTGCATTGTTGAGAAACAGCCATAGTGAGTGCTGACTGTTGGAAGTTGATGGATTTGTTACACCTGCACAAAAACAATCAAACAAGAAACAATCAACAAAACAAACAGTAGGCTTGCACTCCATTGGTTGATGGTGTTCCCTATCTTTATTTCCAATCTCAAGGCAGGGCCGGTTACGGTATATGATGATATGATTACACCGAGTTCCATAAAGGGCTGGGTATGGTATATGATGATTTAATGACATCATCATATTTATCATTGCATACATATATCATACCCATCCCTTCATGGGACTTGGTGTCATCACATTATCATATACCGTACCGGCCTTTTATGGGACTTGGTATCATTATATCATCATATACCATACCCGGCCCTTTATGGAACTCGGTGTAATCATATCATCATATACCATAACCGGCCCTTTATGGGACTCGATGTCATAATTATCATATACCGTACCCGACCCTTTATGGGATATGGTGTAATCATATCATCATACATCATATCCGACACTTTATGGGACTTAGTGAAAGATGTATTACAGTATACACGAATCAAGTAATGAGTAACCATATACAATCTAAATCATTATGAGAGACTCGACAATGTAAGAAGATTAAGCTATAGTCCGAGGACTAGAATAGTAGTGTAGCCATCTCGAGTGCCTTCTAAATGTCATTGAGGCCTATATCACTTAGGATATCGGGGACCCTAAACATGTACTAAAGTAATACTAATAGTTCATAAAATTAGGGATACCCATCGTCACATAGTCCTTAGGACTAGGATCTTATGCATCCAATACTTCTCAACATATGGAGTTCAAGGAAAGTAGTTCAACTTACTATAAGAGTTTGACATTCAGAAGTGAATAAGAGATACGGATTACATTTAGGACTTAAAAGTGAAGTTACCCAAGAGCTCGTATCACATATTACTTACAATTAGGACATGTTCAAGGAAGAGAAAGAATAAGATTTACCTAGTCTCTACTTTTCCTCAAGGAGTCATCATTACATATATCGTATCTGACCCATCATGGGCTCAGTATCATAACCTTATTATTGCATTACCTTACCATCATAGAACCACACTTATGTCAAAGACATATCAATAAGAAATAAGGGTAGCTCTATGTACTTATGCCAAAACATGCCAAGAGAAAGGAGATAACTTCACATACTTACTACTCTCCATCATATAGAAACCTTGAGAGGCAATAACTCAACTAGTATAGGAATTCTACCATCGAGAAGTGAATAAGACTTATGAGTCCTACTTGGGGTTATATGAATGGAATTATCCCCACATTTTGTATATCAATCACTTAAGGCTAAGACATGACAAAATAAAGAAAGGGTAAGCTTCACATACTTATGTCAAAGACATGCCAAGAGAAAGCTTCACATACCTTTTTTGGGATTAATTGAAATTCGGCTTGCCTTGATACCTCCTTAACCTATTTGACATGTAATATTAATAACCTTTCACTTTCCAATATCCCACTCTACAACCAAGTACTAATAGGAGTCATTTCTTTATCCATTACCCTCGACTAGTTTGTTACTAGTTCCGATGCTACCGAAATTCGGGCAACACTTTCCCTGTAACTTCCATATCCCCGAGGTTTCAACTCAGCCAAAGTTTCAACAACCATAAAAACAACAACAACCAGCACCATATATATGGTAAACCACCTCAACATTACACAATACAACTACAAATAACTAGCTCAAAACTATGATACAAAAATAAAGTTTTTAACCTTTATTTCATAAAACCTTTAATAATACGAAATGCAGGTTCATATGGATACAAAAATAAGTACCCAGACCCCTTTTATAACACTTTCCATCCATGCAACACTCCATCCAACCAGCTACAACCGCAGAACCACCATCACAACACACTACTCGACTTTGATTTAATGCTAGCGACTTCAATTTAGTTTATTTTCAGCGTCAAGCATACTTATGAAATTTTTACACTTCCTTCCTCATTTAAGACATGTAATTCACCCCATAAAAACATAATAAACTTCAATTTGAAAGGGAAATCCTTACCTTATCCGAAACTTGCCAAAACTCGCCTCGGAAGATCTTCTAGCGTGACTGAAACTTCATGGCTGTTTGTTGTCTATTTGGGGATGCTACAAACCATATATTTACATTAATAAAACCTTCATACCTTCGGGGTATACCCCATATAATTAATTCATGGAACAGAATCGGAGAACTTACCTTTTTCCCCTCCAAAAACCATAGCTCTTTCTTCTCTCTAGATTAAGTTTCTCTTCTCTTCTTTTTGTTTTTCTAGACTATTCTTGGATGAATATGAGACTTATTGGATAAAGATGAACTTAAATTCATAAATTATATATATAGGCCACTTTAGGAGGTGACACATGTCAAGCCCCAAGTGGTGACACGTGTCAAGCCATCATAAGGCTAATGCACCACCTCCTCCACTTAGGGGCTCTCATGTGGAAGGTGGGGCCCACTGCCTTGATGCAGCTTTTGACACATGGCACCTCTACCTGCTTCCACATGGCACTCTCCCATGCTGCCACATATCGCTCTCTTCTTCTACTCATGGGTTTGTAATCTCGTCTTGCTTTACGAACCTATGTAATCCTTGCTATGTAATTTTGGTATGTACTCAAGTAGTTTAAGTATGTAATATTTCCAAGTTGGTAGCTTACATAAATAAGTCGTGTCTTACAACTCATCATTCGGTCTCTAACTTCTTCCAGATTCTTATAACTCTATTTCCAATCTTCTCTACTATGGGGTATCGCATTCTCCTTTCCTTAGAGTTGTTTGATAGCATTATAGATTATCTGGCTCACATGGAAATTCTTAAGAAGCTTAAGAGTTCTTAAGAAGTCTTAAGAAGATTTTAGAAGCTTTAAGATACTTTAGGAAACCTTAAGAAATTTAAGAGGCTTACGATCCTTCCATTAAACTTAAGAGTCTTTTAAGAGACTTAAGAACACATTCCAAGGTACAAAAGTATGGGGTGTAACATTTTTTTTATGGGGTGTAATATTATATGGTAGGCATTGTGGCTTTCTGGTTGGTAGATTTAAGTCTATAGAGCCTAGGTCGTGTGTATATATTTTATTGAGGAGTCCTTAGATCATGGTTAAGGATAGGCTCAGGACAGCTCACAGTAGACATCAAAGTTATGTGGATCACTGGCGTTGACCATTGAGATTTTTTATTAATGATAGAGTGTTCCTTCGAGTATGACTTATGAAGGGCGTGATGAGATTTAGGAGGCAGCGCAAGCTTAGCACTAGGTGTATTGGGCCCTTTGAGATTTTGAGGATAGTTGGTAATGTTGTCTATAAGTTAACTTTTCCTCCATCCTTTTTAGTGATTCATCAAGTCTTCCATGTTTTGATACTGCATCGATATGTTCCAGATGAGTCACATGTGCTTAAGCTTGATTTAGTTGAGTTAATGACCGTTTGACCTTCATTGAGAAGCCATTTGACATATTAGTCATAGATGTGGGCAGTTGATATTAAGAGACATTCATGTGGTTAAAGTTCATTGCAGATATCATCCTGTCGAGGAAGATACCTTGGAGACCAAGTAGGAGATGTATCCTCGACTTGTTTAAGCTTTCATGTACTTCTTTACTTTTACTTTAATGGATGAATATTTTTTAGTAGTCGATGTTGTAATGATCATCTAGGTCATTTTTGAGTTAATTCGACCATTTTGAAATTTAAAACGTTCCTATAGAGACCCTATGTAATTTATGACTTGTTGGTACTAACTGTTCGGTTGCCTGGTCATTCATTTAGATTTTAGGCTCATTTCTTTATTTTGTAGCTTTTTAAAACTTGAATTCTAACAATTCTATCTACTTTTAAATGGCTAAATTAGTCTAGAAGCATAGTCGACATGAGTATTGAGGCATTTAATGCAAGTTTGAGGCCATTTGGAATTTCATACTTTAAAATTTGGCCTAAGTTTGACTTTGATCAACAATCTTGGAAATCACGCTCAGATGAAAATTTTGTCAGTGTAGTTAGTTCTAGAATATCGAGTTTAATCTAGAATAACCTTTCATGTGCTTTTGGGGGCTTCATGTCTAATTTCGAGGCCTAGTGTGGATTTTGGCTAAAAATATTCTTTGGGTGTGGGACCCATTTTTCATTAAAATGACCTCATATGGAAATTTCTAATGTACCGTTAAGTCCGGAATTTAGTGGGGTAGCATATTTTGCTTGGGCACACGAGGTTCTGAACGAATACCGAGTACCTCATCGGAGATCTTAGACTTGGCATAATCGGTTATTGCAACTGATGCTAGTGCAGGCCCCTTCTGTCCATTGCATTCATGGTCTCTCATTGTAGCATTCACGAAGTATTTTTAACTAGACCTTCGATTTTATGGGCTATTGGCCACAATCACAAACCTTAGTGTCCTTGGCCTTTGCTATTGCGGGACCTTGGCCGTATTCGCAAAGGGTACCTCTGCTGGGCCTTCGTGTTTGCCGGCCACTTGGGTCGTATTCGCAAAGAGTAAATACCTGGTATTTTAATTAAATACCATGAATGAACTCAACTTATTCTATAACGTTCAACACTTGATTTCTCCTCTGATATAAGTCTGAATTGGTGATTCAAAGTCCTGTAGGTTTGTAATTGTTGTGGTTACGTGGGTTAGTGATCATAAAGTATTAGTGAGGAGTCATTGTAGGTAAATTATTGATTATAGCTGCTTTCATTTCTCTTTAATGTTGTTTAGCTGTGAAAATTTTGCATGTCTCGATTGGTGGCTATTCTAAGCCTCGAATTATGTTCTGTTTTGGAACATAAGTTTGAGGTGGTCAATTAAACCTTTCCAAAGAGTCAATTTTGTGATTATCGAAGCAGATCCCATATTTCCCTTTTTAACTCCAAAATTGGTTTGTCTCTGATTTTAGTAATTTTAATGTTAAAATGACTTTATTGACGGTGTGTGCCTACTTTTGTGTTACACCCCATACTTTTGTATCTTGGAACGCATTCTTAAGTCTCTTGAAAGGCTCTTAAGTTTCATGGAAGGCTATTATTAATCTTAGTCTTACTTTCATGTCAAATAGGTTAAGGAGGTATCAAGGCAAGCCGGATTTCAGTTAATCCTGAAAAAAGGTATGTGAAGCTTTCTCTTGGCATGTCTTTGGCATAAGTAAGTGAATCTTTCTTTTGGCATATCTTAGCCTTAAGTAATTGATATACAAAATGTGGGGATAATAGCATTCATAGAACCCCAAGTATGACTCATAAGTCTTATTTACTTCTCGATGGTAGAATTCTTATACTAGTTGAGTTATTGCCTCTCAAGGCTTCTGTATGATGGAGAGTAGTAAGTATGTGAAGTTATCTGCTTTATCTTGGCATGTTTTGGCATACGTACGTAGAGCTACCCTTCTTTCCTCTTGATATGTCTTTGACTTAAGTGTGGTGCTATGATGGTAAGGTAAGGCAATAATAAGGTTATGATACCGAGCCCATGACGGGTCGGGTATGATATATGTAAATGATGACTCCTTGAGGAAAAGTAGAGGCTAGGTAAAGCTTATTCTTTATCTTCCTTTGGCATGTCCTAATTGTAAGTAAAATGTGATATGAGCTATGGGGTAACTCTACTTTTAAGTCTTAAATGGAATCCGTATCGCTTATTCACTTCTGAATGTCAAACTCTTGTAGTAAGTTGAACTACATTCCTTGAACTCCATAGGTTGAGAAGTACTGGATGCATAAGCTCCTAGTCCTAAGGACTATGTGACGACGGGTATCCCTAATTCTATGAACTGTTAGTATTACTTTAGTACATGTCTAGGGTCCCCGAGATCCTAAGTGATATAGGCCTTAATGGTATTTAGATGGAATTCGAGATGTCTACACTATTGTTCTGGTCCTCGGACGATATCTTAATCTTCTTACATTGTCAAGTCTCTAATAATGATTTAGATTGTATATGGTTACTCACTACTTGATTCGTGTATACTGTAATACATCTGTACCGAGTCTCGGGCTGGCTATAATATAATAATTATTATATGATATGTGGATCAGACCGACTGTTCCTTGGCATTATTATATGATATGTGGATCAGACCGAACATTCCTCGGCATTATTATATAATATATGGATCAGACCGAACGTTCTTTGGTATTACTATATGATATGTGGATCGGACCGAATATTCCTCGACATTACTATATGATATATGGATTGGGCCATCATTTCTTGATATTACTATATGATGTGCGGATTGGGCCGTATATTCCTCGGCATGTACTTACTATATACATGGATCAGACTGTACGTTTCACAACGCTAATAATATATATGTATATATGATGATAGAATAATGTAGATGGTACACCGAGTCCCCAAAATGGGCTGGGCATATTATGAGATGGTAATATATAGACTTTCTTTTATATGATGCAAGTACGGTAATGGTTAAATGTTATACTTGTCCCCCTACATCCCTATGCCAACTGTAATTTCCTTATGGTGTCTATGCTTTACATTCCCAGTACATATGTCGTACTGACCCCCCTTTCTTAGGAGCTGAGTTCATGCCCGTAGGTACATATACACACCTTGGGGATCCATCAACGTAGGAGTTCCACTCAGTAGTTTAGAAGCGCTCTATTATGCCGGAGCCTAGTTTTTATATTAACCCTCGATGTATATATTTATTTGTTCACAGGTATGGCGGGGGCCCTGTCCCGCCTTATATTACTGTTCTTACTCTTAGAGGTCTGTGGACATGTATGTGGGTTATGTATGGGTTGTATATGCATGTATGTACCATGGTGCCTATGATAAGCCTCACCGGCTTATATGTTATCCTGCCAGTTGATGTGCTATAACTTAAACAGGGGACAAATTTACTTACAGATAGCAGGGATATACGCGAGTGCCTAGTTCGGGCACCTCATGGCCTACAGGTTTCGGTTGTGACATTTTGATTGTGTTCCAGAATTCGGAGGCCGTTTGAAAAGGGAAAGCTCCGGTTTTGGGATTTTGGAGCAACCATGATCGGCCTACAAGTAGGCTATGGATTTCCATTCCTTAGATTGAGCTTGGTTATCTGAATGATTGTTGAATAGCTGGAATTCGAGGTGGTTAGCTCTTGAACCATAATTAGGTATTTAGAAATCATGCCTTAGGCTTATTTCGGGAATTTTTGGGAACTCGTGAGCTTGTTGTTATTTAAATAAGATCATCCATACCTTGTGGTAGTGATAATTATTATTTACTATTGATTATAAGCATATTGACGTTAGTCTAGGCTTAGACTAGTGTTGCCATAGACTTGCATTAGTCGAGCCCTTAAGTCTTGCTTTCACTCAGACGTCAATTCGGACGGCTTATCTCCCTATAGACTAGAATAACAGACTTGGGTCTGGTAGTTTGAGTCTTATATTAGGCATTGCCTCAGCTTGACAACTTTCTACTCTTCCCTCTTTTCTTTCGGCTCATTTGTGGACAATTTTAGTGTTTGAACTTATTAGCTATGGATAGATTGCGTTCCACGATAACTCATCGTAGCATGATGTGGACACACTTAGAAACTATATTGATATACACCCCTATCGGGCATCCACATTCAAGGTCGGGCCTCGATCATATTAATACTTTTAGCAAGCATTAAGATTCAAGGTCTGGCCTCAATTATGTTGATACTTTCTACGGGTATCCATATTCAAGGTCTAGCCTTATCATGTCAATATCTCTGGTGAGCATCCTGATTCAAGTTTTGGCCTCGATTATAGTGATACTATTGAAGAGCATCTAGTTTAATGTACAACCTCTGCAGCTTCGAATTCTATTAGTTTGGGTTAAGGTTCTGGTACTACATTCTCCAGCCTTGGATTTGCAGAATCAGTTCTCAGTAGTTGATTTTATTCTCAGTAGTTTAGATTTCAGTATACCCATGGGGCTTATGGGGTTCCGCTCGAGATTTTATTTAACTTTTGTACAAATGTACCTTCTAGGTTAATAGGAGCCTAGTTAGGTGTATTTATCTTGTAGATTACTTAGTTAGTACGTTTACACTAGTGTGCATTTCTTTATTTAGATTTTTGCTCTTGACCTCTGTTCTGTTCTATTTCTTCATTTCATATGGCCTTTACTTTTCATGCTCAGTAGGCCTATGATGCCTACAGGGTACACAATGTTTTTGTACTCATACTATAATTTACATTTGTTTTCGTCATGCAGGTTCGAGCACTAATTATCAATACTGACTTGGGCCAGTTATAGTCTGCATAGGAGACAAGGGTGAGCACTTGGAGTTTTTAGATCTTTGTATAACTATTTGAACATATTTGACTTGTCTTTTGTATTTTGAGATAGTCTTTGTTTTTATGGTCCAACTTTGGGACTTGTATCAATATTTGTAGTAGCTTTGTACTTGTGACTTTTAGATTCTGAGAGGGATCTTATATTTTGTTTCATATAGTTATTTTTTGTGCTTTCGCTTATTCCTATTGTTCATATTATTGCTTTAGTATTGTTATTACTATTTAGTTTCTTTCCTCAATCCCATTACTCGCAGTTTTGGGATACGGATTGACATACCTACTAGTGGGTTATTCTAGGTTCCTTCATGACTCATGGCTTCGGGTTGTGACAAATTAAATCATCGACGGTCACTTAAATATTTCTTCATATTTCACCTGAATACCTTAATTAAGATTTGTACCTATTGAACACCTCTAGCGCTTTGAATTAATACCACTTAAGCATTTTTTGCCAACACGGCATTTTGGGTGTGATTCACAAATAATGAGCATGTGAAAGAATTTAATTAAACATTTTAAAAATAAAATAAAAACTCTTTCTTCTTGATTGTTCTTGTTTTCATCACTTTCTCCACCCTACCTATAAGCAACAACCATTGTTGCCGCCTCCATATGCACCCTTCTTGTTCTTCTTCTTCAATTTTTTCTTCTCCTTTACTATAATGATCATTTTATTTTTTAAAAATTTGTCATTATCATCATCATAATATTAATTTCTTTCTCATCTTTTTAACAATCACCACTATCTCTACCATTAATGATGTCGCTTGGTTGTATTTATTTTCTTCAGATCTAGAACTACATCTTTGGCATATTGTTGATTTTTGAATGTAAGAAAAGTTACAAGTTTACAATTTTACTCTTTATCATATTGTTTTTTTTCCTTGTCTCTTTACCACCATTTCCTTTGCCACATAAATAGTCTATCGTCGTTGTCACTACACCCCTTGTCTTTCTTTTATTTTTACAATCACTTCACCTCCTCTATCACTGTTGAGTCTAAATATATCATTATTGATTTATGATAAAGAAGAAGAAGACTACTACTATTACTCAAGTGAATATGCGGACAACTTTAAGTGATTGTCGATAACTTAAGCCAGTTTTCAAACATATGAGTGATAGTTTAGGTGTGCTTCTCATCCTCCCAATAATTTTAATGTGAAACTCAAAAAAAAGAATAATTTGGGTGTATTTTCTATACTTCACTCTCTATTTAATGAGATAAATACTTGATAAATGCATCATTTAAACATTAAGAATATGTGTGTTAAAATACATTTTATTCCCCTAAATATTTGCCAAAGAATTGAATTTTCTAAAATAAGTAAGTCATGACACTCGTGGTCATTTTCATGCCTTTTGTACTTTTACCATTTTCCCCTCTTTGTAACTTCTTTGTAGAATTTGTGAGGTGTTAGAATAGGTCAAACTCTTCATGAGGAGGTAATTTAGGTTTATTTTGATGATCGGTTCGAGATTTAGGGCCTTTGGTTTAGGTATTTGCAATTTGGCATTTGAGTTTTAATATTTTAACCAAATTTGGACTTCGGTCAACATTCTTGTAAACAAGCTCTGATTGAAAATTCGTTAGCGTGCTTAGCTCCGAAATGCAAAGTTTGGTCTGGGTCGACCTTTGGTTCTATTCTAGAGGCTTTCAAGTTGAGTTTTTGGCTTTTTGGGTGCATTGTTGTAAATTCTTTGTATGTGTTGACTTTGGTCAACATCTTGAAGAGACGACCTCAGTTAGTTGTTTAATTGATTACACTGAGTCTGGAATGTCATTTACAAGTGGTTTTCACTTTTGGTTTGTGTCATTTGGTCTCCAAATTAATTTTGAGGGTCCATTTATAGTTTTGAGCCTTAAACTCAAAACTGATAGTGCAGGCTTATGGTGCAATGGCTTTTGCGACCCTTGGTCACTTTAGCAAAGACCAACCAGTCACTTAAGCGGTGGATACTTTCGCAACTCGGCTATTGCTTTAGAGACAGGAACCCCTAGGCAGGAGTCACTTTTGCGACCCTGTGTTGGTTTTAGAAACAACAAATGGGGATTAAATCCCTTTTCTTCCTCATATTTCAAAAAAACAAAAATCTATTGAAGAGAAACTTGGACCAAGGTGTAATTACTCATTTTCTGTCCATTTCAAGCAATTCAAAGTTAGATTCCTTCCTTTACCCTTTCTAAACATGATTCCAGGTTAAATTCCTTAATTTTTTCCCATGTTCTGACTTAAAATTCCTTGATTCTTATTTTAAAAATCAAGATTTTTGTGCCATTTGCGGTTTGAATTGAACTCCAGTTTTGCTCAACTTGGACCATTTGAGATCCAAATTGAACTCCCGTTTTTTCTAACTTTTGGGCATGTGATCCTCACCCTGAGGAGACCATGATTACATCATAATTTTAGTAATTTTGTAACATCGTTTGTGGATCAAATATTGACTAGATTATGGTCAGAATATTTTAATTCTAATATTTGTATCAATTGTTTGGCTTTGATGTTCTCTCTGCTAATTTCATAGTGTGGCACCATTTGGAGGCTCTATAGAAAGAAGAGGCTGAAATTGAGGTTCTAGTGCGGTTTCGACCTAGAGGTTGGTTAGGATTTCTTCTTTAGACTTGGCTCGGATAATTTATGTATGTGTATAAGAGTAGATGATTATTAGGAAGGATTGTAGGTAATGAATTTAGGAGTGTATGATCTTTAGTATTGAATTGGCCATATCCAGAGATTTTAGTTTAGTCTTTAGCTATTAAGCTTAGTTTAGGTTCATTTTTGGATTGTTTTGGAGAATTTAGCTCATTAGAATAGTTTTACATGATATGAAACCTAGATCTTACACTTTTTTAGTGTTTTGAGTTGTTGGGTGTCTTTATGTTATATTTTTGGCTCATTCAATTTATTTACACTTGTTGAGCCCGAGGCCTTGGACTTTGACTTATTGGAGTTTTAGGTTAGTACACCTGCTCCATGATGGATGTTCTCTTGATTTGTTTTGTATGATGTCTATGTGGTGTGGATTTTTTATTTTTTGATAGGGTGCATTCATCTGAATTACTTGTGTGTTAGTGACATGACTTGACTTTGGTAATGGGAAGGGGGCTCAGGCTTATAACCCCTATTTATGTGATTTGCTATGTAATTTCTAGTTCTTGAGCTCTGCAGTGAAGGTTTCGCAATGCATTTTATTGAAGAAACTTATTTTTGAAGGGAAATATAATATATTAGAATTTGCCATAAAATGGAATTTATTCGGTTAACTTGGGGACTTCTTGAAACTTACATGACTTGAATAGAATTGAGCATGTTTAGTTGCATGGATTGATATCACATTTTTGGATATTATTGATAAGTTCTAGGTTTCATTCAGGGCAGCACATTGACGTAGGTCTGGGCTACATCTTATCATTTCACTTGTTCATAAGTTTGAGATATCATTCCGAGCAGCCTATGGACACCTATATGGTTATCAATTTATTTATAATGAGTTCGAGGTTTCATTCTTGGCAGCTTGAGGGTGGCACTTCTCTGAATTTTTACTTTTAATCATCTAGCCACTGCATTGTACCATCTTGTCTTGTTATGTGGTTCTGCTTTTTCGTGTACTTGTGTGTTCCCTTCGATATATGTGTGTGATTTTTCTATGTTTTTGTTTATGTTGTGTATTATCGAACTGTTAGCATGTAACCGTATCCTATTTTACTATCTATCTCTCTCTCTCTCTATATATATATATAGATAATTGTTTTGAGTTCGGTCGGCATAGAATGCCTTCTAGTTACTCTATATTTTGCTACTCATGATATGCTTCTGCACCATTTTCTAATACAGCTCCCTGTACGAGCCACCCTCCATGAGTATCAGATCTCCCTTAGCTGTCACAAACTTGGATCTTTGTGAGTTCTGAACATTCAGAGACTTTCTACTTTCCTTCTTTTGTATTGACTTGTATATTTTGTATTTTAACAAGTCAAATCTCTGGGACATATAACTTTCAGTACTTAGTAGATCCTGTACAGGTGACACCTAGTCTGAGCTTTTTGATCTGTGTTAGTTTGCCTTTTTTTAATAACTTTTGGACCTCTTTTGTACATTTTGTATTGTTTTTCCGACTTATGACACAATCCAACTCTTGTATTTATTATTTTGATCTTTCACCCTTTTATGATTATTATTCTATTAAAATGTTGTATTTCATAAATTTATATATTGGGATCTTTCACCCTTTTATGATTATTATTCTATTAAAATCAAGTGACAACGCATTCCTTCTTTTTCACCCCCTATAGAACCCAAAATAATCATGTCTTCTAAGGAGAAGAAGATGCTAGGGTGATTCATCGGTTGGGCCCTCGAGGTATTCAAGCATAGCGAGGGAGGATGCCCACGAATTTTTGATTAGTTTTTAGGAGAGATTGCATAAACTTGATTTAGTAGAGTCTCACGGGGTTGATTATACACCTTCTAGCTTGATGGATCGGGGAAGCATCGGTGAAGGTCTTATCTCAAGTGTACGAAAGTCAAATCACTTTTGATGATGTGGGCTTAGTACTCCGAGGCTTTCTTAGAGAAATATGCACTTTGCAGCTTTAGGTAATGGTTAAATGATGCATTCACTGGCCTGACTCAGGGATCCTTATCAGTTGATGACTATGAGATGTGATTTAATGAGTTTGCTAGAAATGCGGCTATGCTTATGACGATGGATCATAATAGGGTGCATAGGTTTTTTAGAGGGCTCTCATTTCTACTTAGGATGGTTATAGAGAAGATGGTGGTGCCAGGCTTTTCTTTTATGGAAAAGTTGATCATGCATGCGCCATTGAGGGGATCCTTCGTGAGACCCATGGAGGTAGCGATAAGAGGCCTCATCGTAAGGGTGGTTTCAGCGGGTCTCAGTCACACAGTAGGGTAGTTCCTTATAAAGGTTACCTACAGTAGTTTAAGCCCACCAAGAATGTTGAGGAAGCCCTTCAACTTACAGATGATGGCACTTCTGTAGTTGTTAGTGGCAGATGGTTCAGGCTCTGATTTAGTCTTGTCGGGGTATACATTTTGGGTGTTCATGCTGTAGTGTCCAATTAGGTTCAGTTGGGCCATCTTAAAGGGGTATATTTAGTGGGCCATGTTATGAGTGTGTCATAATAAACAACTTCTCTAGGGAGTGCCTTATGACCGGTCACCTTAGAAGACAGAGCTAGCAAGTCAACAAGTTCAGGCCCACAGGGCTCTATTTCAATCTACCAGAGGTAATGCTTAGGGTGGCAGAGGTGGTCCTAAGAAGATCGAGGTTGTCCTAAGTCGAGCAGGTTTATGGTTGAGGTTGACTCTACATGTATGGTTTTCCAGGAAGGCCTGAGGCTGAGGCTTCAAATATCATTATTATTGGTACGATCACTATCTCTCATTAGCTTGCATATATTTTATTTGATCCAGGGTCTACCTACTTGTGTGTGTCTGCCAATTCTGCTACTCCTCTAGATTTGTTATTTGAGACTTTGCCTGATCTTATACGTGTATCTACTCTGTAGGTGCTTCTTTAACAGTGGATCAACTATATCGATCTTGTGTGGTGTCTATCTTGGGATATAATACTAGGGAAGACTTGATTTTGCTAGATATGGTAGACTTTGACCTGATTGTAGGCATGATTGGCTATCGCATGCAGTCTTGGATTGATTTTCCAAGACTATTATTCTATGCATGCCTGGTGTTCCTCCGATTTTGTGGACGTGTATTGTTAGCCATATCCCTAGGGTTGTGATCTCTTTTCTAAGGGTGCGTTAGGTTATAGAAAATGGGTGTCTTACATATATTCCATATATTTCTGATACTAGTACTGACACTCCTTCTCTAGAATAAGTTCTGGTGGTTAAAGAGTACCTTGATATGTTTCCTACTGATCTACCTGGCCTTTTCCCTGACCTAGATATTCATTTCGACAAATATATTGAGCTGGGTGAGTAGCCAATTTTGATTTCACCCAACCAAATGGCTTTGTCTCACATGAGGAGGATTAAGGACCAGCTTCAGGACCTTCTGAGTAAGGGGTTCATTAAACCCAGTGTGTCTCCTTGAGGAGCTTCTGTCCTGTTCATGTAGAAGAAGGATGGTACCTTACGTATGTATGTTGACTATGGCTAGATGAACAAGGTAACCATAAAGGACATGTATTATATGCTGCAGATTGGTGATTTATTTGACCAGCTCTAGGGTGCAGTAGTATTCTCTAAGATAGACTTGAGATCAGGTTACCACCAGTTAAGGATTAGGGCGGCGAACATCCCTAAAACTGCTTTTAGGATTTGATACAGCCATTATGAGTTGTTACTCATCTCTTTTGGGTTGACTAAATCCTCAGCAACATTCAAGGAATTAATAAACTGTGAATTCAGGCCTTAGTTGGACTCCTTTGTGAAAGTGTTTATCAATGACATCCTAGTCTACACCAGGAGTGTTATACCCAATACTTTTGTACCTTGGAAGGTTCTCAAGCTTCTTGAAAGGCTCTTAAGTTTGTTGAAAGGTTCGTAGGCTTCTTAAAAATTATTGTGTGAGCTGGATAATCTATAATTCTACCAAACAACTCTAAGAAAGGGAGAATGTGACACCCATAATAGGGAAGATTGAAAATATGGTTATAAGAATTCGGAAGAAATTGGAGGTCAAGTAATAAGTCATAGGACTCAACTTAAGTATGTAAGCCACCAACTTGAAAACCTTACATTCCTAAGCTACTTGAGTTCATACCAAGCTTACGTAGTAAGGATTACATAAGTTCGTAAAGTAAGATGAGATTACGAACCCACTAGGAGGAAAAGAATATGACAAGTGGCAGCAAAAGGGAGTGCCACATGGAAGCAGCTGGAAGTTCCACATGGCATCAGCTTGAAGTGCCATGTGGAAGCAGTTGAAGAAAGAGGGGTGGGCCTCCACATGCCACTTGGCAACCCCTAAGTAGAGAAGGTGATGTGTTGGCCCACGAAGGGCTTGACACGTGTCACCACTTAGGAGATGACATATGTCACCCCCTAAGGTGGACTATATATATATATGTTTTATGATTATCCATATCCAAACAACTCATTCTTATTTCCAAGAAAATTCTAGAAAAGAAAGAGAAGAGAAACTCTAGACTAGAGAGAGGGAGCCATGGATTTGGAGCCAAAAAGGTAAGTCTTTCCGATTTTGTTTCGTGAATTAATTGGCTAAGATATACCATGATGATATGAAGGTGTTATTAATGTAAATTTATGATTTGGGTCAGCACCAAAAGGACAACAAGCAGCCACAAAGTTTTAGTCACGCTAAAGGAACTTTCGAGGCGAGTTTTGGCGAGTTTGGTGAGTTTCGGGCAAGGTAAGATTTTCCCTTTCAAATTGGAGTTTATGATGATGTTATGAAGTATATTAAATGTCTTAAATAAGGTTTAAAGTGGAAAAATTGCATAAGGATGTTTGACGTTAGAAACGAACTAAATTAAAGTTGTTATAGTTAAATCGAAGTCGGGTAGTGTGTTGTGATTGTGGTGCTGTGGTTGCAGCTGGTTTGGTTGAGTGGTGCAGGGATGTAGGTGTTTTAAAAAGGGTGTGGGTTCTTCTGGTTGCAGCCACATGACCCTCCGTTTCATATTGTTAAAGGTTTTATGAAATAAAGATTTAAAACTCTATTTTTGAATCGTAGTTAAGAGAGTTGTTTGGAGTTTGTATTGTGTAAAGTTGAAGTGATTTACTTGTAAATATGCTTCTGGTTGTTATTGTTGGTATGTTTGTTGATATTTTGGATGAGTTTAAATCTCGGGGATGTTGAAGTTATAGGGGAGATGCTGTCGAACTTTTGATAACTTTGGAGCTAGTAATAAGCTAGTTAAGGGAAATGGATAAGGAAATGATTCCTACGGATATGTGGTTGTAGAGTTGGAAATTGGAAAGTGAAAGTTATTAATCTTAGTATTTCTTCCATGTTATATAGGTTCAAAAGATGACGAGGCAAACGTGGTGAAGGGTAACAGAGGTATGTGAAGCTACCTTCTTTCTCTTGGCATGTTTTTGGCATAAGTATGTAAAGCTACCCTTCTTCTCTCTTGATATGTCTGTGACATCAGTTATGAAGTTATGATGAAATGTTTATGGTACCGAGTCCCTTGATGGGCTAAGTAGGATATATATTACTATCTAAGGATCGGGCCATACATTCCACGACACATATGTGTATGATGACTATATGAGGGGAAGTAGAGAGTATGTAAAACTTATCTCTTCTTTTCTCTTGGCATGTCTTAGTCATAAGTGGTTGGTATATATATTGTGGGGATAATTCCATTCATAGAAGCCTGAGTATGGTTCGTAAATCTTATTCACTTCTTGATGTTAGAACTCCTGCGATTGTGGAGTTATTGTCTTGTAAGTCTTCTACAGCCGAAAGGTAGTACACGTGAAGCCTATCCCTTCCTTCTCTTAAAATGACTTCACGTAAGTGAAGCGGTATACAATATGAGTTAGAGGTATTTCCATTTATAGGTTCCAGGTGTAACTCATAGCTTGTACTCACTTCTGAATGTTAAAGGTCCTAAAGCAGTTGAACTATTTCCCTCGAGCCTTCCATATATTGGGTAGTAACTGGATACTCAAGCTCGTATTCCTAAGGGCTCTAGGGCAAGAATGTCTCTGATTGCGTAAGTTGTATAGCATTATCTTGATGCATGTCTATGACGCCTTAGGCTCCACTTAATATGATCCCTAATGACCCTTAGAGGGTACTCAAGACAATTACTACCCGGATCTTCAAGTGATGGTTCACTTGGCTATTTCATGGAGTCTCAAATAATGATTTAGCTTGCATATGGTTACTCACTGCTCTGCTAATGCATATGGTTAATATATCTTCCAATGAGTCCCTCATAAGAGGGTCGTGTATGACCGAGTCCCATAAAGGGCTAGGTATGACATATGTATACGATGGTAAGATGACATGATTATTGAGCGGGTCCCATAAATATTCAGGTATGGTGTATATATACATATGATGACATAATGATACATTTGTAACACCGAGTCTCACAACGGGCTGGGTATGGAATATGACACTGAGATACATAATGTCTTTATACAAGTTGCAGTACAGTGATTTATTAATTGTTATACTTGTTCTCTGCATCCTCATGCCAACTATAATTTCCTTATGATGTCTATGCTTATATACTCAGTACATATGTCGTACTGACCCCTTTTTCTAGGGGGATGCATTCATGCCCGCAGGTACAGATACACACTTTTTGGATCCGCCAGCGTAGGAGTTCCACTCAGCAGTTCAGAAGTGCTCCATTATGCTGGAGCCTAGGTTTGGTATTAACCCTCGATGTATACATTTATTTGTTCATGGGCACAGCAGGGGCCCTTTCCCACCTTATGCTACTGTTCTTACTCTTAGAGGTATGTGGACATGTATATGGGTTGTATATGTGTGTGTTATAGTGGTGCTTATAAGACTTATGTTTTAGGACATTTCCTTTTGTCATGGCAGCCTCATTGGCGTAGATGTTATCGTGCTTGTTGATTCCTTATAATGTAAATAGGAGATAGGGTTACTTATAGTTAGTAATGGTATATGCGAGTATCCAGTCTGGTCACCCGTCATGGCCTACGGGGTTGGGTCATGATAAGGAGTAGGGAAGCACATGAGCGGTTCTTAAGGATTATAATACAAACCTTAGGAGATCAGCACTTCTATGTCAAATTCATTAAGTGTGAGTTTTGTATTGAGTCCATAGCATTATTGAGGTATGTGGTGTCTAAGGATGGGATTAGGATTGTTCCGATAAAGGTCGCCATAGTTCGTGATTGGGCCAGACCTACATCATCTATTGAGGTTTGCAGATTCATTTGTTTGGAAGCTTGCTGTTGGTGGTTTGTAGAGGGGTTTTCTTTGATAACGGAACCTTTGACTAGATTGACTTAGAAGAATTTCCCTTTCCAGTGGTTTGACGAGTGTGTGGCGATATTTCTGAAGCTCAAGACCTTGGTGACTTCAGCTTTGATTCTAACTCTTCATGTTGAGGGCCATGGGTTTACAATTTAATATGATGCTTCTGGTGGTCACCTGGTTTGTGTGTTGATGTACTAGGGTAGATTTATTAGTTATTCTTCCGAACAAATAAAGCTTCACAAGAATAACTACCCTACTCTTGACTTGGAGTTAGCGGCAGTAGTCTTCACAATAAAGATATGATGGCATTATATTTATGGAGATCATTGTAAGGTGTTTACTGACCATTATAGCCTTTCGTACATCTTCAGCCAGAGGGACCTTAATCTGAGACAGCATAGGTGATAGAAGTTACTGAAGGACTATGACCTCTAGATTTTTAATTAATTGGGAAAGGCTTATGTGGTAGCAGATGCCTTGAGCTGGAAGGCGGTGACTATGAGGAGTTTATCATTCTTAGCTATGGAAGAGAGATATATGCTTTAGAAATGCAGTCTCTAGCCAACCGGATGGTTAGGCTTGACATTTCTGAGCCAGACAAGGTACTTGCTTGTATAGAGGCTAGATCTTCTTTAATAAAGCAGATTTGGGCCCAGTAGTTTGATAATATGCAGTTCGGGGTGATTTGAGATAGGGTAATTAGCGGTGAGGCTAGGAAGGCGATCCTATAACCAAAGTTTGTGTTCCTAGAGTTGGAGACTAGTTTAGGCGGATTCTTGAAGAGTCCTATTACTTTAGATATTTTGTTTATCCTGGTGCAACAAAGATGTACCGTGATCTGAGGAAGAACTATTGGTGGTATGGGATTAAGAAGGACATTTCAGCTTTTGTGGCTTAGTGCTTGACCTGTCAGAAGGTGAAGTACGAGCACAAGAGGTAAAGTGATTTGAACCAACAACTACCCATTCTAGAGAGGAAGTGGGAGTGGATGCTTATAGATTTTGTGGTAGGCTTTGCACATACATTTTGGAGGTTCGATGCTATTTGCATCATTGTAGATCGATTGACCATGTCTACTCACATTTTGTTAGTTTATACTGCCTACACATCAAAAAGGTTAGTTTAAATTTACATTCGAAAGATTTTCTATTTGCATGGTGTGCTAGTATTAATTATTTCAGATCGTGGTACTCATTTCACCTCAGATTGCTGGAGGTCTATTTGGAGGGAGTTGGGTACTAGAGTTGAGATCAACACTACATTTCACCCACAGACTAATGGTAAGTCTAATAGACTATTCAGGTTCTAAAGGACATGCTACAGGTTTGTGTTTTTGATTTTGGGGGTTAGTAGGACCAATTCTTGGCTTTGGTGGAGTTTGCATATAATAATACCTACCATTCCATCATTTAGATGGCTCCCTTTGAGATTTTATGATAGGAGGTGGCATTCTCCTATGGGCTGGTTTGATGCTTTTGGAGTCATACCAAGGGGCATCGACCTATTGCAAGATTCTATAGACAGTGTTTGTGTAATCCAATAGCGACTTCTCGCCACCTAGAGCAGGAAGAAGAGCTATGTTGACTATAGGATTTTGCTCTAGATTTCATTAATGGTGATTAGGTATTTCTGCGTGTGTCTCTCATGAAGGGTGTGATGAGATTTAGGAGGAGGGGCAAGATTAGTCCCAAGTTCATTAGTCCTATTTAGATCCTTAAATGGGTAGGCCAAGTGACCTATGAGATAGCCGTACCTCCAGCTCTTTTGGGTGTTTACCTTATTTTCTATGTTTTTATGATGAGGTGGTATGTTCCAGATGAGTCTCACGTGCTTCAGTGGGATTCGATCCAACTGGATGAGTCCTTGTCTTTCGAGGAGGATCATGTGGGTGTTTTAGACAAATGGGTTAGGAAGTTAAGGGCTAACTAGATTCTGTTAGTAAAGGTTCAGTGGAGGCATTATCTAATCGATGAGGTGATTGAACTGTCAGCAAGTGAAGTACGAGCACTAGAGGCAAAGTGGTTTGACCCAATAGCTACCCATTCCAAAGTGGAAGTGGGAGTGGTTAGCTATGTATTTCGTGGTAGGCTTTCCATATACCTTTTGGAGGTTTGATCCTATTTGGGTCATCGTAGATTGATTGACCACGTTTTCTAACTTTTTGCCAGTTTAGACTGCCTATAGTTCAGAAAGGTTAGTTTAGATTTACATCTGATAGACTGTCTATTTGCATAGTATGCTAGTATCAATTATTTCAGATCGTGGTATTCAGTTCACCTCATATTACTGAAGGTCTATTCATAGGGAGTTGGGTACTGGAGTTTATCTCAACCTTGTATTTTACCCACAGACTAATGGTCTGTCTAAGATACTATTTAGGTTCTAAAGAATATGATAAGGGTTTGTGTTTTAGATTTTAGGGGTTAGTAGGACCAGTTCTTAGTTTGGCGGAGTTTGCATATAATAATACCTACCATTCCATTATTTAGATGGCTCCTTTAAAGGTTTTATACAATAGGAGGTGGAGTTCTCCTATGGGTTGGTTTGATGCTTTCAAAGTCAGGCCATGGGGCATCGACCTATTGTGAGATTCTATGGGCAGTGTCTTTGTGATCCAATAGAGACTTCTTGTCGCCCATAGTATGAAAAAGAGCCATATTGACTGGAGGTTCTGGATTTAGATTTCATAGATGGTGATTACATATTTCTGCATATGTCGCTCATGAAGGGTGTGATGATATTTGGGAGGAGGGGCAAGACTAGTCCCAAGTTCATTGGTCCTTTCGAGATATTGAAATTGGTAGGCCAAGTGATCTATAAGATAGCCTTACCTCGATATCCTTTCGGTGTTCACCTAGTTTTCCGTGATTCTATGATAAGGCGGTATGTTCCAAATGATTCTTATATGCTTCAGTAGGATTCGGTTCAGTTGGATGTGTCCTTGTCTTTCGAGGAGAATCATGTGGCTCTTTTAGACAGACATGTTAGGAAGTTAAGGGCTAAGGAGATTCTGTTAGTAAAGATTCAGTGGAGGCATCATTTGATCGATAAGGTAATTGAACTGTTAGCATGTGAAGTACGAGCAATAGAGGCAAAGTGGTTTGACCCAACAACGACCTATTCCATAGTGGAAGTGGAAGCGGATAGCTATGGATTTCATGGTAAGCTTTCCATATGACTTTTGGAGGTTTGATGCTATTTGGGTTATCATAGATCAATTGACCATGTCTGCTCACTTTTTGCCGGTTTAGACTGCCTACAGTTCAAAAAGGTTAGTTTAGATTTACATTTGAGAGATTGTCCATTTGCATGGTGTGCCAACATTAATTATTTCAAATCATGGTACTCAGTTCACCTTACATTACTGGAGGTCTATTTAGAGGGATTTGGGTATTGGAGTTGAGCTCAACATTGTATTTCACCCACATACAATGGTCAGTCTAAGAGACTATTCAGGTTCTAAATGACATATTGCGGGTTTGTGTTTTTGATTTCAGGGCTTAATTGGACCAGCTCTTGGCTTTGGCGTACTTATGCATCTTTTTATGATGTAGCTCTCAGTATGATTCACCCTCTGTGAGTATTAGATCTCTCTCAGCTTTCACAGACTTGGATCGTTGTGAGCTCCTGGCATTCAGAGACTTGCTGGTTTCCTTTTTTTGTTTTTACTTGTATATTTTGTATTTTATCAAGTCAGATCTCTTATATATACAACTTTCAGTACTTAGTAGCTCATGTACATGTGACACCAGGTCCGGAGTTTTTAACTATGTCAGTTTGTCCTTTTTTTGTCTCTTTCGGGTCTCTTTTGTACATTTTGTATCGTGTTAAACACTTATGGCTCGCATCTTGTATTTATTATTCCTATATTTCTCCCTTTTATTATTATTATTATTATTATTATTATTATTATTATTATTATTCTATTAAAATGTTGTGTTCCACAAATTTATCTATTGAGATTTTAGGCTTGTCTACTTGGGGGGTGTTGTAGGCGCCATCATGGCCCGATTGCGGGTCACAATAGAGTACTTTTGAAAAAAAAAACAATTTGACAGCTTTATGTTGGCTGAATAAGATATTAATTTGAATATGAATTGATTTTATATGCTACCTATAATTTCTTTTAAATTTGTTTTGTGGCATTTTTATAAGAGATCTTCATTTTTATATATAAGAGATTTGAAAAAAAAATATTTACTTCTAATCAATTTATAAGTACCCAAGAAATCTAATTTTCATCCTATACATCTTATTGAATAATTAACTTGTAGAGTTTTAGCCAAGTAAAAATCTACAAAAGTACATTAAAACAACACAAAAATTGATAAAGAAAATCATGAAAACATTACTACTAAATCAAAATTTGAGACTCTCATTTTCTTCCACTTTTTTCTCCCAAACATATTTTTAAGTTGCTATAATATAAAAGGAGAAAGAATAATATTAGTTGTAGGAAAAAAATAAAGAAAATGATATATTCCTCCATGGACACGTTATTTAGAATAGCTAAAAAGTTGAATATTTTTGGTAAAATTATAATTGAGTCTAAGTTTCAAATATTAAATTTGCTACGTATTTCAATAATAAGGAATCATTTACTAATCCAAATTTTAGTTAACACAATTAAATCGGAAAAAACACAAACTTTTTATAAGGTTTGGAAGCAATATTTTTTGGGAAAACGTCTTGTAAAACTTGTGGGTATTCGACTTATAAGTTGTCACCTAAAACTTTTGATTAATGTTTAGAAGGATATAAAATATAGATTGATATAGATAAAGCTTTGGAAATATTGAGATATTCTTTCTTCATACGTAAAAAATTAAGACTTTATTTGAGGTGCAAGGTCTTCAAGATAAGTTTGCATTTATTATGTTCGAGATAAAATATAGATTAATTTAAGGGACTTGAAATTCAAATATTCCTATGAATGGTATGTCGTATAAATCAGTCCTATCAAAAATCCTATACTAATATTTAGGCTTAAGTCATCCACTGCTTTTTAAAATTGTCCGCATATTTCTGTTAGACATCTTAATTAGAACTATTAATTATTTAACACCTAAATTATTTAAATTGTGCATCTATTAAATATAAAATGCTGATTTGACAAAAAACATGTTTTGCACTTCCGTTAAGCGTGTGAAGAAATGGGAAATAGTGTTTTATTTTTTTAAAAATACACTTTTCTTATTTTATTGGCACTTGACAGTTCAATTAACCTAAAATATTTTTTTTTCTTTCATTGTCACTATTTTCAAAAGAAGAAAAGCAACTCCACCCCCGACCAATTATCTTCTCATCTTAATTTAATTTTCAAAGGTTTCTCTATTTATTTTTTTCTTGTCTTTTTAAAATTTTATTTCTTTTAAATTTCAATCAACTAATTGAATATATATGAAAAAGAATAAAAAATATACAAGATTTTTACGCATCCGGCATCAGAAGGGAAAAAATTAAGCTGATGTCCGTCTATCACCATTTTCGGTCACTTTCGAACAAACAGAATACTCAAATTAAAATGTAAACCCATTAAATTTATCAAAAATGATATCTGAAAACTTGATAGAATTAAGTTGTGAGCTATCAATGTCATAACCCAAAAATCGAGGTCATGATGACACACATTCAAAAATCCAACCTAATGTGTAGGCCCAATAATAACACTCATATGAGACCCACAAAAAGAAAGTTAGGCCACCAAAAAAAAGATGAACAATGAAGAAAAATATCTCAAAACCTGATGTCATGAGCGTAAAGAGTATCTAGTACAGTAATCGAATATGATATACTTCAAACTTCTTTGAATAATAGAACAAACTGAAAGTAAAAGATACCACTAATGGTGATCCGGATCATAGGATCTCACCAGTAATCTGATATAACGCTATCCGCTAAAGAGATTAGGTGCCTTGTGGAATACTCTAACTAGGATATGCATCAAAAGGGACATAGAAGTAGGGGTGAGTACAATCTATATGTACTTGGTAGATTTGAAGGACTTAGTATAAGGAATTAATCAAGCTTTTGCAATAAACTAAGGAACGCTTCCACCTGCATGCAGAAAAATCCCAATCCTGCATTGGTGCCACAAATTTATATAGAATGGCGTGAGTAAGGTAAACACATAGGGATATTTAAATAACACATATAATCTTATTATTCAAATAAATCCAAAGAGCAATGCAATGCAATGCAATGAGATGACGTAATAAAGTGGTGGTACGGTGGAATCAAGGCTGTCGCACAACCTGTCGTATACACCTGTTAAGCTAAGGCTTCTAGAGAAGGACACCTGTGGTACTCACATTAATATACCAAATCACAATCTCAATAACTCATCAACTTTCCACGTTGCTCATGTTCAAGAATATAAAAAGGTGCCACATTTTCTTTCTCAAAAAGAATTTCCACATTTCTCAACTTCTCTAGATCAATGATACAATGAATGAGGATGAATATGTCACAACACTTATGGCATGGAGGAAATATTCAACAGAACATGTAAAATAAAGTTCAAAGTTTTCAAAACTCAACCTAAACATGATATACACCATCAAATAGATATCAATGGGAAGGAGATACATTGAAATATAAGTTCACTTTTTTTGAAAACCTTTTATTACTTATGTGTGATAAACCCCCCCAACTTAACCCCTCATACAAACATTACAAGTCAAATAACATTACAAGCCTTTCTCATAGGAAAATCATGAATCACATACTCTCAAAGCAACTAAGCTACCAAATTAGGCCCCCCACATGGGCTAAACTATACAAATAAATCCCCACATGGTAAACACAGTATAATCAAGAAACCAGATGGGCATCACAACTACAATTAATAGTCCCAAATCACTCTTTGTCTTTGCTTGCTGCCTTCGCTTAGGTATGGATTTTGTTTTTACTTTTTTCTTATGCTTTCTGCTTCTATTTTCTAACTCTTTCTAAACCATTTATTCATTTTATCCAACCACCTTTTTCATCCTTTTCACACATTATTTTTTCAAACCCTTTATTTCTTTTATTTTTCTTTTCTCACAACCTCTCTTTTCTCGCTTTCCTCTTGTAGTAGTCACCCTCAACTAGCCTAAGTTGAGGTGGACATTTATCCTTGGAGGGAAAGCTTCCAAAACAAGGGATTGACATTTGGATTAGGGGTATTTGAAACACGTGTTTATTTGATCAAAAATGTCTTCTAGAAGCTTATCTTTTTGGTTCAAAGGGTAAAACAATGTTTGGTTGGTTCTTTTAAGGCTAAGTGGACTAAGTCAAAAATGGCCTATGATTCTTTCCTAGCTCACATTTCAATTATCATAATATGACTAATGAGGCTAGTTTTAGATTTGCACAAACAGTCCAAACACACATATGCCTCACACATATTTGGCAATAAATTTCATTGTCAATCATTAATCTTTGGTTCATGTTTTAGTCTATCTTTTGTTCATGTTTTAGTTTAAGTCATATGTTATAATACTAGTTTACATCATGTCACACAAAGATCTTACATAGTCAATCTATCTAAAAAATAATTATAGTAATTTAAGAAAATTTTAGAGGGGGTCTATTTGTTTTCGTTTAAAATTTAGCCTTCATTCCATAGATCCCTACTCTTATTTTACATCTACGTCCGAAACATGACGGTTCAACATAAATTAAAAAAACTCCTATGGGGAAAAAGAACACAGGCAAGAAAACCCCAAGAATTTAGTCAAGTGTCTAGGGTACTCAGACTTCGCCTAGATACTCATGCATTCAATTATAACCACCACATGCCTACTTGAACAGCCTTTCCTGGTCCTTAATGCAATACAACAAATAGTGAAAACAATAAGGGGAATAGGGAAAAGAACCTATGGCGCCTAAGCACCAAAGTCTATATGATGGCATCTGGGTTCATCTCTGTGGATCCCCGGTGTAGCAGAATGTGGTGCCACGATAGTTTGTGCATATTCATGTGTGACAACATGGGAGCTCAAATCTCTAAAAGAATGCAATCTCTCCTCCTTTGGTTGTATCTTCTCAGACACTATAGATGTCCGAGTGGCCTCCTCAACCTCCTAGCGCTTCCTCTTTTTTCTCTTCCTTACCTCATCCCTGTCTAAAGTGGCATCCTCAGTATGGGGTCTTTTGTCTCGGACCATCTCGGACTCATCATCTGCAAATAAATCAAACAACTGTGGTAGCTGAACAGCAGGTAAAGAAAATGGCATAGAGTCTGGTGTAGCCAGGGATGTGATCTCCGCACGGAGTGATCCTATCTAAGTCCGAATAGTAGTAATGTTAACACTAGATGAGGCTTGAAACCTCACATTTACCCTCGTCTTAAAGTCATCAATACATGCCTGAATCTGAAGCTCTCGATCAGCCAAGGCAACTTCAAACATTGCTGCCACATGCTCCTCTCATTCGGATGGCTTTACAGACTGATGGCTTGAGCTACTGAATCAATTAGCCCAATTAGGCCTCGTTCTATACTTGCCACTTCATCATAGTATGTAGAGCCTCAACTGAAATGATGACCAAGCCTGTGTGCTGTGGTCGTGGCAAGCTGGTAGAAGGAGATGTCGAAATAGTTGGGGTATCCTCAGATGGTTCTATGGAAGGTGATTGCTTATCCGTAGCAGCTGTTGCATCATTTTGCACAGGCAGCGGAACATGCACAAACTCCGGTAGTTGCACCTCTGGAAAGGGAGAACACTATTGTCCGATCGAGTTTGTATCATCTTTATTGATACCAGGGTCTGTAGTCCTAACAATCATTGGAACTATAGCATCCCTGCATAGTGAAAACACAAAACAAGGGAAAAGGATTATGGTGTTCTATCGAATCACCCTCTTATGAATCTCTGAAATAATGATACTCACCACACCTACCTCATAACCAGCCATCAAAACGCTATGAGCATATCCTGATCCAACGTCAAATGGTTGTCTACATTGGTCAGATGGATCCATTTCATATTTACCACTTATGTGTTAAGGAGAAATCTAGAAACACTCTTTTTTTGTTTCCCTCCACCTCGTCAAACTCGGTTGCCCCGCTATCTATTTTATTATAGCTAGTAGAAAAAATGGCTCTGGGATAATACAGGTGAGTGATCATATAGATACTGAAAGTCTAGCAATGGTCCACCAAAATTTAGCCACAAGGTTTAGTGACACCTTCTTAATCAGGGTTGGGTGTGACACACAATCTGCTGTGATGCCATGCTTTACTATATAACCATCTACCCATCTACCCATCTAAGTCACTCACCGCATTACATTGAGTCCTGCATGGCACTTTTATCATGAACTACCCTCATTTTATGATCAAACTCCACTTTCGAAGCTGCCGATAGAGAGTTTGGGTCATAGATGATATGTCAGATAGTTTCTTCGGATAGACTAACTGGGATCTCCTGAACCAATGTGGTCAAGAGAACTGGCTGCTCTAATTCCTTTGCTTTAGAATGAGCTAACTTCTTGATTATAGCTTCGTATGACGCATAGATATCTCATACCATATTATTGCTATAACTCCTAGGGTTCTCAGCCATCCATTCTAGTCGGTGATGACGGAACAAGTCACGAATCTCAGTAACTGCTTCTAGCTCAATTGTGATCACACACGGATCCTTAGTAACAGGTCTTCTTAAATTTTGATGATTATTCCTCTCTTTCCCCATTATGCCGCTGGGGAGTTGCCTTCCCCATGAGCGTTTTAGATCCTAAAGCAGATAGTGGTACAGAATCATCGTCACTCTCCTCCACTTCTGCTGAATCTTACTCTTGATAATGGAGGTCTTGATGTTGCATATGTGTGGGTGTGGGGGGAGTGTCACGACCCAACCCTATAGGCCATGACGGGTGCCTAAATTAGGCACTAGCGTATATCCCTACTATCTGTAAGTAAATTTGTACCCTGTTTAAGTTATAGCACATCAACATGCAGGATAACATATAAGACAACAAGGCTTAGCATAGGCACCACTGTACATACATGTATATGCAACCCATACACAACCCATATACATGTCCACAAACCTCTAAGAGTAAGAATAGTAACATAAGGAGGGATAGGGCCCCCGCCATACCCGTGAACAAATAAATATATATTAAGAGTTAATACCAAAACTAGGTCCCCACATAATGGAGCGCATTTGAACTGCTGAGTGGAACTCCTATACGGATGGATCTCCAAAGTGTGTATCTGTACCTGCGGCATAAACGCATTTCTCTCCAAGAAAGTGGGGGTCAGTACGATATATGTACTGAGTATGTAAAGCATAAATATCATAAGGAAATTATAGTTGGCGTAGGGATGCAGTGGGCAAGTATAGCATTTAACCATTTACCGTACTTATATTGTATAAAAGAAAGTCATACATATTACCATCACGTACTATGCCCAACCTATTTTGGGGACTCGATGTACCATCTACATCATTCTGTCATCATATGCACATATATATTATTAGCGCTGTGGAACGTATAGCCCGATCCATTTATATAGTAAGTATATGATGAGGAACGTACGTCCCAATCTACATATCCTATAATAATGCCGAGGAACGACGGTCTGATCCACATATCATATAGTAATGCTGAGGAACGTTCGGTCTGATCCACATATCATATAGTAATGCCGAGGAACGTTTGGTCCGATCCATATATCATATAGTAATGCCAAGAAATATTCAGTCCGATACACGTATCATATAGTAATGCCAAGGAACGTTCAACCTAATCCACATTTCATATAGTAATAATTATATTATTGCCGGCCCGGGACTCGGTGAAAGATGTATTACAGTATACAAGAATCAAGTAGTGAGTAACCATATACAATCTAAATCATTATCATAGACTCGACAATGTAAGAAGATTAAGCTATCGTCCAGGGACTAGAATAGTAGTGTAGCCATCTCGAGTGACTTCTAAATGCCATTGAGGCCTATGTCACTTAGGATCTCGGGGACCCTAGACATGTACTAAAGTAATACTAAATGTTCATAGAATCAGGGATACCCGTCGTCTCATAGTCCTTAGGACTAGGAGATTATGCATCTAGTACTTCTCAACCTATAGAGGTCAAGGAAAGTAGTTCAACTTACTACAAGAGTTTGACATTCAGAAGTGAATAAGGGATATGAATTATATTTAGGACTTAAAAGTGAAGTTACCCCAGAGCTCGTATCACATTTTACTTACAATTAGGAAATACCAAAGGAAGAGAAAGAATAAGCTTTACCTAGTCTCAACTTTTCCTCAAGGAGTCATTATTACATATATCATACCCGGCCCATCATGGACTTGCTATCATAACTTTATTATTGCATTATGTCATGACCCAACTCTGTAGGCCATGACTGGTACCCAATTTAGACACCCATATATACCCTTAGCCCTACTGAGTATGTTAGAAGAATAAACAAATGCAAAAATCAAAAGAGATCGCTAGAGAGTGCACGAAAATAGATATAGCATACGAAGGCCGTTAAGGCCGTCACTGAACACAAACCTAAAACATATATACATAACCCACATCATAAGTATACAGACCTCTACAGAATGATAGCCTAGTCATATGATAGGACAGAGCCCCGTCTTACCCTTAAACAACATGCACAAATGTACGACAGAAAAGTTAGTACCAAAATAGGGCTCTGGACAAAGGAGCACTGCCAACCAATAGGGTGGATGTCCAAAGCGAGTGGATCAAAAAACCGAGCATCTATACCTGTGGGCATGTAACGTATCCTCCGAAGAAAGGGGGTCAGTACGAAAAATGTACCGAATATGTAAAGCAAGGACTGTATTAAATAAAGTCATCACCAGAACAGAACGTGTAAAACAAAGAAAAACTATCCAGAAATATCAAAATGCTTTTTGAAACCCCTGATAATGTAAACAGAAAAGCATATGCCATATCCACCTCATTACGGGACTCAATAAACAAAACGTGGTCGGTACCCCATCACTGGAGCCACAACACAACATACATCCAGAGTAGGAAATATCTCCGTAACAAATCATATCATATCAGATGGCTATATCACATCATATCATATCATACGTGTACATGGAACAACATAACTCCACAAATCCATGTATAGGGCGTACCTACCCCCTCACGTTGGGATATGGTGAATAATGCAGAGAGGTACACATGATAACAAACCTGGGCCGGGCTCAGTGAAGGAAGCATTGAGGCATCCACGAGTGGAGTAGTGAGAAACTAGATGCAATTTAAATCATATTTGAGACTTGATGGGGTACTTAAAATGAGCTATCATTCAAAAATCAAGACAAGAAACATATCAAGTACTTTTTAAAAGTTACTATGGGTTATATCAAAATAGACTTTTGGAATCATATACACATATCAAGGCATAACAAAATATCTCTTGGAAGTCAAGAAATTGGCCATCCTAGTGGCTCTACGAATAGGAACTTCCTTGGAATCATATAAAAGGCATATACTTGTTTCATACAAACCATGCCAAAAAGGAATATTAGCTTTATATACATACGCCAAAACATGCCAAGAGAAAGAATAAGCTTACATACTTATGCCAATGAAATGCCAAAAGAAGGAACGGTTAGCTTTACATACCTCTTACAGATTACTCCTAATACGTTCGCCTTGTCATCTCTTGAACCTATTTAACATGAAAGTAATACTATGGTTAATGAACTTTCACTTTCCAATTCCAACTCTACAACCAAGTCTCCATAGAGGTCATTTCCTTATCCATTTCCCTTGACTAGTTCATTACTAGTTCCTAAGTTATCGAAAATCAGGCAGCATCTTCCCTATAACTTCAACATCCTCGGAATTTCAACTCGGCCGCCATGTCAACAACCATACAAACAACAACAACCACCATCAGCATATATACAAGTAAATCACTTCAACATTACTCAATATAACTCCAAACCACTAGCTCAAAACTACGATATCAAAATAGAGTTTTAAACTTTTATTTCGTAAAATCTTTAACTATACCAAATGGAGGGTCCTGTGGCTGCAACCAGAAGCATCCACACACTTTTTAAAATAATTTAAACCTCTGAAACACGCAACTCAACCAGCTGCACCCGCAGCACCACAACGACAACCCACTACTCGACTTCGATTTAGTTATAACCACTTCAATTTAGTTTGTTTCTAACGTCAAGCGTTCTTATGAAATTTTTCCACTTCCAACCTCATTCAAGACATGTAATATACCTCATACCATCATCATAAACTCCAGTTCAAAATAGAAAACTTTACCTTACCTGAAACTCGCCAAAACTTGTCGGAACTCGCCTTAGAATTTCCTTTAGTACAGCTGAAACTTCGGGGTTGTTTGTTAATGTTTTGGTGCTAATACAAACCATAAATTTTCATTAGTAACACATTCATATCATCATGGTACACCCTATATAATTGATTGACAGAACAAAATCAGAGAGCTTACCTTTTTCTCTTCCAAAACCGTAGCTCTCTCTCCCTCTCTAGTTTCTTCTCTTCTCTTCTTTCTTATTCTTGAATTTTGTAGATAAGTATGGAACTTTAATTAGTCATAATACATATATATATATAGGCCACCTAAGGGGGTGACATATGTCAAGCCCTCATTTGGCCAACACATCCCTTCCTCCAATCACAGGCTGCCATGTGGCATGTGAGGCCCACCCCTTTTCTCCAGCTACTTCCATATGGCACTCCTAGCTTCTGCCATGTGGTACTTTCTTTTCCCCCTCGTGGGTTCATAATCTCATTTTCTTTTATGAATCTATGTAATCCTTGCTACGTAAGCTTGGTACGTACTCAAGTAGCTTAAGTATGTAAGATTTCCAAGTTGGTAGCTTACGTAAGTAAGTCGAGTCCTACGACTCATTACTTGGCCTCCAACTCCTCTTCTTTTTTTTTTTGAAATTCCAATTTTGTCCTTGTCCTTTTCCAATATTTCCACATCCAAAATTTCATAACCAACTTATGTGAAATTCTAATTTTGCCCTTACCTTTTTCTAGTATTTCCACATTCAAAATTTTCATAACCAACTTACTTATGTATCAAACAAGATCTAAATATAGCATTATCCTTAACTTATTACAATTATCCCAAAATGTCCAAATGTGTAAAATACGGGTTATAACACATTACCTTACCATCATAGCACCACACTTATGTCGAAGATATATCAAGAGGAAAGAAGGGTAGATCTACGTACTTATTCCAAAACATGCCCAGAGAAAGTAGATAACTTCACATACTTACTACTCTCCATCATATAGAAGCCTTGAGAGGCAATAACTCAACTAGTATAGGAATTCTACCATCGAAAAGTGAATAAGACTTATGAGTCATACTTGTGGTTCTATGAATGAAATTATCCCCACATTTCATATATCAATCACTTAAGGCTAAGAAATGCCAAAAGAAAGAAAGGGTAAGCTTTACATACTTATGCCAAAGACATGCCAAGAGAAAGCTTCACATACCTTTTTCAAGATTAATTGAAATCCGGCTTGCCTTGATACCTCCTTAACCTATTTGACATGAAAGTAAAACTAAGATTAATAGACTTTCACTTTCCAATATCCCACTCTACAACCAAGTACTAATAGGAGTCATTTCCTTATCCATTACCCTCGACTAGTTTGTTACTAGTTCCGATGCTATCAACAATCGAGCAGCATTTCCCCTGTAACTTCAACATCCCCGAGATTTCAACTCGCCCACAGTGTCAACAACCATACCAACAACAAAAACCAGCATCATATATACAAGTAAACCACCTCAACATTACATAATACAACTCCAAATAACTAGCTCAAAACTATGATACGAAAATAGAGTTTTTAATCTTTATTTTATAAAATCTTTAACCATATAAAACAGAGGGTCATGTGGATGAAACTATAAGAACCCACACCCTTTTTAAAGCACTTTAAATCACTGCAACACTCAACCCAACCAGCTTCACCCACAACACCACAATGACAATCCACTACTCGACTTCAATTTAGCTATAACCACTTTAATTTAGTTTATTTCTAACGTCAGACATTCTTATGAAATTTTTATACTTCCAAACTTATTTAAGACATTTTATAAACATCATAAAAACATCATAAACTCCAATTTGAAAGGTAAACCCTTACCTTGCCCGAAACTGGTCAAACTTGTCGAAACTTGCCTCGAAAGTTCCTTTAGCACGCCTAAAACTTCGTGGATGTTTGATAACGTTTTGGGATTCTAAAAATAATAAATTTTCATTAATAACACCTTCATAAAATCTTTTTTACCCTAGATAATTAATTCACAGAAAAAAATCGGGGAACTCACCTTTCCTCCTCCAAACTGTAGCTCTCTTTCTCTAGCTTCAAGTTTTCTCTTCCCTTCTTTTCCTAAATCTTCTTTTTTGATAAAGATGACTTATGAGATATGGATAAAAGTAAAAATTCATAAACATACATATATAGATAACTTTAGGGGTGACACGTGTCAATCCCTAAGTGGTGACATGTGTCAACCCCTAAGTGGTGACAAGTGTCAAGCCCTCACAGGCCAATGCACCCCCTCCTTCAACTAGGGGCTACCAGGTGGAAGGTGGGGGCCACCCCCTTACTTTATCTTCTTCCACATGGCACTCCCAGCTTATGCCACATGGCACTTCCTTATAATGCCACGTGTCACTCTTTTTTCCTTTTCGTGGGTTTATAATCTCATTTTACTTTACGAACCTATGTAATCCTTGCTATGTAAGCTTGGTATATACTCAAGTAGCATAAGTATGTAAGATTTCCAAGTTGGTAGCTTACGTAAGGAAGTTGAGTCTTATGACCCATTATTTGGTATCCACATTCTTCCAAATTCTTACAACACTATTTCTAATCTTCCCTATCATGAGGTGTCACATTCTCCCTTCCTTAGAGTTATTTGATAGCGTTATGGACTATCCGGCTCCCATGGTAACTTCTAAGAAGCATTAGAAGCTTTAATAAACTTAAGAATCCTTCCAAAAACTTAATAACCTTTCAAGATACTTAAGAAGCTTAAGAAGCTTAAGAACCTTTCAAGGTACAAAAGTACGGGGTGTAACAGGGAGTCTCCACATGGTGCCGGTGTAGAGACGACTTAGTTGTAGTGATATGATTTGGATATCCTTACCAATGGTACCACGGAGTCATGAGAAGAATCCTCTTTAGAAGTACTAAGTTCAGCATCTGTGGGCACATCTTTGAGGGGTCATCTAAAGTTTTCCACGGCTTCCTTCTTTGACGGTATTTTCTTCCCACTACCCTGCTTTGGTGGTTGTTTTGGAGACATTATACCTACAGTCTACGAGTATAGGCTACGAGCCGTAGAGATGTCTACGTGTCGTAGAGTATACTCCTAGACTTAAAATTCCTTTTTATATTCAATTTGGGGTTGACGAGTCTGGTGTATGAGTCGTATAAGTTACTATGACCCATACACTATACTCGTGTACCTTTCTGAGTCCACTTCTATTTCTAGTATTTCAAGTCAGCACGGGCACGTACTCAACCTTTGGCCTAATTTTCTTATGCTTTTTGTAACTCTTATTTGACACGGACCTTGAAAAAGTCTAAGTTATCCTAAAATCTAAAAAAAGTAAAAGTACATGACTAAATTGGGTTGACTCCCAAACAACACTTGATTTAACATCGCGGCATGATATGGTTATACTTAGTTACTCAGACTTCTAAGCTTCCATGCTTCCATGATTTTGATTTCATCCTCTGTGCCCATGTATGCTTTAATTTATTGACCATTATCTTTAAACTTCGTACCATCCTTCTTTTCTAGCTCAAATGTACCATGTGGAAAGACTTAACTGACTTTAAGTGGTCCAAACCATTTAGACTTGAGTTTGCCAGGGAATAAATGCATCCTTGAGTTGAAAACAAGGATGAAGTCTCTGCGTGCAAATATTCGCTTTTCAATCTTTTGGTTGTGATATTTCTTCATTCTTTGTTTATACAGGGCTGTGCTTTCGTATGCATTTTGGCAGAACTTATCAAGCTCGTTTATTTGATTCATCCTTTTCTTTAATGCGGCATCCCAATCAATGTTCAATTTCTTCAACGCCCACATAGCTTTGTGTTCCAACTCTATGGGCAGATGACAAGATTTTCCAAAAACAAGTTGATAAGGCTACATACCTATAGGCATCTTGAATGTAATACGGGTAGCCCATTGAGCGCCATCAAGCTTCCTTGACCAATCTTTTCTATTTGCACTCACTGTCTTTGCAAGTATTTGATTGATTTCACTATTTGAGACTTCAACTTGTCGACTAGTTTGTGGATGATAAGGAGGTTTTACACTATGTTGAACCCCATACTTTTCAAGTAACGCTTTAAAATTTCAATTGCAAAAGTGGAAACCTCCATCGCTGATTATTGCCCTTGGTGTACCAAATCTTGAAAAGATGTTATGCTTGAGGAAGAGGTGACACTCCTTGCTTTGTTTTTGGGAAGTGCGACAAATTCAACCCATTTAGACACGTAGTTAACTGCAATGAGGATGTATTTCATTCCACTAGAACTTACAAAAGGTCCTATGAAGTCAATTCCCCATATGTTGAACAATTTAATTACTAGAATAGGGGTTAGTCGGAATGCATATTTCCTTGAAATTCCTCCTTCTGTTTGGCAATGATCACAAGATTTGGCGAAATCATGAGCTTCTTGGTGAATTATTGGCCTTGTAGGATCTTATAGGCTCTACAGATACCACTATAATGGTCTCCGATGGGCGGCGAATGGCATGCTTCCAAAATACTCATCATCTCTACTTCAGTTACACAATGATGAGTAATCCCATCTGTAAAAATATGAAACAAGTATGGTTCTTCCCAAAAGAACTTCTGTACGTCGGACATGAACTTGCAATGTTGATGAACATTTAAATTGGATGGCACTATATCGCTAACCAAATAGTTGGCAACATAGGCAAAGCATGGAATTAAGTCATGTGATGCTGCTAATACTTGTTCGTCTGGGAATGTTTCATTTATCTCAACTCCATCTTCCAACTTTAACATCGCCTCTTCTTCAAGCGTTGAGAGATGTTCCATTACTTGGTTTTCTATCACTTTTCGGTCTTTCACTTTAAAGTTGAACTCTTATAATTATAATACACAATGAATAAGTCTCGGCTTTGGATCTTTTTTTACCATTAGATATCTCAATGCAGCATAGTCTGTGTGTACAATGACGTTGGTGCCCAATAGGTAAGATCTAAACTTCTTGAAAGCAAATACAACGGCAAGCAACTCTTGTTCAATCACGGTGTAGTTTCTTTGAGCAACATTAAGGGATTTTCTAGCATAGTATATTGGATGTAAAATCTTCACACGCCTTTGTGTCAATACTACACCAATTGCTACTCCACTCACAACATACATAACTTCAAAGGGATGCTCTCAATCCCGTGCAATAATGACATGAGCCGATACTGACCTTTTCTTTAATTCTTTGAATGTTTCTATACAGGCTTTATCAAAACAAAAAGTTTGTCTCCTTCTCTAGTAGTTTGCATAGAGGATGTGCTATTTTGGAGAAGCCTTTGATGAAGTGGCGATAGAATCCAGTGTGTCCCAAAAAGCTTCAAATACCTTTTACGGAGATGGGAGGAGATAACTTTGCGATTACCTCAATCTTTGATCGATCTACCTCAATGCCTTTATTCGAAATCTTATGACCTAGCACTATGCCTTCTTTCACCATAAAGTGACACTTCTCTCAATTTAGCAAAAGGTTACACTATTCATACCTTTTTAGTACATCTTGGAGATGGGACAAGCAATCCTCGAATGAGTCACCAACCACTAAAAAATCATCTGTGAAAACCTCAATTGTATCATCCACCATGTTCGAAAAGAGGGACATCTACAACATTGGAAGGTCGCTAGTACGTTACACAATCCGAATGGTATTCTTTCGAAAGAAAATATCCCATATAGGCATGTGAAGTTGATCTTCTCTTAGTCTTCTGGTGCTATAGAAATTTGATTGTTGCCGGAATATCTGTCAAGAAAACAGTACCAACCTTTGCCAGCTAGACAGTCGAGCATCTGATCCATGAAAGGCATTGGAAATTGATCTTTTTTAGTCTATGACTTGAGCTTGCAATAATCCATACACACTCTCCAACTGGTGACAACCCTCATTGAAATGAGTTCATTATGTGAGTTTGGCACCACAGTAATACCACTCTTTTTTGGTAAACATTATACAGGACTTACCGAATTCTATTTGCAATTAGATAAACAACTCTAGCATCTAACCATTTGATGATCTCCTTTTTAACTACCTCTTGCGTAGGTGGGTTGATACGTCATTGGTGTTCAATGCTTGGTTTAAAATTCGGTATGAGTTGGATTTTATGAGTATAGATACCCGATGGTATGCCAATGATGTCAGCTATAGACCACCATATTGCTCTTTTGAAATGCCTCAAGACAAATGTAAGAGCTTCTACTTGCTTTTGATGAAGATCAGCAGCTATTATAACCTGTAGAGTGTTTTTGGGTCCCAACAATGCATATTGTATGTGCGTTGGCAATACTTTGAGTTCCAAAGTTGGAGGTTCCTCGTTGGGTGGCTTTGTGGGCGGAGTTGCTCTATTTTTTAAGTCTAAATTGAGTCTTATGGGTACTTGATTCAAATTTCCAAAGACATTTAGTGCACAAATGATCTCATCATACTCTCCAATGTGATATTTATCAAAGTTCATAATGAAGATGGCTAAAGCTTCAACACCCAACCTCTCTCCAATAGATATGTCTGATTGCAAATCGTCAATAACATCATTCACGAATATAAATCATAGATCATTATGATGCTTTATTGCTCAACATACATCAAAAATCACCTCTTCATTATTTAGTCGAAATTTTAGTTTGTCAGTTTCCATGTCTACAAAAGCACGTCCAGTTGCTAATAATGGTCTACCCAGAATGATAGGAACATCAAAGTCTACTTCGCAGTCAAGAATGATGAAGTCAGTAGGGAATATAAAAGATTCAATTTTCACTAGGACATTATAAACAATGCCTACAGGCTTCTTCACACTACGATCTACCATCAAGAGCCACATTGACGTTGATTTGGGGGCTCCAAAGCCTAATTGCCAGAACACCACTAGCGGAATCAAGTTAATGCTAGCACCCAGGTCGCATAATACTTTTGCAAAATTCAATACCCCAATGGTACATGGTATAGTTAATGTTCTTGGGTCTTCTTTCTTTTGCACAAGGGAGCGAGTGGCGATTGCACGACAATGATACAAGTTGTCGGCCAGTTCAAAGCTTACCTTTCTCTTTTTGTGACAAGATCCTTTATAAATTTGGCATAACCCAGCATTTATTCTAGCGCCTCTATCAAGGGAACATCGAATGAAAATTGTTTCAATATGAAAATAAACTTAAGGAACTTTCCATCTTCGGCCTTTTTCTTCAATCTTTGTGAAAAAAGAGAGGGAGGCCTTGTCATTGGAATTGGAGTTGAATCAGTTTCTTTTGCATTGCCTACTTTCTAATCACTCTTTGTACCTTCTTTTTTCAGGTTGTTTGGTGCTTGGATCTTCACCTATTTATTCTTCCTAAATTTTCTTTTGATTTCATCCTCACTAACAACCATATCGTGTACATCATCCTCAAGTTTTGGCATAGGTGGATCAACTATTTGAATGCCACTTCGGGTGGTCACCGCCATGCATTTCCCATTATTCTTGGGATTTTGAATTGTATTACTTGGGAGAGTCCCTTTTTTGTGTGGGGTCAAAGATGATGAAATTTTCCCTAATTGTTTCTCAATAAGTTTTATGGATGTAGAATCTGATTCAACTCTTTGATTCATTCTGGAAAGATCATTGCGTATCTCCTTAAGATTATCCTCTATTGCATCATAATTTTTTATCATCTTCGCCATCATGTATTCGATTCTTGCATGTACAGATCCCCTATGTCAATTTACGAGAGGGATGTATGCACCACTATTGTTGTTGTCTCTCCTTTTCCAATCACCTTCTCTATCTTTCCCATGGTTTCGATCATTGTATCCATTTTGGTTGTAATTGTTCTCGCGATTGTAGTTTTCATCACGATTGTAATTGTTGTCACGGTTGGGCATTGGTCAGGAAACCCCCCACTTAATAATTCACATAATAGGCATCTTCCTCATATCCATAGTCGTCATAACTTGGTGCCCTATTTTGATGGTCAATTGAATTAAATTTCTTCTATCCCATGCTTTTGACTACCAACATGATGTTAGTATTTAATTGAGTGAGCTCTTGAAGTATCTCTTCATTTTGTAAGTTGGGATTCTGATTTGTGCAAACATAAAAAAAGGTTTTTGAAGTTTTTGTGTCCCTATTACTCCAAGCTCTTTTGGTCTTTCATGATCAAGTCTCTCTACGGCCTCTTGGAAAGTGTTAGAGAAAAACACTCCGCAAGTGATGGTGTCGGCAACAACCTTTCCATTATCATTAAGTGCATGGTAGAATAGCTCAAGAAGTGACTCACCCCCTATCTTATGATTTGTCACACTTCGTAGATACTTTACAAATCTTTCCCAAGCTACACAAATTCTCTCTGGGTTATTATTGGAAATTATTGATTCTGTAAGTTAGTTTCAACTTCTTGGATAATGGGAAATATTTCTCCATAAATGCTAGGTATAATCATCCTAAGTTGTGATGGAATTGTACGGGAGTTCGGATAACCAAATTGAAACTTTGCCAGTAAGTGATAATGGAAAAATGCACAATCCAATGATATCCATATTCCATCATGGGTCGCCAACACTTCTTTGAAAAACATATGCCACATTTTGGCGATGAATGTATGGATCTACGGATGGCAATTCCAAAAAGAGTCCTCTATTATGAAGTATTTGAATTAGCCCACTAGTGATGCTAAATTTTGTTCCTGGCGACACTGGAGGTAACACAATCGCACCCTAGTTCCGACAGCGTTAGGATGAACCCCATAGTTATTCCATATGCTAAATTCAGGACGTTGCCTCGGTGGAGGACGTTGCCTTGCTACTTGTGAGTTATTAAGGAGATTCTGCAGTTAATGTTGCAGAGGATGTTGTGGTGCATTGTCATGTTACTCTCCAAGATGTTCTGCGCCATCCCCAAGTTTGTGTCCTTCACTATTGTTGTTGTTTTTTGCCATCCTACGTAATGCTCTTTCAATTTTTGGTTTAAAGGGAATCAATGGATTGCCTTGACTTTTTGTATTTGGCATGCACTAGGAATCAAAACCTGTTACAGCACAAAAAAAGGAAAAGTAACGTAAAATAAGAAAATAACGATTACCAATCAAATAATAAAATTAATCATAATCTAAAAGCCAAAATCCCCAGCAACGGTGCCAAAATTTTATACGCTCAAATTACACTTCCCAAAGAAGCGTAAAGCAATCATTAATCAAATATAGAACCTAACAAAGGTTAGGGTCGATCCCACGAGGAATATGGTTTAGACTTTAGATCAATTATTTATTATTTGCTTTAGTAATCAAGTTATTTCCGTAAAAAAAAGAAAACAAGGAGGGTTTATAAACTGATAAATTAAATAGCAAATGTTAACGAATGAAAGTAGGGTTTTATGTGTTCCCCATGAATCCTTAACTAAGTAGACTTTTTATTAATAGTTCTTTCCTAGTGTGTTACATGTAGAATTGGTAAGTTAATTTCACCTAAATCCTTGATCCGATAAATAGGTAAATTTTAATACGCAACTTCATTCGTCTATGAGTGTATGCTTTATTAACCCTTATCAATGATCCCAGATTTATCTATCTCTTGATCCTTTCAAGCTAATTAGATGAGGATAATTAGCCCCAAATTTTGTTGTTTAATCCTTTTTCTCGTCCATGACCTCCTTGATCTGACAAGTAAGGATAAGGCGAGTTCTAATATTGGCCACCATTAAAAAGCAATCAAATCAAAGGGAAAAATAATACACACATGCACACTATTCAAGAATTACTTTTTATTAAGTTCTACGTTGTTAATTCTTCATGATTTCCACAACCCTAGTTGTAGTTTTAGCTACTCATAACTACGTGTTCACACTTAATAGCATTCAAGTTAAAAGAAATTATAAACTGACAATGAGAAGTGTGAAAGCTCAAAAAATCTTCAATAAAATCCGAATGTAAAATATCGATAACAAAACCTGAATTCAAGAATAAAAGCCCCAAAATAGTTTAAGCTATATTTTCAAACCCAAAAATGTACACACATAAATCTAAACTTAATAAGTGTATTTATAGACTAAATTTCCTAAATACATATGGATTTAGAAACCATAGGAGACTAAAATTCGAATCGGGTCTACGGCTTATTTCTATGGGTCGTAAGCTTTTAGACGAGCAACAAACCCAGCTCGTACTTTTTCACCTTGCATGATGATTCTTCTTCTACATGACCATTCTCTACGGATTGTTATCTTGAGGATAAATCATTAATAGGAATCGTAGACACTGTCCTTTCACCACTTGCAACTTCAAGCCATGACTGACTGTTACACCCCCTTTAAATATCGATGAGCCGTATAACCTATTTGTTTCCTTCACTGTTCCTTCATTACTTCACTGCTGCTTTGACGACTAAAACCTACGACCTATATGTTAAATGACGAGATGTAGTCAGAGCTCGTAGACCTCAAAAATTACCTTCCTTCAATGCTATGATCCCTCAATCATGTCTCCGACTTAGTTTACTAAATAATATGCATAACCAACATCAAATATGATAACGTATGCTTAAAAGACATGCACATTCTTAATTTTTAAAGAATTAAAAGTATCATAAATAATGGTACATCAACAATGCCCAAAGGGGTAGAGGCAAAAGAGCTAGACAAGATGATTGTCAGAGTGAGCACCGCTTTAGACCCTGAGAGTCCTATGAAATATGTCGCCAGAGATCTCATCTAGGTAAGTCCATTCACCACTTCCAAGCCTCTCTTTAGACTTTAGAGGGTGATTCACACTGTTAGGATGGCTCTAGTACAGATCTGAATCAAGGCCATGGTGGTTCACGGAAAGGTTCTTTCTACAGATATGGTCGACCTCCAGCTTTTGGCCAATAGTCACAGGGGTGCATTGAGTCTAGGGAACTAGATCACTGGTCCCTTGAGTGCCCTCTTTGTAGGCTAGCCTTACCGACTCCATAAGTAGTTAGACCTGCGCTAACACTGATACCTCTAGTTTGAGGCAGAGGGCAAGGTCAAAACTACAGGGGTAGTTATGCAGATACATAGGGTAGAGGATCCCAAGCCTACTTCAATGTAGCTCTAGCTAGAGTAGAGGCTGAGGCCTCGGACGATGTGATAACAGGTACGGTCTTATGATGTCATCAAACTGCATCTTCTTTATTTGATCCAGGATCTATATATTCTTATATATCTATATATTTTTCCCCTCTATTTAGTATGACCCCAGAGCCCTTAGTTGAGCCACTGCATGTTTCGACCTTGGTAGGTGATTCTCTAGTAGTTGATCAGGTCTTCAGATCCTGTATGGTGACTATTCAGGGGTGTGACACTAGGTTTTATCTCATTCTACTTGATATGGTGGATTTTGATTTGATTCTAGGTATGGACTAGTAATCCCCTTATTGAGCGATCTTATATTGCTATATCAAGACCGTTACCTTAGCCATGTTTGGTATTCTACTAGTGGAAGTCTCTTATAGACGCATGCTAGTTGGGGTGATTTCTTTTGTTCGGGCTCATAGGCTAGTAGCTAGTAGGTGTTTGGTATACTTGTCTTGTGTTAGAGATATGAGTAGGGATGGCCATACAATTGATTCAGTACCCACAGTCCAAGAATTTTTGAATGTTCTTCTTGCCTATCTTTCTAGCCTTCTTTCTAACTATGATATTGACTTCGCCAGTAATGTAGAGCTAGGTACTTGTCCTATTTCCATCCCACCATACTTTATGGCCCCTGTAGAGCTCAAGAATTTTAGTGGTTGCTTCAAGATCTCTTGGATAAGTGATTTATTCGTCCTAGTGTATCGCTATGGGGTGCCCCAGTCCTGTTCATTAAGAAGAAAGATGGTACTATGTAGATATGTATTAACTATAGGGAGTTGAACAAGGCAACAATGAATAACTATTACCCCATGCCTAGGATTGATGACCTATTCAACCAGATTTAGGGGGCAGTGGTATTTTGTAAGTTTGATTTGAGATCTGGCTACCACCAGTTTAGGATTAGGGCAGTAGATGTCCCTAAGACCGCATTTGGGATTCGTTACAACAACTACGAGTTCCTAGTGATATCTTTAGGGTTGACTAACGGCCCTGTCATATTAATAGACTTGTTGACTCGAGTGTTTAGGCCGTACTTGGACTCATTTTTTATAGTCTTCATCAATGATATTCTGGTATACTTGCGGAGCCGAGATGATCATGAATAGGGTTTGAGAGTAATGCTCCAAACTTTTAGAGATCAACGGCTTTATGCCAAGTTCTCAAAGTACAAGTTTTTTTTAGTCCATAGCATTCTTGAGGCATGTGGTGTCTAAGGATGGCATTATGGTAGATTCGGTAAAGATTGAGGCTATTCATGATTGGGCCAGACCCACCTCTATGATTAAGATTCATAGCTTCGTCAGATTGGTAGGGTAGTATAGGTACTTTATTAAGGGGTTCACTACTATAGCGCAACCTTAGACTCGGTTGACTAGCCAGGATGTTCTATTGGTGAGGTCGGAGGAGTATGAGAGGAGCTTTCTGAGGCTTAAAGAGTTTCTTACAATCACTCTTATATTGACTCTTCCAGTTGAGGATGAAGGGTTCACCATTTATTATGATGCATCCAGCGTTAGTTCGGATTGCATACTGATGTAGCAAGGCTGGATTATTACTTATGCGTCGAGGCATCTTACGCTACATGAATGCAACTACCCCACTCATGACTTAGAGTTGGCACTGGTAGTATTTGCTCTTAAGATTTGGAGGCAATACCGGTATAGAGTTTGATGCAAGATTTACACGGTTCACAAGACCCTTCGCTATATTATAAGCTAGAGGGATCTTAATTCGAGGCAGCATCGCTAGATTGAGCTCCTAAAGGACTATAAACTCTATATTCTTTACCATTAGAGCAAGGTGAATGTATAGCAGACACCTTGAGTGAGAAGGCGGTGAGTATGGGTAGTCTAGCCTTCCTTTCTAGTGTGGACCGACTATTGACTTTGGACATTCAGTCATAGTTAGCTAGATAATTTAACTTCACATCTTTAATTCCCCATGTGTGTTAGCTTATGTGGGAACTCAATCATCTCTATTGGACCAAATTTGCAGTCGTTAGTCTAAGGATGAGGATTTAGTCGCACTTTGACATTGAGTTTTGGGAGGTGACATCAACTTGTCTATGCTAGATCCTGATGGAGTTTTGACATTTTGTGGTCGTCTCTTTGTTTCAAGAGTTGGGGGATTGATTCAGTTTATCCAAAGCAAGGCCCATGATTCCAGATATTCTATCCATGCAGGCATTGTTAAGATGTATCGCGACTTAAGGAAGTACTATTGGTGGAGCAGTATGAGGAGAGATATTGTAAATTATGTGTCGCATTGCTTGAGTTATCAGCAGGTTAAGGCTGAGCATTTGAGACCTAGTGGTGAGCTTCAGGGATTACCCATTCTCAAGTGGAAATGGGAGAAAATCACCATGAATTTCATCCTGGGTTGCCTCTCACTTCCCTTGGTCTTGATAGTATTTGGGTAATCGTGGATTGATTAAACAAGTCATCACATTTCCTTCCTGTTCACACTTCCTACAGTGCTGAGAGGTTGGCCTGTATCTACATTTGGGAGGCGGTTTGCCTTCATGGTGTACAAGTTTTTATCATTTCAGATCAAGGCTTACAATTTACATCTAGCTTTTGGAGGACTTTTCAGGAAGAGTTGGGTATCCGTGTCCCCCTTAGCATAACTTTCCACCCAGAAATTGATGGCCAGTTGGAGTGTAGGATTTAGGTTCTCGGGGATATGTTGTGGTCTAATGTTATGGATTTTGGGGGTCAGTGGGATCAGTGTTTTCCCTTGGCAGAGTTTGCATACAAAAATAGTTACCATTCCAATATTCAGATGGCCCCGTTTGAGGCCTTATATGGTATGCATTGTCTATCTCAAATTGGTTGGTTTGAGTCTTCGGAGCCTAGGCCGTGTGGTAAAGACTTGATGCAGGAGGCCTTAGATCATGTAAGGGTGATTCAGTATAGGCTCAGGACAGCTTAGAGTATACACCAAAGTTTTGTAGATCGTAGGTGTTGGCTGTTGAGATTTGTCGTTATTGATAGAGTATTCCTCTTTGTATTGCCGATAAAGGGAGTGATGAGATTTGGGAGGTGGGGAAAGCTTAGCCCCAGGTATATTTTCCCATTTGAGATATTAACGACAGTTGGCAAGGTGGCATATGATCTAGCCTTGCCTTCAGCCTTTTCAGCTATTCATCCAGCTTTTTATGTTTCAATACTATGCCGGTATGTTCCAAATGAGTCCCATATGCTTCAGTATGACATGGTTGACTTGGATGATCATTTGAGATATATTATGTGTGAGTACACCTGTGTGCATCCCAGCTAGACTTTTTATTTCTTATTTTAAAGTATGGTTTAAATTCTAGCATTTTATAGTACTTCTGTTTTTCTTGCTCAGTCGGCTTATAATCCCTACTAGGTACTCATTATTTTGGTACTCATACTATACTCTGCATTTATTTTCTTGATGTAGGTTAGAGCACTATCTACCAACATTGATCTCGAGCTAGTTGCAGTCAAATTTGGAGACAAGGGTTAGCACACAACGTCCTAGATTTACCCATCTCCTTCGGCATATATTATGACTAGTCTTTTTCTTTTTGAGATAGTGTTGTTTGGCTATCCACTTTTGGGATTTGTACTCTATTTATTAGTAGCTATGTAAATGTGACTTCTAGGTTCTAAGAGGGATTCTTTATTTCTATATATGTTTGGCTTGGTTCTACTTCTTTATTTGTGATTCCTATTATTTGTATTAATATTTTAGTTGATGTTATTTATCTACCCTTACATCCTATTACTTACAATTTTAGGATAGGGGTTGGCTTGCTTATGGGTGGGTATTAGGAGGCGCTGTCATGACTTGAGAAGTTGGATTGTGAGAAGTTGGTATTTGAGCCACAGGTTCACCAGTCTTACTTGTAAAGAGGTAATGTCTAGTAGAGCCTTGTAAATCGGTGTGGAGACATTTATACCTTATCTTTGGGCTAAATGATGTCTTTAGGAACTCTTTCTCTTTTGTATCACGTTCAGGCAGTGTGTATCTTACCAGTTTCTTGAATTCTCACTTGTTCAATATTTGTACAGGATGCACCTAAGCATGTGAATAGAGCCCCACCAAGTATAGAGGCCAACCCTAAGGTCGTGCCAGGGCTACAGCCCCAACCCATAATATGTAGCCGACTCTAGAGATGGAGGTGGATCCATAAGTAGCTTAAGGATATCACCAAATAGTTGGCCTGGAACCAGCTCAACCACAATCTACACCAATGGAAGCTTTGGACCTTCAGGCTATGTTTGCCAAGATATTAGCAGGAATAGGAGGTATGTACCCTAACTCTAGTTTCTCTAGCACTACAAGTTCAGCCTATACCAGTGGCAGCAAGAGTTTAGCTGCCATCAGCACCTGTCGCTACCCATCCTGATGATTTAAATAGTATCATGCCATTGTATGAGTAGAAGATGCTCTGGGTATTTCTCAGATTATCACCACCAAGGTTTTTGGGGTTGTTGGAGAGGATTCCCATGGGTTCCTTCTTACTTTATGTGAGCATATTCATACTTTGGGGTTGGTGGAGTCGCGAGGAGTCGACTTCATCACATATTAGTTAGATTGTCCTGCTAGATAGTAGTGGCATTCATACATAGGTACTACGCCAGCTAGGTCTCCATTGATGTCATAAATAGAGTTTTTTGAGGACTTTTAGGCCAAGTTCAGCCCAGAAGCGTCAGAGATTAGCTTTGAGATCAATTCTTGAAGTTGGAGTAGGGTTCCATGTCATAGTATGAGGCTAGATTCTATGAGCTTTCTTTACGTACCACTATGATCTTACCTACTAAGTAGGAAAGATATTGGTGCTTTGTTCGAGGAATGAGACTTTACTTATGAATTGAGACTCAGTCCTTAGTTTTAGTGGGACCCTCTTTTCTAGATATGGTGGACCATGACCGCACACTTGAGCAGCTTCATTGTGAGGCCTAAGGGGACAATGATAAAAGGGCCAAACAGGATGATAGCCATATTAGGCCCCTTCTTAGGACCGGATATTTATATGATAAGCCACATCAAAGGTTCCAACAGTGCCAGTCTAATTGTCTATTCAAAGGTTCGCTATATGCCTAGAGGGTGACTAGTACCATCAAGGTAGTTCTGGTGTAGGTTTGAGTCAGGGCTGAGGTAGTTTTATGATGGGTTCTTCAGGATGTGATGGTCGACTTATAGTTTTATGTATATTTCCATAGGGGTGTTATGACTATGTGTAGCTTAATTATTGGTAAAGAGAGTTCCCTCTCCATTGGTCACCCGCACTATCTCCATAATCAACTTGACCCGCACTACCAGCAACACCTCTAGTTAAAGGCAGAGGCTAGGGTTAGGATCACAGAAGTTATCACCAGGGTGCACAGAGAGGTCCCCAGTGAGGTAGGTTAGGTAGTTGAGTTGATGAGCAAGATTGAGCTGCCTAAGGCCATTTCTATGGAACTCCAGCTGTAGTAGAGGCTAAGGCATCAAACGATGTGATCATAGGTACGATTTGTTTTTGCCATCAGCCCACCTCAGCTTTATTTGATCCAAGTTCCACTTATTTATATGTATCTTTTTATTGCGTGTCTTGGTTGAGTATGATTCTAGAGCCCTTAGTAGAGCCATTGCGTGTTTAGACTCCAATAGGCAATATTTTAGTAATGGGTCAGGTTTAGATCCTCTGTGCTGACTATTCAGGGGTGACACACCCATTTTGATCTTATGTTACTTGATATGTTAGATCTTGACATGATTCAGTGCATTAACTAGTTATCTCCTTATATATCGGTCTAAGATTGCTTGTCAAGACCATTACCTTAGTCATGACTGGTATTCCACTAGTGGTGTGGTTGGCTCTTGTAGTCACACACTAATTGGTATGATTTCTTTCATTCGGTCTTATAGGCTAGTGGCTAACGGGTGTTTGGTTTATCTGGCTTAAGTTAAAAATGTGAATAAGGAGGGCCCTACAGTTGATTCAGTGCCTATAGTCCGAGAATATGCAGATGTGTTTCCTACCGACCTACTTGACCTACCCCTAAACCATGATACTGACTTCTCCATTGACTTAGAGTCTGATAGTTGTCCTATTTCCATCCCATAGTATCGTATGGCCCCTGCAGAGCTTAAGGATCTCTTCAACTTCAAGATCTCTTAGTTATAAGGTTCTTTCGGTGTATCGCCTTGGGGTGCTCCAATCTTATTGTGAAGAAGAAGGATGGTAAGTTGCAAATGTGAATTGATTACCAATAGATAAACAAGCTGACAGTGAGCATAGTTACCCTATGCCTCACATTGATGATTTATATGACATGCTTTAGGGTGCCACGGGTTTTTAAAAGATTGAATTTGAGATTCGGTTACCATCAGTTAAGGATTAGGGAAGTACACATCCCTAAGACCACATTTAGGACTCGTTATGACTACAATGAGTTCCTAATGATGTTTTTTGGGTTGTCTAATGCCCCTGCCACATTCATAGATTTGATAAATCATATAGTTAGGCCGTATATTAACTCTTTCTTCATAGTATTCCTTGATGATATATTGGTATACTCACTAAGATGCAGTGAGTGTGAACATCATTTGAGGATAGTACTCGAGATTATTAGAGATCAGTAGCTTTATTCCAAGTCCTCAAAGTGCAAGTTTTGGATTAATTCTATAGCATTCTTGGGGTACGTCATTTCTAAGGATGGCATTATGGTGGATACGATGAATATTAAGGCTATTCATGATTAAGCCAGGCTCACATCTGCAACTATGATAAATAGCTTCATCGGATTGACAAGGTACTAATGGTGTTTTATTAAGGGATTTTCTACTATAGCGGCACCTTTGACTCGATTGATTTGATAGGATGTCCCCTTTGAGTGGTCGGAGGAGTTTGAGAGGAGCTTTATAATTCTCAAGGAGTTGCATAACATTGCTCTAATATTGACTCTTCTAGTTAAGTATGACGGCTTCATCATTTGTTGTGACATATCTGCCATTGGTTTGGGTTACTTACTAATGTGGTTGAGCCCAACTACCCCACTCAAGACTTAGAGTTGGTGGTGGTATTTTTCGCGCTTAATATTTGAAGGCATTACATGTATGGATTGAGCTCCTGAAGGACTATTGTGATCACATGAGCTTTCAGTACATTATGAGTTAGCGGGTTCTTAATTTGAGGCAGTTTTGTTGGATTGAGCTCCTGAAGGTCTATGACCTCTCTATTCTCTACCATATGAAAAACGTAAGTAGTAGTTGATGACTTGAGTCAGAAGGAAGTGAGTATAGAGTCTAGCCTTCTATTCTGGTATGGAGTGACCTTTGGCTTTAAACATCCAATCCTTAGCCAATAGGATGATTCGGGTTGATATTTCAGATTCCAAGCATATGCTAGCTTACGTGGGAGTTCAGACAATCTTGCTAGATTAGATTCGTAGTCGTTGTTTGAGGATGAAGATTTGCCTGCTCTTCAAGATCGAGTTTTGGTAGGTGATGCCGGTTAGCTACCTTAGATATGGATAGGGTATTGACGTTTGGTGGTCGACTATGTATTTTGAGAATTGGGGTTTGATCCAGCTTATTCTTAGCGAGGTCCACGACTCCAGATACTCTATCCATCTAGGCACCGCTAAGATGTATCATTCCTAGCACCATTAATAGTGGAGAAGTATGAGGAGTGACATTGCAGATTATATATCTTATTATTTGAATTTCCAGACCGAGGATTTAAGGCCTGGTGGCGATTTTTATAGATTACCCATTCTTTAGTGGAGATGGAAGGGTATCACCATGGATTTTATTTGTAGAATTGCTTCGTACTTCCAAAGGTATTGTTAGTATTTATGTCATAATTAATCAATTGACCAAGTAAACACACTTTCTTCCTATTCATACTTTTTACAACACTGAGAGGTTGGCCAGTATATACATTTGGGAGGTAGTTTATCTCATGGTATTCCTGTTTCTATCATTTCGGATAATGGCTCATAGTTTACATCCAGCTTTTGAAGGACTTTTTAGGGGGAGTTGGGCACCTGTGTCAACCTTAGCACATCTTTTCACCCGTAGACTGATGTTCAGTTGGAGAGTACTATGTAGTTCTTAAAGATGCCTGTGTTATGGATTTTGGAGGTCAGTGGGACTATTTTTTCCTTTGGTAGAGTGCGCGTACAATAATAGCTACCACTCTAATATTTAAATGGCCCTATTTGAGGCCTTATAAGTGTCACGACCCAACCCCGTAGGCCGTGACGGGTGGCCAAACCGGACACACACGCGTACCCCCACCACCTATACATAACCTGTCTCCTGTTTATACCCAAAATGCATCAATATGTACGAAAACATACAAGCCGACAAGGCTGTAGTACTATATATAGGGTCATTCCATAACACACATATACGCAAGCCGACAAGGCTGCCACAATACAGGGAACGCCCTAAATCATACGTCATATCAGTACCGCTGTACATACATATATATAACTCAGATCCCACTTATATACAACTTATATACAACCTATATACTGCTTATACACCAATCATATATAGGCACAACCCACATATGTATCCACAGACCTCTAAGAGTAAGAAAACAGTAACATAAGGCGGGACAGGGCCCCCACCGTACCCGTAACCAAACGAATATGTACACCACGTTTAGTACCAAAATCAGGCTCCAGCAAAATGGAGCACTTCTGGACTGCTGAGTGCGACTCCTATGCTGGCGGATCCCCAAACTGTGTACCTGTACCTGCGGGCATGAACGCAACCCTCTAGAGAAGGGGGTCAGTACGACATTTGTACTGAGTATGTAAAACATAATATAACATAATTGAACACATATCTGAAATAGCGAAGCAGGGGATAACATATCATATGAAACTTATACCTGTACCCTGTGAAGTATCAAAGTATGCATGTTCAAATTATATCATATAGCCGGCCTTATCAGGGGTCCGGTGGATACCTCTGTAATATCATCACAGCCCAATGCCATCACCACCTTATTACCACACATCATCATATATATATACACGTATCCCGACCCTCTAGTGAGGGACTCAAGGAATAATGCAGTGAGTTGCACACGAGAACATATCCTGGCTCGGGACTCAGGTAAATATGGGTCACAGTATACACGAGTAGATTAATGAGAAACTATATGCAATTTAAATCATTATCGAAGACTCAACCGTAGAAGAAAATTAAGCTATTGTCTGAGAATTAGGATTGTAATGTAATCACCGTAAATGCCCCTTAAAAGCCATTAGGGGCTATACTAGTTAGTGTTTCGGGGTCCTTAGACACGTACTAAGATAATGCTAACTGCTTAAGGACTCCAAAATACATGTTTTTATATAGTCCTTACAACTAGGAGCCCGTATATTCATTAAATCCTTAGTATAGGTAAGGCTCAAGGAAAGTAGCTTAACTGTTATAAAAGTTCATTACCCAAAAGTGAATAAAAGACACTTAGAAATGGAATTACTTCAGAGATCACATCATTGTTTACTTACCTCTACGACATGCCAAAAGAAGAGAAAGAATAGGCCTTACCTACCTCTTATGGATTTCCCATAATCGTGTCCACGTCGTTGTCCTCGAAACCTATTTAACATGGAAGTAAGGCAAGTATTAACAACCTTAGACTTTTCAGCAACTTAGACTACCTATGAGTATTCATCGAGCTCGTCCCCTCGCTCGCACCCTCGACTAGTTCCTTAACCAGTTAAGAAGTTAACGAAAATCGGACAGCACCTCCCCTATAACGTGCCCTATACGAATACACAACCATGTCCTTATAACCTACATCTAACCAAAAATACAACCAGAAGCCCAAAAATATACATATTACGACAACATTACACAATATAAACCCTCAACAATTCACTCAAAACTAAGATACCAAAACTAGAGTTTTTAATCTTTCTTTCGCGAATTCTTTAATTGCAAAGAGGAGGGTCGTGTGGATGAAACCATCAGCCACCCATTCCCTTAGCAACACACATTCCAACACCCTAACAACTCATCACACGACCAGCATTCACATACCACAAGCACGAGGCATTATTCGATTACAATTAACTATAGCGATTCCAATTTCGCTTATTTCGAACGTCGAACTTTTGAAGTCTTTTACCCAACTTCCATAAGATAATAAGGTGTATAATACACTCTAATTTAATATCATAAACTTCAAATTAGAGGGGAAGAACTTACCTTTCCCGAAATTGGTTAAAACTAGCCGAAATTGTGCCTCGGAACTTCTTCAACGTGCTGAAATTGAGCGGGCTGCTTGTGGTACTTCCTCACTGCCCCAAATTGAATTTTTAGGTTATAAAACACTAATATACAACTTAGGGACACGTCAAATAATTAATTCACGGAACGAAACCCGGAAGCTTACCCAACAAGGGTCAAATCCGTAGCCCTCTCCCTTGCCCCTTTTCACATTTTTCCCGTTTTTTCCTTCCAAATTTCAGTTGCAACGCTGGCGTTTTAGTTCCATCAATGTATTAAAACACATATATACGTATCCACGTACTTAATATACACCGTATATAATTAATTCACGGAAGAAAGTTGAGAAATTCACCTTTAATCTTCAAGAACAAAGGCTGCCTCTCTTTTCTCTCTTCTCACGTTTGTTTTCTAAGTGCAGCTGCTGTTTTGGATAACTTAATAACTGAAGTAATACATATTCATATATATATGAGGTGACACGTGTCAGCCCCTAAGGGTGACACGTGTCAGGCCATCATTGGGCCACCTCAACCATGCGGCCAATGGGGTGCTGCCACGTGGGAGCGGGGTCCACCTCCCCCAAGCAGGTGGGTCACCTACTTGACCCCAAGTAGGTGGGTCACCTGATTGCTTAGGACTACCACGTGTCACCCTCCTATTGGCTGCCCCACGAAATTTTTTTCTCTTCCTCGTGGGTTCGTAATCTCAGCTTAGTTTAAGAGCCTATGTCATTCATGATATGGGAGCTTGGTGTGTACTCAAATAGCTTTAGGTAAGTAAAACTTCTAAGTTAGAGGCATACGTAAGCAAATCAAGTCCTACGACTCATCGCTTGGCCTCCAACTTCCTCCGACTTCTCTTGACCTTATCTCCAATCTTCTCTACTATGGGGTGTCACATTCTCCCTTCTTAGAATTATTTAATAGTGTCGTAACTTAGGCGGCTCACATGATAGCTTCTAAGTAGCTTTAGGAACCTTTCGAGTTCAAGAATGTGGGGTGTAACAATAAGGTAGGTATTGTTGCTCTCCCATTGGTTGGCTTGAGTCCACAAAGCCCAGGCTAAGTGGTATAGACTTGATATATGGGGCCTTAGATCATGTGAGGGAGATAGGACAACTTAGAGTAGACACCAGAGTTATACAGATAGTAGGTGTTGGCCATTGATATTTGCCATTGGTAATAGGGTATTCCTTCGAGTATCTTCTATGAAGGGCGTGATGAGATTTGGGAAGCGGGGAAAGCTTAGCAATAGGTATATTGGCCCTTTTGAGATTTTGAGAGTAGTTGGTGAGGTTGCCTATGAGTTAGCTTTGCCTCCATCATTCTCCATGATTTATCTAGTTTTTAATGTTTTGAAGTTGCGCTAGTATGTTCCAGATGAGTCTAATGTGCTTCAGTATGATGCGGTTGAGTTGGATGATCATCTAACCTATATTAAGGAACCATCTAATATCTTAGATAGAGATGTGAGGTAGTTGCGATCCAAAGCCATTAAGGTCCATTGGAGGCACAGTTTAATCGAGGAGGCTACTTGGGGGACAGAGTATGAGATGCGGGAGCAATTCCTCGGCTTATTTAAGCCTTTAGGTACTTCTTAACTCTTACTTTTACGGATGAAAATTCTTTTTGTAGTGATTGTTATAGTGACCCTTCAGATCATTTTTGAGTTGATTCATCTATTTCGTCATTTAGAGCATTCCTATAGAGATCCTAAGCCATTTATGACCTGTTGGCACTGACTGTTTGGTCGCCCAATCATTCATTAGGATTTTAAGCCTATTTCCTTATTTTAGACCTTTAACACTTAAAAAGTTGATTTTGATCATAACATCAGGTAAAGAACCTCAAAATAGAATTCTTATGGTTCCATCAGCTCGAGAATGGCCAAATAAGACTAGTAGCATGGTCGGCATGAGTATCGAGGCTTTTTGTGCGAGTTTGGACCATTTGGCATTTGTCTTTGAATTTTTTCTTAAGTTTGACTTTGATCAACATTCTTTGAAAATGTACTCAGATGAAAATTCTATCAGTGCGGTCATCTCCAAAATATTGAGTTTTTTTAGAATGACCCTTCGTGAGCTTCCACAGGCTTTCAGCATAGGTAAATTGGACCTTTTTACAAAGTAAATTCTAGAATTACCAATGCAAGTCCCACATTCTCGCTTTTGACTCCAAAATGACCCGTCTCCAATTTTGGTAATTTTAGTGTTAAAAGGGCCATATTGAGATTGTGATTCTATTTTTAATAGCATACCAGCGTTCTGAGGCCATACAAAGAAAAAAGCTCCAGCAACATGATTTTGAGCCTTTGCAGTCGACTAGGTAAATTGGACCTTTTTACAAAGTAAATTTTGGAATTACCAATGCAAGTCCCACATTCTCGCTTTTGACTCCAAAATGACCCATCTCCAATTTTGGTAATTTTAGTGTTAAAATGGCCATATTGAGATTGTGATTCTATTTTTAATAGCATATTAGCGTTCTGAGGCCATACAAAGGAAAAAGCTCCAGCAACATGATTTTGAGCCTTTGCAGTCGACCTACATATAGGCTATGACTTCCCTCTCCATAAACTCAGCATAATTAAGTTATTGTATTTTGATTTGTATAAATTTAGGAGTGGTTGGTGGTTGATCATGTTAAATTTCTAGAAACCATACCTTAGGGTATATTTTGGGTTTTTTGGGTTGTCGAAGGATGTTGGTTGCTATTATTGATCATTCCTACCTTGTGGTGTGCCTTGTTGATTATTGATGAAAGCATGTTTGTCTAGGCTTAGACTGGTGATTTCCATAGACTTGTGTACTTTTGGAACCTTTGGTCCTTAAAATCTCTCTGATATTACTTTGGATGGCTTACTCTCTATAGACTGATGTAGCAAACTTGAGTCTGATAGTCTAGACCTTATCTAGGAATTAACACCGCTCTTGGAACCTTGTATCCATAATTTCTTCATTTCCTGTCAGTTCTGGTATACTTGATTCTTGATTCGGAAAGCCACTCATCGATTCTGGTTGGATGAGGTTAGGGCTGGAGTGATTTGTTGATGGCACTTAGTTTGGGGGGCACTCCCCATGATGCTCCGTAAGCCGCTGATCCTAATTTTGACTATTTTGCCTCTATTCGTGGTTTAAGTTCCCAATGTACTCTACCCGGCGTGGTTAAATTCCTTTCCTTGGTATTATAGCCTCGGTTCAATTTCCTGTCCTTCTCAAACATGGTTCAAGCCCTACCACTATTTAAAACCATGGTTCTAGTCCACCGTTCATTACAGCTTGGTTCAAGTCCATGATTATCCTTAGCTATGGTTAGAGTCCTTGGTTACCTCAATTGTCGGTGCAAGTCCTTAATTCCTTCCTCTTCATTTCATTTCATGTCCTTAACTCCTATCAGTTTTGGATAGAGTTTTAGTAAGATTGGTTCGGTTCTAATCTGCAGAAATTTATGGAAATCTTGGAAACCTTGTTAGAATTTCTTATTTTATTTCAACCTTTTCCTTGTACCTGTCAGGCTTGTAGGAGTCCACTCGGATATTACCTTTTAACTTGAACACGAGTGTACCCCTCAGGTTTATCGGAGCCTGGTTGGATAGTTAGTTATTATCTCATATTTTGTGTGTGAGTATTCTCGTGTGCATCCCAGTTCAACTTTTCATTCCTTATTTCGGAGTATGGTTTAAGTTGTAGCATTTCATAGTACTTTTTCTTTCCTTTCTCAATCAGCCTATGATTTCTACTAGGTACCTATTGTTTTGGTACTCATACTACACTCTGCATCTACTTTCCTAATGCACGTCCGAGCACCAGCTACTAGTTGTTGTACTCGAGCCAGCTGAAGTCAGACTTAAAGGCGAGGATGAGCACAAATCCTCCTAGATTTACCTATCTTCTTTTGTATTTATCAAGACCAGTATTTTACTTTTTGAGGCAGTCTTATTTCGGTGGTCCACTTTTGGACTTGTATTCATTTTGTAAGTAGCTCTGTAAATGTGACTCTCAGGTTCTAGGAGGGTTCCTTTATTTGTATATATGTTTGGCTTGCATTCACTTATTCATTTGTAATTCCTTTTATTTGTATTATTGTTTTACTTTATGTTAGTTACCTACCCTTGCATCTCATTACTTGTAGTTCTGGGATATGAGTTGGTTTGCCTACTAGTGGGTTATAGTAGGCATCATCATAACTCGAGTAGTTGCGTCTTGACAATAAAAGAACAAAATAAAGTAGACGTAGGAAGTAGAACAAAATAATAATGATAATGATGAGGATAATACACCAACTAGTTTGTTGTTATAGGTAATGCTCAATGTAGAACTTGTAATCTTCCTCCACAGCGAGCAAAAGAAATAAAGAAAACTAGTTTAGTATGACATTATTTTAATCGATTAGCCGAAACAACTAAAGTTGAATGTAAAATTTGCCAAGTAAAATATAAGCATAAGACAGGGGTAAAAAAAGGTGGGATGGGTCGATTGATTAGACATCTAGATAATGAGCATCTTGATTGGAAAGAAAAAATGCAACAACCTAGGGTGATATTGGAGCAAGCCAAGGTAGATTAAACCCACAGACCAAAAAATTACTTGGAACATATAATAAATGAAGGATCATGAAGAGTCGGCTACTTTTTTTATTTGCTTCTTCTGATGCTTTTATTCATTATATACAATTAGTTTATAATCTCATTTTTAAAGGTAATTCTAGAAGTACCTGTCAATCAGATATTTTTAAACTTCATGGACAATATACATACTATTTACGTTGGTTATTAACAAATTTTTTCTCTTACTTCTAATGTTGGACGTGCTATAAATAAAAAATATTATTTAACTATTTCTTGTCAGAGGATAGATAGTTATTTTTTCATCCAAAAACATATTTTAGCATTTTAATATTATAAAGAATATCGACATACTACACAATTTATTTCTGATTCTATATCAATTGTTGCAAAATATTATGGTCTTGAACATAAAGTTTTATGTATTTTTTTGATAATGCATCTAACAATACCACTTTTATTAATTCTTTAAAAACTGGCCTTTCTCACCCTTTAGAAGTTATTTTTCCTATTAGATGTGTTTCTCATATATATAATATAATTGTATAAGATGATCTTTATTTTTTTGGCCCATAATTAAAAAAGTTAGGCAAGCAGTTGATTTTACTAAAGGAAATAATAGAGAGGCTAGACATACAAAGTTTAAAAGAAAATGTGAAGAAGACAATCTTAGATTAAGATTAATGCCGAAAAAGTTGATATTAGGTGAATTCCACTTATGATTTATTAAAAACTTGTAATATTTATAGAGCGCATATAACTATAATTTTTAAACAATATGCATATAATTTTTTTGAAGTCATGTTGTACGAATCTATTTTTTTTTACATTAATGATGTTATTATTTTTTTAAAAAAAAATTGCCACTACTGTTGAATTTTTTGGTACTTATTATCCTACTGTTTGTAGTATTTAAGATCATATTGCTGATCTTTGTTTATTGCTTATGGAAGAGATAAGTGTCAAAAATATACCTAAACTATTCCCTTTTTTTGAGTTTCATACCTAAACTATTGAAAGTGTGAATTTCATACCTAAACTGTCAGTTACTAGTTTGAGAAACACATAACTCTCTCTTATTCTACTCTCATCATGCTGTGTGTACTAAACTCTCTTTTTTATTTAAAAAAATGATCACATCACACTCCACATAGATAAAACATTCTACCATGACAAAAATTAAATACAACAACAACAACAAAAATTAAATAAATTTTTAAAAGTTAAAATTCAATATTAAAGTATTACTATCCCTCCACCCCTTCCCTAAAAAAATAATTATTATAAAATGAAATATAAATTATTGTTTCACCACTTTCTCTCACCCTCCCCCTCCCCCTCCCCCATATTTTAGTTTTATTTATAATTTTTAGTTTTTTTTATAAAAGTTTTCAAAAATAATTCTTACTAATCCCCCTCCCCCTCCTTCAAATAATAATTTAGATATTATTTTTTTTAAAAAAAAAATCTACCCCACCACACCTAACCTTCCACTTCCAATTGTTTTTTCATTTTGTGTAAAATATATACATATGATCTTAGGAAAGTATATTCTACTTGCCACAAGACTTTTCTTAAAATATAATATTTATTTCTATTCTACTTGCCACAAGACTTTTCTTAAAATATAATTTTTATTTCTGTTATATTTGGTACGCAATTCGAAATAAATATTTTCCTAAAAATATATGTACAATCTAACCCAAAATAATAAAAATACTTTTAAAAATAATTATGAGAGGAGGGTTGAAGTATGAATATTTTCAAAATAATTTATATAAGAAATTTTAAAAATAAAAGGACGGGGATTGTCGTGGGGGTTGGGGGAGGGGTGGTGGAGTGGCTGTGAAAAATAGTTTATATTTTTTTTAATTTTTTGTTTTATATAAAATTACTTTTTTTAAAAAAATAATTTATTTTTTTGTGTATAAATATGTTTTAGTCTTTAACTTTTAATTAATATTAATTATTTATTTAATTTTTTTAAGGTGAAATATTTTATCAATGAGGAATGTCATGTGACAAGATTTTTGCAAAAAATAGAGAGAGAATGTAACACACACAACTGATGTATGTTTTTCAAACTAATAAGTGATAGTTTAGATATGAAACTCACACTTTCAATAGTTTAGGTATGAAACTCAAAAAAATTGAATAGTTTAGGTGTGTGTTTTGACACTTATCTCCTTAGAGGACATAAAGTTAAAGAAGATTACAAAGAGAATGTAACTGAAATGATTGATTTTTTTACAAAAAAATTCTTTTTTCCCGTTCCTCCTATTTAATTGATTGGTTCTATGTTAAATCTGTGTATGATATTTGCTATTATATCTGAATTTGTTCGCAATATATAGTTCTTTAGAAATTAAAAATGAAGAAGAATCTAGTATGTTTAAGACAATGAATAATATAAATGATCATATTCAAATATTATATAATCATTATGTTACTTTCCTTGATAATGCTATCCCTAGTCATATTGTTCATCTATCTTGTGCTTCTAATGAGCCATCATCTTCTAAAAGATAGACACGAGGTACGCCTATCTATTATGTTACTCACAAATATGTTTGAAATAGAATACAACCTACATATAAAGGAGCGTAAATCGAGAACAAGCTTAATTGTTATTTGAGACATGCCTACAATCCTATCGAATTAATGTTAGTACACTGGATTGCTGGAAGAACAAAAAACAACAATATTGTAATGATCCTCTAGTTCATTTCTCAAATAAATCATTCATATCGTTGTTCAGAGCAGTCCTATAGAGAGCCCAAGTCATTTATGACTTGCTGGCACTAGCGGTTTGGTCGCCTAGTCATTCGTTTAAGTTTTAGGCTCATTTTCCTATTTTTGAGCTTTTATTACTTGAAATAATGATTTCAGACACTACTTTAGTTGAATGACCTTAGAATGGAATTCACATGATTCCATCATCTCAAAAATGATAAAATTAGGCTAGTAGCATGGTCGGCATGAGCATCGAGGCAATCGGTACGAATTTTGAGCCATTTGGCGTTTTTGCCTTCGAAATTTGGCTTCTGGTTGACTTTGGTCAATATTTTTTGAAAATGCACTTGGATGGAAATTCTAACAATGCAGGTATTTTGGGAGTGTCGAGTTTGGTCTAGAATGACCCTTCATTCACTTACCGATGCTTTCGATCTAATTTCGAGGTCAGTTGTGCAATTTGGCTCAAAATGGCACTTGGGCATGGGATAACTTTTCATTAAAATTACCTCATATTGGTATTTTGGATGTGCCATTGAGTTCAGAACATCGAATTTGGTGGGGTAGCATATCTCATATACGTGCACGGGGTTCCGAACAAATCCCTTGCACCCCATCGGAGAGTTGGACATGCCAAAGTCCATCTTCCACCAATAGAGTCTAGTGTCATCGCTAAAGTGACCAGGACCTCTTGGGCGGGTGTCACTTAGGAGACAGACTTGTCGCTTTTGTGACACCTGAGGTTTATCTCTAGTTCAAGTTTTCAGTTATATTCTTAAAGTTCAAAATACGATTTCTCACTCAATATTGGAGCAATTGCGGCGGTTCAAAAGGCTAAGTTACTTAGATTTTCTTTGGGAGTCTAGTGGTATGTTTAGAATTAGGAGTAATGTCTTCGGTTGAGGTAAATTTCCCTTTACTTGCGATTTTAGTGTTCTTGAGCTAAGGTTCATAAGTGTGGTGCATGTGTGTCACGACCCAAACTAAGGCCAAGCCGTTACACGGTGATCGGGGATTATGAGGGATACCAACCAAGCCATCTTAGAATTACATTGCATTTATAAGGTAAAGAACACAATAATTAAGCGGAAGTAACAACTCAAGGGAATGAGTCGAAGGGATAGAAAACTCAATCGATGTCCAACCGGACTACATCACATGGCGTATAAACATGCCTCTAGTGTAATCCTTGATGGGGGCTTAGGACAAGATCCTAGATCACCCGAATCAATATAAGAAAGTCAATGAAACAATGTGAAAAGAAAGTCATGTCCTCGATAATATGAGGAATCACCAACTTCTTGGAGAAAACTAAGCACTCTTGTCATGAATCGGATAATCTATGTCTGCCCTACCTTATGACACAATGTAGGAAAAATATGCATTAATACATAGAAGGTATTAAGTATGTGAGATATGCATGAACAAGTAATAGGACATGAGTAATATGACATAAGATGCATGACCAACATAATGAACATGAACAAATCTTAAAAGCATTTGAAAATATATGGAAACTCATGGTCAATGCATATCATTAAACTTCATTGTAAAACGCATAGCTTAACCTTTAACTTGTGTGGGATCATACCATTAACCGACATCTTAAGACCATGCGAGCTATAACATGGAATCTGATAAAACCCCTCATTGAAAAGGGAGAGGCTACCTTGCTAGGGTATACTAAGTCATGAAACTCAACTCAACTCAATTGTGCTATATGTGAATCCACTAGCTAGGACATTAAGGAAATACTACATGGGCAATGTAGTTTGGGACTTTAGGTTGGTACTAGGGATTCTTTGGGTAACTAACTACGTTACTGGACTGAACCGCACCTAGAATCTCTCTCGGTGCTTAGTCAATATACCAACAAAATTCATTTAAACATGATCATAATATTATAGGGAAAGATAGTAACTACCAATCAATCCATCTTTATAAAACATATTATGAGTACCTCATTAACTTTAGTGATTCATAGGAATCCATAACTTCGGTGAGAATTGTCCTTGTCACCATCTTAAATATGATTGTGTGAGAATTGTACTTATCACACATAACAACTTTCTTAGATCATAATTGATCTGTTATACCCCGTACCTTTGCACCTTGGGGCACCGTCTTGAGTCTCTTGAAAAGTGCCACATGATTTAGATTATCTACCACGCTAACAAATAACTCCAAGGAAAGGAGAATGAAATGCTTCATAATAAGGAAGATTGGAAATAGGGTTATAAGAATTAGAAAGGAGTTGGAGGCCAAGAAATAAGTCGTAGGACTCGATTAACTCACGTAAGATACCAACTTGGAGGTATTACGTACTTAAGATACTCGAGTGAGTGTTCAGACTAAGTAGAAAGGAATACATAGGCTCTTGAAGTGCGACGAGATTACGAACCCACGGAAGGGAAATAAGGAAACGACGCACCTACTTGTAGCAAGTAGGTGACTCACCTACTTGACACATGGAAGCACGTGATAGGTACACATGGCAGCATATGAAAGTGACACGTGGAAGCAGGTGACACTCCCTGGGGTGGACCCCACCTACCACGTGGCAACCATGGATAGGTTGCATGGATAAAGTAGCCCAATGAGAGTTTGACACATGTCACCCTTAGGGGATGACACGTGTCACTTCTAATAAGGATATATATGTTCCTTTTGATGACTAAGTCATCTTATTATCCTTTTACACTTAGAAAAAATAAGAGAGAGTTGAGAGAAAACTTGAGAGAACAAAGAGGAGGAGCTACGGGTTGGTCCAAAAGAAAAGGTACTTCTGTTAGTAATATTAGCATAACTCCTTTTGTATAGCTCCGTTTCTAGTTATTCAAGATGTGTTGGAAAGATATTTGATAGGGATATAACTTTCGTTTAGCCTCTAAAACCCAGTTTTTCTTTTATCAGCTCGAAAAAGGGTGATGAAGTATGGGGGAGATGCTGCCCAGATTTCGTTTTGGAAATCCTACACAGACTGCTGTTGGTATTTTGGGCATATCTCTTTGTAAAATATTGCTGTAGGTCTGATTCAAAATGGTATGCGACCTTGAGACACATGTCTATAACTTTACTTGAGGCCACAAATCCTGTTTCCCTCAATTGCCCCTTCGAAACTAAGAGACAATATAAGACAGTGGGCTGTCCAAATTTCACGTTTTGATAGTTTTGGCGAGTTTGACGAGTTTAACGTAAGGTAAGGCCTTTTATTTTAAATTGGAGTTTATGGTGTTGTTATAGAGGGTATTATACGTTGTGTAAGTGGCTGGATATGTGAAAATATCATAAATATGCTTGACGTCCGAAATAAATTGGAATCGCTATAGTTAAATTGTAGTCGAAATGAGGCGTTGTGCGTGTGGGGGCCTGTTGCAGATGTGTGATGGTGTGTTGCAGGGCCTAAAGGAATTCTAAAAAAGGTGTGGGAGATTCTGGTTTCAGCCACACGACCCTCCTCTCCGCACGATTAAAGGTTTTACGAAATAAAGGCTAAAGACCCTATTTTAATATCGTAATGTTAAGTAAATTGTTTGGAGCCTATGTTGTGTAATGTTGCCATGTTTTATGTGTATATGAGTTGAGGGTTATTGTTGTTGTTTGGTTGTAGTGATTAGGAATAGAATTGGGAATTCGGATAGGGAAAGTTATAGAGGAGATGCTGCCCGAATTCCGTTAACTTCTTAACTAGTTAATAAACTAGTCGAGACTAGTCGAGAAAGGAGAATAAGGAGTTGGTTCCTATGGGTTCTTGGTTGTGGATTTAGAAGATGGAAAGTTGAAGGTTATTAATATTAGTATTACCTTCATGTTAAATAGGTTCAGAGGACGACGAGACATGCCGGGCTAAAAGCAGTCGACCAGAGGTATGTGAAGCTACCCTTTCTTCTTTTTGGCATGTCTTAGAAGTAAGAATTATGTATGTGAAATTGGTAACTGTTCCATTCTAAAAATCTAAGTATTAGTTAAGAGTTTTGTCCACTACCTACTGAATTGATAAAAAGGTAGTACATGTAAAGCTTGTCTTTTCCTACCTCCAAAGAGACTGGATCGTGGGTAATCTAGGGCATGGATCTGGAGGTGACTCCATTCATAAGTTCTGAGTATAATTCATGACTTGTGGTCACGATTGAACATCAAAGGTCTGAAGGTAGTTGAACTATGACTCTCAAGCCTTCTATAGGCTGAATAGTGATGGGATGTGTAAGCTCCTACACCTAGGGTTTCTTGGGCATACTTTATGATAATGGTTGAGGGATAGTTGATATGCTGATGATTCCTACATGTATGTATATGCATATTACATTATATATGGATCGGGCCGTCGTTCCTCGGCATTGTTATATGATATGCATGTATACGGATCGGGCTGTCGTACCTCATCACTATTATGCATTATACGGATTGGTCCGTCGTACCTCGGCATTGTTATTTAAGACACGGATTGGGCCATCGTTCCTCGGCATCATTATGATATACGGATCGGGCCATCGTACCTCGGCATTATCATTATTATAGTATGATATATGGATCGGGCCGTCATTCCTCGACAGGTACTTACGTTATACATGGATCGGACTGTACGTTCCACAGCGCTAAAAGCATACATATGCCTATCATGATAGATGATGTTTTTGTACCATCGAGCCCCTAGCGAGCCGGGTACAGGGTTGATGAGGGTAGACATGACTCTATTTTGTAAGACGCAGGTATAGTGCTTTATTAACTATTATACTTGTATCCTACATCCCAATTTCAGTGTTGTCTTAATTATGATGTTGTATGCTTTATATACTCAGTACATGTATCGTACTGACCCCCCTTTCTTCGGGGGGCTGCGTTTCATGCCCGCAGGTGCAGACACAGGTTTTGGGAGTCCACTAGCTCAGGATTCCACCCAGCAAGTTAAAAGAAGCTCCATTGATTCAGAGCTGAGTTTTGGTAGCAAACCTCTGATGTATATATTTATTTATTCAAAGGTATGGTGGGGGCCTTGTCCCGCCATATGATATTGTCACTACTCTTAGAGGTCTGTAGACATATATGTGGGTTGTATGTGTAAGTTTTGTTTAGCTGGGTCTGCATGATGTATTACAGGTATGTGTTATGGCAGCCGTGTCGGCTTGTGTGCCCTTTCGTATTATGACACAAATGAAAGAGGCTACATGTACATAAAATGCTATGACCCATTGGGATTCTCCTGTACATGATTATATTATTTGTAAACTGGTTTTGACTACACCTGATTTATATGCATACGGGGGTCCAGGCTGGACTGCAGTCACGGCCTACGGGGCTGGGTCGTGACAGAAGTGGTATCAGAGCAGTTCGTCCTTGGAGTGTCTACAGACTGTGTCTAGTAGAGTCTTGTTTATCCGTGTGTTGCGCGCCACATCTATAAACAGGAGGCTACAGGACATTTAGAATGTTTCCTTTCTTTCATATTTAAGGTCGTACGATAGAGTCGAGTCATAAGAAGTAAAATTCCTTATACTAACCTTTGATTTCAGATGAAAGACAACGTCGATAAAAGAAAGTGACTGATGATATTTGAAGTTACAAAGCATGTAGGTAAGCCACGGCGCAAACGATGTGTGCCAGGTAAGGTATTGAAATACGATTGACATGTAAAGTTGAAAAATTGAAAGGAAAAGTAGACGGAAAGTCTAACAGGCGTAGTTCGAGTTGGACATACGAGGTAAGTCCATCATTTTATACTATTGTTGATATTGGGCGCCCTGTGAGGCTGCGATATGACGTGATATGATACGTATATATGTATCCTTATACGTGTTGGCCTTGTGACGCACTGTTGGTATTTTTTTTTTGCGTGCAGGTGTTGAGATAGTAAGAAATACAGAGGAAACTCTGTTCAAATTTTCCAAAAATAAAAAGAGAATGAGATACAGGGCTGTAGAATATCTTGAAAGGTCGTGCCCACAATAATGATGTGAATATAACAAGGATCATTATGAAAATAACTAGAGCCTAGTGAGAAAGTGGCTAAGGATAGGATGTGGTCCATGTAATGAGAATATAAGGGTAACTTGGGCGGTGCAGCCTGGCCTACCGAATCAGTTGCTGGGTCATCGTCCTCTTTGGTAGTTACGTGCCCCACGGGGCAAGATGCGATCATACTAGCACTAACGCACCGGATTCCATCAGTACTCCGAAGTTAAGCGTGCTTGGGCAAGAGTAATATTGGGATGGGTGACCCCCTGGGAAGCCCTGTGTGGCTGTGATATGAGATGATATACATGTATATATACGTTGGCCTTACATGGCATTGTTGATATAAAGAAGTATGTGGATACGTGACTTCACCGTAAAAGATGATAACACCCTTTGAGATAGGGGATGTAGCTTTGCAAAACAACTAGTGCATTGCGAATTCATTAAAAGGACAAGTGGTACCCACTGGGATAAGGCTAGGGCTATGACAAAGCTTGGGATATCGAGCGTCGGAATATAAGTACTGCCTATTTGAGAATTGGAAACGACTATAAGCCCTAGCTAATTATTGACCAAAATAAATGGAAAGTGGCTTCGAATAAATTGCTACGTGACTCGAGTACCAACAATTAGACTAGATTAGCACCTCATGATTGTGTTAAGCTGTCGTACCTGGGCAACCAAAGGTATGGACAATATAAAGGAAGGCATAGATATGGTGCAGTGTACCAAATGTGTTGAAAAAGAATCATATGTATTAGAAAATTGGAAATAAGGGTGTAAAGTAGAACCCAAACAGATAGTGACATGGATACACCCTAAAAGGGGGGAAGTGGATATGGAAGATACCAGCGTGGTATGAAACCAATCAACAATAAAACGTATTAATGTGAATATTTAAATTTCAAGTGAGATCCTATGTTGGAACAAGCTGGCAAAATTTAAAAGCCAGCAATGGGCGGATAGAAGCCAAGATGATACCTGCGATAGTGTTGAGAATTATTGGTAAGGTTCTTGAACAAGTATGACATCATAGAATGGGTGCATACAAAGGGGGTGAATACAACAAGGGAATTACTATAAGAACTTAAACATACTGTAAGGGATAGCCAGGCTATACTCGACTGAAGGTAAGATGTTGGTAACAAAGTTACAGACTACTAGTATTATGGTGTATAAGCAGTAAAACAAGGAAAGGATGAGAGATCTCTCCTATACTGGAATATGAGGAAACTCAAGGGTAAGTAGATGAAGGAAGTAAGAAATGATACAGATTTACGTACAAACTAGTATGGCGATGCTAAGGCATCTTCCGAGCTACTTTAAGTTCCTACACATGTTCGTGTAAAGGGTGTAATATGATGTGTGGTAAGGGAACTTGAAAGAAGAAATTGAAAAGCAATATCACCTGTTCCCTATGCCTATAGGTAATCTACCCTCTTAAATAGACCATATGAGTTAATATGAGGCCCATGAATGGCAACCAGTACAGAGGAATCTTGAAGCACTCGTAAGACCTTGTAAGACCAGTTAACATTCGAGGACGAATGTTCTAAGGGGGGAAGGATGTTATACCCCGTACCTTTGCACCTTGGGGCACCGTCTTGAGTCTCTTGAAAAGTGCCACATGATTTAGATTATCTACCACGCTAACAAATAACTCCAAGGAAAGGAGAATGAAATGCTTCATAATAAGGAAGATTGGAAATAGGGTTATAAGAATTCGAAAGGAGTTGGAGGCCGAGAAATGAGTCGTAGGACTCGATTAACTTGCGTAAGATACCAACTTGGAGGTCTTACGTACTTAAGATACTCGAGTGAGTGTTCAGACTAAGTAGAAAGGAATACATAGGCTCTTGAAGTGCGGCGAGAATACGAACCCACGGAAGGGAAATAAGGAAACGACGCACCTACTTGTAGCAAGTAGGTGACTCACCTACTTGACACATGGAAGCACGTGATAGGTACATGTGGCAGCATATGAAAGTGACACGTGGCAGCAGGTGACACTCCCTGGGGTGGACCCCACCTACCATGTGGCAACCATGGATAGGTTGCATGGATGAAGTAGCCCAATGAGAGTTTGACACATGTCACCCTTAGGGGATGACACATGTCACTTCTAATAAGGATATATATGTTCCTTTTGATGAATAAGTCATCTTATTATCCTTCTACACTTAGAAAAAATAAGAGAGAGTTGAGAGAAAACTTGAGAGAACAAAGAGGAGGAGCTACGGGTTGGTCCAAAAGAAAAGGTACTTCTGTTAGTAATATTAGCATTACTCCTTCTATATAGCTCCGTTTGAAGTTATTCAAGATGTTTTGGAAAGATATTTGATAGGGATATAACTTTCATTTAGCCTCTAAAACCCAATTTTTCTTTTATCAGCTCGAAAAAGGGTGATGAAGTATGGGGGAGATGCTGCCCAGATTTCGTTTTGGAAATCCTACACAGACTGCTGTTGGTATTTTGGGCATATCTCTTTGTAAAATATTGCTGTAGGTCTGATTCGAAATGGTATGCGACCTTGAGACACATGTATATAACTTTTCTTGAGGCCACAAATCTTGTTTCCCTCAATTGCCCCTTCGAAACTAAGCGACAATATAAGATAGTGGGCTGTCCAGATTTCACGTTTTGATAGTTTTGGCGAGTTTGACGAGTTTAACGTAAGGTAAGGCCTTTCATTTTAAATTGGAATTTATGGTGTTGTTATAGAGGGTATTATACGTTGTGTAAGTGTCTTGAAATGTGAAAATATCATAAATATGCTTGACGTCCGAAATAAATTGGAATCGCTATAGTTAAATTATAGTCGAAATGAGGAGTTGTGCGTGTGGGGGGCTGTTGCAGATGTATGATGGTGTTTTGCAGGGCCTAAAGGCATTCTAAAAAAGGTGTGGGAGCTTCTGGTTTCAGCCACACGACCCTCCTCTCCGCACGATTAAAGGTTTTACGAAATAAAGGCTAAAGACCCTATTTTAATATCGTAATGTTAAGTAAGTTGTTTGGAGCCTATGTTGTGTAATGTTGCCATGTTTTATGTGTATATGAGTTGCAGGTTATTGTTTTTGGTTGACTGTAGTGAATAGGAATAGAATTGGGAATTCGGATTGGGCAAGTTATAGAGGAGATGCTGCCCGAATTCCGTTAACTTCTTAACTAGTTAATAAACTAGTCGAGACTAGTCGAGAAAGGAGAATAAGGAGTTGGTTCCTATGGGTGCTTGGTTGTGGATTTAGAAGCTGGAAAGTTGAAGGTTACTAATATTAGTATTACCTTCCTGTTAAATAGGTTCAGAGGACGACGAGACATTCCGGGCTAAAAGCAGTCGACCAGAGGTATGTGAAGCTACCCTTTCTTCTTTTTGGCATGTCTTAGAAGTAAGAATTATGTATGTGAAATTGGTAAATGTTCCATTCTAAAAATCTGAGTATGAGTTAAGAGTTTTGTCCACTACCTACTGAATTGATAAAAAGGTAGTACATGTAAAGCTTGTCTTTTCCTACCTCCAAAGAGACTGGATCATGGGTTATCTAGGGCATGGATCTGGAGGTGACTCCATTCATAAGTTCTGGGTATAATTCATGATGTGGTCATGATTGAACATCATTGTTCTGAAGGTAGTTGAACTATGACTCTCAAGCCTTCTATAGGCTGAATATTGATGGGATGTGTAAGCTCCTACACCTGGGGTTTCTTGGGCATACTTTATGATAATGGTTGAGGGATATTTGATATGCTGATGATTCCTACATGTATGTATATGCATATTACATTATATATGGATCGGGCCGTCGTTCCTCGGCGTTGTTATATGATATGCATGTATACAGATCGGGCCATCATACCTCGGCACTATTATGCATTATACAGATTGGGCCATCGTACTTCAGCACTATTATATGAGACACGGATCGGGCCGTCGTTCCTCGGCATCATTATGATATACGGATCGGGCCATCGTACCTCGGCATTATCATTATTATAATATGATATATGGATTGGGCCGTCATTCCTCGACAGGTACTTACGTTATACATGGATCGGACTGTACATTCCACAGCGCTAAAAGCATACATATGCCTATCATGATAGATGATGTTTTTGTACCATCGAGCCCCTAGCGAGCCAGGTACAGGGTTGATGAGGGTAGACATGACTCTATTTTGTAAGACGCAGGTATAGTGCTTTATTAACTATTATACTTGTATCCTGCATCCCAATTTTAGTGTTGTCTTAATTATGATGTTGTATGCTTTATATACTCAGTACATGTATCGTACTGACCCCCCTTTCTTCGGGGGGCTGCATTTCATGCCCGCAGGTGCAGACACAGGTTTTGGGAGTCCACTAGCTCAGGATTCCACCCAGTAAGTTAAAAGAAGCTCCATTGATTCAGAGCTGAGTTTTGGTAGCAAACCTCTGATGTATATATTTATTTATTCAAAGGTATGGTGGGGGCCTTGTCCCGCCATATGATATCGTCACTACTCTTAGAGGTCTGTAGATATATATGTGGGTTGTATGTGTAAGTTTTGTTTAGCTGGGTCTGCATGATGTATTACATGTATGTGTTATGGCAGCCGTGTCGGTTTGTGTGCCCTTTCGTATTATGACACAAATGAAAGAGGCTACATGTAGATAAAATGCTATGACCCATTGGGATTCTCCTGTACATGATTATATTATTTGTAAACCGGTTTTGACTACACCTGATTTATATGCATACGGGAGTCCAGGCTGGACTATTGTCAGGGCCTATGGGGCTGGGTCGTGACATGATCATCATCATAACATTCTTCATTAAATCATAATCTCAACGTTATTCATGAAAACTTTCTTTAAAATCATTGAACTCATAATAAACTCATGAAAATCATCTTTAACTTCATAATAATAACTTGGAAATAGCTTTATGCATGAGAATTCATAATTCAACTTAAAATAATGTAATTCATGTAAAACATGCTTAGAATAATCATTGATAACAATTCAAAAGGAAATTAAAACAGCCCAATGCAATTCATCAAAACTAGGGTTCATAAACCATTGAAAATTGAAGGAAAACATGAAGAAAGAGTTGGGACTCCATGGGTGAAAGGAACCCATGGATCAGTCCCCACATACCTGGATTGGAATTGAAGAAGAAACCTTGGTAAAATTTGAAACCCTATCTTGAAATTGGAGAGGAACCTTGTGAGAATTGAGTTCATTTACCTTACGAGAATTTAGAAGAATGATTTAGAATGAGTGAAATTTCAAAGCATTGGGTAAATATAGGCTTGTACATAGCCATAATTGTGTCTAGGTTCATTGAACTGTACTTAGGAAATGACACAAATACCCCTCATTAAAACTAAGATTCTGGACCTACACATCAACTCCTACGACTCATCCTCAAGTCTATGATTTGAGTCATAGTGCAGGTCTCTAAGAAGACTTAAAAATCCGGTCTTTAAACTTTCAATACGAGTCTTTATTATAACTCGTAATCACATCTACGGGTCGTATACTTGATCCTTCCTGCAGGTCCTGATTTATGAGATTTCAGGAGTTTCTGAAGTGCACCTATAAGTCATCATTATGCCTACAAGTCGTCATCTAGACTCGTCTTGCAGGACTAAAAACCTGTAAGCTTGTAAGTCTTTAAAGTTTGGAAACAGGTCATCCTTACAACTCATAAAAAGAACTATGACTCATCCTGTTGAGTCATAGGAACTCTTTCAGAGACTTGTCCTGGACAAGTCCAAGGATTGCCTCTACAACTCATTTCTACGAGTCGTAGGAACCTATACGAATCATAGTGTGGGTTGTAGACCTTAAATTTGTTCCCTTTCTTGAGATTTCTCCTTCTTTTTAACATTCTGACTACTGTGGTCTTACAATGTGTTGATACAATATCAAATATGGAAGAATAAAGAAGCAAGATAAACTAAAGATAAAAGGAAAAAAACAGGACAGAAGTAAGAAAATCAAAAACAACAAAAGGGTATACTAAACCCTAATACCTCAATTGATTGATCCAAATCAAGCACCTATACTATTAGAAATACCTCAAGGGAATTATATTCCCAAGCAACCCTTCTTTCTAAACTTAAACACAACTAAAGGCTTCAACAAGTACTCAAAACTCTTAAAGATTATTTACTTTTCATATTCATCAAAATCTGCCTTCCGAAATAATAAGAAACTACTACTTATGCTAGGGTAGAAAAGAAAGACACTAGCTATTATAATTTTACCCTTAATGAAATAAAGGCCTTGTTTGGTTGTCTTCCTTTGGGATGAATTCAAAACAAATCATCAAGTAGAATGGCTAACTTGTGCTTTCTCCTTCTTTTCTTCTTTCTTCCTTGTACTTCCACTTTCGCATGTTCTCAAGCTTCAAGCCTTTATTCCAAATTCTTTCCAAGCTTCTAAATTATTGACTTGATGTATAGCACTTGCAATCTTTGTCTTGTCTTGGTGTGAGTGCGTTATTCTCCCTTTCTTGAAAAGGATTTGTCCTTAAATCCAAACCTAGAAAAATCATAGGAAACACAAGAAACAACAAGAACCTCATAGCATGAAGGTTAGAACAAAGTTTAACAAATCCACCAACACACCAAGGATGTACAAACTTATAATATATCCAAGCATCAACTTTTCTCATGAAAAATAAAGACTCATATGCACAAAAACCTTGGCTACTTAAAATATCATGAATTAAGGAGTTCCTAAAAGTCTAGTGGTGTCAAAAACCCAAGTAGGCAATATCGCATTAGTTGTAGGAGATATAAAGCAAAATTGATTCTCTATCAAGATAAAGCCACTTCTGAGGTGATATCATGACCAAATCACGCAATTTCAAAGTACCAATAGGATCAAAATGAGAAGGGATCCATACATCATGGCCAAAAAAATAATAATCATCTACCCCTTAGAACTCATATCAATATAATATGCACATTCAACATAAGTAAGAGTATGACCATAAGCAAATAAATAGTAAATAAAGGTATCACACAAGATAACTTTATTCATAGTGTCCTCGCTTGTAAGAGCAATACTCTATTCAAGAACACAATCAAGCACACTTTTAAGATTTGGACAATCCAAAGAATAAGTACCAAATTGAAAGCAAGAAATACCTTCTTTTTCGACACCACCTACTGGGTTATCATATATGTTATATCCCTCAAGAAAAGATACGTCACCATCACAATTCACACCACTACACGTTAGACTCTGAGTTATCTCATCATCATCAATTAAGATATTGTACTTAAAGAGAGAATAATCAATCAAAGATGGATAATTAAAGTGTTGAAACTCATTCTCAAAAAGACAAATATCATCTATCAAGATGGTTTCAATCACATGACCTATATGAATAAAACAAGTAATAGGATCTTAAACAAGGCTAAGAGTCACATCTTTTCACATGATCAATATCATCACTAATTTGAGGCTCACAAATCACATCAAAAAATCTCCCAGTTAGTAGAATAGAACTACAAATAAGTTGATCAATACATGTTTCACATTATAATGTACTATACTTCAAATCACAAGTGTCAACACTAGATGGACACAAATCAATTTTCCAAGAAGAATCAATTCAGTCATCAATAGGATCATCGAGTGTATGAACACTCTGAACAATCATTATCACTAAATGGTAAGAAATCATATGATAATGTACTTTGAATCAAAACATAAGTGTCAACACTAGGTGGACACAAATTGATCTTGCAAGAAGAATCAATTTCAACATCAATAGGATCAACTAGTGTATGAACACTCTCAACAAATACATCATCGCTATGTGGCAAAGCATCATTAGGCTCAAGTGAAGACAAACTATCACTCAAGCTTTATTTATTAGAAATTATAGAAGTGTTAAGCTTAGATATTGTACCTTGAGAATCATAATAAAGATGTTCTTTACCTTGAAGCAAAACTTCCACTCTCATGTTTTTATGCAACTCGAAGTGTTTGGTCTAATGGGTCACCAAATCCATAAAATCCTTAATTTTAGGGTCCTTGTTATGAATTTTTATTCTCCATTCTCCATGTTCATACCTACATAAGAATTCTTACAAAGAGAAGGACAAGCAATTAGGTTAGATAGTGTTTATGGCAACTCAATCACTTCGCTCCTCACATTCTCTCCTTTTTCCACTCTAGAGTTACCATCATTCACTATCTTACTCCTGTCAATCTTTTGTCTCTCAATGTTATTAGAAGAAACTCCAAGGCTCCTTATTGAGGAATGCATATTTTTATTTGGCTTACCATTATAAATTATGGGTGGAAAGAGAAGTTTACCCTTTTTGTCCACTACATACTTGTGCCATTCTTGCTTATATAGAATTCCATGATTTTGAAATCAAATATTTCCTAAACAAAGGTTATAATTATCCATGCATAACACATCACACCAAATCTCCTCTTGATCTTCACCATGTGTAATCAATACCTTCACACTTTTATCAACCCAATACCATCTTTCATCATGATAAGGATCATGTTTCATCACATGAGATATTCCCAACCATTCAACCACATATGGGTTATGAAGATAATATAAAAATAATCATCTAATATAAGAGAGAAACCAGTATACGCACAAACATTCACATTCGCTTCAAGAAGTCGCCTCATCGGGTCAATCATACCATGAAACTTTGATTTTATTATAATTCCTTGTAACTTTTTGGATTCATCTTTCAAGATCACATAATATAACATTGATAACTATTTAAGACACTCAATCACAACAATCAACACATTAGGTTAGTAAAGCTCACAATCTCTACTTGTGGTCAAGAACGGATTCTTGTTGACTCGAGAAATAACTCTTAAATGATAAGGGACGAGAGCCTATTTCTTTAAATGAAAAATAAGCAAGAAAGTTAGAAAGAAAAGGGCCGAAAAAATTGGCTCAAGAACTAAGTAACAAGAAGTGAAGGAATTAGTTGTTGTTAATTAGTTGTAGGAATTAAATAAATGAGATGAAAAACTAGCTAAAAACTAACTAAAATCAATAATTAGATGTTAAATAGTTGATAAATTGAAAAATAAAGGAGTGTAGAAGAAGAAATATGAAGTTTTGTCACTCAGAAAAATTTTGCGGCCTTAAAAAAGTTCATCGCTTGAAAGAGTTTGATTGATTTGATGATTAAAACTAGTTAACAAGTAATTAAGTATGTTAATTAATTATTAAATAGTTGAGAAATCGAAAAAAAAGAGTGTAAAAAATAAATCACGAAGTTGGACACTTAGAAAAAATTTTAGGTCCAAAAAATTTGTCATACTTAGAATATTTTTGGCCTCTTAAGACGAAAATCTCCACATTGGAGTCTCTAAAGTTGGGCTCCACATGCCACATGGCGTGTTAGGAAGGGCTGGCACTAACTAGGCATCAGGCTTCTGATGTGTCACTATGTTGGCTCTTATATGGTTCTGATGTGGCACTGTGTCAGCGCTTATATGGTGCTAATGTGGCACTAATGTGGTAACCCATGTGGATTTTTAATTATTTTTTTTTGAAATTCAATTTTTTTTTCAAATTTCCACTAGTGGGCCAACAAACACTTTTGACAAAATTTGAATTGAGAAAAAATGTTCAAATGTTCCTTTTGGTCTTCTCCTTCTTCAAGAACACTTGAAGATCTTCTAGAATACCTAGAACACCAAGAACATAGACTAAAACCCAACACACTCAAATCAACTCGGAATTGACTCAAAATTTAGAATTAGCTTCCCTTTGATATCGAGAACAAACTTCAATGATTATTAACCTTCAATTTTTCCTCAATCAAGTGACCAACTTTCAAAATTTGAAAAATTTTAAAAGCTCAAAACCCTTCAATGGTAACTTCACTTCTACAACTTCAAATTTAATTAAATTTGAAATCTAGACTCACAAAATATTATGGAACAAGGATCTAGTATCAAAAAAACAAATCAAACATAAAATATTTTTGTATTGTTTTTTTGAAATTTTTATGGATAATTTTTCTTCATACCAAGAATAGATTTGTAGAAATAAATCTAAACCTAGCCTCTTGATACCAATTGATACATTATCGAATGCGGAAGAACAAAGAAACAAGATAAAAAAAGATAAGAGGATAAAAGCAAGACACAATTAAGGAAATCAAAAGCAAACAAAGGGTATACTAAACCCTAAGATCTCAATTGGTTGATCCAAATCAAGCACCTATACTATTAGAAACACCTCAAGGAAATTAGATTCCCAAGCAACCCTTCTTTCTAAACTTAAATAGAATTAAATTCTTCAACAAGAACTCAAAACTGTCAAAAAGTATTTAGTTTTCATATTCATCAAAATATACCTTCGAAATAATAAGAAACTACTAATTATACTAGAATAGAAAAGAAAGACACTAGCTATTACAATTTTACCCTTAATAAAGTAAGGGCCTTGTTTGGTTGTCTTCCTTTGGGATGAATTCACAAAAATTCAGCAAGTAGTATGGCTAACTTGTTCTTTCTCCTTATTTTCATATTTCTTCCTTGTACTTCTACTTTAGCATATTCTCAAGCTTCAAGCCTTCATTTCAAATTCTTTCCAAGCTTCTAATGTATTGAGTTGATGTATAATACTTGCACTTTTTATCTTGGCGTGGTGTGCGCACATCATATGTGGTTTGTGTATGTATTGGTGTAGGTTTTATGTTCCTTGTTGGAACACAAGATGGGGATAGCATTTAGGACCTATTTTTGGAGTCAATTCCATAAATTACGAAATAGGTCCCACAATTCTCAATTTTGACTCTTAAATTGGCCCATTTCTGAATTTAGTAATTTAATATCAAAATGACCGTATTAAAATTATGATTCTATTATTGATAGTGTGGCAGCATTCTGAGTCCATTCGGAAAGGAAGAGCTCTTATTCCTTGATTTAGAGCGCACGCGGTTGGCCTACAACTAGGCTAAGGTTTCCCCTCTTTAGACTGAGCCTTTTAGGAAATTGTATGCTAATTTGTATGAGTTTATGGTTGTTTGGGAGTCGAGCATGCTAAATATCTAGAAGTCATGTCATAGGCTTTACTTTGAGGAAAATTTAGACTATTAAAGCATGTCATATGTTATTGTTGATAATCCATACCTTGTGGTGTGTGCTAGGCCTTTGGTTTTTGTCTTTAGAAGCATGTTTGGCCTTAGTCTAGGCTTAGACTAGTGATTTCCACAGACTTGCATGGTTTTGGTGTCATTGGTACTTAAAACTTCTCCGATGTCCTTTCAGATAGCTTAGCTTCTTGTAGATTGATATAATAGACTTGAATCTGATAGTCTATGCTTTAGCTAGGCAGTAACACACATTTTGAACCTTATCTCGCATTTTCCTATTCTTTTATATATTTTGTATCACCAGGCTCTTATGTCTAGAAATCTATTCATCAATTCTAGTTGGATGTGGTTTGTGCTGGAATGATTTATTGATGGCACTTAGATTGGGGGTTCTACCTGTGATACTTGGTTGGCCTCTGATCCGAATTCTAATGGACTCACCTCTATTATTTATTCAAGTCCCTAATTTACTTCACCGAGTGGTTTCAAGTCCTTTCCTTTGTATTATTGCCTCTGTTCAATTCCTTTATCTTACTTAATCGTGGTTTAAGTCCACCGCCATTACCAGCCTTGGTTAAACTCCATCGCTACTTACTAGCTTTGGTTTTAGTCCATATCTACCATTACCTTGGTTCAATTCCTTGGCCTCTCTTACACATAGTTCAAGTCCACGATTATCTATTACCTCGGTTCAAGTCCTTGGTTACTTTCAAATCTCAGTTTTGATCCCCTTATGACTCTTCAGTTAAATTCCTTAACTAAGTTTAGCATTGGTTAAAGTTTCAAGCTTACAATATGGTTCAATTCAAGTCCATGGGAATTTGTAATATTATTAGAAGTTCATCGGATTCTCTTATCTTACTTTAACTATCTTTGCTCCTGTCGAGCTTATGGGGGTCCATTCAGGTTGTTACTTTTAATCTTGTGCACAAGTGTACCCCTCGGGTTTTTGGGAGCCTAATGGATTTTTTTAGTTTTTCTCTTTTTGTGTGTTGAATATGCTTGTGTACATACCTATCTAGATTTCTTATTTTGTCTTTAGTTGTGATTAGTTTCTCGCATTTCAATTTACTTTTACTTATCTTGATCAGTCGGCCTATGATGCCTACTAGATACCTATTATTTTGATACTCATACTACACTTTGCATCTATTTTCATAATGCAGGTCCGAGTACTAGCTATCACCAATTAATCTCAAGCCAGCTGCAGTCTTGACTTGAGGTGAGAGAGTAGATGATATTCTGGATTTACACATCTCCCTCTGTGTATATATATTTTGCCTGTCTTTTGCTTTTTGAGAAAACCTTATTTCTGTGGTCCACTTTTGGTACTTGTACTCATTTTGTAGTAGATCTGTACATATGACTTCAAGGTTTTAGGAGGAATCTTTTGGTTTGTATATATTTCATTTTGCTTCTGTCATTCATTTATGTTCCTATTATTTCATTATTGTAGTTAGCTTGAATTGTTAGTCTTCTACCCTAATATTCCATTACTCTCAGTTTTGATATATGGGTCGACTTGCCTATAGGTGAGTCATAGTAGGTGCCATCATGACCTGATAAATTCGATCGTGACAGGTTGGTATTAGAGCCACAAATTCACTGCTCTCAGTTGTATTGAGCTATTGTCTAGTAGAGTCTTGTGGATCGACGTGAAGACATACATAAATTATCTTCAGGAGGCTATAAGATATCTTTAGGAACTTGTCTCTTTTGTATAACTGTCGTGCAACTTGTGTCTTATCGGTTTCAAAAAATCTTACTTATTCCACTCTTTTATAAGATGGCTCATACTCGTGTTTAGGGTATAAACTGACCCTGAGGTCATGCTAGTGCTACAACTCTTCCTCCGTATAGATAGAAGACTTTATAGCTGGAGGTGGAGCCACTTATAGCTCTAGTACATCATAAATCGGTGGGGCCAAGACCAACCTAGCTACTGCCCGAGTCGATTGCAGCTCTAGACCAACAAGAAATGTTCACCCTAATATTAGCTGCTATTAAGGGTATAAAGCAGGTCCTACCTCCAGCTGCTCCACCACAGCAAGGTCAACTACACTAGTGGCACTTGTTATTCAGCAGCCATCGACACCTGCCATTGAGACAGATATTTAGAGGGTGTGATGTCACTTTGGGAATAGAAAATGCCTAGGGTGTTCCTTAGACTATCACCCCTGAGGTTTTTTGGGGCTAGGGGTGAGGAAACCCACGAGTTTCTACTTACTTTTCATGAGCGGCTGTAGACCTTGGGTTTAGTGGAGCCAAGAGGAGCTGACTTCACTTCTTATCTGCTAGAAAGTTCTACCCAGCAGTGGTGGTATTCATATTTAGAGACCAGGCCAGCTGGGTCTCCACCGGTGTCATGGGCTGAGTTTTTAGAGGCCTTCTTGTCCTGATTTGTCCCAAGGAGCATCATAGATAAGCTTTGAGATTAGTTTTCATGGTTGGAGCAGAGCTCCATGACTGTATCAGATTAAGAGGCCCGATTCCATGAGCTATCTAGGCAAGTTACCATGATCTTACTTACTAAGAATAAGATAGTTTGGTACTTTGTTAGAGGAATGAGGCTTTAGTTACAATTGAGACTCAGTATTTAGTCTCAATTGCCTACTCATTTTTAGATTTAGTAGACCATGCCTGCACATTTGAGAAGCTCTGTCATAAGGCCAAAGGGGGTGGCAGCAAAAGAGCTAGGAAGGAGGATAGCAAGGGTGGGAACTGCTTCTGGACCAGGGAGTGATATGACCAATCCCACCAGAGATTCTAATAGGGCTAGTCTAGTCTCCAGTTCCAGGCCTCACTTTGTAATTCAAAGGGTGACCAGCACCATGATGGAGGCTCTAGCACCTATCCGAGTCAGGACCGTGGTAGTTTTCACAAAGGTTCTTCTGGCTGAGGTGGATGATCTCTAGCTTTGATCTTATAGACACAGGGGTGATAAGAATACTGAGTTCTAGATAGTTAGTCCATGAGTTCCCTCTTTTTAGGTCATCCACACCAGCTCACAAACATCTAGGACTACAATAGTAGCAATACGTTTAGTTAGGGGCGGAGGGCAGGACCAAGATTGCATAGGTTATAATCAGGTTGCACGGAGAGGACTCCGAGGAGGAAAAACAAGGGGACAAGTTGATGAATGGGGTAGTGGAACATAACCCTACTTCTATGCAGCTCTAGCTAGAGTAGAGGCTGCAACATCAAATGATATGATCATAGTTATGGTTCTCTTATGTCATTAGCCCGCATCGGCTTTATTTGATCCAGGCTTTACCTATTCTTATGTATCTTTATATTTTACCCCTCAACTGTGTTTGAGCTTAGAGACCTTAGCTGAGCCGTTGTATGTTTTAGTAGGTGATTCATTAGTAGTAGGTCAGGTTTTTTAATCCTATGTGATGTCTATTCAAGGGCGAGACACTAAGGCTGAACTCATTTTGCTTGGTATAGTGGATTTTGACTTGATTCTTGGCATGGACGGGTTATCCCTCACCGTGGGATCTTGGATTATTATGCCAAAATAATTACCTTAGCTATGCCTGGTATTCTGCCAGTGGTGTAGCAGGGCTCTTGTAATCTATGCTAGTAGGAGTGATATCCTTTCTTCGGGCTTAAATATTAGTGACTAGCGGGTGTTTGGCATATTAGTCTTGTGTTAGAGATGTTAGTAGGGAGGGACCTATGGTTGATTCATTGCCTATAGTCTAAGAGTTTGCAAAAGTGTTTCCTACCAATGTGCTTGGCCTTCCTCCGAACCATGATATTGACTTCTCGATTGATCTAGAGCTAGGGTACTTGTCCTATTTCTATCCCACTATACCATATACCCCCTGCAAAACTGAAGGAGCTCATTTTTTACCTTCAGGACCTCTTGGGTAAGGAGTTCATTCGGCCTAGCGTATCATCTTGCAGTGCCCTAGTCCTATTTTTTAAGAAGAAGGGTGGTAGCATGCATATGTGTATTAAATATAGACAGTTGAACAAGGTGATATGGAAGAACTATTACCCCATGCTTAGGATTGATGATCTATTTCACAAGATTCAGGGTATTGTGGTATTTTCTAAGATTGATTTGAGATTCGGCTATCACAAGTTGAGGATTAGGGCAACAGACACCTTAAGACCCTATTTAGGATTCATTATGGCCACTATGTGTTCCTAGTGACATCTTTTGGGTTGAATAATGCCCTTGCCATATTCACGGAGACAAGAGGAGCATGAGCATTATTTAAGGGTAGTTCTCAAGACTTTGAGAGATTAGCGGCTTTATGCAAAGTTCTCAAAGTGCAAGTTTTGGATAGAGTGCGTGACATTCTTGGGGCATGTGGTGTCTAAGGATGGCATTATGGTAGATCTGGTGAAGATTAAAGCTATTCGTGATTATTCCAACCCAACCGCTATGATGGAGATTTGAAGCTTCGTCGAATTAGCAGGGTACTACAGGTGCTTTATTGAGTGATTTTATACCATAGCGACCCATCTAACTTAGTTGACTCTCTAGGATATTCCGTTTGAGTGCCCGGAGGAGTGTGAGATGATCTTTCTAAGTCTAAAGAAGTTTCTTACCACCTCTCCAATATTGACTTCTAGTTGAGCGCAAGGGATTCACCATTTATTATGATGCATTCTGTTATACCCCGCACCTTTGTACATTGGAGCATATTTTTTTTCTAAAAGGTTACCATGTGATCCATGTTATCTATGAAGTTCTACGTGAGTAGTGACAGTTGGAAATAGGTCTAAAAGGCTTTAGAAGGAGTTGGAGGCAAAATAAGGAGTCATGGTACTCAACCTACTCGTGTAAGCTACAAACTTAGATATCCTACGTAATTAAGCTGCTTGAGAACACATCGAGCTTAAGTAGCAAGAAATGCATAGGCTCTTAAAGTGAGATGAGATTACAAACTCATGAAAGAGAAATAAGGAGACGACGCGCCTACTCGAAGCAAGTAGGTTATGCACCTACTTGGACTAAGTAGGTGATGCACCTACTTGGACAAAGTAGGTGACTCACCTACTTGAGGTGGACCCCACTTCCATATGGTAGCATGTGAGTGGCTGCATGGACTGAGATGTCTCCCTAGGGGCCTTCCATATGTCACCCCTAGGGGGATACCATGTGTCACCCTCTTAAAAAAGGTATATATACATGTAAGTTGCTGAATATTTTCATTCTTCATGTTTAACTTAGAAAAAAAAGAAGAGAAAACCCTAGAGCATAGAGAGAGAGCTACGGATTGGCCCCTTCAAGGTAAGGCTCTGACTTTTTCTCCTTAAATTAAATATTTAAGGTATCCTATGGTTAAATAACGGTGTTTAATAGCATAAACTACTCGTTGGGGCAGCAAGGAAGTGAAGCAAATAGCCCCACCAATTTCCAACAAGTTAAAGAGCTTTCGAAGCCAATTTTCAGGATGTTTGGGAAGCCATTCGTTAAGGTATGGTATGGCTCTCTTTTCCCACATTTTAGTAAGGGTTTGTAAATGTTATGAATGTATAAATATGGATTGGAAACATGAAAATATGGACGTTACAGCTGAAGGAAGTTGCGGTCGTGTAGGGACTGTTTTGACGTATTCTAGTAGCTTAAAATGTAATTACTGTCGTTGTTATTGTAGTGTCATATTGCGAATTGTTTTGTGGTGTTGCAAGGATGGAAAGATGAGTAAATATGGGTATAAGTGCTACTGTTTGTATCATGACCCAACCCCGTAGGTCGCGACTGAGGTCCAACCTGTACCCCCCATACACATATCTATCAGCTGTGGTCACATTGAATTGTAAATAAGGTAATATCATGTAACAAAGCCCCACTGGGCGATAATATTTTCATAAACATATAGATCTTTTTCATTTGTATCACAACATGGAAGGGCATGCAAGATGACAATGCTGCCATAACATAATAACATATATCATATATCATGTAGACCTAGCTGAATGAAACTGACATACACAACCCATATATATATGTCTGCAGACCTCTAAAAATAATAATGACAACATATGGTGGGACAAGTCCCCCGCCGTACCCTTGAATAAATAAAACGATGATACACATCAGTGGCTATTGCCAAAACTTGTCTCCAATACAATGGAGCCTCTTCCAGTTGAGCTAGACTCCCAAAACCCGTACCTGTACCTGCGGGCATGAAACGCAGCCCCCCGAAGAAAGGGGGGTCAGTACGACATATGTATTGAGTATGTAAAGTATAACATAATATAACTGGAGGTATATCCGAAATAGAGGAACAAGAGAACAATTTATCAAGTCAGAAACATGTACCTATATTCTGTAAATTATAAAGACATGCATGCTCAGATTTTCAATATAGCCGGCCCCATCAGGGGTCTGGTGAATCATATATGTAGTATCAGTATCAAGTCCCATGCCATCGCCACCTTATTATAACACATCATCATCATATATATACATACGTACCCGACCCTCTAGTGAAGGGCTTGGTGGACAATGCAGTGAATTGCACGAATCTGATAATTGGCCGGGGACTCGGAGAAGAAGTGTTACAGTATACACAAGTAGAGTAGTGAGAAACCAAACACAGTTTAAATCATTATCCAAGACTCAACTATATAAGAGGACTAAGTTATTGTCTAAGAATTCAAGTAACAGTATAGTCATTCTAGCTGCCCTCTAAGTGCCATTAGGGGCTACATTAATTACATTTCGAGGTTCCTAGACATATACTAAAGTAAGACTATTCACTTAAGAATTCTAGAGTATTTGTCTTCGAATAGTGTTATGATTAGGAGTCTATATATTCATTAAGTCCTCAGTGTATAAAAGATTCAAGGAAGTTAGCTTAACTATCACACAAGATTTAACATTCAGAACTGATAAGTAGCATTCAAGAATGGAATTACTTTAGATGTTATGTCACTGTTTACTTAGCTTTACGACATGCCAAAAGAAAAGAAGGGATAGGCTTCACATACCTCTTATGGACTTCCCTTAGTTGTGTTTACGTCGTCATCCTCGAAACCTATTTAACACAGAAATAAGGCGAGTATTAACACCCTTAGATTTTTCAGCAACTTAGGCTACCCACAAGTATTCATAGCATTCATCCCCTCGTTTGCCTTCTCGACTAGTTCCTTAACTAGTTAAGACGTTAACGGAAATCGGACAGCACCTCCCCTATAATGTGCCCTATCCGAATTCCCAACCATGTCCTTAACACCTGAAGACAACCAACGATACAACCAGTAGCTCATATATATATAACATGGCAACATTATACAATATAAACCCCAAACGACTCACTCAAAGTTATGATACAAAAAGAGGGTTTCTAGTTTCTATTTTGTGAAACCTTTACCCGTACGAAGTGGGGGGATCGGCTGGATGTAACTAGCAGATCCCCCACCTCATTTAGAGAAATTTTAGACCCTGTAACACGCCACAAAACAACCAGCAGTAGCCCCCACGTGCACAACACCTTATTTCGACAATAATTTAACTATAGCGATTCCAAATTCGTTTATTTCGAACGCCGAACTTTTTAAACCTTTTACCCAACTTCCATCAGCCAGACCCTAAGGTGTGTAATACAACCTAATTTAAAATCATAAACTTCAAATTAGAGGTGAAGAACTTACATTTCCTGAAATTGGCTAGAACTTGCCGAAATTGCGCCTCGGAATGTTTTTAGCGTGCTGAATCGTCGTGGCAGCTTGTTGTCCATTTTTTTGGCTGCACCGAACTCTAATTTTATTCTACTAATACTTCCATATCATCGTAGTATACGCTATATAATTAATTTACGGAACGAAAATGGGACTTACATATTTTTTCCTCCTAAAGCCGTCGCACTTTTCTCCTTAGCTCTAGGGTTTGTTCACGTTGCTTTTGCTGGAAATTGTGAAAGAAAGCTGAAGTTTAGGATACATATACATAGATATATGTGGCTGTAGGGTGTGACACATGTCATCCCCAAGAGGGCACATGTGTCCAGCCCCTATTGGGCCACTATATCTACATGCTGAAGGAGCGGCTGTCACATGGCAGTGGAGCCCACCCCCCCAAACAGGTGGGTCACCTACTTGACCCCAAGAAGGTGGGTCACCTGCTTGCTTAGGTACTGCCACGTGTCACCCTCCCATTGGCTGTCCCGCGCAATTTTTTTTTCTCCTCGTGGGTTCGTCATCTCCCTTTATTTTAAGAGCCTATATAATCCGTGCTACGCAGGCTTGGAATGTCCTCTAGTAGCTCAAGTATATAAAACTTTTACATTAACAACTTACGTAGGTAAATTGAGTCCTATGACTCATTACTTGGCCTCCCTTCCTTCCGGATTCTTATGATACCACTTCCAACCTTCTCTACTATGGGGTATCACATTCTTCTTTCCTTTGAGTTGTTTAATGTGTGTGGACAGTAGGGGTCTCATGGCTACTTTCAAGAAGATTAGGGACACATTTCAAGGTTCAAAAGTGTGGGGTGTAACATCCTTCCCCCCTTTAGAACATTCGTCCCCGAATGTTAGACAAAACTTCTCTTAGCACCTTATACAAATTGTAGGGAGATTCTTTATTGTTTTCATAACATATACTTCCATCCAAGCACTTAATATACGAGTTTCAGGAGTTGGGGTTACCTGCTGATGTCGGGAATAGGTGAGAATACTTATTTTATGCTCTCATCAGTTTCCCCGGTCACTCTCTTTCTGGGTTTGGTTTTTCCACCGTATCTTGACGGAAGGCACGTCTTTAGTCTACAATCGTCTAGTTTGCCGATCTACGATGGCGATAGGTTTTTCCTCACGAGATTTTATCTCTTGGACCTTATCTATGAAATATACCCTGGTTGACTCGTGAGTACCCTTGCGAAGCATTCTTATCTGATGGACTGGGCATATAGTTTCCAAATGAGGTGGTAAGCACAACTTACCCGCCATGTTGCCCACCTTATGAGTAACTTGATATAGTCTAATATATTTTGGGTTAAGTTCCCTTTTCTGGGTGACTCCGTTATGAACATCCAATCATTAATTTGAACTTTGAATGTCGACGTCGATTATTTGTATATCATTTCTACCAATTCTTGGTCGTTAGTCAATAGTTTGCGTAATCCTGTTTAGCCTACCAACTTAGTCTTTTTCCCGAACAGAGGGACTTATACACTTTGCCTTATAATATCTTGTAGGGGTCATCTGAATGCTGGAATGGTAGCCCTTCTCGTAGGCAAATTCAATAAGTGGTGGGCGATCATCTCAGTTACTCTTAAAGCCAACCATATTAGTTCGCAATATATCTTCTAACGTCAGATAGTATGCTCAGTCTATTCAGCAGCTCGAGGGAAAAACAGGGGTACTAAGACCTACCTGTGTTCTCGATCTCTTCTTGGACTGATATCCAAATGCTAATCTTAATTGAAGTCCTTCCATCTAAGATATTAGATGGGGAAACCTCACAGAACCTTACTACCTCCATGTTGTATAACTCCACCTAATATTAGCTGCATAAGTGCTCTTGATTGGAAGCAAATGGGCTAATTTATTAGCCTACTCACAATAACCCATATAGCACCCTACTCTTACAGAGTACAGAATAGGTTCATAATGATGTTGATAATTTGGGAACCGTTAGCCTCGTATAGTCCTTCTCGACTTTTTTCAGAACTTTAATTGGCATTCAATCCTTTGGGTCCTTCTTCCCCTTTTTTTACAATCCTTAGGGTTGGCTACCGAATAATGCTACAGTACCCTCATATAATGGCTCTCGTAGTCGTTCTTTGCTTTTTCCAGCATGATCTGATATAATTCCAAAAGAGTTTTGGCATAGAAGCTCGCTATCCTGTAGTAACCAGCTAGTTCAGTCAGCTTTACTTAAACTCTTTCATCATTTCCCTTACCTCTACTTGTAATCCTCTATACCCATTATCTTGTGTCATTCTTTACCTTTACAAGATTATGAGAGGGTACAAGAAGTATCCTAGCATTACCTCGCTAGTTCTCATGTTTTACCCTGCCTTTTTCTCCCTTATCCTACCCTCGATGTCGGGTAAATCTCTGGTCCACTCGTGGCCATGTCTTACTTCACCCATAGTACAAAGTCCATCTTGGTAGTTTGGCTTAACCTATATTTGCACCTCTCGGTTATTAATTGCAACTTGGGTTTCTTCACCCGGGATAATAGCTGTGGGGACTCCATAAGGTCTTACCACTCCCTTACCCTACAATTTTACCCCTTCTCAGTTGAGTATGTAGCCTTTGATCGAAGGAGCAGGGGTTAATATCGTTAATCCATAGGTAACATTACCTTTAGAGCCATCTGTTGATGAAGTGCGAAGTGAGTCTTGTAGCCCAGGTCATATTGTGGAATTTTTGACCTTGGGTATTACCTCCTGTCATCTATAAATTACATCAGCTGGTACCCTTACCTTTTGGGTTTTGCTTTTTCGCCCTCAGAGTTGGCTACCAAGTGGTGTCGCAATTCCCTCGCACACTGGCCTATATAGTCATTCTGCAGTTTTCCTCTCATTAACTGGTTCTATGTTGAAGAGTTGTGGCATTTGAGTGCGTCGTCAGTTAGCAGTTAGCTAATTCTTCTTGTCTTACTTAAATCTTTTTTACAATACCCTTAACGTAACGTATAGTATTCTAGGAACATAATCTCATGTCGTTCCTCCGGCGCTAGTTTAGATTCTTCCATCTCGCTTGATCATACCAGCACTAACACATTAAGTTCCATCATAATTTTGAGGTTAAGCTTGTTGGGGCAAGAGTAATACTGGGATGGGTGACCTCCCTTGGAAGTCTTCGTGTCGCTTTGCATTGTAATCCTTGCCATAATATGTGGGGCACTCAATTTAGCTCCAGATTTACCTTAGCATTGTCTCGCGAGTCTTTATGTTTTGCCCTGTCCTTTCATTTGTTATCTTGCATCCAGTATCGGCGTAGACCTTTAGCTCCACTATCCTCTATTCACTTTGTGTTCTTCTCATTTTCTACCACATGAGGCTTTCTATTCCTTTTCTATGGTTATTTATCTATCGCAACATCATTTGCGATTAACTCTATAACCAACATTTTGGCTTTTGGTCTAGCATGCTGTCATTATCCATCGTAATGTCTCTTAAATTGATTGATATCCTTTCATGGTTACATTATTTTGTTTTTATACGCAACCGCCTTCTAGTGTTATGTTGTTCAGGGTCTCGTCACAACTTCTTATCGCTGCCTTATGTAGCATTGTGGCTTTCATCCAATTATTGGTAGCTTCCGGACCTTTCTAACTTGGTTCGACAAGATATCTTATTAAAGTTTAGACGCCCATCTCAAATATATTCCCATATCAATTGCCTTCACCTTACTTTTGCCATTTTCTCATTAACTTCCCCCTTTAGAGGGTACTCATACTTTCCTCTGTTTGTACTTGTAGTCGTTCCAATTTCAATTAGGCAGTACTAGTATTCGGATGATAACTACTCCAGGTTTTCTTAAAGTAGTGGCATTGTCCCAACCTGTATCCTTTGTTTCTTGGGATGAATGGAAGTTGTGCCATTTATTCCTGAAGTTTGTCGTCCTCGTCCCATAAGGGTTCCACTATTTTTTGGGGCGACATTGTGTACACGTGTCATTTCTTTATATCTTAAGCTCCATACTCTTACTGCGTGCTCAACACAGGCTTTTAACTTAATCAACGTATACCATGTGCGCCTTACTAGTGGTCCTACTTTATCCCTTTATAATTGTCTCACACTGTTCAATTCATACTTACATATTGATATCCCTCTTTTTGTTCGTATTCGTATTCAGTTCCTGACATCTCTTTGAGATACTTCTATTAGAAGTTCTTTCCCCAATTAGTCGGAAGAGAACTATAAATTGTTATCATAAATCATTTTTCAACCATTATTAGAAGAAATCAAAACCTCTAAAACATCACAGTACTTCTTTTATTACTTGACCTACCTGGTCTCCTTCTGAGTTTATCCTCGAGCTATGAACAACTCATCTAATTTACAATTAGGAGTTGAGGGCTTGGTATATTTGTCAAAAAGAGTGAAACTCATTCATGGGACATCTTATCCTTCATCTTGAGCCCTCTGTTTATATTCGTACAGTACAAATACGACTGGAGATACCTAGTCCGAACTTTCTACTTAAATAAGCTTTTGTTCCTCCGAAATAAAATTCTTCAAGTGAAAAGGGTGCCCCTTATCAGCAACCTGAAGGATACCTCTTACAGCTTTAGTTGAACATAGTAGGGGTACTTGGTACCAACTTCTCAGACATCTCAAAAATATATGTTTCATTTCCTTTTTCCCGTTCTGGGAAAATTTCGGCAGAGTTTCCTCTACACTTCTTACTATCCCATAACCTGCACGCAGAAAATACCAACAACGCCTCATAGGGCTAACATATATATTTACATATCATATCACAGCCGCACAGGGCTTTCAATGGCATCTCATATTGCAGCCACACAGGGCTTTCAACGTCAACAATAATATAAAAATACTGGACTTACCTCATTGTCCAACTTCAAACTGCATCTGTTGCACTTCCTCTCGTCTTTTTTTTCAGGTTTCAACTTTACATTTCAATAGTACTTCAATATCTTACCCAACAGATATCTTTCGTGGCTTTACTTTACTTACCTGCATGCTTTGTAACTTTCCATGTCATCAATTACTTCCTTCTATTGGTGTCATCCTTTTGTTAAGATCCAAGGTTAGTATAAGGAATTTTCCTATGATTCGGATCTATAGCACGATCTCAGATGTAGAAGAAAAGTAATATCCTAAATATCCTGTAGCTTTCTGTTTATATATGTGGCGTGCAACACATCGATAACCAAGACTCTACTAGACACGGTCTGCAGACAATCCAAGGACGAACTGCTCTAATACTACTTCTGTCACGACCCAACCCCATAGGTCGCGACTGGGGTCCGACCTGAACCCCCCATACATATATCTATCAGCTGTGGTCACATTAAATTGTAAATAAGGAAATATCATGTAACAAAGCCCCACTGGGCAACAATATTTTCATAAATATGTAGCCCTTTTTTGTTTGTATCACAACATGGAAGGGCACGCAGGCCGACAAAGCTTCCATAACATAATAACATATATCATATATCATGTAGATCCAGCTGAATCAAAATGACATACACAACCCACATATACATATCTACAGACTTCTAAAAATAATAATGACAACATATGGTGGGACAGGCCCCCGCCGTACCCCTGAATAAATAAAACGATGATACACATCAGTGGCTAGTGCCAAAACTAGGCTCCGATACAATGGAGCCTCTTCCAGCTAAGCTAAGTGGAATACTAAGCTGACGGACTACCAAAACCTATACTTGTATCTGCGGGCATGAAACGCAGCCCCCCAAAGAAAGGGGGGTCAGTATTACATATGTACTGAGTATGCAAAGTATAACATAATATAACTGGAGGTATATCCGAAACAGAGGAACAAGAGAACAATTTATCAAGTCAGAAACATGTACCTATATTCTGTAAATTATAAAGACATGCATGCTCAGATTTTCAATATAGTCGGCCCTATTAGGGGTCCGATTAATCATATATGTAGTATCACTATCAAGCCCCGTGCCATCGCCACCTTATTACAACACATCATCATCATATATATACATATATACCTGGCCCTCTAGTGAAGGGCTCGGTGGATAATGAAGTGAATTGCATGAATCTGATAACTAGCTCGGGACTCGGAGAAGAAGTGTTACAGTATACACGAGTAGAGTAGTGAGAAACCAAACACGGTTTAAATCATTATCCAAGACTCAACTATATAAGAGGACTAAGTTATTGTCTAGGAATTCAAGTAACAGTATAGTCATTCTAGCTGCCCTCTAAGTTCCATTAGGGGCTACATTAATTACATTTCGAGGTTCCTAGACATATACTAAAGTAAGACTATTCACTTAAGAATTCTAGAGTATTTGTCTTCGAATAGTGTTATGATTAGGAGTCTATATATTCATTAAGTGCTCAGTGTATAAAAGATTCAAGAAAGTTAGCTTAACTATCACACAAGCTTTAAAATTCAAAACTGGATAAGGAGCATTCAAGAATGGAATTACTTTAGATGTTATATCACTGTTTACTTAGCTTTATGACATGCCAAAAGAAAAGAAGGGATAGGCTTCACATACCTCTTATGTACTTCCCTTAGTCATGTTTACGTCGTCGTCCTCGAAACCTATTTAACACGGAAATAAGGCGAGTATTAACACCCTTAGATTTTTCAGCAACTTAGGCTACCCAGTAATATTCATAGCATTCATCCCCTCGCTTGCCTTCTCGACTAGTTCCTTAACTAGTTAAGACGTTAACAAAAGTCGGACAGCACCTCCCCTATAATGTGTCCTATCCGAATTCCCAACCATGTCATTAACACCTGCAGCCAACCAACAATACAACCAGCAGCTCATATATATATAACATGGCAACATTACACAATATAAACCCCAAACGACTCGCCCGAAGTTACGATACCAAAAGAGGGTTTCTAGTTTCTATTTTGCAAAACCTTTACCTGTACGAAGCGGGGGGATCAGGTGGCTGTAATGAGAAGATCACCCACCTCATTTAAAGAACTTTTAGACACTGCAACACGCCACAACACAACCAGCAGCATCCCCCACGCGCACAACACCTTATTTCGACAACAATTTAACTATAGCGATTCCAAATTCGTTTATTTCGAACGCCGAACTTTTTAAACCTTTTACCCAACTTCCATCAGACAGCCCCAAAGGTGTGTAATACAACCTAATTTAAAATCATAAACTTCAAATTAGAGGTGAAGAACTTACATTTCCTGAAATTGGCTAGAACTTGCCGAAATTGCGCCTCGGAATTCTTTTAGCGTGCTGAATCGTCGTGGCAGATTGCTGTCCAGTTTTTTGGCTGCACCGAACTCTAATTTTATCCTAATAATACTTCCATATCATCGTGGTATACGCTATATAATTAATTTATAGAACGAAAATGGGACTTACCTATTTTTTCCTCCCAAAGCCGTCACAATTTTCTCCTTAGCTCTAGGGTTTTTTCACGTTGCTTTTGCTAGAAATTGTGAATGAAAGCTGAAGTTTAGGATACATATACATATATATATATGTGGCTGTAGGGTGTGACACGTGTCATCCCCAAGAGGGCACACGTGTCCAGCCCCTATTGGGCCTCTGTATCTACATGCTGAATGAGGGGATGCTACGTGGCAGTGGGGCCCACCTCCTCCAAGCAGGTGAGTCACCTACTTGCTTAGGTGCTGCCATGTGTCACCCTCCCATTGGCTGCCCCGCACAATTTTTTTTCCTCCTCATGGGTTCGTCATCTCCCTTTATTGTAAGAGCCTATGTAATCGTTCTACGCAGGCTTGGCATATCCTCTAGTAGCTCAAGTATATAAAACTTTTACATTAACAACTTACGTAGGTAAATCGAGTCCTACGACTCATTACTTGGCCTCCAATTCCTTTCGGATGCTTATGATTCCACTTCCAACCTTCTCTACTATAGGATATCACATTCTTCTTTCCTTCAGTTGTTTAATGTGTGTGGATAGTAGGGGTCTCATGGCTAATTTCAAGAAGATTAGGGACACGTTTCAAGGTTTAAAAGTGTGGGATATAACAGTTTGCAGCCACATGACATCCCATTCCGTGTGGTTAAGATTTTCCAAAATAAAGATTGAAAATCGTATTTTGGAGTCATAGTTTTTAGAGGGCTGTTTGAGACTTATTTGGTGTGATGTTGAGGTGGTATAATTGTGTATTGGCTGCTGTTGTTGTTATTGGTTGGCTGTACTAATTGAAAATATAGTGGGAAGTTCGTATAGGGCAAGTTATAGAGGAGATGCTGTCCGAATTTCGTTAACTTCTAACTAACTAATAGACTAGTTGAGACTAGTCAAGACAGCCTAATAAGGAATTGATTTCTATGGGTGACTAGTGTGGATTTAGAAGCTGGAAAGTTAAAGATTATTAATATTAGTATTACCTTCGTGTTAAATAGGTCCAGAGGATGACGGACAAGCCAGGTTAAAAGCAATAGATAAGAGGTATGTAAAGCCTATCCATTCTTCTCTTTTGGCATGTCTTAGATGTAAGTGTTATGTATGTGAAGCTACCCTTTCTTTTATTTTGGCATGTATTCAAGTTAAATAATGAATGATGTGAGCTTGGGGGTAAATCTACTCATAAATGCCGAGCGTAATTCACAATCCTTATTTACTCCTTGATGAAAGCACTCTTACAGTAATTGAACTAGGGCTTCACAAGCCTTCCATACGTTAGAAAGTGATGAGTATGTAAAGCCTATCTCTTCTTTTTTGGCATGTCTTAGTCTTAAGTGGATTATATATGTAATGTGGGAATAATTCCATTCATAGAACACCGAGTATGGTTCGTAAATCTTATTCACTTCTTGATGTTCGAACTCCTCTGATTATTGAGTTATGGCCTTGTAAGTCATCGACACGACGAAAAGTAGTAGACGTGAAGCTTATCCCTTCCCTCTCTTGAAATGATTTAATGTAAGTAAAGCGATATATGATATGAGTTAGAGGTAATTCACTTTATAGGTTCCGAGCATAACTCATAACTTGTACTCACCTTTGAATGGTAAGGGTTTTAAAGTAGTTGAACTATGACCCTCGAGCCTTTACATACTGAATAATGATTGGAGGTGTAAGCTCCTAGACCTAGAGACTTTTGACCATACTTTATGATAATGTGTTGAGAGATGTTTGATATGTTATAAAGTTTTACGTGCATGTATATGCATTATTATATTATATAGGGATCGGGCCGAACGTTTCTCGGCACTAATATGTTATATGTATAGGGATTGGGCCGGACATTCCTCGGCACTAACATGTTATATATATAGGGATCGAGCCAGCTATTCCTCGGCACTAACGTGTTATATGTATAGGGATCGGGCCAGACGTTCCTCGGCACTAACATACTATATGTATGGATTGGGCTATACTTTCTATAGCGCTAATAGTATACATATGCATGTGATGATAAAGTGATGCATTTGTAACACCGAGTCCTCGATCGGGCCGGGTGTAGTATATGACAATGGTATACATGACTTTATTTTATACTAACCCCCTTTCTTTGGGGAACTGCATTTCATGCCCGCAGGTACAGATGCGCTCTTTGGGGATCCGCCAGCCTAGGACTCCACTCAATGGTTTAGGGGAAAAACTCCATTGTATCGGAGCCTAGTTTTTAGTACTACTCTTCTAGTATATATATTTGTTTATTCAAGGGTATGGAGGGGGACCTGTCCCGCCATATGATACAGTTAATACTTTTAAAGATCTGTAGACATATGCATGTAGGTTATTTATAAGTTTGTTTCAATTGCGCCTATGCGACGCATTGTAAATGTTTTTATGTCAGGGAAGACTTGTTGGCTTGCATGCCTTTCCATGATATGATATGAAGGAAAGAGGCTACATGTACATGAAAAGGTTTTGACCCATTGGTATTTTTACATTTAATATGATAATATACAGAGTTCAACTTGACTATAGCCAATATATACAAATATGAAGGTCCAGGTCGGAACCCAGTTGTGGCCTATGGGGTTGGATCGTGACACATTCGGCATTGGTTTAGGTTGTCTACTAATACAGCATGGCTAGGTTATTACTTATGCATCAAGGAAACTTAACCAGCATGAGTGGAACTACTTCACTTATGACTTAGAGTTGGCGGCAGTAGTTTTTGCGCATAGGCTTTGGAGGCACTACCTTTATGGAGTTTGATGCGATATATACACTAATCATAGGAGCCTTCAATAAATTATTATCCAGAGGGATCTTAATATGAGGAAGCAGTATTAGATTAAGCTCCTGAAGGACTACGACCTCTCTATTCTCTTCCATTCGGGAAAGGCTAATGTAGTAGCAAGCTCTTGGAGTCAGAAAGCAATAAGTATGGATAGTCCATCCCTTCATTCTATTGTGGAGAGACCTTTAGCTTTGGACATCCAGTCCTTAGCTAACCGGATGATTCAGCTTGATATTTCTAACTCACGGTGTGTGCTAGCTTATATGGGAGCTCATTCATATTTATTCGATTAAATTTGTAGCCGTCAGTTTGAGGGTGAGGATTTAGTTTCACTTTTTGATTGGGCTTTGGAAGATGGCACTGACCTGGCTACTTTAGATTTAGATAAGGTATTAAGGTTTGGTAGTTATCTCTGTATTTGAATAGTTGGGGGCTTGATTGAGTTGATCCTTAGCAAGGCCCATGATTCTAGATATTCTATCCATCCAGGCACTACTAAGATATATCACCATTTGAGACAACATTAATGGTGGAGTAGCATGAGTAGAGATATTGCATATTATGTTTCGCATTATTTGAGTTGTCAGCAAGCTAAGGCTGAGTATTTGAGGCCTGGTGGCGAGCTTGAGAGATTACCTATTCCTGAGTATAAATGGGAGTGTATCACCATGGACTTCATTATGGGGTTGCCTCATACTTCCCGTGGTATTGATAGTATTTGGGTTATTGTGGATTGATTGAACAAGTCAATGAACTTTCTTTTTGTTCATACTTGCTACAGTGCTGAGAGGTTGGCCCATATAAACATTCGGGATGTGGTTCATCTTCATGGCATGCCTATTTCTATCATTTAGGACTCGGGCTCACAGTTCACATCTAACTTTTGGAGTACCTTTTAGGATGAGTTAGGTACCTATGTTGACCTTAGCACTACTTTTCACCCATAGACTAATGGCCAGTTAAAGCGCACTATTCAGGTTCTTGAGGATATGTTGCAGGTTTATGTTATGGATTTTAGGGTCAGTGTGAGCAGTTTTTTCCCTTAGCAGAGTTTGCGTACAACAACAGCTACCACTCCAATATTTAGATGACCTCGTTCGAGGCCTTATATGGTAGGCGTTGTCGCTCTCTAGTTGGTTGGTTATAGTCTATAGAGCCCAGGCCATGTGGTACAAATATGATGCAAGAGGCCTTAGATCAGGTGAGGGTGATTCAGGATAGGCTCATGACAGCTCAGAGTAGACATCATAGCTATACAGATCGTAGGTGTTGAGAGTTGAGATTTGTTGTTATTAAAAGAGTATTCCTCCGTGTATCACCTATGAAGAGCGTGATGATATTTGGAGGTGGGGAAAGCTTCGCCCCAGATATATTGACCCTTTTGAGATTTTGAGGATAATTGGTGAGGTTGCATATGAGTCAGCTTTGCCTCCAGCCTTTTCAACTATTTATCCAATCTTTTATGTTTCGATTCTGCGCAGTACATCCTAAAGAGTTTCATGTGCTCAAGTATAAGGCAGTTAAGTTGGTCTATCGTCTGAGTTATATAGAGGATGCAATTGCTATTTTGGCTAAAGATGTTAGTCAGTTATGATCCAGAGCGATTTCTATGGTTAAGGTCCATTGGAGGCATCGTCCAGACAAAGAGACTACCTAGGAGACTGAGCAGGAGATGCAGGTATAGTTCCTTGGCTTATTTGAGCCTTCAGGTACATCTTGACTCTTACTTTCGTGGACAAAAGTTCTTTTAGTAGTAGATGTTAAAATGAGCCTCAAGGTTATTTCTAAAATAAAGCATTCATTTTGTCATTTAGAACATTTCTGTAGTGACCCTATGTCATTTATGACTTGCTGGCACTAACTATTCAGTCGCCAGGTCGTTCATTGGTGTTTTAGGCCCGTTTCCCTATTTTGGAGCTTTTATAACTTGAAAATATAATTTCGATCATTACTTCAAGTAAAGATCTCAAAATAAAATTCTATCAATTCCATCAAATCTGGAATGAAATAATTACACTAGTAGCATGGTCGGTAGAAGTATCGAGGCAATCAATATGACTTTGGGTTGCCTATGATTGACTTTGGTGAACATTCTTGAAAAACACACTCGGATGGAAATTCTAATAGTATGACTAGTTCTAAAATGTCTAGTTTGGTTTGGAATGACCCTTCGTTTGCTTCCCAAGCCTTCCGGTCTAACCCGAGGTCCATTGTAGAATTTAACTCAAAATGGCACTTGGGCGTGTGACCCACAATTTGTTAAAATGACCTCATATGTTCATTTTGTATGTGCCATTAAGTCCCAAACACTAAATTTAGTGGGGTAGCATATTTTATTTGCATGCAATGGGTTTTGAATATATTCTGACCACCTTGTCTGAGAGTTGGACATGCCAAACTACATCTTGCACCAACTGAGTCTGGTGCCATCAATAAAGCGACTCCTAGTCGCTAAAGCAATTGGGGCATCGCTAAAGTGACGAGGCCCTCTTGGGCGGGTATCACTTAGGTGCCAGACCTGTCACTAAAGTGAGTGGTCACTGAAGTGATTGGTGTCGCTAAAGCGATGTCCGCCTCTTTGAGGTGGTTGTTTAAGCAATCGTCAGAGTTGATTTTGCGATACCTGAGGCCTATTTTTTGTTCAAATTTTTAGTTATATTCTTAAAGTTGAAAATACTATTTCTTTCTCAATATTGGGGCAATTTGGACAATTCAAAATGTTAAGTTTCATGGACTTTTGTGGGGACTCGAGTGGTGTGTTTAGAATTAGGAGTAAAGGCTTTATTAAGGTGAATTTCCCTTTTACCCCTGCAATTTTAGTATTCTTGAGCTAAGGTTTATAAGTGTAGTGCATGTGTTATTTGCGGATGTATTAGTGAAGGAATTGTGTTCCTTTTTGGAACACAAGTTGGGGATAGCATTTACCACCAGAGTCAATTACGTAAATTACAACGTGGGTCCACAATTCCTGCTTTTTAACTCTAAAATTGGCTCATCTTTGAATTTAATAATTTTACTATCAAAATGACCGTATTAACATTGTGATTCTATTGTTGATAGCATGGAAGCATTTTGAGGCCGTTCGTAAGGGAAAAGATTAGGTTTCTTGAGTTGGAGAGCGCGCGGTCGGCTTACAAGTAGGCTTTGATATCCTCTCTTTAGACTGAGCATGTTTAGGCAATTGTATGCTGATTTGAATGAGTTTGGGGGTGTTTGGGTGTCAAAAATGCTAAATTTCAAGAACTCATGTCAGGCTTTATTTTTGGGGAAATTTAAACTATTAAAGCATGCCTCATGTTATTGTTGATCATTCATACCTTGTGATGTGTGCTGGGACTTAGGTTTATGTCTTTGGAAGCATGTTTGGCCTTATTCTAGGCTTAGACTAGTATTTGCCATAGACTTAAGGGGTTTTGGTGCAGTTGGGCCTTGGAACTTCTCCGACATTATTTTGAACAACTTAGCTCCCGGTAGACTGATATAACATACTTGAGTATGATAGTCTGAGCTTTAGCTAGGTAGTAACATAGCTTCGGAACCTTACATCATAATGTCCTATTCTTTTATAGGTTTTGTATCATTGGGTTCTTGGTTCTGGAAATCTATTCGTCAATTCAGGTTAGATGTGGTTAGGGCTGGAGCTATTATTGATGGCACTCAGATTGGGGGTACTCCCTATGACATTCGGATGGTCACTAATCATAATTTTGACACTCTCGCCTCTGTTCATGGTTCAATTCCCCAATTCACTCCATCAGCCATGTTTAAGTCCTTGCCTTGGTATTATTGTCTAGATTAAAGGCCCTAGCCTTTCTTAGTTGTGGTTTAAGTCCACCGCCGTTATCATCTTTGGTTCGATTCCTTAGCTACCATTACCTTGGTTCTAGTCCTTGGTCTCTCTTACACGTGGTTCAAGTCCATAATTATCTATTACCTTGGTCTCTCTTACACATGGTTCAAGTCCACGATTATCTATTATCTGTGTTCAAGTCCTTGGTTACTTTAAAGTGATTGTTCAAGTCTATAATCCCCTTATGACTCTTTGGTTCAAGTTCTTAACTATGTGGAACTTTGGTTAAAGCTTCAAGCTTACAACATGGTTCGATTCAAGTCTGCGGGAAGTTGTGGCATTATTGGAACTTTATTGGATTCTCTCATCTTTATATTTCTTTCTTCCTATAGAGCTTATGGGGTTCTGTTTAAGTTTTTACTTTTAGTCATGTGCATGAGCGTACCCATCGAGTTTATGGGAACCTGGCAGATTTAGTTATTTCTCTCTCTTTGTGTGTTGAGTATGCTTGTGTACATACCTACTTTGATTTGTTTTTTTGTCTTTAGTTGTGATTAGTTTCTCGTATTTCCATTTACTTTTGCTTATATTGCTCAGTCGTCTTATGATGCCTACTGGGTACTTGTTATTTTGGTACTCATACTACACTCTGCATATGTTTTTGTGATGTAGGTCTGATTACTAGCTATCAGCGCTGATCTCGAGCCAGCTGCAGTCTTGACTGGAGGCGAGGGTGAGCACACAATATTTTGGATCTACCGTCTCCCTCTGTATATATATATGTGTGTTCTGCTTGTCTTTTTCTTTTTGAGACAACCTTATTTATGTGGTCCACTTTTGAGAATTGTACTCATTTTGTAGTAGCTCTGTGTGTGTGACCTCCAGGTTCTTGGTGGGATGTTTTTGTTTGAATATATTTCGTTTCCTTGCGCCATTCATTTATGTTCTTGTTATTTCATTATTGTAGTTAGCTTGAATTGTTAGTATTCTACCCTAATATCCCATTACTCTCAGTTTCAGGATATGGGTCAACTTGCCTATTGGTTGCTCATAGTAGGCTTCATCATGACCTGAGAAATCGGGTCATGAAAAATATCCAGTACTATCAATCATGTCTAAGGATGTGCCAAATGTTCCAATGTCAACCATTGCATTAGAGAGTGCATTTCGTCAAGGAAGAAAGTAGATCAGAGATAATCGAATCATTGAGGAGAAATGTCATGAATGTTTTAGTTTTCCTCATAAATTAGATTAGATCAGAGCAAAAAAATAAATGAAGACCACAAAATACGAAAGAAGAAGAACTTGAATAAATAATGTCAATTGGAGATTATTTAGGACAAACAAGTCCAAATTACGGATTAGTTGATTTAAAAAATTATGATTTAATTCCCGTTAATGATAATACCAATGAATTGAAAAAAAAATAATTCAAAATATGTAGAATTTCCAATTTATTAGAGACAACTAATTATAAGTTTGTAACTTTGTATGTTTTGAATTTTTATAAATCTATTAAAATAGTGAAAGACTTATTGAGTATTTGCATTTCATAATATTTTTTTACATAAAATTTGTGGTACCTACTATAACTCACTTGTAGGTAAGCCAACCCATAACCCGAAATGATAAGTAATGGGTTAAGGGAAAAAACTAAACGAGAATAGAAATTCTAAGATAAATAGAATAGATAAGCAGAAGAAACCCAAAACATATATATATAAAAGAAGATCCCTCCCAGAACCTCACAAGTACAGAGCCACTATCAAAACGAGTACAAGTCCCATAAGTGGACCACAAAAACTTGACCATCTCAAAATTAAAAAGACTAGTCAATATATACGGATGGAGACTAAAGTAGTACAAAATGCCATGTGCTCACCCTTTGTTGGATCAGACTGCTGCAGGCTTGATGTCAACTCTAACCACTGATGCTCGGACCTGCATCCTAGAAAAAATGCAGAGTGTAGTATAATTACCAAAGAAATAGGTACCCAATAAGCATCATAGGCTGACTAAGCTTGAAAAGTAAAGGCAATATGAAAAGAAGGGATAGAGAAGAACAGACGTCAAGAGGGGAAAGCTATAATGTAATAATAAGATTCACACAATTGTATAAAGGATTAACTAAATTAATCTACAAACTATACTATACCTAACTAGACCCCATGAGCCCAGAAGGTATATTTGTGTGCAAGTTTAAATAAAACATGAATAGACCCCAATAATCCCTACGAGTACACAAAATAGCTACGACTAAAGAGAACTTAACATGAAGACTCAAAACCAGAGTGTATCAAAACAGAACCTCAACCAACACTAGTAGAATCTGACTGAATGGAGGTTGGACCTTACACAGGATGCTCCCCAAAAGTATCCAAGCAACCAACTGCAAGTACAAAGTAACTGAGGCCCGATCTCCAATAGGATGCTCTATATGATTATCCGAGTGATCAAGGCCGAAGCTTGAATCCGGATGCTCTTTGAAATACCAATAAGGTTGGGGCCAGCGCATGAATCCAGATGCCCAGCAAAAATGCCAATGTAGTTAGTGATGGAGTACCAATCAATCCATAATCGTTCCATCCACACTTAGACAATCAATGTAATTCTCGAGGATGAATCCATAACTAACCTTCAATGGCGGAATCACAAAATTGTAGAATCAAAGAAATAAGGTCAAACTATCATCAGAGCAAGCGCATAGCCTAGTTAAGGCTTAAACTATAAGACTCAAGTCTGCTATACCAGTCTACATGGATCTAAGCCACGCAAAATGATGTCAAGGCTAAATGAAGACATATGGGGTCCAAATCATACAGTTTCGAGGCAAGCACTAGACAAACCTAGGCTAAGGCCCAAAATACATTCAATAAATAGTAAAAAAAGTATACAAATACTTCACATATCATAGAGGGTCAAATAATAGTACAGGGCATGCTCACAGTTACCCGATAATCCCCGAAATAGGCCTAAAACATGAATTCTAAACACCTATGAATGATTCAATAGCTACCCAATCTAAATTCCAACTAATCAACATGTAATCATATTCTCAAGCTCAATCAAAAGGAAGTGAAGCCATAGTCTTCGTGTAGGCCGATCACGCACTCTCCAAATCACTGTGTCGGAGACTTCCCTTTCCATACTGCCTGTGAATATTACCACGCTATCAAAAATAGTTTCACAGCGTCAATACAATCGTTTAGAAATGAAAAACACATAAAGTAGAGATGGGCTAATTTTGGAGTGAAAAATAGGAATGTGGGATCCACATTGGAAATTCTAGAGTTAACCCCAAAAATAGGTCATAATAAGTTCATGGAGCTCATGTCCCAAAATGGGACATAATTCGGGGTCAGAAACATCACAATATCGACATGTAATATAAATGAATTTTCTCAAAAATTAGAAATGGGGCAGCAACTAAAATCAGCAAATTTATAAGGAATGGGAGGTCTATAGTGAATTACGACAATACCACGATGTTCGAAGGCCCAATATTCTTGGGGCTAAGCTTGCCCTGCATTCCAAATCTCATCACGCCCTTTATGGGTGAAACTCATAAGAACACTCTGTAACTAATGGCAAATCTCAATGGTGACGCCTACGATTAATATAAATTTGATGTCTAGTCTAATCTATCCTTAGCCTATTCTGAATCACCCTCACATGATCTAAGGTATTCTAAATCAAATCTATACCACTGACCTTGGCTCCGTAGACTAAAACCAACCAATCAAAGAGAGACAAAGCCTACCTTATAATACCTCAAATTGGGCCATTGAATACTAGAGTGGTAGCTATTATTGTACGTGAACTCCACCAAAGGTGAGAACTGGTCCTATTGACCCCCAAAATCTAAAACACAGGTGCACAACATATCATCCAAAACTTGAATAGTGCACTCAGACTGATCACCGGTTTGTAGGTTATAAGCTTTATTAAGATCGACATGGGTACCCAGCTTCTCCTAAAAAGTTCTCCAAAAGCTAGATATGAAGTGTGAGACCTGGTATAATATGCTATAAACAGGTACACCATGGAGACGAACTACCTTGTGAATGTAGATATGGGCCAAACTCTTAGCACTATAGGAAGTATGAACCAAAAGGAAGTGCGCAGACTTTGTCTATTGATCAACAAAGACCCAAATACTATCAATAGCCTAGAAGTCCGAGGAAACCTTACAATGAATTCCATGGTGATACGCTCCCATTTCCACTCAAGAATGGGTAATCTTTGAAACTCCCTACTAGGCCTCAACCTTCACCTACTGACAGCTTAAGCAACGCAACACATAGTCTGCAATATTCATCACATACCATTCCACCAGTAGTGCTGCCATAAGTCACGATACATCTTAGAAGTGCCTAAATGAATAAAGTATATGGAATCATGGGCATCGCTAAGGATCATCTGAATTGAACCTCCAACTCTCAAAACACATAAGAGTCCATCAAATCTCAAAACCCCATATGAATCTAAGGTAGCCTGACTGGTATCACCTTCCAAAACTCGTTCTCAAAGTGCTGCCAAAACCTCATTCTCAAACTATTGACCACGAATCTGATCTAATGGAGAGGACTGAAATCCACATAAGCTAGCATACACCCGGAATCTGAAATATTAAGTCAAATCATCTTGTTGGCGAAGGAATGGATGTCTGAAGCCAAAGGTTTCTCCGCATTAAAAAGAAAGGCTAGACTACCAATACTCACTACCTTCCAACTCAAGGCATCCACTACTACATTCGCCTTTCTTGAATAGCAAAGAATAGAGAGATCATAGTCCTTCAGGAGCTTAGTCCAATGGCGCTACCTAAATTTTAAATCCCACTGGCTTATAATATACTGATGAATTATGTGATTAGTATAGATCTTACAATGAACTGCATACAGGTAGTTATTCCAAATCTTAAGTGCAAATTCTACCACTGCCAATTCCAAGTTTATGCATCTTAAACTACCATAATGTAAAAGAAATAACTAATACCCGCTACATCATTACACAATCAAACCAATGTTGGATGCATCATAGTACACATTATAAAGCCCCCACCCTCAACTAGAAGAGATAATATAGGATCGGTGGTAAGTAACTCGTTGATCTTCCAAAAGCTCAATTCACATTCCTCAAACCACTCAAATGGGATATCCCAGCGATTCAACCAAGTCAATGGTATTGCAATAGTAGAGAAGCCCTTAACAAATTGGTGATAGTAGCTTACTAGTCCTATGAAGTTGTGAATCTCAGTAATAGAGGTGAGCCTAGCCTAATCAAGAATAGCATCAATGTTCATTGGATCTAACATGAGGCTCTTGTTAGACACACATGCCCTAATAATGCTACGCAATCAATCCAAATAACTCACTTTAAGAACTTGGCATAAATTTGTTTCTCTCTCAAAGTTGGGAGTACTACTATCAAATACTGCTCGTGCTCCCTCCGGCTCTGCGAGTATACCAAGATGTCATCTATGAAGATTATCACAAAGGAGTCAAGGTATGGACTGAATACATATGTCATCAAGTCCATGAAGGCAGTAGGGGTATTAGTTAACCCCAAAGTCATCACTAGTAACTCATAGTGGCTATATCGATTCCTAAATGCGGTCTTAGGGATGTCCGCTACCATAATCCTTAGCTGATGATAATAGGATCTTAAGTCTATCTTAAAAAATAATGCGGCACCTGAAGCTAATCAAATAGGTCATAAATAGGAGGCATGAGCTCACGACTCTTCACCATCACATAGTTCAACTACTTGTAATCAACACACATCTGCATAATATTGTCCTTCTTTTTTAAAAATATGATTGGGGAACCCCAAGGAGAAAGGCTAGGCTGAATAAGTCTCTTACCTAAGAGGTCCTTAAGATGAATACTGAGCTCCTTGATTACCAAGGAGTCCATCCAATAAGGCAGAATAGAAATAGAACGAGTTCTTGGCTCCATGTCTATAGCAAAATCAATATCATGCTCTGAGGGTAGGCCAGGTAGATTGATAGGTAACACCTATATAAAATCCCAGACTATAGGAATCGAATCAACTAAAGCTCCCTCCCAACTGATATCATGCACATAGGCCAAATATGCTAAGCAACCATAAGCAACCAACTGCTGAGCCCACATAAAATAGATAATCTTCATTGGTGTGCAACTATATCTACCCTTCTACAACATTGGAGGAATGCCATACATGGAGAAGGTAATCGTCTTTGCATAGTAATCTAAGATCGTATGGTAGGGGGATATCTATTCCATGCTTAGAATCATAATGATATCAACCATATCTAATAGAATCAAATTTAACTCTAGTATCATAACCCTGGATAGTTACTAAGAAAGATTGCAATACCTGATCCACTACTAAGGTCTTACCCACCTGGGTCGCACAACATTAACCGGCTTTGACATGGACTCTTAACTCATACCCAAATGAGGACCATAATAAATATAAACATATGAAAAAGTAGAGCTCGTATCAAATAACATTCTGGCAAGATGATGACATAATAAAAGCATACTTGTGGTGATTTTGTTAGATGCCTCAGCCTCCACCCTTACTAGGACCGCATAGAAATGGCCCTAAGCAACTCTGCCTGTTGCATCTAACCTACTATATGTCTTGCCTCCCTATGCTCTACCTCTTACACCCTATCGATTGCCCTAATGATCCTGACCCTAGCGACCACCTCTAATTAGAGAGGGTATTTCTTAAACTAGCCTAGCTGCAATAGGAGTTAGAGCTACTATCCCTCAATGTTGGCAATCTAGAGACAGGTGGTGTAGCTCCCCACAATAATAACCATCCTAGGAGGAATGACCCATAGGAAATTGGCCATCATGACCTATAGACCTCAAATTTAAACACTCAAACTCTAGACTATCCTAGGACCCCCTGTACAGTTAACTATCTTGTGAGGCAAGTAATGCCGCCTAAACAGGCCAGCTAGACTGACTTTGCTGAAATAGTAGGTGAGACCTATCACAGGAGCCACTCATCCTGGAGTAGGACCCATTGTAGTTTCCTTGGTAATGATCCCTCTTATCGTTGCTCCATGAGCCTTATGATGAATGTGCTCCATAATGCAGGCATGGTCTGCCACATCAAGAAATAATCACCCTGATGAAGCTATAGGCTCTGTCTCAATTCTCAACTGAAATTTGAGTCCACAAATAAAACAAGTCAATCTCTTCTCCTCTATGGGTAAAGATGATAGTGGCATGGGAGACAGGTCATAGAACCCCACCTCGTACTCTGAGAGAATTATGGAGCCATAATCCAATCTGGAGAACTGATCACAAATTTTCTCTTTTATACTTCATTGTATGAAAATGACTGAGAAGGCCACTGAAAACTTCTCCTAAGAATATTGATGGTGACCCAGCTGGTTTAGTTTGTAGATACGAGTGCTACCACTGTCTAGCGGGCCTATGGAATAGGTGAGTGATGAAGTCGGCTCCTCTTGACTCCACAAGCACCAAGGAGTGAAGCTTCTCCTGGATTGTAATAAAAAAAACTTATGGGCTTCCTCCTCTATAACTCTAGAAAATCTAGGTAGGGAATATCTCTGGAAAAGCCCAAGCATATTTTAATCACCTAGAGACATGGTCCCATCGGCTATAGTTAGTTGATCAGTGGCGGGGGATATTGGCCGCTGAACCTCTAGAGCCGTAGTGGAAAACCAATCCTATCGAGTTAGCACGCCTGTAGCTATAGTTGGGGCCTACTGCTTTTTAATACCCCCTAAACTATTAGAAGTTATGTAATGACCACCTACAGCTTAGGAGCCATAACTGGTGCCGGTGGTGGCTAGGCTTGCCCCGACCCCACTAGTTAGTTATGAACAGGCTCTACCTGAGGCTCCACCTCATGCTCTAGAGACAACTCCCTCTCATAAGTTGGTGGTGTATCCTTGGTACAACCTCGAGGGTGGCCTCAACCCATAATTAGGGCTTTTACAGAGGGCCTAGGTTTATCACCCCGGGCCATGGTACCATGTGTGCGAGCCATCCCTGTAAAAAGAGTGGAACAAGTGAGATTTATGAAACCAACAAGACACACACTGTACGAAAGTGATACAAAGGGGATAGAATTCCTAAAGACATCATGTATCCTCCTGAAGATATGTTGTGGATGTCTTCGCATCAATCCAGAAGACTTTACTACACATTAGCTCTATAGAAGTGATACTAGTCGACCCAACTCTCTAATACCAACTTTTCACGACCTGACTTGTTGATTCTTGGTAGTAACTACTACAACCCACCTGTAGCTAAGACAATCTGTATCCTAAAACTGCGAGGGTAGAAACTAAACAATACTAAAACAACAATAGGAACAATAGAAATAAGTGAAAGCATGAAAACTAACCTAAACATAGAAAAATATAAGATCCTTCCTAGAACTTGGAAGTCACAAGTATAGAGCTACTACAAAATAATAATAAAAGTCCCAAAAGTACACCACAGAAACAAAGATTGTCTCAAAATGCAAAACTCAAGTCAAATATGTATAGATGGAGACAAGAAGAGCCCAAAATGTCAAGTCATCACCCTCGTCTCCACTGCAGATTGCAAATGGCCTGAATCAGTTCTTAAAACGGTTGCTCGAACCTGTATCATGAAAATAAATATTTAATATAGTATGAGCACCAAAACAATAGGTACCCCGTAGGCATTATAGGATGATGAAGCTTGAAAAGTTAAAGCAATAAGATAGAATCTGAGATAAATAACTGAATGAGATAGAATATTAAAGAGAAGCATATGACTGTAAAGAAATTAAAGGGACTAACACAACTATCAAAACTGAAATAGACCCCATAAGCCTAGAAGGTACACTTGTGTGCAAGTTTAAATAAAAACTCGAGCAGACCCCTAGAGTCCCAACGGGTACAAAAAATTGCTAAAACTACTAAGAATTACAAATGGTGAGTCCTGAGCTAGAAAAGTACACCCAGGACCATGAATAACGGTTATCCTCTAAGTAACCAATAGTATCCAATAGTAACAGTTCAGCTAAGGAGTGAAGTACATATACCTCAAACCGCAGATGAATCTCGAAGGGGAAAATTAGTAAAAATATCCAAGTAGTCAATATGGATGGCCTAGATAAGAAGTCCATCTCTCGTACCTTAAACTGCGGATAAGTCTCACTGGGGAAAGAGTCCATGATTAGAAAAATCATTTCCATAGAGGATAGGCAGGCAACATGACTAGTCCTTGAATCTGCAATGATAGTGGCTACTGAATAATACCATGTCATGTTTTCATTGTGAAACCATCATAGATCAATGTACACTCTAAGATAATCACCTTAGCATTTCCATGCTTGACTCATACTCGATACTGAATAGGCAAACGAGTTCCAAAAGATCTAATCATCCACAAACAAGATGAAATAGGAGGGAAAGAGGATAGAATGTCGACAAGTTATGGCAGCGCCTAATCTAAGGCTAAAACTACCATACCCAAGTTTACTATTCTATTCTATAGGGAGCTAAGTTGTCCGAATGGAAGTCGAAGTAAAAACAAGGCCTAACAGCTCCAATTATCACAAGTCTGTGGAAACGCTAGTCTAAGACTATTCTAAGGCCAATATTCTACATATCAATAGAAAATAGTAATAAACAAGGCTAAAAGGTATGGTTGATCATAATACAGACGGTAGCATGATAACAAGTACCAGTACTAAAAGGCCCAAAACATAAATTCTACACTAAATGGCATGCTCGATCACCTAACCAACCCAAATTCTATAACATTTTCATGCTATCACATTATCAAGTTCAATCTAAGAAGAAGGAAGCCGCAGCCTACCTGTATGCTGATCAAACACGCGCTCCAAAATCATAAAATCGGAGCTTTCCCTTTCCAAACAACCTCTAAATACTATTATGCTATGAAAATTAGATACACAATGTAAATATGGCCGTTTTGATACTATATTTACTAAAAATAGTGAGTAGTCATTTTTGTAGTAAAAAGTAAGAATGTGGGACCCACTCCAATAATTTTAGAATTAAATCTCTAAAAAGGTGCCATTTACCACCCCAAACTTGTTTTCCATAATGGAACACAATTAAGGGCTCGAAACATCCCCAAAACCTAACATGCAATTTTCACCAATTAAGCCATGGAAAATAAATATTGCAGCAGCTGATTTAGCAAAATTATCTTTACCAAAGCTTCCTTGAGACCTTTTGACTTATTACCCACATAGCACAAAGTTTCCAAATGCTTGGGACTTGGGATAAATCAATTTGGCACTCTTTAGCTCAAGTTATGAATGTTTGAAGTTATGGAGTTGAACGCGTTGGTATTTTATTTAAAGAGACAGGACAAAAATAACCTTCGCCAATATTGACACAATGGGCCGTGAAGATAGATGTCTCAGAGATTGACCTTAGTAGATGCAAAGGGGCCTACGCAAATGCAAAAAGTAATAGCCTTGGCCTCCGTGAATGCGGTGGACCTCATGCGATGGTAGAAGAAAATCTTATAAGCCTTTGTGAATAAAGCTGGGGTTTTGCGAACGTAGAAATCTAGCCCACTGGCTTCCACAAATGTGTCCTTGAGGCCCACAAACGCGAAGAACAAATAGGGCTTGCACCAATAATTGCTGCAAACTTGAAGTTTGGCATTGTTTAAATCTCCATTGGGGTACTCAAAATTCAATAGAAATCTCGTCTGCGCAAATGACATCTGCTACCCAACCAAATTTGACGTTCTAAACTCAATGGAGCATTCTAAATTTTTATATGAGGTTATTTTAATAGAAAGTAGATATCATATCCAAATGCCATTTTTAGCAAAATTTCACAATGGTCCTCGGGATTAGACTAGAATCTACAAGAAGCACATGAAAGGTTGTTCTAGACCAAAATCGACATTCCATGACTAACTACACTAATGGAATTTTCATCCAAGCATATTTTCCAAGAATGCTAATCAAAGTCAAATTTAAGCCAAATTTCAAAGGCAAAGAAGTCAAATGGCCCCAAACTCGCACTAAATGCCTCGATACTCACTTCGACCATGATACTAGTCTAAATTAGTCATTTTGGAGCTAATGGAATGATATGAATTCCCTTATGAGGTTGCTTACTTGATATTATAACCAAAATCAACTTTTCAAGTCTCAAAAGGTACAAAATTGGGAAACAAGCCTAAAACCTAAATGAACAACTAGGTGACTAAACAGTTAGTGCCAGCAAGTCGTAAATGACTTAGGTTCACTATAGGAATTCTCTAGAAAATGAAATGAATGAGTTAACTCAAAAGTGACTTTAAAGATCATTACATCTTATTCCCAAAACATATTCTTTCCCAAAGCAAGAGAATTTGTCGAGGGTTTACTCATTTGTAAAAAATAAATTTATTGTAAAGTCCCAATTCTTTAAAAATTACTTTTTTATGTGAAATGATCATTTTCCCCTTCTCTTTATTATTTTTGTGCTTTGTTTGTGTTATAGGGATGGTTGGCATAATTTTTTATGCGATTGGATGTGATTTTTGTGATTTGAGGCCTTGAGTTAGAGTTTTATTGAGATAGTTGACTTAGGTCAACATATTGAGATTCGAGCATTGGATGGTTTGCCAGTTCTGTTGCATTCGAAATGTTGAGTTTGATCTAGTTGGGTGTGAAGTTAGAGCCCAGTGACCTTAGAATTCATTTTGGGAATTTAGGCTAAAAGTTGAGTTTTAGGCCTAAAAGGAATCCGGGAGGATATTTTCATCATAACAACTTTTTTCAGAAATTCAACATTTTCATTTAGTCTGGAAGGTTGACTTAAGTAGAGTAGAATATCCAATTTATTTTTAAAGGACCCTGAATGATTTTCAAGGGTCCAACATAAAACATATTTGGAGTAGTATTCTGCAATTTTTTGGGTTTCTAGTGCACCATGTTTTGTTCATCGCAATTGAAACCTGAGGCCATGTGATGTGTTAGGACAGTGGCCTTAGCAATCGCGAGAGGGGGATCCGTGATCAAAATGGTCTTTTTCTTTCAGTAATCTTCACGATCGCAAATGTTAGCCCCATTTTCCCATTTTCACCATTGTTCCTCAGTTTTGGAGCTTAGGGAGGCAATTGTGAGAGGAATTGCAGAGGAAATCATTTTGGTAAGTCTATTTAATCAATCATTATCAGTTTCTATCAATTGTATCCTATTAAATCATTTCAAAATCAAGATTTCAAATAGGTTTTGGGTTTTTTTCCCCAAGTTTAAAAATTAATGATTTGATAATTTCTAATCTGTTTATTGATCAATTTTAATAGGGTTTTCAACCATTAACTTTCTTTGATACGTAGAACACGATTTTTAAATAAAATTCCAAATTTGTCTTTTTTCATTTTCGAATTGGTTTTTTTGATGATTTCTCAGGTCATGATGGGGCCTATTATGACTCACCAATAGGAAAGCCGACTAAAATCCCAAATCTATGAGTAATGGAATGTCAAGGTAGAAGACAAACAATTTAATCTAAAAACAGTAATGAAATAATAAGAATATACATAAATAGGGGGAAGCAAAGCTAAATATATACAACTAAAAAGAGCCCTCCCAAAACCTGGAAGTCACATGTACATAGCTACTACAAAAAAGAGTACAAGTCCCAAAAGTGGACCATAGAAATGAGGTTTTCCCAAAAGAAAAAGACAAGCAAAATATATGTATAGAGGGAGATGGATAAATTCAGAATGCTATGTGCCACCCTCGCCTCCGATCAAGACAACTATTGGCTCGAATCAATGCCGATAGCTAGTAATCGGACCTGCATCATGCAAACAGATTCATATTGTAGTATGAATACCAAAACAACAGGTACCTAGTAGGCATCATAGGCCTACTGAGCAAGATAAGTAAAAGTAGACTGAAATTCTAGTAAATTACCACAACCAATGATCTGCAAGAAGTAAATGTAGGTATGTATATGAGCGTACTCAAAAAACAAAGAGAAAGAATCTAGCTAAATCTATCAGACTCCAATAAACCCGATGGGTACGCTCGTGCACACGTCTAAGGTAACAACTTGAATGGGGCCCCATAAGCCCAATAGGAGCAAAGGTAGTTGAAGTAAAAGAAAGGATCCAATAAAGTTCCAATATTACCATCAATATAGCAGACTTTAATTGAACCATCACAAAAGCCTGAAACTTTAACCTAAAGTTGAGGGTAGATGAAGACTTGATTCTAATATTCATCAGGGAATCCAAAATTTTAACCATGTGTAAGCTGGACCATGGACTTCAACGGGGTAACTGTAGCTAATGAGTTGACATGAGTAAGCTAGACCATGGACTTCAACAAGGTAACTGTAGCCAAAGAGTCGAACACGGGTAAGCTTGACCACAGACTTCGACTGGGTAACTATAGCTAATGAGCCGAACACAAGTAAGCTAGACCACAGGCTTGAACTAGGTAATTGTAGCTAAGGGATCGAACCAAATTAATGTTAGGACCCAATCGAGCATCATAGGGAGTAACTCCAAATTGAGTTCCATCAATACATCACTCCAGCCCAAACCATATACAACCAAAATCATCAAAAATATTCTAGAGTCAAGAACCAAGCAATGCAAGACCGAGGGGAGAATAAGGCATTATGGAGGTAAGGTCACAAGCTGAGTTACCACCTAGCTAGAGCTCATACTATCAGACTTAAGTCTACTATATCAGTCTACAGGAAGCTAACCGTCCAAAATGATATCAGAGAAGTTTTAAGTCCCAATGGAACCAAATTCGCGCAAGTCTAAGGTAACACTAGATTAAGCCTAAACTAAGGCCAAACATACATCCAACCATATAACCACAGGCATAGCATACATCATAAGTTATGGATGATCAACAATAACATGAGTCATTCTTAAATAGTCTAATAATTTCCCAAAAATAGAGCTTAGGATGTGAATTCTAGGAATTTAGCATGCTCAACACCCAAACCCCTTCGAGTCATACAATTTCCTAAACATTCTTAGTCTCATGAGGGAAATATTGTCACCTAACCCACCAAATTCAATGTTTTAGACTCAATGGCACATTAAAATTCCCATACGAGGTCATTTTAAAGAAAAGTGGGTCTACACTCAAGTGTCGTTTTAGCCTATTTCCATAATAGGCCTCGAGACAAGACTGGAAGCCTTGAGAAGCAAATGAAGGGTCGTTTTAGACCAAATTCTATATTCTAGAGCTAAATGCGCTATCAAAATTCTCATCTAAGTGCATTTTCAAAAAATATTTACCAAAGTCAACCATACGCCAAATTTTGAAGGCCAAAGTGCCAAATAGTCCCAAACACGTACCGATTACCTCATTACTTATGACAACCATGCTTCTAGGCTAAGTTGGCCATTTTGGAGTAGATAGAATCTTAAGAATTCTGTTCTGAGGACATTTTCCTAAAGTTATGATCGAAGTCAACTTTTTAAGTTATAAACGCTTCAAAATAGAGAAATGGGTCTAAAACCCAAATGAACGACCACACGACTAAACAATCAGTACCAGCAAGTCATAAATTACTTGGGTTCGCTACAAAAATGCTCTAAATTAAAAATGAATGCTTTAATTCAAAAATGAACTAAAGGATCGTTACAACATCTACTACTAAAGGAACTTTTGTCCGCATAAGTAAGAGTCAGGAAGTACCTGAAGGCTCAAATAAGATGGGGAACTGTGCCTGCATCTCAGTGTCAGTGTCCTAGGTAGCCTTCTAAACTGGACGATTCCTCCTGCAGACCTTAACCATAGGAATGTCTCTGGAATGCAACTGCCTAATATCTCTGGCCAAAATGGCAATTGGCTCCACAAAGTTTGTACGATTTTCCATTTTAACTTTAATATTTTGGACAAGTTTGACTTCAGTCAAGATTTTGAGTAAATGCACTCGGATGAAAATTCTATCAGCAAGATTAGCTTCGGAATGCCATGTTTTGTCTAGGATGACCTTTGGTTTGGTTCCATAGGTGCTTAAATGATTTTTTAGCCATTTGTGCGTTTTGAGTGCTTTCTTTGGAAAGTGCTGACTTTGTTTAACATTTCGATGAGATGAACTTTGTTGGAAAATTGGTCAATTCTATTTTGTACAATATTCTATTTCTGGTTAAGTAGCATAGTCCATTTGTGTTCGCGCGTTTCCGAATGAATTTCGAACCCCCATCGAAGAAAATCTCAATTCTCCAAATTTCAGCTTCAGCTAAACTGCTAGTGAAGGACCTTTTTATCATCTCTATCACGTGGTTGGACTTCAAGATCGCAAGACCTAGATCGCGATCATGAAGGGAAATTTCATTGGCTTTAGTGAAATTAAATGCCCATTTTCAGCAGCTAAGTCCCATTTTTGGGACTTAGTAATTTTGGGTTTTTGAGAGCTCCTCTTGGTCTTTATCGAAGATTCTTGTTCTGGTGGGTTGAAAATTCTTGAGGGGATATTTTGAGATCCTTTTTTGTCCTCAAAACCTTGTAACTATTGCGTAAATTCGTTGTTTCCTTGCATTTTTCACTATTTTAGGTCATGAAATTGGTGGGGTTATTTTGAGCTCTTCTGGTGCTTGAAATATGCCTATTTTAAGGGCACAAGTTCCTTGAACTAATTGGGACCTTGAGATGGTGTTGGTTTTTCAATTTTATGCACAGATTCCAATGTCAAATTTTGACCCAATTTTGATTATGTTTTTAATTATAAGAATATGGGTATCGTTGGCTTTTGTTCGAATGTGTTCTTTGATAATTTGATAGACTGCAATCATTTGGAGGTGGCCCAGAAAGGAAAAGTTCAGGTTTAGTGGTTCATGTGTGGTTTTGGTTTTGAGGTAGGTTATGACTTACTCTTGTTAGAATTATCTATTTCTATATTGTTGAGTATTAATGTGTCATTAGGTTGGTGATTTAGGTGTTGATATCCTATTGAGCAATTTGGAGTCTATGAATTATGTTTTTAATTATAAGAATATGGGTATCGTTGGCTTTTGTTCGAATGTGTTCTTTGATAATTTGATAGACTGCAATCATTTGGAGGTGGCCCAGAAAGGAAAAGTTCAGGTTTAGTGGTTCATGTGTGGTTTTGGTTTTGAGGTAGGTTATGACTTACTCTTGTTAGAATTATCTATTTCTATATTGTTGAGTATTAATGTGTCATTAGGTTGGTGATTTAGGTGTTGATATCCTATTGAGCAATTTGGAGTCTATGATCATCATTAGTATCTAATTTGGATTTTAGTCATTGGAGCCGTAGTCTAGGTGCTATCTTAACTTGTGTGCATCACTTTGGTTCATAGAACTTTATTCTAGGTGATTTGAACTTAAGATGCCACTAGTTTTACTTGGTTGGTTTTGGTTGACCGCTTCTTGTGAATTTCAGCTTATGCTTATATCTTGTTTGCTTGTGGCACTGAAATGTTTGGCCCGAGGTCGTACATATGGTATACCGGAGTCTCAGGTTAGTGATTTGATGTCCTTGATGAGATTTTTTATCTGGTTTGAGTGATATACGATTTTTGACATGCTACTTGTCTTTATTTACCTCACCCGTATTAAAAACCTTTTTAAAAGAAAGAGTAAATGGACAGAGCTCAAGGTATATTTTCGGGCGGCCATTTCATTGAGTTTAGGCTACACTTTTATATTCACCATTGAGAAACTTGAGGTGTGAATCCGAGTGGTCTGTTGATACGTATTCCGGGTTGTTATTTTTATGTTGATGAGCTCGAGGTATGATTTTGGGCGGTCCTTTCATTGATGAGCTCGAGGGTTATTCTAAGAACTCAATGCTACTTTTGGGGGATATTTGATAAGGCTCAACTACACCTTTATGATTCAAAGTGTAGGTAGTCTCTAGAAATATAAACCCAACGTGTACGGTTGGGGCCGAATACCACAGGAACAATGTGTAGGCAATTGAAGAAATAAAGAATTACAAGCCACTAGTTTGAACCAGAAACAAAGATTCAATTATATTATGAAGATTTTGGAAACAATTTAGGACAACAAAAAGGGAACATGGATACAAGGGTAAAAATCTTTCCAAGCATGGAATCAAAGGGAATTTGGGGAATGGGAAGTCAATTATAATTCACATGATCCATTGCACCTTAATCTCATACAATCTTAATCAATCATGGATAAAATCATATATGCCTAGAGTATGAGTTATCCCCATATTCCTCTTGAATATATGCAAATATTTTTCAACTAGTTCTTACCAACCCAATTGAGTGACAATACAATTGATTTAAGATAGGCAATGCATGGATTAAACTATTTCTAGATAAAATCCAAAGTATGAGATGCTAAACCTCAGATTATGCACTAATCAACTTTTTCCAACCTCAATTGCTCTTTCAAGCTTAATCAAAGTAATGGGTAAGTCCAAGGAGTGATCAAATCCATAGGAGAGCATTTAAAACATGAAATTGATTAGATACTCAAAGACCCAATTCATAAATCAAAATAAATTCAATTAATTGCAAAAGCAGAAGAATAAAATCAACAACCCAATTAGTTGTCTATTACTATCACAAAACCCCAATTCTATAGTGATAATTACACCTACAATTCATTCAATACAACACAAGAAAATGAAGAATGGATGAAAATAATTATAATTAAGAGTTCAATCTCCAATCCAATGGAAATTATAGGAAACTTGCTATGAAAATATAAGCCCAAGCTATGGAGTGCTCTTCCAGGTGTTCTTTCTTTTATAATATAGGATAATGAATAATAATCTAAAAATAGTTGTTGATGAGTGTATAATGTGAATTTGTATTTAATTGTGAAGTTCCAGATTTGTCCCTGGTTCATGGCATCATTTCTTCTCCACGTTTTGCCTCAATTTTCATTCTTTTTCATCAAAACTCAGTACCAACCAAAAATATACCTAAAACAACAATATTCAAAGAATAATTAGTCTTTTTATCTACTTGAATGCTACAAAATCATAAGAAAAGAGGTTTAAATGATTGGAAATCACCCACTCGTCAACACTCCCAACTTAAAACTTTGCTTGTCCTCAAGCAAAACAAAACCCTAAGCACAAAAGGCAATCAAATTATACTCAACACATTTCTGATTAAACCAAGAAATGTGATCATGGCTTCGATTGGTACTAACAAATAGTCCATATGCATCTTTCACAAAAACAACCCCCTTCACTTTCATGGTCTATTTTTCAAAAACCAAGAATGATTAAATGACAACAAATCAAACTGAAGAAGTGACTCAATTTTTTAAGCTTTTTTACATGCTCACTTGATTCAATTCAGAATTTTCAAGATCACTACTCAATCAACTTACATCCCTTCACAAGAAAAGGAATGTCCAAAAACCACTCACAAAGTATTTACAAACTTGGGAAAACAACACAAACACTCACAATAGAACATCTTATGAAAACGAATGCCACACCATAGGCTTGCCCGTATTTTCAATCAACATTGACTCAACTTCGCTTTGTTAGAAATCTCAAAGGACTTTGTTGAGATTGTACTATGAGCTTAGGGAAGGTTAGGAAATATTTTAGATATAAGTGACTACACCCTCCTTGAACAACTCAATAGCTGAACAATTCATCAACTTTCAATATTTTCACTTTTTTTTCAAACCAATGCACATTCCAAATTTTGATTTCTGCTCAAAATGCCCCACACATACAACCATTTTCAATCTTTTGGAGGATTCAAAGATTCATTTATTCACTTTCCTACCTTAATTTTCAAAACTTTTTCATTCTTTACATATTTTCCCTCCATTCAACAATATCTCTCTTTTTTTTTACCAAGCTCTTACGTGATAGGCATTCCTTCCATGATTTCCCATAACACCCCCAACCTAGGTTGTTAGCCACTACTTTCACAATTTCAAGTTCAAGGAGGGTAAGGGTTCAAAAAAGGAATGTTGGTTCAAAATTGGTAAGGCTTGTAATAAGGTTGCCAAAAAGGAATAAGGCTTAAAAGGGAAAACTAAGGATAAATTTAGTTCAAAGGTAGGATTTTTAGGCCAATTAGACTTCTAGTTCAATCAAAAAATGCCTAAGATCATTTTTCCAACCAAACTCATTTAAGACCAAAATTTTAAGACCAACCAGGAAAGTTCTATGTAGCACAAGAGAACATAAGGAATTATTCAAAACTCACCACACACGGCATGCAAATTAATCAAGATGGTCCAAAATTATATTCCCTTTTCGACAAACAAGTGGCATTGAACATTCAATCCACTAATGAATCAAAAGTCGCCAAAAGAGTTATAAGAGTTGTCATAAAATCATTCAAAATATGCAAGTTTCGAAAAGGAGAGGTATGCAACATGCAATACTATGTTCCTAGTACCAACCAAGCCATAATCTCCAAAAAGACGGTGATTTTCCCTTAAGAATGACGTCAACCAAACCATCATTGGACAAACTCATACATCCACTCGAGACTGGCTACTAAGACTTCATTACCTATGGCTACTTAGACTTCACCACTCAATACACTTAAACACACTCACCACCAACCGACTATTCACCCTTAGGAAAGCCATCACTCCATCCATCATAGGGCATCAACATTCAACAACACCAAAGAAAAAAAAGTATAATAAAATAAAGAAACTACTATATAAAAAAGAAAAAGCTAACACTAATAAATGAAATAATAAAAAGCTAACGAAGTGAAAACAAAAAGGCTACTAATCCATCATAATCAAGATCAAAATCCTGACAAGGCACATCATCATTAATATCAACAAGGCCCGATAAGGGCACAACAATCCATAATCAAATAACATAAGACCGACATAGGCACAATCAACGTATTCCTCAACAATCAATAATAACAAGGATTGTGTCCTCATAATACAAATATGAGACTAAGAATACGGGGACTCTCTAAAATGGCTCACGAGGAGATTGATCCATATGGAGAAGACAAATCATCATCGAAAGCACTACTACCACATAAGCTCTTAAGTTTGTCCATCATTTTGTTTAGGAACTTGCTCTTTTTTTTCTCATGCTCTCTGAATTTCCTCTTATGCTGCTAGATCTTACCTTTTCACTGACTCATTTTTCTCAAGTTGTTCACTCATAGCCCTCTAAGAAATAGCTACTGAAGTGATGGTAGGTGGAGGATTACCCTCAGAAGTGGTGTCTCCAGATGAACTACTAGGGAGGTCAGCGATCAGCTGTCGAATCTGAGCGTACACTCTATATACCTGAGTAGAGATATGTCGCATCATGTCTGGTCCAGGTTGAAGAGGACCTATAGTAGATATAGAGGTACCACCGATCTCAAGAATAGACTTGGTGAACTAACCAAAAAAAGGATCCAGGACATCAATCCTCCTCTTTTTGTGCTTCCTTCCTTAGCCACCCTTTTTTCTCAATGAGTGAATCTTTTTTCCTACCTTCTTCTCCTCATCGGTGAGGTATTTTATCACCCCAAAATTATAGCATATATGAGTAATCAATGATGGGAAAACAATTCTTTTTTCTCTCCCCTGAGTTAACTCAATGATATGATCAATAATAAGCAGCCCCACATTTATGGCCAACCCATCTGTTATTACGTCCATGACAAAAGCTCGGTCTAGTGTCACCTTGCTATCATGAGTCGAGGGAATTATCCAAGCACATATGATGGAAAGCCAAGATTTGGTTTTTGAGGTAAATTCATGTGAATTGATCTAGCTATTTGAGATGAACCAGTCTGGAGGCACTTTATTATGCAATTTATCCATAAGCCATTGATTCCCCAACTCTTTGTAGTGGTTCATAAACACCTTATTATCAGCATCCGAGAGACCATACAATGTATTAATAGTGTTTCGACTAAATTTGACTTGAATACCTCGGGTGGTGGTCACCTCGTCCTCTCTAAAGTTGGTATCTACCACATTAGCATAGAACTCCACAACTAGAGTATGGTTAGCCTTGAAAGGCTCTGCAGCAAAACACAACCATCCACTCATCATAACAAGGCCATAGAAATCCGATAGTCCATCCTCGAGCTTATCCAAATATATGTCGTTTTCTTTAACTATTGCTTGGCCTAGGTATTTATCATATTTATGGGCACACTTGGATGATAAGAACCTGGTCACATCGAATTAATCCTCAATTTCCTGTTCTGGTATAATTTTGGGAGCGTTTGAAACATTTTTAAAGCTATTTTGATCTCAAAGTACCTATAATAGAAGCCAACATGTTAAAATTTCTTATGGACACTTAAAACAAAGTATTAGGAAGTATTTAATCTAAAGAAATCATTAAGAGAAGTCCCGAGATCCACTGTGCGAAGGTACTATTTTGGGACAATTTCAGTTTTCTCTCCACATTCGTGGATCATCAAAATTCAAACCTCCGTATTTGCAGAGCTTAAGGAGTTAAACTTCTCTACATTCGAAGCATGAGGACCACATTCGTAGAGTGGTCATCTTTCTTAGTTTTTCAGAACTCTTTGGGGTATTTGTCGAACAACTTGAGGGAACCATTTTCCATTCACTTTTCTCACAAATTTGCCCCCCAATCATAACCCAAAACTCGTTAATCAAGCAAACTAACAACACAACTTCTAAAATCAACCAACAAACAACAAATTTCACATATGAGTTTCACTAATCAAATGGTAGTTTTCAAGCACTATTTTCTAACAACTCTTATCCATAATGGAATAAAGTGAGAGAGGAAGAAATACACACCTCTAATGCTAATTCTGAACTCAAGAGTAGGACTAGGGACTGATTCAGATGAGAGGTGATTTGAGGAGAAAAATCTCAATCTAGAAAGAGTAGGAAAAGTAAATACTCACCACTTCCTTTACTGATGTATGTTTCTTCATTACTTAGGGACTCCTCCTCTTTCGCGTTCATGGACAGTAGGCGTGTTCGCATTAGTTGGATTTTTTGAGTTCCATGTTCACGGTTGGATAGGCACATTTGCGATAGTCAGAGAATTCTGACATCCGCATTCGTGGATGGACTCTTCCGCATTCGTAGAGAACAAATTGAGTCCTGAAAGCTAGAAACTTTTTGGAATTTTTGCTGATGTGGGGGTCTATTTAATGACCTGCCCAATCAATTTGGCGATGTGAGGGTTCATTTAGTGTCATAAGTCCCTTTTTAAGTAGTATAACCCACAGGATATAATTCCAATTGAATGTTTTCTTCCTAACCTGTTCAAAACACTTCCAAACACTTAGAAATCATAAGGATTAGTCAAAAATAAAATCCTAATCCATTATAAAAATTTAAAACTCAAAAGTAAACTGAAAATTTAAAACTTTTGGATATGGATGGGTTGCCTCCCATCAAGCGCACAATTTAACGTCGCGATGCAACGCCGATTTCATCACCTGTTGTGTTTCCACTTCTAGGCAATGAACCTTCTCCCCAACTTCAAATCAAGTTGTATTCGAAAAGCATGGGGACAACATGAGAGTGTCAAGAATCTCACTCGATCTCTCCACTTTGATGACTTGAATTGCTTACCCAATTTCAAATAGTTCGTTCTTTGAGGATCATTAGGCAAGAGTGATAGAGTCACTAGGCCATTCGAACATTGAAATTCATAATTTTTGGCCTTCAAGTGAATGACACCATCACTTTCAAATGAACTAGAGTTTCCATATATGATCTTGTTGGCTTTTTCTTGTAACTCTAGTATCATTACTTTGATTTTGGCATCTTGGAATTTTATTGGCTTGGTTTGATTGCAAACACCCAAGATTCCATCAATATCAACCACAACCCTTTCTTCTTGATATTCCAACCCTCATTTGCTATTTTGACTACTTGGTGAGGAGCATGACATGCTCCAATTCTTGTTCATATGTTGGCCTTCAAAGTTTCAATATCAAACTCAAGTTGGATCATCTCATGACACCGAGTTAGGTGCAAATTCTGGAAATCATCCCTTATTATGAGCATTAGATATTGTATCTTTTCAATATGTCCAACCTTTTGGGCCAAGCATTTGAGCAAAGATTGACTCACCACACCCAATTTTTCACATATCTTTTCATCTAGAGAAGCCTTCACATAACTACTCCCAACATGACGTCCTCCACAATAAGGCATTGGGTAATAAGGATAGGGGTGACAACCCCCATGCATTGTTCCTTAACACGAAGCCATAGAAATAAACAAAAATAAAGCAAGACCAAATATGCACAATTTGGATTGAAACTAGCAAGCTATACATTCTAAATCAATTTAATACACCAAATTGTTCCCCGGTAACGACGTCATTTTTGATAAAGCTAAACTACACCTCTATGATTCAAAGTGTAGGTTGTCGCAAGCAATATGAATCCAATGTGTAAGGTCGGAGTCGAACCCCACAAGAAATAATGTGTAGCCAATTGAAGAAATAAGAAATTACAATCCACTAGTTTGAACCCGAAACAAACGACACAATTATAATATGAAGATTTTAGTAACAATTTAGGATAAGGGAAATGGAACACGAATACAAGGGAAAAGGCCTTTCCAAACAAGGAATCAAAGGGAATTTGGGGAATGAGAACTCAATTATCATTCACATGATCCATTGCACATTAATCCCACACAATCTCAAACAATCCTGGATAAAATCCTATATTACTAGAGTCTAAATTATCCACCTATTCCTCCTGAATATAAGCAAATATTTCTCAACTAGTTCTTATGAACCCAATCAAGTAAAAACACAATTGATTTAATATAGGGAATGCATAGATTAAACTATTTTAAGATAAAATCTGAAGTATGAGATACTAAACCTCAGATTATGCCCTAAGTAACTTTTTCCAATCTCAATAGCTCTTTCAATCTCAATCGAAATAATGGGCAAGTCCAAGGAGTGATCAATCTATAGGAAAATATTTAAAATATGAAATTGATTAGATATTAAAAGACCCAATTCATAAATACAAATATATTCAATTAATTGCAAAATCAAAAGAAAAAAATCAACAACTCAATCAATTCTCTATTACTAGCACAAAACCCCAATTCTATATTGATAATTACACCTACAATTCATGCAATACAAAGCAAGAAAATGAAGAAAGGATAAAAATAATTACAATCAAGAATTCAATCTCCAATCCGTACGGAAATTGTAGAAAACATGCTATGAAAATTTAAGCCCAAATTATGGAGTAGTCTTGAAGGTATTCTTTCTTTTATAATCTAGAATAATGAATAATAATCTTTAAATGGCTGCTGATGATTGTATAATGTGAATTTATATTTAATTGTGAAGTTCTTGATCTGTCCCTGGTGCTTGGCAACATTTCTTCTCTATGTTCGCCGAGGTGTGTTCGCATTCACGGAACAGGATCATTTTATACTCCACGTTCATGGTTGATAATTCCACATTTGCGGATAAGGGCCATTATGAGAACCTCATTCACGGTCGAGGTTCCGCATTCATAGATCATTTTTGTCTGCATCTACGCATTCACATCAGCTTTTCACCAGGATCCTTTATTTATCAAGCCTCCGTGTTCATGACTCTTTTGACTGCATTTGCGGATATCATTGAGCTGCCAGTCATTAATTCTCTCTTTTAGCTCCATTTTACCTCAATTTTCATTCTTTTTCATGAAAACTCAGTACCAACCCAAAATATACCTAAAACAATAATATTCAAAGAATAGTTAGCCTTTTGTATCTACTTGAGTGCCACAAAATCATAAGAAAAGAGCTCTAAATGAGTTAAAATCACTCACTCATTAATATTGATCCATATCTACTACTTTACATTCATGCATTCCTCCGATATTTTGAGGGTTGAGAATATTATTGTGATTACCTTCTTGGTTTGATTTACTTGACTACCGTATGATCTTCCCATACCTCTTTCCATGTAATAATAGTTTTATGCTTGTCTCTTATTATTGTTATTAGTATAATCATGCTTCTTATTATATATTTGTTATTTTTGTGCTTGCTCGGCCTGTGATTCATACTAAGTACTCGGTGTTTTGGTACTCATACTGCATTTCTACATCTTTTTGATGCAGCTTCCAGTTTGAACCACCCCTAGCTCACTCTTGATCATCCGTAACAGTGTCATATCTAGATTATGGTAAGCTCCTGGCGTTTAGAGACTTGCTACTTTCCTTCTTTTGTATTGGCTTCTATTTTGTATTTTGGGATAGTTGTTTCTGTATTATATATACATGTTATCTAGTTTTAATACTTAGTAGCTCATATATAGGTGACATTGGGTCTGGAGTTTGGTCTAGCGTTAGTCCGACATTTTTGGTCACTTTCGGGCCTTTTTGTATATTTTATATCGTATTTACATATGTATATCTTTGCCCGATATCTTTTGTCATATTAGTATTTCTTGTACCTTTATAAGTTATTATTCTATTTATTTAAAATGAGATTTGACTTCCACATGAGTTGAGTTAGATTGCCTACTCGGGGGTTATAGTAGGCATCATCATGGCTCAAATCCAGGTTGTGACAATAAAAGTCTTGATGTAGAGGTTGTTAGGGATAAAGAAGCTACTTCAACTCTAATTCCAATGCCACGACCTCCACCACCTTTCCCGCAGAGTTTGACAAAGAAAGTCGAGGATGGAAAGTATCTCAATTTCATGTCCATATTATAGAAAATTTCAGCGAACGTTCCTCTGATTGAAGAGTTGAAGCAAATGCATAGGTACACAAAGTTTATGAAGGATCTTGTCACAAAGAAGGGAATCATGAGCTTTGAACCATCTGACAACTTACATTATTATAGTGCAATAGCTACTTGCTCAGTTGTGTAGGAAAAGGAGGATCCTGAAGTGTTCATTATACCATGTACTATTGGAGAATTCAACTTCACCAAAGCTTTTGTGACTTGGGTGCTAGCATTAATTTGATTCCGCTAGTAGTTTTTTGACAATTGGGCTTAAGATCCCCTAAATTGACATTAATATAGCTCGCGATGGAAATGATACTATGAAGAAACCCGTGGATATTCATAAAGATGCTCTAGTGAAGGTCGAATCATTCATATTCCTACCAGACTTTGTCATTCTTGGACGTGCTTTGGTAAATATGGCGACTGGTCAATTGAATTTTAGACTGAATATTGAAAAAGTGGTTTTCAATACATGTCGAGCAATGTAACATCATAATGCTTTGCAAGTGGTTTATGTGATTGATTTTCTTGATGAAGTTCAATCTGAGATAAAGTATTAGGGAGAAATTAGGTGTTGAAACATTAACTGCCGTAATGATCTCATTGGGGAATACGAGGAAATGGTTAGTGAACTTGATGGTATGGGGAAATTTAATTTTTCACCAAAAAGGCTCGACATAGATGTGAATAATAGAGAAACATCACCTGTAAAACCATCCATTGACGAACTTCCAACCTTAGAGCTCAAGGCTCTTCCTCCCACTTGCGATATGCATTCTTTGAGCCCGACAACACTTTGCTGGTCATAATAGCTACTGATCTTAATCAAAGGAAAGTAGAAGCATTGACATCTTTCTTGAGTCACTTTGAATGAGAAATTGAATGGTCCATAGTTGACATCGTAGGCATCTCTCCAGGCATATGTTCTCATAAAATCCAACTCATGTCAGACTTTAAAATGAGCATTAAACACCAAACGAAACTTAATCAACCTATGCAAGAGGTATTCAAGAAGGATATTATCATGGGTTAGATGCTGGAGTGGTTTATTTGATTGTCGACAATATATAGGTAAGTACGGTACAATTTGGTGTTGAATTCAAAGAATAAGCTCTACTTAATTAGGCCAGTCACTGGTTGGAGAGCCAGCATGGATTATTGTCACGACCCGACCTAGGGCTAGTCGTAACACAGATATTGAAACCTCGAAAGGCTCCAACCAAGCCTCTTGTACCTATTATAAGCATACATAAGGTAAAGCAAAAGCGGAAACATCATAAGAGAGTCTAAATAATGAATAGAAATTTTAGAATGTCACATGACAACATATACTCGAAATATTTATCCAACTAGATGCCTCTACTCATGAATAAGAGTGGGGTCTAAGACATGTCCCTAGCTCACTCTCAATATGAAACATAACAAAAGTCTTTGAAAATAATAACTAACATGGTACCTAGTCCCCGATAAATAAGGACTCACCACCAACACCGCTGAAGAGAAAACCTTAACTAGCCACGTAGATGAGTATAATCTTTAACCTCAACCCCTACATCATGAGACAATGTAGGCAAAAATTGTGCATTATTACATTAGAATATACTAGGTATGACGGCATGACATGCAACATAAAACATGGAATGCAATGTTCAAGTAAATCACATGATAAGATGAGATAAGTAAAGTCATGAGAAAATTATATTGACCAACGCATTTAAAAAGCATAATTTAAAATCATATCATAGATAAGGGATCATACATATGTGGGATAGAAACTATAAGACAATAAGACCATGCGACTTATAACATGGAATTCAATGTTATATCCCATACTTTTGTACATTGGAACATTTTTAAGCTTCTCTAAAGCTACCATGTGATCCATGTTATCCATGACGTTATCAAATGATCCTAAGAGGGGAGGATGTAATGCCTATATTTTGCATAGACTAGTTCTATGTGAGTAGTGATGGTTTGAAATAGTTTTGGAAGGATTTGAAAGGGGTTTGAGGCCAAATAATTTGTCACAATAATCGGCCTACTTGCTTAAGCTACTAGTTTGGATTTCTTACATAATTAAACTACTTGAGTACACGTCTAGCTTAAGTAGAAAGGATTACCCAACTTCTTAAGGTACCTACTAAAAAAACAAGTAGGTCACCTCCTTCAAGTAGGTGATACACCTACTTCAAATATGTGGACGACATTTTAAATGAAGAGGGAAAGTAGGTGATGCAACTATGTATGAACTTGTGGAAGGAATTAAGGAGGTGATGCACCTACTTTATTAAAGTTTTGGACAAGATTATTTCGGAATTTGAGATAGAGACTTTTATTCCCTTTTTTAATTAATACACGAACTGGTTATAAATTTATTTGGTCTATATTATTAAGTGACAATTAGTGATTAGTTATGATTAATTAACATAATTAGACCACTATGTGGGCCCCACCAAGACACGTGAAAATATCTGATTAGTGTGTGGATTAAAGTAGGCCACATGTCATAAGGATGGAAACATGTCATAAGGGTGGACATGTGTCCAGCCGCTAAGGTCCCATATATAAGCTTGGTGATGAATAATTAATTAGTCATTCACTTCACTTCTTCTTCAACAAAATAGAATTACAGAAAGAAAGTTTAGCCATGACAAAAAGCACAACCAGCTCCAATATGGTGGAAGAAAGAGAATTTTAATTCCATAAAAGTGTTCTAAATATTCCAAGGGGAAAGCAACATTAGGATTTAAATTGAGGAAGAAGAAGTGGTGCAAATAATTGTAGGATCTACCCTAACTTGTTTTAGGTAATATTTCTTCTTGTTGTTGTATAATTGACGTTAATGATATTGTAATAGAGTGATTAATTTGTATTAAATAGAATTGGAAGTAATAAAATTACATGGTTATTATTGGCATTGTAAATGGAGAGAATTGGAGTTGTTCTAATTGGATTAAAGTTTGATTAGTGTTGTCATTATTATGTTATTGTATTTGAAGGTAATTTGTGTATGTTGAAGGGATGAAAATATAGTTATAGATGAGTATAGGTGCTGTTGTTAACATCAACGTTATGCTCCTTTCCGTGTGGTTGTGATTTTGCGAAGTAAAGATCGAAAATCATATTTTGATGTCGTAGTTTTGGGTGGGTTGTTTAGAACTTGTATTGAAAAGATATTGAAGTAGTTTTATTGGAATTGAATGGGGTTCATTTTTGTTGTTGTTGCTATGCTAATCGGAGATTAATTGGAAGTTTGGGTTAGGCGAGTTATATAGGGGAAATGCTGCACGATTTCTGTTAAATTCTTAACTAATCAAAATACTAATCGAGAAGTATGAACGAAGAAATAATTCATATAAGTGATTGGTTGTATATTTATAAGATGGAAAGTCGAAGTTTATTAATAATAGTGTTACTTTCGTATTAAATAGGCTAAAGGGGTAACAAAGCAAGCTTGGTTATGGTTGACCTATAAAAGGTATGTAAAACTATCCCTTTTTTCTATTGGCGTGTCTTAGCTATAAGTGATATATGATATGAGATTTGGGGTGATTCTATTCATAAATTTTGAAGATTATTTATGATCCTTATTGACTTCGTGACGTTAAAACTCTTAAAGTAGTTGACCTACTTCCCTCGAACCTTCTATATGTTAAATAGTAGTTGGATGTATAAGCTCCTATTCTTATAGACTCTACAATGACAAATGTCTCTGATTCCATAAGTTGTTTTGCATTATCTTGATACAAGTCTATGATTTCTGAGACTCCATTTGATATGGTCCATAGTGACATTCAAAGGGTATTTAATATGATTATCACCTTTAATAATAAAGTGCGAGTTTATTCTACTTATTCTATTGAGTCTCAGATGATGAATTAATTTGCATATGGTTACTCACTACTCTGCTCGTGCATACTATTATTACTTCTTTCACTGAGTCCCGGACCGGGTATGTTTTTATGCATTGTTTTACTATATTATTCACCGAGTCCCTTACTAAAGGGTCGGGAATGGTATAAGATGATATGATATTATGATGATATGGTTATGAAACCAAGTACCATAATAGGACTTGTACGGTATAGGTGTACACTACTCTATTCACCGAGTCCCTTTCTAGAGGGTCGGGTATGGTATATATATATGATTATATAATGATATAATTGTGATACCGAGTCCCAAAATAGGCCGAATACAGTATATGATGATAATATGCATGACTTTATTTCATAAGACGTAGGTATAGTGAGTTATTGATTATTATACTTGTCTCCTAAATCCTTATTTCAGATGTGATCTCTTTTATTGTATTTTATGTTTTATATACTCAATACGTATTCCGTGCTGACCCCCTATCTTCGGGGGGCTATGTTTCATGCCTGCAGGTACAAATACTTATTTTGGAAATCCGCCAGCTTAGGATTTCCACTCAGCTATTTTAGAGTGCTCCATTATACCGGAGCCTAGACTTTTGGTGCCGATCTTTTGATTTATATATTTATTTATTTAGGGGTACGGAGGGGGCCATGTCCCAACATATGATACTATTGATACTCTTAGAGGTTTATAGATATATGTATGGGTTGTGTGTAAGTTTTGTTCATCTGTGTCATACGATGTGCTGTGGATATTAATATGTAATGACAGCCTTGTCGGCTTCCGTGTCCTTTCACAATATGATTAGTGGTGACTCCTCAGAAGACAAATGATAGGGATGTATTTATTTGAAGACGTTATGAACCATTAGAGGTTTTATGTAAGTTATCATATTATTCATAATTCAGCTTGACTACATCTGATAGATATGTATACGAGTGTTTAATTTGGACCCCAGTCATGGCCTATGGGGTTAGGTCGTGACAAAAGTGGTATCAGAGCAGTTCATCCTTGGAGTGTCTACAGAACATGTCTTATAGAGTCTTATTTATCGGTCTATTGTGCACCAAATCTATAAATAGGAGGCTACAGAACATTTAGGATGTTATCCTTTCTTCTTATTCTAGAGCTGTGATGGAGCTATATTATCAGGACAATTCCTTCCTAACAAATTATTATTTTACAGTGATGCCTTCAAGGAAAGTGACAGATGCCCAGAAGGGCAAGTCAGTAGCAGGAAAGACTAGCCAGACCCCGAGAGTTACTAGGGCCTATGCCCAGTCTATGCATGAGAATGTTCTCTAGTCGGCGAGCTCTACTACGCTACCACCTCCAGAGAATCTTAGAGAAGCAGCAACTGTAGATCCTATGGCTCCAGTACCTAAGAATCCAGCTCCATAGCAAGGGGTGGAGAATAGGTCTATGAAAGATGCAGTTCAGTTGCTGACATGATTAATGGCAGGGCAGGCTCGCAGGCATAGGCTAGGAGTAGAGGATGCAAATAGACATAATAGTTTGAGGGTTCATGACTTCTTGACTTGTAACCCCAGAGTTTTGTGCGTCAAGACCTTCGGATGATGTATAGGAGTTTATTTGACAGATGCAACATACATTGAGAATAATTAGGGCCTCTAAGATTGAGTTTGTTAAGTAGCCTTCATATCGGCTGCGTAACATAGCCATTAATTGGAATGAGTCCTGAGAGTTACCGAGGGGCGAGGGTGCTCTTCCAACAGTATGGGATGAGTTTGTAGAAGCCTTCCTTGTCCACTTTCTACCTCTATAGATGAGATGAGACAGAGTTGATAGATTCTTAAATTTGAGGCAGAATGGCAAGGGTATTAGAGATTATAGCCTTGAGTTTGATTCTTTGGCGAGACATGCGCCTACTATTGTAGGTGATATGGCTGATAGAGTGCATCATTATATGATGGGACTGTATCGTTATTTGATTGACATTTGTATATGGAAATGGCTTCTCAGTCAGGTATAAATATTGCTCGGGTAAAGACATATGCACAGAGGGTAGAGGATCGACATAGAGGGCGTTAGCCCGATAGAGATCATGATAGAGGCCAACATTAGAGAGCTAGGTCGGCTGGTTATTTGAGGGAATTTCAAGGTTGGTAGCCATAGTAGTATAGTATATATCCTTCCCATCCATCTTAGAGTGCACCCCCCATAATTCACAGGTAGGAGATTCGATAGCATAGGGTATTTAGGATCCAATTAGAGCTCTAGGGTTTCAGGTTCACAGATGAACAAGGGTTCGCGTCAGTTGAGGCCAGTTTTGACTCAATGTTCTTATTGTGGTAGGCCACATTTTGGGGAATGTCATTTTGCTACAAGTGCTTGCTTTACTTGCGGTCGGCAAGGCCATATCATGAGGGAGTGTCTATTCAAGGATAATCCAAGTGGTGCAACTTAGACTACTGGTCAGTTGTTGGATCTTCTTCTTTGGTAGGTATGCACCCTATGGGGTAGGGTATTCATACATCAGTAGGTCGTGGTAGGGACGTGGTGGAGTTTCCATTTCTAGTGGTCCTTCTAACTTCATATATGCCTTAGCTAGTAGATAGGATCAGGAAGCGTCACCAAATTTAGTTATAGGTATATTATCAATCTTCTCCCAGGATGTATATGCATTGATAGATCCAGGCTCCATCTTATCATATATATCTCCCTTTATTGCTAATAGAATCAGAATAAAACTTGAATTAACAGAACCATTTGAGGTAGCTATACCGGTAGGAGACTCTATTATAGTAAAGCAAATATATAGAAATTGCTCGGTGGATATATATAGTCATCATACCTTGGCTGATTTAGTAGAGTTAGATACGATGGAGTTTGATGTTATTATGGGTATGGACTGGTTAGCTTCTTATTATACTAACGTTGATTGTAGAAACAAGATAGTTCGATTCTAAATTCCAAGTGATCCAATTATTAAGTAGTTGGGGAATATGGCATCGTCGAGGGGCAAATTTATTTCATACCTCAAGGCAAGGAAGAAGGTTAGAAAGGGTTATATTTACCATATGGTTCATGTACATAACTTGGAAGTAGAGGCACCGACTCTTCGTGAATATCCAGATGAATTTCTAGATGAACTTGCAGGTCTTCCCTCTAAATGGGAGATAGAGTTCACTATAGATATATTACAAGATACTCAGCCCATATTTATTCCTCCTTATAGAATGACACCTACAGAATTGAAGGAATTAGAGAAGAAGCTGAAAGACTTATTAGAAAAGGGCTTCATTCGGCCAGCATGTCACCTTGGGGAGAACCAATACTATTCGTGAGAAATAAAGATGGGTCACTACGAATGTGTATTGATTACAGGCAGCTAAACAAGGTAACAATAAAGAATAGATATCCCCTCCCTAGGACCGATGATTTATTTGATCAGTTGCAGGGTGCTAAGTGTTTTTTAAAGATAGTCTTGCGGTCAAGCTACCACCAGGTACGGGTAAAAGAGGAAGATATTCCGAAGACTGTATTCAGGACCCAATACAAACATTATGAGTTTAGAGTAATGTCTTTTGGGTTGACCAATGTTCTAATAGTGTTTATGGATCTAATGAACTGAGTGTTCAAGCTATTCCTAGACCTATTCGTGATTGTATTAATGTTACACCACGTACTTTTGTACCTTGGAACGCATTCTTAAGTCTCTTGAAAGGTTCTTAAGTCTCTTAAAAGCTCTTAAGTTTCTTGTAAGGATCGTAATACTCTTAAGTTTCTTAAGGTTTCTTAAAGTTTCTTAAAGCTTCTTAAGAACTCTTAAGCTATTAAGGGCTACCATGTGAGCCGGATAATCTATAATGCTACCAAATAACTCTAAGTAAGGGGGAATGAGATAGGCCATAATAGAGAACATAGGGAATAGAGTTATAAGAATCTGGAAGAAGTTGGAGACCAAATAATGAGTCGTAGGACTTGCTTATTTATGTAAGCTACCAACTTGGAAATATTACATACTTAAGCTACTTGAGTGCATACCAAGCGTACGTAGCAAAGATTACATAGATTCGTAAAATAAGATGAGATTACGAACCCACGAAGGGGAAAAGAGAGTGCCACATGGAAGCATGAAAGAGTGCCATGTGGAAGAATGAGAGAGTGCAATGTGGCAGTATCTGGAGCAAGGGTGGTGGGCCCCCATATTCCACATGGTATCCCATGGTTGAAGGTGTGGTGCATTTGTCCCATAAAGGCTTGGCACGTGTCACCACTTAGGGGTTGACACGTGTCACCACTTAGGGGTTGACACGTGTCACCCCTAAAAGTGGCCTCTATATATATATAGGTTTTATGACTTTAGTTCATAATTATCTTCTAGTCATTTTTATCAAGATACTTCTAGAGACAAAAAGAGGAGAAGAGAAATCTAGAACAAGAGAGAAGAGAAACCTTAAACTTAAGAAAGAGAGCCACGGATTTGGAGCCAAAAAAGGGTAAATTCTCCGATTTAATTCCACAAATTAATTATCTATGGTATAACATGGTGGTATTAAGGTTTTAGTAATTTAAATTTATGGTTTGGAGCAATACCAAAATGTTATCAAGAGCCACAAGGTTTTGGGCGCACTAAGGGAACATTCGAGTCAAGTTTCGACCAGTTTGACAAGTTTCAGGTAAGGTAAGGTTTTTCCTTTCAAATTGGAGTTTATGATATTTTTATGTGGTATATTAAATGTCTTAAACAAGGTTTGAAGTGGAAAAATTGCATAAGAATGGTTGATGTTAGAAACAAACTAAATTAAAGTCGTCGTAGTTAAATCGAAGTCGAGTTGTGTGTTGCGATTGTTGTTCTACGGTTGCAGCTTGTTGGATGGCATGCTCCAGGTCTGTAAAGTGTTCTAAAATGGGTGTGGGTATTTATGATTGCATCCACATGGCCTTCTATTTGGTATTGTTAAAGGTTCTGCGAAATAAAGATTAAAAAAAAACTCTATTTTGATATCGTAGCTTAGGGCGAGTTGTTTGGAGTTTGTATTGTGTAATGTTGAAATAATTTACTTGTGTATATGATTCTGGTTTATTTTTTTGGTATGGTTGTTGACACGGTGTCCGAGTTGAAATCTCAGGGATGTTAAAGTTATAGGGAAAATGTTGTCCGATTTTTGGTAACTTCAGAACTAGTAACAAACTAGTCGAGGGAATTGGACAAGGAAATGATTCCTATGGGTACTTGGTTGTAAAGTTAGAAATTGGAAAGTGAAAGGGTATTAACCTTAGTATTACTATCATGTTAATAGGTTAAGGAGATAACGAGGTGAGCTGGGTTACAGTTAATCCACAAAAGGTATGTGAAGCTTACCCTTTCTTTCTTTTGACATGTCTTAGCCTTAAGTTATATATATATGAAATTTGGAGTCATTCCATTCATGAAGTGCTGAGTATGATTCATGACCCTTGTTCAATTCTATATGTTAGAACTTCTGCACTAAGTGGACTCATCGCCTTTCAAGTCTTTTGTAGGATGAAGAGTAGTACATATAAGGCCTATCTCCTTCTTTCGTTGAAATCGCTTAAGGTAAGTGAAATGATGTCTAATATGAGTTTAGAGGTAAATCCATTTATAGGTTTTGGATATAATTCCTGACTCGTAGTAACTTTTGAATACTAAGGGTCCTAAAGTAGTTAAATTACTTCTCTTGAGCCATCTATATGTTTAATAGTAAGTGAGATATAAGCTTCTATTCTGAAAGGCTCTGAGAGGATAAATATCTCTGATTGCATAAGATGTATCTCTGATGGCATAAGCTATGTGTTTGATTATCTACCGAATAGGCAAGGTTGCCTACGAGCTGGACTTACCAGCGAATCTGGAAGTAGTACATCTAGTCTTCCTTGTGTCAATGCTTCGAAAATGTATTGGGGATCCATCTCAGGTGTATCGCATGGATGATATCTATGTCATAGAGGAGTTATCCTACAGCGAGCAACCTATCGCCATCCTGGATTGACAGATTAGAAGATTGCAGACTAAGGATGTAGCTTCTGTCAAGGTGATGTGGTGAAATGAGAATCGCGAAGAAACAACCTAGAAAGCTGAAGAGGAAATGAAACATAAGCATCCGTACCTATTCCATACATCTACAGGTAGTCCCAACTTTTGAAACTTTTATATTGGTTATTTGATAAAAGTGTGGGCTATTGTAATAGACAGGAATTTCCCTGTAATCAGTATAAGATCGTAAGAAAGATTTTGGTTCACATTCAAGGACGAATGTCCTAAAGGGGGGAAGGATGTTACACCCCATACTTTCATACCTTGGAACGCGTTCTTAAGTCTCTTGAAAGGTTCTTAAGTCTCTTGAAAGTTTCTTAAGTCTGTTGAAAGGCTCTTAAGTTTCTTGTAAGGACCGTAAGCCTCTTAAGTTTCTTAAGGTTTCTTAAATTTTCTTAAAGCTTCTTAAGAACTCTTAAGATCTTAAGGGCTACCATGTGATCCGGATAATCTATAACGCTACCAAACAACTCTAAGGAAGGGGGAATGAGATACCCCATAATAGAGAAGATGGGGAATAGAGTTATAAGAATTTGGAAGAAGTTGGAGACCGAATAAAGAGTCGTAGGAATTGACTTATTTACGTAAGCTACCAACTTGGAAATCTTACATACTAAAGCTACTTGAGTGCATATCAAGGTAAGGTTTTTCCTTTCAAATTGGAGTTTATGATATTTTTATGTGGTATATTAAATGTCTTAAACAAGGTTTGAAGTGGAAAATTGCATAAGAATGGTTGATGTTAGAAACAAACTAAATTAAAGTCGTCGTAGTTAAATCGAAGTCAAGTTGTGTGTTGCGATTGTTGTTCTGCAGTTGCAGCTGGTTGGATGGCATGTTCCAGGTCTGTAAAGTGTTCTAAAATGGGTGTGGGTATTTATGGTTGCATCCACATGGCCCTCTATTTAGTATTGTTAAAGGTTCTGCGAAATAAAGATTAAAAAAAACTCTATTTTGATATCGTAGCTTAGGGCGAGTTGTTTGGAGTTTGTATTGTGTAATGTTGAAATAATTTACTTGTGTATATGATTCTGGTTTATTTTGTTGGTATGGTTGTTGACACGGTGTCCGAGTTGAAATCTCGGGGATGTTAAAGTTATAGGGAAAATGTTGTCCGATTTTTGGTAAGTTCAGAACTAGTAACAAACTAGTCGAGGGAATTGGACAAGGAAATGATTCCTATGGGTACTTGGTTGTAAAGTTGGAAATTCGAAAGTGAAAGGGTATTAACCTTAGTATTACTATCATGTTAATAGGTCAAGGAGATAACGAGTAGAGCTGGGTTACAGTTAATCCACAAAAGGTATGTAAAGCTTACCCTTTCTTTCTTTTGACATGTCTTAGCCTTAAGTTATATATATATATATGAAAGTTTGGAGTCATTCCATTCATGAAGTGCTGAGTATGAGTCAAGACCCTTGTTCAATTCTAGATGTTAGAACTTCTGCACTAAGTGGACTCATCGCCTTTCAAGTCTTTTGTAGGATGAAGAGTAGTACATATAAGGCCTATCTCCTTCTTTCATTGAAATCGCTTAAGGTAAGTGATATGATGTCTAATATGAGTTTAGAGGTAAATCCATTTATAGGTTCTGGATATAATTCCTGACTCGTAGTAACTTTTGAATACTAAGGGTCCTAAAGTAGTTAAATTACTTCTCTTGAGCCATCTATATGTTGAATAGTAAGTGAGATATAAGCTCCTATTCTAAATGGCTATGAGAGGATAAAAGTTTCTAATTACATAAGTTGTAAATCTGATTGCATAAGCTATGTGTATGATTATCCGCCGAATAGGCAAGGTTGCCTACAAGCTGGACTTACCAGCGAATCTGGAAGTAGTACATCCAGTCTTCCATGTGTCAATGCTTCAGAAATGTATTGGGGATCCATACCGGGTATAACCCATGGATGATATCCATGTCATGGAGGAGTTATCCTACGGCGAGCAACCTATCGCCATCCTGGATTGGCAGATTAGAATATTGCAGACTAAGGATGTAGCTTCAATCAATGTGCTGTGGTGAAATGAGAATCGCGAAGAAACAACCTGGAAAGCTGTTGAGGAAATGAAACATAAGTATCCGTACCTATTTCCTACATCTACAAGTAATCCCAACTTTTGAAACTTTTATATTGGTTATTTGATAAAAGTGTGGGTTATTGTAATAGATAGGAATTTTCCTGTAATCTATATAAGATCGTAACAAAGATTTTGGTTCACATTCAAGGACGAATGTCCTATAGGGGGGAAGGATGTTACACCCCATACTTTCGTACCTTGGAACGCGTTCTTAAGTCTCTTGAAAGGTTCTTAAGTCTCTTGAAAGATTCTTAAGTCTCTTGAAAATTTCTTAAGTCTCTTGAAAGGCTCTTAAGTTTCTTGTAAGGACCGTAAGCCTCTTAAGTTTCTTAAGGTTTCTTAAATTTTCTTAAAGCTTCTTAAGAACTCTTAAGATCTTAAGGGCTACCATGTGAGCAGGATAATCTATAACGCTACCAAACTACTCTAAGGAAGGGGGAATGAGATACCCCATAATAGAGAAGATGGGGAATAGAGTTATAAGAATTCGGATGAAGTTGGAGACCGAATAATGAGTCATAGGAATCGACCTATTTATGTAAGTTACTAACTTGGAAATCTTACATACTTAAGCTACTTGAGTTCATACCAAGCTTACGTAGTAAGGATTACATATGTTTGTAAAGTAAGACAAGATTACAAACCCACGAGGGGGAAAAGAGAGTGTTATGTGGAAGCATGAGAGGGTACCACATGGAAGAATCTAGATCAAGGGTGGTGGGCCCCCATATGCCACGTGGCATCCCATGGTTGAAGGTGTGGTGCGTTTGCCCTATAAGGGCTTGACATGTGTCACCACTTAGGGGTTGACACGTGTCATCCCTAAAAGTGGCCTATATATATATATTTTATGACTTTAGTTCATAATTAACCTCTAGTCATTTTTATCAAGATACTTCTAGAGACAAAAAGAGGAGAAGAGAAATCTAGAACAAGAGAGAAGAGAAAACTTAAACTTTAGAAAGAGAGCCACGGATTTTGAGCCAAAAAAAGGTAAATTCTTCGATTTCATTCCACAAATTAATTATCTAGGGTATAACATGGTGGTATGAAGGTTTTAGTAATATAAATTTATGGTTTGGAGCAACACCAAAATGTTATCAAGAGCCACAAGGTTTTGGGCGCTCTAAGGGAACTTCCGAGGCAAGTTTCGACGGCTTTCAGGTAAGGTAAGGTTTTCCCTTTCAAATTGGAGTTTATGATGTTTTTATGTGGTATATTAAATGTCTTAAACAAGGTTTGAAGTGGAAAAATTGCAGAAGAATAGTTGACGTTAGAAACAAACTAAATTAAAGTCGTCGTAGTTAAATCGAAGTCGAGTAGTGTGTTGCGATTGTTGTGCAGCGGTTGTAGCTGGTTGGATAGCGTTTTTCAGGTATGTAAATTGTTCTAAAATAGTTGTGGGTATTTCTGGTTGCATCCACATGACCCTCTATTTCGTATTGTTAAAGGTTTTGTGAAATAAAGATCAAAAAAAATTCTATTTTGATATCGTAGCTTAGGGCGAGTTGTTTGGAGTTTGTATTGTGTAATATTAAAATAATTTACTTGTGTATATGCTGATGGTTGTTTTTGTTGGTATGGTTGTTGACACGGTGTCCGAGTTGAAATCTCAGGGATGTTAAAGTTATAGGGAAAATGTTGCCCGATTTTTGGTAACTTCAGAACTAGTAACAAACTAGTCGAGGGCATTGGACAAGGAAATAATTCCTATGGGTACTTGGTTGTAAAGTTGGAAATTGGAAAGTGAAAGGGTATTAACCTTAGTATTACTATCATGTTAATAGGTCAAGGAGATAACGAGGAGAGCTGGGTTACAGTTAATCCACAAAAGGTATGTGAAGCTTACCCTCTCTTTCTTTTGGCATGTCTTAGCCTTAAGTTATATATATATATGAAAGTTTGGAGTCATTCCATTCATAAAGTGCTGAGTATGAGTCAAGACCCTTGTTCAATTCTAGATGTTAGAACTCCTCCACTAAGTGGACTCATCATCTTTCAAGTCTTCTGTAGGATGAAGAGTAGTACGTATAAGGCCTATCTCCTTCTTTCGTTGAAATCACTTAAGGTAAGTGAAAAAATGTCTAATATGAGTTTAGAGGTAAATCCATTTATAGGTTCCAGATATAATTCTTGACTCGTGTTCACTTCTGAATACTAAGGGTCCTAAAGTAGTTAAATTACTACTCTCGAGCCATCTATATATTGAATAGTAAGTGAGATATAAGCTTCTATTCTAAATGGCTATGAGAGGATAAAAGTGTCTACTTGCATAAGTTGTATCTCTGATTGCAGAAGCTATGTGTATGATTATCCGCCGAATAGGCAAGGTTGCCTACGAGCTGGACTTACCAGCGAATCTGGAAGTAGTACATCCAGTCTTCCATGTGTCAATGCTTCAGAAATGTATTGGGGATCCATCTCGGGTATAACCCATGGATGATATCCATGTCATGGAGGAGTTATCCTACGGCGAGCAACCTATCGCCATCTTGGATTGGCAGATTAGAAGATTGCAGACTAAGGATGTAGCTTCCATCAATGTGCTGTGGTGAAATGAGAATCGCGAAGAAATAACCTGGAAAGCTGTTGAGGAAATGAAACATAAGTATCCGTACCTATTTCCTACATCTACAAGTAATCCCAACTTTTGAAACTTTTATATTGGTTATTTGATAAAAGTGTGGGTTATTGTAATAGACAGGAATTTCCCTGTAATCAGTATAAGATCGTAAGAAAGATTTTTGTTCACATTCAGGGACGAATGTCCTAAAGGGGGGAAGGATGTTACACCCCATACTTTCGTACCTTGGAACGTGTTCTTAAGTCTCTTGAAAGGTTCTTAAGTCTCTTGAAAGATTCTTAAGTCTCTTGAAAATTTCTTAAGTCTCTTGAAAGGCTCTTAAGTTTCTTGTAAGGACCGTAAGCCTCTTAAGTTTCTTAAGGTTTCTTAAATTTTCTTAAAGCTTCTTAAGAACTCTTAAGATCTTAAGGGCTACCATGTGAGCAGGATAATCTATAACGCTACCAAACTACTCTAAGGAAGGGGGAATGAGATACCCCATAATAGAGAAGATGGGGAATAGAGTTATAAGAATTCAGATGAAGTTGGAGACCGAATAATGAGTCGTAGGAATTGACTTATTTACGTAATCTACTAACTTGGAAATCTTACATACTTAAGCTACTTGAGTTCATACCAAGCTTACGTAGTAAGGATTACATATGTTTGTAAAGAAAGACAAGATTACAAACCCATGAGGGGGAAAAGAGAGTGTTATATGGAAGCATGAGAGAGTACCACATGGAAGAATCTAGATCAAGGGTGGTGGGCCCCCATATGCCTTGTGGCATCCCATGGTTGAAGGTATGGTGCGTTTGCCCTATAAGGGCTTGACATGTGTCACCACTTAGGAGTTGACACATGTCACCCTTAAAAGTGGCCTATATATATATGTTTTATGACTTTAGTTCATAATTATCCTCTAGTCATTTTTATCAAGATACTTCTAGAGACAAAAAGAGGAGAAGAGAAATCTAGAACAAGAGAGAAGAGAAACCTTAAACTTGAGAAAGAGAGCCACGGATTTGGAGCCAAAAAAGGGTAAATTCTTTGATTTCATTCCACAAATTAATTATCTAGGGTATAACATGGTGGTATGAAGGTTTTAGTAATATAAATTTATAGTTTGGAGCAACACCAAAATGTTATCAAGAGCCACAAGGTTTTGGGCGCTCTAAGGGAACTTCCGAGGCAAGTTTCGACGGCTTTCAGGTAAGGTAAGGTTTTCCCTTTCAAATTGGAGTTTATGATGTTTTTATGTGGTATATTAAATGTCTTAAACAAGGTTTGAAGTGGAAAAATTGTAGAAGAATAGTTGATGTTAGAAACAAACTAAATTAAAGTCATCGTAGTTAAATCGAAGTCGAGTAGTGTGTTGCGATTGTTGTGCTGCGGTTGTAGCTGGTTGGATAGCGTTTTTCAGGTATGTAAATTGTTCTAAAATGGTTGTGGGTATTTTTGGTTGCATCCACATGACCCTCTATTTCGTATTGTTAAAGGTTTTGTGAATTAAAGATAAAAAAAAAATTCTATTTTGATATCGTAGCTTAGGGCGAGTTGTTTGGAGTTTGTATTGTGTAATGTTGAAATAATTTACTTGTGTATATGATTCTGGTTTATTTTTTTGGTATGGTTGTTGACACGGTGTCCGAGTTGAAATCTCAGGGATGTTAAAGTTATAGGGAAAATGTTGTCCGATTTTTGGTAACTTCAGAACTAGTAACAAACTAGTCGAGGGAATTGGACAAGGAAATGATTCCTATGGGTACTTGGTTGTAAAGTTGGAAATTGGAAAGTGAAAGGGTATTAACCTTAGTATTACTATCATGTTAATAGGTTAAGGAGATAACGAGGCGAGCTGGGTTACAATTAATCCACAAAAGGTATGTGAAGCTTACCCTCTCTTTCTTTTGGCATGTCTTAGCCTTAAGTTATATATATATGAAAGTTTGGGGTCATTCCATTCATAAAGTGCTGAGTATGAGTCAAGACCCTTGTTTACTTCTAGATGTTAGAACTCCTGCACTAAGTGGACTCATCGTCTTTCAAGTCTTCTGTAGGATGAAGAGTAGTACATATAAGGCCTATCTCCTTCTTTCGTTGAAATCACTTAAGGTAAGTGAAAAAATGTCTAATATGAGTTTAGAGGTAAATCCATTTATAGGTTCCAGATATAATTCTTGACTCGTGTTCACTTCTGAATACTAAGGGTCCTAAAGTAGTTAAATTACTACTATCGAGCCATCTATATATTGAATAGTAAGTGAGATATAAGCTCCTATTCTAAATGGCTATGAGAGGATAAAAGTCTCTAATTGCATAAGTTGTATCTCTGATTGCATAAGCTATGTGTATGATTATCCGCCGAATAGGCAGGTTGCCTACGAGCTGGACTTACCAGCGAATCTGGAAGTAGTACATCCAGTCTTCCATGTGTTAATGCTTCGGAAATGTATTGGGGATCCATCCCGAGTATAACCCATGGATGATATCCATGTCATGGAGGAGTTATCCTACGGCGAGCAACCTATCGCCATCCTGAATTGGCAAATTAGAAGATTGCAGACTAAGGATGTAGCTTCCGTCAAGGTGCTGTGGTGAAATGAGAATTGCGAAGAAACAACCTAGAAAGCTGTTGAGGAAATGAAACATAAGTATTCGTACCTATTTCCTACATCTACAAGTAATCCCAACTTTTGAAACTTTTATATTAGTTATTTGATAAAAGTGTGGGTTATTGTAATAGACAGGAATTTCCCTGTAATCTGTATAAGATCGTAAGAAAGATTTTTGTTCACATTCAGGGACGAATGTCCTAAAGGGGGGAAGGATGTTACACTCCATACTTTCGTACCTTGGAACGCGTTCTTAAGTCTCTTGAAAGGTTCTTAAGTCTCTTGAAAATTTCTTAAGTCTCTTGAAAGGCTCTTAAGTTTCTTGTAAGGATCGTAAGCCTCTTAAGTTTCTTAAGGTTTCTTAAATTTTCTTAAAGCTTCTTAAGAACTCTTAAGATCTTAAGGGCTACCATGTGATCCGGATAATCTATAACGCTACCAAACAATTCTAAGAAAGGGGGAATGAGATACCGCATAATAGAGAGGATGGGGAATAGAGTTATAAGAATTTCGAAGAAGTTGGAGACCGAATAAAGAGTCGTAGGAATTGACTTATTTACGTAAGCTACCAACTTGGAAATCTTACATACTAAAGCTACTTGAGTGCATATCAAGGTTACGTAGCAAGAATTACATATGTTCGTAAAGTAAGACAAGATCACAAACCCACGAGGGGGAAAAGAGAGTGCCACATGGAAGCATGAGAGAGTGCCATGTGGCAGTATCTGGAGCAAGGGTGGTGGGACCCCATATTCCACGTGGCATCCCATGGTTGGAGGTGTGGTGTATTTGCCCTATAAGGGCTTGACATGTGTCACCACTTAGGGGTTGACATGTGTTACACCTAAAAGTGGCCTATATATATATATATGTTTTATGACTTTAGTTCATACTTATCCTCTAGTCATTTTATCAAGATACTTCTAGAGACAAAAATAGGAGAAGACAAATCTAGAACAAGATAGAGGAGAAACCTTAAACTTGAGAAAGAGAGCCACGGATTTGGAGCCAAAAAAGGGCAAGTTCTCCAATTTTATTCTGTGAATTAATTTTCTAGGGTATAACATGGTGGTATAAGGTATTAGTAATGTAAATTTATGATTTGTAACTGCACCAAAATGTTAGCAAGCAGCCACTAAGTTTTAGGCGCGCTAAGGGAACTTTCGAGGCAAGTTTCGACGAGTTTGATGAGTTTCAGGTAAGGTAAGGTTTTCCCTTTCAAATTGAAGTTTATGATGTTTTTATTTGGTATATTAAATGTCTTAAACAAGGTTTGAAGTGGAAAAATTTCATAAGAATGGTTGATGTTAGAAACAAACTAAATTGAAGTCGTCAAAGTTAAATCAAAGTCGAGTAGTGTGTTGCGATTGTTGTACTGAGGTTACAGCTGGTTGGATGGCGTGTTGCATGTTTGTAAAGTGTTATAAAATGGGTGTGGGTATTTCTGGTTGCATCACACGGCCCTCTATTTCGTATTGTTAAAGGTTTTGCGAAATAGAGATTTAAAAAAAAACTCTATTTTGATATTGTAGCTTAGGGCGAGTTGTTTAGAGTTTGTATTGTGTAATGTTGAAATAATTTACTTTTGTATATTCTGCTGGGTTTTTTTGTTGGTATGGTTGTTGACACGGTATCCGAGTTGAAATCTCGAGGATGTTAAAGTTATAGGGAAAATGTTGCCCAATATTTGGTAACTTCAGAACTAGTAACGAACTAGTTGAGGGCATTGGACAAGGAAATGATTCCTATGGGTACTTGGTTGTAAAGTTGGAAATTGGAAAGTGAAAGGGTATTAACCTTAGTATTACTATCATGTTAATAGGTCAAGGAGATAACGAGGCGAGCTGAGTTATAGGTAATTCACAAAAGGTATGTGAAGCTTACCCTTTCTTTCTTTAGGCATGTCTTAGCCTTAAGGTATATATATATATATATATATGAAAGTTTAGACTTATTCCATTCATAAAGTGCTGAGTATTAGTCAATACCCTTGTTCACTTCTAGATGTTAGAACTCCCGCACTAAGTGGACTCCTCGCCTTTCAGGTTTTCTGTAGGATGAAGAGTAGTACATATAAGGCCTATCTCCTTCTTTCGTTGAAATCGCTTAAGGTAAGTAAAATGATGTTATATATGAGTTTAGAGGTAATTCCATTTATAGGTTCTGGATATAATTCCTGACTCATAGTCACTTCTAAATACGAAGGGTCCTAAAGTAGTTAAATTACTACTCTTGGGCCATCTATATGTTGAATAGTAAGTGGAGATATAAGCTCCTATTTTGAAAGGCTCTGAGAGGATAAATGTCTCTGATTGCATAAGTTGTATCTCTGATTGCATAAGTTATGTGTCTTTGATTGCATAAATTGTGTGGCATTATCTTGGTGCACGCCTATGATTCTTAAGGCCCTAATTGATGTTATACCTAATAATATCTAAAGGGTACCTCAGAGAATTACTTTCCTAGTCTTTAAGTGGCGGTTCACTTGACTGTTTCATTGAGTCTCAAGAGATAATTTAGTTGCATATAGTTTCTCACTATTCTACTCATGCATATGGTAACCCTTCTTTCACTGAGTCCCATGTTGGGCCAGGCCTAATATGGTGAACAACTTTACTACTTCTTTCACCGAGTCCCAGGCTGGACGCGATATGATATCGTGATGTGATGGATGATGCCACATACGAGGAGGGGATGATATATATGATGATATAATAATGCGACAACGATATGAGTATTCACTGCATTATAGGTCGGATAAAATATGATAATTATGACACCGAGTCCCATAATGGGCCGGGTACGGTATATGGTGATATAAGGAAGGAACATCGAGTCCCCCAATTGAGGGCCGGGTATGGTATGCATATATATAATGCGGGTATGCTATAGATGTTCCCTACTCTCTTCACTGAGTCCCTCACTAAAGGGTCGAATACCATAGGTATGCACACATGTGCAAATATAGTGATACATTTGTGACACCAAACCCTATAATGGGATGGATATGTTATGATATATATATACTATGAGGTTATACCGTGTACAATGGTATGATTCTATATACGATTACATGATAAAGCGATATATACGATGAAAAGAGATGATGATATGATATTATAATGAAAATGATTTTACTGCATGAGATACAGGCACGGTAATGGGTTAATTGTTATACTCTTCCCCTACATCCTTTTTCTAACTCTAATCTCGTTATGGTGTTTTATGCTTACATACTTAGTACATATGTCATACCGACTCCCCTTTCTTTGGGGGGCTGAATTCATGCCCGCAAGTACAGATGAACGTTTTGGAGACCCACCATCTTAGGACTCCTACCAGCAAGTTTGGGAGAAGCTCCATTGTATCAGAGCCTAGTTATGGTACTTCTCTCTTGATTTGTACACTCATTTTGCTTATTTAGGGGTCAGTGGGGGCCCTGTCCCACCTTATATTATTATTATACTTTTAGAGGTCTGTAGATATGTGTGTGGGTTGTATATAGGTTATATAGATATGTATGTATAGTCGTGTAGATATGGTTTATGTTTTGGGGGACGTTTTCCCCTGTCGTGATTGTTGTGTTGGTTGAGGTGTTATCTAGTATATTTATACACTGCGATGCAAATAGGGGATAGGTTTGCTTATAACTAGCAAAGGTATACGTGAGTGTCTAGTTCAGGCACCCATCATGGCCTACGAGGTTAGATTATGACAATTTATTGATGATATTCTGATCTATTCACGATCGAAAGAGGAACATATAGATCATTTGCGAATGGTACTTGGGGTGCTCCAGCACCAGAAGTTGTATGGTAAATTCTTTAGATACAAATTCTGGTTGACTTCATAGCATTATTGGGACATGTTATTGGAGTTGATGGTATTTGAGTAGATGCACAGAAAATTGAGGCTGTAAAGACTTGGCCTAGACCTACGACACCTTCTGAGGTACGTAGTTTTCTAGGGCTAGCAGGATACTACAAGAGATTCATAGAGAAGTTTGCTTCAATTTCAATGCCTTTAGCAAGGGTAACTCAGAAGGCAGCTAAGTTCCAGTAGACCGATGCTTGTGAACAAAGCTTTCAATTGCGGAAAAACAAGTTGATGACGGCCCCAGTTCTAACTCTTCCTGAAGGACCAGATGTCTATGTTATTTATTGTGATGCTTTTTGTGTCGGGCTAGGTTGTGTATTGAGGCAAAATGGTAGAGTCATATCCTATGCCTCCCGGCAGCTCAAAAAGAATAAAAGAAATTATCCAACTCATGATCTGGAGTTAGCAGCAGTAATTCATGTTTTGAAAATATGGAGGAACTATTTATATGGCATATATGTTGATATATATATGAATCAAAAAAGTCTCCAATACATTTTTAAAAAGAAGGAGCTAAATTTGCAGCAAAGAAGGTGGCTAGAGTTGCTTAAAGACTATGATGTTGACATTCTATATCACCCAGAAAAGGACAATGTTGTAGCATATGCACTCAGTCATAAATATATGGGTAGCTTGGTAGATGTACAACCAGAACGGAAGAAGATAGTCCATGAGGTTTATCAATTAGCTAACCTTGGGGTCTGTTTGGCTGATTCTCATGATTGTGGAGTTTCTGTTTGAGGAGTTGCCAAATCCTCTATCATGGAAGAGATAAAGCAATACCATTACGAAGACCCTATTCTGGCACAGTATAAGGATACAATACTTCAAAAGGAAAATACCTCATTTGAGGTCATACCTAATGGAGTATTAAGATATAGGGGAAGATTATGTGTACCTGAGATTGTAGGGCTACGTCAACAGGTGATGGGAGAGGAACACTATGCATGTTACTTTGTTCATGTAGGGTCAAAAAAAATGTATCATGACCTCAGATGTTTATATTAGTGGGATGGATTGAAGATGGATATAGCAGAGTTCGTAGCTAATGCTTGAATTGCCAATAAGTTAAAAATGAGCATCAAAAGTCTAGTGGACTATTACAGGAGATGGAAATCCACACTTAGAAATGGGAAGAAATTAATATGGAATTTATTACAGGCTTACCTAGCACTCCATGGGAGTATAATTCTATATGGGAGATAGGCTGACAAAATCAGCTCATTTCCTTTAAGTTAGGACTACATATTCAGCTGAGAACTATGCAAAGTTCTATATCAAGAAAGTAGTAAGAATTTATGGGTCCCCACATCTATTATATCAGACAGAGGAGCTCAGTTTACCACTAACTTCTCAAGATCATTCCAAGAAAGATTGGGGACACAAGTAAGTCTTAGCACAATATTTCACCCTCAGACTGGTGGGTAGGCTAAACATACTATTTAGATGCTAGAGAATATGTTGATGGCCAGTATTATTGACTTCAGAGGTAGCTGGGATGATCATTTGCCACTTATCGGGTTTGCTTATAATAAAAACTATCATTCTAGCATCTAGATGGCCCCGTGTGAGGCTTTGTATGGCAGGAAATGCAGGTCACCTATTGGTTGGTTTGATGTTGGTGAAACTAAACTAATAGTCCTAGACATGATTCAGCAAACTGTACAAAAAGTGAAGCATATTCAAGAGAGACTATTAGCATCCTAAAGTCGACAAAAGTCATACACAGATAATCAGCATAGACACTTAGAGTTTGAAGTTGGGGATTAGGTGTTCTTGAAGGTGTCACTGATAAAGGATGTAATGAGATTCGACAAGAAAGGGAAACTTAGTCTGAGGTACATTGGGCCCTATCAAATTATTCGTAAAGTGGGCAAAGTTGCCTATGAGTTGGACCTCCGTCTTATTTGGAGGCAGTGCACCTAGTCTTTCATGTGTCAATGCTTCGCAAATGCATTGGTAATCCTTCTAAAGTATTCCCCGTGGATGATGTCCAAGTGACAGAGGAGCTATCTTACAAGGAACACCCTATAACTATACATGACCGCCAAATCAGAAGGTTACGTACTAAGGATGTGGCTTTCGTTAAATTATTGTGGTGAAATAAGAATAGAGAAGAGATTACTTGGGAAGCCGAAGAGGAGATGAACAATAAGTATCCTCATTTGTTCCCTATACCCATAGGTAATTTAAACCCATAAATTGGTTATATTGATTAATAAGAAAGTTATATGTGATAACTATTACATAGACTTCTCGAAATCCTTGTGAGACCTTATGAAACAAGTTAACATTCAAGGACGAATGTTTTAAAGGGGAGAAAGATGTTATATCCCGTACTTTTGTACATTGAAATGTTTTAAGCTCCTCTAAAACTTCCATGTGATCCATGTGATCCATGACATTATCAAATGATCCTAAGGGGGGCGAGGATATAATGCCTCATATTTTGCATAGACTAGTTCTATGTGAGTAGTGATGGTTTCAAATAGTTTTAGAAGGATTTGAAAGGGGTTCGACGCCAAATAATTTGTCACAATAATCGACCTACTTGCTTAAGCTACTTTTTTGGATGTCTTACATAATTAAACTACTTGAGCACATGTCTAGCTTAAGTATCAAGGATTACACAGCTTCTTAAGGTACCTACTAAAAAGAACAAATAGGTGATGCACCTACTTAGAATATGTGGACGATATTTTAAATGAAAAGGTCAAGAAGGTGATATAACTACTTATGAACTTGTGGCAGGAATTAAGGAGGTGATGCACCTACTTTATTAAAGTTGTGGACAAGATTATTTCAGGATTCGAGATAGAGACTTTTATTCCCGCTTTTAATTAATACACAAATTGGTTATAAATTGTATTTGGTCTATATTATTAAGTGACAATTAGTGATTAGTTATGATTAATTAACTTAATTAGACCACTTAGTAGGCCCCTCCACGAAATGTGGAACCAGGTAATTAGTGTGTGTAATAAAGTAGGTCACATGTCATAAGGATGGACACATGTCATAAGGGTGGACATGTGTCCAGCCCCTATGGTCTCATATATAAGCTTGGTAATGACTAATTAATTAGTCATTCACTTCACTTCTTCTTCAACAAAATAGAATTAGAGAAAAAGAGTTCAGCCATGGAAACAAGCACGGCCAGCTCTAATATTGTGGAAGAAAGGTAATTTTAATTCCATAAAAGTTTTCTAAATATTCCAAAGGGACATCAACATTAGGATTTAAATTGAGGAAGAAGAAGTGGTGCAATTGGTGCAAGGAATTGTAGGATCTGCCCTAACTTGTTTGAGGTAAGATTTCTTCTTGTTGTTGTATAATTGACGTTAATGATGTTGTAATGGAGAGATTAATTTGTATTAAGTGGAATTGGAAGTAAGAAAATTATATGGTTGTTGTTGGCGTTGTAAATGGACAGAATTGGAGTTGTTCTAATTAGATTAAAGTTTGATTGGTGTTGTCATTATTATGGTATTATATTTAAAGGTAATTTTTGTATGTTGAAGGGCTGAAAATATAGTTATAGATGACTATAGGTGCTTCTGTTCACAGCAATGTCGTTCTCCTTTCCATGTTGTCGTGATTTTGCGAAGTAAAGATCAAAAACTATATTTTTATGTTGTAGGTTTGGGTGGGCTGTTTAGAACTTGTATTGAAAAGATATTGAAGTATTTTTATTGGAAGTGGATGGAGGTCGTTGTTGGTGTTGCTGTCCTAATCAAGTGTGAGTTTATTCTACTTATTCTATTGAGTAGTGCCTTTAATAATCAAGTGTGAGTTTATTCTACTTATTCTATTGAGTCTCAGATGATAATTTAATTTGCATATGGTTACTCACTACTCTGCTCGTGCAACTGTTATTACATCTTTCACTGAGTCCCGGACCAGGTATGTTGTCATGCATAGTTTTAATATATTATTCACCTAGTCCCTTACTAGAGATTTGGGTATGGTATAAGATGATACAATGTTATGATGATATGGTTACGACACCGACTCCCATAATGGGTTGGGTATGGTATAAGTGTACAATACTCTATTCACCAAGTCCTTTGCTAAAGGTTCAGGTACGTTATATATATACATATGATGATATAATGATATAATTGTGACACCGAATTCCAAAATAGGCCAGGTACGGTATATGATGATGATATGCATGAGTTTATTTCATAAGATGCAGGTACAGTGATTTATTAATTATTATACTTATCTCTTGAATCCTTATTTCAGATGTGATCTCCTTTATGGTATTTTATGCTTTATATACTCAGTACGTATTCTGTGTTGACCCCCTATCTTTGGGGGACTGCATTTCATGCTCACAGGTACAGATACTCATTTCGGGAATCCAGCAGCTTAGGATTTCCACTCAGCTATTTTGGAGTGCTCTATTGTACCAGAGCCTAGATTTTTGGTACTGATCTTTCGATGTATATATTCGTTTATTCAGGGGTACAATAGGGGCCTGTCCCACCATATGATACTGTTGATACTCTTAGAGGTCTATAGATATATGTATGGGTTATGTGTAACTTTTGTTCATCTGTGTCTATACGATGTGCTGTGGATATTAATATGTACTAACAGCCTTATCGTCTTGCATGTCTTTTCATGATATGATTAGTGGTGACTACTCAGGAGAAAAATGATAGGAATGTATTTATATGAAGACGTTATGAACCATTGGAGTTCTTATGTAAGTTTTCATATTGTTCGTAGTTCAGCTTGACTATATCTGATAGGTATGTATATAGGTGTCTAGGTCGGACCCTAGTCACGGCTTACGAGGTTGGGTCGTGACAGCCTACATCGGAGGAAAGGGGAATCTACTTGCCAAGGTAGACTCTACCCCTCTAGGAGGGTCATACATACGCTATATGTGGATCCACTAGCTAGGCTATAAAATCAACCTACAGTGGCACGTAGTTTAAGAGAAAAGAGGTTACTACTAGGGCTTTTGGTAGGGCCCCCACCTCAAGTCCACTCGGTGCTAAGTCAAATCTCACGGAATACATACATAGCATAAAAATCATAATTACATATATCATAGCTCATTTTCATAATATACTTGTAATGTGAGAATTGTCCTTTCATTATTACAATCATACATACATACACATAATTCATACTTGGAAATTCATGATTATAGCTTATACTTGAAATTAGGGTAAGACATGAATGCATGATCAATTGATTTGAAAATTATGTAATTGAATTGAAAACATTCATGATCATAAACTTTATATCAGCCCATACATAATTCATATAGAAAATATTATTAGGAAGTATAATTGAAAATACTCATAATTTTCATCATGAACCCTAGAGATCAAAATAGGAGAGTTCATGAAAAAATATTCAATTTAATGCAATAACAATCAATTTATATCCAAATAGACTCATGATTATACTTTGAATCATAATTCATAAAATAGGAATAGAGATCATGAAACCCATAAAATACCATAATTCAATTAGATAGAAAATCTTGGGAAATTGATTGGACTTCATGGATGAAACAATCTATGAATCAATACCCACATACCTTAATTAATAACACCAAATAATTTGGAAGAACTTGAGAGTTTTGATGGAGAGCTTGAGTGAATTTACTTGAAGTCTTCAATGGAGTCCTTGAGAGTCTTTTATAGAGAGAGATATTTGAGTAGGTGAATTATAGAAGAATGAATACAATTAGAGGTTTCGGTTAATTTATAAAGTTTGATTAGGTTCTAAAAACGTCTAGGTTTATTAGCTAACAATTTAGGAAAAATTCTAAATTGCCCTTACTAAAAACTAAATACAGCCAAAAATATACTGCTAGGTCTGCGAAGCAGAGGCAAGCAAGTCCGCGATGCGAATTTATCACAGACCTTACTGGTTTGCGAAGTTCCTTGACAAATCTATGTTTTGATCTATGGTTCCTAAAAATCCACCGAGATTATTTTCCTACAAGTTTTTACCCCCTGATCAATATTCCAAACTCGGATTTTCCAAAAAGATTAAGGATAATGCATTACTTGAGTGGCCAATTCCCCAAGGCATTCTTAAGGCACTTGTGAGCATTTTAAGGGATGTTACAATATCTTCCCCTTGGGAACATTCATCCTCAAATGAGATTCAACTAATATGGGACGGACATGGAAAAAGGACTAACAAACCCATCCGAACCTTCAGGCAATGTCAAAATAGGAGCCGACGTAAGCCGATCCTTTAATATTTGGAAAATTTTCTCACATTATTCTGACCATTGGAATTTTGCCTTATTTTGTTTCAACATAGTTAAAGGCGGAGAAATAGGTGATAACCCTTCAACAAACCTTCTGTAGTATCTGACTAAGCCCAAAAAGCTTCTAATGTCCAAAGGAGATAATGATCTAGGCCAATGCTTAACCGCCTCCATTTTCTTCAGATCTACTTTAATCCCATCACCAGACACCACATGGATAAGAAATGCAACCCACCTTAGCCAAAATTCACATTTACTAAATTTAGCGAATAATTGCTTGTCTCTTAATGTTTTCAACTCAATCCTCAAGTGACCCATATGATCTTCCTCATTTTGAGAATAAATCAAGATATCATAAGTGAACACCACTACAAACATGTCCAAATTTGGCTTGAAAATATGATTCATCAAATACATGAATATAGTGGAAGCATTAATCAAACCAAACGACATTACAACAAATTCATAATGACCATACCTTGTCCGAAAAGCCATTTTGGGAATATCACACTCTCTTACCCTCAATTGATGATAATTAGAATGAAGGTCAATCTTAGAAAAGTAGCTTGCTCCTTGTAATTGATCAAACAAGTCATCTATCATTGGGATTGGATATTTTATCTTTATGGTGACCTTGTTCAATTATTGGTAGTCTATACACATTCGGAGTGACCCATCCTTCTTTCTAACAAATAGCATGGGAGCACCCCATGGTGAAATACTCGGTCTTATAAAATCCTTATCCAACAAATCCTTCAATTGTTCCTTTAACTCCTTAAATTCTGTCGGAGCCATACGGTAAGGAGAAATAGAAATAGGGTGGGTATTAGGTAGGAGATCTATGCTAAAGTCAATTTCCCTTTCAGGAGGAATACCGAGCAAATCATCGAGAAAGACATCAAAGAACTCATTAACTATAGGGACCGACTCAAGAGTAGGAGTTTTGGAATTGATGTCCCTTACTCGCACAATATGATAAATTCACCCTTTGGCAATCATTTTTCGGGCCTTAATGCATGAGATGAATCAACGCTTAACCACTGAATCATTACTCTTTCATTTAAGAATAGGTTCATTAGGAAAGTGAAACTTAACCACACGAGTCCTATAACATATCGATGAGTAAGCAGCATGTTAATAATCCATACCAAGAATGTTGTCAAAATTAGTCATATCAAGTTAAACAAGGTCGTATGGAATAACTCTGTGCAAAACCCATACGGGATAATTTCTATAAGCTCTCTCAGCTAATACCGAATCACCAACGGGAGTATAAACCGAAAATAATTCTATTAACACCTTGGGGCACACATCAAATATCATAGCAATGTAAGGAGTAACAAAATACAAGTTGGCATCCGGATCAAGCAATGCATAAGCATCAAAGTTAAAGACTCGTAACATACTCGTGACCACATCGGGAGCCTCATCAACCGTTTGTCTAGATTGAAGAGGTATAAAATTGGTTGTTGCGTTGGCCACCCTTAGGTTTATCTTGGGTGCCCGTTTACACTTGGCCTCCTAAAGGACAAACTTCTCCACCCTTGTTGGCAATAAGAGAGCACTCGTATCGCTTATGGCCCATCTTTCCATATCCATAGTAAGAACCTGTTCCCATCAAGCACTTTTCTCCATGATTCTTTCAATACTTTGCACACTTAGGAATAGAAGAGTTACTAGCATTTACACCTCCTTCTCCTTGATCTTTAGGGTATAGTACCCTATCCTTAGAAAACTTCTTCCTTGAGTTTTTCCCTTGTTAAGAGCATCCACTACTACCAACGGTCCTAGCATTGGAGAACCCATCTTCATACCGAGCCCTCTTAGAATCACTCATCCTTATTTTCTTGAGCTTTTCTCCTTCAATTTGTTTGGGAAAAGTTATGAGCCAAGATATGTCCATCTCCTTAACAAGCATAGAGGTGCGACATTCCTTAGCAACCAAGTCGGACACCCCCAATATGAATTTACTCATTCAGGCACGTGGATCAGAACCATTGAAGGAGCATACATCTGAAGTGACTCCCATAATACTCACTATTTTGTAGACTTCATCAATGAAATCTTGAGGATCCTCATCAACTTTTGATCCATGAAACTCCATAGGATTCATTCATGCAAATTTCGTTACTCTTACGGCCAGAGTAGGAACATTAGGAGGAGTCACAACACCTTGGTTGGTCACCACTCGAGCTAACATAAAAATGGCGGTTTAAAACCCCGTATTAGTCACTTGGTCCGGTAAAGGACCATTGTCTTGAGGAACCGTGGGAGCTTGGGATTCATTAATGTTATCTTCCCTTGGAAATGATGGTCTTGTTCGAGCCATATTTCTTAAAATTGCAAAGAAAGACCATTAGGGAAAACAAGTTTTATGGTAAAATCTATAGAATGACATGGATCATGAAAGAAGTGAGAATTCCTAAAATTCCTCATAGCCTCATACTCATAAGTGTGGCACTCTTCACACCCATGAATAAAACTCTACTTGATGCGGCATGTTAGACACCCTACAATACTTAAAAAAAAGAACCTTGTGCTCTGATACCAAGTTTGTCACGACCCGACCTAGGAACTAGTCATAACACGGCGATTGAAACCCCAAAGGTCTCCAACAAAGTCTCTTGCACCTATCATAAGCAAACATAAGGTAAAGCAAAAGAGAAAACATCATAAGATTCAAGAAAGTTAGCTTAACTATCACACAAGCTTTAAAATTCAAAACTGGATAAGGAGCATTCAAGAATGGAATTACTTTAGATATTATATCACTGTTTACTTAGCTTTATGACATGCCAAAAGAAAAGAAGGGATAGGCTTCACATACCTCTTATGTACTTCCCTTAGTCGTGTTTACGTCGTCGTCCTCGAAACCTATTTAACACGGAAATAAGGCGAGTATTAACACCCTTAGAGTTTTCAGCAACTTAGGCTACCCAGTAATATTCATAGCATTCATCCCCTCGCTTGCCTTCTCGACTAGTTCCTTAACTAGTTAAGACGTTAACAAAAATCGGACAGCACCTCCCCTATAATGTGTCCTATCCGAATTCCCAACCATGTCATTAACACCTGCAGACAACCAACAATACAACCAGCAGCTCATATATATATAACATGGCAACATTACACAATATAAACCCCAAACGACTCGCCCGAAGTTACGATACCAAAAGAGGGTTTCTAGTTTCTATTTTGCAAAACCTTTACCCGTACGAAGCGGGGGGATCAGGTGGCTGTAATGAGAAGATCACCCACCTCATTTAAAGAACTTTTAGACACTGCAACACGCCACAACACAACCAGAAGCATCCCCCACGCGCACAACACCTTATTTCGACAACAATTTAACTATAGCGATTCCAAATTCGTTTATTTCGAACGCCGAAATTTTTAAACCTTTTACCCAACTTCCATCAGCCAGCCCCTAAGGTGTGTAATACAACCTAATTTAAAATCATAAACTTCAAATTAGAGGTGAAGAACTTACATTTCTTGAAATTGGCTAGAACTTGCCGAAATTGCGCCTCGGAATTTTTTTAGCGTGCTGAATCGTCGTGGCAGATTGCTGTCCAGTTTTTTGGCTGCACCGAACTCTAATTTTATTCTAATAATACTTCCATATCATCATGGTATACGCTATATAATTAATTTATAGAACGAAAATGGGACTTACCTATTTTTTCCTCCCAAAGCCGTCGCAATTTTCTCCTTAGCTCTAGGGTTTTTTCACGTTGCTTTTGCTAGAAATTGTGAATGAAAGCTGAAGTTTAGGATACATATACATATATATATATATGTGGCTGTAGGGTGTGAAACGTGTCATCCCCAAGAGGGAACACGTGTCCAGCCCCTATTGGGCCTCCGTATCTACATGCTGAAGGAGGGGATGCTACGTGGCAGTGGGGCCCACCTCCTCCAAGCAGGTGGGTCACCTGCTTGCTTAGGTGCTGCCATGTGTCACCCTCCCATTGGCTGCCCTGCACAATTTTTTTTCCTCCTCATGGGTTCGTCATCTCCCTTTATTGTAAGAGCCTATGTAATCGTTCTACGCAGGCTTGGCATGTCCTCTAGTAGCTCAAGTATATAAAACTTTTACATTAACAACTTACGTAGGTAAATTGAGTCCTACGACTCATTACTTGGCCTCCAATTCCTTCCGGATGCTTATGATTCCACTTCCAACCTTCTCTACTATGGGATATCACATTCTTCTTTCCTTCAGTTGTTTAATGTGTGTCGATAGTAGGGGTCTCATGGCTAATTTCAAGAAGATTAGGGACACATTTCAAGGTTTAAAAGTGTGGGATATAACAGTTTGCAGCCACATGACATCCCATTCCGTGTGGTTAAGATTTTCCAAAATAAAGATTGAAAATCGTATTTTGGAGTCATAGTTTTTAGAGGGCTGTTTGAGACTTATTTGGTGTGATGTTGAGGTGGTATAATTGTGTATTGGCTGCTGTTGTTGTTATTGGTTGGCTGTACTAATTGAAAATGTAGTGGGAAGTTCGTATAGGGCAAGTTATAGAGGAGATGTTGTCCGAATTTCGTTAACTTCTAACTAACTAATAGACTAGTTGAGACTAGTCAAGACAGCTGAATAAGGAATTGATTTCTATGGGTGACTAGTGTGGATTTAGAAGCTGGAAAGTTAAAGATTATTAATATTAGTATTACCTTCGTGTTAAATAGGTCCAGAGGATGACGGACAAGCCAGGTTAAAAGCAATAGATAAGAGGTATGTAAAGCCTATCCATTCTTCTCTTTTGGCATGTCTTAGATGTAAGTGTTATGTATGTGAAGCTACCCTTTCTTTTATTTTGGCATGTATTCAAGTTAAATAATGAATGATGTGAGCTTGGGGGTAAATCTACTCATAAATGCCGAGCGTAATTCACAATCCTTATTTACTCCTTGATGAAAGCACTCTTACAGTAATTGAACTAGGGCTTCACAAGCCTTCCATACATTAGAAAGTGATGAGTATGTAAAGCCTATCTCTTCTTTTTTGGCATGTCTTAGTCTTAAGTGGATTATATATGTAATGTGGGAATAATTCCATTCATAGAACACCGAGTATGGTTCATAAATCTTATTCACTTCTTGATGTTCGAACTCCTCTGATTATTGAGTTATGGCCTTGTAAGTCATCGACACGATGAAAAGTAGTAGACGTGAAGCTTATCCCTTCCCTCTCTTGAAATGGTTTAATGTAAGTAAAGCGATATATGATATGAGTTAGAGGTAATTCGGTTTATAGGTTCCGAGCATAACTCATGACTTGTACTCACCTTTGAATGGTAAGGGTTTTAAAGTAGTTGAACTATGACCCTCGAGCCTTTACATACTGAATAATGATTGGAGGTGTAAGCTCCTAGACCTAGAGACTTTTGACCATACTTTATGATAATGTGTTGAGAGATGTTTGATATATTACCAAGTTTTACGTGCATGTATATGAATTATTATATTATATAGGGATCGGGCCGAACGTTTCTCGGCACTAATATGTTATATGTATAGGGATTGGGCCGGACATTCCTCGGCACTAACATGTTATATATATAGGGATCGAGCCAGCCGTTCCTCGGCACTAACGTGTTATATGTATAGGGATCGGGCCAGACGTTCCTCGGCACTAACATACTATATGTATGGATTGGGCTATACTTTCTATAGCACTAATAGTATACATATGCATGTGATGATAAAGTGATGCATTTGTAACACCGAGTCCTCGATCGGGCCGGGTGTAGTATATGACAATGGTATACATGACTTTATTTTATACTAACCCCCTTTCTTTGGGGAACTGCATTTCATGCCCACAGGTACAGATGCGCTCTTTGGGGATCCGCCAGCCTAGGACTCCACTCAACGGTTTAGGGGAAAAACTCCATTGTATCGGAGCCTAGTTTTTAGTACTACTCTTCTAGTGTATATATTTGTTTATTCAAGGGTATGGAGGGGGACCTGTCCCGCCATATGATACAGTTAATACTTTTAAAGATCTGTAGACATATGCATGTAGGTTATTTATAAGTTTGTTTCAATTGCTCCTATGCGACGCATTGTAAATGTTTTTATGTCAGGGAAGACTTGTTGGCTTGCATGCCTTTCCATGATATGATATGAAGGAAAGAGGCTACATGTACATGAAAAGGTTTTGACCCATTGGTATTTTTACATTTAATATGATAATATACAGAGTTCAACTTGACTATAGCCAATAGATATAAATATGAAGGTCCAAGTCGGAACCCAGTTGTGGCCTATGGGGTTGGATCGTGACACATTCGGCATTGGTTTGGGTTGTCTACTAATACAGCATGGCTAGGTTATTACTTATGCATCAAGGAAACTTAACCAGCATGAGTGGAACTACTTCACTTATGACTTAGAGTTGGCGGCAGTAGTTTTTGCGCATAGGCTTTGGAGGCACTACCTTTATGGAGTTTGATGCGATATATACACTAATCATAGGAGCCTTCAATAAATTATTATCCAGAGGGATCTTAATATGAGGAAGAAGTATTAGATTGAGCTCCTGAAGGACTACGACCTCTCTATTCTCTTCCATTCGGGAAAGGCTAATGTAGTAGCTAGCTCTTGGAGTCAGAAGGCAATAAGTATGGATAGTCCAGCTCTTCATTCTATTGTGGAGAGACCTTTAGCTTTGGACATCCAGTCCTTAGATAACCGGATGATTCAGCTTGATATTTCTAACTCACGGTGTGTGCTAGCTTATATGGGAGCTCATTCATATTTATTCGATTAAATTTGTAGCCGTCAGTTTGAGGGTGAGGATTTAGTTTCACTTTTTGATTGGGCTTTGGAAGATGGCACTGACCTGGCTACTTTAGATTTAGATAAGGTATTAAGGTTTGGTAGTTATCTCTGTATTTGAATAGTTGGGGGCTTGATTGAGTTGATCCTTAGCAAGGCCCATGATTCTAGATATTCTATCCATCCAGGCACTACTAAGATATATCACCATTTGAGACAACATTAATGGTGGAGTAGCATGAGTAGAGATATTACATATTATGTTTCGCATTATTTGAGTTGTCAGCAAGCTAAGGCCGAGTATTTGAGGCCTGGTGGCGAGCTTGAGAGATTACCTATTCCTGAGTATAAATGGGAGTGTATCACCATGGACTTCATTATGGGGTTGCCTCATACTTCCCGTGGTATTGATAGTATTTGGGTTATTGTGGATTGATTGAACAAGTCAATGAACTTTCTTTTTGTTCATACTTGCTACAGTGCTGAGAGGTTGGCCCATATAAACATTCGGGATGTGGTTCATCTTCATGGCATGCCTATTTCTATCATTTAGGACTCGGGCTCACAGTTCACATCTAACTTTTGGAGTACTTTTTAGGATGAGTTAGGTACCTATGTTGACCTTAGCACTACTTTTCACCCATAGACTAATGGCCAGTTAAAGCGCACTATTCAGGTTCTTGAGGATATGTTGCAGGTTTGTGTTATGGATTTTAGGGTCAGTGGGAGCAGTTTTTTCCCTTAGCAGAGTTTGCGTACAACAATAGCTACCACTCCAATATTTAGATGACCTCGTTCGAGGCCTTATATGGTAGGCTTTGTCGCTCTCTAGTTGGTTGGTTATAGTCTATAGAGCCCAGGCCATGTGGTACAAATATGATGCAAGAGGCCTTAGATCAGGTGAGGGTGATTCAGGATAGGCTCATGACAGCTCAGAGTAGACATCATAGCTATACAGATCGTAGGTGTTGAGAGTTGAGATTTGTTGTTATTAAAAGAGTATTCCTCCGTGTATCACCTATGAAGAGCGTGATGATATTTGGAGATGGGGAAAGCTTCGCCCCAGATATATTGACCCTTTTGAGATTTTGAGGATAATTGGTGAGGTTGCATATGAGTCAGCTTTGCCTCCAGCCTTTTCAACTATTTATCCAATCTTTTATGTTTCGATTCTGCGCAGTACATCCTAAAGAGTTTCATGTGCTCAAGTATAAGGCAGTTAAGTTGCTCTATCGTCTGAGTTATATAGAGGATGCAATTGCTATTTTGGCTAAAGATGTTAGTCAGTTATGATCCAGAGCCATTTCTATGGTTAAGGTCCATTGGAGGCATCATCCAGACAAAGAGACTACCTAGGAGACTGAGCAGGAGATGCGGGTATAGTTCCTTGGCTTATTTGAGCCTTCAGGTACATCTTGACTCTTACTTTCGTGGACAAAAGTTCTTTTAGTAGTAGATGTTAAAATGAGCCTCAAGGTTATTTCTAAAATAAAGCATTCATTTTGTCATTTAGAACATTTCTGTAGTGACCCTATGTCATTTATGACTTGCTGGCACTAACTATTCAGTCGCCAGGTCGTTCATTGGTGTTTTAGGCCCGTTTCCCTATTTTGGAGCTTTTATAACTTGAAAATATAATTTCGATCATTACTTCAAGTAAAGATCTCAAAATAAAATTCTATCAATTCCATCAAATCTGGAATGAAATAATTACACTAGTAGCATGGTCGGTAGAAGTATCGAGGCAATCAATATGACTTTGGGGCCATTTGATGCTTTTGCCTACTAAATTTTGCCTATGATTGACTTTGGTGAACATTCTTGAAAAACACACTCGGATGGAAATTCTGATAGTATGACTAGTTGTAAAATGTCTAGTTTGGTTTGGAATGACCCTTCGTTTGCTTCCCAAGCCTTCCGGTCTAACCCGAGGTCCATTGTAGAATTTAACTCAAAATGGCACTTGGGCGTTTGACCCACAATTTATTAAAATGACCTCATATGTTCATTTTGTATGTGCCATTAAGTCCCAAACACTAAATTTAGTGGGGTAGCATATTTTATTTGCATGCAAGGGGTTTTGAATATATTCTGACCACCTTGTCTGAGAGTTGGACATGCCAAACTACATCTTGCACCAACTGAGTCTGGTGCCATCAATAAAGCGACTCCTAGTCGCTAAAGCAATTGGGGCATCACTAAAGTGACGAGGCCCTCTTGGGAGGGTATCACTTAGGTGCCAGACCTGTCACTAAAGTGAGTGGTCACTGAAGTGATTGGTGTCGCTAAAGTGATGTCCGCCTCTTTGAGGTGGTTGTTTAAGCAATCGTCAGAGTTGATTTTGCGATACCTGAGGCCTATTTTTTGTTCAAATTTTTAGTTATATTCTTAAAGTTGAAAATACTATTTCTTTCTCAATATTGGGGCAATTTGGACAATTCAAAATGTTAAGTTGCATGGACTTTTGTGGGGACTCGAGTGGTGTGTTTAGAATTAGGAGTAAAGGCTTTATTAAGGTGAATTTCCCTTTTACCCCTGCAATTTTAGTATTCTTGAGCTAAGGTTTATAAGTGTAGTGCATGTGTTATTTGCGGATGTATTAGTGAAGGAATTGTGTTCCTTTTTGGAACACAAGTTGGGGATAGCATTTACCACCAGAGTCAATTATGTAAATTACAACGTGGGTCCACAATTCCTGCTTTTTGACTCTAAAATTGGCTCATCTTTGAATTTAATAATTTTACTATCAAAATGACCGTATTAACATTGTGATTCTATTGTTGATAGCATGGAAGCATTTTGAGGCCGTTCGTAAGGGAAAAGATTAGGTTTCTTGAGTTGGAGAGCGCGCGGTCGGCATACAAGTAGGCTTTGATATCCTCTCTTTAGACTGAGCATGTTTAGGCAATTGTATGCTGATTTGAATGAGTTTGGGGGTGTTTGGGTGTCAAAAATGCTAAATTTCAAGAACTCATGTTAGGCTTTATTTTTGGGGAAATTTAGACTATTAAAGCATGCCTCATGTTATTGTTGATCATTCATACCTTGTGATGTGTGCTGGGACTTAGGTTTATGTCTTTGGAAGCATGTTTGGCCTTATTCTAGGCTTAGACTAGTATTTGCCATAGACTTAAGGGGTTTTGGTGCAGTTGGGCCTTGGAACTTCTCCGACATTATTTCGAACAACTTAGCTCCCGGTAGACTGATATAACATACTTGAGTATGATAGTCTGAGCTTTAGCTAGGTAGTAACATAGCTTCGGAACCTTACATCATAATGTCCTATTCTTTTATAGGTTTTGTATCATTGGGTTCTTGGTTCTGGAAATCTATTCGTCAATTCAGGTTAGATGTGGTTAGGGATGGAGCTATTATTGATGGCACTCAGATTGGGGGTACTCCCTATGATATTCGGATGGTCACTAATCATAATTTTGACACTCTCGCCTCTGTTCATGGTTCAATTCCCCAATTCACTCCATCAGCCATGTTTAAGTCCTTGCCTTGGTATTATTGTCTAGATTAAAGGCCCTAGCCTTTCTTAGTTGTGGTTTAAGTCCACCGCCGTTATCATCTTTGGTTCGATTCCTTAGCTACCATTACCTTGGTTCTAGTCCTTGGTCTCTCTTACACGTGGTTCAAGTCCATAATTATCTATTACCTTGGTCTCTCTTACACATGGTTCAAGTCCACGATTATCTATTATCTATGTTCAAGTCCTTGGTTACTTTAAAGTGATTGTTCAAGTCTATAATCCCCTTATGACTCTTTGGTTCAAGTTCTTAACTATGTGGAACTTTGGTTAAAGCTTCAAGCTTACAACATGGTTCAATTCAAGTCTGCGGGAAGTTGTGGCATTATTGGAACTTTATTGGATTCTCTCATCTTTATATTTCTTTCTTCCTATAGAGCTTATGGGGTTCTGTTTAAGTTTTTACTTTTAGTCATGTGCATGAGCGTACCCATCGAGTTTATGGGAACCTGGCAGATTTAGTTATTTCTCTCTCTTTGTGTGTTGAGTATTCTTGTGTACATACCTACTTTGATTTGTTTTTTTGTCTTTAGTTGTGATTAGTTTCTCGTATTTCCGTTTACTTTTGCTTATATTGCTCAGTCGTCTTATGATGCCTACTGGGTACTTGTTTTTTGGTACTCATACTACACTCTGCATATGTTTTTGTGATGTAGGTCTGATTACTAGCTATCAGCGCTGATCTCGAGCCAGCTGCAGTCTTGACTGGAGGCGAGGGTGAGCACACAATATTTTGGATCTACCGTCTCCCTCTGTATATATATATGTGTGTTCTGCTTGTCTTTTTCTTTTTGAGACAACCTTATTTATGTGGTCCACTTTTGAGAGTTGTACTCATTTTGTAGTAGCTCTGTGTGTGTGACCTCCAGGTTCTTGGGGGGATGTTTTTGTTTGAATATATTTCGTTTCCTTGCGCCATTCATTTATGTTCTTGTTATTTCATTATTGTAGTTAGCTTGAATTGTTAGTATTTTACCCTAATATCCCATTACTCTCAGTTTCAGGATATGGGTCAACTTGCCTATTGTTGCTCATAGTAGGCTTCATCATGACCTGAGAAATCGGGTCATAAAAAAAATCCAGTACTATCAATCATGTCTAAGGATGTGCCAAATGTTCCAATGTCAACCATTGCATTAGAGAGTGCATTTCGTCAAGGAAGAAAGTAGATCAGAGATAATCGAATCATTGAGGAGAAATGTCATGAATGTTTTAGTTTTCCTCATAAATTAGATTAGATCAGAGCAAAAAAATAAATGAAGACCACAAAATACGAAAGAAGAAGAACTTGAATAAATAATGTCAATTGGAGATTATTTAGGACAAACAAGTCCAAATTACGGATTAGTTGATTTAAAAAATTATGATTTAATTCCTGTTAATGATAATACCAATGAATTGAAAAAAAATAATTCAAAATATGTAGAATTTCCAATTTATTAGAGACAACTAATTATAAGTTTGTAACTTTGTATGTTTTGAATTTTTATCAATCTATTAAAATAGTGAAAGACTTATTGAGTATTTGCATTTCATAATATTTTTTTACATAAAATTTGTGGTACCTACTATAACTCACTTGTAGGTAAGCCAACCCATAACCCGAAATGATAAGTAATGGGTTTAGGGAAAAAACTAAACGAGAATAGAAATTCTAAGATAAATAGAATAGATAAGCAGAAGAAACCCAAAACATATATATATAAAAGAAGATCCCTCCCAGAACCTCACAAGTACAGAGCCACTATCAAAACGAGTACAAGTCCCATAAGTGGACCACAAAAACTTGACCATCTCAAAATTAAAAAGACTAGTCAATATATACGGATGGAGACTAAAGTAGTACAAAATGCCATGTGCTCACCCTTTGTTGGATCAGACTGCTGCAGGCTTGATGTCAACTCTAACCACTGATGCTCGGACCTGCATCCTAGAAAAAATGCAGAGTGTAGTATAATTACCAAAGAAACAGGTACCCAATAAGCATCATAGGCTGACTAAGCTTGAAAAGTAAAGGCAATATGAAAAGAAGGGATAGAGAAGAACAGACGTCAAGAGGGGAAAGCTATAATGTAATAATAAGATTCACACAATTGTATAAAGGATTAACTAAATTAATCTACAAACTATACTATACCTAACTAGACCCCATGAGCCTAGAAGGTATATTTGTGTGCAAGTTTAAATAAAACATGAATAGACCCCAATAATCCCTACGAGTACACAAAATAGCTACGACTAAAGAGAACTGAACATGAAGACTCAAAACCAGAGTGTATCAAAACAGAACCTCAACCAACACTAGTAGAATCTGACTGAATGGAGGCTGGACCTTACACAGGATGCTCCCCAAAAGTATCCAAGCAACCAACTGCAAGTACAAAGTAACTGAGGCCCGATCTCCAATAGGATGCTCTATATGATTATCTGAGTGATCAAGGCCGAAGCTTGAATCCAGATGCTCTTTGAAATACCAATAAGGTCGGGGCCAGCGCATGAATCCAGATGCCCAGCAAAAATGCCAATGTAGTTAGTGATGGAGTACCAATCAATCCATAATCGTTCCATCCACACTTAGGCAATCAATGCAATTCCCGAGAATGAATCCATAACTAACCTTCAATGGCGGAATCACAAAATTGTAGAATCAAAGAAATAAGGTCAAACTATCATCAGAGCAAGCGCATAGCCTAGTTAAGGCTTAAACTATAAGACTCAAGTCTGCTATACCAGTCTACATGGATCTAAGCCACGCAAAATGATGTCAAGGCTAAATAAAGACATATGGGGTCCAAATCATACAATTTCGAGGCAAGCACTAGACAAACCTAGGCTAAGGCCCAAAATACATTCAATAAATAGTAAAAAAAGTATACAAATACTTCACATATCATAGAGGGTCAAATAATAGTATAGGGAATGCTCACAGTTACCCGATAATCCCCGAAATAGGCCTAAAACATGAATTCTAAACACCTATGAATGATTCAATAGCTACCCAACCTAAATTCCAACTAATCAACATGTAATCATATTCTCAAGCTCAATCAAAAGAAAGTGAAGCCATAGTCTTCGTGTAGGCCGATCACGCACTCTCCAAATCACTGTGTCGGAGACTTCCCTTTCCATACTGCCTGTGAATATTACCACGCTATCAAAAATAGTTTCACAGCGTCAATACAATCGTTTAGAAATGAAAAACACATAAAGTAGAGATGGGCTAATTTTGGAGTGAAAAATAGGAATGTGGGATCCACATTGGAAATTCTAGAGTTAACCCCAAAAATAGGTCATAATAAGTTCATGGAGCTCATGTCCCAAAATGGGACATAATTCGGGGTCAGAAACATCACAATATCGACATGTAATATAAATGAATTTTCTCAAAAATTAGAAATGGGGCAGCAACTAAAATCAGCAAATTTATAAGGAATGGGAGGTCTATAGTGAATTACGACAATACCACGATGTTCGAAGGCCCAATATTCTTGGGGCTAAGCTTGCCCTGCATTCCAAATCTCATCACGCCCTTTATGGGTGATACTCATAAGAACACTCTGTAACTAATGGCAAATCTCAATGGTGACGCCTACGATTAATATAAATTTGATGTCTATTCTAATCTATCCTTAGCCTATTCTGAATCACCCTCACATGATCTAAGGTATTCTAAATCAAATCTATACCACTGACCTTGGCTCCGTAGACTAAAACCAACCAATCAAAGAGAGACAAAGCCTACCTTATAATGCCTCAAATTGGGCCATTGAATACTAGAGTGGTAGCTATTATTGTACGTGAACTCCACCAAAGGTGAGAACTGGTCCTATTGACCCCCAAAATCTAAAACACAGGTGCACAACATATCATCCAAAACTTGAATAGTGCACTCAGACTGATCACCAGTTTGTAGGTTATAAGCTTTATTAAGATCGACATGGGTACCCAGCTTCTCCTAAAAAGTTCTCCAAAAGCTAGATATGAAGTGTGAGACCTGGTATAATATGCTATAAATAGGTACACCATGGAGACGAACTACCTTGTGAATGTAGATATGGGCCAAACTCTTAGCACTATAGGAAGTATGAACCAAAAGGAAGTGTGCAGACTTTGTCTATTGATCAACAAAGACCCAAATACTATCAATAGCCTAGAAGTCCGAGGAAACCTTACAATGAATTCCATGGTGATACGCTCCCATTTCCACTCAAGAATGGGTAATCTTTGAAACTCCCTACTAGGCCTCAACCTTCACCTACTGACAGCTTAAGCAACGCAACACATAGTCTGCAATATTCATCACATACCATTCCACCAGTAGTGCTGCCATAAGTCATGATACATCTTAGAAGTGCCCAAATGAATAAAGTATATGGAATCATGGGCATCGCTAAGGATCATCTGAATTGAACCTCCAACTCTCAAAACATATAAGAGTCCATCAAATCTCAAAACCCCATATGAATCTAAGGTAGCCTGACTTGTATCACCTTCCAAAACTCGTTCTCAAAGTGCTGCCAAAACCTCATCCTCAAACTATTGACCACGAATCTGATCTAATGGAGAGGACTGAAATCCACATAAGCTAGCATACACCCAGAATCTGAAATATTAAGTCAAATCATCCAATTGGCTAAGGAATGGATGTCCGAAGCCAAAGGTTTCTCCGCATTAAAAAGAAAGGCTAGACTACCAATACTCACTACCTTCCAACTCAAGGCATCCACTACTACATTCGCCTTTCTTGAATAGCAAAGAATAGAGAGATCATAGTCCTTCAGGAGCTTAGTCCAATGGCGCTACCTAAATTTTAAATCCCACTGGCTTATAATATACTGATGAATTATGTGATTAGTATAGATCTTACAATGAACTGCATATAGGTAGTTATTCCAAATCTTAAGTGCAAATTCTACCACTGCCAATTCCAAGTTTATGCATCTTAAACTACCATAATGTAAAAGAAATAACTAATACCCGCTACATCATTACACAATCAAACCAATGCTGGATGCATCATAGTACACATTATAAAGCCCCCACCCTCAACTAGAAGAGATAATATAGGATCGGTGGTAAGTAACTCGTTGATCTTCCAAAAGCTCAATTCACATTCCTCAAACCACTCAAATGGGATATCCCAGCGATTCAACCGAGTCAATGGTATTGCAATAGTAGAGAAACCCTTAACAAATTGGTGATAGTAGCTTACTAGTCCTATGAAGTTGTGAATCTCAGTAATAGAGGTGAGCCTAGCCTAATCAAGAATAGCATCAATGTTCATTGGATCTAACATGAGGCTCTTGTTAGACACACATGCCCTAATAATGCTACACAATCAATCCAAATAACTCACTTTAAGAACTTGGCATAAATTTGTTTCTCTCTCAAAGTTGGGAGTACTACTATCAAATACTGCTCGTGCTCCCTCCGGCTCTGCGAGTATACCAAGATGTCATCTATGAAGATTATCACAAAAGAGTCAAGGTATGGACTGAATACATAGGTCATCAAGTCCATGAAGGCAGTAGGGGTATTAGTTAACCCCAAAGTCATCACTAGTAACTCATAGTGGCTATATCGATTCCTAAATGCGGTCTTAGGGATGTCCGCTACCATAATCCTTAGCTGATGGTAATAGGATCTTAAGTCTATCTTAAAAAATAATGCGGCACCTGAAGCTAATCAAATAGGTCATAAATAGGAGGCATGAGCTCACGACTCTTCACCATCACATAGTTCAACTACTTGTAATCAACACACATCTGCATAATATTGTCCTTCTTTTTTAAAAATATGATTGGGGCACCCCAGGGAGAAAGGCTAGGCTGAATAAGTCTCTTACCTAAGAGGTCCTTAAGATGAACACTGAGCTCCTTGATTACCACGGAGGCCATCCAATAAGGCAGAATAGAAATAGAACGAGTTCTTGGCTCCATGTCTATAGCAAAATCAATATCATGCTCTGAGGGTAGGCCAGGTAGATTGATAGGTAACACCTATATAAAATCCCAGACTATAGGAATCGAATCAACTAAAGTGCCCTCCCAACTGATATCATGCACATAGGCCAAATATGCTAAGCACCCATAAGCAACCAACTGCTGAGCCCACATAAAATAGATAATCTTCATTGGTGTGCAACTATATCTACCCTTCTACAACATTGGAGGAATGCCATACATGGAGAAGGTAATCGTCTTGCATAGTAATCTAAGATCGTATGGTAGGGGGATATCTATTCCATGCTTAGAATCATAATGATATCAACCATATCTAATAGAATCAAATTTAACTCTAGTATCATAACCCTGGATAGTTACTAAGAAAGATTGCAATACCTGATCCACTACTAAGGTCTTACCCACCTGGGTCGCACAACATTAACCGGCTTTGACATGGACTCTTAACTCATACCCAAATGAGGACCATAATAAATATAAACATATGAAAAAGTAGAGCTCGTATCAAATAACATTCTGGCAAGATGATGACATAATAAAAGCATTCTTGTGGTGATTTTGTTAGATGCCTCAGCCTCCACCCTTACTAGGACAGCATAGAAATGGCCCTAAGCAACTCTGCCTGTTGCATCTAACCTACTATATGTCTTGCCTCCCTATGCTCTACCTCTTACACCCTATCAATTGCCCTAATGATCCTGACCCTAGCCACCACCTCTAATTAGAGAGGGTATTTCTTAAACTAGCCTAGCTGCAATAGGAGTTGGAGCTACTATCCCTCAATGTTGGCAATCTAGAGACAGGTGGTGTAGCTCCCCACAATAATAAACATCCTAGGAGGAATGACCCATAGGAAATTGTCCATCATGACCTATAGACCTCAAATTTAAACACTCAAACTCTAGACTATCCTAGGACCCCCTGTACAGTTAACTATCTTGTGAGGCAAGTAATGCCGCCTAAACAGGCCAGCTAGACTGACCTTGCTGAAATAGTGGGTGAGACCTATCACAAGAGCCACTCATCCTGGAGTAGGACCCATTGTAGTTTCCTTGGTAATGATCCCTCTTATCGTTGCTCCATGAGCCTTACGATGAATGTGCTCCATAATGCAGGCATGGTCTGCCACATCAAGAAATAATCACCCTGATGAAGCTATAGGCTCTGTCTCAATTCTCAACTGAAATCTGAGTCCACAAATAAAACAAGTCAATCTCTTCTCCTCTATGGGTAAAGATGATAATGGCATGGGAGATAGGTCATAGAACCCCACCTCGTACGCTGAGAGAATTATGGAGCCATAATCCAATCTGGAGAACTGATCACAAATTTTCTCTTTTATACTTCATTGTATGAAAATGACTAAGAAGGCCACTGAAAACTTCTCCTAAGAATATTGATGGTGACCCAGCTGGTTTAGTCTGTAGATACGAGTGCTACCACTGTCTAGCGGGCCTATGAAATAGGTGAGTGATGAAGTCGGCTCCTCTTGACTCCACAAGCACCAAGGAGTGAAGCTTCTCCTGGATTGTAATAAAAAAACTTATGGGCTTCCTCCTCTATAGCTCTAGAAAATCTAGGTAGGGAATATCTCTAGAAAAGCCCAAGCATATTTTAATCACCTAGAGACATGGTCCCATCGGCTATAGTTAGTTGATCAGTGGCGGGGGATATTGGCCGCTGAACCTCTAGAGTCGTAGTGGAAAACCAATCCTATCGAGTTAGCATGCCTGTAGCTATAGTTGGGGCCTACTGCTTTTTAATACCCCCTAAACTATTAGAAGTTATGTAATGACCACCTACAGCTTAGGAGCCATAACTGGTGCCGGTGGTGGCTGGGCTTGCCCCGACCCCACTAGTTAGTTATGAACAGGCTCTACCTATACTTGTTCTTCTTCAATGTAGCTATGTCTGGTACGTAGCATAGTTGGAATAGGACTAGTGTAGGTTACTTTTCTTTTTTCTCATGGAAGGGGAGAGTCTCCCTCATTTATGCTTTCATAGTTAAATTGTACCGGGAGGAGTTCTCTCACAGGTTTACTGCTTTCTAGTTATAGTTAGTCTCTTTTTGTACCGGGGATGAGTTAGCTGACCTTAATAGGTTAGCCGACTTATGAACCACCATAGGATCGGAGGTAAGGTTTATGTCCCCCTCCTTGTATTTTTATTTTGATTATTTATGTTAAGGCTTGGGGGTGTTGCTTAACCCCTGACTGTGCACGAGAGGTGGGAGCCTCGTGTAGGGTCTGTTCCCGTAAAAAAAAAAAAAACAAAACAAAAAAAAAAAACAGGCTCTACCTGAGGCTCCACCTCATGCTCTAGAGCCAACTCCCTCTCATAAGTTGGTGGTGTATCCTTGGTACAACCTCGAGGGTGGCCTCAACCCATAATTAGGGCTTTTACAGAGGGCCTAGGTTTATCACCCCGGGCCATGGTACCATGCGTGCGAGCCATCCCTGTAAAAAGAGTGGAACAAGTGAGATTTATGAAACCAACAAGACACACACTGTACGAAAGTGATACAAAGGGGATAGAATTCCTAAAGACATCATGTAGCCTCCTGAAGATATGTTATGGATGTCTTCGCATCAATCCAGAAGACTTTACTACACATTAGCTCTATAGAAGTGATACTAGTCGACCCGACTCTCTAATACCAACTTTTCACGACCTGACTTGTTGATTCTTGGTAGTAACTACTACAACCCACCTGTAGCTAAGACAATATGTATCCTAAAACTGCGAGGGTAGAAACTAAACAATACTAAAACAACAATAGGAACAATAGAAATAAGTGAAAGCATGAAAACTAACCTAAACATAGAAAAATATAAGATCCTTCCTAGAACTTGGAAGTCACAAGTATAGAGCTACTACAAAATAATAATAAAAGTCCCAAAAGTACACCACAGAAACAAAGATTGTCTCAAAATGCAAAACTCAAGTCAAATATGTATAGATGGAGACAAGAAGATCCCAAAATGTCAAGTCATCACCCTCGTCTCCACTGCAGATTGCAATTGGCCTGAATCGGTTCTTGAAACGGTTGCTCGAACCTGTATTATGAAAATAAATATTTAATATAGTATGAGCACCAAAACAATAGGTACCCCGTAGGCATTATAGGATGATGAAGCTTGAAAAGTTAAAGCAATAAGATAGAATCTGAGATAAATAACTGAATGAGATAGAATATTAAAGAGAAGCACATGACTGTAAAGAAATTAAAGGGACTAACACAACTATCAAAACTGAAATAGACCCCATAAGCCTAGAAGGTACACTTGTGTGCAAGTTTAAATAAAAACTCGAGCAGACCCCTAGAGTCCCAACGGGTACAAAAAATTGCTAAAACTACTAAGAATTACAAATGGTGAGTCCTGAGCTAGAAAAGTACACCCAGGACCATGAATAACGGTTATCCTCTAAGTAACCAATAGTATCCAATAGTAACAGTTCAGCTAAGGAGTGAAGTACATATACCTCAAACCGCAGATGAATCTCGAAGGGGAAAATTAGTAAAAATATCCAAGTAGTCAATATGGATGGCCTAGATAAGAAGTCCATCTCTCGTACCTTAAACTGCGGATAAGTCTCACTGGGGAAAGAGTCCATGATTAGAAAAATCATTTCCATAGAGGATAGGCAGGCAACATGACTAGTTCTTGAATCTGCAATGATAGTGGCTACTGAATAATACCATGTCATGTTTTCATTGTGAAACCATCATAGATCAATGTACACTCTAAGATAATCACCTTAGCATTTCCATGCTTGACTCATACTCGATACTGAATAGGCAAACGAGTTCCAAAAGATCTAATCATCCACAAACAAGATGAAATAGGAGGGAAAGAGGATAGAATGTCGACAAGTTATGGCAGCGCCTAATCTAAGGCTAAAACTACCATACCCAAGTTTACTATTCCATTCTATAGAGAGCTAAGTTGTCCGAATGGAAGTCGAAGTAAAAACAAGGCCTAACAGCTCCAATTATCACAAATCTGTGGAAACGCTAGTCTAAGACTATTCTAAGGCCAATATTCTACATATCAATAGAAAATAGTAATAAACAAGGCTAAAAGGTATGGTTGATCATAATACAGACGGTAGCATGATAACAAGTACCAGTACTAAAAGGCCCAAAACATAAATTCTACACTAAATGGCATGCTTGATCACCTAACCAACCCAAATTCTATAACATTTTCATTCTATCACATTATCAAGTTCAATCTAAGAAGAAGGAAGCCGCAGCCTACCTGTATGCCGATCAAACACGAGCTCCAAAATCATAAAATCGGAGCTTTCCCTTTCCAAACAACCTCTAAATACTATTATGCTATGAAAATTAGATACACAATGTAAATATGGCCGTTTTGATACTATATTTACTAAAAATAGTGAGTAGTCATTTTTGTAGTAAAAAGTAAGAATGTGGGACCCACTCCAATAATTTTAGAATTAAATCTCTAAAAAGGTGCCATTTACCAGCCCAAACTTGTTTTCCATAATGGAACACAATTAAGGGCTCGAAACATCCCCAAAACCTAACATGCAATTTTCACCAATTAAGCCATGGAAAATAAATATTGCAGCAGCTGATTTACCAAAATTATCTTTACCAAAGCTTCCCCGAGACCTTTTGACTTATTACCCACATAGCACAAAGTTTCGAAATGCTTGGGACTTGGGATAAATCAATTTGGCGCTCTTTAGCTCAAGTTATGAATGTTTGAAGTTATGGAGCTGAACGCGTTGGTATTTTATTTAAAGAGACAGGACAAAAATAACCTTCGCCAATATTGACACAATGGGCCGTGAAGATAGATGTCTCAGAGATTGACCTTAGTAGATGTAAAGGGCCCTACACAAATGCAAAAAGCAATAGCCTTGGCCTCCGTGAATGCGGTGGACCTCATGCGATGGTAGAAGAAAATCTTATAAGCCTTTGTGAATAAAGCTGGGGTTTTGCGAACGTAGAAATCTAGCCCACTGGCTTCCACGAATGTGTCCTTGAGGCCCACAAACGCGAAGAACAAATAGGGCTTGCACCAATAATTGCTGCAAACTTGAAGTTTGGCATTGTTTAAATCTCCGTTGGGGTACTCAAAATTCAATAGAAATCTCGTCTGCGCAAATGACATCTGCTACCCAACCAAATTTGACGTTCTAAACTCAATGGAGCATTCTAAATTTTTATATGAGGTTATTTTAATAGAAAGTAGATATCATATCCAAATGCCATTTTTAGCAAAAATTCACAACGGTCCTCGGGATTAGACTAGAATCTACAGGAAGCACATGAAAGGTTGTTCTAGACCAAAATCGACATTCCATGACTAACTACACTAATGGAATTTTCATCCAAGCATATTTTCCAAGAATGCTGATCAAAGTCAAACTTAAGCCAAATTTCAAAGGCAAAGAAGTCAAATGGCCCCAAACTCGCACTAAATGCCTCGATACTCACTTCGACCATGATACTAGTCTAAATTAGTCATTTTGGAGCTAATGGAATTATATGAATTCCCTTATGAGGTTGCTTACTTGATATTATAACCAAAATCAACTTTTCAAGTCTCAAAAGGTACAAAATTGGGAAACAAGCCTAAAACCTAAATGAACAACTAGGTGACTAAACAGTTAGTGCCAGCAAGTCGTAAATGACTTAGGTTCACTATAGGAATTCTCTAAAAAATGAAATGAATGAGTTAACTCAAAAGTGACTTTAAAGATCATTACATCTTATTCCCAAAACATATTCTTTCCTGAAGCAAGAGAATTTGTCGAGGGTTTACTCATTTGTAAAAAATAAATTTATTGTAAAGTCCCAATTCTTTAAAAATTACTTTTTTATGTGAAATGATCATTTTCCCCTTCTCTTTATTATTTTTGTGCTTTATTTGTGTTATAGGGATGGTTGGCATAAATTTTTATGCGATTGGATGTGATTTTTGTGATTTGAGGCCTTGAGTTAGAGTTTTATTGAGATAGTTGACTTAGGTCAACATATTGAGATTCGAGCATTGGATGGTTTGCCAGTTCTGTTGCATTCGAAATGTCGAGTTTGATCTAGTTGGGTGTTAAGTTAGAGCCCAGTGACCTTAGAATTCATTTTGGGAATTTAGGCTAAAAGTTGAGTTTTAGGCCTAAAAGGAATCCGGGAGGATATTTTCATCATAACAACTTTTTTCAGAAATTCAACATTTTCATTTAGTCTGGAAGGTTGACTTAAGTAGAGTAGAATATCCAATTTATTTTTAAAGGACCCTGAATGATTTTCAAGGGTCCAACATAAAACATATTTGGAGTAGTATTCTGCAATTTTTTGGGTTTCTAGTGCACCATGTTTTGTTCATCGCAATTGAAACCTGAGGCCATGTGATGTGTTAGGACAGTGTCCTTAGCAATCGCGAGAAGGGGATCCGTGATCAAAATGGTCTTTTTCTTTCAGTAATCTTCACGATCGCAAATGTTAGCCCCATTTTCCCATTTTCACCATTGTTCCTCATTTTTGGAGCTTAGGGAGGCAATTGTGAGAGGAATTGCAGAGGAAATCATTTTGGTAAGTCTATTTAATCAATCATTATCAGTTTCTATCAATTGTATCCTATTAAATCATTTCAAAATCAAGATTTCAAATAGGTTTTGGGTTTTTTCCCCCAAGTTTAAAAATTAATGATTTGATAATTTCTAATCTGTTTATTGATCAATTTTAATAGGGTTTTCAACCATTAACTTTCTTTGATACGTAGAACACGATTTTTAAATAAAATTCCAAATTTGTCTTTTTTTATTTTCGAATTGGTTTTTTTGATGATTTCTCAGGTCATGATGGGGCCTATTATGACTCACCAATAGGAAAGCCGACTAAAATCCCAAATCTGTGAGTAATGGGATGTCAAGGTAGAAGACAAACAATTTAATCTAAAAACAATAATGAAATGATAAGAATATACATAAATAGGGGGAAGCAAAGCTAAATATATACAACTAAAAAGAGCCCTCCCAAAACCTGGAAGTCACATGTACATAGCTACTACAAAAAAGAGTACAAGTCCCAAAAGTGGACCATAGAAATGAGGTTTTCCCAAAAGAAAAAGACAAGCAAAATATATGTATAGAGGGAGATGGGTAAATTTAGAATGCTATGTGCCACCCTCGCCTCCGATCAAGACAACTATTGGCTCGAATCAATGCCGATAGCTAGTAATCGGACCTGCATCATGCAAACAGATTCATATTGTAGTATGAATACCAAAACAACAGGTACCTAGTAGGCATCATAGGCCTACTAAGCAAGATAAGTAAAAGTAGACTGAAATTCTAGTAAATTACCACAACCAATGATCTGCAAGAAGTAAATGTAGGTATGTATATGAGCGTACTCAACAAACAAAGAGAAAGAATCTAGCTAAATCTATCAGACTCCAATAAACCCGATGGGTACGCTCGTGCACACGTCTAAGGTAACAACTTGAATGGGGCCCCATAATTCCAATAGGAGCAAAGGTAGTTGAAGTAAAAGAAAGGATCCAATAAAGTTCCAATATTACCATCAATATAGCAGACTTTAATTGAACCATCACAAAAGCCTGAAACTTTAACCTAAAGTTGAGGGTAGATGAAGACTTGATTCTAATATTCATCAGGGAATCCAAAATTTTAACCATGTGTAAGCTGGACCATGGACTTCAACGGGGTAATTATAGCTAATAAGTTGACATGAGTAAGCTAGACCATGGACTTCAACAAGGTAACTGTAGCCAAAGAGTCGAACACGGGTAAGCTTGACCACAGACTTCGACTGGGTAACTATAGCTAATGAGCCGAACACAAGTAAGCTAGACCACAGGCTTGAACTAGGTAATTGTAGCTAAGGGATCGAACCAAATTAATGTTAGGACCCAATTGAGCATCATAGGGAGTAACTCCAAATTGAGTTCCATCAATACATCACTCCAGCCCAAACCATATACAACCAAAATCATCAAAAATATTCTAGAGTCAAGAACCAAGCAATGCAAGACCGAGGGGAGACTAAGGCATTATGGAGGTAAGGTCACAAGCTGAGTTACCACCTAGCTAGAGCTCATACTATCAGACTTAAGTCTACTATATCAGTCTACAGGAAGCTAACCGTCTAAAATGATATCAGAGAAGTTTTAAGTCCCAATGGCACCAAATTCGCGCAAGTCTAAGGTAACACTAGATTAAGCCTAAACTAAGGCCAAACATACATCCAACCATATAACCACAGGCATAGCATACATCATAAGTTATGGATGATCAACAATAACATGAGTCATTCTTAAATAGTCCAATAATTTCCCAAAAATAGAGCTTAGGATGTGAATTCTAGGAATTTAGCATGCTCAACACCCAAACCCCTTCGAGTCATACAATTTCCTAAACATTATTAGTCTCATGAGGGAAATATTGTCACCTACCCCACCAAATTCAATGTTTTAGACTCAATGGCACATTAAAATTCCCATACGAGGTCATTTAAAGAAAAGTGGGTCTACACTCAAGTGTCGTTTTAGCCTATTTCCATAATAGGCCTCGAGACAAGACTGGAAGCCTTGAGAAGCAAATGAAGGGTCGTTTTAGACCAAATTCTATATTCTAGAGCTAAATGCGCTATCAGAATTCTCATCTAAGTGCATTTTCAAAAAATATTTACCAAAGTCAACCATACGCCAAATTTTGAAGGCAAAAGTGCCAAATAGTCCCAAACTCGTACCGATTACCTCATTACTTATGCCAACCATGCTTCTAGGCTAAGTTGGCCATTTTGGAGTAGATGGAATCTTAAGAATTCTGTTCTGAGGACATTTTCCTAAAGTTATGATTGAAGTCAACTTTTTAAGTTATAAACGCTTCAAAATAGAGAAATGGGTCTAAAACCTAAATGAACGACCACACGACTAAACAATCAGTGCCAGCAAGTCATAAATTACTTGGGGTCGCTACAAAAATGCTCTAAAATACAAAATGAATGCTTTAATTCAAAAATGAACTAAAGGATCGTTACAACATCTACTACTACAGGAACTTTTGTCCGCGTAAGTAAGAGTCAGGAAGTACCTGAAGGCTCAAATAAGATGGGGAACTGTGCCTGCATCTCAATGTCAGTGTCCTAGGTAGCCTTCTAAACTGGACGATTCCTCCTGCAGACCTTAACCATAGGAATGTCTCTGGAATGCAACTGCCTAATATCTCTGGCAAAAATGGCAATTGGCTCCACAAAGTTTGTACGATTTTCCATTTTAACTTTAATATTTTGGACAAGTTTGACTTCAGTCAAGATTTTGAGTAAATGCACTCGGATGAAAATTCTATCAGCAAGATTAGCTTCGGAATGCCATGTTTTGTCTAGGATGACCTTTGGTTTGGTTCCATAGGTGCTTAAAATGATTTTTTAGCCATTTGTGCGTTTTGAGTGCTTTCTTTGGAAAGTGCTGACTTTGTTTAACATTTCGACGAGATGAACTTTGTTGGAAAATTGGTCAATTCTATTTTGTACAATATTCCATTTCTGGTTAAGTAGCATAGTCCATTTGTGTTCGCGCGTTTCCGAATGAATTTCGAACCCCCATCGAAGAAAATCTCAATTCTCCAAATTTCAGCTTCAGCTAAACTGCTAGTGAAGGACCTTTTTATCATCTCTATCACGTGGTTGGACTTCAAGATCGCGAGACCTAGATCGCGATCATGAAGGGAAATTTCATTGGCTTTAGTGAAATTAAATGCCCATTTTCAGCAGCTAAGTCCCATTTTTGGGACTTAGTAATTTTGGGTTTTTGAGAGCTCCTCTTGGTCTTTATCAAAGATTCTTGTTCTGGTGGGTTGAAAATTCTTGAGGGGATATTTTGAGATCCTTTTTCGTCCTCAAAACCTTGTAACTGTTGCGTAAATTCGTTGTTTCCTTGCATTTTTCACTATTTTAGGTCATGAAATTGGTGGGGTTATTTTGAGCTCTTCTGGTGCTTGAAATATGCCTATTTTAAGGGCACAAGTTCCTTGAACTAATTGGGACCTTGAGATGGTGTTGGTTTTTCAATTTTATGCACAGATTCCAATGTCAAATTTTGACCCAATTTTGATTATGTTTTTAATTATAAGAATATGGGTATCGTTGGCTTTTGTTCGAATGTGTTCTTTGATAATTTGATAGACTGCAATCATTTGGAGGTGGCCCAGAAAGGAAAAGTTCAGGTTTAGTGGTTCATGTGTGGTTTTGGTTTTGAGGTAGGTTATGACTTACTCTTGTTAGAATTATCTATTTGTATATTGTTGAGTATTAATGTGTCATTAGGTTGGTGATTTAGGTGTTGATATCCTATTGAGCAATTTGGAGTCTATGATCATCATTAGTATCTAATTTGGATTTTAGTCATTGGAGCCGTAGTCTAGGTGCTATCTTAACTTGTGTGCATCACTTTGGTTCATAGAACTTTATTCTAGGTGATTTGAACTTAAGATGCTACTAGTTTTACTTGGTTGGTTTTGGTTGACCGCTTCTTGTGAATTTCAGCTTATGCTTATATCTTGTTTGCTTGTGGCACTGAAATGTTTGGCCCGAGGTCGTACATGTGGTATACCGGAGTCTCATGTTAGTGATTTGATGTCCTTGATGAGATTTTTGTTCTGGTTTGAGTGATATATGATTTTTGACATGCTACTTGTCTTTATTTACCTCACCCGTATTAAAAACCTTTTTAAAAGAAAGAGTAAATGGACAGAGCTCAAGGTATATTTTCGGGCGGCCATTTCATTGAGTTTAGGCTACACTTTTATATTCACCATTGAGAAACTTGAGGTGTGAATTCCGAGTGGTCTGTTGATACGTATTCCGGGTTGTTATTTTTATGTTGATGAGCTCGAGGTATGATTTTGGGCGGTCCTTTTATTGATGAGCTCGAGGGTTATTCTAAGAACTCAATGCTACTTTTGGGGGATATTTGATAAGGCTCAACTACACCTTTATGATTCAAAGTGTAGGTAGTCTCTAGAAATATAAACCCAACGTGTACGGTTGGGGCCGAATACCACAGGAACAATGTGTAGGCAATTGAAGAAATAAAGAATTACAAGCCACTAGTTTGAACCAGAAACAAAGATTCAATTATATTATGAAGATTTTGGAAACAATTTAGGACAACAAAAAGGGAACATGGATACAAGGGTAAAAATCTTTCCAAGCATGGAATCAAAGGGAATTTGGGGAATGGGAATTCAATTATAATTCACATGATCCATTGCACCTTAATCTCATACAATCTTAATCAATCATGGATAAAATCATATATGCCTAGAGTATAAGTTATCCCCATATTCCTCTTGAATATATGCAAATATTTTTCAACTAGTTCTTACCAACCCAATTGAGTGACAATACAATTGATTTAAGATAGGCAATGCATGGATTAAACTATTTCTAGATAAAATCCAAAGTATGAGATGCTAAACCTCAGATTATGCACTAATCAACTTTTTCCAACCTCAATTGCTCTTTCAAGCTTAATCGAAGTAATTGGTAAGTCCAAGGAGTGATCAAATCCATAGGAGAGCATTTAAAACATGAAATTGATTAGATACTCAAAGACCCAATTCATAAATCAGAATAAATTCAATTAATTGCAAAAGCAGAAGAATAAAATCAACAACCCAATTAGTTGTCTATTACTATCACAAAACCCCAATTCTATAGTGATAATTACACCTACAATTCATTCAATACAACACAAGAAAATTAAGAATGGATGAAAATAATTATAATTAAGAGTTCAATCTCCAATCCAATGGAAATTATAGGAAACTTGCTATGAAAATATAAGCCCAAGCTATGGAGTGCTCTTCCAGGTGTTCTTTCTTTTATAATATAGGATAATGAATAATAATCTAAAAATAGTTGTTGATGAGTGTATAATGTGAATTTGTATTTAATTGTGAAGTTCCAGATTTGTCCCTGGTTCGTGGCATCATTTCTTCTCCACGTTTTGCCTCAATTTTCATTCTTTTTCATCAAAACTCAGTACCAACCAAAAATATACCTAAAACAACAATATTCAAAGAATAATTAGTCTTTTTATCTACTTGAATGCTACAAAATCATAAGAAAAGAGCTCTAAATGATTGGAAATCACCCACTCGTCAACACTCCCAACTTAAAAATTTGCTTGTCCTCAAGCAAAACAAAACCCTAAGCACAAAAGGCAATCAAATTATACTCAACACATTTCTGATTAAACCAAGAAACGTGATCATGGCTTCGATTGGTACTAACAAATAGTCCATATGCATCTTTCACAAAAACAACCCCCTTCACTTTCATGGTCTATTTTTCAAAAACCAAGAATGATTAAATGACAACAAATCAAACTGAAGAAGTGACTCAATTTTTTAAGCTTTTTTACATGCTCACTTGATTCAATTCAGAATTTTCAAGATCACTACTCAATCAACTTACATCCCCTCATAAGAAAAGGAATGTCCAAAAACCACTCACAAAGTATTTACAAACTTGGGAAAACAACACAAACACTCACAATAGAACATCTTATGAAAACGAATGCCACACCATAGGCTTGCCCGTATTTTCAATCAACATTGACTCAACTTCGCTTTGTTAGAAATCTCAAAGGACTTTGTTGAGATTGTACTATGGGCTTAGGGAAGGTTAGGAAATCTTTTAGATATAAGTGACTACACCCTCCTTGAACAACTCAATAGCTGAACAATTCATCAACTTTCAATATTTTCACTTTTTTTTCAAACCAATGCACATTCCAAATTTTGATTTCTGCTCAAAATGCCCCACACATACAACCATTTTCAATCTTTTGGAGGATTCAAAGATTCATTTATTCACTTTCCTACCTTAATTTTCAAAACTTTTTCATTCTTTACATATTTTCCCTCCATTCAACAATATCTCTCTTTTTTTTACCAAGCTCTTACGTGATAGGCATTCCTTCCATGATTTCCCATAACACCCCCAACCTAGGTTGTTAGCCACTACTTTCACAATTTCAAGTTCAAGGAGGGTAAGGGTTCAAAAAAGGAATGTTGGTTCAAAATTGGTAAGGCTTGTAATAAGGTTGCCAAAAAGGAATAAGGCTTAAAAGGGAAAACTAAGGATAAATTTAGTTCAAAGGTAGGATTTTTAGGCCAATTAGACTTCAAGTTCAATCAAAAAATGCCTAAGATCATTTTTCCAACCAAACTCATTTAAGACCAAAATTTTAAGACCAACCAGGAAAGTTCTATGTAGCACAAGAGAACATAAGGAATTATTCAAAACTCACCACACACGGCATGCAAATTAATCAAGATGGTCCAAAATTATATTCCCTTTTCAACAAACAAGTGGCATTGAACATTCAATCCACTAATGAATCAAAAGTCGCCAAAAGAGTTATAAGAGTTGTCATAAAATCATTCAAAATATGCAACTTTCGAAAAGGAGAGGTATGCAACATGCAATACTATGTTCCTAGTACCAACCAAGCCATAATCTCCAAAAAGACGGTGATTTTCCCTTAAGAATGACGTCAACCAAACCATCATTGGACAAACTCATACATCCACTCGAGACTGGCTACTAAGACTTCATTACCTATGGCTACTTAGACTTCACCACTCAATACACTTAAACACACTCACCACCAACCGACTATTCACCCTTAGGAAAGCCATCACTCCATCCATCATAGGGCATCAACATTCAACAACACCAAAGAAAAAAAAGTATAATAAAATAAAGAAACTACTATATAAAAAAGAAAAAGCTAACACTAATAAATGAAATAATAAAAAGCTAACGAAGTGAAAACAAAAAGGCTTCTAATCCATCATAATCAAGATCAAAATCCTGACAAGGCACATCATCATTAATATCAACAAGGCCCGATAAGGGCACAACAATCCATAATCAAATAACATAAGACCGACATAGGCACAATCAACGTATTCCTCAACAATCAATAATAACAAGGATTGTGTCCTCATAATACAAATATGAGACTAAGAATATGAGGACTCTCTAAAATGGCTCACGAGGAGATTGATCCATATGGAGAAGACAAATCATCATCGAAAGCACTACTACCACATAAGCTCTTAAGTTTGTCCATCATTTTGTTTAGGAACTTGCTCTTTTTTTTCTCATGCTCTCTGAATTTCCTCTTATGCTGCTAGATCTTACCTTTTCACTGACTCATTTTTCTCAAGTTGTTCACTCATAGCCCTCTAAGAAATAGCTACTGAAGTGATGGTAGGTGGAGGATTACCCTCAGAAGTGGTGGCTCCAGATGAACTACTAGGGAGGTCAGCGATCAGCTGTCGAATCTGAGCGTCCACTCTATATACCTGAGTAGAGATATGTCGCATCATGTCTGGTCCAGATTGAAGAGGACCTATAGTAGATATAGAGGTACCACCGATCTCAAGAATAGACTTGGTGAACTAACCAAAAAAAGGATCCAGGACATCAATCCTCCTCTTTTTGTGCTTCCTTCCTTAGCCACCCTTTTTTCTCAACGAGTGAATCTTTTTTCCTGCCTTCTTCTCCTCATCGGTGAGGTATTTTATCACCCCAAAATTATAGCATAGATGAGTAATCAATGATGGGAAAACAATTCTTTTTTCTCTCCCCTGAGTTAACTCAATGATATGATCAACAATAAGCAGCCCCACATTTATGGCCAACCCATCTATTATTACGTCCATGACAAAAGCTCGGTCTAGTGTCACCTTGCTATCATGAGTCGAGGGAATTATCCAAGCACATATGATGGAAAGCCAAGATTTGGTTTTTGAGGTAAATTCATGTGAATTGATCTAGCTATTTGAGATGAACCAGTCTGGAGGCACTTTATTATGCAATTTATCCATGAGCCATTGATTCCCCAACTCTTTGTAGTGGTTCATAAACCCCTTATTATCAACATCCGAGAGACCATACAATGTATTAATAGTGTTTCGACTAAATTTGACTTGAATACCTTGGGTGGTGGTCACCTCGTCCTCTCTAAAGTTGGTCTCTACCACATTAGCATAGAACTCCACAACTAGAGTACGGTTAGCCTTGAAAGGCTCTGCAGCAAAACACAACCATCCACTCATCATAACAAGGCCATAGAAATCCGATAGTCCATCCTCGAGCTTATCCAAATATATGTCGTTTTCCTTAACTATTGCTTGGCCTAGGTATTTATCATATTTATGGGCACACTTGGATGATAAGAACCTGGTCACATCGAATTAATCCTCAATTTCCTGTTCTGGTATAATTTTGGGAGCGTTTGAAACATTTTTAAAGCTATTTTGATCTCAAAGTACCTATAATAGAAGCCAACATGTTAAAATTTCTTGTGGACACTTAAAACAAAGTATTAGGAAGTATTTAATCTAAAGAAATCATTAAGAGAAGTCCCGAGATCCACTGTGCGAAGGTACTATTTTGGGACAATTTCAGTTTTCTCTCCACATTCGTGGATCATCAAAATTCAAACCTCCACATTTGCAGAGCTTAAGGAGTTAAACTTCTCTACATTCGAAGCATGAGGACCACATTCGTAGAGTGGTCATCTTTCTTAGTTTTTCAGAACTCTTTGGGGTATTTGTCGAACAACTTGAGGGAACCATTTTCCATTCACTTTTCTCACAAATTCGCCCCCCAATCATAACCCAAAACTCGTTAATCAAGCAAACTAACAACACAACTTCTAAAATCAACCAACAAACAACAAATTTCACATATGAGTTTCACTAATCAAATGGTAGTTTTCAAGCACAATTTTCTAACAACTCTTACCCATAATGGAATAAAGTGAGAGAGGAAGAAATACACACCTCTAATGCTAATTTTGAACTCAAGAGTAGGACTAGGGACTGATTCAGATGAGAGGTGATTTGAGGAGAAAAATCTCAATCTAGAAAGAGTAGGAAAAGTAAATACTCACCACTTCCTTTACTGATGTATGTTTCTTCATTACTTAGGGACTCCTCCTCTTTCGCGTTCATGGACAGTAGGTGTGTTTGCATTAGTTGGATTTTTTGAGTTCCATGTTCACGGTTGGATAGGCACATTTGCGATAGTCAGAGAATTCTGACATCCGCATTCGTGGACGGACTCTTCCGCATTCGTAGAGAACAAATTGAGTCCTGAAAGCTAGAAACTTTTTGGAATTTTTGCTGATGTGGGGGTCCATTTAACGACCTGCCCAATCAATTTGGTGATGTGAGGGTCCATTTAGTGTCATAAGTCCCTTTTTAAGTAGTATAACCCACAGGATACAATTCCAATTGAATGTTTTCTTCCTAACCTGTTCAAAACACTTCCAAACACTTTGAAATCATGAGGATTAGTCAAAAATATAATCCTAATCCATTATAAAAATTTAAAACTCAAAAGTAAACTGAAAATTTAAAACTTTTGGATATGGATGGGTTGCCTCCCATCAAGCGCACAATTTAACGTCGCGATGCGACGCCGATTTCATCACCTGTTGTGTTTCCACTTCTAGGCAATGAACCTTCTCCCCAACTTCAAATCAAGTTGTATTCGAAAAGCATGGGGACAACATGAGAGTGTCAAGAACCTCACTCGATCTCTCCACTTTGATGACTTGAATTGCTTACCCAATTTCAAATAGTTCGTTCTTTGAGGATCATTAGGCAAGAGTGATAGAGTCACTAGGCCATTCGAACATTGAAATTCATAATTTTTGGCCTTCAAGTGAACGACACCATCACTTTCAAATGAACTAGAGTTTCCATATATGATCTTGTTGGCTTTTTCTTGTAACTCTAGTATCATTACTTTGATTTTGGCATCTTGGAATTTTATTGGCTTGGTTTGATTGCAAACACCCAAGATTCCATCAATATCAACCACAACCCTTTCTTCTTGATATTCCAACCCTCATTTGCTATTTTGACAACTTGGTGAGGAGCATGACATGCTCCAATTCTTGTTCATATGTTGTCCTTCAAAGTTTCAATATCAAACTCAAGTTGGATCATCTCATGACACCGAGTTAGGTGCAAATTCTGGAAATCATCCCTTATTATGAGCATTAGATATTGTATCTTTTCAATATGTCCAACCTTTTGGGCCAAGCATTTGAGCAAAGATTGACTCACCACACCCAATTTTTCACATATCTTTTCATCTAGAGAAGCCTTCACATAACTACTCCCAACATGACGTCCTCCACAATAAGGCATTGGGTAATAAGGATAGGGGTGACAACCCCCAAGCATTGTTCCTTAACACGAAGCCATAGAAATAAACAAAAATAAAGCAAGACCAAATATGCACAATTTGGATAGAAACTAGCAAGCTATACATTCTAAATCAATTTAATACACCAAATTGTTCCCCGGTAACGACGTCATTTTTGATAAAGCTAAACTACACCTCTATGATTCAAAGTGTAGGTTGTCGCAAGCAATATGAATCCAATGTGTAAGGTCGGAGTCGAACCCCACAAGAAATAATGTGTAGGCAATTGAAGAAATAAGAAATTACAATCCACTAGTTTGAACCCGAAACAAACGACACAATTATAATATGAAGATTTTAGTAACAATTTAGGATAAGGGAAATGGACCACGAATACAAGGGAAAAGGCCTTTCCAAACAAGGAATCAAAGGGAATTTGGGGAATGAGAACTCAATTATCATTCACATGATCCATTGCACATTAATCCCACACAATCTCAAACAATCCTGGATAAAATCATATATTACTAGAGTCTAAATTATCCACCTATTCCTCCTGAATATAGGCAAATATTTCTCAACTAGTTCTTATGAACCTAATCAAGTAAAAACAAAATTGATTTAATATAGGGAATGCATAGATTAAACTATTTTAAGATAAAATCTGAAGTATGAGATACTAAACCTCAGATTATGCCCTAAGTAACTTTTTCCAATCTCAATAGCTCTTTCAAGCTCAATCGAAATAATGGGCAAGTCCAAGGAGTGATCAATCTATAGGAAAATATTTAAAATATGAAATTGATTAGATATTAAAAGACCCAATTCATAAATACAAATATATTCAATTAATTGCAAAATCAAAAGAAAAAAATCAACAACTCAATCAATTCTCTATTACTAGCACAAAACCCCAATTCTATATTGATAATTACACCTACAATTCATGCAATACAAAGCAAGAAAATGAAGAAAGGATAAAAATAATTACAATCAAGAATTCAATCTCCAATCCGTACGGAAATTGTAGAAAACATGCTATGAAAATTTAAGACCAAGTTATGGAGTAGTCTTGAAGGTATTCTTTCTTTTATAATCTAGAATAATGAATAATAATCTTTAAATGGCTGCTGATGATTGTATAATGTGAATTTATATTTAATTGTGAAGTTCTTGATCTGTCCATGGTGCTTGGCAACATTTCTTCTCTACGTTCGCCGAGGTGTGTTCGCATTCACGGAACAGGATCATTTTATACTCCACGTTCATGGTTGATAATTCCACATTCGCGGATAAGGGCCATTATGAGAACCTCATTCACGGTCGAGGTTCCGCATTCATAGATCATTTTTGTCTGCATCTACGCATTCACATCAGCTTTTCACCAGGATCCTTTATTTATCAAGCCTCCGTGTTCATGACTCTTTTGACTGCATTTGCGGATATCATTGAGCTGCCAGTCATTAATTCTCTCTTTTAGCTCCATTTTACCTCAATTTTCATTCTTTTTCATGAAAACTCAGTACCAACCCAAAATATACCTAAAACAATAATATTCAAAGAATAGTTAGCCTTTTGTATCTACTTGAGTGCCACAAAATCATAAGAAAAGAGCTCTAAATGAGTTAAAATCACTCACTCATCAATATTGATCCATATCTACTACTTTACATTCATGCATTCCTCCGATATTTTGAGGGTTGAGAATATTATTGTGATTACCTTCTTGGTTTGATTTACTTGACTACCGTATGATCTTCCCATACCTCTTTCCATGTAATAATAGTTTTATGCTTGTCTCTTATTATTGTTATTAGTATAATCATGCTTCTTATTATATATTTGTTATTTTTGTGCTTGCTCGGCCTGTGATTCATACTAAGTACTCGGTGTTTTGGTACTCATACTGCATTTCTACATCTTTTTGATGCAGCTTCCAGTTTGAACCACCCCTAGCTCACTCTTGATCATCCGTAACAGTGTCATATCTAGATTATGGTGAGCTCCTGGCGTTTAGAGACTTGCTACTTTCCTTCTTTTGTAGTGGCTTCTATTTTGTATTTTGGGATAGTTGTTTCTGTATTATATATACATGTTATCTAGTTTTAATACTTAGTAGCTCATATATAGGTGACATCGGGTTTGGAGTTTGGTCTAGCGTTAGTCCGACATTTTTGGTCACTTTCGGGCCTTTTTGTATATTTTATATCGTATTTACATATGTATATCTTTGCCCGATCTCTTTTGTCATATTAGTATTTCTTCTACCTTTATAAGTTATTATTCTATTTATTTAAAATGAGATTTGACTTCCACATGAGTTGAGTTAGATTGCCTACTCGGGGGTTATAGTAGGCATCATCATGGCTCAAATTCAGGTTGTGACAATAAAAATCTTGATGTAGAGGTTGTTAGGGATAAAGAAGCTACTTCAACTCTAATTCCAATGCCACGACCTCCACCACCTTTCCCGCAGAGTTTGACAAAGAAAGTCGAGGATGGAAAGTATCTCAATTTCATGTCCATATTGTCGAAAATTTCAGCGAACGTTCCTCTGATTGAAGAGTTGAAGCAAATGCATAGGTACACAAAGTTTATGAAGGGTCTTGTCACAAAGAAGGGAATCATGAGCTTTGAACCATCTGACAACTTACATTATTATAGTGCAATAGCTACTTGCTCAGTTGTGTAGGAAAAGGAGGATCCTGAAGTGTTCATTATACCATGTACTATTAGAGAATTCAACTTTACCAAAGCTTTTGTGACTTGGGTGCTAGCATTAATTTGATTCCGCTAGTAGTTTTTTGATAATTGGGCTTAAGATCCCCTAAATTGACATTAATATAGCTCGCGATGGAAATGATACTATGAAGAAACCCGTGGATATTCATAAAGATGCTCTAGTGAAGGTCGAATCATTCATATTCCTACCAGACTTTGTCATTCTTGGATGTGCTTTGGTAAATATGGCGACTGGTCAATTGAATTTTAGACTGAATATTGAAAAAGTGGTTTTCAATACATGTCGAGCAATGTAACATCATAATGCTTTGCAAGTGGTTTATGTGATTGATTTTCTTGATGAAGTTCAATCTGAGATAAACTATTAGGGAGAAATTGGGTGTTGAAACATTAACTGCCGTAATGATCTCATTGGGGAATACGAGGAAATGGTTAGTGAACTTGATGGTATGGGGAAATTTAATTTTTCACCAAAAAGGCTCGACATAGATGTGAATAATAGAGAAACATCACCTGTAAAACCATCCATTGACGAACTTCCAACCTTAGAGCTCAAGGCTCTTCCTCCCACTTGCGATATGCATTCTTTGAGCCCGACAACACTTTGCTGGTCATAATAGCTACTGATCTTAATCAAAGGAAAGTAGAAGCATTGACATCTTTCTTGAGTCACTTTGAATGAGAAATTGAATGGTCCATAGCTGACATCATAGGCATCTCTCCAGGCATATGTTCTCATAAAATCCAACTCATGTCAGACTTTAAAGTGAGCATTGAACACCAAACGAAACTTAATCAACCTATGCAAGAGGTATTCAAGAAGGATATTATCATGGGTTAGATGCTGGAGTGGTTTATTTGATTGCTGATAATATATAGGTAAGTCCGGTACAATTTGGTGTTGAATTCAAAGAATAAGCTCTACTTAATTAGGCCAGTCACTGGTTGGAGAGCCAACATGGATTATTGTCACGACCCGACCTAGGGCTAGTCGTAACACAGATATTGAAACCTCGAAAGGCTCCAACCAAGCCTCTTGTACCTATCATAAGCATACATAAGGTAAAGCAAAAGCGGAAACATCATAAGAGAGTCTAAATAATGAATAGAAATTTTAGAATGTCACATGACAACATATACTCGAAATATTTATCCAACTAGATGCCTCTAATCATGAATAAGGGTGGGGTCTAAGACATGTCCCTAGCTCACTCTCAATATGAAACATAACAAAAGTCTTTGAAAATAATAACTAACATGGTAACTAGTCCCCGATAAATAAGGACTCACCACCAACACCGCTGAAGAGAAAACCTTAACTAGCCACGTAGATGAGTATAATCTTTAACCTCAACCCCTACATCATGAGACAATGTAGGCAAAAATTGTGCATTATTACATTGGAATATACTAGGTATGACGGCATGACATGCAACATAAAACATGGAATGCAATGTTCAAGTAAATCACATGATAAGATGAGATAAGTAAAGTCATGAGAAAATTATATTGACCAACGCATTTAAAAAGCATAATTTAAAATCATATCATAGATAAGGGATCATACATATGTGGGATAGAAACTATAAGACAATAAGACCATGCGACTTATAACATGGAATTCAATGTTATATCCCATACTTTTGTACATTGGAACATTTTTAAGCTTCTCTAAAGCTACCATGTGATCCATGTTATCCATGACGTTATCAAATGATCCTAAGAGGGGAGGATGTAATGCCTATATTTTGCATAGACTAGTTCTATGTGAGTAGTGATGGTTTGAAATAGTTTTGGAAGGATTTGAAAGGGGTTTGAGGCCAAATAATTTGTCACAATAATCGGCCTACTTGCTTAAGCTACTAGTTTGGATTTCTTACATAATTAAGCTACTTGAGTACACGTCTAGCTTAAGTAGAAAGGATTACCCAACTTCTTAAGGTACCTACTCAAAAAACAAGTAGGTGATGCACCTCCTTCAAGTAGGTGATACACCTACTTCAAATATGTGGACGACATTTTAAATGAAGAGGGAAAGTAGGTGATGCAACTATGTATGAACTTGTGGAAGGAATTAAGGAGGTGATGCACCTACTTTATTAAAGTTTTGGACAAGATTATTTCGGAATTTGAGATAGAGACTTTTATTCCCTTTTTTAATTAATACACGAACTGGTTATAAATTTATTTGGTCTATATTATTAAGTGACAATTAGTGATTAGTTATGATTAATTAACATAATTAGACCACTATGTGGGCCCCACCAAGACACGTGAAAATATCTGATTAGTGTGTGGATTAAAGTAGGCCACATGTCATAAGGATGGAAACATGTCATAAGGGTGGACATGTGTCCATCCCCTAAGGTCCCATATATAAGCTTGGTGATGAATAATTAATTAGTCATTCACTTCACTTCTTCTTCAACAAAATAGAATTAGAGAAAGAAAGTTTAGCCATGACAAAAAGCACAACCAGCTCCAATATGGTGGAAGAAAGAGAATTTTAATTCCATAAAAGTGTTCTAAATATTCCAAGGGGAAAGAAACATTAGGATTTAAATTGAGGAAGAAGAAGTGGTGCAAATAATTGTAGGATCTACCCTAACTTGTTTTAGGTAAGATTTCTTCTTGTTGTTGTATAATTGACGTTAATGATATTGTAATAGAGTGATTAATTTGTATTAAATAGAATTGGAAGTAATAAAATTACATGGTTATTATTGGCATTGTAAATGGAGAGAATTGGAGTTGTTCTAATTGGATTAAAGTTTGATTAGTGTTGTCATTATTATGTTATTGTATTTGAAGGTAATTTGTGTATGTTGAAGGGATGAAAATATAGTTATAGATGAGTATAGGTGTTGTTGTTAACATCAACGTTATGCTCCTTTCCGTGTGGTTGTGATTTTGCGAAGTAAAGATCGAAAATCATATTTTGATGTCGTAGTTTTGGGTGGGTTGTTTAGAACTTGTATTGAAAAGATATTGAAGTAGTTTTATTGGAATTGAATGGGGTTCATTTTTGTTGTTGTTGCTATGCTAATCGGAGATTAATTGGAAGTTTGGGTTAGGCGAGTTATATAGGGGAAATGCTGCACGATTTCTGTTAAATTCTTAACTAATCAAAATACTAATCGAGAAGTATGAACGAAGAAATAATTCATATAAGTGATTGGTTGTATATTTATAAGATGGAAAGTCGAAGTTTATTAATAATAGTGTTACTTTCATATTAAATAGGCTAAAGGGGTAACAAAGCAAGCTTGGTTATGGTTGACCTATAAAAGGTATGTAAAACTATCCCTTTTTTCTATTGGCGTGTCTTAGCTATAAGTGATATATGATATGAGATTTGGGGTGATTCTATTCATAAATTCTGAAGATTATTTATGATCCTTATTGACTTCGTGACATTAAAACTCTTAAAGTAGTTGACCTACTTCCCTCGAACCTTCTATATGTTAAATAGTAGTTGGATGTATAAGCTCCTATTCTTATAGACTCTACAATGACAAATGTCTCTGATTCCATAAGTTGTTTTGCATTATCTTGATACAAGTCTATGATTTCTGAGACTCCATTTGATATGGTCCATAGTGACATTCAAAGGGTATTTAATATGATTATCACCTTTAATAATCAAGTGCGAGTTTATTCTACTTATTCTATTGAGTCTCAGATCATGAATTAATTTGCATATGGTTACTCACTACTCTGCTCGTGCATACTATTATTACTTCTTTCACTGAGTCCCGGACCGGGTATGTTTTTATGCATTGTTTTACTATATTATTCACCGAGTCCCTTACTAAAGGGTCGGGAATGGTATAAGATGATATGATGTTATGATGATATGGTTATGAAACCAAGTACCATAATAGGACTTGTATGGTATAGGTGTACACTACTCTATTCACCGAGTCCCTTTCTAGAGGGTCGGGTATGGTATATATATATGATTATATAATGATATAATTGTGATACCGAGTCCCAAAATAGGCCGAATACAGTATATGATGATAATATGCATGACTTTATTTCATAAGACGTAGGTACAGTGAGTTATTGATTATTATACTTGTCTCCTAAATCCTTATTTCAGATGTGATCTCTTTTATTGTATTTTATGTTTTATATACTCAATACATATTCCGTGCTGACCCCCTATCTCGGGGGGCTACGTTTCATGCCTGCAGGTACAGATACTTATTTTGGAAATCTGCTAGCTTAGGATTTCCACTCAGCTATTTTAGAGTGCTCCATTATACCGGAGCCTAGACTTTTGGTGCCGATCTTTTGATTTATATATTTATTTATTTAGGGGTACGGAGGGGGCCATGTCCCAACATATGATACTATTGATACTCTTAGAGGTTTATAGATATATGTATGGGTTGTGTGTAAGTTTTGTTCATCTGTGTCATACGATGTGCTATGGATATTGATATGTAATGACAGCCTTGTCGGCTTCCGTGTCCTTTCACGATATGATTAGTGGTGACTCCTCAGAAGACAAATGATAGGGATGTATTTATTTGAAGACGTTATGAACCATTAGAGGTTTTATGTAAGTTATCATATTATTCATAGTTCAGCTTGACTACATCTGATAGATATGTATACGAGTGTTTAAGTTAGAACCCAGTCATGGCCTATAGGGTTAGGTCGTGACAAAAGTGGTATCAGAGCAGTTCATCCTTGGAGTGTCTACAGAACATGTCTTATAGAGTCTTATTTATCGGTCTATTGTGCACCAAATCTATAAATAGGAGGCTACAGAACATTTAGGATGTTATCCTTTCTTCTTATTCTAGAGCTGCGATGGAGCTATATTATCAGGACAATTCCTTCCTAACAAATTATTATTTTACAGCGATGCCTTCAAGGAAAGTGACAGCTGCCCAGAAGGGCAAGTCAGTAGCAGGAAAGACTAGCCAGACCCCGAGAGTTACTAGGGCCTATGCCCAGTCTATGCATGAGAATGTTCTCTAGTCGGCGAGATCCTATGGCTCCAGTACCTAAGACTCCAGCTCCATAGCAAGGGGTGGAGAATAGGTCTATGAAAGATGCAGTTCAGTTGCTGACCAGATTAATGGCAGGGCAGGCTCGCAGGCATAGGCTAGGAGTAGAGGATGCAAATAGACATAATAGTTTGAGGGTTCATGACTTCTTGACTTGTAACCCCAGAGTTTTGTGCGTCAAGACCTTCGGATGATGTATAGGAGTTTATTTGACAGATGCAACATACATTGAGAATAATTAGGGCCTCTAAGATTGAGTTTGTTAAGTAGCCTTCATATCGGCTGCGTAACATAGCCATTAATTGGAATGAGTCTTGAGAGTTATCGAGGGGAGAGGGTGCTCTTCCAACAGTATGGGATGAGTTTGTAGAAGCCTTTCTTGTCCACTTTCTACCTCTATAGATGAGATGAGACAGAGTTGATAGATTCTTAAATTTGAGGCAGAATGGCAAGGGTATTAAAGATTATTGCCTTGAGTTTGATTCTTTGGCGAGACATGCGCCTACTATTGTAGGTGATATGGCTGATAGAGTGCATCATTATATGATGGGACTGTATCGTTATTTGATTGACATTTGTATATGGCAATGGCTTCTCAGACAGGTATAAATATTGCTTGGGTAAAGACATATGCACAGAGGGTAGAGGATCGACATAGAGGGCGTCAGCCCGATAGAGATCATGATAGAGGCCAACATTAGAGAGCTAGGTCGGCTGGTTATTTGAGGGAATTTCAAGGTTGGTAGCCATAGTAGTATAGTATATATCCTTCCCATCCATCTTAGAGTGCACCCCCCATAATTCACAGGTAGGAGATTCGATAGCATAGGGTATTTAGGATCCAATTAGAGCTCTAGGGTTTCAGGTTCACATATGAACAAGGGTTTGCGTCAGTTGAGGCCAGCTTTGACTCAATGTTCTCATTGTGGTAGGCCACATTTTGGGGAATGTCATTTTGCTACAAGTGCTTGCTTTACTTGCGGCCGGCAAGGCCATATCATGAGGGAGTGTCTATTCAAGGATAATCCAAGTGGTGCAACTTAGACTACTGGTCAGTTGTTGGATCTTCTTCTTTGGTAGGTATGCACCCTATGGGGTAGGGTATTCATACATCAGTAGGCCGTAGTAGAGGCCGTGGTGGAGTTTCCATTTCTAGTGGTCCTTCTAACTGCATATATGCCTTAGCTAGTAGATAGGATCAGGAAGCGTCACCAAATTTAGTTATAGGTATATTATCAATCTTCTCCCAGGATGTATATGCATTGATAGATCCAGGCTCCACCTTATCATATATATCTCCCTTTATTGCTAATAGAATCAGAATAAAACTTGAATTAACAGAACCATTTGAGGTAGCTATACCGGTAGGAGACTCTATTATAGTAAAGCAAATATATAGAAATTGCTCGGTGGATATATATAGTCATCATACCTTGGCTGATTTAGTAGAGTTAGATACGATGGAGTTTGATGTTATTATGGGTATGGACTGGTTAGCTTCTTATTATACTAACGTTGATTGTAGAAACAAGATAGTTCGGTTCTAAATTCTAGGTGATCCAATTATTAAGTAGTTGGGGAATATGGCATCGTCGAGGGGCAAATTTATTTCATACCTCAAGGCAAGGAAGAAGGTTAGAAAGGGTTATATTTACCATATGGTTCATGTACATAACTTGGAAGCAGAGGCACCGACTCTTCGTGAATATCCAGATGAATTTCTAGATGAACTTGCAGGTCTTCCCTCTGAATGGGAGATAGAGTTCACTATAGATATATTACAAGATACTCAGCCCATATTTATTCCTCCTTATAGAATGACACCTACAGAATTGAAGGAATTAGAGGAGAAGCTGAAAGACTTATTAGAAAAGGGCTTCATTCGGCCAGCATGTCACCTTGGGGAGAACCAATACTATTCGTGAGAAATAAAGATGGGTCACTACGAATGTGTATTGATTATAGGCAGCTAAACAAGGTAACAATAAAGAATAGATATCCCCTCCCTAGGACTGATGATTTATTTGATCAGTTGCAGGGTGCTAAGTGTTTTTTAAACATAGTCTTGCGGTCAAGCTACCACCAGGTACGGGTAAAAGAGGAAGATATTCCGAAGACTGTATTCAGGACCCAATACAAACATTATGAGTTTAGAGTAATGTCTTTTGGGTTGACCAATGTTCCAATAGTGTTTATGGATCTAATGAACTGAGTGTTCAAGCTATTCCTAGACCTGTTCGTGATTGTATTAATGTTACACCACGTACTTTTGTACCTTGGAACGCATTCTTAAGTCTCTTGAAAGGTTCTTAAGTCTCTTAAAAGCTCTTAAGTTTCTTGTAAGGATCGTAATACTCTTAAGTTTCTTAAGGTTTCTTAAAGTTTCTTAAAGCTTCTTAAGAACTCTTAAGCTATTAAGGGCTACCATGTGAGCCGGATAATCTATAATGCTACCAAATAACTCTAAGTAAGGGGGAATGAGATAGCCCATAATAGAGAACATAGGGAATAGAGTTATAAGAATCTGGAAGAAGTTGGAGACCAAATAATGAGTCGTAGGACTTGCTTATTTATGTAAGCTACCAACTTGGAAATCTTACATACTTAAGCTACTTGAGTGCATACCAAGCGTACGTAGCAAAGATTACATAGATTCGTAAAATAAGATGAGATTACGAACCCACGAAGGGGAAAAGAGAGTGCCACATGGAAGCATGAAAGAGTGCCACGTGGAAGAATGAGAGAGTGCAATGTGGCAGTATCTGGAGCAAGGGTGGTGGGCCCCCATATTCCACATGGTATCCCATGGTTGGAGGTGTGGTGCATTTGTCCCATAAAGGCTTGGCGCGTGTCACCACTTAGGGGTTGACACGTGTCACCACTTAGGGGTTGACACGTGTCACCACTTAGGGGTTGACACGTGTCACCCCTAAAAGTGGCCTCTATATATATATAGGTTTTATGACTTTAGTTCATAATTATCTTCTAGTCATTTTTATCAAGATACTTCTAGAGACAAAAAAAGGAGAAGAGAAATCTAGAACAAGAGAGAAGAGAAACCTTAAACTTGAGAAAGAGAGCCACTGATTTGGAGCCAAAAAAGGGTAAATTCTCCGATTTAATTCCACAAATTAATTATCTAGGGTATAACATGGTGGTATTAAGGTTTTAGTAATTTAAATTTATGGTTTGGAGCAATACCAAAATGTTATCAAGAGCCACAAGGTTTTGGGCGCACTAAGGGAACATTCGAGTCAAGTTTCGACCAGTTTGACGAGTTTCAGGTAAGGTAAGGTTTTTCCTTTCAAATTGGAGTTTATGATATTTTTATGTGGTATATTAAATGTCTTACACAAGGTTTGAAGTGGAAAAATTGCATAAGAATGGTTGATGTTAGAAACAAACTAAATTAAAGTCGTCGTAGTTAAATCGAAGTCGAGTTGTGTGTTGCGATTGTTGTTCTACGGTTGCAGCTTGTTGGATAGCATGCTCTAGGTTTGTAAAGTGTTCTAAAATGGGTGTGGGTATTTATGATTGCATCCACATGGCCCTCTATTTACTTGTGTATATGATTCTGGTTTATTTTGTTGGTATGGTTGTTGACACGGTGTCCGAGTTGAAATCTCAGTGATGTTAAAGTTATAGGGAAAATGTTATCCGATTTTTGGTAACTTCAGAACTAGTAACAAACTAGTCGAGGGAATTGGACAAGGAAATGATTCCTATGGGTACTTGGTTGTAAAGTTGGAAATTGGAAAGTGAAAGGGTATTAACCTTAGTATTACTATCATGTTAATAGGTTAAGGAGATAACGAGGTGAGCTGGGTTACAGTTAATCCACAAAAGGTATGTGAAGCTTACCCTTTCTTTCTTTTGACATGTCTTAGCCTTAAGTTATATATATATGAAAGTTTGGAGTCATTCCATTCATGAAGTGCTGAGTATGATTCATGACCCTTGTTCAATTCTATATGTTAGAACTTCTGCACTAAGTGGACTCATCGCCTTTCAAGTCTTCTGTAGGATGAAGAGTAGTACATATAAGGCCTATCTCCTTCTTTCGTTGAAATCGCTTAAGGTAAGTGAAATGATGTCTAATATGAGTTTAGAGGTAAATCCATTTATAGGTTTTGGATATAATTCCTGACTCGTAGTAACTTTTGAATACTAAGGGTCCTAAAGTAGTTAAATTACTTTTCTTGAGCCATCTATATGTTTAATAGTAAGTGAGATATAAGCTCCTATTCTGAAAGGCTCTGAGAGGATAAATATCTCTGATTGCATAAGATGTATCTCTGATGGCATAAGCTATGTGTTTGATTATCTGCCGAATAGGCAAGGTTGCCTATGAGCTGGACTTACCAGCGAATCTGGAAGTAGTACATCTAGTCTTCCATGTGTCAATGCTTCGAAAATGTATTGGGGATCCATCTCAGGTGTATCGCATGGATGATATCTATGTCATAGAGGAGTTATCCTACAGCGAGCAACCTATCGCCATCCTGGATTGACAGATTAGAAGATTGCAGACTAAGGATGTAGCTTCTGTCAAGGTGATGTGGTGAAATGAGAATCGCGAAGAAACAACCTAGAAAGCTGAAGAGGAAATGAAACATAAGCATCCGTACCTATTCCATACATCTACAGGTAATCCCAACTTTTGAAACTTTTATATTGGTTATTTGATAAAAGTGTGGGCTATTGTAATAGACAGGAATTTCCCTGTAATCAGTATAAGATCGTAAGAAAGATTTTGGTTCACATTCAAGGACGAATGTCCTAAAGGGGGGAAGGATGTTACACCCCATACTTTCATACCTTGGAACGCGTTCTTAAGTCTCTTGAAAGGTTCTTAAGTCTCTTGAAAGTTTCTTAAGTCTCTTGAAAGGCTCTTAAGTTTCTTGTAAGGACCGTAAGCCTCTTAAGTTTCTTAAGGTTTCTTAAATTTTCTTAAAGCTTCTTAAGAACTCTTAAGATCTTAAGGGCTACCATGTGATCCGGATAATATATAACGCTACCAAACAACTCTAAGGAAGGGGAAATGAGATACCCCATAATAGAGAAATGGGGAATAGAGTTATACGAATTTGGAAGAAGTTGGAGACCGAATAAAGAGTCGTAGGAATTGACTTATTTACGTAAGCTACCAACTTGGAAATCTTACATACTAAAGCTACTTGAGTGCATATCAAGGTAAGGTTTTTCCTTTCAAATTGGAGTTTATGATATTTTTATGTGGTATATTAAATGTCTTAAACAAGGTTTGAAGTGGAAAAATTGCATAAGAATGGTTGATGTTAGAAACAAACTAAATTAAAGTCGTCGTAGTTAAATCGAAGTCAAGTTGTGTGTTGCGATTGTTGTTCTGCAGTTGCAGCTGGTTGGATGGCATGTTCCAGGTCTGTAAAGTGTTCTAAAATGGGTGTGGGTATTTATAATTGCATCCACATGGCCCTCTATTTAGTATTGTTAAAGGTTCTGCAAAATAAAGATTAAAAAAAACTCTATTTTGATATCGTAGCTTAGGGCGAGTTGTTTGGAGTTTGTATTGTGTAATGTTGAAATAATTTACTTGTGTATATGATTCTAGTTTATTTTGTTGGTATGGTTGTTGACACGGTGTCCGAGTTGAAATTTCGGGAATGTTAAAGTTATAGGGAAAATGTTGTCCGATTTTTGGTAACTTCAGAACTAGTAACAAACTAGTCGAGGGAATTGGACAAGGAAATGATTCCTATGGGTACTTGGTTGTAAAGTTGGAAATTGGAAAGTGAAAGGGTATTAACCTTAGTATTACTATCATGTTAATAGATCAAGGAGATAACGAGGAGAGCTGGGTTACAGTTAATCCACAAAAGGTATGTAAAGCTTACCCTTTCTTTCTTTTGACATGTCTTAGCCTTAAGTTATATATATATATATATGAAAGTTTGGAGTCATTCCATTCATGAAGTGCTGAGTATGAGTCAAGACCCTTGTTCAATTCTAGATGTTAGAACTTCTGCACTAAGTGGACTCATCGCCTTTCAAGTCTTTTGTAGGATGAAGAGTAGTACATATAAGGCCTATCTCCTTCTTTCATTGAAATCGCTTAAGGTAAGTGAAATGATGTCTAATATGAGTTTAGAGGTAAATCCATTTATAGGTTCTGGATATAATTCCTGACTCGTAGTAACTTTTGAATACTAAGGGTCCTAAAGTAGTTAAATTACTTCTCTTGAGCCATCTATATGTTGAATAGTAAGTGAGATATAAGCTCCTATTCTAAATGGCTATGAGAGGATAAAAGTCTGTAATTGCATAAGTTGTATCTCTGATTGCAGAAGCTATGTGTATGATTATCCGCCGAATAGGCAAGGTTGCCTACGAGCTGGACTTACCAGCGAATCTGGAAGTAGTACATCCAGTCTTCCATGTGTCAATGCTTCAGAAATGTATTGGGGATCCATACCGGGTATAACCCATGGATGATATCCATGTCATGGAGGAGTTATCCTACGGCGAGCAACCTATCGCCATCCTGGATTGGCAGATTAGAATATTGCAGACTAAGGATGTAGCTTCCATCAATGTGCTGTGGTGAAATGAGAATCGCGAAGAAACAACCTGGAAAGCTGTTGAGGAAATGAAACATAAGTATCCGTACCTATTTCCTACATCTACAAGTAATCCCAACTTTTGAAACTTTTATATTGGTTATTTGATAAAAGTGTGGGTTATTGTAATAGACAGGAATTACCCTGTAATCTGTATAAGATCAAAACAAAGATTTTGGTTCACATTCAAGGACGAATGTCCTAAAGGGGGGAAGGATGTTACACCCCATACTTTCGTACCTTGGAACGCGTTCTTAAGTCTCTTGAAAGGTTCTTAAGTCTCTTGAAAGGTTCTTAAGTCTCTTGAAAATTTCTTAAGTCTCTTGAAAGGCTCTTAAGTTTCTTGTAAGGATCGTAAGCCTCTTAAGTTTCTTAAGGTTTCTTAAATTTTCTTAAAGCTTCTTAAGAACTCTTAAGATCTTAAGGGCTACCATGTGAGCAGGATAATCTATAACGCTACCAAACTACTCTAAGGAAGGGGGAATGAGATACCCCATAATAGAGAAGATGGGGAATAGAGTTATAAGAATTCGGATGAAGTTGGAGACCGAATAATGAGTCATAGGAATCGACCTATTTACGTAAGCTACTAACTTGGAATTCTTACATACTTAAGCTACTTGAGTTCATACCAAGCTTACGTAGTAAGGATTACATATGTTTGTAAAGTAAGACAAGATTACAAACCCACGAGGGGGAAAAGAGAGTGTTATGTGGAAGCATGAGAGGGTACCACATGGCAGAATCTAGATCAAGGGTGGTGGGCCCCCATATGCCACATGGCATCCCATGGTTGAAGGTGTGGTGCGTTTGCCCTATAAGGGCTTGACATGTGTCACCACTTAGGGGTTGACACGTGTCATCCCTAAAAGTGGTCTATATATATATATTTTATGACTTTAGTTCATAATTATCCTCTAGTCATTTTTATCAAGATACTTCTAGAGACAAAAAGAGGAGAAGAGAAATCTAGAACAAGAGAGAAGAGAAACCTTAAACTTGAGAAAGAGAGCCACGGATTTTGAGCCCAAAAAGGGTAAATTCTTCGATTTCATTCCACAAATTAATTATCTAGGCTATAACATGGTGGTATGAAGGTTTTAGTAATATAAATTTATCTTTTGAAGCAACACCAAAATGTTATCAAGAGCCACAAGGTTTTGGGCGCTCTAAGGGAACTTCCGAGGCAAGTTTCGACGGCTTTCAGGTAAGGTAAGGTTTTCCCTTTCAAATTGGAGTTTATGATGTTTTTATGTGGTATATTAAATGTCTTAAACAAGGTTTGAAGTGGAAAAATTGCAGAAGAATAGTTGACGTTAGAAACAAACTAAATTAAAGTCGTCGTAGTTAAATCGAAGTCGAGTAGTGTGTTGCGATTGTTGTGCAGCGGTTGTAGCTGGTTGGATAGCGTTTTTCAGGTATGTAAATTGTTCTAAAATGGTTGTGGGTATTTCTGGTTGCATCCACATGACCCTCTATTTCGTATTGTTAAAGGTTTTGTGAAATAAAGATCAAAAAAAATTCTATTTTGATATCGTAGCTTAGGGCGAGTTGTTTGGAGTTTGTATTGTGTAATATTAAAATAATTTACTTGTGTATATGCTGATGGTTGTTTTTGTTGGTATGGTTGTTGACACGGTGTCCGAGTTGAAATCTCAGGGATGTTAAAGTTATAGGGAAAATGTTGCCCGATTTTTGGTAACTTCAGAACTAGTAACAAACTAGTCGAGGGCATTGGACAAGGAAATGATTCCTATGGGTACTTGGTTGTAAAGTTGGAAATTGGAAAGTGAAAGGGTATTAACCTTAGTATTATTATCATGTTAATAGGTCAAGGAGATAACGAGGCGAGCTGGGTTACAATTAATCCACAAAAGGTATGTGAAGCTTACCCTCTCTTTCTTTTGGCATGTCTTAGCCTTAAGTTATATATATATGAAAGTTTGGAGTCATTCCATTCATAAAGTGCTGAGTATGAGTCAAGACCCTTGTTCACTTCTAGATGTTAGAACTCCTGCACTAAGTGGACTCATCGTCTTTCAAGTCTTCTGTAGGATGAAGAGTAGTACGTATAAGGCCTATCTCCTTCTTTCATTGAAATCACTTAAGGTAAGTGAAAAGATGTCTAATATGAGTTTAGAGGTAAATCCATTTATAGGTTCCAGATATAATTCTTGACTCGTGTTCACTTCTGAATACTAAGGGTCCTAAAGTAGTTAAATTACTACTCTCGAGCCATCTATATATTGAATGGTAAGTGAGATATAAGCTTCTATTCTAAATGGCTATGAGAGGATAAAAGTCTCTAATTGCATAAGTTGTATCTCTGATTGCAGAAGCTATGTGTATGATTATCCGCCGAATAGGCAAGGTTGCCTACGAGCTGGACTTACCAGCGAATCTGGAAGTAGTACATCCAGTCTTTCATGTGTCAATGCTTCAGAAATGTATTGGGGATCCATCCCGGGTATAACCCATGGATGATATCCATGTCATGGAGGAGTTATCCTACGGCGAGCAACCTATCGCCATCCTGGATTGACAGATTAGAAGATTGCAGACTAAGGATGTAGCTTCCATCAATGTGCTGTGGTGAAATGAGAATCGCGAAGAAACAACCTGGAAAGCTGTTGAGGAAATGAAACATAAGTATCCGTACCTATTTCCTACATCTACAAGTAATCCCAACTTTTGAAACTTTTATATTGGTTATTTGATAAAAGTGTGGGTTATTGTAATAGACAGGAATTTCCCTGCAATCTGTATAAGATTGTAAGAAAGATTTTTGTTCACATTCAGGGACGAATGTCCTAAAGGGGGGAAGGATGTTACACCCCATACTATCGTACCTTGGAACACGTTCTTAAGTCTCTTGAAAGTTTCTTAAGTCTCTTGAAAGGCTCTTAAGTTTCTTGTAAGGATCGTAAGCCTCTTAAGTTTCTTAAGGTTTCTTAAATTTTCTTAAAGCTTCTTAAGAACTCTTAAGATCTTAAGGGCTACCATGTGAGCAGGATAATCTATAACGCTACCAAACAACTCTAAAGAAGGGTGAATGAGATACCCCATAATAGAGAAGATGGGGAATTGAGTTATAAGAATTCAGATGAAGTTGGAGACCGAATAATGAGTCGTAGGAATTGACTTATTTACGTAAGCTACTAACTTGGAAATCTTACATACTTAAGCTACTTGAGTTCATACCAAGCTTACGTAGTAAGGATTACATATGTTTGTAAAGAAAGACAAGATTACAAACCCATGAGGGGGAAAAGAGAGTGTTATATGGAAGCATGAGAGAGTACCACATGGAAGAATCTATATCAAGGGTGGTGGGCCCCCATATGCCTTGTGGCATCCCATGGTTGAAGGTGTGGTGCGTTTGCCCTATAAGGGCTTGACATGTGTCACCACTTAGGGGTTGACACGTGTCACCCTTAAAAGTGGCCTATATATATATGTTTTATAACTTTAGTTCATAATTATCCTCTAGTCATTTTTATCAAGATACTTCTAGAGACAAAAAGAGGAGAAGAGAAATCTAGAACAAGAGAGAAGAGAAACCTTAAACTTGAGAAAGAGAGCCACGGATTTGGAGCCAAAAAAGGGTAAATTCTTCGATTTCATTCCACAAATTAATTATCTAGGGTATAACATGGTGGTATGAAGGTTTTAGTAATATAAATTTATAGTTTGGAGCAACACCAAAATGTTATCAAGAGCCACAAGGTTTTGGGCGCTCTACGGGAACTTCCGAGGCAAGTTTCGACGGCTTTCAGGTAAGGTAAGGTTTTCCCTTTCAAATTTGAGTTTATGATGTTTTTATGTGGTATATTAAATGTCTTAAACAAGGTTTGAAGTGGAAAAATTGTAGAAGAATAGTTGATGTTAGAAACAAACTAAATTAAAGTCATCGTAGTTAAATCGAAGTTGGGTAGTGTGTTGCGATTGTTGTGCTGCGGTTGTAGATGGTTGGATAGCGTTTTTCAGGTATGTAAATTGTTCTAAAATGGTTGTGGGTATTTCTGGTTGCATCCACATGACCCTCTATTTCGTATTGTTAAAGGTTTTGTGAAATAAAGATAAAAACAAATTCTATTTTGATATCGTAGCTTAGGGCGAGTTGTTTGGAGTTTGTATTGTGTAATATTAAAATAATTTACTTGTGTATATGCTGATGGTTGTTTTTGTTGGTATGGTTGTTGACATGGTGTCCGAGTTGAAATCTCAGGGATGTTAAAGTTATAGGGAAAATGTTGCCCGATTTTTGGTAACTTCAGAACTAGTAACAAACTAGTCGAGGGCATTGGACAAGGAAATGATTCCTATGGGTACTTGGTTGTAAAGTTGGAATTTGGAAAGTGAAAGGGTATTAACCTTAGTATTACTATCATGTTAATAGGTCAAGGAGATAACGAGGCGAGCTGGGTTACAAATAATCCACAAAAGGTATGTGAAGCTTACCCTCTCTTTCTTTTGGCATGTCTTAGCCTTAAGTTATATATATATGAAAGTTTGGAGTCATTCCATTCATAAAGTGCTGAGTATGAGTCAAGACCCTTGTTTACTTCTAGATGTTAGAACTCCTGCACTAAGTGGACTCATCGTCTTTCAAGTCTTCTGTAGGATGAAGAGTAGTACATATAAGGCCTATCTCCTTCTTTCGTTGAAATTACTTAAGGTAAGTGAAAATATGTCTAATATGAGTTTAGAGGTAAATCCATTTATAGGTTCCAGATATAATTCTTGACTCGTGTTCACTTCTGAATACTAAGGGTCCTAAAGTAGTTAAATTAATACTCTCGAGCCATCTATATATTGAATAGTAAGTGAGATATAAGCTCCTATTCTAAATGGCTATGAGAGGATAAAAGTCTCTAATTGCATAAGTTGTATCTCTGATTGCATAAGCTATGTGTATGATTATCCGCCGAATAGGCATGTTGCCTACGAGCTGGACTTACCAGCGAATCTGGAAGTAGTACATCCAGTCTTCCATGTGTTAATGCTTCGGAAATGTATTGGGGATCCATCCCGGGTATAACCCATGGATGATATCCATGTCATGGAGGAGTTATCCTACGGCGAGCAACCTATCGCCATCCTGGATTGGCAAATTAGAAGATTGCAGACTAAGGTTGTAGCTTCCGTCAAGGTGCTGTGGTGAAATGAGAATTGCGAAGAAACAACCTAGAAAGTTGTTGAGGAAATGAAACATAAGTATCCATACCTATTTCCTACATCTACAAGTAATCCCAACTTTTGAAACTTTTATATTAGTTATTTGATAAAAGTGTGGGTTATTGTAATAGACAGGAATTTCCCTGTAATCTGTATAAGATCGTAAGAAAGATTTTTGTTCACATTCAGGGACGAATGTCCTAAAGGGGGGAAGGATGTTACACCCCATACTTTCGTACCTTGGAACGCGTTCTTAAGTATCTTGAAAGGTTCTTAAGTCTCTTGAAAATTTCTTAAGTCTCTTGAAAGGCTCTTAAGTTTCTTGTAAGGATCGTAAGCCTCTTAAGTTTCTTAAGGTTTCTTAAATTTTCTTAAAGCTTCTTAAGAACTCTTAAGATCTTAAGGGCTACCATGTGATCCGGATAATCTATAACGCTACCAAACAATTCTAAGGAAGGGGGAATGAGATACCCCATAATAGAGAGGATGGGGAATAGAGTTATAAGAATTTCGAAGAAGTTGGAGACCGAATAAAGAGTCGTAGGAATTGACTTATTTACGTAAGCTACCAACTTGGAAATCTTACATACTAAAGCTACTTGAGTGCATATCAAGGTTACGTAGCCAGAATTACATATGTTCGTAAAGTAAGACAAGATCACAAACCCACGAGGGGGAAAAGAGAGTGCCACATGGAAGCATGAGAGAGTTCCATGTGGCAGTATCTGGAGCAAGGGTGGTGGGACCCCATATTCCATGTGGCATCCCATGGTTGGAGGTGTGGTGTATTTGCCCTATAAGGGCTTGACATGTGTCACCACTTAGGGGTTGACACGTGTTACACCTAAAAGTGGCCTATATATATATATGTTTTATGACTTTAGTTCATACTTATCCTCTAGTCATTTTATCAAGATACTTCTAGAGACAAAAATAGGAGAAGACAAATCTAGAACAAGATAGAGGAGAAACCTTAAACTTGAGAAAGAGAGCCACGGATTTGGAGCCAAAAAAGGGCAAGTTCTCCAATTTTATTCTGTGAATTAATTTTCTAGGGTATAACATGGTGGTATAAGGTATTATTAATGTAAATTTATGATTTGTAACTGCACCAAAATGTTAGCAAGAAGCCCCAAGGTTTTAGGCGCGCTAAGGGAACTTTCGAGGCAAGTTTCAACGAGTTTGATGAGTTTCAGGTAAGGTAAGGTTTTCCCTTTCAAATTGAAGTTTATGATGTTTTTATTTGGTATATTAAATGTCTTAAACAAGGTTTGAAGTGGAAAAATTTCATAAGAATGGTTGATGTTAGAAACAAACTAAATTGAAGTCGTCAAAGTTAAATCAAAGTCGAGTAGTGTGTTGCGATTGTTGTACTGAGGTTACAGCTGGTTGGATGGCGTGTTGCATGTTTGTAAAGTGTTATAAAATGGGTGTGGGTATTTCTGGTTGCATCACACGGCCCTCTATTTCGTATTGTTAAAGGTTTTGCGAAATAGAGATTTAAAAAAAAACTCTATTTTGATATTGTAGCTTAGGGCGAGTTGTTTAGAGTTTGTATTGTGTAATATTGAAATAATTTACTTTTGTATATTCTGCTGGGTTTTTTGTTGGTATGGTTGTTGACACGGTGTCCGAGTTGAAATCTCGAGGATGTTAAAGTTATAGGGAAAATGTTGCCCAATATTTGGTAACTTCAGAACTAGTAACGAACTAGTTGAGGGCATTGGACAAGGAAATGATTCCTATGGGTACTTGGTTGTAAAGTTGGAAATTGGAAAGTGAAAGGGTATTAACCTTAGTATTACTATCATGTTAATAGGTCAAGGAGATAACGAGGTGAGCTGAGTTATAGGTAATTCACAAAAGGTATGTGAAGCTTACCCTTTCTTTCTTTAGGCATGTCTTAGCCTTAAGTTATATATATATATATATGAAAGTTTAGACTTATTCCATTCATAAAGTGCTGAGTATTAGTCAAGACCCTTGTTCACTTCTAGATGTTAGAACTCCTGCACTAAGTGGACTCCTCGCATTTCAGGTTTTCTGTAGGATGAAGAGTAGTACATATAAGGCATATCTCCTTCTTTCGTTGAAATCGCTTAAGGTAAGTAAAATGATGTCTGATATGAGTTTAGAGGTAATTCCATTTATAGGTTCTGGATATAATTCCTAACTCATAGTCACTTCTAAATACTAAGGGTCCTAAAGTAGTTAAATTACTACTCTCGGGCTGTCTATATGTTAAATAGTAAGTGGAGATATAAGCTCCTATTTTGAAAGGCTCTGAGAGGATAAATGTCTCTGGTTGCATAAGTTGTATCTCTGATTGCATAAGCTATGTGTCTTTGATTGCATAAATTGTGTGGCATTATCTTGGTGCACGCCTATGATTCTTAAGGCCCTAATTGATGTTATACCTAATAATATCTAAAGGGTACCTCGGAGAATTACTTTCCTAGTCTTTAAGTGGCGGTTCACTTGACTGTTTCATTGAGTCTCAGGAGATAATTTAGTTGCATATAGTTTCTCACTATTCTACTCATGCATATGGTAACCCTTCTTTCACTGAGTCCCATGTTGGGTCAGGCCTAATATAGTGAACAACTTTACTACTTCTTTCACCGAGTCCCAGGCTGGACGCGATATGATATCGTGATATGATGGATGATGCCACATACGAGGAGGGGATGATATATATGATGATATAATGATGTGATGATATAATAATGCGACAACGATATGAGTATTCACTGCATTATAGGTTGGATAAAATATGATAATTATGACACCGAGTCCCATAATGGGCCGGGTATGGTATATGGTGATATAAGGAAGGAACATCGAGTCCCCCAATTGAGGGCCGGGTATGGTATGTATATATATAATGCGGGTATGCTATAGATGTTCCCTACTCTCTTCACCGAGTCCCTCACTAAAGGGCCGAATACCATAGGTATGCACGCATGTGCAAATATAGTGATACATTTGTGACACCAAACCCTATAATGGGATGGATATGTTATGATATATATATACTATGAGGTTATACCGTGTACAATGGTATGATTCTATATACGATTACATGATAAAGTGATATATACGATGAAAAGAGATGATGATATGATATTATAATGAAAATGATTTTACTGCATGAGATGCAGGCACGGTAATGGGTTAATTGTTATACTCTTCCCCTATATCCTTTTTCTAACTCTAATCTCGTTATGGTGTTTTATGCTTACATACTTAGTACATATGTCATACCGACTCCCCTTTCTTTGGGGGGCTGAATTCATGCCCGCAAGTACAGATGAACGTTTTGGAGACCCACCATCTTAGGACTCCTACCAGCAAGTTTGGGAGAAGCTCCATTGTATCAGAGCCTAGTTATGGTACTTCTCTCTTGATTTGTACACTCATTTTGCTTATTTAGGGGTTAGCGGGGGCCCTGTCCCACCTTATATTATTATTATACTTTTAGAGGTCTGTAGATATGTGTGTGGGTTGTATATGGGTTATATAGATATGTATGTATAGTCGTGTAGATATGGTTTATGTTTTGGGGGACGTTTTCCCCTATCGTGATTGTTGTGCTGGTTGAGGTATTATCTAGTATATTTATACACTGCGATGCAAATAGGGGATAGGTTTGCTTATAGCTAGCAAAGGTATACGTGAGTGTCTAGTTCAGGCACCCATCATGGCCTACGAGGTTAGATTATGACAATTTATTGATGATATTCTGGTCTATTCACGATCGAAAGAGGAACATATAGATCATTTGCGAATGGTACTTGGGGTGCTCCAGCACCAGAAGTTGTATGGTAAATTCTTTATATACAAATTCTGGTTGACTTCATAGCATTCTTGGGACATATTATTGGAGTTGATGGTATTTGAGTAGATGCACAGAAAATTAAGGCTGTAAAGACTTGGCCTAGACCTACGACACCTACTGAGGTACGTAGTTTTCTAGGGCTAGCAGGATACTACAAGAGATTCATAGAGAAGTTTGCTTCAATTTCAGTGCCTTTAGCAAGGGTAACTCAGAAGGCAGCTAAGTTCCAGTAGACCGATGCTTGTGAACAAAGCTTTCAATTGCGGAAAAACAAGTTGATGACGGCCCCAGTTCTAACTCTTCCTGAAGGACCAGATGTCTATGTTATTTATTGTGATGCTTTTTGTGTTGGGCTAGGTTGTGTATTGAGGCAAAATGGTAGAGTCATATCCTATGCCTCCCGACAGCTCAAAAAGAATAAAAGAAATTATCCAACTCATGATCTGGAGTTAGCAGCAGTAATTCATGTTTTGAAAATATGGAGGAACTATTTATATGGCATATATGTTGATATATATATGAATCAAAAAAGTCTCCAATACATTTTTAAAAAGAAGGAGCTAAATTTGCAGCAAAGAAGGTGGCTAGAGTTGCTTAAAGACTATGATGTTGACATTCTATATCACCCAGAAAAGGACAATGTTGTAGCATATGCACTCAGTCATAAATATATGGGTAGCTTGGTAGATGTACAACCAGAACGGAAGAAGATAGTCCATGAGGTTTATCAATTAGCTAACCTTGGGGTCTGTTTGGCTGATTCTCATGATTGTGGAGTTTCTGTTTGAGGAGTTGCCAAATCCTCTATCATGGAAGAGATAAAGCAATACCAGTACGAAGACCCTATTCTGGCACAGTATAGGGATACAATACTTCAAAAGGAAAATACCTCATTCGAGGTCATACCTAATGGAGTATTAAGATATAGGGGAAGATTATGTGTACCTGAGATTGTAGGGCTACGTCAACAGGTGATGGAAGAGGAACACTATGCATGTTACTTTGTTCATGTAGGGTCAAAAAAAATGTATCATGACCTCAGATGTTTATATTAGTGGGATGGATTGAAGATGGATATAGCAGAGTTCGTATCTAATGCTTGAATTGCCAATAAGTTAAAAATGAGCATCAAAAGTCTAGTGGACTATTACAGGAGATGGAAATCCACACTTGGAAATGGGAAGAAATTAATATGGAATTTATTACAGGCTTACCTAGCACTCCATGGGAGTATAATTCTATATGGGAGATAAGCTGACAAAATCAGCTCATTTCCTTTAAGTTAGGACTACATATTCAGCTGAGAACTCTGCAAAGTTCTATATCAAGAAAGTAGTAAGAATTTATGGGTCCCCACATCTATTATATCAGACAGAGGAGCTCAGTTTACCACTAACTTCTCGAGATCATTCCAAGAAAGATTGGGGACACAAGTAAGTCTTAGCACAATATTTCACCCTCAGACTGGTGGGTAGGCTAAACATACTATTTAGATGCTAGAGAATATGTTGATGACCAGTATTATTGACTTCAGAGGTAGCTGGGATGATCATTTGCCACTTATCGGGTTTGCTTATAATAAAAACTATCATTCTAGCATCTAGATGGCCCCGTGTGAGGCTTTGTATGGCAGGAAATGCAGGTCACCTATTGGTTGGTTTGATGTTGGTGAAACTAAACTAATAGTCCTAGACATGATTCAGCAAACTGTACAAAAAGTGAAGCATATTCAAGAGAGACTATTAGCATCCTAAAGTCGACAAAAGTCATACACAGATAATCAGCATAGACACATAGAGTTTGAAGTTGGGGATTAGGTGTTCTTGAAGGTGTCACTGATAAAGGATGTAATGAGATTCGACAAGAAAGGGAAACTTAGTCTGAGGTACATTGGGCCCTATCAAATTATTCGTAAAGTGGGCAAAGTTGCCTATGAGTTGGACCTCCATCTTATTTGGAGGCAGTGTACCTAGTCTTTCATGTGTCAATGCTTCGCAAATGCATTGGTAATCCTTCTAAAGTATTCCCCATGGATGATGTCCAAGTGACAGAGGAGCTATCTTACAAAGAACACCCTATAACTATACATGACCGCCAAGTCAGAAGGTTACGTACTAAGGATGTGGCTTTCGTTAAATTATTGTGGTGAAATAAGAATAGAGAAGAGATTACTTGGGAAGCCGAAGAGGAGATGAACAATAAGTATCCTCATTTGTTCCTTATACCCATAGGTAATTTAAACCCATAAATTGGTTATATTGATTAATAAGAAAGTTATATGTGATAACTATTACATAGACTTCTCGAAATCCTTGTGAGACCTTATGAAACAAGTTAACATTCAAGGACGAATGTTTTAAAGGGGAGAAAGATGTTATATCCCGTACTTTTGTACATTGAAATGTTTTAAGCTCCTCTAAAACTTCCATGTGATCCATGTGATCCATGACATTATCAAATGATCCTAAGGGGGGCGAGGATATAATGCCTCATATTTTGCATAGACTAGTTCTATGTGAGTAGTGATGGTTTCAAATAGTTTTAGAAGGATTTGAAAGGGATTCGACGCCAAATAATTTGTCACAATAATCGACCTACTTGCTTAAGCTACTTTTTTGGATGTCTTACATAATTAAACTACTTGAGCACATGTCTAGCTTAAGTATCAAGGATTACACAGCTTCTTAAGGTACCTACTAAAAAGAACAAATAGGTGATGCACCTACTTCAAGTAGGTGATGCACCTACTTAGAATATGTGGACGATATTTTAAATGAAAAGGTCAAGAAGGTGATATAACTACTTATGAACTTGTGGCAGGAATTAAGGAGGTGATGCACCTACTTTATTAAAGTTGTGGACAAGATTATTTCAGGATTCGAGATAGAGACTTTTATTCCCGCTTTTAATTAATACACAAATTGGTTATAAATTGTATTTGGTCTATATTATTAAGTGAAAATTAGTGATTAGTTATGATTAATTAACTTAATTAGACCACTTAGTAGGCCTCACCAAGAAATGTAGAACCAGGTAATTAGTGTGTGTAATAAAGTAGGTCACATGTCATAAGGATAGACACATGTCATAAGGGTGGACATGTGTCCAGCCCCTATGGTCTCATATATAAGCTTGGTAATGACTAATTAATTAGTAATTCACTTCACTTCTTCTTCAACAAAATAGAATTAGAGAAAAAGAGTTCAGCCATGGAAACAAGCACGACCAGCTCTAATATTGTGGAAGAAAGGTAATTTTAATTCCATAAAAGTTTTCTAAATATTCCAAAGGGACATCAACATTAGGATTTAAATTGAGGAAGAAGAAGTGGTGCAATTGGTGCAAGGAATTGTAGGATCTGCCCTAACTTGTTTGAGGCAAGATTTCTTCTTGTTGTTGTATAATTGACGTTAATGATGTTGTAATGGAGAGATTAATTTGTATTAAGTGGAATTGGAAGTAAGAAAATTATATGGTTGTTGTTGGCATTGTAAATGGACAGAATTGGAGTTGTTCTAATTAGATTAAAGTTTGATTGGTGTTGTCATTATTATGGTATTATATTTAAAGGTAATTTTTGTATGTTGAAGGGCTGAAAATATAGTTATAGATGACTATAGGTGTTTCTGTTCACAGCAATGTCGTGCTCCTTTCCATGTTGTCGTGATTTTGCGAAGTAAAGATCAAAAACTATATTTTTATGTTGTAGGTTTGGGTGGGCTGTTTAGAACTTGTATTGAAAAGATATTGAAGTATTTTTATTGGAAGTGGATGGAGGTCGTTGTTGGTGTTGCTGTCCTAATCAAGTGTGAGTTTATTCTACTTATTCTATTGAGTAGTGCCTTTAATAATCAAGTGTGAGTTTATTCTACTTATTCTATTGAGTCTCAGATGATAATTTAATTTGCATATGGTTACTCACTACTCTGCTCGTGCAACTGTTATTACATCTTTCACTGAGTCCCGGACCAGGTATGTTGTCATGCATAGTTTTACTATATTATTCACCTAGTCCCTTACTAGATATTTGGGTACGGTATAAGATGATACAATGTTATGATGATATGGTTACGACACCGACTCCCATAATGGGTTGGGTATGGTATAAGTGTACAATACTCTATTCACCAAGTCCTTTGCTAAAGGTTCAGGTACGTTATATATATACATATGATGATATAATGATATAATTGTGACACCGAATTCCAAAATGGGCCAGGTACGGTATATGATGATGATATGCATGAGTTTATTTCATAAAATGCAGGTACAGTGATTTATTAATTATTATACTTATCTCTTGAATCCTTATTTCAGATGTGATCTCCTTTATGGTATTTTATGCTTTATATACTCAGTACGTATTCTGTGTTGACCCCCTATCTTTGGGGGGCTGCATTTCATGCTCACAGGTACAGATACTTATTTCGGGAATCCAGCAGCTTAGGATTTCCACTCAGCTATTTTGGAGTGCTCTATTGTACCAGAGCCTAGATTTTTGGTACTGATCTTTCGATGTATATATTCATTTATTCAGGGGTACAACAGGGGCCTGTCCCACCATATGATACTGTTGATACTCTTAGAGGTCTATAGATATATGTATGGGTTATGTGTAATTTTTGTTCATATGTGTCTATACGATGTGCTGTGGATATTAATATGTACTAACAGCCTTATCGTCTTGCATGTCTTTTCATGATATGATTAGTGGTGACTACTCAGGAGACAAATGATAGGAATGTATTTATATGAAGACGTTATGAACCATTGGAGTTCTTATGTAAGTTTTCATATTGTTCGTAGTTCAGCTTGACTATATCTGATAGGTATGTATATAGGTGTCTAGGTCGGACCCCAGTCACGGCTTACGAGGTTGGGTCGTGACAGCCTACATCGGAGGAAAGGGGAATCTACTTGCCAAGGTAGACTCTACCCCTCTAGGAGGGTCATACATACGCTATATGTGGATCCACTAGCTAGGCTATAAAATCAACCTACGGTGGCACGTAGTTTAAGAGAATAGAGGTTACTACTAGGGCTTTTGGTAGGGCCCCCACCTCAAGTCCACTAGGTGCTAAGTCAAATCTCACGGAATACATACATAGCATAAAAATCATAATTACATATATCATAGCTCATTTTCATAATATACTTGTAATGTGAGAATTGTCCTTTCATTATTACAATCATACATACATACACATAATTCATACTTGGAAATTCATGATTATAGCTTATACTTGAAATTAGGGTAAGACATGAATGCATGATCAATTGATTTGAAAATTATGTAATTGAATTGAAAACATTCATGATCATAAACTTTATATCAGCCCATACATAATTCATATAGAAAATATTATTAGGAAGTATAATTGAAAATACTCATAATTTTCATCATGAACCCTAGAGATCAAAATAGGAGAGTTCATGAAAAATTATTCAATTTAATGCAATAACAATCAATTTATATCCAAATAGACTCATGATTATACTTTGAATCATAATTCATAAAATAGGAATAGAGATCATGAAACCCATAAAATACCATACTTCAATTAGATAGAAAATCTTGGGAAATTGATTGGACTTCATGGATGAAACAATCCGTGAATCAATACCCACATACCTTAATTAATAACACCAAATAATTTGGAAGAACTTGAGAGTTTTAATGGAGAGCTTGAGTGAATTTACTTGAAGTCTTCAATGGAGTCCTTGAGAGTCTTTTATAGAGAGAGATATTTGAGTAGGTGAATTATAGAAGAATGAATACAATCAGAGGTTTAGGTTAATTTATAAAGTTTGATTAGGTTCTAAAAACGTCTAGGTTTATTAGCTAACAATTTAGGAAAAATTCTAAATTGCCCTTACTAAAAACTAAATACGGCCAAAAATATACTGCTAGGTCTGCGAAGCAGAGGCAAGCAAGTCCGCGACGCGAATTCATCACAGACCTTACTGGTTTGCGAAGTTCCTGGAGAAATCTATGTTTTGATCTATGGTTCCTAAAAATCCACCGAGATTATTTTCCTACAAGTTTTTACCCCCTGATCAATATTCCAATCTCGGATTTTCCAAAAAGATTAAGGATAATGCATTACTTGAGTGGCCAATTCCCCAAGGCATTCTTAAGGCACTTGTGAGCATTTTCAGGGATATTACAATATCTTCCCCTTGGGAACATTCATCCTCGAATGAGATTCAACTAATATGGGACGGACATGGAAAAATGACTAACAAACCCATCCGAACCTTCAGTCAATGTCAAAATAGGAGCCGACGTAAGCCGATCCTTTAATATTTGGAAACTTTTCTCACATTATTCTGACCATTGGAATTTTGCCTTATTTTGTTTCAACATAGTTAAAGGCGGAGAAATAGGTGATAACCCTTCAACAAACCTTCTGTAGTATCTGACTAAACCCAAAAAGCTTCTAATGTCCAAAGGAGATAATGATCTAGGCCAATGCTTAACCGCCTCTGTTTTCTTCAGATCTACTTTAATCCCATCACCAGACACCACATGGATAAGAAATGCAACCCGCCTTAGCCAAAATTCACATTTACTAAATTTAGCGAATAATTGCTTGTCTCTCAATGTTTTCAACTCAATCCTCAAGTGACCCATATGATCTTCCTCATTTTGAGAATAAATCAAGATATCATAAGTGAACACCACTACAAACATGTCCAAATTTGGCTTGAAAATATGATTCATCAAATACATGAATATAGTGGGAGCATTTATCAAACCAAACGACATTACAACAAATTCATAATGACCATACCTTGTCCGAAAAGCCATTTTGGGAATATCACACTCTCTTACCCTCAATTGATGATAATTAGAATGAAGGTCAATCTTAGAAAAGTAGCTTGCTCCTTGTAATTGATCAAACAAGTTATCTATCATTGGGATTGGATATGTTTTCTTTATGGTGATCTTGTTCAATTATTGGTAGTCTATACACATTCGGAGTGACCCATCCTTCTTTCTAACAAATAGCATGGGAGCACCCCATGGTGAAATACTCGGTCTTATAAAATCCTTATCCAACAAATCCTTCAATTGTTCCTTTAACTCCTTAAATTCTGTCGCAGCCATACGGTAAGGAGAAATAGAAATAGGGTGGGTATTAGGTAGGAGATCTATGCTAAAGTCAATTTCCCTTTCAGGAGGAATACCGAGCAAATCATCGAGAAAGACATCAAAGAACTCATTAACTATAGGGACCGACTCAAGAGTAGGAGTTTTGGAATTGATGTCCCTAACTCGCACAATATGATAAATTCACCCTTTGGCAATCATTTTTCGGGCCTTAATGCATGAGATGAATCAACGCTTAACCACTGAATCATTACTCTTTCATTTAAGAATAGGTTCATTAGGAAAGTGAAACTTAACCACACGAGTCCTATAACATATGGATGCGTAAGCAGCATGTTAATAATCCATACCAAGAATGTTGTCAAAATTAGTCATATCAAGTTAAACAAGGTCGTATGGAATAACTCTGTGCAAAACCCATACGGGATAATTTCTATAAGCTCTCTCAGCTAATACTGAATCACCAACGGGAGTATAAACCGAAAATAATTCTATTAACACCTTGGGGCACACATCAAATATCATAGCAATGTAAGGAGTAACAAAATACAAGTTGGCATCCGGATCAAGCAATGCATAAGCATCAAAGTTAAAGACTCATAACATACTCGTGACCACATCGGGAGCCTCATCAACCGTTTGTCTAGATTGAAGAGGTATAAAATTGGTTGTTGCGTTGGCCACCCTTAGGTTTATCTTGGGTGCCCGTTTACACTTGGCCTCCTAAAGGACAAACTTCTCCACCCTTGTTGGCAATAAGAGGACACTCGTATCGCTTATGGCCCATCTTTCCATATCCATAGTAAGCACCTGTTCCCATCAAGCACTTTTCTCCATGATTCTTTCCATACTTTGCACACTTAGGAATAGAAGAGTTACTAGCATTTACACCTCCTTCTCCTTGATCTTTAGGGTATAGTACCCTATCCTTAGAAAACTTCTTCCTTGAGTTTTTCCCTTGTTAAGAGCATCCACTACTACCAACGGTCCTAGCATTGGAGAACCCATCTTCTCCTTCAATTTGTTTGGGAAAAGTTATGAGCCAAGATATGTCCATCTCCTTAACAAGCATAGAGGTGCGACATTCCTTAGCAACCAAGTCGGACACCCCCAATATGAATTTACTCATTCAGGCACGTGGATCAGAACCATTGAAGGAGCATACATCTGAAGTGACTCCCATAATACTCACTATTTTGTAGACTTCATCAATGAAATCTTGAGGATCCTCATCAACTTTTGATCCATGAAACTCCATAGGATTCATTCATGCAAATTTCGTTACTCTTACGGCCAGAGTAGGAATATTAGGAGGAGTCACAACACCTTGGTTGGTCACCACTCGGGCTAACATAGAAATGGCGGTTTGAAACCCCGTATTAGTCACTTGGTCCGGTAAAGGACCATTGTCTTGAGGAACCGTGGGAGCTTAGGATTCATTAATGTTATCTCCCCTTGGAAATGATGGTCTTGTTCGAGCCATATTTCTTAAAATTGCAAAGAAAGACCATTAGGGAAAACAAGTTTTATGGTAAAATCTATAGAATGACATGGATCATGAAAGAAGTGAGAATTCCTAAAATGCCTCATAGCCTCATACTCATAAGTGTGGCACTCTTCACACCCATGAATAAAACTCTACTTGACGCGGCATGTTAGACACCCTACAATACTTAAAAAAAAGAACCTTGTGCTCTGATACCAAGTTTGTCACGACCCGACCTAGGAACTAGTCATAACACAGCAATTGAAACCCCAAAGGTCTCCAACAAAGTCTCTTGCACCTATCATAAGCATACATAAGGTAAAGCAAAAGAGAAAACATCATAAGATAGTCTAAATCATGAATAGAAATTTAAGAACGTCACATGACAACATAAACTCAAAACATTTGTCCAACTAGATGCCTCTACTCATAAATATGGGTGGGGGATAAGACATGTCCCTAGCTCACCCTCAATATAAAACATAGTAAAAGTCTTTAAAAATAATAATTAACACGGTAACTAGTCCTGATAAATGAGGACTCACCACCAACACCGCTGGATAGGAAAGCTTAACTAGACACGTAGATGAGTAAGATCTTAAACCTCAACCCCTACATTATGAGATAATGTAGGTAAAAAGTATGCATTAGTACGTTGGAATGTACTAAGTATGAGGGCGTGACATGCAACGTAAAACATGGAATGCAATGGTCAATTAAATTACATGATAAGATGAGGTAAGTAAAGTCATGAGAAAATCATATTGACCAAAGCATTTAAAAAGCATAATTTAAAGTCATAGCACACATAAGGGATCATACATTTGTGATATAGGAACCATAACCGATAATAAGACCATGCGAGAAATAACATGAAATCCCAATATTTCCCCTATATTGGAGGAAAGGGGAATCTACTTGGGAAGGTAGACTCTACCCTGCTAGGTGGGGCATACATACGCTATATATGGATCCACTAGCTAGGTCATAAAGGCAACCAATGGTGGCACGTAGTTTAAGAGACATGAGGTTGCTACTAGGACTTTTGGTAGGGCCCCCACCTCAAGTCCACTCGGTGCTAAGTCAAATCCCACAAAATACAAACATAGCATAGAAATCATAATTACATATATCATACTCATGATCGTAGGTTTGAAATCAAAAAGTAGCTCATTCTCATAACATACTCGTAATGTTAGAATTGTCCTTTCATCATTACAATCATACATACATAGACCTAATTCATAATTAGAAATTCAAGATCATAACTTATACTTGAAATTAGGGTAAGACATAAATACATGATCAATTGATTTGAAAATCATGTAATTGACTTGAAAACATGCATGATCATAAACTTTATATCAGACCATACATAATTTATATAGATAATATCATTAGGAAGTATAATTAAAAATACTCATAATTTTCATCATGAACCCTAGAGATCAAAATAGGAGAATTCATGGAAAACTCTTCAATTTAATGCAATAACCATCAATTTATATCAAAATATATTTATGGTTATACTTTGAATGATAATTCATGCAATAGGAATAGAGATTATAAGCCCATAAAATACCAGACTTCAATTTGATAGAAAACCTTGAAAACTTGATTGGGCTTCATGGATGAAAGAATTCATGAATCAATACCCACATACCTTAAGTGAGAACACCAAATAATTTAGAAAAACTTGAGAGTTTTGATGGAGAGCTTGAGTAAATTTACAAGAAGTCTTTAATGGAGTCCTTGAGAGTATTTTGTAGAGAGAAAAATATTTGAGTAGGTGAATTGTAGAAGAATGAATACAATTAAAGGTTTAAGTTAATTTATAGAGTTGAATTAGGTCCTAAAAATGTCTAGGTTCATTAACTAATAATTTAGGAAAAAGTCTAAATTGCCCTTACTAAAAACTAAATTCGGCCAAAAATACACTATCAGGTCCGCGAAGCGGAGGCAAGCAAGTTTGCAATGTGGACTTGTCGCGGACCTTACTAGTTTGCGCAGTTCCTTGAGAAATATATATTTCTATCTACAGGTCCTAAAAATCCACCAAGACTAATGCATTACTTATGCGGCCTATTCCCAAGGTATTCTTAAGGCACTTGTGAGCATTTTGAGGGATGTTATAATTATTGCAAACTTAATGCATGGACAGAAAAAGATCACTTTGCAAGGTCGTTCATGGACCAAATATTAGATCGTCTTACTGGCGAAGGATGGTACTATTTTATGATAGTTATTTGGGCTACAATCATATCTCTAACGCACCCAATGAACAAGAAAAAATCACTTTTACATGCCCTTATAGGACGTTCGCCCTCAAAAAAAATGTCATTCAGATAGTGTAATGCAACCTTTCAATGTTTCATGATATTTATATTTTCAGATATGGTAGAAGACACAATTGATGTTTTCATGTATGATTTTTTGGTGATTGGTGAGTCATTCTACAATTTCTTGCCTCATCTTGGTGACATACTCAAAAGGTGTGAAGAATGTAATCTTTTATTAAATTGGGAGAAGTGTCAGTTCATGGTGAAAGATGGCATAGTACTAAGCCACAAGATCTTGAACAAGGTCATTTGAGTGGATCGAGCAAACATTGAGGTAATTGAAAAGTTACCCCTCCTATCTCCGTCAAAGGCATCAAAAGCTTCTTGGGACATATGGAGTTTTATCACCGCTTCATCAAAGACTTCTCCAATATATCACACCCATTATGCAAACTACTCAACAAGGAGATGAAATTTATTTTTGATGAAGCCTGTCTTTGAAGAGTTGAAAGAAAAGCTTATTTCAACACCTATCATCATTGCACTTGATTGGGAACAACCGTTTAAAGTTATGTGTGATTTGAGGGTAACACTAGGAGTTGTCTTAGGGAAAAAGAGTGAAAATATTCTTCATCCCATCTACTATGCTAACAAAGCCCTCAAACAAGAGTTACTTATTGTAGTATTTTCTTTAGAGAAGTTTAGATCCTACTTGCTTGGAACCAAAGTCATTGTAGACACTGATCATGCTGAATTGAGATACCACATCGCAAAGAAGGATGCTAAACAAAGATTTATTTGTTGGGTGCTACTTTTTCAAAAGTTCAACTTCAAAGTTAAAGACCAAAAAGGGACCAAAAATCATTGTCGATCATTTATCTATACTTGAAGAAGAAGCAATGTTAAAGTTAGAAGATTGGTTGAGATAGATGATACTTTTCCTGATGAACAAGTGTTGGTAAAATCACACGATCTAATTCTATTATTTGGTAATGTTTCTAATTACTTGGTAAGTGATGTGGTGCCTTTCAACTTGAATGTTCACCAACGTCGTAAGTTCATGTCTAATGAGAAGAACCTTTTGTGGGAAGAATCATAATAATTTTGTGTCTGTGATAATAGGGTTATTCGTTGCTTCATACCTGAGGCTGAGATGATAATTATTATCAAGGAATATCATTTGTCACCTATTGGAGGTCTTCATAGTGGTATTCGGACAGCCTATATAATTTTGCAATGTGGGTACTACTGGCACACAATTCATAAAGACGCTCATGATTTCGCCAAATCTTGCCATTATTGTCAAAGAGAAGGAGGTATTTCAAGGAAACATGAATTCCAACCAGCTCTTATTCTCATAATTAAATTGTTTGATGTATAGGGATTGATTCTATAGAACCGTTAGTGATTTTGGATAGGATGAAGTACATACTTATTGCCGTTTACTATATTTCTAAAAGGGTAGAAGTTGTCACACTTCCTAACAATTAAGCAAAGAGTCTCACTACTTTCCTCAAACAAAATATATTCTCTAGATTTGGTACACCAAGGGCAATAATCAGTGATGGAAGTTTCCACTTTTCTAATTGATTTTTCAAAATGTTGCTCGAGAAGTATGTGGTTTGACATAGTTTAGCAACTCCTCACCATCCATATACTAGTGGGTAAATCGAAGTCTCCAACCATCAAACCAAAAAAATACTTACAAAGACGGTGAATGCAAATAGAATGGATTGGTCAAAAAATCTTGACGAAGCTTTATGGGCATATCACACTACATTCAAGACTCCTATAGTTATATCAACTTACCAACTTGTATTTGGAAAGTCTTGTCATCTACATGTAGAGTTGGAGCACAAAGTGATGTGGGTGCTAAAGAAATTGAATCTAGATTAGGACGGCGCTTGAAGCAAAGGATGAATTAAATAAATGAGCTAAACGAGTTTCGCCTAAATGCTATGAATGTTTATCCTTGTACAAATAAATAAGGAAGAAGTATCACGGTCAAAAGATTGAAAAGAGAACATTTCCACCCGTATATTTGGTCCTTCTCTTCAACTCAAGGATGCACTTATTTCCTGGCAAGCTCAAGTTGAAGTGGGTAAGACCATTCCAATTGATTCAAGTCTTCCCACATGGTTCCGTCAAATAAAAAAATAAGTATAGAACGAAGTTCAAAGTGAATGGGCAAAGAATCAAAGAGTATATAGGCACCAAGGAAGAGATTAAAGTTGCAGAAGTATAGACTCATGGAAAAGTTTGAGTAACCAAGCAGCATGTATCATGTCGCGAAGTTAAATCAATCACTACTTGGGAGGCAACCCAAGATGTTTTAAATTCTTTTTATTTCTTTAGATTTTTTTTCCAGTTTTTACCATTATTTTTAGGATAGAATAGGTTAAATAGGGTGTGTGTCAAAATAGAGTCAAGAAAAAGAAAAAGTAAGCCTAAATATACCATGTGTTCAAAGACCAAAAGTACAATACTAGAAAATTCAAGTATAGATGGAACCACAAATTATTTCTACTTGTCATATTTTTTCCTACAGATTGTGGACTTGATTCATTGAGTTCATATCTAATGACTTGCAGAAGATTTAATTCTACAATTGCATTTCTACAGATCATAGAAAATTCTACAATCCATAGACTGGACTCGTAGACTCCAGGTATCTTTCCTAAATTTTCTAAGTGTTAATTGAATATACAAACCGCTTCTATGGATTGTAAAAGTACTTATGGTCCATAGATGATCCCCATACATGCCCAGTTCTTTTAGAAAAATCAAAAAAGGACCCAACTCGTGATTAGGGGAATATAACCCCAAATGTTTGATTCTTTTTCCCCCATTTTCCTCCCCCTATTTTTCAGTTAACTCCAAAATAAACAAAATCACCAAAACCTCCATTGACATAAATCAAAGCTCTCACCATACAAAACTCAACATTTTATCATAATTGAAGTCAACCACAAAATTCATCATCATCTCAATTTCCCCAAAATACTAGAACAAAATTATTTAGAATCGCAAGTCAACGAGAAATCTAAATTAGTACAAGGGTTGGAGTTGATTATCACCATACTCACACAATACCAATTATCTAAATAGTAATTCATGAACTCAACCCATTGAGTACCATTCTTGATCTAGAAATTGCCGAAATTAACTGACGGCTCAATTGAAATTGAAATTGGTGGATTAGATAAAAATTAATTCAAAGAAGGTTGGATTAGTGAGTATTTGGGTGTATTATTATAAAAATATTATTGGGGCTGATTGAATTTGATAACGTTGAATGTTAGTATTTTTAAATTTGAGAACTGACTTAGGCTTTATGTCTACAAAGGTTTTCTACAAGTCGTAGGTTAACCTATGGCCTATAGTTACCCTTTGTGTCCCTTATCCAAAGTCTAGCGATTGAACATTGACATTCACTCTGCAGGTACTATTCAACAAAAATAAAACCTGAAATGCAGAGGAACGACATTCATCCCATCTAAAAAGGCCATAACTTAGAAACTCAATGGTCGACTACAAGGCAAGCCAACTGAGGTGAGGCAGGTGGGCTGAAGGAAGAGTACTAAGTCAGACCGGATTCCCCTACCAAGCGTTGAACAGTGCATAATCAAAGGAAGCAACTCACAATGGTTTAGATCTCGCGAAGGTGGCTAATCTTCCTTCACACACGTCCCCCCTTAGTTTGAAAAGCGGGGACAATCAACGGTAGAGGAAAGTGATGAAGAGTGGGGATATGAATCTTGCTCTAGGTCTGAATCTGATGGAGGAAAGCCAGAATGCTCGTCAATAATAGTTTGAATAACAAGACAACCCAACTGGCGGTGTTTTGAACGTATATTCAATTAGTACCAAATGGAACAAGAGTTGAACAACATACATAACTCCAACTGAGCCATTACTGAGGAGCCATGTGTCTTGACATCAGGCCTTGATGCGTTTCAAGAAATTTGAGACCTATTTTTCCAAAATCGATGTGAGTGGAATATATACTCCTTGGGTGAATACATTTTGATGGTTTTCCAAGACTTCTATGCCTCTTATATGGCCACAAAGCAAAGGAGTTGGAGCAACCTCTTCTTTTGACCACACTAGTCTGGAAGGCTCAATTGATCATCTCTAGGAGACAACCTGACAGGTTCTCTAATGCCCAAATTTTTAGTAGACCGCCCGATGGATGAGTTCGACCATAGGATGCAAACATTCTACAATCAAAACATGATGAGGGACCCAGGACAACAAGAGGACAATAAGGGTAGATAATGAGATGGATTGCCATCCATATTGTCGAATAAGGTAGCCCCACAAAATGGGTATCCCATCCTATACCGATCAAAAGAGCCTCACTTAATTTCACGTCAAAGTTTTGGTAGGACATAATTAGACACATTCTTTGCCGAGTACGTCCGAAAAACATTTTACTTCAGATAAAGAGGTTATGGTAGCGTGTTTGATAGCCAACTACGAGATTGACTTTGTTAAAATCATTATTGTTGAGATCCATGAGAGAGCTATTGGAGGGACCACCACCATCCTATTTTCATGCTTAATTTTCAAATTATGTAAGGAGTCTATAGTGCCAATGATACTTGGGGTTGATACTATGATTGAGGTGACTCAGACTCCAGATGTTGGGTTGATAAAAGATGATACAAATCTAGTTACCCAGTGACGAGCCCCATGACCTAAAGTGTGACTGGTTGAGATGGATCATGGGCATGCCACTAAGTTGAGTACCAACAGATCAACACTCGAAGAGGAGTGTACTACTAGGTAGTTGAGTAGAGTTGACACCACGACTACCCCACCTACCACCATCCCTCCCTCTAGCATTCTGCAATCATATTTGGCCGGCTTAGTCATTATTTTTGCAAAGTATCTTCATAGTTTGGTGCAGCGGAAGACTCACAAAGTGATCCATTTGGCCGTACTAGTCCAACAACTTAATCCTTAGGTCCGTAAAGTGATAGAGGAATCCAAGGAGTGAGATGCTACAAAGTTAAAGGTTGCACTAGATGAACGAGATAAGAACATACATGGGTTGATAGATGCCTTCGAGTAGAGTGTGACTGAACACTTAAGGACCAAACTGACCCTAGATTTGACTAGCATTCATACTAAGATGTAGAGGCTCCAGTCTGAGGTCACTTCTTTGGCTACCACACCGACACTATTGCTCCCATCTTTACCTATCCTCACTCCTTTCACTATTGAAATCTTTGTGGATGAGGAGCTGCCATAGGCGTCTGAAAAACACCCATTTAAGGAGACCTGCACTGATTCTGAGGCCGAGGCAAAAGAAAAAGAGGCACCTTGATGAGTCTCGATAAGCCTCTAGTCATAATGAGATGGTGCAATGAGACAAAGAGCAGCATCGATTGATTAGAGCTTTGAGTTCAAGGGACACTACTAATGGTATCCCATCTGTTGAGGTTGATATACATGTTGACACACTAGGCTCCTCACCAATGGACCTGACATCCTCTCAATAGTACTTCGGCGCATAGGTGCCATATGTTTGTCTTGACCCTCTATATTTACTTTTGATATTATTCATTGAAGATAATGCACAATATTTCAAGAGGGGAAGGGGTGGTTATTATCATTGTGATTATTTAGGTGATATTTGTGTAGCCTAGACACTCAACCAAGTCCTTGGGATTTTTTTGCATGTGTTCTTTCTCCAAGGACCTTTTATTTATGTTGAACCGGCATGTTTAGGGTTTAAATGTGAAATATGAATATGAATGTATGGAGTGATGGTTATAATGTTAAAAATGGCAAAATAGACCCCTATAAAAATTTGATTAAGTAATGTATCTATTTCTTTGATATGTTGACTATGTGGGATATTTATATGATATCACATAAACTGATAGGATATGCATTACTTAAGATGAAATATGAACCAAAAATTGACAATTGATAATGGAACTTGATACTATATGTGCGTGAGGTATTTGTTTATTCTTACTATTTGTGTCAATCTAGAATTTGTCCCATTAGTCATACTGTGATAATTAAACTATTGATTAGGAGAAGATCATAGATCGTTGTTGAAAATAGTCCACTTTGCCTGAAAAGAACCAACTAAATGAAATTGTACCTTTTGAACCAAAGATTTGAGCCTGAAAAGATGTTTTATTTGTATTAGCATAATTCACCTTACTCGTCATTGACTATAAACCTTTATTTTGGTATGTCCCACATAGGACAATGTGCACTTTAACTCAGGCTAAAAACCTAAGATGATGGTGGCTACTATAGAGAAAAATAAGAAAAGAAGGAATATAAAAGGAGATGTATAAATAGAGAAAAAATGAAATAAATGAGGTGTGTCCATGATAATAAAAGTATAAATGAGCGGATATAATGAAATCACCAACAGTAAGAAATCACTGAGAAAACAATAGTGGAGCTGCATCCGAGATAAATGAAAGGAAAGAATAGGGGTGAAAGCAAGTTATGGATCGTGAAACGTGGAAATAAATTAATGTAGTGTCTAGGAGCGCAAAAATTCACTATAATCTAAACATACCACACCTTCCCTGAGCCTACATTAGAAGAAAAGAAAGTCTTATAGTGATCCTAATTCAATTATTTGAAAGTCTAAGTATTTAAAATAAGGACAAGACTATGGTACTGTGCATAAATGTTTGAATTTCTTTTGTGATAGTGAACGCTTACCGAGTGCCTGTTATTGAAAAATATTGTTGATATATGTGTGAAAACAAGACTTCTTTTCAGTGAGCGCACAAGTAATATTGTCAAAAAGTCATCATCTTTGTTATTATTGTCTGTGTATGTAAATATATCAATTGATCTAGTGAGTTAGCTTAATTTGAGATAACGAGTGCACTGATAGTTTAAATTAAAAGTGAAGGGTGTTGTGACTTGGCAAAGCCATTGATTGTAGTAATTTCTTGATCTTATATTTCTCAAGTGTTATTTTATGATAGTAGAGTGTCTTGAGGACAAGAAATCATTTTTAATTGAGGGTGTTGATGAACCGTGGATTTACGGTACTTGTAATGCTTTAAACTTTAGAATTTGCATGTCTTTAAACCACGTTTTAGTAGATTTGATGTTTTTATATTTGTTTTGCAGGAACATAGGACGTGCTGATAAAAGATGAAAACACAATGAAATTGGTGCTGTTACTTTGCTTCTATGAGGCCAACCTATGAACCATAGGTGTCAATAGTAGAAGTAGTGGTAATATATGAAGGCAAGTCTGGGATGATAAGTGTTGTCTATGTGCCATATAATTTTCTACATGCCATAGAACAAAGCGTAGAATCTGAGCAGTGACAGTCATATAAGGAGTTGGCGTATGATTGGATGTTATGAGCCGTAAGAATATTTACGAGTAGTAGAAAGCTATTTGTAGAAAGAGATGATGAACTAAACTGAAGATTGTGTTACATCTGCGTTAATGAATCGTCACTTTTCTTACAATGCGTAGCAACAAGTTGTAGGACCTTAACAGACCTCATTTTTCTAGTTTTTCTAGATTTGTTTTCTTTAGGATTAGTTTTCAAAACATATGTTTTTAGGTTTTCAGTTAGCTATGCATGTTTTAGGAGTTAGGAATTAAGAATAAACCACTTTTGGCTTGAATTCTTGAACTCTTGGATTTTTACTATCGAAGTTCACTTTTTGATTCAATTAAATCATGAGATTTTGCATACTCGTTATTGGAAGTGCATGATTTAATTTAACCACATTATTATGGATTGTCATCATCCGATTATAAGTGGCTAAATACACAACTAGGTTTGTGGAAACCATAAAGAATTAACGATGTAGACCTAATAAAATGTAATTCTTGAATAGTGTGCATTCATGTAGTATTTTTATCTTTGCTTTGATTTCTTTTTAACGAGTGCACGCATTAGAAATATATTTATCCTTATATGATGGATCAAGGAAGTAATATATGAGAAAAGAGATTATACAACGAGATTTGTGGCTATCAATCCTCATCTAATAGCTTGAACAAATCAGGAGATAGCTAATATGGGATCACTGGTACGGTTAGTAAAGCATACACCTATAGACAGATCAAGCTGCGTGGTGATAATCACTTATTTGCTAGATCAAGGACCTAGGTTAAATTAACTTACTAATTCTGCATGTAACACACTAGATAGGGATTACTAGTATAAGGTTCTACATAGTTAAAGATTTGTGGGGAACACATACACCCTAGTTTCTTCTTTCATACAATTAAATCACATTAAAATATTACTTTGTTTCTTGATACTTGCAATAGAATCAATTATTAGTTTTATAAGAAAACCTCCCTTTTAAGGAAATAATCTGATTACCAAAATAAATAATAAACGATTCACCTAAGTCTAATCTATATTCCTTGTAGGGTTGACCCTAACTTTCGTTAGGTTCTACATTTGATAAAAGAACGTTTTATACTTCTTTAGTGAGGTTTAATTGGGGCATATCAATGGCTACATAGAAGATGATGGTGTCAGTCTGTTCTTTTCTACAGATAAATAACCATGCCCATACCACAGAGGAGATCCATCACGAGGCCAATAGAGGCACTGACAAAAGGCCCCATCATTACGGTAGTTTTAGTAGGTATTAGTGCTATGCTTAGGAGGTTTTGGTAGAGATTACCCATAACATTTTCAGCCCGCTAGTATGGTTCAGGCATCTCTTCAGTTAACAAATGGTCACACTTCATCAGGTGCTAGTGGTTGGATGATTCGAGTTTTGATTTAGTCTTCTTGTGATGAATCGTGTGTTCAGATCCGGATAACACTCAAACTACACCTCATACAAGTCAAAGTGTAAATGATCTCTAACAAGTATAAACCGAATAATGAGTTAGGGTTGATCCCACGAGGAACGGTTGAAGAGAATTCAATCACGAAGAATGCAAATCTTCTAACTTTTTGTAGAGTAAAAGTAAATAAATCGTGACTTGATGTAAATAAATAAATTTCAGTCATCACTTTTAATAGAGTTTTAGTAGTCTAGTGTTAACTAAAACAATGGGTGTGGGATTAGAAAAAGTAGAGAGGAAACCTTAGGAGTATGTATAATTGAATACTAATTTCGCTTAGTGGGTATTAACGAATTTTTTTATGTCGTTGAATCTCAATGGGTAAGATGGATTATAATTATAACAACCATTTTTCAATCAATTATTCTGTTTCAAGCAAGTTCTTTCAAACGTCAACAAGCCTAACGATGCAAAGCAACCCAACTCCTTAGTTTGTAAAGACAAGAATCAATACAACTATCAATAATTTATTGCATCTTAAGCTTCTTTCACAAGCAAACATAGAGATCTAAGACTAGAATTGAATTTTGAACTTCAATTCATAAAAGAAAACATAAATAAATAACTAAACCCATTTTAGAACAATGTTAAATCAAGCAATTGCTAATACCCAAAAGTTAATTTGTGTATTCAATTACATTATCACACCCCAAAGGTAAAGGGTTTTAGCCTAACATAATGAAAAGTAAGTAAATATTACATAAAAGAATATCCATCAACAATGACAAACTATTTAATACTCCAAATAAAAATTAGAACAAAACACTTAAACCTAAATATTGTAGTTAAAAATAGTTCAAAGAATAGAAGTTTCTTCCAATAGAAAATTTAGCTATCCAAACGTGCCTTTCTCCAAATTCAAAAAGCAATTTATACGTTCTCCAAAAATAGACCAAAAATTCATGCTACGACCACTTCAACGACGTTAGTCGTTCCCATCGAAGTGATCAACAAGTAAATTTATGAAGATACATCTCACACTTTAGCTCATAAGTCCTTTATTCTTCAGACTGACTGGTTGGCGAGCATGATTTAGATCGTGGACATGTTCAGAAAATCGCCAACTAGAGATACACTTTGCCTTTTTATTGCTCAATTTGCTCAGATATTGTGGAGCTATTCGTCGAGCTCAGTCAAGCTTTTCTTTCAAGATGGCGAGTCATCTTCCTCTCATTAGGTTCGCCATTTTGTTCCTTCACTTAGGCAAAAGGTCCAGATCCTTTCTATGAGCACGATTTAGCTCGCCTTCCACAATCGGCGAATCGCCTTATAGCTTCCTGGCTCGCCAACTTCTTTCACATTCAGCCTTGGATTTCAGTTCCTTTTGGAGATCATAAAGTCCACTTGGAAAGTCACCAAGGGACTCTTTTTGAGTTCCAACACTATTTTTCATCATTTTGTCCACTTTTGGCTCTTTTCTATAAAGTAATGCCCATGACATGTCTTTGACCCCTTACATCTGCAAATCAACACTTTAAGGTCATTTTTGGACGTAATATAGACAAATAGGACTCTATTTCATTGGATTTTGATCCCTGAATGAATTAAAATTCTCGACTCATCAACATCCCCCCCCCAACTTAAATATTTGCTAGTCCTCAAGTAAATCAAGTAACCAATTTGTTTATAACCAATGTGTATAAGTAGTGCTTATTGAGAACCTACACGAAAGTGCAAACAAGGTTCAATCTCAATATTTAATATTCAATTATGCACTCAAGCCTTCAAACAATGACTAGCCAATCTCAATTAGAGTTCATGCTCATAAATGCTCACTTTAAATGTAAATTCAAGCTCAATGAACGTATTATAATGCCCTCACATAAAAATTGATTCCATTCTCTCTGAATGACATTCAAAGACTATAATAATGGAATAAAAAACAACTCTCACACTCTCAAAGATAAAAACATGCATGACTTCACCCATTGGCTTGCCCGTATTTTCCAACCAACATATCAATTGGCTCATGCAAGATCAAAAAGGACTTTTAAGTCTTGTAATGGTGTTGAGGGCATGGGTATGATCATAGTGGTTTAGTCACTTTTCCTTCTTGAAGCATTGATCAAATTCAGTTCTCTTTATTTTCTTTATTTCTCCTATTTAGAAATCACCCTTTGCCTATTCATAGCACATAAAAATCATCGATATAGCCCATCAGATATCTTTTTTATTTCCAAACCAAAACATACCAAGTGACATTATTAATTTCTTTTTTTCTATTCTTTTCTTCCATTTTTTTTATATGGAGAGGTTCCATTTTTTCCACAATCATGTACTGAAGAGTGATTTTCATGAACTTTTTTTCTAGATTCTTTCCTCATCTTTACCGTACCCCCGAACTTAGTCTTTTGGACTAAGTTGGATATTAAAAACATCCAATGCTTCAAGAAGGTTATAGGTGGGAAGGGCAATGGAATACCAAAAATCGGTTTTAACAATCAGGTTCATGTTTCATAGAAAGAGAAGGTTAGGATCAAAAGGTGCCAAAATAGGTTCCCACACTCACAAGGAAGTCATAAAAAGGTATAGCAATTAGGTTCACTATTGAAAATTGTGCCTAAGAACATTTCTTTCAATCACTAATACTAATCAATTGGACCAACGGGGCAAGTTCTATGTGTCCTCATGCATATACATCAAGTAAGCCTCAACACAAATGGTATTCCAACACAGACATCAAACATAATTCTAAAAACTAAGCTCACATGCAACGATCATTGTAAGACTCAAAGTTGACATCTAACTAGTCATAACGAGATGCCAAGAGTTAACACAAGACTTATGCAATGCATTTTACCTCACTGGACTCACACAAATATATCATTCATCAAGAGCACTATTTAAGTAATCGATATTAATCAAAACCAAATCTCAAATGTAAAAGTGAACATTAGACATAGCCATTTAACAGGGAGAACAAGTTCCAAAACTAAATATGTACAACCCAATAAAATAGCAAAGTCATATTTACAATCCAAAATGTCAAATCATCAAAATAACAAAATAATCAAGTCATATTTACAACCCAAGACTTTAAAACATCAAAATAACCAAAAGAAAATGGCTAGGTACCTAAGGTACCCTCACCCTACCAAAAGAAAAAGCAATCTCCTCGATGCAAAATAAGATATAAAAATAAAAGAGACATAAAGATAAGGATCCCCTATCAGGCTAAGCTTGAGGAGATCGGTTTACCATAGACACATCCTCAACTAGGGAATCAATGCCCGGTGTCTCTTGATGAAGGAAAGAGGCTGGCTCAACAGGAGATGGATCCTTAAGAGAATGTGCAACAGCCAACTGAGGTAAGACATCCTCAAAATCATCAAGTCCCTTAAATGTGTCCTCGTACCGATAGTCTGTGTCACCAATGTCATCCTTATCAGTCTTGAGAGGCTCCGATGAATCATCCTCAGCAGCGTCAACATCAACTCTGAGTATAGAAGTTGGAGGGACCTTAAAACTAAAAACCCTGTGTACTGGAGGAAAATCTGAACTTAAAACCTTGAGGGCCACCTCATGGAAATTTCCATGTACTTTAGCTCATGCACATCCCTACTCAAATCTAAAATATCAGACCATAGGGATACAAAACTAGTTGAGCAGCCCTCGGCTCTCTCCCGCTCCTTAACTTGAGTAGTGAGAGTATCTAAATAAAGTGCAAACTTACTCAAGGTCGAATGTTGACCCGTCACTTCTTTGTATATAAGGACAAGAAGAACCTTAAAAGCCGCAGCGATCATGGTGGGGATAACAGCCTAAAGTATTGAGGCCCTTACATCAGCCGAATAGGCAAGGTTTCCCATTCGATAAAGCATAGCCTGTGTAAGTGGAGGTCGGGATATCATAGTAGTAGGAGGAATCGCAGAAGTAGAGGTGGTAGTATATGTACCTGGCACAGTAGGAGTAGGAGGAGTAGTAACTGCCTCCAAAGAATCCATATCTACTACCAGCATCATAACAATTAGTGTCTCTCTCCTCTAGGCCTTAACATCTCTCAAATAGTCTACCTCAATCCTTCTAATTCTACTAGAGGAAGCAGGGGCCACCTGAACATCAAATTCATCAATAAAAGGGACCCCAGCCCACTGAAAAAAATGATCGGTGATCAAAATAGGGAAGGGAAATAAAGTCTACTACTGTCGAGCCCTCAATGGGAATTTTGGAACTATGATTGAACCTAAGTTCAATCTCTGCCGATCAATGATACTACCTAACAGTGTCGTCTTGGGGTTGCAAAAGACTAATTCATTCTATGAAGGCATGAGTGTTGTACTGATAAGCCGAAACCAATAGTAGAACTGGCATATTTAGATTATTTTTGTATAAAATAGGCACAAGGAAAGAGCAATAGACCGGACCAGCCTACAAAAATGAAACGGTCCCTCCGATGCAAGAGTCTATAGAAGTATATAGTAGCCTATGAAAAGAATGAGTTGAAGTAAACAAAAATGACTCCCAACTGAAAATTTTTAACAAATACTATGTGATTGGTCTGGACTGTGAAAACTGACTTGTTAGGATCTTTATAGGTCATTGTACATATTGACTTGTCGATCAAATCCTAGCTAAGGCATGACTGTGTTGATTAGTGTTGAATAGTATAAAATATATGTCATGTGTGTGTGAGCTTAACTACTTACTTCAAACAATGCATCTGTAAGTGAGAACTTGCCTGGTTTGTCTCATTAAAATGATTTAATTGCTTGATTAGGATAGGATCATAGGCCATTGTTGAAAATGATTCACTTAGCCTAAAAATGACTGACCAAATGAAGTTGTACCCATTGAACCAAAAGATTGAGTTTTAATAGACCTTTTCTTTTACTAAACACAATTCACCTTCCCTTTTTGCCTATGAATCTCAATTTTTTCCCTTGTCCCTCTAAGGACAATGTGAACCTCAACTCAGGATAAAAGCCTAAGCTAAGGATGGCTACTATAGGAAGAAGCATTCTGTGAACCTTTATCTTGGCCCAGGTCCCTCCTAGGAGAATGTGTACCTCAACTCAAGCCAAAAGTCTAAGTTGAGGGTGGCTACAATAAGGAGAAGTAGAAAATTTAAGTTATGAAAAGAACAGTGTGAAGAGAAGAAAAGAAAAGCATGGGTTGTGGCTGCAAGTGAAAGAGAAAATAAGTGAAAAAATGAGTAATAAAGAAAGAAAAACAAGGAACAAAAGCATAAACCATGCTCAAGAAGAAAGAATAAGTCAATAAGGGAACAACAAAATTTGGGTTGTTGGAAACAAGTGGCTAAGTCAACGCAGCATCTGGAGGGGTAAAGTAGTCACTTTTATCCTAAACATATCCTGCCTAAACCCGAGCCTCTATTAAAAGAAAAGATAGTCCTAATGTGATCCTAAAAGAGCTATTCAAAAGTGAAGAGTAGAAAATAATAGAAAGCATATGGCCGATACATGTGCATTGATTGAACTTCATTTGTGAGTGTGAGTGAGTTCATCTTAGTCTCTGTTCTATTTTTGCATACTGTGAGAGAGACTTTTTTATTGTGAGGGCACTATGATTATATTGTTGAGCTTCTATGTTGACTAGTACACTATCAATTGCATTTGCTTGGTTGACTGTGAGTAGTGTGATATCGTAAATTGATCCTTGTGAGTTAGTTGGACTGCTAGTGTATTACATAGTCAAGTAAATCGAATAGGAGGGTTATAGTTGATGTCTTGGGGTGTTATATGTCTTCTTGTAGTCGTTTGTTTTTTTGTGTCATGTTGTTTTATCTCATGTCATTTCTTGAGGACAAACAATGGTTCTAAGTTGAAGGTGTTGATATGTCGCGTGTTTACAACACTGTTGACGCTCAAAATGGTGAACTAGTATACGTTGCAAGCATGTTTCTATAGATATGATATATGTTTTATTTATTTTGCGGGAAAACTAAGTCGCGCACGAGTTTGGATGATTTTGTGAGTTTGTAATGCTTTTTGGTGGAGACCAAGGACTACAAACTCCACCATGGACCGTAGTGCTTTGCACGAGCCGTGGTGGATGTCGTCACGCTGACCATGTGAAATTGAAGGAGATGGAATTTTGACCATAAGGAATCGTGGTTAGGTTTTCCATAAGAAACTTTGTAGTATTCTTGGTTTGGGTCGTGGGGGTATTGTTTTTGAGAAATTTCTACTTGTAGAAGTTGCCATAGTTGCTCCTTTAGCTTGAATGTGGGGTTTTTCATTGCATGCTCATTTTGCGTCATTTCTCAACCCCATATTGTTTATCAATTTAATCTTTAAGTTGGGGGACTATTTTGGAATAGTTGTTCAGGTCAATTTCAAAATTCCAGGCATGGTCCCACATTTTTGGTTTTGGGCCTTAAAATTGGCCCATCTTCGAATTTGATAATTTAAGATTCATAACGACGGTATTAACATTGTGATTCTGTTGTTGATAGCTTGGCAGCATTTAAAGGCTGCTCGAAAGGGAAAAGCTCTAGTTTAGTGAGTTGAAGCACGCATTGTCGGCCTATAGGTAGGTGACGGTTTTTCCCTTGTGATACTAAGCATATGTTAGGAATTATAACTTGAATTGTATGAGTTAGAGGGGTTAGGGTGTCGAGCATGCTAAAATGCTAGAATTCATGCCCTAGGCGTTATTTTGGGAAATGGTTGGACTATTTAAGCATGATTCCTGTTATTGTCATTCACCCATGCCTTGTGTTATATGCTTTGCCTGTGGTTATATGTTTGGAATCATGTTGGGCCTTAGTCTAGGCTTAGACTAGTGATTTCCTTAGACTTGCGTAATTTTGGTATCGTCGGGCCTTAGAACTTCTCCGATATCATTTTGAATGGTTAGCTACCTGTCGACTGATATAGCAAATATGAGTCTGATAGTCTAAGCTTTAGCTAGACAAAAACACAGCTTGTGACCTTACCTCCATATTGCCCTATACTCCTATCAATCCGGTACCATGTGGTTCTTGATTCTGGTTGTATATGGTTCGTGCGGGAGTGATAGATTGATAACACTCAATTTGGAGGCACTCTCGTGACTCTCAGTTGGTTGTTAATTCTAATTTTGTTTGATCCATTAGCAATAGATACCCGATTCAAGTCTGAGTTCTAGCTTACTTGTGTCGACTCATTAGCTACAATTACCTAGTTGAAGTCCTCAGTCTAATTTATTGGTGTTTAGGCTCCTTCGCTACACTTACCTGGTTGAAGTATGACGTCTAGATTACCCATGTTCGACCCCTTGGCTATAGTTACCCGGTTGGAGTTCGAGGTCTAGCTTACTCGTGTCCACTCATTAGCTACAGTTACCCAGTTGAAGTTCCTAGTCTATATTACACGTGGTTCGACTCTTGATTCCCTGATGAATCTTCGGTTCAATGTCTTCACCTACTCCCAGCTTTGAGTTAAGGTATTCAAGTTTGACAAATGGTTCAGTTCAAGTCTGGGAAACAGTGATAATATTGGAATCCTTTTGGCTCCGTTTATTTTCTTTCAGCTATTCTTGCATATGTTGGGCTTATGGGAATCCGTGTAGGTAGTTCCCTTATACTTGTGTACGAGTGTACTTGTCGGTTTTATGGGAGCCCGATGGAATTAGTTAGATTCCTTCTCTTTGTTTGTTAAGTACTCTCATGTACATACCTACATTTACGTCTTGCCCTATCTTTAGTTGTGATCATTTACTCGCACTTCGGTTTACTTTTGCTTATCTTGCTCAATCGGCCTATGATGCCTACTTGCTACCTGTTGCTTTGGTACTCATACTACACTCAACATCTATTTTCGTGATGCAGGTTTGAGTACTAGCTACCAATGTTGATTCGATCCAGCTATGGTCGTGATCAGAGGTGAGGGTGAGCACATTGCATCCTGGATTTACCCATTTCCCTCCTTATATACATTTTGCCTATCTTTTAATTTTTGAGACAACTCTGTTTCTGTGGTACACTTTTGGGACTTGTACTCTTTTTACTAGTAGCTTTGTACATGTGACTTCCAGGTTTTGGGAGGGATCTTTTGGTTTGTATATATTTAGTTTCTTCCGCCCATTCATGTATGCTCCTATTATTTCTTACTATTTTACATTGTATTGCTAGTCTTCTATCTTGACATCCCATTACTTGTAGTTCCAGGATATGAGTTGGCTTGCCTATTCGTAATAGGCGCCATCATGACCTGAGAAATTGGATCGTGAAAAGTTGGTATCAGAGCCCCAGGTTTGTTAATCTCACTTGTACAGAGTTAATGTCTAGTAGAGTCCCACGGATGGGTATGAAGATGTCCGTAACTTATCTTCGAGAGGTTATAGGATATCATTAGGAACGTCCTTTATGTTGTATTATTTTGTGTTGTGTGTGACTTATTGGTTTTTGGAAATATCACTTGTTCCACTCTTTTACAAGATAGGTCGCATACGCACTAGAGGTAGAGGCCGACCTCGGGGTCATTCCAAGGTTGCAACACCAGCCTGGGACTGAGAGCAAACTTCACAGTCGAAGGTGAAGTCGCTAGTAGCTCAAGTACATCAATAGTTAGTAGGCCCAAAACCAGCCCTGCCACCACCCGAGTCGGTCGCAACTCTAGACTTACACGTGATGTTCTCTTAGATTTTGCCTGCTATTGGGGCATGCAGCAGATCCCAACTCCCGTCACTCTAAAGCCATAGGACTATCCTACACCAAAGGCACTAGTTGTTCAGCAGCCATCGGCATCCACCGCTTAGTCGGATAATTTGCAGGGCGTCAAGCCGCTTAGGGAGTAGAAGATGCTCGAGGTATTCCTTAGAGTATCACCGTCAAGGTTTTCTGGGGATGTGGGTGAGGATGCCTATGAGTTTCTACTCAACTATTGAGAGTAACTACAAACTGTAGGTCTAGTGGAGTCAAGAGGAGCCAACTTCACTGCTTACTAGCTAGATGGTCCCACCCGACAATGAGAGTGTACATACTTAGAAACCAGGCCAGCTGGGTACCCACTGGTGGTGTGGGCTGAGTTGTCAGAGGCCTTCTTGGCCTAGTTTATTCCCAGGAGCGTCAGAGATTAGCTCTAAGATCAATTTTCATGGTAGGAGCAGCTCTCCATGACCATATTAGAGTACGAGGCTCAATTCCATAAGCTCTCCAGACATGCCACCATGATCTTACCTATAGAGGAGGAGAGAGTTTGGTGCTTCGTTAGGGGATTGAGGCTCAAGCTACGGATTGAGACTCAGTCTTTAGTCTCAGTAGGCTGCTAATTTCTTTAGGTGGTAGACCAAACCTGCACGCTCAAGCAACTCTGTCATGAGCCCTAAGGGGGTAGCAGCAAGAGAACTAGGTAGGTAGATAGCCATAATGGGCGCCACTTTAGACCTAGGGAGTCCTATGATAGATCACGCTAGAGATTTCATTCAGGTCAATCTAGCCACCCCTTTCAGAACTCTCTTCGGACTTTAGAGAGTGATCATCCCCATTAGATTAGCTTTAGTATCGGTCTGAGTCAAGGCCAAGGTGGTTTGCAGATAGGTTCTTTCGACCAAGGTAGCCGACCTCCAGATTTCATCTGATATTCACAGGGGTGATACAAGTGTGGAGAGATAGATCATTGGTCCCATTGGGGCCCTCACCACATGCTAGCCTTACCAGCTCCACAGGCAGCTAGACCTGCACCAACACCAATACCTCCAATTAGAGGTCGAGGCCAAGGCTAGTACCGTAAGGGTGGTCATCATAGTTTACGGAGAGGTCCTCGAAGAGGCAAGTCAGGAGGTAGAGTCAATGCGTAGGGTAGAGGAGCCCAGACCCACTTCTATACAGCTTCAACTAGAGTAGAGCCTGAGGCCTCGACGATGTGATTAAAGGTATTTTATTATGCCATCAGCCCGTATCTATTTTATTTGATCTAGTCTTCACATATTCTTATATATATATATATATATATATATATATATATATTATTTCTCCCGATTGAGTATGAACCCGGATCCTTTAGTTGAGTTGTTGCGTGTTTCGACCCTGGTAGGCAATTCTTTCATAGTAGATCGGGTCTTTAGATCCTGTATGGTGACTATTTAGGGGTGTGACACTAGGGTTGATCTTATTTTTCTTGATATGGTGGATTTTGATTTGATTCTGGGCATGGACTAGTTATCCCCTCATTATGTGGTCTTAGATTGCTATGCCAAGACTGTTACCTTAGCCATGTCTGGTATTCCGCTGGTGGTGTGGTAGGGCTCTTATAGTCACATGCCTATTGGGGTGATTTCCTTTGTTCGAGCTTGGAGGCTAGTGACTGGCTGGTGTTTGGCATACTTGGCTTGTGTTAGAGATGTGAGTATGGAGGGATCTATAGTTGATTCAATACCTACAGTCTGAGAGTTTGCAGATATATTTCTTGCCGATGTGCCTGACCACCCACATGACCGCGATATTGACTTCGCCACTGACGTAGAGCCGCGTACTCATCCTATTTCAATCTCACCATACCGTATGGCCCCCCACTGAGCTCAAAGAGCTCAGTATTCAACTTCAGGATCTCTTGCATAAAGGATTCATTCAACCTAGTGTGTCTCCTTAGGGTGCCCCAATCCTATTTGTTAAGAAGAAGGACGGTACTATGCAAATGTGCATCGATTACTAGCAGTTGAACAAGGTGACAGTGAAGAACAGTTACCCCATGCCTAGGATTGATGAGCTTTTCAATCAGCTATAGGGTGTCGTGTTATTTTCTAAGATTGATTTAAGATTTGGCTACCACCAGTTGAGGATTAGGGTAGTGGACATCTCTAAGACCGCATTTAGGACTCGTTACGACCACTATGAGTTCCTAGTGATGTCTTTTAGGTTGGCTAACGCTTTTGCTGCATTCATGGGCTTGATGAACCAGGTGTTTAGGCCATACTTGGACTCATTTTTCATAGTCTTCATCAATGACATTCTGGTATACTGGCGGAGCCGAGAGGAGCATGAGATTCATTTGAGAGTAGTGCTCTAGACTTTGAGAGATCAGCGGCTTTATGCCAAGTTCTCAAAGTGTGAGTTTTGTCTTGATTCTGTAGCATTCTTGGGGTAGGTGGTGTCCAAGGAGGGCATTATGATAGATCCAAGGAAGATTGAGTCTATTCATGATTGGGTCAAGCCCAACTTTGTGATTGAGATTCGTAGCTTTGTCGGATTGGCAAGGTACTATAGGCACTTTATTGAGGGGTTTTCTACTATACGGCACCTCTAACTAGGTTGAATCGCCAGGATGTACCATTTGTGTTGTCGGAGAAGTGCGAGAGGAGCTTTCTGAGGCTCAAAGAGGTGCTTACCACGGCTCTTATATTGGCTCTTCCAGTTGAGGGAAAGGGATTCACCATTTATTGTGATGCATTCGGTGTTAGTTTGGGTTGTGTACTGATGCAGTAGGGGCAGGTTATTTCTTATGCGTTGAGGATCCTTAAGTTGCACGAGCGCAACTACCCCACTCATGACTTAGAGTTGGCAGCAGTAGTATTTATGCTTACGATTTCGAAGCACTACCTGTATAGAGTTCGATGCGAGATTTATACTGATCACAGGAGACTTTAGTACATTATGAGCTAGTGGGATCTTAATTCGAGGAAGCACCACTGGATTGAGCTCAACTATGACCTCTCTATTTTCTACCATCCTAGCAAGGAGAATATAGTAGCAGATGCCTTAAGTCGGAAGGCAGTAAGTATGGGTAGTCTCTTTCTACTGTAGAGCGACCATTAGCTTTGGATATCTATTCCTTAGGTAATCGAATGATTCGACTTGATATCTCTGATTCCCAATGTGTGTTAGCTTATATAAGAGCTTATTTATCTCTATTGGACTGGATTTGTATCCGTCAGTTTGAGGACGAGGAGTTAGTTGCACTGCAAGATCGAATTTTGGGAGGTGACGCTGGTCTAGTTACCTTAGATTTAGATGGGGTTTTGAGGTTTGGTGGTCATCTCTGTGTTCTGAGAGTTGGGGGTTTGATTCAGATGATCCTTAGTGAGGCCCACAATTTCAAATATTCTATCCATCCGGGCACTCTGCTAAGATGTATCATGACTTAAGGCAGCATTATTGGTGGAGTAGCATGAGGAGAGATATTGCGGGTTACGTTTCATATTGTTTGAGTTGTCAATAGGTTAAGGTTGAGGATTTAAGGCCTGGTGGCAAGCTTCAGAGATTACCTATTCCTGAGTGGAAATAAGAGCGGATCACCATGGATTTCATTGTAGGGTTGCCTCGCACTTCCCATGGTCTTGATAGTATTTGTGTCATCGTGGATCGATTAACCTAGTCATCATACTTTTTTCCCGTTCATACTTTCTACAGTGTTGAGAGGTTAGCCCGTATCTACATTCGGGAGGTGTTTCGCCTTTACGGTGTGCCTATTTCTATCATCTCAGACTGTGGCTCACAGTTTACCTCTAGCTTTTGGAGGACTTTTTAGTAAGAGTTGGGTACTCGTGTCAACCTCTAGCTCCAGTTCATTTTTGCGTTAAAGCATTCATTCTGTCCTTTAGACCATTCATGTAATGACCCTAAGTCATTTATGACTTGCTGGCACTAATTGTTCGGTCGCCTGATCTTTCATTGGATTTTAGTCCCATTTCCCTATTTCAAAGCTTTTATAACCTAAAAAGTTGACTTCAATCATAATTTTAGGAAAACAACCATAGAACAGAATTTTGACGGTTCCATCAACTTCGAAATGGCCAAATTAGGCTACTACTGTGGTCGCATGAGTACTGAGGCAATCAATATGAGTTTAGGACCATTTGACCTTTTGCCTTTAAAATATGGCTATGGTTGACTTTGGTCAACATTCTTACAAAACGCACTCAAATGAAAATTCTGACAGCACAGCTAGCTCCAGAATGTTGAGTTTGATCTAAAACGACCCTTCATTTCCTTCCCGAGTCTTTCAGTCTAATCCCAAGGTCTGTTATGGAATTTAGCTCAAAATGGCCATGGGTGTGGGAACCACTTTCAATCATAATGACCTTGTACAAAAATTTTGACTACGTCATTAAGTCCGGAGCATCGAATTTGGTAGGGTAGTATATCTCATTTGCAGGCATGGGATTCCAAACGAATTTTGAGCACCTCATCAGAATATTTAAACCTGAGCAATATCAGCTTTTTAGCCGATATCTGGTGTAGACAAATTTTTCTCCGTGATCGCGGTCCCTTGAACTCATTCGGGAAGGTCTAAGAAATTGAACTCCGTGTTCGCGGGACCTGGGTCGCGTTCGCGGAGTTATGTGTGGTTAGCCTCTGTGTTGGCGGGGCCTTGGCCACATTCACGGAGATGCGAGGCTTTTGCCTCCGCATTCTCGATCCTCTGACTGCGTTCATGAATTCCAAGAATCTGGACCCCGCGTTCACTGGACACTCAGGCTGTGTTCGCGAAGGCCAAATCTTGGTCTTTTAATAAAAGATGAAGTACGAAATTTCAGCATCACTTCTAAGTTTCAACATCAATTTCTCCTTTAATACAAGACCAAATTTGGTGATCCAAAGGTCCAAACTCAAGCAAATTTCGTGGGGAATCCATTGGAGAGCTTGGAAACCTGTTTAGGAGCTTAGTGGGAAGTAAATTTCTATTTTTTCTTCTATTTTTGCCATTTTTCGAGTTGGAATTGTATGAAACTTTGGAGGATTGTCACTTGATCATCCTATATCCATTTTTAGTGATTCTTAAGGCTAACATGCGAGGTTTTCTACAAGGAACTTCGTAGTATGCTTGGTTTGGGTCGTGGGGGTCTTTTTTTTGAGAAATTTCTTCTTGTAGAAGCTGCCATAGTTTCTCCCTTAGATTGAATGTCGGGTTTTTAGTTGTATGCTTGTTTTGCATCATTTCTCAACCCCATACTATTTATCAATTTAATCTTTAAGCTGGGGGTACTGTTTTGGACTAGTTTTTGGGGTCAATTCTAGAATTCTAGATATGGGTCCCACATTTCCCGTTTTGTACCCCAAAATCAACCCATCTCCGAATTTGATAATTTTAGTGTCATAACGACCATATTAACGTTATGATTCCAGTATTGATAGTTTGAAGCTTTCGAAGTCTGCTTGGAAGGAAAAAGCTCAGGTTTCGTGAGTTGAAGCATGCGTGATTGGCCTACAAATAGTCTATGGTTTTCCCCTCGTGAGACTGAGCATGTTTAGGCAATTGTAACTTGAATTGTATGAGTTGGAGGGGTTGGGGTGTCGAGCATGCTAAAATGCTAGAATTCATATCTTAGGCATTATTTTGGGAAATAGTTGGACTATTTAAGCATGATTCCTGCTATTGTCGTTTACCCATGCCTTGTGTTATATGTTTTTCCTGTGGTTATATGTTTGGAAGCATGTTAGGCCTTAGTCTAGTCTTAGACTAGTGATTGCCTTAGACTTGCATGATTTTGGTGCCATCGGGCCTTAGAACTTCTCCGACGTCATTTCGAATGGTTAGCTCCCTATAGACTGATATAGCAAACTTAAGTCCGACAGTCTAAGATTTAGCTAGGCAGTAACATATTTTGTGACCTTACCTCTATATCACCCTATTCTCCTATCGCTCAGGTACTACATGGTTCTTGATTCTGCTTGTATATGGTTTAGGTGGGAGTGATATATTGATGATACTCGGTTTGGAGGAACTCCACGTGATGCTCGATTGATCGCTTATTCTAATTAGGTTTGATCCCTTAGCCACAGATACCCGGTTCAAGTCCGAGGTCTAGCTTGTTTGTGTCGACTAATTAGCTACAGTTACCCGATTGAAGTTTGCGGTCAAGCTTACTGGTGTTCAGGCTCCTTCGCTACAGGTACTCGGTTGAAGTCTGAGGTCTAGCTTACCCATGTTCGACCCCTTGGCTATATTTACCTGGTTGGAGCCTGAGGTCTATCTTACTCATGCCGACTTATTAGCTATAGTTACCCGATTGAATTCCGTGGTTCAGCTTACATGTGGTTCGACTCCTGGTTCCCTATAAATCTTTGGTTCAATGTCTTCACTGACTCCCAGCTTTGGGTAGAGGTATTAGAGTTTGGGAAATAGGTCGTTTCATTTCCGGGAAACGGTGATATTATTGTTATCCTTTTATCTCCATTCATTTTCCTTCAGCTATTCTTGTATATGTCAAGCTTACAGGAATCTGTGCAAGTGGTTCCCTTATACTTGTGCACGAGCATATCCGTCGGGTTTATGGGAGCCCGACAAAATTAGTTAGATTCCTTCTCTTTGTTTGTTAAGTACGCTCGTGTGCATACCTACATTTACTTCTTGCCCTGTCTTTGGTTATGATTATTTACTCACACTTCAGTTTACTTTTGCTTATCATGCTTAGTCGGCCTATTACTAGGTACCCATTATTTTGGTACTCATACTATACTCTGCATCTATTTTCGTGATGTAGGTCTGTGTACTAGCTATTGATGTTGATTCGATCCAACTGTGGTTGTGATCGGAGGCGAGGGTGAGCACATTGCATTCTAGATTTACCCGTTTCCCTCTTTATACACATTTTTCCTGTCTTTTTCTTTTTGTTACAGCTCTGTTTTCGTGGTCCACTTTTGGGACTTGTAATCTTTTTACTAGTAGCTTTGTACATGTGACTTCTAGATTCTGGGAAGGATCTTTTGGTTTTATATATTTAGTTGCTTTCGCCCATTCATGTATGCTTCTACTATTTCTTACTGTTTTAGATTATATTGCTAGTCTTCTACCCTGACATCCCATTACTCATAGTTCTGGGATATGCGTTGGCTTGCCTACTGGTGGGTTGTAGTAGGCACCATCATGACCTAAGAAATTAGGGTCGAGACATTCTCGTACTAAGGCTTGCAGTTTTTTCGATTTGGTAGGCCACTATAGATGGTTCAAGGAGGGCTTTTCTTCGATAGCAACCCCTTTGACTTGATTGCCTTTGTAGAATGTCCCTCTCTAGTTGTCTGAAGAGTGTGAGGCAAACTTATTGAAACTCAAGCCTTATTGACTGTAGCTCTGATTGTTATGCTTCCTGTTGATTGAGTTGTTTAAACTCTTTCTCAAGTCGTTGCTTAATACTACTCTCAACATATTATTATGCTCATATTCATCAAGTGGGTGAAATACTCAAAATACATCTCAACTAGTCTCATTGGACTTTTTACATCAATTTACATCATCTTCTCTTATTATCATCTTTTCTCTTAATATAGGTACATCACATCTCAATCATACCTTTCAAAACATGCATCAACTTCTCAAAATATGACAATTAAAATGTACAAAACTCATGTTAGAAAATAGACATCAATGGACTCCTTCAAACTCAACATCATGCTCGTTTCAATAATTACAATTGTTCTTTATTTAATCATCAATGAGGCATAAGATATTTAATGCAACCCTCAACTAGGGTTCATGTGAATGCAAACTTGAAATCCATAATCTCAAACACTGACCCATCAATTATGATATAATATACATACTAGGACTGAATAAAGAAGTAAATAATTACATCAAGAATTCACTTTTATGTAATTGGAAGATCGAACTTGTAAGACCTTGGAAGTCAGAAAGTTGGATCAAAAGGAAAACTCAAGAAATAGAACTGATCTCAGGTTTACGAGTCTCTCTAGACTCGTAGGTACGGCTCGTAGAGTGCATCCCTCATGCTTGTTTAGGGTAAAACTTTAGAGAGGTCCTAGGACTCAACAAAATAAGTCATAGTCCTATTGACAAGTCATAAGGGTGACTCATACACAAACTTCAGAGACCCAGGAAATTGCAGGCTTTCAAGACCTGCAGGATGAATGGGTCTACGACCCATAGAAACTTTGACGAGTCATAATCGCGACTCGTAATAAAGGATCTAAAACCCTGAAATCAAGTTCCTCTTAGGACTTGTAGGATGACTCATGATGACGAGTCGTAGGACTCATTACGATTTGTAGAACCCAACTCGTAGGTTTAAATAATTGAGAATAATGAAGGAGAATATTGTCTTTTCCCAAAGTTTGGTTCAACATATATGGACACTATTATGGACATGTTCAAGCCTATAACTACCCAACACTTCAAAATTCCCTCTATTCTAAATCATTCTTCAAAATTTCCCCAAGGCAAGACTAAGCAATTCCTCTAAAGGATCTACTACAATTTCAAATTAGGGTTTCAAGTTCATCAAGGTTTCTCTTAAATTCTAAGTTGATTTCATCAAGGTATGTGGGGATTGATTCATGGGTTCCTTTCACCTATGGAGTCCTAAGATTTCCTCAAAATATCTTTTGAATTTCAATTATTTTTAACCCTAGTTTTGATGAATTGCATTGGGCTGTTTAAATTATATTTTTAGTTGTTATCAATGATAATTATAATCATGATTCTACATTAATTGTATGCTTTGAAGTTGAATTATGATTGCCCATGCATGAATCTACTTTCAATTATGATTATGAGGTTCATTGATGATTTACATGAGTTTTGATTATGAGTTCAATGATTTTCAAAAGAAAGCTTTTATAAATAAAGTCAAGATTCATGATTTAATGATAAAAGTTATGATGATAATCATTTTATGATCCAAGAAAGTTATTATGGTGTGATAAGGACAATTCTTATACAATCATGTTTAAAGATGGCAATACGGACAATTCTCACCGAAGTTGATAGATTCTTATGAATCACTAAAGTTAATGAACTATTCTAATGATTATTTTCATAATAAAGTTAATGATGATGTTTCTATGATTTATCGATTCCGTTGGTATATTGGCTAAGAACTAAGAGGACTTATAGGTGGGATTCAATCTAGTAAAGTAGTTAGTTACCCAAGGGAATCCTAGTAGCAACCTATAATCCCAAACTATGTTGCCTCCGTACGTTGCCTTTATGGCCTAGGTAGTGGATCCACATATAGCTCATAAAGTTAAAATTGTTCTCTCGGAGCCTACCTCGGCAAGTAGCCTCTCTCTTCTCGATTTGGTAGTTACATTGGATTCTATTTTTTGGATCATATGGTCTTAAAATGTCGCTTAAAGTTCTTATCCCACACAAGTTGTATGCAAAGATATAAGTTGTACTATGAGGTTTTTTGATGCATTGACCATAAGTTTTCATATGTTTTCAAGTGCTTAAAGATTATTCATGTTCATTATGGATGGTCATGTATCCTATGTCATATTTCTCACGTTGTATTACTTTTTCATGCATATCTCACATACTTAGTACCTTCTATGTACTAACGCAGATTTTACCTATATTATCTCATAATACAAGGATGGACGATACTCACACTCCTTTTATTCGTAGCAAGAGTTGGCTTAGTTTTCAAGATTTGGTGAGTCCTCATTCATCAAGGACATGAATTTTCTTTTATGTTTTTACCTTGACTTGATCTTATGATTTAGGTGAGTTAGGAGCTTGTCCTAAGCCCCCATCAAGTGTAGACTTAGAGGCATGTTTAGACGTTAAATTTGATGTAGTCCATTTTGGACATTTGGGCGGAGTTACTCTCCTTTGACTTCTTGTTAATTTGTTTCTTCCGCTTATCCTATCATGTTCCTTTACCTTATATATGAAATATATGTACTAAGATGGCTCAGTTGGGATCTTTGGGGATCCCGATCACCATGTCATTTCTTAGCCCTAGGCTCAAGATATGACAAACTTGTTATCAGAGTACAAGGTTTAGGCGTGTCTTTGAGATTCTAACATGTCGCGTTAAGTAGAGTCTTGTACATCGGTGTTGTCATGACCCAACCCCATAGGTTGTGATGGGTGCCCGAATTGGGAACTCGCGTATATCCCTGCTATTTGTAAGTAAATTTGTCCCCTGTTTAAGTTATAGCACATCAATAGGCAGGATAACATATAAGACGGCGAGGCTTAGCATAGGCACCACGGTACATACATTCATATACAACCCATACACAACCCACATACATGTCCACAGACCTCAAACAGTAAGAAAGTAACATAAGGCGGGATAGGGCCCCCGCCGTACACATGAACAAATAAATATATACATCGAGGGTTAATACCAAAACTAGACTCCAGCATAATGGATCACTTCTGAACTGCTGAGTAGAACTCCTACGCTGACGGATCTCCAAGGTGTGTATCTATACCTGCGGGCATGAACGTAGCCCCTCTGAGAAAAAGGGGTCAGTACGACATATGTACTGAGTATGTAAAGTATAGACATCATGAGGAAATTACAGTTCGCGTAAGGATGCAGGGGGCAAGTATAACATTTAACCATTTACCGTACTCACATCGTATAAAAGAAAGTCATACATATTACAATCACGTATTATGCCTGGCCCGTTAGGGGACTCGGTGTACCACATACATCATTCTGTCATCATAAGCACATATATATTATTAGCATTGTGGAACGTACAGCCCAATCCATGTATATAGTAAGTACATGCTGAGGAATATACGGCCCAATCTGCATATTGTATAATAATGCCAAGGAACGATGGCCCGATCCACATATCATATAGTAATGCCGAGGAACGTTCGGTCCGATCCATGTATCATATAGTAATGCCGAGGAACATTTGGTCTGATCTATATATCATATAGTAATGTCGAGAAACGTTTGGTCCGATCCACGTATCATATAGTAATGCCAAGGAACATTTGGTATGATCCATATACCATATAATAATAATTATATTATAGCCGGCCCAACACTCGATGAAAGATGTATTACAGTATACACGAATAAAGTAGTGAGTAACCATAAACAATCTAAATCATTATCGGAGATTCTACAATGTAAGAAGATTAAGCTATCGTCTGAGGACCAGAATAGTAGTGTAACCATCTCGAATGCCTTCTAAATGCCATTGACATCTATATCACTTAGGACCTCGAGGACCCTAGACATGTACTAAAGTAATACTAACGGTTCATAGAGTTAGGGATACCCGTCGTCACATAGTCCGTAGGACTAGGAGCTTGTGCATCCAGTACTTCTCAACCTATGGAGTTCAAGGAAAGTAGTTTAACTTACTACAAGAGTTTGACATTCAGAAGTGAATAAGAGATACGGATTACATTTAAGACTTAAAAGTGGAATTACCCTAGAGCTCGTATCACATTTTACTTACAATTAGGACATTCCGAAGAAAGAGAAAGAATAAGCTTTACCTAGTCTCTACTTTTCCTCAAAGAGTCATCATTTATATATATCGTACCTGGCCCATCATGGGCTCGGTATCATAACATTATTATTGCATTACCTTAGCATCATATCACTACAATTATGTCAAAGACATATCAAGAGGAAAGAAGGGTAGCTTTACGTACTTATGCCAAAACATGCCAAGAGAAAGGAGATAACTTCACATACTTACTACTCTCCATCATATAGAAGACTTGAGAGGCAATAACTCAACTAGTATAGGAATTCTACCATCGAGAAGTGAATAAGACTTATGAGTCATACTTGGGGTTCTATGAATGGAATTATCCCCACATATTGTATATCAATTACTTAAGGCTATGACATGCTAAAAGAAAAGAAGGATAGTTTCACATACTTATGCCAAAGACATACCAAGAGAAAGCTTCACATACCTTTTTCGGGATTAAGTGAAATATGTCTTGCCTTGATACCTTCTTAACCTATTTGACATGAAAGTAATACTAAGATTAATAGCCTTTCACTTTCCAATATCCTACTCTACAATCAAGTACTAGTAGGTTAAGAAGGTATCAATGCATGTCCTAATGAGTCGCCCTCGACTAGTTTGTTACTAGTTCCGATGCTATTGAAAATCAGGCAGCATTTCCCGTGTAACTTTAACATCCCTAAGATTTCAACTCGGCCACAGTGTCAACAACCATACCAACAACAACAAACAGAGGCATATATACAAGTAAACCACCTCAATATTACACAATACAACTCCAAATAACTAGCTCAAAACTACGATACGAAAATAGAATTGGTAATCTTTATTTCACAAAATCTTTAACCAAACCAAATGGAGGGTCATGTGGCTGCAACCAGAAGAACCCACACCCTTTTTAAAAGGCTTTAAATCCCTGCAACACGCAACCTAACCACCTTCACCCGCAGCTTCGATTTAGCTACAACCTCTTCAATTTAGTTTGTTTCTAATGTCAAGCATCTTTATGCAATTTTTCCACTTAAAACCTTTTTTAAGACATGTAATATACCTCATAACAACATCATATACTCCAATTTCAAAGGAAAGCCCTTACCTTGCCTGAAACGCGTCAAACTCATCGAAACTCACCTCAGAAGTTCCTTTAGCGCGCCTAAAACTTTGTGGCTATTTTCTAACGTTTTGGATGCTCCAAACCATAAATTTTCATTACTAACACCTTTATAACATCTTGTTACACCCTAGATAATTAATTCACGGAGCGAAATCAAAGAACTCACCTTTTTGTTTCCTTCCAAAACTATGGCTCTCTCCCTCTCTAGTTTTGTCTCTTCTCTTCTTTCTTGTTCTTGAATTTTTAGATAAGTATGGAAATTTAATAAGTCATAAGACATATATATATAGGCCACCTAAGGGGGTGACATGTGTCAACCCCTAAGTGGTGACACATGTCAAGCCCTAAGTGGTGACATGTGTCAAGCCCTTATTGGGCCAACACACCCCGTTCCTCCAATCATAGGCTGCCACGTGGCATATAGGGTCCACCACCCTTGATCCAGCTGCTGCCACATGTCACTCTCTTATGCTTCCATGTGGCACTCTCTTCTCCTCCTCGTGGGTTTGTAATCTCGTCTTACTTTACGAACCTATGTAATCCTTGCTACGTAAGCTTGGTATGTACTCCAGTAGCTTAAGTATGTAAGATTTCCAAGTTGGTAGCTTACGTAAATAATTCATGTCCTACGACTCATCATTCGGTCTCCAACTTCTTTCAAATTCTTATAACTCCATTTCCAATCTTCTCTACTATGGGGTATCGTATTCTTCTCTCCTTAGAGTTGTTTGATAGCGTTATAGATTATTTGGCTCACATGGCAACTCTTAAGAAGCTTAAGATCTCTTAAGAAGTGTTAAGAAACTTTTAGAAGCTTTAAGAAACTTTAGGAAACCTTAAGAAACTTAAGAGGCTTACGATCCTTCCATAAAAGTTAAGAGCCTTTCAAGAGACTTAAGAATGCGTTCCAAGGTACAAAAGTATGTGGTGTAATATCCTTCCCCCTTTAGAATATTCTTCCTCGAATGTGAACCAAAAGCTTCCTCAAGATCTTATACAGACTATATGGAGAGTTTCTCTGTTCTATTGTAATAACATATACTTTCATCGAGCCATCACTATCAGAGTCCCAAAGGTTGGGATTACCTGTAGCGTAAGAGGCAGGTACGGATACCTATATTTCATTTCCTCTTTAGCTTCCCAGGTAATTTTTTCGCGATTTTTTTTGCCACAACACCTTGATGGAAGCTACATCCTTAGTTCACAATCTCCTACTCCGCCGATACAAGATGGTGATAAGTTGATTCTCGTAGGATAACTCCTTTGTGACCTGGATATCCTTTACGGGATATACCCGAGTTGGATTACCAACATAATTGCAAAGCATTGATACATAGAAGACTGGATATACCACTTTAAGATTCGCTGGTAAGTCCAACTCGTAGGCAACCTTACCTATTCGGCATAGGACCTAATAAGGTCAATGTATCTGGGACTAAGGTCCTTTTTCCTATTAGATCTCATTACTTTCTCTGTGGGGGGTACCTTCGGAAATGCCCAATCATTAACTTGAAACTCTAGAAGTCGACGTCGATTACCTATGTATGACTTCTGTTGACTCTGAGCTGCTAACACTCTCTCCTAAATAAGCTTCACTTTCTTGATGGCTTATTGAACCACGCCTGGGCCCATTAGTCGCATTTTACCAACTTCAACCCACCAATTAACGACCTAATCTTTTTGCCATACCAAGTCTCTTCTGGGGCCATCTGGAGACTAGAATGATAGTTGATGTAGTAAATACTCTTGATAGGTAGTAGGCAATTATCCAAGATACCTTTGGAGTCAACCATATAGGCTTGCAATACCTCTTCTAGCATTTAACTAGTAAGCTTAGTCTTTCCTTTGGTATGAGGGTACAATGGTGTACGAAGACCTATCTGTCTTCCCAATCTATTCTTGGACTAATCTTCAGTAGGTAACTATAACTTGGGCTCCTTCATCTGAGACAATAGCTATGGGAACTCTGTAAAGTCTCACCACCCACTTGACCTATAATTTTACACAATCTCGATTGGATAAGTAGTCCTTGATTGAAGGAACATGGGCTGATATTGTTAATCTGCGGATAACATTCCATATAGAACTATTTGTCCAGGGAGTGCAAAGTGAGTCTTGTAGCCAAGGTCGTATTATGGAATCTTCGACCTCATATATTACTTCTTGCCTTCTTTAGATGACATCAACTGGTACCCTTGCCTATTGGGTTTTGGTTTTTACCCATCAGAGTTGGCTACCAGGTTGTGCTAAAGTCCCCTCACACAATGACCTATATAGACATTCCGTGGTTTGCCTTATCACTAACTGGTATTATGTTGAAGAACTATGGCATACAAGTGGGCCATCTATTAGTAATCGGCTAATCCTGCTTGTTTTGCTTAAGCTCTTTTACAATTCCCTTATCATAACTTATAACACTCTAGGTACATAATCTCGTGTCGTTGCTTTGCCGCTAGTTTAGATTCTCCCATCTCGTGCGATCATAACAACACTAACACACCGGATCCCATCAGAATTCTGAAGTTAAACGTGCACTACTCTTATACCACTGGTATGAGGTAAACGCAGTCATTTCGTCTCCTAGTCCGTCTTGCTTTACATATCGACTTCACACTAGGACTTGCTCGTGCTAATGCTATTTTGTCCTACTTCTTTCTTTTCTTCCTTTATGTACTCCTTGGTCTCCTCATTTCCTACTGTAGGAGATTTTCTATTCTCCTTGCTACTTGTACGTCCCGATATCAGCGACCAATGACATTGTTGCCATATCTTAATCTTTACTCAAACACGGCCCTACTACCCTTTTTGCGGCCCTTAGTTTGCTCAGTCCTACTCTCTTATAGTATTCACCCCTTTTTGTAGGCACCCATGATTCTTCGCACGGTCTCAAATACTGTGGCTTCTATTTATTATTGGCCTTGAGATCTTGCTAACTCATGCCAGTATGGGATCTCGCTTGAAATTTAAGCGGTCCTATCAACATGTGACAGTGTCAGTTGATTTCCTCTCACGCTTGTATTTCTCTTGTCCACTTCCCCCCTTTAGGGTGTACCCATGTCATCCTCTATTTATTTTCAACTGTTCATACACATATAATTCTGTTCCAACATATTTGACATAATGTACCATATCTACACCTTCTATTAGCTCATCTATACTTTAGGTTGCCCCTATAAGAAACCTTCATATAACTATGAGGTGCTCAGAATTCTCAATAACTAGTACCCAATCTAGTCCAAGCACTAGTACTCATAACTAATGTAGTAGTTTAGCCGAAGCCACATTTGATTCATCCCAATCAGTATGTCACTAGTGCTTATAATTTTGTCCGATTCTCCATTCAAGGCACTTATAATCTGATGACACGTGTCTCACGTTTTGTGTAACATTATTTTCCAATTGATACCACTTGTTCCTTTGATAATTTCACAATGCCTCAGTTGTTTTACAATTTCTATTCCCTATCTTCGAGGGATCCCACTATTTTCCAAAGTGGAGATACATATACATAATACCCTTCTCTACTTCATGAGCTTTCATCCTTATCGTTATCGTGGATAAGATCTCTTAAGATATGTTACAACCGTATATCTCATTCTCTTTCTATCTCCAAAACAATTTCGCCAGAGTTTCCTCTATATTCCTTACTATCCCAAATCTGCACTCAGGAAATACCAACAATACCTCACAGGGCCAACATATATATATTCATATCACCGCCACACAGGGCGTCCAATATCAATAATAGTATAAAATAATAGACTTACCTCGTATGTCCAACTCGAACTGCACACATTACACTTTCCTATCTACTTTTCCCTTCAATCTTCGACTTTACATTTCAATCTTCTTACCTTATCCAGAATGCCTCCTTCACACCATTACTTACCTGTATACTAGGTAGCTTCCAATATCAACCGTCATTTTCTTCTGTCGATATCGTTCTTCAGTTGAAACCAAAGGTTAGAAAAAGGAATTTCATGTCCTATGGCTAGGCTCTATTGCACGATCTAAGACAAGAAAGAAAGATAACATCCTAAAAGCCCTGTAGCTTTCTATTTATAGATGTGGTTCGCGACACACCAATAAACAAGCCTATACTAGACACGGTCTGTAGACATTGCAAGGAAGAACCTCTCTGAAACCACTTTTGTCATAACCCAACCCCATAGGCCGTGACGGGTGCCCGAACTAGGCACTCGCGTATATTCCTGCTATTTGTAAGTAAATATGTCCCCTGTTTAAGTTATAGCACATCAACAGGTAGGATAACATATAAGTCGGCGAGGCTTATCATAGGCACCATGGTACATACATGCATATACAACCCATACACAACCCACATACATGTCCACAGACCTCTAAGAGTAAGAATAGTGACATAAGGCGGGACAGGGACCCCGTTGTACCTGTGAATAAATAAATATATACATCGAGGGTTAATACCAAAACTAGGCTCCATCACAATAGAGCGCTTCTGAACTGTTGAATGGAGCTCCTATGCCGACGGTCCCTAAGGTGTATAATTGTACCTACGGGCATGAACGCAGCCCCCCACCGAGAAAGGGGGTCAATACAACATATGTACTGAGTATGTAAAGCATAGACATCATAAGGAAATTATAGTTGGCGTAGGGATGCAGGGGTCAAGTATAACATTTAAACATTTACCATACTCGTATTGTATAAAAGAAAGTCATACATTTTACCATCACGTACTGTGCCCGGCCATTAGGGAAATCGGTGTACTATGTACATCATTCTATCATCATAGGCACATATATAATATTAGCGCTGTGGAAAGTACAGCCAGATCCATGTATATAATAAGTATATGGCAAGGAACGTACGGCCTGATCCGCATATCGTATAATAATGCCGAGGAACGATGGCCCGATCCATATATCATATAGTAATGCCGAGGAACATTCAATCTGATCAACGTATCATATAGTAATGCCGAGGAATGTTTAGTCTGATCCATATATCATATAGTAATACCGAGGAACATTTGGTCTGATCCACGTATCATATAGTAATATCGAGGAACATTCGGCATGATCCATATACAATATAATAATTATTATATTATAGTCGGCCTGCGAGTCGGTGAAAGATGTATTACAGTATACACGAATAAAGTAGTGAGTAACCATATACAATCTAAATCATTATCAAGTGCCTTCTAAATGCCATTGAGGCCTATATCACTTAGGACCTCAGGGACCCTAGACATGTACTAAAGTAATACTAACAGTTCATAGAATCAGGGATACCTGTCGTCACATAGTCCTTAGGACTAGGAGCTTGTGCATCTAGTACTTCTCAACCTATGGAGTTCAAGAAAAGTAGTTCAACTTACTACAAGAGTTTGACATTCAGAAGTGAATAAGAGATACGGATTACATTTAAGACTTAAAAGTGGAATTACCCTAGAGCTCGTATCACATTTTACTTACAATTAGGACATTCCGAAGAAAGAGAAAGAATAAGATTTACCTAGTCTCTACTTTTCCTCAAGGAGTCATCATTTATATATATCGTACCTGGCCCATCATGGGCTCAGTATCATAACATTATTATTGCATTACCTTAGCATCATATCACCACAATTATGTCAAAGACATATCAAGAGGAAAGAAGGGTAGCTTTACGTACTTATGCCAAAACATGCCAAGAGAAAGGAGATAACTTCACATACTTACTACTCTCCATCATATAGAAGCCTTGAGAGGCAATAACTGAACTAGTATAGAAATTCTACTATCAACAAGTGAATAAGACTTATGAGTCATACTTGGGGTTCTATGAATGGAATTATCCCCACATTTTGTATATAAATCACATAAGTCTAAGACATTCCAAAAGAAAAGAAGGATAGCTTCACATACTTATTCTAAATACATGCCAAGAGAAAGCTTCACATACCTTTTTCAGGATTAATTGAAATCCGGTTTGCCTTGATACCTCCTTAACCTATTTTACATGAAAGTAATACTAAGATTAATAGCCTTTCACTTTGCAATATCCCACTCTACAACCAAGTACTAATAGGAGTTATTTCCTTATCCATTACCCTCGACTAGTTTGTTACTAGTTCCAATGCTACCAAAAATCGGGCAGCATTTCTCTTGTAACTTCAACATCCCCGAGATTCCAACTTGGCCACAGTGTCAAAAACCATACCAAAAACAACAACCAACAATATATATACAAGTAAACCACCTCAACATTACACAATACAACTCCAAACAACTAGCTCAAAACTACGATACGAAAATAGAGTTTTTAATCTTTATTTTGCAAAATCTTTAACCATACTAAAAGGAGGGTCGGGTAGCTGAAACCAGAAGCACCCACACCCTTTTTAAAATGCTTTAAATCCCTACAACATGAAACCCAACCACCTTCACCCACAGCATCACAACGACAACCCACTACTCGACTTTGATTTAGCTACAACCTCTTCAATTTAGTTTGTTTCTAACGTCAAGCATCCTTATGTAATTTTTTCACTTCCAACCTTATTTAAGAAATATAATATATCTCATAACAATATAATAAACTCCAATTTTAAAGGGAAGCCCTTACCTTGCCCGAAACTCATCAAACTCATCGAAACTCACTTCGGAAGTTCCTTTAGCGCGCCTAAACATTTGTGGTTGTTTGCTAACGTTTTGTCTGCTACAAACCATAAATATTCATTACTAACACCTTCATAACATAATGTTACACCCTAGATAATTAATTCACAGAGAGAAATCAAATAACTCACCTTTTTTTACCTTCCAAAACCGTGGCTCTCTCCCTCTCTAGTTTCTTCTCTTCTCTTCTTTCTTGTTCTTGAATTTTCTAGATAAGTACGGAACTTTAATAATTCATAATACATATATATATATATATAGGCCACCTAAGGGGGTGAAACATTTTAACCCCTAAGTGGTGACACATGTCAAGCCCTCATTGGGCCAACACACCCCTTTCCTCCAATCACAGGCTACCATGTGGTATGTGGGTTCCACCACCCTTGCTCCAGGTGCTTCCATGTGGCACTCTCTCATGCTTCTATGTGGCACTCTCTCCTCCCCCTCGTTAGTTTATAATCTCATCTTACTTTACGAACCTATGTAATCCTTCCTATATAAGCTTGGTTTGTACTCTAATAGCTTAAGTATGTAAGATTTCCAAGTTGATAGCTTACATAAATAAGTTATTTCCTATGACTCATCATTCAGTCTCCAACTTCTTCCGGATTCTTATAACTCGATTTCCAATGTTCTCTACTATGGGGTATCGTATTTTCCTTTTCTTAGAGTTGTTTGATAGCGTTACAGATTATCCGACTCACATGACAACTCTTAAGAAGCTTAAGAGTTCTTAAGAAGTCTTAAGAAGCTTTTAGAAGCTTTAAGAAACTTTAGGAAACCTTAAGAAACTTAAGAGACTTATGATCCTTCCTTGAAACTTAAGAGCCTTTCAAGAGACTTAAGAACGCGTTCCAAGGTACAAAAGTACGGAATGTAATAGGTGTGAAGCGCATCATATCCGTGAATAAGAAGCTATAAAGCGTCATAGGAAAATATCGCTTCTTTTATAATCTATGTCATGCGGTAGAGTGGTATCTAAGTCTTTTCCTCTAACGCTTGTTCTTTGTGATTTTTAAAAAATGCCTCTATGAAGATACCCAATGTGAAGGAATGTGGCTGAAGAGCGGAAACAAGCTCTGAATAAGCCCATGGATAACCAAGTGACTAATGCTGGGTTCCAAGCAGCCTTTCAATTACTTCTCAATCCATGACGGCACATGCCAATCGTGAGGTAGTTGCTCCTATAAACCCAAGTGTAGGTACGGGCGACAAGAGTTTGTGAGTTTTGGGGTTCCAAGGGATGAGGATCCACAAGAGTTTTTTTATAGCATTTATAAGATTGTAGAAATTATGGGAATTGACCCAGTAGAGAGGGCAGAATTGGCTACTTAAAAATTGAAGGGTGTTTCTCAAATTTGTTTTGATCAATGGAAGAGTGAGAGGCCTAGAGAGGCAGATCCCGTGACTTGGGAAGAATTCAAAGGAGTGTTTCTTGATCACTTTTTCCCATTGTAGTGTAGGGAGGACAAGATACAAAATTTTATCAACCTTAAGAAAGGATGTATGAGTGTGAGGGAGTATGCCCTCAAGTTCACCCAATGGTCGAAATATGCTCCCTTCATGGTTTCCAACCTAAGAGCTCATATAAGCAAGTTCGTGTTGGGTATGTTAGATGTGGTTTCTAAGGAGTGTAAGACAACTATGTTGATTTGGGAAATGGACATCTTTAGACTTATGACCTATGTGGAGAAAATAGAGGGTGAAAAGCTAAGGGAAAAAACTAGGGAGTCCAAAAGGGCAAGGACCGACGGTGGTGATTCCTCTTATGTTAGGTCTGAAAGTGGTAGGCATCCTTATTTTATCCAAAGATATTCCGGTCAAGGATCCTCAAATTCTACTACTCCAAGGTTTGATAAAGATATGGTGACCAACCCTAAGCCACAAGGAGGTGCTCCTATTGGAAAAGTTACCCCCGCATGTAAGAAATGTGGAAAGAATCACAAGGAAGAGTGTCTAGCAATTTTGAATGTGTGTTATCAATGTGGTAAGCTGGGTCATCATGCTAAGGGGTGTAGGGTTAAATATTATCATCCTCAAGGCCAAGTTTCTCATAGAGGCCAAGTTCCACAAGGTTCCCAAGATCAACCAAAAGGTGGTAAGCGCAAAACTCGGTTTTATGCTCTTCATGGTAAACAAGAGATGGAGGAGACTCCCAATGTTGTTACCAATATATTATGGGTCTTTCACTATGATGTTTATGCCTTGCTCCATCTGGGTGCAAATTTGTCTTTTATTTCTCCATATGTGGCCATGAGATTTCATGTTAGCCCCGAAATATTGTTAGAGCCTTTTTTCCATTTTTGCTCGTATAGGTGAGTTGGTTGGGCTAAAAGGGCCTATAAAAATTTTCTAATTTCGGTTTACCATAAAGTTACTCTATGTGATCTAGTTGAGCTTGATATAATCAATTTTGATGTTATTCTTGGTCTAGATTAGCTATATGCATGTTATGCTTTTATTGATTGTAGAACTCAAGTGGTTAAGTTTTAATTTCCAAATGAGTCAGTCCTAGAATGGAAGGGTAGTAATTCTGTGTTCAAATTTCAATTCATTTCTTGCCTTAAAGCTTAGAAAATGATTTCCAAGCATTGCATCTACCATCTGGTAAAGGTTAAAGATACTAATTCTGAAGCCCCACTCTAGAGTGGTCCATATTGTTAATGAGTTTCTGGAGGTGTTACCCAACGATCTACCAGGTGTTCCTCCCTAAAGGAAAATTAATTTTGGCATAGACCTTCTTCCTGGTACTCAACCCATTTCTATTTCTCTTTACCGAATGGCTTCGGCTAAACTAGAAGAGTTAAAGGATTAATTGAAAAACTTGTTAGACAAAGGTTTCATTATACCAAGTATATCCCCATGGGGTGCTCCGATTTTGTTTGTAAGAAAGAAGGATAGTTCGCTTTGTATGTGTATTGACTACCGGTAAATGAACAAAGTAACCATGAAGACTAAATACCCAATTTTGAGGATAGATGATTTATTTGACCAATTGCAAGGGGAAAGTTATTTCTCTAAGATTGATCTTCGTTCCGGTTATCATTAATTAAGGGTGAGGGAGTGTGATATTCCCAAGATGGCATTTCGAACAAGGTATAGCCATTATGAGTTCTTAGTTATGTCATTTGGATTGACCAATGCCCCCACGACATTCATGGACTTGATGAATAGGGTGTTTAAATAATATTTGGACATCTTTGTAATTATGTTTATTCATGACATTTTGGTTTACTCTTTAAATAAGAAGGAGCATATGAATCACCTGACAATTGTATTACAAACTCTAAGGGAGAAGAAATTATTTGCCAAGTTCAACAAGTGTGAGTTTTGGCTAAGGAAGGTTACTTTCCTTGGTCAAATTATGTCTGGTAAAGGGATTATGCTTGATTGTAAGAAAATCGAGGAGGTTAAGAATTGGCCTAGATAGTTGTTCCCTTTGGATATTAGGAGTTTCTTAGTCCTAGTCAGATATTATAGAAGATTTGTGGAAGGGTTTTCATCGATATTGTCACCCTTAACTACGTTGACTCAAAAGAAACTAAAGTTTCAATGGTTAGAATTTTGTGAGAAGAGTTTCCAAGAATTAAAGGATCGTCTTTGTCATGACTCGACCTAGGTCCTAGTGTAACACGGAGATAGAAATCCAAAAAGGCTCCAACCAAACTTCTTGATATATCGTAAGCATACATAAGGTAAATTAAATACGAAAATAATATAAGAAGATTCTAGATCATGAATCATAAAGAAGGATGTAACTTGACTACATAAACTCTATAACATTTGTCCAACAATGCCTTTACTACTTTAAGACGGGCGGGGGCTAAGACATGTCTCTTACGCACACTCAATATGAATATAACAATTTCTTCTAAAGAAAGAAACAACTCATAACTAGTCCTCGATAGATGAGGACTCACAAAAGCTCTACCGATCTGAATGCTCAACTAGCCACGTGTAGAAATGTGATCCTTAACCCCTACAGTATGAAACAATATAGCCAACAATATATGTTAGTACATTTGAAGGTAATAAGTATGTGGGTAGGACATGCAATATAAATCATAGGATACAATAATCAACTAACGTATATGATGAAAGAAGATAAGTAAAGTCATAAGAAAACCATAATGATAAAAGCATTTAAAAGACATATTGAGATCACAAGAGAACATAAGGAAAGTATACACATATGTGGGATAGAACCATAACTGACAATAAGTCCATACGATCTATAACTTGGAATCCCGATGTCTCCCCATACAATAGAAGAACGGAGAATCTACTTGCCAAGGTAGACTCTACCCCGCTAGGTGGGTCATGTACATACGCTATATTTAGATCTACTAGCTAGGACATAAAGGCAATCCTATAGTGGCACGTAGTTATGAGACAAGATACTTTATATAAGGACCCCATAGGTCAATCCCCCATCTCAAGTCATCATTCGGTGCTAAATCAACTCCTACGAATAACATAGTAATCATACTTAGAATATATCATAAACTTGTTCATAAACTTCATAATTCATTGAATAGCTCATTATCATGGCATACTTGCAATGTGAATATAAGCTTTTTCAACATTACAATATCATACTTGCATAATTCATGTCATTAGGTTCCTAGGTCACCAACATAGGGCCCTAAGTCACCTTTCTTCATAACTTGCATGGAATTCATAGCTTGAACATAATTTTAATCCATGATCATAGTTCATACTTGAATTTAGATTAAAACTCATATACATAGTCAATTTAGTGAAAATATGAGAATACTTTGAAATCCTTGAACTCGATTATCATAATTTATGTAAATCATCATTGAAAATAGATTCATGCACGGACATTTATAATTCAACTTGAAATTATTCAATTAATGTATAAACATACTTATAATGATCATTTATAATTATAAAAAACATAATTGAAACAACCTAATACAATTCATCAAACTAGGGTTACAAACCCAATTAAAATTCATGATATTTTGGATAAAAACCTTGGGACACCATGGGTGAAAGAAACCCACGGATCAATTCCCGCATACTTTGAATGAATTTGAACTTGGAATTGAGAAAGATACTTGTTCTTGAAGAAACCCTAGCCAAAACTTGATGAAGAATATGAACTCTTGAAGAAACCTTGGGAGAGAAGTCTTAAAAGTGATATTAGATTTTATAAGGGAAAATAATAGACTTAGGAGTATTTAGGACAATTACATAATAAATCTAGTCCCAAAAACGTCCACATACATTAATAAGGTATTAGGAAAAGACTAAAATAACCTTCATTAAAACTGAAATTGGAACCCATAACGATCCATCACCATAGACAGTGGAGAGAACTACGGTCCATGGTCCCTTCCATGAAGCTGGACTTAGAAATTCGGAAAAGAGATTTTTGTAGGATGCCTACCACAAGACCCACCACATCCTGTGAAGGGAACCATGGTTTGTGCTGGTCTTTCGTGGTGGTTTCCTTAGACTAACATTCTTGGGGTTTGCAGGGATAGTTTCAAGACCTCATTCACGGAGACTATGATCGTCAGTGAAGGTCTTCACGATCCGTAAATAACAGGCATAGTGCAGGACCTATAGGAGGGTCTGTAAGGGTACTCACTACGTGACCCACCACGGTCCATAAAGGTCTATACGGCCCGTGGTGGTCAAGAGTGTTCCCTTCCTTTGGGAATTTTCCAGGGCCTTAGGGTAGGGGTAACCACGGAGGGAACCACGGCTCGTAGAGCTCACCAAGTCCCGTGTTCCCTCTCCTGTAGGACTGAGTTTCAGAGACTCTACCACGGTGTTTCACCACAAGGCGTGGTGAATATCACGGCCTGTGATGGCCTTCATGGTCATCACCTAGTGCCAAAATCTAAAGTTTTTAGTAATTTCATCTTTTATTCCTCGTTTTCCTCCTTTCCAACTTTTAGAGTCATATAATATCTCCCTCTTGGGAACATTCGTCCTTGAATGGGTCTTAAGTTAGCATGAACAGAATAGGAAAAGAACATAATAGCCCAATATAAATGCAAAATATTTCGATAATGCATAAAACATGAGATCTTCAACCCCAAACTAAAACATGATCATAAAACTCATTTCATGAACATAAATGCATATGAAACCATGAGAAGAACTGAAACACATGGTTTAGGCTGGTTGGATCATGAAGGAACTAAATACCTCAACTAGGCATGGAAGGAAAGAGTTGAGGATATCAGGATATCATATCGGCGTCGGCTTCCCATGTAGCACCCTCAACCTCTTGATTCTCCCATAACACTTTAACTGAAGCTATTTCTTTGTTTCTCAACTTTCTAACTTGTTGGTCCAAGATCTCAATCGGAACCTCTTCATAAGAAATACTCTCCTTAACTTTAATGCTATCCAATGGCACAGTAGAGTTAGGATCACTAAAAACTTCCTCAATAATGACACATCGAACACCGGATGCACCGATGCCAATTCTGAAGGCAAATCCAACTTATAAGCCACCTTACCAATCTGCCTCAAAATCTGATATGGGCCAACATAGTGGGGACTTAGCTTCCCTTTTTTACCAAAATGCATTACACCTTTCATAGGTGAAATTTTTAAGTAAACCTAATCATTAACCTCAAATTCAAGTTCCCTTCTTATCACATCCGAATTGGACTTTTATCGTCTTTGGGAAGTTTTTAATCCTTCTCTAATGAGCCTAACCTTTTCCATAGCCTCAAATACCATTTTGGGTCCTATTAAAGAAACTTCACCACCTCAAACCAGCCGATAGGGGATCTACACCGCCTACCATATAATGCCTTAAATGGAGCTATCTCAATGCTAGCATGATAACTGTTATTCTAATCAAACTCTATCAATGGCAAATGATCATCCCAATTTCCTTTAAAATAAATAACACATGTTCTCAACATTATCCTCTAATGTATGAATGGTATACTTAGCCTAACCATCCGTATGTGAGTGAAAATTTGTACTAAACTTCACTTGGGTACCAAATCCCTTTTGGAAAGATCTCCAAACAGAGATATAAACTTAGTACCTTGATCCTAAATGATGGACAATAGAACACCATAAAGCTTAACCAACTCTTAGATATACAATCTAGCATAGTCCTTGGCTGAATATGAAGTCATAACTAGGAAAAAATGAGTCGGCTTAGTCATTCGGTCAACTATCACCCAAATAGAGTCATGTTACCTATGAGTACAAGGTAAACCTATAACGAAGTCCATGTTCAAGGCTTCCCACTTCCAAGTAGGAATCTCAATGTCTTGAGCCAAGCCTCCTAGTTTTTAAAGCTCAATTTTCACTTGTTGACAGTTAGGGCACTTAGCCACGAACTCCACAATATCTCTTTATATGCTATTCCACCAATACACCTCTATCAAATCTCAATACATCTTTGTGGAATTTGGATGAATAGAATACCGCGATCTATGAGCTTCGAACAGTATCATATCTTTCAAGCCATCCACATTCAAAACATACAATCTTCTTTGATATCTCAAGACACCATCTCCTAATAAGGAGAAAGTCCCAATGTCTTTTTTTGCAACCGTTTTCCTCAATTCCACCAAAGTGGGATCACTATCTTGCTTTGCATTTACATCTGCCACAAGAGATGATTCAGAATTATTTTGCACAATAACACCACTATCTTTGGAATAAACCAATTGCATACCCAAATAAACTAATCTATGCATATATGAAATAGCTCCTTCTTCTCATCCTCAATATAAGCAATACTGTTCATGGACAGCCTACTACGAGCATTGGCAACAACATTTTTTTTACCTGGATGGTATAGTATACATGTCATAATCCTTCAAAAGCTCAAGCCATCTCCTTTATCGAAGGTTCAAGTCCACTATCTTGCTTTGCATTTACATCTGCCACAAGAGATGATTCAGAATTATTTTGCACAATAACACCACTATCTTTGGAATAAACCAATTGCATACCCAAATAAACTAATCTATGCATATATGAAATAGCTCCTTCTTCTCATCCTCAATATAAGCAATACTGTTCATGGACAGCCTACTACGAGCATTGGCAACAATATTTTTTTTACCTGGATGGTATAGTATACATGTCATAATCCTTCAAAAGCTCAAGCCATCTCCTTTATCGAAGGTTCAAGTCCTTTTGAGTGAACACATATTGCAAACTCTTATAATCGGTGAAAATATCCACATAAACACCATAAAGGTAGTGTCTCCACAACTTTAAAGAAAATACCACCGCTGCCAACTCTAAGTCATGAGTTGGGTAATTCTTTTTATGTGCCTTGAGTTGCCTTGAAGCATAAGCTATCACTTTACCATTTTGCATTAGAACACAACCAAGACCAACTCATGAAGTATCGCAATACACAACAAACCCATCGGAACCTTCCGACAAAGTCAACAACGGAGCTGAGGTAAGTCTATCCTTCAACACTTAGAAGCCTTTCTCACATGCTTCAAACCATTGGAATCTCACCTTCTTTTGGGTCAAAGTCATCAAGGATGATGCAATGGAAGAGATATATTCCACAAACCATCTATAATAATCGGCTAAGCCCGAGAAACTTCAAATATCAGAAGGAGTCAATAGTCTAGGCCAATTCTTAAATTTCTTGGTATTCTTTGGGTCAACCATAATTCCTTCTCTGAAAACAATGTGACCAAGGAACGCAACTGACCTTAACCAAAATTCACATTTGCTAAACTTGGGATAGACGGTCTTTGAGAATTTGCAACACAATCCTCAAAGGATCAGCATGCTCTTCCTTACTTCGAGAATAGATCAAAATATCATCAATGAAGACAATCACAGATATATCCAAGTATTGCTTGAAACACGACTTATCGAATCCATAAAAGTTGTAAGGGCATTTTTTAGTCCAAAATACATAATCAATAATTCAAAGTGATCATATCGAGTTCAAAATATCATCTTGGAAATATCACACTCCCTTATCCTTAGTTGTTCATAACCGGAATGGAGATCAATCTTTGAAAAGTAAATTGCCCCTTGCAATTGGTCAAATAAATCATCTATCCTTGGAATTAGATACTTGTTCTTCATATTGACCTTATTCAATTGCCAGTAATCTATACACATTCGGAGTGACCCATCCTTCTTCCTAACAAACAACACAGAAGCACCCCATGGTGAAATATTTGGCCTTATGAAACCCTTATCCAACAAATCCTTAAATTTCTCTTTCAACTCCTTATGTTCCACTGGAGCCATACGGTATAGAGGAACAGAAATGGGTCAAGTATTGGGAAGAAGATCTATGCCAAAATCAATCTTTCTTTCGGTAGGAACACCGGGCAAGTTGTCGGGAAACACATCAAGAAACTCATTAACTATAAGGACTAACTCAATAGTAGGAGCTTCAGAATCAACATCACTAACTCTCACTATATGGTAGATGCAACCTTTGGAAATAATTTTTCGAGCCTTAAACATGAGATGAATCGGCCCTTAACCATCGAATTTATTACCCTTGTATTCAAGAATAGGCTCATTAGGAAACTAAAATTTAACCCTACAAATTCTACAATCAATGGATGCATAAGAGGTATATAACCAATCCATACCAAGAATAATATCAAAATCGGTCATGTCTAGCTCAACTAGATCACAAACAATAACTTTATGCAAGACTGACATGAGATAATTCCTATACACTCTCTTGGTTAACACCGAATCACCAATGGGAGTATAAACCAAAAAGGGTTCTAACAACACTTCGAGGCACATATTAAACCTCATAGAAAGGTAAGGAGTAACAAAGGATAATTTAGAACCCGGATCAATCAATACATAAACATCAAAGTGAAAAATCCATAACATACACGTTACCATATTGGAAGTCTCATCCACCTCTTGTCAAGCATGAAGAGCATAAAATCGGTTGTTGTATAGACTACCCTTTGGTTGAGTATGGGCACCTTGTTGAACTTTGCCTCATTGAGCAAGTTGGACTTAAGGACGACCTTCTCTAACTTTGTTGGCAACATGAGGGTACTCGGATTTGGGAAATGAAGGGCTACTAGCTTTTACACCTCCTCCTCTTTGAACCTTAGGGTATGGCACTCTATGCTTATCAAAATTCTTTCCCAAACCTTGATCTTATTGAAAATGGCCACTACTACTACCGGTCCTAGAATTTGAGAACCCACCTTCATGTTAGGATCTCTTAGAATCTCTCATTCTTATCTCTTTGAGTTTCTCTCCCTCAATTTATTTGGCAAAGTCATCAGCTGAGACATACCCATTTCCTTGACAATCATAGCGATACGATATTGCTTAGAAACCAACTCAGATACCCTCAATATGAATTAACTCATGCGAGCACGTGGATCGGCGACTAATGAAAGAGCATACTTGGATAGCTTGGTGAAATTGAGGGCATAGTCCCTCATACTATATTTTCTTATTGAATATTGATAAACTCCAACACCTTGGCTTCTCTTAGCTCAAGAGAGAAAAAGCGATCAGGAAAGCAAGTTTGAAGGCTTCTCATTTAATAAGTCCTTCATCCACCCTCTCTATCTTCCATTGAGTATACTAAACTAGAGCAACACTCTTGAGTTGGTAAGCTGCCAACTCTGCTTTCTCTTTTGAAGTCATCCCCATAGTAATCACTATCTTATAAACCTCATAATGAACTCTTGAGGATCCTCATCAATTTTTGAACCATGGAATTAAGGAGGGTTCACTTTTTCAAAGTCTCTAACTCTAGAAGATGGAGTAGGTACATTAGAAGGAAATACAACCCCTTGGTTGGCCACAACTTGGGCTAGCATAGTAATAGCAGTCCAAAACTCTACATTAGTAACTTGGTCTGGTAGGGGACCATTGTCTTGGGGGACTAGAAGAACTTGGTCTACATTAGCATTGACCCCTCTTTGCATAGGTCCTCTTGTTGGAGGCATTTTGAAAAATCATAAAGAACAATCGTTAGGAAAAGAGTATACTCTATAGCACGATAAAGATCATGAAAGAAGTGAGAATTTTTTAAAATTCCTTATATCCTCCTATTTATAGATATGGCGCTCTTCATAATTATGAATAAGACTCTTATTGACACGGCATGTTGGACTCCCAGGACATCTTAAACCTTGTGCTCTGATACTAAGTTTTTTTTTCGAAATTTTCATTATTATATATAAAAGTAATAGTACAAGTACAAGGAGGGGAACATGAGAGTCTTACCTCCAAATCTAAAGTAGGTGGGTAAGCCAGCTAACCTGTTAAGGTTGGCTAACTTATCCCTGATATAAAAGGTGCTATCTAGGTACTAGTAAAGCGGTAAACCTATGAGAGGACTCCTCTCAGTACATTGCGACTAAGGAAAGCATAACTGAGTGAGAAAGCATGGTGCTGCTGGTTTGGATATGTAGAAAGTATACCTCAATAAATAACTTAAGTCGGTTAACTTTTTAAGGGTCGCTCGACTAACATTTCGAGGTATCCGTTCAAGCTGCAACTTCTTGGGCTCTGTAGGTGCTGGTTCAAGAATCCAAAATCAGCTGTAAATCCAATACAAGGCTCAAGGTAACAGGATACCTGTACCAATATACACACAACAGTGAACAAAAATAGAAAACTAGTTTTATTTTTTGATGGCTGTTATATGTGGCTCCAAGTATTGGATGTTATGTTGCTGGTCTGGATTGTTGGTGTTGTTGCATCATGTATTTGAGTGACTGCATCTAACCTGTAGACAGCAGCTTGTTGTCTCCAAAGAAGAAGTGATCAGCTCCTTTGAGGATATCTTATGTGCCTGCACATAACAATTAAAAGAACAAGGAGCTCCAAGAAGCTTGAGGTGCAAAAGTGCTGCTGCAGGTGTTGCAGGAAGGACATTGGCATGGATAGAAGGCTGGTGTGTTGGTGAGGTCCTAGCATGCCAGGCTTTTTTGTCCATGTTGTTGCCTTCTATTTGCCAAGGTGCTGTGAAGAGCTTCCCAGTTGTTGTTGCACCTACACAAAAACAATCAAACAAAGACAAGCAACCAAACAAATACAAAAACTAAGAGAGGCTTCCAATTCTGCACAATCCTTTTGTAGCAATCTTGGTGAAGCTATTTGATTTAGTGGTTGTATCTGTGATTTCCTCTATGTAGTTGGTGTTAATGCATGTTGATGTATAACTCCAGCAACCTGCAACTACACAACAAACAAACCTACCAAACCAATACAATCTGTGGCTAATGTAGAGTTGTTGTGGATTGGACCAATTACTGTGGCTGTGACTCCTCTTATTGTTACTGTTGTTGAAGCATTCCAAGTTCTGTATTATGGTGTATCTACATGAACCAACAAACAAAAACAAGAAACGACTTGCACAATCTAACAAAAAGGAAAGGACCTCCAAGGGTGCTTTGGAGCCGGCTAGCTTTTTCAAGGTCGCTCGACTAACGTCTCCAATTATCCATTTAAGCTGAAACTTCTTGGGCTTTGCAAATACTATATTTGTTGTAGTCCTATAATATTTGGAGGCCTTTTTCACAAGATGTAGTTTCCAAATTGCAAATTGCTCCCTCATTAGGTTTAAGTCGGCTAACTTTTTCAAGATCGCTTGACTAACGTCTCTAATTATCCGTTTGAGCTGAAACTTCTTGGGATTTGCAACTACTGTATTTTATATAATCTTGCAATATTTGGAGGCCTTTTCCACAAGCTGGAAGAGGTTTGTAGTGTGTTGCAGTTCTATAGGTGCAATGGGGGAAGTGGGTGGTGAGGCCCTGGTGCTTGGTTTGTGCAACTCTCTGATGTTCCTGCATAAGATGCAACAAACAATAAAGGGGGAGGCTGTAGCTCTGTAGATGTATCTCCATTGTGCCATCAGTAGTGGTCTGCAGTTCTGGGTTGTGCTGGTGCATGGTTGCGCTTGCTTTAATTTAGTAGAGTTGTGCCCCTGCAGATCAAAGCTTGCTTCCATAAAGGCTTGTTGGAGTGGCAGTAGTTTAGGAGGTGTTGGAGTCCTGGAGTGTTGATGGATGGCATCCTCTAGAGATGTAGATGTTGCAGCTTTGGCATGTGTTAGAATTTGTGTTGCAGCCCTGCAATGTCCCTGTAATGATAAATAACAAAGCAAGTGCTCCAATGGTGCTCCTGGCTGAAGGGTAATCATGATAGCTGAAGGTCTAGGAACCTGCAAAATCAGAAAAAAGAAAAAGAAAGAAGATTCTATACTATTCCTTACCTCTAATGGTAAGTTGGTTATTCTACGCAAGCAATAAATAAAGGAGACTCTCCCCATTACAATGGTTCTAACTATGGAATCTTCAAAGTAGTTATGACTATACATAGAAATATCCAATTTGAAGAATTAGTTAGAACAGCAGAGGGAAAGTTCAAGGGGTTTTTTTGATTCTCTTGAGCCTTCTTCTTCTGAAATTAGCCATTCCTTGCATGTCCAATTCCATGTAGGCTCTAGCTTCTTTGGGGAGATCCTGCCTGGTGAAGTATAGCTCAGGTAATGTGCATTTGTGACTGTGCTTAGACAAATTATCAGTTGTGGAGTTAGCTTCTCTGAAGGTGTGGTTGCAGCTGAAAGCTTGGAATTGGTTGATGATGCTGTTGAGTTTGTCAAGCTGCTCTTTGATGGACCAAGGTGGCTTTGCTTCATACTGGATCCACTTGATTAGAAGCTGGGAATCAACTTCCAGAACTACCTATAGATAGCCAAGTTGGAGACACCAAGAGAGACCAAAGATTGCAGCTTTAATCTCTGCTTGATTATTGGTTCTTACACCTAAGGGGACTACATAAGCAAAGATAAGCTCACTATGAGCATCCCTAAGAATTCCTCCTCCACCAATGTTGCTAGGGTTTTTAAGAGCACTTCCATCGGTGTTCAATTTCACCATGAGGTCATTTGGCCTGGTCCAATATCCAGGAGTGATTTTGGTATCATGATAACAATTTTCAATCAAAAGGACAAGGTCCCTCCAATTGTTAGGACATTTTATATAAGGAAAAGCAGTGTTGAGAAGGTTAGAGATGTCTTTGAAAATAGAGAATTTGACTCTAGCAAGATTGGATTGCTTCCCACCATACTTGAAGGCACATCTATTCTTCCAGAGGTTCCAGCAGATAAAGATGGGAGTAGCCTGCAGAATGAGCTTGTGTGCTTTATTCTTGTTCTTTGAAGTCCACCATCTCATTACCAAACCTCTGAGAGAAGTGTGCTCATTATGGATGCCCAAAGAGTCAGCAAAAAGTCTCCAAATACACTAAGTAAAGGCTCCTAAAAAAAGATGTGCTCAATGGTATCCTGCTCAGGTCTATGGTAACAATAGCACTTTGAAGGAGCTTGTCCAAAACTGATAAGCTTTTCATTAGTGGGAAGCTTCCCTCTAAGAATTCTCCAAACCAGGAATGAACATTTGAAAGGAATAAGTTTGTGCCAAGTACTAGAGTTAGAAATGGTCTTGGTCCTCTTGTCTCTGATGAGCTCCCAAGTAGAAGAGCAACTAAACTCCCCTGTGCTATTTGGAGTCCAATAAGGGTGGTCCTGTTTGAGAGGTTGGTAGTTAATGTGAGTAGCTATGATGGTTAGTACAAACTGAGGGGCAATTTTTTGGATGATCAGATCCTTATTCCATTGACCATTAGTGATAAAAGAAGAAACTTAAGTGTTGTTGAATCTGCAGCTCTCAGTTGTGAATTATGCTAAGGGGCCAACTCCAGGCCAGTTGTCCTACCAGAAAAGACAGGAACCAGAGTGAATTTGCCACTGAATATGGGGCTCCATGTTGTGCTTATTGTTCATCAGGTGCTTCCAGATCAAGGATTGACCTGTGTCCCATTTCTTGGTGATGATATTAGCCCTCTCGCAGTATTTGGCTTTAATGAAATCTTCCCACAGAGTGTTCTTATTTCTAAGTATCCACCAATATTTGTATTGAAAGGACTTAGCCACATCTGCAAATTACCTCACTCCAATACCTCCTTCATCATATAGAAAGCTAAGATTCCTCCATGAGGATCAGTGATACTTCCTCTTGTCATTTTTCCAACCCTAGAAGAAATTGGCAGTAATGCTTTGTATTTGCTTGATGGTGGTTGAGGAAGGAGTACTGGCTGAAAGCAAATGAATTGGTATGGCTTGAATAACATGCTTGACTAGTACAGCTCTTTCCCCATGACTAAGGATTTTTACATGCCATCTAGTGATTCTATTAACAACCTTAGCAATAAGATCAGAATAATATACCACTCTTTGTCTACCAATATAGATAGGGCACCCCAAATAAGTTATGGGGCAGTCTTTTTGGGTGAAGCTAGTGATCTTCTTGATTCTCACAACAGTGGACTTGAAAGCATTGGATGGAATCATAAAGTGACTCTTATGATTGTTGATCAACTGTCCAGAAACCATTTCATAGGCATTTAGAGTCTCCATGGTACCTTGACAAAGCCAGATTGATTAAGGGAGATAAGATTAGGAAGAATTGGAGCTAGTCTTAGACAAAGGAGTTTAGAGATAATTTTGTTGGTGAAGTTACTGAGGCTTATGGGTCTGAATTCAAAAATTTTGGTTGGATGGTTTACTTTTGGGAGTAGAACCAAACAAGAGTGGGTGAAGAACTTAGGCATGGCCTATCCAGAAAAGAAGGAATTGACCACACTTAGAAGATCCTCTTTGATGATATCCCAGCACACCTGGAAAAAATTCCATTCATGCCATCAGAGCCTGCTGCAGAATTTGGATTCATTGAAAATACAACAGTTCTTAATTCATCCATAGTAGGCATGGCTTGGAGGTCTTCATTATGCTTGTCAGTAATCATTAAAGGAATGCACTGAAGGGCCTATTGCTGAATGTACTTGTCCTCTCCAGTGAAGATTTCTTGAAAGTGGTTACATGCAGCTTCAGCAATTTTAGCATCTCCTTGGACCCAAGAACTATCATCAGTTTGGATCTTGTGAATATAAAGCTTCCTTCTCCTCCCTCTAACCAAGGCATGAAAGTAGCTAGAGTTCACATCTCCTTCCTTGAACCAGTGAAGTTGAGTTTTGTGTCTGAGAATTGCATCTTCCATTTTCAGGTATCTAATATATTCAGTATTGATGGCATGAAACTTGGACCTGTTTTCATTGGAGTTCATATTGATCAGGTTCTTTTCAGCTTGTCTAACTTCCTCCTCATACTCTTTAACTCTGGCATAGATGTCTCCAAACTGAATTCTGGACCAACTACTAAGAGTGGAGGCAAGCCTCTTCATTTTTTGGTGAAAGCTCTACATTAGATTGTCTGTAATTAGTCTGTTCCAGCACTCCTTGATAGTGTCCTTAAAGGAGGGTTGATCAAGCCACCAATTCAAGAATTTGAAATACTTGATGGGATTGAGATGTTGGTCAACCATTTCCAAGAGCAAAGGATAGTGGTCTGACCCTACTGATGGCAGATGAGTGATGTTGGTATGGGACATGGTTTCCAGCCACTTGTCATTAACCATCCCCCTGTCTAGTCTTTTCCAAATTCTGAACATAATTCCCCTTTGATTAGACCAGGTGTATTTCTATCTAGTGAAGCCAAGATCCTGGAGGCCAGAGGCCTCAATAACGTTGATGAATTCAAGGCTCTTTCTCATGTTATAAATGACCCCCCCAAGCTTTTCTTCAGGGTCAGTAATAACATTAAAATCACCTATAGTAGACCATGGAAGAGAGGTGGTTGATTGCTGCAGTAGGCTATCCCATAAAGGTCTTCTGAGGTGATCTTTAAATTTTACATAGACAAAGGTTGTAATATACTGGTTTGGGATCATGACATGATTGATCTAACAAGTGATCAATTGCTCATTATTCTCCAAAATCCTGTAATCAATATATTTGGTCTAGAAAATCCAAATCTTACCATTTGGATTATGGATAGCATAGTCCATATTAAGCTGATTTCTGAAATGTTGTAGTTGAGAATTATTAGAAAAGGGCTCAAGTAAGGCAATGAGAGAGATCTAGTGCATGTTCTTAAGAAGCTTGAGTCTTTTTATGGCTCCTTGGGTATTAATACCCCTCACATTCCAGCTGAGAGTACTAATCATTGAGAGATCTTGTAAGTAAAGAGCCTAGTGTGTGGTCTGCCTGCAGGAGCAGAGATAATAGGACTGGTAGGCCTAGTACTTAACCTGGATTGGTGGTCTCCTCTAGGGTACAAACCTTGGGATTTAGATATTTATTGAATCTCATCTTCATAGTCCTTAGTATAGTTTGGACTAAAAGCTTTGGTCAGTTGTTCACTAGCAATATCATCCTCATCTGGATCATTCAAGGATTGGTCATCATTTTCACACTCATCTTCAGATTCCATAACAGCATATTCATCTAGGTCAGGAGGGGCCTATATGTTAGTATTGAGAGTGCATATGGAGTGGGGGTTTCTGTGTTGCTCTGCAGTTCTATTTGCTGGAGATAGCTCCTTAACAGCAGAGTTCTTTTCACCAATTCTTTTTTTAATAGAATCCCTTCTCTTTTTTCTCATTTTATTCTTTTTTACTTTAGAACCAGTAGCACTTGTGCTAGCCACTGCCCCCATATCCTTGGCCATAGAGCCTTTGATAATTGGCAAGTGAATGGCATCAGGGATAATGTCATTCTGTTCATCTGTCAACTCATTTGTCTGTACTTTTGTAAGGAGATTGATGGTGTACTGGGAGTGATGTACAGGGGTAGCAGGAGCTCTAGGGTCACACTTAGGGTCAGTGCTTAGATTCTCATGCAAAATATGAGACAAACTCCCACCCCCTTTAGTTGCCTCTTCCTGTAGATTAGTGTGGTTCTCTATTACACTTCATTCCAATCCTCCATCAACTTCTAAGCCAGAAGAAGTAGTATTATAATAAGGGTGTTGCCTGGGGAGTGGGAGCATTGAGTCAATACCTGGGGATCTTGATTCTTTGCTAGTTTTACATCCTCCAACTGTCACTACACTTGTGCAGTGGTTATGGGGGATTGGGACTTGAGGAGCTTAGGGTCAATACCTAGTCCTAGGAGAGTGGTGTTGTCCTGCATTGTTGATTTCTTCCTAATGGGAGCTTGTACTTTGGTACTTTTTTTTCCTGCAACTTGGTTAGTGGGTTGATCTTGTTACACAAGATCAACATAGTTATTTGGCTGAACATTAAAGTTAGAAGACTTACCTGGTAGTATGTGGTTGAGTTGTGGTTGTTCATTTCTGCCTTTGTCTCTTGGTACTGAAGGTTTAACCCCATTGGTCAGCTATAATTTGCTTGGCCCCTTGGTGTGCTTCTTGTTTTGAGTTTGCCACATTTCTTCAATTTTGCTTGTATTAATAGACTGTGGTTGTGCTTGGTTACTGGATGTATTGATATTGTTCTTCTGCTTTACATCAGTATTTTGTGTTTCCTGTTGTTTCTTGGTCTCCCTGCCCTCATGTGCTTTGTTTTTCCTGGCAGCTTCAAGTTCTTTTCTTCTTTTTTGCTCTTCATCTCTCTTCTGGACAGTACAAGCATGTATCATATGGCCCTGATGTTTGCAGTAAGTGCAGTACTCGGGAATATTTTCATAATGGATGGCTTGCCATCTCCCAATAGTAGCATCTTGTTTGTCATGGCCCATCCACATATGTGATGGCCTTTCATTTGTAAGATCAACTTGTATCCTTACCTTAGCTATACTCCCTCTTGTCTTTTGGATGGAGGAAGTATCCAGATATAAGACTTTACCTATGGATTCTAGCAAGGCAGTCACAACCTCTTTGTTATAGCAGTGCCAGGGCAATTTAGGTAAGGCAACCCAAATTGGCACTACTGGAGTCTCTTCCTCAGGCCTGAAGGTTGGTGTCCAAGTTTGTATTCTCATCCACTGACCTTCTATATTCATCCTTTGTTTGGTCCATACAGTAATGTAATCTAGTTCATTGTCAAGGTCAATGTAGACATGTCTAGCATTGAAGTGTGCTATCTTGACTCCACCTGATAGTTGGGTTTGTGTAATGAAACTCTTCCTTGGCAACTCAATTTTTGGCATGGTAGTGCTGAATTTTCCCACCAGGGTATACCTGCATCTAGCAGCCAACTTAACCAAGAAATCCTCATTTTCAAAGAGGACAGCAGAAAGGCCTTGCCTAGTGGTGTGAATAGGAGGTGATAGTACAAAGGGGACCTCAGTCCTAGCTTGGTTGATTCTAAGCTTAGAGGCAAATGTTTGAACTACTGTGTAGGGATCTGGTTGAGGGACCAGGTCCCTCTTGTTGGGAAATTGGTTCTTCTGGGGCTACTAGTTGGTGTGAGCACCTAGTTGTTGATGGTTGGAAACTAAGTTGTGTTCATGAGGTTGTGAGGTTGGTCACTAACTTAGTTGCTTGGTTGTTTTGATTTGGCTTATCAAAATTACTAGATATTTTAGGGAAATTGTGCTGGTTGGGAGTATTCTTTTTACGAGCTGCTATAAGGTTGGAAGTGTTAGTTCCTTTGTTCAGAGTAGCATGAGGAGCAGCAGTTTCTTGGTGCTCAGTTGCATTGAGTTGAGGAACATTTCCACTAGACTTAACCTTGTTGCCAACACCATTTTCAATATAACCTTCCCTCCCCTGCATAGAAGATTCTATCACAGCACCATGGTACTCTTTTGCATTAGGTGGCAAAGGAGTTCCAATGGATTTCAGCATTGTGGCAGGAACATTGCTATTTTGTAAATAAGGTTCAGTAGGCTTAGCAACTATTTGATCCTTATTAGTAACATAGTTAATATGAGGTAATGAATATTGGTTAAGAGGTTTAGAAAACTTACCTTGGAGGTCTGCAGGAACATCACTGCTGCCTTGCTGCGCAACTCCTACAGTGTTAGTATCATTCTTGGAACTATGATGCAACAACTTTGCCTTATCAATTGTGTGCATATCATCATTTATTTGAATACATTGATCTTGTTGCTGGTCTTTATGATGAACCAAAGGATGCTCTCCAACTTGAAACTCAGTGCAAATGTTCAAATCACCATTGTAAGTGTCTTGACGACTTTTTGAATTTGAACTTATTGGCATTGATTCGAGGCTCCTACCTTGGCTGAAGAGCTCCGTAACACTCGTAGGAATGTTTTGGCATTGGTGTTGCTGTGATTGGGTTGCCGAAGCTCCGGCTCAACCATCAGAATAGTGACTTTATATAATTGGTATTTTGTGCGAATTGGAGAAGATTGAATGTCTTCTCTGATAATTGGGAGATGAGGAATCATATTTTCCATATGCATTAATCCAAAACTTATTGAATTATCAAAATTTGAAGCTTGAATTTGTTCTTTCAACTGATCTCCAGTTTTCGAACTAGTAGCTATTTTTTTCAAATTCGAATTGTTGGGTGAATATTTGAGAGCTCTCACCTGGTGGAAGTCGTTTGTAGCATTAAGTCGCCAAGTTTGGCATTGGTGTTCGCCTAAAAAAGTCACCGGAGCTCCGGCGACCTGCTCCCCAACTATGCCTCCGGCCATTTGGTCTGAAACTTCATGAGGAGGGGTGCTATGGTGTGGGGACCCCAGTGGTGAGTGCCACTCGAATGTCATCGGAAATAGCTTGAACCGGCGATCAATTTTCAGGCGACACAGTCGCATTTCTTCCTGCAGCCGCCCTTTAATTTCTCTCAATGGGATGATTCAAATGAGCTGATTTTTGGCTATGATGTAGTTCATTCATTGTAGTATTATCTCCAATTTTTGGTTGAACTCGAATCAACCCAGATTTCTCCAAGTCTATTATTTGATGAACTCATGCAAGCTGCTCCTTCAATAGTGCAACAGTGATTGCAGGCTGATTTTGCACATCGGAGGAGCTGTGGGTGGAATTTTCTGATGGGACAACTTGCATTGCGTTCGTCTCACCGATATGTTCGTTCCTATCTTTCGAACGAAATTTTTTGATGTCCGGAGATGGGTCCCACCCCATATTCATTTTTATGATAATTGTTCCCCTAGTAAAGAGTTTTTCTTTAGTGAGATGTTAGAGAGAGGGAGTTTGGTTGCAATTGCTAATTTGATACCAAGTTTATCACGACTTGATTTAGGGCCTAGCTGTAACATGGTGATCGAAACCCCGAAGGGCTCCGACCAAGCCTCTTGACATATCGTAAGCATACATAAGTTAAGGTAAATTTGAAAATAGCATAAGAAGAGTCTAGATCATGAATCATAAAGAAGGATATAACTTGACAACATAAACTCTACAACATTTGTCCAATAATGCCTTTACTACTTTAAGATGGGCGGTGACTAAGACATGTCCCTAACTCACCCTCAATATGAATATAAAAAAGTCTTCAAAAGAAAGAAACAACTCATAACTAGTCCTCAATAGATGAGGTCTCATAAAAACTCCGCCGATATAAATACTCAACTAACCATGTGTAGGAATGTGATCCTCAACCCCTACATTATGAGATAATGTAAGCAACAATATGCGTTAGTACGTCTAAAGGTACTAAGTATGTGGGCATGATATGCAATATAAATTGTAAGATGGAATGATCAAATAATGTATACGATGAAAGAAGATAAATAAAGTCATAAAAAGACATAATGCTCAAAGCATTTAAAATACATATTGAAATCATAAGAGAATATAAGGAAAGTATACATATATGTGGGATAGAACCATAACCGACAATAAGACCATGCAAGCTATAACATGGAATCCTAATGTAGACATACAGCGGAAGAAAGGAAAATCTACTTGCCAAGGTAGACTCTACCCCGTTAGGGGGTCATGTACATAAGCTATATGTGGATCTACTAGCTAGGCCATAAAGGCAATCCTACGGTGGCATGTAGTTATGAGACAAGAGACTTTATATAAGGACCCCATAGTTCAAGCCCCTACCTCAAGTCATCATTCAATGCTAAGTCAAATCCCATGGAATATATAACATAATAATTACTTTTTCATAAACTTCATAATTCTTAGAATAGCTCAATATCATATCATAGTTTCAATATGAGTAAAAGCCTTTCAACATTACAATATTATACTTGCATCATTCATGTCATTTGTCATGACCCAACCCTGTGGGCCGCGACTGGGGTCCGACCTAGACCCCCATTTACGTAACTGTCGACTACAGTCAAATTGGACTATGTATAACGTGATACTGCTCACAAAAACCTCAATAGGTTAAAACTTTTTCATGTTCATATAGCCTCCTAGATATAGGAACCAAACACATAAACCCAATGGGTGATAAAATATTCATACACGTGTGGCCTCTTTTATTTGCATCATGTCATCAAAGGGAAAGTCAGCTGATAAGGCTGCCACAAGATAATAGCTTTTATAACATATCGCATAGGCATAACCGAAATAAACTCCTAAACAACCCACACACATATGTCTACAGACCTCTAAGAATAGGAACGACAACATATGGCGGGACAGGGCCCCCGCCGTACCCCTGCATAAAAAAATATATACATCGCAGGAGCAGTACTCAAATGCTAGGCTCTGAAACAATGAAGCACTTCCAACATAGCTGAGCGGAAATCCTAAGCTGGCGGATCTCCAAAATGAATATCTGTACTTGCGGGCATGAAACGTAGCCCCCCGAAGAAAGGGGGGTCAGTACGATATATGTACTGAGTATATAAGCACAACATAACTGAGATAACAACTGAACCAGGGATGCAGGAAACCAAGTATAACATTTAATAGGGTACTGTGCCTGCACCTCACAAAATAAAGTCATGTATACCACTATCACATACCGTATCTGGCCCGCTTGGGGACTCGGTGTTACAAACACATCATCTATCATGCTAGGTATATATATGCCATTAACGTTGTGGGATGTATAGCCCGATCCCTGTATATAGAAAGTACATGCCGAGAAATGATGGCCCGATCCATATATTAGATAATAATGCTGAGGAACGACGGCCCAATCTGTATATCGTATAACAATGCCGAGGTACGATGGCCCGATCCGTATAATGCATAATAATGCCGAGGTATGATGGCCCGATCTGTATAATATATAATCTATCGTGAAACGTACGACCCGATCCTTACATAGCAAAATGTGTCGAGGTACGTCCGGCCCGATCCATATATATATATCATAATACATAAACGTGCACGCAAAACTCTGTAACATATCAAATATCCCTCAACCATTATCGTAAAGTATGCCCAAGAACCCCCAGGTTTAGGAGCTTACACATCCAAACACTATTCAGTCTATAGAAGGCTCGAGGGTCGTAGTTTAACTACTTTAAGGCCCTTAGCATTTAGGAGTGAACTCGAGTCACGAGTTATACTCAGAACTTACAACTGGAACTACCTCTACACTCAAATCATATCTTATTTCATTTTCATTAAGACGTCCCATAAGAAAGAAGTGATAGGCTCTACATATATTACCTTTTATCATATAGAAGCCTTAAACGGCAATAACTCAACTATTATAGGAGTTCTACCATCACGAAGTGGATAAGAATTATAAATTGTACTCAGAACTTCACGAATGGAGTTATTCCCATGTTTCATATGTATAAAACATTCATAACTTATATGTAATACATCCAAAAAGAAGGAGGAATATCTTTACATACACTACTTTTCAGCATATAGAAGACTTATAAGTCCATAACTCAACTATCGCAGGAGTTAAAATATCTAGAAGTGAATAACATTGATGAACCTTACTCGGGGTTCTATGAATGGAATTATTCTCACATTACATACACAATTCACTTAAGACTAAGACATGGCAAAAGAAAAGAAGATAAGCTTTACATACTTATGCCGAAAACATGCCAAAAGAAACCTTCACATACCTTGTCTGAATTATTCCTTATCCTGCTTGCCTCGCCATCCTTTGAAACTATTCAACATGAAATTAGTATGAATATCAATCCCTTTTACTTTCCATCACCCTAGGTTACATCTTAGTATTAATGAAATCTATTTCCTTAGTCGTTTCCCCGACTAGTTCTGTTATTCGCTAAGGCGTCGACGAAAATTGGGCAGCACCTCCCATATAATGTACCCTATCCAAATTTCCAATTAGGTCCCTAAGACGTACAGACAACCAACAACAACAACCTGCAGCAATTCACACCAATAATATACAACATAAACTCCAAACGACTTATTCAAAAATACAGTAGCACAATAGGGCGTCTAGCCTTTATTTTGTAACTCCTTTCATTATACGCAATGAGGGGTCATGTGGATTCAACCAGCAGCACCCTAACCCAAATTAAAACATATTTAGGCCCTGCAACAACACATCACACCCTGCAGTAGCACCTCACACGAACAACACTATCCTTCGACGACAATTTAACTATAGCGATTCTAATTTGGTTTATTTCGAACTTCAAGCATTTCTACGACATTCTTAAACTTCCAGCAGCATACAAGGGGTGTAATACACCATATAAAAACACCATAAACTTCAAATTGGCCAAAACTCGCCAAACCTATCAAAATATGAATTCTGGACAGCCTACTGTCTTGTATTGTCGCTTAGTTTCGAAGGGGTAACTGAAGGAAATAAGATTTATGGCCTCAATCAAAGTTATATACATATGTATCAAGGTCGCACACAATTTTGAAATTACCCCTACAGCAATTTTGTACGAAAATATATAACTAAAATACTCACAGCTGTCCGTGCAGGATTTCCAAAACCAAATCTGGGCAGTACCTCCTCTACACTTCATCACCCTTTTTCGCGAAGCTAAAATAAAACCTGGATTTGAAAGTCTAAATAACAGTTATAGAACTATGAAATACCTTTCCAAAACATATTGAATCACCCGAAACTAAGCTATACACAAGAAGTTATACCAATATTACTAACAACTGTCCCCTCCAAAAATGGGTCTATTCCCTAGCATTTTCTCTTTAAGTTTCTCTTAGTTTTCCAAGTGAAGAACTGAAAATATGGTTCCGTAGGCATCGTAATATACATATATACACCTCCAAGTAATTGATGAATACCGTAGATAATTAATTGATGGAGGAAAAGTGAAGAACTCACCTTTAAGTTTTCTAAACCATGGATGCCTCCTTCCCTTCTTCTTCTCCATGTTTTTCTCTCCATGTTTTGGGCTGATTTTGGATAAAAAATGACTTAAGAGTCATTAACATACATATATATGGTTCCTTAGGAAGTGCCACATGTCAGCCCCTAAGGGTGACACGTGTCAAGCCCTTATTGGGCCATGAATCCATACCTAGCCTCCAAGGCTGCCATGTGGTGGTGTGGGACCCACCTCAAGTAGGTACATCACCTACTTGGTCTAAGTAGGTGTATCACCTACTTGGTCAAAGTAGGTGCATCACCTGCTTGCTTCCGAGTAGGTGCTACGCCTCTTTTCGCCTCTCCCGTGGGTTCATAATCTGGTCTTACTTTAGGAGCCCATGTAATCCTTGCTACGTAAGCTCAACATGTACTCCAGTGGCTTAGTTATGTAAGTCGTCCAAGATGGTAGCTTACGTAAGTAAGTCGAGTCCTACGACTTGTTATTTTGGCCTCTAATTCATTTCAAATCCTTATAGACCTATTTCCAACCTTCACTCTTAAGAGGCGTCACGTCCTCCCTTCCTTAGAGTTATTTAATCATGTTATAGATAATCTGGGTCACGGGACATCTTTCAAGAAGCTTAAGAAGACGTTCCAAAGCGTAAAGGTACGGGGTATAACATCATTGGGTTCCTAGGTCACCAACATAGGGCACTAAGTCACCTTTCCTCATAACTTGCATAGAATTCATAGCTTGAAAATAATTATAATCCATGATCATAATTCATACTTAAATTTAGAGTAAAACTCATATACAAAGTCAATTTAGTAAAAACCATGAGAATACTTTGAAATCCTTGAAATCCATAATCATAATTCATGTAAATCATCATCGAAAATAGCTTCATGCATGGGCATTCATAATTTAACTTAAAATCATGCAATTAGTGTAGAACCATAAAAATTATGCGATTAATGCAGAAACATACTTATAATGATTATTTACAATGGGTAAAACATAATTGAAATAGCCCAATGAAATTTATCAAACTAGGGTTACAAAACCCATTGAAATTTATGAGATTTTGGATGAAAACTTTGGGAATCCATGGGTGAAAGGAACCCATAGATCAATCTCCAGATACCTTGAATGAATTTGAACTTGAAATTGAGAAAGGAGACTCGTTCTTGAAGAAAATCTAGCCAAAATTTGATGAAGAAGAAGAACTCTTGAAAGAACCTTGGAAGAGAAGTCTTAAAAGTGATCTTAGAATTTATAAGAGAAAATAATAGACTTAGGAGTATTTAGGACAATTACATAATGAATCTAGTCTCAAAAATGTCCACATACATTAATGAGGTATTTGAAAATGACTAAAATAACCTTCATTAAAACTGAAACTGGAACCCATAATGGTCCATCACTATGTACTGTGGAGGGCACTACGGTCTGTGGTCCCTTCCGTGAAGCTAGACTTAGAAATTCAGAAAAGAGATTTTTGGTAGGCTGCCCACCATGAGACCCACCACAACCGATGAAGGTCACCACAGTTTATCGTGGTCTTTTGTAGTGGTTTTCTTTGAATAACATTCTTAGGGTTTGAAGAGATAGATTTGGGACCTCCTTCACATAGAACATGACGGTACATATAGGTCATCAAGGTCCATGAATAATGGGCATGGTGTAGGACCTGCAAGAGGGTCTGCAAGGGTGCTTACCACGGGATCCACCAAGGTTTGTGAAGGTCTATACGACCCATGGTGGTCAAGTGTGGTCCCTGCTTTTTGGGAATTTTTTGAGGGCCTTAGGGGAGGGGTCACCACGGCTCGTGGTGCTCACCACGTCCCGTGGTCCCTTGTTGTGGTCCCTTACCTATAGGAATGAGTTTCAGGGACTTCACCACGATGACACACCACGAGGCGTGGTCAAGATCACGACCCATAATTTCCTTTGTGGTCATCATCTGGTGCCAAAATTTAAAGTTTTCAATAATTTTATATTTTGTTCCTCATTTTCTGCCTTTCCAATTTCCAGGGTCTTACTACGCTCCTATTTTGACCCTACCGGAAGGGTCCAATGGTTTTGTTGTGTATTGTGATGCTTCAAGGGTAGTACTTAGTTGTGTCTTGATGAAACATGGTATGGTGATAGCCTATTCTTCTAGGAAACTAAAGGTGTATGAAAGAAATTATTTGACCCATGACTTGGAACTAGCGGAGATTGTGTTTACTTTGAAGATTTGGAGACACTATCATTATGGCTTCTATGTAGATGTTTTCATCGATCACAAGAGTCTACAATATGTATTTAAGAAAAATGACTTGAACCTTGGCAAAGGATATTGCTTGAATTGTTGAAAGACTATGATATGAGTGTTTTGTACCATTCGAATAAAGCTAATGTGGTTTTCGATGCACTAAGTGGATTGTCTATAAATAGTATTGCACATGTTAAAAAGGGTAAGAAGAATTGGTTAAGGATGTGCATAGGTTGGATCGATTAAGTTTTTATTTGGTTGACTCCAATGATGGAGGTATCCTTAGTCAAAATGGTGTAGAATCATCTCATGCAGCGGATGTTAAGGCTAAACAAGACAATGATCCAATTTTGGTTGAATTGAAGAAGTCGATTGCCGAAAAAGCCATTGAGGATTTCTCCCAGGGAGGAGATGGGGTGTTTTGCTATCAAGGTCGTTTATATGTGCCTAATGTTGATGGTTTGAGAAAATTGATAGTGGATGATGCCTGTATTTCTCAGTATTCAATTCATCCGGGATCCACCAAGATATATCGCGATTTGAAGAAACTGTATTGGTGGAATGGCATAAAGAAGGACATATCGGAGTATGTGTCTAAGAATGACATAGCAGAGTATGTCGCTAAGTGTCCAAATTGCCAACAAGTTAAAGTTGAGCATCAAAACTGAGAGGTTTGGCTTGGGACATTGAAATTTTTACTTAGAAGTGGGAAGATGTGAGTGTTGAAGAGAATTTGACTTATGAGGAGGTTTTGGTGGAAATCTTAGACCAGCAAGTAAAGAAACTAAGAAACAAAGAGATTGTGTCCGTCAAGATATTGTGGAGGAATCAATAAGTAGAGAGTGATACTTAAGAAGTGGAGGTGGATATGATGAAACGATACCTGTATCTCTTTTCCTCTACTCAAGCCTAAGGTAGTAAGTTATTCTTATTCAAGTTGATTAAACTCCTACGTATTCAGTTCCTCCTATGTCATTCATATGCATGCATGTTAATGAAAGTTGATTTTTAAGTCATGTTTTATGTAAAATTTGAAAATCTCATATTCCATGCATTTTAAGGTGTCATTTCATTCATATTGGGTTGCTAGTCATCTTTCCATGTCTTTCCTATGTTATTTGAATCTCATTTGAGGACGAATGCTCCCAAGGGGGGATATTGTAAGACCCCAAAAGTCAAAGAGTTGGATCAAAAGGAAAACTCAAGGAAATGGAACTGATCTTAGGTTTACGAGTCTCTCTATAATTCGTAGATATTCCTACGACTCGTAGGTATGAGCCTTAGAGTGAAGCCCTCATGCTTGTTCATGGTAAAACTTCAGAGAGGTCCTATGACTCAGCAGGATGAATCGTAGTCCTGTTGATGAGTCGTAAGGATGACTCGTAACCAAACTTTAGAGACCTAGGAAATTGTAGGTTTACAACACCTGTAGGATGAATGGGTCTACGACCCGTAGAAACTTTGATGAGTCATAATCATGACTTGGAAGGAAATATCAGAGACTCTAAAATTAGGGTCCTCTCAGGACCTGCAGGACGACTCCTGATGATGAGTCGTAGGACTTGGTACGAGTCATAGAACCCAACTCGTAGGTCCAAAATCCAAGTTTAATGAAGGGCGATATTTTCTTTTTTCAAAGTTTGGTTCAATGTATCTAGATACTATAAAGGCCATGTTCAAGTTTATAACTACCCAACCCTTAAAAATTCCCTCGATTCTAAATCATTCTTCAAAATTTCCCTAAGGAAAGACTAAGCAAATCCTCTCAAGATTCTCCTGCAATTTCAAGTTAGGTTTCAAGTTCATCAAGGTTTCTCTTCAATTCTAAGTTGATTTCATCAAGATATGTGGGGATTGATCCATGCGTTCCTTTCACCCATAGAATCCCAAGATTTCCTCAAAAGATCTTTTAAATTTTAATTACTTTTAACCCTAATTTTGATGAATTGCATTGGGATGTTTAAATTACATTTTTAGTTGTTATAAATGATCATTACAAGCATGATTTTATATTAATTGCATGCTTTCAATTTGAATTATGAATGCTCATGCATGAATCTACTTTGAATTATGATTATGAGGTTCAATGATGATTTACATGAGTTTTGATTATGAGTTAAATGATTTTTAAAATAAAGCTTTTATAAATGAAGTTGAGATTCATGATTTAATGATGAAAGTTATGATGATCATCATTTATTATCCAACAAATTTATTATGGTGTGATAATGATATTCTGGTGATAAGGACAATTCTCACTGAAGTTGATGAATTCCTATGAATCACTAAAGTTAATGAGTTATTCTAATAATTATTTTCATAGTGAATTTAATGATGATGTTTCTATGATTTAATGATTCCGTTGGGATATTGACTAAGCCCCAACAGGACTTGTAGGTGGGGTTTGTTCCGATAACGTAGTTAGTTACCCAATAAAATTCTAGTAGCAATCTAAAGTATCAAACTACGTTGCCTCTGTAGGTTGCCTTTATTGCCTAGCTAGTGGATCCAAATATAGCTCATAAAGTTAAATTTGTTCTCACGGAGTCTACCTTGGCAAGTAGCCTCTCTCTTCTTGATGTGGGAGTTACATTGAATTTCATGTTGTAGCTCGCATGGTCTTAAGATGTCGGTTAAAGGTCTTATCCCACATAAGTTGTATTCAAAGATATAAGTTGTACTATGAGATTTTATGATGCATTGACCATAAGTTTTCATATGGTTTCAAATGCTTTAAGCTTATTCATATTCATTATGATTGGTCATGTATCCTATGTCATATTGCTCACGTTGTATTACTTGCTCATGCATGTCTCACATACTTAGTACCTTCTATGTACTAACGCATACTTTGCCTATATTATCTCATAATGTAGGGACGAATGATACTCACGCTCCACATATTCGTGGCTAAGTTGGCTTAGTTTTTAAGAGTTGGTGAGTCCTTATTCACCGAGGACATGACTTTTCTTTAATGTTGTTACCTTGACTTTCTCTTATGATTCATGTGAGTTAGGAGCTTGTCCTAAGCCCCCATCAAGTATAGACTTAGAGGCATATTTAGACATTAAATTTGATGTAGTCCCTTTTGGACATTTAGGTCGAGTTTACTCTCCTTTGACTTCTTGTTGATTTGTTTCTTCAGCTTATCCTATCATGTTTCTTTACCTTATGTATGCAATGAATACTAAGATGGTTTGGCTGAGATCCTTCGAATTCCCAATTTCCGTGTCACGTCTAGGCTCTAGGATCAGTTCGTGACAAAACTCATAACTTAATTTGACCATATGAACATTTAGGGAACGAGGATTAAATTATCTAATGTTCTGATAGCCTTACATACCTGGAACGATGATTATCTAGTTGAAAATTGAAGATCTTACTTGAAAACCTTGAACCTCTTCTTCTCTCCAATTTTTGCTCTCAAAAGTTCTAAGTGTTAAATGAGAGAAAAAAACCTTTTGGTTATGGACAATGGACCAATTTTAGTTTGCAAACGAGTTGGGTTAAGCTTGAAAAAGGTGGAGAAAAGACTGGAATACCCCTCATTAAAATGGACTGGGCCATCTATGGGCCCCTTCCTACGGGTCATAGGAACTCCTATGGAATGTAGGGTCCTCCTCGTAGGAACCTTGGTCCAAAACTTTGATTCTCTAGATATTGGTGAAAGGTCTACGATCAAGCTCTTATGGATCGTAGACCTATCGACGGGTCATAGGGACCAGCTCATAGGAACTCGAGCACATTGTGTGGGTTTCTTAAAATGGACCTACGGGCCCCATCCTATGGGGACTATCCTGTTAACTCATAGGTAGGGTCCTGCAAACCCTGCTAAGTCTCTAAGCCCCACCGACGAGCCTTTCCTATAGTTTGTTGGATCTCCTACGAGCCATAGAAGCAAGTCGTTGGGAATGTTGAAAAAACTCAAAATTTTCTAAGTGTATAGGTGACCTACGGATGGACACCTACAACCTATAGGTACTCCTACAAATCGTATGTTCCACTCATGGGCGTTGAGCAGTCCACTTCACTTATTTTTTCTTAGGTTTTCTCTTAATTCTCGGACTTGGTCTAGGCTAGAATAGTACAGGGTGTTACAGATTCAGGGAAACTATATGTCTAAGTGAACAGGACAAGTGGTTCCTATGGACCATAGTAAGAGCTACGGGTCGTAAGTGATCTCGTAGTTGGAGAATTAGAGAGTTGGATTTGAGGTTGTGCAGGATGAATGGGGTCTACCTCCCATAGGGTCATCTACAACCCGTAGGGATGGGTCGTAGGGTGAACTTCAAAAACTTGTATTTTTTACCTTGATTCTACGAGCCCTTTTTGATGACCTGTAGAGTTACCTACAACCCATAGGTAGGGCCCGTAGGTCACCTACGACAGTTTAATTACATAGATATTTTAGTCATTTTTTATTCTTTTAATACCTAAGTTATGTTGTTTTGATTATTTACTAAGAATTATAACTACCTAAACCCTTAAAATTCCTCGATTCCCTCTCATTCACTCAAAACCCTAAAAACTTTTAAGGAAATTCTCTCTCAAGGTCATCTTCTTCAACCAAGATAGGGTTCAATGATTCAAGTCTTCTTTTTCAATTTCAAGATAGGATTCCATTGAGGTATATAGGAATTTCATCCATGGAGTCCCAAAGTGTGTTAAGTTCCTCTTTATAATTTCTTCCTAAACCTGAGGTTTTCATGACTACATCTTGGGTTCAATCAATTATGGTTTAATTCACTTCTATTGATCTTATTATTCATTCAATCTTAACTACACGTTTTTTGATGAATTTCTCATGAACCCACGCAGTATGCATATTTTGTAATTATGAACTATGTTTGAGAATTATGCATGCATCATGAATTTGAAGAACTATGATTTTAAGGATGCTTTTAGATAAAGTATCAATGATGTTTTTTTATGAAAATCAGGTTTCTTCAAAAGGTGAAGTATTTTTATCATGAAAGATTTTCATGATTTTCTATGAATAATATCATAATTTAGATGCTTAGGTAAGTGTCTTTATAAATATGTTATGAAATCATGATTTGTTAAAAGAGCTATTCTTATGATTTTCAAGCATGTTATGATAAATTTGGTCATACAAGATTATTATCATTTTCAAAGATTATGCTATGATTATGACTATTCTTATTGAAAGTATTATCTAACACCGAGTTGGATTAGTGGCGATTATCCAGATCCCAGAACTAGATTCCCCCGTATTTGCCTTAATTGGCCTTAGCTAGTGGATCAACAAATAACTCATATTAATGGTCCTTACCTTGGCAAGTAGGACAGTCTATTTTCAGTGTGGAGGGATGACAATGGACTCCATGTTATAGCTCACATGGATTATGTTAGTTACGGTATCTCTCACTTATGATATGTTAAGCTTATGATTTTCTTACGAATATTGCATTGAACATATTTTATCTTTCTAACGATGATTTAAATGATTATATCATGTTTTAGCTTGGTCATTTTATTATCATATTTTATGTCATGCATTGCAAATTCTCCATACTCAGTACATTCCATAGTACTGACGCATACTTCTTTTGTCTATATTATTTTATAATATAGATCACGACGCTCCTCATCCAGCTCGCGGTTAGTATTAGATCCTGCCTATGTTGTTTTGCTTGGTGAGTCCTCATGGTTCAAAGGCATGACCTCATATGATGTCTTTTCATTTTAAGACTTTATTCAGTTTAAGTTTATTTCGTGAGTTAGAGTTTGTCATATGCCACACATATGATAGTAGAGGCTATGTCAGACTTAGGATGATTTTCCACATTTTCAGATGTTATATTCAGATTTTCCCTTATATTTGAGATTGTTATGTGAGACTTATCTTCCGTATTTCAGTTTAATTTGATTATCTTGTGATCATAAGTCATGCTTATGCTAAGAAGCTTGTTTAGGATATTTCGGGATCATATTCTCCATGTTACGTCTAGGGTGTAGCCTGGTCGAGAAAAATAATTAGGGTGAATGTGGTATAATCATCTTACCGAATATTTGCTAAAGAAAGATTACATAAATAACCCAATTTGTTGTTGTATTTTTATAAGAAGATCGGAATTTTAATTTATTATAATAATTGTGTATGTTGATAACTTGAATATCACTGTCACTCTTAGGAACATTCAAAAGTCGTTGAGTGTTTGATGAAAAAATTTGAAATGAAAGATCGTGGTAAGACAAAAATAAATTTGTCTTGGCCTACATATGGAGCATTTGGCAAACATGACATTTATTCATCAATCAACATACACTGAAAAAGCGATTTTACATGAATAAATCACATTCATTGAGTACTCCTGATGGTTGTGAGATCACTCGATATAAATAAAGATTCATTCCGACCTCAAGAAGAGGATGAAGAGCTTCTTGGTGATGAAACTTCATATCTCAGTGCTATTGGGGCACTATTATACCTTGCCAACAATACCCGACTAGATATTTATTTTGCGATAAGTTTATTGGGGGAGATTTAGCTCCTCTCCAACAAGAAGACATTGAAAAAGTGTTGAACATATATTCCGATATTTTCAAGAAATAATTGATATGAAATTATTTTATTCTAATGCATCCATGTCAAAATGATTAGTTATGCAGATGGAAGATATTTATCTGACCTGCATAAAGTCCAATCTAAGATAGGCTATTTTTTACATATGAAGGAACAATCATATCATGGCATTCGATGAAGCAAACAACAGTTTACATTTCTTCAAATCATGCAGAGATAATAGTTATCCATGAAGCCAGTCAAGAGAGTGTATGGTTGAGATCAATAACTCAACATATTTTACATTTATGTGATCTTTTTGTGCAAACAAATATTCCAACAATATTGTATGAAATAATGTTGCTTGCTAGCTCAATTGAAGGTAGGATCAAGGAGACCACGCAAAGCATATTTTACCAAAGTTCTTTTCACACATGATATTCAATAAAATGGTGAGATAGATGTTCAACATGTCCCTCCAAGTGATATTCTTGAAAATTTATTCACTGAGGCATTGTCAACATCAACATTTAAAAACTAAGATATAAGATTATAACACTTCCAAGTTATCAATTAAAGTTTTCATCAGGAGAAGTAAAATACACATCAAACTCTTTTTTCCTTAATCGTTATTTTGTCCCATTGAATTTTCCTAATAAGGTTTAAATGAAACAACACTTAAGGCATATCATAAAATATTTGTACTCTTTTTTTCTTCACTAAGTTTTTTTCCACCTAATTTTTTCTAAAAAAATTTTAACGAGCCACATTATTTATATGAACATCCAACGAGGAGTGTCATAAATGCGTTAAATGTGAATCTCTTCCGTAAATCTTTTTGAAGTACATGTACTAAATGAATGAATATCATTTAGTTCATGTAACTTGAGAAGATATTTTGTACTATAAATAGACGATGATTATTATGTGAAAGATACAAAAGTGACACAGAAGAAAGACTTTATTCTCTACCATAATTCTTGATTTTATTACTTGAGTTATATATATGTTACTCTTTTACAACATAAATGATATTTTTACACCAATTCAAGTTGTGTTTATTCTTTTCTTTTTCCCCCACGCAAACAAGTTGGTTAAGAGAACACCACAATAATAATAAGATTTTTACCTCTCAACAAACCAGTGGCCAAGTTCATAAACTTACCCCGACCATACACCACCAAATGTACTAAACCAATGAAGGGACAGGCAGGCAAATCCTTTTCCTTCAGTTAAAATACCATTTAGATTTAGATATACAAACTGCAAAGGCTACACCACAAAAGAAAAAATAAACAGCAAAATGTACACAAAATACCAGCACCCAAGGCGAATGCCCAGAACCTGCCACAAAAATAGAACTCTAACAACAAACACCAATAAAACTGCTAAGTGAAAAAACAGCTTTACAACACAAAAAGACTGCAACCCTCCAATGCATCTGACATCCAAAATCAAGCATGAAAGACCACCCTAACATTATACTTCAATATAAGATTCAGACATGTAGTCCCCAGGAATATTGCAGACCACAACATGCAACATCAAGAGCCCTTAATGCACAAGCAGCGGTGTCTTTCAATGGAGATCCATCAGCACAAAATTCACTAACATAATTACAAAGAACTGAAACCCTGGTTTCATTTCAAACAAAGGGTACAGCTTCAATCTCTGTCCACATTTGGTATGTACTCTCTTGAATGGATCAAGCATTTGTGTCTGACAAGAGATTAAGGACATCATTATCATCAAAATTTGAGCCCAATGCAAGATCGTAAGGGGTTTTACTTTCCCCATCCAAAGCATGTGGATCAGCACCCCTGCAGTTAATCAAACACAAGGACAAACTTTAACATATGGAGAATCGCATTGCTTACATGGTTTACAGAAGGATAAATCTGTAAGGAAGATGCAACTGCCCATAGGAAGATTATTAAGAAATATGACCACCTAATACAATGAAACATTAATGAGGAAATATATAAGAATAAGCACAGTATGCTATGTTTGATTACCTTGCAAGAAGTAACTTGGCAAATGCAGCTTTGCCTCTTATAATGCACCAATGAAGTGGTGTCTGACCACTTGAATCTGAAGCATTTACATTTGCACCGTACTGCATAAGAAGCTCTAGCATCCCTAGGTCAGCTGTTTCACAAGCAAGGTGTAGAAGGGAGCACCCATCGAAGTCCCCAATTATATGCCTTTCACTTGGACTTGCCAAGTCCATTTTTAAGCAAGTAGAACTCTGATCGGTGTATGGTTGTTCTTGTAACAGCATTACTTTGGCAAGGGTTAAGGAAGAATTAGACACAACTTGCTTGTAAAGAGCATTAACATCTGCTTCAGAGCTTACAATAAGGCGATACACAGCTTTCTTATCATTAGCTCGAACAGCCTCCCACATCATTTGTGCCGCAGAGTGACCATCCTTGGTCCGACGAACAAATGATTTATCTGCATACTGTGATAATGGAAAAACTATTAAACTAATACTAACCAGGAAAGTATTGCCAAAGTTATAAAAGTCAAAGTGAAGTCAATGCTATAGGAGAAATTGAACATGTTATGCTTAAAAGACAGCTTTTTTCTTTTCAAGTTAGACGGCCAGCAATAAGCTCAATTCTCCCATAAACATAAGGGCTGGCTTGCATGCAAGAACTGACGTAGGTGCACTTGAGTGTTTTGCACTTAAAAGACATCATTCCCCACAAATTACAGACTATGGATGTGAGAAGCAGGTTAGGTTTTTTGTTATTTTGTTCTATACTTATTTGGGTTTTTTCTTTTTGGGAAGGGAGGACTACAGGTTAAAGATTGAATGTCATTTTTGTCCTTCATAATTCGATTCCTCGGGCCACTGTTACCGAGCTCCCAAACATGGCAAGAGACTTTATTTCTAAACACATGATATCTATAGAGTTTGCCAAAATCATAGCTCCAAGAACAAAAGCGGGACAAAAGGAATCTTCTTGATGGTGTTCATCTCAGACTGCATTTTTCAAGCTAGTACCCCAATATCCTTGTAGACTCACAGTGACAGGAAACTCAAAACATTACCATCTTCACACAACCAAAGATGTCTCTCCTACAAATCTGAGAGATGGAAAAGCATTAAACAACGCATTTTTATAAACCATTATGGAGAATGATGGTAGACCTTTGCATGGATGAATTTCTCCTTGGTTGAAATGGGATCAGCATGACCTGGCTTGCTGATGTAGAGCTGTTGCTTTTGATCAGATCTGTATGAGCTTCAGTTTCCAATGGCCAAGATACATCAGAAAGATGAAGATAAACTTCAGACGAGAAATGATTTGAGCAGGTAACTAACCTGGCAGCAGAAACATTAACTTGGAAAGCACCTCGAGCTTGCAGTGACTCCTCCCAGACTGAATTTGCAAATGTATTCCCCAACGACTGAAATAAAGCTATAACAGAAGGCTCCCATACTTTGACATCAAGTGTGAGTGACCTCACCTGCAGAGAGATGATCACAACTCACAAGATGCAGAGAAAAAACTCAACGCACCAATATAAATGTTATAAATTGGTTGTTGACTACATAAAGGACAATGTTCAGAGGGGTTTATACAAATAGATGCTCAAAACACGTATTTTCTAAACAACTTCAACTCTGTCAGAAAGAAGAAAACTGACATGCATCCCTTGCAAAAGCTGGTCTTACATTTCATAATCTACCAGTACGCCAGTATCACAAGTATCTTTAAAGCTACCATCAAGAGAAGCTCCAGAAATTTCATTTTTCTGACTATTCAGCTACCTAAGGAATTTTAAATAGTCACATATATTAGAGCCATGAACCAGGAAGAAATACATGGTTGTTATCCTCCAAAACAAACAAACTGGTTTTCAGTCAATAAACATACGAGTATAAGAAACAACCTTTTAGGTGATCTTGTACCATTTAACTGCTTAAAAGTTTGAAATCTTGATAAATCTCTAGTATGTTAAATACAAAGTAAAATCCATGGAATTGCTAGAAGACACTTTTGGGCTTCCCAACTTTAACTTTTCTAACTAGAAACAAATGAATATGCACCTAAAAGAAATGAACTTTAGATCCTCTGAATGTGCACAATAAAGAAATGAATTTAGATCCCAGCAAGAGGCAGTATAGCCTGTGGCTAAATATACGTAGCAGAAATCTAAAAGTTCACCTTTGATATATGCACACCAAGATTACGATGAACACCAGAACATTCAATACAAACAAGAACACCAAGATTTAAAGATGCCCAATCTGGTTCAGCAGCACCACAGTCAGCGCATTTATCATTTCCGCATACTCTACGTAATGTGGCAATTGGCTGTTCAGATTTTGGAGCAGATCGTAGTTGTTGTGAATTTCTGAAAGGGCGTTCATGATGCGCTGAGATAAGCCTGTCAGATGGATGGTCTTCAACTGCAGGCGGATCAAAATCTGAACTTTCAAATGAACTACTCTCACTGGCAGATCGATGATGACCACTTCCCATAGGACTGGCAGGCAAACACTGAAATAAAGATTGTACATTGTTATTGATTGTGCACTGAATTAAAGGCAACAACAATGTACAGCAGCTTCCAATAGTTACCCTGTCAGGGGCCTGAGAACTCAACAAAGAAGCAATAACGCCTGTTATTTTCTCAATCCAATCCATTTGGTCCAACGCACTCTCTGCCTACAATAAGAGGGAAACCTATAAATTTTGATCTCACAAGTCTAGCACAACCTCCACCCTGCAACAACAGTGCAATGGTTGGCATGAAATATCCAAAATGAAAATTCTATAGCAATTCACCTGCAAGGTGTAGCTCTTTGTAGGGGAGATAATCCTGAAGCAAAACCGCAGATCTGATTGGTCAGCGTCAACCTTTATAGTTGATGTCAAAAGGTTTACAGTGTGATGTGCAACAGACTTTTCATCATGTACGCCACCATGATAATGGGATGAAAGCCAGCGACTAAGAAGTCCAGAACCAAGCTCTGAACTATTTCTCTGGCCAGAATGTTGACTACCTGACCCCTGCAGAATAGAAAGTGAACTCAATAGACCACAAATTAGGGTTGGATGGTATTCCTTTTACATCCCAGACTATAATACTCACAGATGGTTTTGTGTTCTGTTTGCGATAGTAGTACAACATTCCACGGCTATCAAGAACAAAGAACCTTCTTTTCCAGTCTCCCCTCAAGTTTGATGAGCGCTTTGATAGATAACCTTGTCTAATGGTTTGAACCTGAAAGATCACTGTAGTTTTAGCTGACTATAGGTGCAAACGGTAAACAAAAGGAGTACTTAAGATCATGAAAGCAATAATAAAGGGTACAATAAAATTAATGCAAGGGTTCTCAATGATATAATAGTTTCAACACCTTTCCCCTTGCAGCAGATTGCATGACAGCTTCTATTTGCTTGTGTGAACTTCTGCCAATGGCTTGTATACCATCTCCATTAGGAGATCCACTAGAACCATTGGACAACCACCTGCTCTCTCGATCTACTTGTCTCTTGTATTCTTGCATCTTTTCATTAAGAGCTGCCTTCTCATAGTTGGAGCGTTCTCTAGACTGCTGTGCGTAAGTCAGGACCTGCAAAAAAAATGACACTTCAATATCTACCACTAGAGACAGCAACAGATGTAGATTACTATTTATGCATTTCAAATATCATGTCACATCGGCCGCAACTCAAGTGCTCAATAACTCCCAAATTCTAGTCACTCTACGTCCCCTGGCAAGACAATGAATCAATGCTACATAATACACTCCCTCTTTTCCAACTTATATGTGGCATACTTTCACAAGATATGGAGTTTAAGAAAGAAACAGACTTTTGAAACTTGTGGTCACAAACACGCAATAATATTTGTGTGAATACAAAAGCTTCTCATTATGGGTAAAAGGGGAAGTTCAAAATAAAAATTATTTTCAAATATAGAAACGTGTCATTCTTTTTGGAATGAACTAGTAATGAAATATTGCCACATAAATGGAAGAAAGGGAGTAACACATAAGAAATAGTCATTGAAACATTACAAGAATGTTTGCCATGCATGTTGAGACCCATGAGACATGAAAAGTGCCAGTTTGGACCATTCTAAGTATAAAAAGAAAGAAGAAACTGAGGATCGTTGCAGATGGATGCAAAGTATTCTCATTTTCCATTACCTTAATGTAAATTTGATCATTAACTTTTCTGTAGGAAATAAACAAAAATTTGTTGCTACCTAATCTGTCATTTTAATTGAAGCGACCTCAATCACATATCAAATTGCCACCAATGAAACCAAAAACAAAGACAAACCTGATTGATATATGGCTCCATCTGATGCAAAAGCTCATATCCCTAAAAGATAGAAATACAATGTGAGAACTGAAAACAAATAGGCTAGAATAGCTCCCGACTGTATGACATGCCTGTTTGAAATAACGAAGATGAGCATCCATTGTACCACTAACTGCTTCCAGGAATTCAAATCGTTTCTTTGCTTCAACATTAGAAAGAGCGGTTACCTGGATTTGGGATTCGAAAGAAAAAAGAAGTCAACATGCCATTGCTATTGTGGTAATACTTCTTGAATCGAAAAGTCTTAAGAGATTCCTAGAGATGCTCTAGCTCCAGATTCACTAACCAAACTGAATCGAGCTTGCTCGAAAGTTGATCTTGCATTATGAAGTTCCTGGAAGAGTTAAAACCGCGTTAAGTTTTTTTGTCTTCCTTTATTTTCAAAGTAGGCAATAATATGTGCAAAAGTTAAACAAGAGTGACTTCAGAATATTATAGGCAGTATGAATGGTTAGCTTCTATGTCTGTCTATACCTCCTCCAGTACACTGGCAATGTCACTTTTTGTGCCTTTCCTTAGTGACAAAAACTTCTCGCGAGCCTGCAGCATGGAGCATATAATGTTAATTGATATAATAGAAAATCCCTAAATCAACAACATAAGAATGTTCCTATTATTCAACTCAGAAAAACAAATATCTTGAAAGTTTTTTGTGCAAGCATGAAGAGTTCCTTCAACCCCATTGAAGAGCTAAAATATATCACCAGGAGAAATTTTTAAATGGGAGAAAACGATCAAGGTAAACCAGAGTATCGTGATCATAGATACGTAGTGGCAATGCATTACAACATTTACTGAAAATAAGTCTTTTAATCCCATTGCCAACATATAGGAAGGTGTGGAGGACGCACAATTAGGTCGAAGGTTAGTAGGTAGGAGTGTATTATCTTGGTGCTCTTACTAGCAGGCTTAGTGCTATGCTTGTAGTTTCTTGTTCATCGATTTTGTTGATATTTGTTGTTTCATGTAGTTCGATTGTAGTATTATTTGGTTGTAGTACTGTTCTGCTACTATCTGTTATTTTGTTACTACCTAGTGTCTCTTGTACTTCCATTACGCCTTTCTTTAGTCTATTTTTGTCTTGAGGCAAGATTCTATTGGAAACAGCCTCTCTACCTCACCTCTGAGGTAGAGGTTAAGGTATGTGTACACTCTGCGCTACCCAGACCTCACTCTGTGGAAACCTCACCCTGTGGGAATACACTGGATGTTGCTGTTGTTAATAGAGGAATAATTTCTGCATACTGAATAGTTATCTCCAGGAAAAAATATATCTTCAGTTCATCAGATAGTGAAATTTCTCACGAGAATTAGGAATAAGAATACCTGATCATAAATTAGGCTAGCCTTGTCAAAGCGCTTCCGAGCTTCCTGCACAAAAAAAACTCCTTGTAGCAAATACTTACACAATCGTTTTATATTTAAGCCCACAAAATCTGGTTTTTTACATATGGATGTTCTTGTTCATTTTTAAAATGACTGAGAAATCCCAAAGGCCAATGGCCCATTGTTCAAAACACGGCAGATAATGGACCCACCCTCCACATTATCCACTAAAATACCAGACTTTGACTGGCAGGGTTCAAAACTGTGACGTGTGACTAACCCACAGACACACGCTTCACTTAACACTAGACCAAAGTCATGGGACACACTTATATTATCCTGTATTAGTAATCAAAAATGTCTTTTAGAAAAGAAGGGAAGTAAAAGAATGGTAGTACCTTGACATCTTGCAGATCTATGTTGACAAACTGCAGCAACCGATCATTCAGCATGTGCTCAACCTGAAAAGACGGTATGAATGTTGGAGAAGTGGTTAGTTAAATGCACATGCCACTATCAGACTAAATAGATCACTTGCAATTCTATTTTTTTTCCCGGAGCCAACTTGTGCGTATCTCGACCATTCCTCCCGGGTACGTGCTACCTCCCAACAACACAAGTACCAGATAAATCTTCCCTCAAATGCTTAGGCAGATGAGAAGAAATCCCTTGCAGTTACATTTTTGTTCTTTCCACAGGAAGGAGAGCCTCGAAGGAGGAAATATCAAGAAATTAGATGATAGAATGAGTAAAGTCAAAAAATATGCCAGGCGAAAAATAAAATATCAAAGGGATCAGAAAATTTCGCTAAAGTAGAAATACAACAGCAAATAATTCAACTAGCACAAGAATTTTCATAAATTACTGACAAACGAAGTCAACATTCAAGTTTGCATAAAAGGAGAGAGAAAAAGAAGAGGGAACAAAAAAAGAACCATATTTCTTTTTGATCAGGAAATAGAACCATATTTCTTAGGTTGCAGATGGTGAAACTCAGTTTGTGTTCTTAAAGTTTAAGATGGGCAAGATTTTAGCACACATAGTGCAGAAATGAGTGTCGAGGACACAATAGAACTCAAGGTGGAGCTCAATCAAAATGCACTTACTTAGTAGCCATATACTGCATATCAAGGTGAAAAGTAACTGGTCAAGGCAATAATTCAGAAGCACACCCCACAGAAAAGGTTAATATTGAATAGATGTTTTGAAGTCATCTCTTGAAAGGCAACCGATGCTGCTTTCTGCCCCAAATAAGGAGTTGAGAAATACAGCATCAGAAGGAATATTGCGGCAATTACATAGAAAAACAAAAGATACTGAAAAGTTACCTGTGACCGAAGAACTTCCTTATAAGTCCCGATTTCCCTCAGTGCAATAGTAAATTTAGTCATTACAGGGCCTACAATTAGAACGTAATAAGTGACTGAACACTTAATGGGTCATTATTCAATTACAGTTCACATGTCGAAACTGGATTCATACCAAACTTGCAAAGTGAAGTGGGAAGGCCAAAGCACAATAATTAGAATATTGAAAAAGGTGTTTCTGCATTTAGTAGAGCCAATATCTCTATGCTGTTCAAACAAACTTTCGATGAAAAACACCATTTAGCTGATGCCGAAAATGAGGGGAGAAAAGTTGTGGAAATTTTCAGTCGGACACTAACTTATACTTTCTGGATACTTTATAAGACATACTATGTTGCAAGTAGAAGATCCTCATTTAAGTCTCACTATCACTAACAACTATAGTAAATTATATTTAGTGAACAGGCACAACAGGTCAAGAAAGTTTTCTCAACCCCTAAGACATTCTTGTCAAACATGGCATGTGAATAATTGGAGAGATGATCCAAACTCTAGAGTACATAAACAAGTACGACGTTAAACCAATGTTCAAGTCTCATTGTCCAGTTCCCTCAAATGGCGATACCAAATAGGCAGATACCAAAGAAACCAAAAATAAAATAAAGAATAGAGAGAGACTTGAGTCTACAATCAGGGTAGCGTATGACTTTTTTTTTTGCACAAGTTAGTGAATTAGTGAATCATTGAAATATCTATAGAAGGTTACTGGACTTTTTCTAAAGGGAACGGCAAGGATTGAAAAAATCATATATTTTCCAGACCATAATTTTTCATGCTTCCATTACTCTGTGAGATGTCTCTTCATCTATGAACCCACAAGAAGTGCATCTCATGTTTTGCCAATTATTATTAGCACTTGAAAAAAAATAACAAGGGTGGACAAAGAAAATGGTTCATGGAGTGCTGATCCCGTAGTTCTAGGATAAACATGTGTAACTTCCAAACATCATCTGAATATATTACCAGATCTTTACATACCTCCAAATGCAACACTGATGGGATCATTGTGCCCCCCACCAAACGTTTCCAGGGCGCTCGCGAAAGCAATATCTCCATCATAACCCTCTCCAAGTCCTTCCCTGAAAGTAGAACAGAAAACCTGATACTTGAAAACTTCTACAAATTCATCAAGGATAGAAAAAGAGGTTGGATGTCTATTAATCAACAAAACAACCATAAAAAGACTTATACAAAGCAAACCATTGAACTGATATAAACACTAAATCCCTATAACATAAATCATCAAGATTTCACCATGACCTTGTCCATTGACAGGCAGTTGAACTACCCTGCACTAATCTAATCAAAGGTTGTGGATTTTATGCAACACTAATGACTTTCCAAAATAATAGATTTCAACAAGTAGAATTTCGGTAAAGATACATCAACAAGATTCTAAGAAGAATATTAAATCATTTGTTGCAGATACCACGAAGCATACCTCTTTTTAGCTAGCAGAAGACACTCTTTCTTATTCTTTTTTTCTGTTTTCTTCTTTCTTTATTTCTTTTTCTAAAAAAAAAAAAAGATTATGACGCAAAACCAACTAATTTAGAAGTTCAAAGTTCAATAAAAACTTCATTATCAAAAAGAATCTATAAAAATGAAAATAGAAAAATAAAAATCAGGCAGTCATTTGGCCAAGAATACCACCAGAAACTTATGATGTCTACACTCATAGTCTTCTGAGATGAAATCACACTCATTTAGAAAAATTGTATGTCTATTAAAACAGCAATTACTGTAGATTACTCACTCTGTCACTCATTGCCTCAGCATTATATAAGAAACCAAATGAAAAAGAACAAAGCATAGTTTATTAAGCCAACAATGTCTTAACGATAAAAAAGAAAAGTTATTACGAAAACAACGATCAAAGAACACTCACGTGTATTTTCGACATCCTTTGTAGAACTTCAAGCTTCTTTCTCTTAGGGATTCAGCACTTTCTTCCAAGCATTGCAGCTGTTTCACCCAAACATCAGTCCACAATACAAGTGAAAATCTGTGAGGATCCAGAAAAAGAACTAAACAAATTTCTCTTTGAGTAGAACACAGAGGTTTGACTTGGCAAAACTTTTGAATCAATGTACACCAAGACAGAACAACAACTTCATCGGAGCGGTTATTGCATATATTCATCCAAACTCACAATCTTCAAAGCTATATTTATAATAGGAGTAACCACAAATCAGTTTTCACGTTGCAGTACAGCAGATGATTGAAGCATAAATACATGGTGCATTCCCATTTCATATTGACTCATCAAAGCTCTCCAGCTAAGAAATAGACAACTATGTTATCTGAGATTACTATATCAAAAGAAAACATATAATGGGAAATGGAAAACTTACAAACTTTCTCACTAAAATAAGATAAAAGAAATTAGCACTTAGTCTCATTAAAATATGATAGTAGCATTTATGATTTAAAAGAGAGGAAATGTACTTTCCATCAATCCGAAACTGAAATTTTAGTGGCTAAATTTTCATAACTTTGGATCTTTAACTAATGAAGCAAGAATTTTAGTGAAAGAGTAAGCAGCAGGAGAATTCTTAATTTCCACTGCCTGAAGCAAGAATAAGAGCTAAAAACAAAGCAAGGACTAGAGTAATGCTAAGGATGAAAGAAGAAATAAGAAGCAACCTGTTTACGGAACATGGGAGAGTCATCCAGTTTACCAAAATGCATGTTTGCAAGAGTGATTTATCTTTTCTACTCCAATTATCAATTAACATTACAAGACACCATATGTAAGGACGTTCGATCTTGGCCGATTTAAACTTTTACCAATGCCATAGCAACTTCACAAAGATCTATCATTTATGCTGTCGCTGTCGATCTCAATTTATCCGTTTTAGTAGACAAGAGCTGAGCTGCTAACGTTCCTCAATGCACCAGGACTTGTACAAATTTGCTACTCATATAATTGGGAAATCAAGTAGAGTGAGGGGTGATGGGTGATGGGTGATGGGTGATGGGTGTTGGTACAAAACCCTAGAGGGTAGGGTAGAAACCCTAGAAATGGAGAGAAAAGAAAATTCTTGGGAACTGAATGAAATGTATTGTTGTCAGCAGCAGCAAACTCCTGTAGGAATTATGAGAACTTGGCATTCGCTTTCTAATTACAGCCTCATTTTAGTCTTTCCAACCATTTTACTAAACTTGCTATACTAGTTTACTTTTAAGTTTTAAAGCAAATGGCAGCTGAAAAGAAAGAAACTACTCCATTTCTTTTTTTATTTTTAAAAATCTATTGCGACTGTAAAGAGAAGAGAGACACGGTCACTTACAGTGGGAGGGGGGACAGACAGACAGACATTGTTAGTAAAAGAGTCAGCTTCACATCTCTCTCTTCGCTTTCCCTTTTCTTTCAAAATAAAAACACTTTTTTTTATTCTTACTCCCTCCATCTGGTTTTACTTTGACAAAATATATCTTGCACTCCATTTTAAATAATTATTATTATATATATAGTATTTTGAAATTCTGAATTTAATTATTAGTTTTCTAATTAAATTGAAATACTTAATAATAAATGTAAAACAAAAAATAAATTCTCTTTTTATTTATTAACATTGACAAAGTAAAATAGAAAATCTATATTTAGTATACTGAATAATTAAAAGGAACTGAAGAGAGCAAGCAAGATAGCGAAAGAGGCACACATTAAACAAAGATGATATACTTTCACAAACTTTTGAACGAAGTAGGGAATAAGGATATCATGTTGGGTGATGTGGAGAACTCAGAGAGTCGGTGAGATTTTGAAAATTGTAGGTGTATTAAGACTGAGGAGATTAAGGGTGTTATGAGAAAGACTAGCAGTGGTAGAGAGATCGGACCAAATGAGACTCTGGTGAAGTTTTGAAAGAGCACATATAGGACAGGTCTAGAGTGACTCTGAGTTGTTTAATACTCCCTCTATCACATTTTTCACGCTCCAAGCCTACACCCTAGACGTGGTAGACACTCGAAAATCATTGTTAGTCCCAAGTTGTGAGGCTCGAGAATTTTTTTTCTAAAGTTTGGATCAAGTTTGAAGGAAAAAGGGGAAGTTGAGGCTCTGCCGCCAAGTGCATTTGGCGACCCGCCGAAGTGCCCAGGAGCTCGCCCAATTTTCTTGAAAATTTGACTAAGAGAGCAAGGAAGTTTGGCGAAAAAAAGGGAGCTTTTGCGACTCGCTAAGAGAGTTCAGCGAGCAAGGATACCTCGCTAAAAGGTTCAAAGAAATTGGCAGAGAAAAGAAGAGATTTGCGAGGGAAAGACAAGTTCGATGTTCGGTGAGCTGACTTATCTCACTGAAGAGATCAGAGATTTTTTTTGCTTAGGTTCAAAGCAAGTTGGCAAGAGGATTGGGAGAATGGCGACTCGCCGATCATATCGGGGAGTTAGATTGATCTCATTGTGATTTTCATAGATTTTTTCACAAAACACGAGAAGGTTAGGCGAGGAAATATAGGAGATTGGCGAATCGTCGATTCAGTTGGTGAGCACGACCAATCTCGCTGATGGATCTACGTCAGTTACTTTTCAAGGTTATTTTCATATTTTCCTACACAATTAATCCTTAGGCTACGACATGTTAAGCCTATTTCTAAAATCTATAACTACCCAAACCCTTTGAATTTCCCTCATTTTCTCTCAAGTCATTAAAACTAAAAATCATCTCTCTAGAACTCAAGTCTTCTTCTCCAAAGGATTGAGGTGAATTAGGATTATTCAAGCTTCAAGTCTCCTCTCTCAAATTTCAGGGCTAGAATTCTCCAAGATATGTGGAATTCATCCATGGATCATTTCCACCCATGGAGTCCCAAATACTTCTCCCTTTTTCTATCAAGTTCAATTCAATGGTTCTAGGGTTTTGATCAATTTGTATTGGGTCAACTCAATTATGCTTCTATTCAACTTCAATGGTCTTTTCATGCAAGATTTAGTCTCAATAACATGATTTCAATAAATTTTACAAGGATCATGCATTATGCTATAAATTTTAATTTTGAACTATGGATTTATGATCATAGATTTTATGAACTATCATGTTTGACTTATGAAAGTTACGAATTATGATTCAAGTATGTTTTCAAGAAAGTAACCATGTTATAAAAGGTTTTCTCATAATATGAAAGAAATCATGATTTAGATGCTTAGAAAGGTAAGTGTTTGCATGTTTATGTTATGGTCATGATTTTCAAGGAGTTATTCTTATGATGTACTCTATGATGCGGATTAATTGATTATTGTCTTTTCTAATGACTGTATTATGATTTATATATTCTATTGAGAGTTTACTTAGCACCAAGTGGACCTTGGGATAGAGGCTCACCCATTAGTAAAGGCATGAGATCGTTAGTAGAAATCCCATTATCCCATAACTATGTGCCACTGTAGGAAAAAGGATCACCCATTAGTAGAGGTTGATTCCTTAAAAAAAGTTACCCGATAGTTGAGGCTTGATTCCTTAATAGCTTAGTTGACCCACTTAGGCAAATCATGATTCTTATCTTGGCAAGTATGTACCCTCTCTTTTCAAGTGTGCTAGGTAAATATTGGATTCCATGTTATAATTCACATGGTTTATGTCGATTAACGGTATCTCTCACGAAGGTTTATGATTTTCGCTTATGTTATGCTTTGACCATGTCTTATGATTTTAGCGATGCTTTTGAAAGGATTTTACCATGTCTAGCTTGGTCATTGCATTATCACATTTTAAGACATGCATTGCATGTTTCACATATACTTAATACATTCCATGTAGTAACGCATACTTTTGCCTACATTGTATCATAATGTAGGGTTCGATGATCATTCTACGCATTGCACTCATGGCTAGATTTTGGAGTTGCTATCTACTTGTTTTTGAGTCCTCATGCTTCGAGGAAACAACATTTATGATTTTCTTTTATGTCTTTTATAACTTTCACTTCTTTACATTTTAGGTGAGTTAAAAACTTTTCCTATGCACCATCTAAAGTTTATAGAGGATATGTTAGACGATTATGTTGTCTTCCGCATTTAAGGTGTTATCCCTAGATTAATTTTACATTTTCCATCTTATTGTCTTATTTACCTTATATATGCCCATGTATGATATGCTAAGAGGCTTGATTGAGGTCTCTCGAGATCCTAAACGTCGTTTCACATCTAGGGCCTAGTCTGGATCGTGACACAAGTGAACTCTTAGCCTGGTTGACTATAGAGCGGAACACTAAATATTAATGTGGAAGATTTAAAAGATGAACAATTAAAAAATATTTAAATAAACTCAAAACATCTCAATCTTACTTATGCAAAAGTCTAAAAATAGATCTGAATATAAATAGTAATAATGTTTAAAATCATCAGAATAAATAAATTGAACTGACTCACTAACTTTGTCCATTAAGCCTCTACTAAACTGAGACAATTGCTGAGACAAGACCTACGACTACCTGACTTCTCCACTAAAAATGACCTATAAATGAACTGAACTAACTAAACTGGAGCCCTTCAAAAGCGAGGAGGTCTCACCAACTACTGATGAAAAGAAATCATATTGAAGTGTTGCGATCGTAAGTACCTGAATTTGCATCATAAAAAGATGTAACGTCAAATAACGTCTGGACATGAAATGTACGGTATGTAATAAAGTTGAATGAAAATATTGAACTGAACTAAATACTCATACTAAAAAAAATATTAAAAATTACTTGACTGAAAGTAAAATATGCAAGTGTAATGAAAACCGCAAAGCTTTACAATTGAAACAAGGCAATAAATATAGTCTTAAAATAATAATAATAATAACTTTACTTTTCTTGAGGATTTTTATTAACCGACAACCATCACTATGAACTTCATGATGATTAAATGTATTGCTCACATTGTCAGAGTCGTCTAATACCTTGCTAGGATAACGGACACAAACTCAACTCAAGGATCTATATAAAAAGTCCTTATCAGGTACTAAAGTGAGGAGTCACCCGAACCAACGGCACGATCCTATCCTACGTATGAAATTTGAGTTGTCTGAAATCTTACTCAAATCGATGCTCAATAATACTCCCAAAATATGCAATAATGCTCATATAATATCTCTGTGAATAAATACTCAAAATACTCCTCTGAAATCACAATGAACTTTACTTTAACTAATTGACACCTCTTTCTCAAATTCTTTATGCTTTCTTTTTAAATAGACAAGCATTTCTCAATGCAAGTAATACATTTGGAACCACTTATATTCCCTCAACATTCATTCTCAATAATAATGCATAATACTTACCTCACTTAAATTCTTGATACTCATGCATAATGAATAGTAATGGAAGAATTTTGAAATCAAGTAATACACTTGGGACACTCAATGTTTCTTTAAAACTCTTCTTCAACTGATAACTTAAAATACTTGAATTTACTTTGATTGAAAATAAATGTATGAAATCATTTATGCAGGAGCTTTAAGACTGCTTCAATAAATAGGGTCCGTGTGATAGAATAAGCATGAACAATAATTTAGGAACTTATAACACATGAAGAAACATAATCTCAACAATAATACTCAGAACTCAAGATAAGGAAATCAAGACATATCGAACTCAAGAGAACTTGGCGTAAAACCCCTAGGTAAGAATCTTAATGACTGAATTAAGATGTGGGGGTGTGAGGATGATTTTAGTCCAACACTATGAGTAGCCTTACATATCTAAAAAAATGAATTTCTTGATGAAACTTTGAAGAAGACACTTGAAACCCTAGCTTTTCTTCTTTTAAAATCTTGCTTAATACTTGGAAGTGATTATGAGAGTAAATTGATGGAATAATACTGATAATGACCTTAAGTAGGTGTAAAACCATCAGGGTTTAGCCTTAAAAATATTTGGAAAAGACAAAAATACTTGTTAAAAACTGACGAAGTCATCTACGGTCTGTATAAACTTCTACATGACGTAGAAGCATTCGTAGAGGCTTGGATGAAAATTAGAGAGGGATGCATCTACGAGACCATCTACAGTCCGTAGAAACTTCTATGGGTTGTAGAAGCCTCATCGAAAGCTAACTGAATTTCATGGGTTTCTAAAATTGGGATCTACGGACCAATCTACGGTCCGCAGAATGGTCTACGAACCATAAACTAGGCTCTTCTTGTTCACATGAAGGATTCTAAGTTCTGAACTTGATCTATGGATCAAGTCTAGGGCTTGTAGAAGGATTCACGGTCCATAAACCTCAGGGCACTTATACTGATCTCAAAGCTTTTCCTACGAACACCGTCTAGGGTCTTTGGTTCTTTCCATGATCCGTAAACACCATCCATAGAGAGTCAAAGAGAATTTTTTACCAAGATAGGAACTGAACTATGAGGATCACTTATGACCTCTGGTTCCATCTATGGTTTGTAGATGGTGCTCATAAAGTTCAAAAAATTAGAATTTTAAGGCTTCTAATTTTTATTTAGGATCTAATTGGGCTAAGCTTCATACACAATAGAGGGATATGATAAAGTTTTTTTAATAATGGATGAAGTTTCTTTTTCCATTCTATCCCATTCACGGTACTGATTAGGATATTTGGGATGTTATAATATCTCTCCCTTGTGATTATTCATCCTCGAATGATGACCAAGCTAGGAAAATATACAAGGAACAAATACAATGCAAAAACTGAAATATTCACACACACAATTAGATGTTTGATATGAAATAAGGAAAGAAGTAGTTCCTCAAACGCCCTTATCAAAATTTTTCATAGCTTTTGGCGAAAAAGATCATTGGCATGATTCATGTGATACATCTAATCATGAAGCACTTAACAAGATCTGAGTATCTTAGTTAGATGACATGGATTCATAGGGCATGAATGGTATATATTTGACATATGCCACTTTCTATACGGAATTATGTTATATGGAACATAGGTACCTTGGTCACAAAACAATAGTAGGACTATTTAGCTTTTGAGCTTGGCAACTCTTCTCCACTACGCTCTTCTTTAGGAATACTGCGCATCACCAACTGAAACTTATAGCTCCCACTAAGGCCTAAGTCTAATTGTATGCTCTCATTGTGTTCAAGCCTAATTTTGAGTCACAAGATGCTACCCATAAGATGATCAAACTAATCTGACCTGCTTAATTCATGTGTTATACCTCTGTAGAGGCTTTCATTTAGAGAATACAACTTCTTCTTACCACTCTAACACACTTACCCAAAACTCTTAACAAATAAGTCACCAATAATATAATGCAATTATCCACTTAAAGACAAACACAATATTCGAGCTTAACATTATAATCACTTTATGGCTTCTCTGTAGTCAACATCACCTAAGAATTTTCACGTCTTTCCTATCATCTCTACAACCATAATTTCATCAACTTCTACCAGGAGGCAACCAAACATTCTTACCTATCTATTACACATAACAAAAACTTATCTTGCTCTTCCTCCTCATTTATAACATTAGATGGAATAAGCTTACCACAACTATCAAAATAAGGAACATCTACTCCTTTTCCCATCTCTATAACCTGACTACTATCATCAGCATCACTATCAAAATTGGAAAAAAAGGATCACTAGAAAGTCTTAGAGAGAAAGATCATAAGAATGATTCACTCAAAAAATCTGATCTGAGAACATACAAGACGTAACATGATTTCACTAGCCATTTAGGGCATAATGTGAGTTCATGGAACTGATCATACTGTGAAACATAAGTGTATATACCATGACTCATATAACATAGGGCTGAAATTCTTAGATTTATGGAATAGGATCGGGATTGTTGAATGAAGTTATCGCTTCTCATTCTTAGAACTGAGCATGGACATTAATCAACACGAAGTGCATGAGTCTGGGCCATGGGTATGGTGCTGATGTGCAAGACAAGAGTAGGGTGTCACCTCAACTGAAGTACAAGGAATATACTAAGATGGGAAAGCATTGTGTCTCACCTTGGACAACTTATCGTTGCCTAAAACTCAAGACCTACTATGCTTCATTACCTCATCATCTCCCCCTTAGCTCAAAGGTCACCACCATAAGTCTATGGACTAATTCTCTACATTAAGCTATAAGCACAACACTCTACCGGTTAGCGTATCACTATGTATAAGAACACTTAAATTCTCCTGTTAAACTATACTTGCTGATGCAAAACTGCTACTAGACTTCCTTCTAAGATAATTCTCTTAACTTTCTTCTATATTTATAGGTCTTTTGCTACAATCGCTACTCTTCTCGGCGTACATAGCCTCTTCCTCTAACTCTTATGATCTAACCTCTTCCTGCCAACACTCATCTTCTAAGTTCACATATATCTAACTGAAGGAAACTTGAACTATAATGAGAGACTCATCATCATCTACCTATATGACCCCTTAGACCACTTTTTATGGATACTACATAAAAATTATAATTTTTACTTCAACCTTCTCCCCATTGGCAACTGAAGGATACCAAATAGGCACATATAGAAAATCATAAACTTAGAGCCTCATACAATTCATTATTTTCATCTAAGGGTCACATATACCACACTTGTAACCTTAGACTTCTTTCAAGTTAATAGCTTAATTTTTCGCATACGCTATGTCAATCCTATTAGAGAAAATGTCAAAACTAGCATTTTCACTCTCATAATGCTATCTCTTTTTCACAATGCTCGTCTAAAATTCAAACTTAGTGTCTAGTACTAAACATGTGCATTAAAACACTTCTCGCCTACTATACTACTTAACTCTTGTAGACAAACTTGAGAAATATTATACCACTAAAATCTCCTAAAAAGTAACGAATCTATATCTCACAATCTATCTAATTATAGTCTATCATCACATTTTGTAAGACCCTGGAAGTTGAAAAGTCGAAAAATAAGGAACAAAAGATGAAATCCCATAAAAGTGCAGATTTTGGTACCAGGTGATGACCACGAAGGCTATCACGGGCCGTAGTCAGCACTATGGCTCATGGTGAGCCACCATGGTGGTGGTTTTGAAACTCAGTCCTGCAAGGAAGGGACCATAGGCCATGGTGAGCACCACGAGTTGTGGTGCTTCGTGGTGACACCTCCCTTGAGAGCCTTAGAAATATTTCCCAAGGTAGGGACCACGTCTCACCACCACAAGCCGTGTTTCCCTTCACAGACCGTGGTGGGTTCCATGGTGGTCTCTCCTGTAGACCTTCCCTCAGGTTTTGCACCATGCCCATGATTCACGACCGTGATGACCTCTATGGACCGTGAAGGTCTCTGTGGAGGAAGTCCTGGAACTTTTTCCTACAATCCCAAGAGTTTAAGATCAAGTCAAGCACCACGGACACCACCACAGACTGTGATGGGTCCTTCACATAGTCCCAATTTTCAGTTAAATGAAAGGTAATTCAATCATTTCCCTATTATTTTATTAACATATGTGAACATTTTTGGGACTAGATTTATCATGTAATTATCCTAAATACTCCTAAGTCTATTCTTTTCCCTCATAAAACTCTAAGATCACTTTTAAGACTTCTCTCCCAAGGTTCCTCAAGTGATCTTCATCTTCTTCAAGTTTTGGCTAGGGTTTCTTCAAGAATAAGTCTTCTTTGTCAATTTTAAGTCCAAATTTATTTAAGGTATGTGGAGATTGATCCATGAATTCCTTTCACCCATGGAGTCCCAAGGTCTCTACTCAAAATCTCATTAATTTAAATTGGGTTTGTAACTCTAGTTTGATGAATTACATTGGGCTATTTCAATTTTATTTTATTTTATTATCAACAATCATTATAAGTATTTTTCTACATAAATTGCATGATTTTAAGTTAAATTATGAATGCCTATGCATGAAGCTATTTTCAATGATGAGTTACATGAAGTATGGTTATGAAGTTCAATAATTTCAAAGTATTCTCATGGTTTTTATTCAAATTGACAATGTATACAAGTTTTACTCTAAATTCAAGTATGAATTATGATCATGGATTACACTTATGTTCAAGCTATGAATTCTATGCAAGTAATAAAGAAAGGTGATTTACGATCCTTAATTGGTGACCTAGGAACCTAATGACATGAATTATGCAAGTATGATATTGTGATGTTGAAAGGCTTATACTCACATTACAAGTATGACATGAAAATGAGCTAATCTATGAATGTTAACCCTATGAACAAGTTATGATATATGTTAAGTATGATTACTATGTTATGTATTTCGTGGGATTTGAATTAGCACTGAATAATGACTTGAGGTAGAGGCTCGACCTATGGAATCCTTATATAAAGTCTGTTATTTCATAACTACGTGGCCACCATAGGATTGCCCTTTGTCCTAGCTAGTGGATCCACATATAGTGTATGTACATGACATGCCTAGTGGGGTAGAGTCTATCTTGGAAAGTAAATTCCCCTTTCTTTCATTGTATGTAGAGATGTCGGGATTTCATGTTATAGCTCGCATGGTCTTATTATCGGTTATGGTTCTATTCCACATATTTATACTTTCCTTATATTCTCTTATGATCTCAATATGTCTTTTAAATGCTTTGATCATTATGGTTTTCTCATGACTTTACCCATTCTATTTTATCATGTATGTTAACTGATCATTGCATCCTACGATTTATACCGCATGTCATGCCCATATTCTTAGTACATTAAAATGTACTAACGCATATTGTTGCCTGCATTGTCTCATAATGTAGGGGTTGAGGATCACATTCTTACACGTGACTAGTTGAGCTTTTAGATCAGCGGAGTTTTGGTGAGTCCTCATCCATCGAGGAGTAGTTATGAGTTGTTTCCTTTCTAAAGACTTGTTATATGCGTATTGAGGATGAGATAGGGGCATGTCTTAGCCCCCGCCCGTCTTAAGTAGTAAAGGCATTGTTGGACTATGTTGTAGAGTCTATGTAGTTAAGTTTACATCCTTTTTATGATTCATGATTTAGACTCTTTCTATGTTATTTCTGCATTCACTTTACCTTATATATGCTTACGATATATCAAGAGGATTGGTTGGAGCCCCTTCAGAGTTTTGATCACCGTGTTATGACTAGGCCCTAGGTCGGGTTATGACACATTTTTTCGCAACCTACGTACTATCTACCTATTTAGTAGACCTCATCATATACTCCTTTCCTAGTCCAAGTATACTCTAATTCATCCTAATCAACAAATCTTGCTCTACCTTTTATCTTGAAATCCACCTAAAAATCATTATTCCTTAGCCAAGAAATAAGGGAATATTACCTCATTGATGACTTACTAGTACATGAATGCACTACATACTTTACTCAATAACTATCCCCAATCTTTTGGTTACTACATTTCTAAATGCATACTTCCAACTCTGGGTACTTGTACGACTACTAACTCACAACATCGCAAATCACACTATACTTCGAGTGAAAATACTACCCAAGCATTCTAAAGCATACTTCCCTCCTCAAGGATAACATCTGTAGCGAGGTTTTAGACAAGAGAGTCTAGGAGCTCATCTTTGTTTGGCTCAAACACATAATTCACATAAATAAAGGAACATTTTTTTGAATAAATAAACTTAAGCACACTAATGGGCTCCTCTCAAGCCCTTGTGTAGTCATCTTCACTTTCTAAAGAAATTATCTAAGAGTAACTTATCTATAAGGATTTGAGCTTTATTGTTCCAACAACCTTGAGTATGAGGGGTAGTAGAACAAATTTGAACATTGCACTAAACTAAATAAATCTCTTAAGACAGCTCTATAGCGTGATCTAAAGTATGAACGAATGGGAAACATCTCTTAATTGCCCTGTAGCATCCTGAGTATAAGTGTGGTGCACAAACATCCTTTAGCTAGACTCTACTAGATATGACTTTATAGATACCTTAGGATACTTGAACTCTGGCTCTGATACCAAGTTTCTCATGCCTCAAGCCTACACCCTAGATGTGGCTTATACTCAAAAACCATTATTGGTCCCAAGCAAACTCTTGCTTGGGTGGCTACTGAGTGGACTACTAAATATGTGTGGAAGCTTTAAAATATTAGCAATTAAAATCATTTAAACAAACTCAAAATGTCTTAATCTTACTTTATGCAAAAGTCTAAAAATAACTCTGAATATAAATAGTAATTATGTTTAAAACCATTAGAATAAATAAACTGAACTGTCTCACTAGGTTTGTCCATGTAGCCTCTACTAAATTAAGATAGGTAATGAGACAAGTCTCACGACAATTTGACTACTCCACTAAAAATGAACAATAAATAAATAAACTAAACTAACTAAACTGGAGCCCTCTGAAAATGAGGAGGTCTCACCAACTGCAAATGGAAAGAGATCTTACTGATGTATCTGCAATCGTAAGTACTTATATCTGTATCATAAAATAATGCAGCGTCGAATGATATCATTACATGGAATGTAAAGTATGTAATATAGATAAATGAAAATGCTGAACTGAACTAAATTGTCATACTGAAAAGAACACCAAAAATAACTTGACTGAAAGTAAAACATTCAAGTGTATTGAAAACCTCAAAGCTTTACAATTCAAATAAGGCAATAAATGCAGTTTTAAAATAATATTAACAATTTTACTTATCTTGGGTTTTTTTTTAACTGATAACCATCACTCTGAGCCTCGTGATGATAAAACGTACTGCTTATGTTGCTAGAGCCATTCAATACTTTGCTAAAATAAGGATGCAAACTCAACTCATGGATCCATATATAAAGTCCTTATCAGGGATTGAAGTGAGGAATCGTCCGAACCAATGGCACGATCCTATCCTACACTGGCTATGTAGTTTATGGGATTTGAGTTATTGGAACTCTTACCTAAATTGGTACTCAATGCTTCTCCCAAAATATGTAATAATGCTCATATAATATCTTTTTGAATAAATACTCAAAATACTCTTCTGAAGTCACAGTGAACTTTACTTTAACTGACTGGAACTTCTTTCTTAAACTCTTTATTATTTTTAAAAAATACACATGTTTTTCTCAATGCAAGTAATGGATTTCAAATCACTCAAGTTCCCTCTAAACTCATTCTCAATAATGTGCATAATACTCTAACTCAGTTAAATACTGGAAAATCATGCATAATGAATAGTAATGCAAAAACTTCAAAATCAAGTAATGCACTTGGGACACTCAATGCTCCTTTATAACACTCCTTCAATGGATAAATTAAAATACTTGAACTTTACAATGACTGAAAATCAATGCATGAAATCATTTATGCAAGAGCTTTAATACTTCTTCAATAAATAGGATTCATGTGATAGAATAAGCATGAACAATAATTTAAGAACTTAAAACACATGAAGAAATATAATCTCAACAATAATACTCAGAACTCAAGATAAGAAAATCAAGACATATTCGAACTAAAAAGAACTTGGGGTAAAAACTCTAGGTTTGAATCTTACTAACTGAATTAAGATGTAGGGTGTGAGGATGAGCTTAGTCCAACACTGTGAATAACCTTACATACATGGAAGAATAAAGTTCTTGACTAAGCTTTGAAGAAGAGGCTTTAAACCCTAGTTTTTCTCCTCTTGAATCCTTCTCTAAGACTTGGAAGTGATTATCAGAGTAAATCAATGGAATAATACTACTAAAGTAGGTGTAAAATCATAAGATTTTAGGCTTAGAAGGGTTTGTAAAAGATGAAAATAAACCTTGTAAAAATTAATGAAGTCATCTATGGAGGCCATCTATGGTAAATAACTCATAAAGGCTTTGCTAAAAATTAGGGGGTGGGGGTGGGGTGCATCTATGAGACCATCTACGGTCCATAGAAACTTTTATGGGTCATTTGTAGAAAGCTGACTAAATTTCCTAGGTTTTTGAAGTTGGGATCTACGGACCAATCTACGATCCGTAGAATAGTCTACGAATGGTAAACCATGTTCATCCTGTTCATATGAAGGATACTAAGTTCTAAACTTGATCTACGAATCAATTCTATGACTCATAGAAGGATTCACGGCCTATAAACTTAGTTAGTAAACCTAAGGGAACTTTTTTGATATCATAGATTGTCACGACCCACTACGTAGGCCATGACTAGTGCCCGGATTGAACAAATATAGCACAAGAGGGCCGTTAAGGCCATCACGGAACACAAAGCCCAAAACATATATACATAACCCACATCACAAGTCTACAGACCTCTATAGAATGATAGCCTAGTCATATGACGGGACAGGACCCCGGCGTACCCTTAACCAACATGTACAAATGTACAACAGAAAAGTTAGTACCAAAATAGGGCTCCGGACAAAGAAACATTGCCAACCAATAGGGTGGATTTCCTAAGTGGCGAATTAGCAAACTGAGCGTTTGTACCTGCGGGCATGTAACGTAGCCCCTGAAGAAAGAGAGTCAGTACAGACAAATTACCGAGTATGTAAAGCATGGACTGTAATAGATAAAGCCATTACTAAAACAGAAGGTGCAAAAATGAGCAAAATATCCAGAATATCAAAATGTTTTTCATAACCATAGATAATATATGCAGAAAAACATATGCCATATCTGACCCCATTATAGGACTCGGTGAACAAATCGTGGTCGCCACCCCATCACTAGCGCCATAGCACATCATAACTCCAGAGTAGGGAATATCTCCATAACAAATTATATCATATTATATGGTCATATCATATCATATCATATGTGTATATGACACATCATAACTCCACAAATCAAACCCATGTACAGGGTGTACCTGCCCTCTCACGTCGGGGCACGGCGAATGATGCAGAGAAGTACGCATAATAATAAAACCTGTCTCGATCTCGGTGAAAGAAGCATTGAGGCATCCACAAGTAGAATAGTGAGAAACTAAATGTACTTTAAATTATTTTTGAGACTCAATGGAGTTAACAAAATGAGCTATTATTCAAAAATCAAGATAAGAGTCGTATCAAGTACCTTTTGAATATCACTATGAGTTATATCCAAATAGAACTTTTGGAATCATATACACGTATCTAGGTAGGATAAAATATCCTTTGGAAAATCAAGAAGTTGGCCATCCTAGCAGCTCTACGAATAGGAACTTCCTTGGAATCATATAAAAGTCATATACTTGTTTCATAAAAACCAGGACAAAAAGGAAGATTAGCTTTATATACTTATGTCAAAACATGCCAAAAGAAGGAATGGTTAGCTGTACATACTTATGCCAAAGACATGCCAAGAGAAAGAAGGTAGCTTCACATACCTCTTATGGATTACTCTCACCCACGTTCGACTCGTAGTCTTTTGAACCTATTTAACATGAGAGTAATACTAAGATTAATAACCTTTCACTTTCCAATTTCCAACTCTACATCTACATATCCATAGGAATCATTTCCTAATCCATTTCCCTTAACTAGCTTATTACTAGCTCCGAAGTTACCAAAAATTGGGTAGCATCTCCCCTATAACTTCAACAACCCCAAGATTTCAACTCGGAAAAAATATTAACAACCATAACAACAACAATAACCAGCAGCATATATATAAATAAATCACTTCAACATTATCCAATACAACTCCAAATAACTAGCTCCGAACTACGATACCAAAATAGAGTTCTTAATCTTTATTTCGTAAAATCTTTTACCATACAAAATGGAGGGTCGTGTGGCTGCAACCAGCAGAACACACACCCCATTTTGAGTACTTTCCAGCCCTGCAATATGAAATTAAACCACCCCTAACCTGCAACACCACAACAACAACACACTACTCAACTTCGGTTTACCTACTATCACTTTAATTTAGTTTATTTCTAATGTCAAGCATCCTTATACACTTTTTCAATTTTCAGTCTCAAGATATTTAATATACCCCATAAAAACATCATAAACTTATATTTGAAAGGGAAAGCCTTACCTTGCCCGAAACTCGCCAAAATTTGCCTCAGAAGTTCTTCTAGGGCGACTGAAACTTCGTGGTTGTTTCTTGTCCATTTAGGGCTTCTCCAAGCCATAAATTTATATTACTAACAACTTCATACCTTATTGGTATACCCCATATAATTAATTCACGAAGAATAATCGGAGAACTTACCTTTTTCTCCTCCTAAAACCGTAGCTCTTTCTTCTCTCTACCTTATGTTCTCTCTTCTCTTCTTCTTTCTAGAACTTTCTTTTGATAAGGATGAATTATGAGATAAGGATGGAAATAAAAAGTCATAAATATATATATATATATATATATATATATAGGCTACTTTAGGGGGTGACATGTGTCAAGCCCTAAGTGGTGACACGTGTCAAGCCCTTATTGGGCCAACACATCCCTTCCTCCAATTACGGGCTGCCACATGGCATGTGGGGGGGAGGGTCCACCACCCTTGCTCTAGCTGTTGCTATATTATACTCTTTCATGTTGCCACATGGCACTCTCTCATGCTGCTATATGGCACTCTCTTTTCCCCTTCATGGGTTTGTAATCTCATCTTACTTTATGAACCTTTGTAATCCTTGCTACATAATCTTGGTATGTACTCAAGTAGCTTAAGTATGTAAAATTTCCAAGTTGGTAGTTTACGTAAATAATTTGAGTCCTACAACTCATTATTCGGTCCCAAATTCTTTTAGATTCTTATAACTCTATTTCCAATCTTCTCTACTATGGGGTATCACATTCTCCTTTTCTTAGAGTTATTTCTTAGCGTTATAGTTATCTGTCTCACATGGTAACTTCTAAGAAGCTTAAGAACCTTTCAAGAAACTTAAGAAGTTTAAGAAGCTTAAAAATCTTTCAAGAAACTCAAAAACCTCTCAAGGTACCAAAGTCTTTCAAGATACAAAAGTACAGGTATAACATAGATTTTCCTACAAACACCATTTTTGGTCCGTGGTTCTTTCCATGAGCTGTAAACACCATCTTCAGGGATTAAAAGAGAATTTTTCACTAAGCTAGGAACTGATCTACGAGCCTCATCTACCACCTATAGTTCCATCTATGGTTCATAGATGCTAATTGGGCTAGGATTTTTAGAGTGTTACACCATTCTATGTGACACCTTTTACTTTTTAGTCCGTTCCAAAAAGAACACCACCTTAGTATAATTTGAAATAATTTAACTTTAAAATACTTATTTTATCCTTAATGAAATAATTTTCAACCACACAAATATCTATTTATCATTTGCGATTACAAGTTTCAAAAGTCTTCCTATTTTTCTTAAATATTGTCCCAAGTCAAATGGTGCCACATAAAATGGGATGGAGGGAGTATTATTTTTAAGATGGAAAAAATTCCCAGTGAATAAAGGTGAAATACAATGATTCTGTTGTACAAGAACAAGAATGATACCCAGAACTACAAATATTATAGGGGTACTAAGCTACTAAACACTATGAAAGTTTGGGAGAGGATGGGATAAGGGTGAGGATAGGGTGGTGTCCCTTTATGAACCAATTTGGATCATGTTGGGGTGTTCAACTACTAAATTCATTCATCTTATGAGGAGACTGGTGGAAAAATATAGGGTAAGAGGTTTACATATAGTGTTTATTGACCTTGAAAATATATATGACAAAGTCCGGAGAAAAGTCCTTTGGAGATGCTTGAAGTCTAAAGATATGATGGTAGCTTATATTAGGGCAATAAAGGATATGTATGATGAATAAAAGACTCAAGTAAAAATAGTGGGAGGAGAGTTAAAGTATTCTTCAGTCAAAATACAGTTGCACTAGGTTTAACGTTTAACGTATTTCTATTTGTCTTAGTGATAGATGAATTGATGCAACACATTCAAAGTGAGGTGTTATTTTTTTGTAGATGGACCTATTTTGATTGAGGAGACTTGACGTGGAGCTAATAATAGGTTGGCGGTGTTGAGACAGACTCTAGAGTCTAAATGGTTCACATTGAGCATGACTAAAATAGAGTATTTAAAGTGTAAATTTAGTGACATAACACATGAGGCGGGTGTGAAAGTGAGTCTTGATAAATAAGTTGTCTCTGTGAAGAAAGATTTTAGTATTTTGGGTCTTTGATCCAAGGAAATGAAGAGATCAACGAGGATGTCACACATCGTAATGGTGAGACATGAATAATGTGGAGGCTTACATCCAAGGTCTTATGTGATAGAATGGTACCACTAAGATTTAGAGGTAAGTTCCATAGACTATGGTTAGATTGACTTTTTTTCATGTGGTAGAGTGTTGGCCAACCAAAAACTCCTATATTCAAAAGATGCGAGTAGCAGAAATGATGATGTTGAGATTGATGTGTGCGAATATTAGGAGAAATAAGATTAACATTAAGTATATCCAAGATTAAGTGGGAGTGGCTTTCTTGGTAATAAGATGAGGGATGGGCAAGGTTGAGATGGCTTTGGCATGTGAAGAGGAGATGTGCAAATTCCCTAATGAGGAGGTATGAGAGGTTAGATATAGAGATAAGAAAAGAGGCAGGGTAGGTCAAAAAAATATTGAGGAGAGGTTATTAGATATGACATATCATATCTTCAACTTATCGAGAACATGACCTTAGATAAAAGAGTGTGAAGGTGCGAATAAAGGTAGTAGGTAGTCGAGTGTTGTCTTCGTATTAGGCTATTCATGTAATCTTTAAATTGGTGGTTGTCAAGAGCACCATATATGTAATATCCCAAATGTTCCTAGTTTAAATACGTCTAGAAAGAGTTCAGATTTTTTTTAGTTTGTACAAGATTAGTTTTTACGGACACCATCTACGGTCTGTAGAAGGATCCATGAGTCGTAGATGTGTCCCATTGATCAAACTTAAGAGAATTATAAAATTGATATAAAATTTCACTACCTCAGTTTACGGATTGTAGTTTTGTCTATAGTTCGTAGACACCAGCCGTGGATGAAACTTGAGAAAGTTGGAACAGTTGGTTTTGTATAGGACGAAAGGGTTTTTTACAACTTGTACAAGGAAGTACGGGCCATAGATTGGACTGGTAGTTTGAAACTTTTGAAACCTTAGAACCACAATACTTTTTCTACGAGAGATATCTATGGTTGTTACAATGCTCTACAGATATAAAAAGGGTTTATGGTTCAAGTTTAGAATCTCAGGTATTAAGGTCATTTTCTACATACGATCTTCTATGGGTCATAGAAGGTTGTACGGTCCATAGATACCTTCATAAGCCCTGTTCAACAGTTATTTCTTAGGGTTGATTGGGTTTTTTCTAGTCTCTTAATTCCTATACTACGTCATTTTGTGTTGTTTTAAGTGGGATTTAGGGGTTCCTATCATCCTAATACCTGTTTCTCTCAATTGACACCCCAAAATAGATTTGTTCTCTCTCAAGTCTTCTTTACCCAAGAAAGAACAAGGTTTCAAGCTTTAAGTCTTCTTCTCCAATTTTCAAATATGGTTTAATTCAAGGTATGGGGGAACTTTATCAATGAGTTCTCTTCTTCACCTATTGAGTCCCAAAGAAACCTCAATTTCTTAATTAATAATCTTCTTAAATTCTAGGGTTTCATGATTTCTTATGAGTTCTTATTGTATTTTGATTTCTTTTTCATGAATAATCTTATTATGCATGAATTAGTCTTAATTACATATTTTCAAGAATATTTTCATGAACCCATGTGATGCAAGTATTTTCATGATCATAATTATCCTATTTTCATATGCTAGCTTTATGAACTAAGATTTTTATGAATTAAGGATGCTTCCGGATAACGCATCAATCAGTCTATTTGATTATCATGATTTAGATGCTTTCAAATAAAGTGTCTGTCAAACTATGCTATGTATCATGATTTTAAGGAGGTAGTCTTATGATTGTCAGACTTCTCATGAATGATTCAGTATTACCAGATTGTTACTGTTTCCAATGATTATGCATGTTTCCATTGGGAGTTACTTAGCCTCGAGTGGACCTTGGGATGAAATCTCACTTGCTAGTAGAGGAATGAGACCTTTTCTAGCAATCCCTTTGTCTCGGAACTACATGCCACCATAGGATTGTCTCAATTTTACATTAGCTTAGTGGATCCTCATTAGCTCATGACTCATGCCTTTGTGTCTTGAAAAGTATATTTGGCCCTTTTGATTGGGCAAAACATCATACTCCATGTTGTAGATCACATGGTTATATGACGGTTATCGGTATCTCCCACATATGTTATGTTTTCGGAATATTGCAACCTTATACTGTGGTTTTAGAATCAGATCATCAGTTTCATATTATGATTACTTGGTCATTGCATTAACATGTTTTCAGATTGATGATGCTATTTTTTCATGTTTATGCAATTCCACATACTTAGTACATTCCAAGTATTTACTGCATACTTTTCTCACTATATTTTTTGATAATATAGGTTCTGACGCACATCATCAAACCTGCTGTTAGTAAAGGTTCCTATTAGCAGTTGAGTTATTTGGTGAATCCTCATGTTCTGAGGATGGTACTATCTTTCCATTTTAGTACTTTTATTTTAGTTTCATATTTTAGAGTTAGTAAGGGATATGTCCTAGCAACTCACTTATGTAGTAGAGACTTTCAGACAAAATAGTTAGATTTCACATATGTGTGTTCAGATTTTGGCATTTGCTAGATGAATCTCTAGTTAGACTATTCATGATTTCTTATGCTTTTCAGTTATTTCTTGTGTTGTTTGTGATTCTTAGTGTTATTCCATGCCATGAGGTTATCTTGGGGATACTTGTGTCTCTAAGCACCATTTTTCGATCAGGGGTTAGTCTCGAGTCATGACAAACTTGGTATAAAAGCATCCGGTTAAAGTATTTTAGAGTGTCTGAAAGTCACATAAAGTAGAGTCTTGTTCATGGGTGTAAAGCGCATCACATCTATAAATAGGAGGCTATAAAACATTTAAGAAATACTTCACATCATTCATACTTTTAGTTGTGCGATAGAGTGTAACGTTGTATAGTTTCCTTCTAACTCTTGCTCTATACGTTTGCAGAATCAAGCCTTTAAGAAAAGCTCCCTTGAGAAGGAATCAAAATGTCGATCAAGAATCACCTCTAGCTCTAGTTAATCCCTTGATCGAACAAATTACTTATGCTGAGTTTAGGTATACTTTCCAAGTGTTAGCTCAAGCCATGACTACTCAGCATAATCGTGAGGTTATAGCTCTCCTGAACCCAAATATGGATACTATAGTTACTGGAGTCCGGAACTTCATTCGGATGAACTCTCTAGAATTACATGGTTCTAAGGTTGATAAGGACCCATAAGAGTTTATCGAGGGTATTTAGAAGATCATGAGATTATGGGCATCATACTGGTTGAGAGTGTTGAGCTAGCCACTTATCAATTGAAGGGAGTGGCTCGAAATTTGTTCACATAGGAGAAAGAGAAAATGGACGTTGATGGGAGTCTATTGGGTTAAGACCATTTCAAAGGAGCTTTTTTGATCAATTCTTCCCTCTCGAGATGAGAGAGGCAAATTTACATGAGTTCATTAACTTGAGGCAAGGTAACAAGAGCTTGAAAGAATATTCTTTGAAATTCACTCAACTCTCAAAGTATACTCCAACCATGGTGACCGATTCCAGGGCCCGTATGAGTAAGTTCATTTTCGGTGTCTTGAAGATGGTTGTTAAAGACTGTACAATGGCTATGTTTATCAAGGATATAGAAATCTCTAGGTTGATGATTCATTCTCAACATATTGAGGAAGAGAAGCTTAAGAAGAGTGCTAGGGAGGCTAAGATGGCTAGGACTGATAGTAGTGACTACTCTCATCAGTGATCTGGTGCTGGTGGTCATTCTCAGTTTCATTAGAGGTATTCAATCCTAGATCCATCTTCGACTAGTGATCTGGTGCCTAAGTATAACAAGGATAGGGTGTCAAACCCTAAGCCACAATGTAATGGTTCTAGTGGACATTTTTTTACTATATGTTAGAAGTGTGGGAAGAACTATTAGAGATAGTTTTTGGCCAATACTGGTGGATGTTATGGATGTGTAAGGACTGGTCATAAGTTGAGGGATTGCCCTTTGGTTGATAGAAAGGGTAGAGATGTTCATCAACAGTCTCATCCTAACACTTCATCACGTCACTTGATTCAGCAGGGTACCTCATCTGGTTCAGGTGCCAAACAATGCCAAGGCATGTTTTATGCTTTTCAGACTCAACGTAATTAGGAGGATTCCCCAAATGGTAGTCAATGGTATGTTATGTGTCTTTCTGTTTGATGTTTATGCCTTGTTATATCCAAGAGTGAATCCTTCCTTCGTGACTCCTTATATTGCTATGAAATTTGATGTCATTCCTGAAATCTTATTAAAGCCTTTCCTAATCTCTACTCCTGTTGGTGACTCAATTTTAGCTAAACAGGTACATAGAAATTTTTCGATCTTAGTTTTTCAAGAAATCACCTTAGTTGACTTAGTAGAGTTAGAAATGCTTGACATTCTTGGCATGGATTGGTTGCATGCATGTTATGCCTCTATCGACTATAGAACTAGATTCATGAAATTTCAGTTTTCTAATGAACCAGTCATCAAGTGGAAGAGTACTACTTCAGCACCTATAGGTCAATTTGTTACTTACATTAAGGCTAGAAAAAAGTAGTTTTCAAAGATTGCATCTATCATCTAGTTTGGGTAAAAAATACTTGTTCCAAAACCCTAAATCTTCAATTCGTTCTTATTGTGAATGAATTCCCATAAGTGTTTCTCGAAGACCTTCATGGAGTCCCTCCCCAAAGAAAAATCGACTTTGGTAGAAACCTTCTTCTATGTACCTAACCTATTTCTATCCCTCCTTAAAGAATAACTCCAGCTGAGCTAAAAGAGTTCAAAGAGCAGTTGAAGGATCTTATAGACAAAGGTTTCATCCATCCCAACTTTTTTCCATAGGGTGCTCCAGTTCTCTTTGTGCTTAAGAAAGATGGTTCTCTTAGAATGTGAACTGATTATCGTTAGTTGAACAAGGTCACAGTCAAAAATTAGTATCATATACCTAGGAGTGTTGACTTCTTCGATCAACTTCAGGTTGCCAGTTTCTTCTTAAAGATAGACCTCAGATCAGGCTATCATCATCTTAGAGTCAGAGAATTTGACATTTCAAAGAAAAGCTTCAGGACTTGATATGGTTACTATGAAATTTTGATTTATTCTTGGAGTGAGGATCAACATACAGGCCATTTCAGGAATGGCTTGCAGATGCCGTTGGTTATTTGCTAAGTTTAGTGAATGTTAGTTTTTGTTGAGGTTTATAGCACTACTCAGCTATATTGTTTCTATAGAAGGCATACATGTTGATCCTCAAAAGACTGAAATGGTTAATAATTGGCCTAGAACTCTTTCAGCCTTAGATATCAGAAGTTTCTTAGGTTTAGCTAGTTATTATAGACAATTTATCGAAGAATTTTCCTCTATTGCTTATTCTTTAACCAAGTTGAATTAGAGGAAAGTCAAGTTTCAGTGGTTTGATGCTTGTGATAAGAGTTTTTAGGAGTTAAAGACCCCGACTTACTACAACCCCAATTTTGACCCTACAGGACAGTTCAGATGATTTTGTGGTGTATTGTGATGCTTCCAGAATTGGAATTGGTTATGTGTTGGTGCAACATAGTAAGGTCATGTTTATGCTTCTAAGCAACTTAAGGTTCATGAGAAGAATTACCCAATATCACGATCTTAAATTGGTGCGATGGTTTTTGCCTTGAAGATTTGGAGGTATTATCTCTATGGTGTTCATGTGGATGCGTTCACCGATCATAAGAATCTTCAATACATGTTCAATCAAAAGGATCTGAATCTTCGCCAAAGAAGGTGGCTTGAATTATTGAAGGATTATGATGTGAGTGTGTTGTACCATCTAGGTAAACCAAATATTATGGAAGATGCTCTCAGTATGGATAGTGATGCTTTTGTTGGGGATGAGAAAAAGAAGTTAGTTCGTGATGTTCATAGGCTTTCCCATTTGGGAGTTCATTTGGTCGATTTGAAAAATGGTGGAGTTATTGTTCTTAATTGTTCAGAATCTTCTCTTGTAAGTGATGTTAAGGCAAAACATAATGAGGATCCAAGCTTGCTTGAACTAAAGGAAGTGGTTCTCAAAAAGACTACTAAGGCTTTCTCGTAAGGGGAGATAGTGTACTTCGATATCAGGGTCGGTTGTGTATTCCAGATATTGATGGGTTGAGGTAGCAGATTCTAGTAAACGCTCATAGTTCTCGATATTCTATTCACCCAAAAGCCACTAAGATGTACCATGACCTACTAGAAGTTTATTTGTGGAATGATATGAAGAAGGATATTGTGAAATTTGTGGCTAAGTGTTCGAATTTCCAAAATGTTGATTGAGCATCGAAAACCAGGAGGTATGTCTTAGAACATTGATATTCCTACTTGGAAGAGGGAGGACTTGAATATGGACTTCATTAAAGGTTTGTCTCGTACGTGTCGACAATGTGATTCCATATAGGTGATAGTCGACCAAATGACTAAGTAGGCCTATTTCCTTCTAGTTAAGACTTCTTATTTAGCCGAGGATTTTACTAGACTCTACATTTGAGAGATGGTAAAAAAGCATAATGTACCATTATCCATTATTTCTAATAGAGGTACTCAGTTCATATCTCACCTTTGGAGATCATTTTAGAAAGGCTTTGTTACTCAAGTTAAGATTAGTACATCCTTTCATCCAGACCGATGTACAGGATGAAAGGACTATTCAAACATTGGAGGATCTGTTCAGAATTGTGTGATTAATTTTTGTCACGACCTAACCTAGAGGCTAGTCGTAACATAGTGATCAAAACCCCGAAGGGGATCCAACTAAGCCTCTTGACATATCACGAGCATACATAAGGTAAAGTAACTGCAGAAATAACATAAGACGAGTCTAATCATGATCATAAAAGAAAGAGTATACTTGACTACATAGACTCCGTGACATTGGTCCAATAATTTGCCTCTACTAAATAAGAAGGGAAGGGTCTAAGATATATACCTAGTTCACCTCAACAAAATGTAGAGAAAGTATTAACAAGGAAAAAACTCATAACTCACCCTTGATAGATGAGGACTCACCAAGACTTTGCCGGATAAAAGCTCTACTAGCCACGTGCGGGAATGTGATCCTCAACTCCTACATTATGAGATAATGTAGACAATAATATGCGTTAGAATTTTTGAATGTACTAAGTATGAGGGAATGAAATACAATATAATAAAAGGCAATAATCGATTGAGTACATGATAAAGAGGATAAGTAAAGTCATGAGAAAATCATAATGATCAAGCATAAAAAAGGCATATTTGAAATCATGAAAGAATATAAGAGAACATTCATATGTGGGATAGAACCATAACTGACAATAAGATCATGCGAGCTATAATATGGAATCTCGACGTCTCCCCATATAATGAAAGAAAGGGGAATCTACTTGCCAAAGTAGACTCTAGCCCACTAGGCGGGTCATGTACATATGCTATATATGGATTCACTAGCTAAGCCATGAAGGCAACCTATGGTGGCACATAGTTTAAGGGACTTGAGGCTGCTACTAAGGCTTTTGGTAGGCCCCACCTCAAATTCCACTCTATTCTAAGTCAAATCCCATGGAATACATAACATAGTAATCATACTTAATATATATCATAACTTGGTCGTAAACTTTATAATACATAAAGTATCTTATTTTCGTGTAATACTTGCAATGTGAGTACAATCCTTTCAACATTACAATATCATACTTGCAAAATTAATGTCATTAGGTTTCTAGATGACCACATTGGGCCCTAAGTCATCCTTATTCATAACTTGCATAAAATTCATATCTTGAACATAATTGAACATATGATCATAATTCATACTTGAATAGAGTAAAACTCATATACATAGTCAATTTGATTCAAATGATAATACTTTGAAATGATTAATTCATAATTATACTTCATAATATCATCATTGAAAATAGCTTCATGCATGGGCAATCATAATTCAACTTGAAATTACATAATTCATGTAGAAACATACTTATAATGCTCATTTATAATGATTAAAAATATAATTGAAACATCCTAATACAATTGATCAGATTAGAGTTACAAACCCAATTGAAATTCATGAGATTTTGAATAGAAACCTTGGGACACCATGGGTGAAAAGGGACCATGGATCAATCCCTACATACTTTGATTGAAATTGAACTTGGAATTGAGAAAGTAGACTTTTTCTTGAAGAAACCCTCACCAAAATTGATAAAGAAGATGAACTCTTAAAGTAATCCTTGAGAGAGAGGTTTTAAAGTTGTTTAGGAATTAATGATGGAAAAGATAGGTTTAGGAGTATTTAGGACAATTTCATAATGAATATAGTCCAAAAATGTCCATATATCTTAATCAAAGAATAGGGAAATGGTTGGATTACCCTTCATTTAACTAGAACTGGGACTCACCACGGAGGACCAATCACGGCTCGTGGTGATGTCCGTGATGATTGGCTTAAACTTGAATCTTGTGAGTTATAGAGAAGAATTTCAAAACTTCCTCCACGGAACCCTTCATAGTCTATGGAAAGCATCACGGTCCATGGACCATGGTCATGGTACAGGACCTGTAGAGTGGTTTGTAGGAGCGACCAACATGGAACCCACCATGGCCCGTGAAGGGTTACACGACTCGTGGTGGTGAGGCGTGGTCCTTGCCTTGGGATCATTTCTTGAGGTCTCAAGAGAGGAGTCACCACAGAGGGTAGCACGGCCCATAGTGCTCCCCATGGCCCGTGGTGCTCACCACAGTCCGTGGTCCTTTGTCATGGTTTCTTCCTGTAGGTTTGAGCTTCAGAACCACCACCACTATGGCTCACCACGAGGAATGGTGTGGACCATGACTCGTGATGGCCTTCCGTGGTCATCACCTGATGCCTAAAGGTTTCAGTAATTTCATCTTTTGATCCTCGTTTTCCAACTTTCCAAATTGTAGGGTCTTACCATATCTCCCCCTTGGGAACATTCATCCTCGAATAGGAATAAACCTAGAATAAACAGATTAGGAAAGGAACATAACAACCCAACATGAATGCAAACATCTCGATAATGCATAAACACATGAAATCTTTAGTCACAATTCAAAACATGACTTTAATACTCATTTTATGAACATGAATGCATATGAAATCGTGAGAACAACTAAAGCACATGATTTAGGCTGGTTGGATCATAAAGGAACTAGATACGTCAACTAGGCACGGAAGGCAAGAGATGAGGATAACGGGACATCATATCAGCTTTGGCATCCCATGTAGCACCCTCAACCTCTTGATTTATCCACAACACCTTAACTGAAGCTATTTCTTTGTTTCTCAACTTTCTAACTAGCCGGTCCAAGATCATAATCGAAACCTCTTTATAAGAAAGACTCTCCTTAACCTCAATGCTTTCCAATGGCATAATAGAGCTAGGATTACCAACAAACTTCCTCAATAATGACACATGAAACATCGGATGCATCGATGCCAATTCTGAAGGGAAATCCAACTCATAAGCCACCTTACCAATTCGCCTCAAAATCTAATACAGGCCAACATAAAATGGACTTAGCTTCCCCTTCTTACCAAAATGTATCACACCCTTCATGGGTGAAATCTTCAAGTAAACCCAATAATTAACTTCAAATTCAAGTTCCCTTTTTCTCACATCTGAATAGGAATTTTATTGACTTTGGGACATTTTAAATCTTTCTCTAATGAGTTTAACCTTATCCATATCCTCAAATACCAACTCAGGTCCTATCAAAGAAATTTCACCTACCTCAAATCAATCGATAGGGGGATCTATACCGCCTATCTTATAAAGCTTCAAATGGAGCCATCTCAATGTTAGCATGATAACTGTTATTATAAGCAAAATCTATTAATGACAATTTCTTTTAAAATCAATCACTCATGCTGTCAACATATCCTCAAATATCCTAATTGTGCGCTTGGCATGTCTAACCATTTGTGGTTGAAAAGACGTGCTAAGTTTTGCTTAGGTACCTAGACATTTTTGGAAGGATCTCCAAAACTGGGATGTAAACTGAGTACCTTGATCCAAAATGATAGACAATGGAAAACCATGAAGCATAACCAACTCTTAAATATACAAGATAGCATACTCCTTGGCTGAATATGAAGTCTTAACTGGGAGAAAAATGAGCCGACTTAGTCATTCGGTCAATAATCACCCAAATAGATCCAGTCAATAATCACCCAAATAGAGTCATATTGCCTATGAGTACGAGGCAAACCAGTAACAAAGCCCATATTCAAGGCTTCTCACTTCCAAGTAGGAATCTCAATGTATTGAGCCAAACCTCCTAGTTTTTGATGCTCAACTTTCACTTGTTTACAGTTAGGACACTTAGCTACAAATTCTGCAATGTCCCTTTTCATGTCATTCAACCAATACACTTCTCTCTAATCATGATACATCTTTGTCGATCCGGGATGAATAGAATACTGTGAACTATGCGCTTTGGACAATATCATCTCTTTCAAGCCATCAACCTTCGAAATACACAATTGGCCTTGATATATCAAAACACCATCTCCTCCTTGGGAAAAAGCCTCAATGGCATTTTTTTCAACCATTTTCTTCAATTCAACCAAAGTAGGATTACCATCTTTCTTGTTTGCATTTACATCTGCCACAAGAGATGATTCAGAATCATTTTGAACAATAATACCACCATCCTTAAAATCAACCAATCGGACACCCAAATAGGTTAATCTATGAACATCCTGAACTAGCTCTTTCTTCTCATCCTCAACATGGGAAACACTGTTCATGTACAATCTACTAAGAGTGTCGGCAAGCACATATGCCTTACCCGGATGGTATAACATATTATGTCATAATTCTTCAATAGCTCAAGCCATCTTCTTTGTTGAAGATTCCATTCTTTTTGAGTGAACACATATTGTAAAATTTTATGATCGGTGAAAACATCCACATGAACACCATAAGGATAATGTCTCCATAGCTTTAAAGCAAATACCACCGCTGCCAACTCCAAGTCTTGAGTCAGGTAATTTTTCTCATGTACCTTGAGTTGCCTTGAAGCATAAGCTATCAATTTACCATTTTGCATTAGAACACAACCAAGACCAACTCTTGCATCATCAAAATACATAACAAACCCATTTTAACCTTCTGGTAAAGTCTACACCGATGCGGAGGTAAGTAAATCCTTCAACTCTTTAAAGGTTTTGTCACATGCCTCAGATAATTGGAATTTCTCCTTCTTTTTAGTCAAATAAGTCAAGGGTGATTCAATGGAAGAGAAACCTTCCAATAATCATCTATAATAACCGGCTAAACCCAAGAAACTCTGAATATTAGAAGGACTACAGTCTTGGCCAATTTCTAATTGCCTCGGTCTTCTTTGGATCAACCATAATTCCTTCTCCTGAAACAATATGACCAAGGAAAGTAACCGACTTAGCCAAAAATCACATTTGCTAAACTCTACATACAACTGATAGTCCTTTTGAATTTGTAACACAATCCATAAATGATCGGCATGATTTTTCTCACTTTGAGAATAAATCAAAAGATCATAAATAAACAAGATCACAAACATGTCCAAATATTTCTTGAACACCCTGTTCATTAAATCCATAAAAGATGGAGGGGCATTTGTTAGTCCAAGAGGAATAACAAAAATTCAAAGTGACCATACCTAGTTCGAAATGCCATTTTGGGAATATTTCTCTCCCTTACCCTTAGTTGATGATAACCAAATCGGAGATCAATATTTGAGAAGTAACTGGCACCTTGCAATTGACCAAAAAAATCATCTATCCTCAGAATTGGATATTTATTCTTTATGGTGACCTTATTCAATTATCGATAATCTATACACATTCAAAGTGACTCATCTTTCTTTCTAACAAACAACACAGGATCACCCCACGGTGAAATTCTTGGTCTTATAAAACCTTTATCCAAAAAATCCTTCAATTTATCTTTTAACTCCTTAAGTTCCACTGGAGCCATACAATAAAGAGAAATAAAAATAGGTTGAGTATGGCGAAGGAGATCTCTGCCAAAGTCAATTTCTCTTTTAGGAGGAACACTGGACAAATCATCAAAAAACACTTTGGGGAACTCATTAACTATGGGGAATGACTCAAAAGTAGGAGTTTCAAAATCAACATCCCTAACCTGCACTATATGATAATGCACCCTTTGGAAATTATTTTTTGGGCCTTAAGAGATGAGATGAATCAACTCTTAACCATCGAATCATTACCCTTCCATTCAAGAATAGGTTCATTAGAAAACTGAAACTTGACTCTACGGGTCCTACAATAAATGGATGCATAAGAAGCATGTAACCAATTCGTACTAAGAATAATGTCAAAATTGGTCATGTCTAGTTCACCAAAATCATAAGGGATAACTATCATAAGGGATAACTTTATGCAAAAGCAACATGGGATAGTTTCTATAGACTCTATTAGCTATAACCGACTCACCTATGAGAGTATAAAAAAAAAAGGTTCTAGCAATACTTCAGGGCATACATCAAACCTCATAGCCACACAAGGAGTAACAAAAGACAAATTTTTACCCGGATCAAGCAAGGTATAAACATCATAGTTAAAGACCTGTAATATACTAGTAACAACATCGAGAGTCTCCTCCACCTCTTGCCTACCATGAAGAGAATATAAATGGTTGTTATGTTGACCACCCTTAGGTTGAACTTGAGCACCTTGTGGAACTTCGTCTACTTGAGCAACTTGTCCTTGAGGATGAACTTTTCTACCTTTGTTGGCAACATGAGGGCACTTGGATTGCCTATGGCCTATTTTCCCACATACAATGCCAGCATCCGTTCCCATCAAACATCCCCTTCCACGATTCTTCCCACATTTTGCACACTTAGGAAATGAAAGGCTAATAGCATTCACACCTCCTCCTTAAGTTTTTGGTTATGAAACCCTATCAATTAGAAACTTCTTTCCATAACCTTGGCTTTATTGAAAATGGCCACTACCACCACCTGTCCTAGAATTTGCCACCTTAATACCAGGCTCTCTTAGAATCCCTCATTTTTATCTCTTTGATTTTCTCTTCTTCAATTTGCTCAGCGAAAGTCATGAGCTGAGATATGTCCGTTTCCTTAACAAGCAGAGTGGTAAGACATTCCCTAGCAACCAAGTTAGATACCCCTGATATGAATTAACTCATTCGGGCACATGGATCAGTAACCAATGAAGGGGCATACTTGAAGAGCTTAATAAACCTGAAGGCATAGTCCGTCATTCCCATGTTGCCTTATCGAACATTGATGAACTCCAACCTTGTCTTCCCTTAGCTCAAAAGGGAAGAAGTGATCAAAGAACACAAGTTTGAAGACTTTCTAATCAATAGGTACTTCATACATCCTCTTTATCTTCCATAGCGTATGCCAAACTTGAGCAGTACTTTGAGTTGGTAAGCTATCAACTCCGCTTTCTCTTCCGAAGTCACCCCCATAATGCTCACTATCTTATAGACCTCGTCAATAAACTTTTGAGGATCCTCATCAACCCTTAAACTATGGAACTCCAGAGAGTTCATCCTTGCAAAGTCCCTCACCCTAAAAGCCGAAGTGGGAACATTACGAGGAGCCGCAACCCTTTTCTTGGACACAACTTAAGCTAGATAGTGATAGCGGTCTGGAACTCCATATTAGTCACTTGTTTGGGTAGGGGACCATTATTTGAGGGACCGAAGATGCTTGATCCTTGTTAGTATTGATCCCTCTTTGCATTGGTTCTCTTCTTGGGGGCATTTTTTGAAAATTACAAAGGACAATCGTTAGGGAAAGAAAGTCTTAGAATGTACTCTATCGTGCAATATACATCATGAAAGAAGTGAGAATTTGCTAAAATGCCTTACATACTCCAATTCATAGATGTGTCATGATTCACAACTATGAATAAGACTCTACTTAATGCGGCATATTGAACACCCTAGGGCATCTTAAATCTTGTGCTTTGATATAAAGTTTGTCATGAACCAACCTAGGTCCTAGTCATAACACAATGATCGAAACGCCAAAGGGGCTCCAACAAAGCCTCTTAATATATCATGAGCATACATACGGTAAAGTAAGTGCAAAAATAACATAAAAAGAGTCTAATCATAATGATAAAAGAAAGAATAAACTTGACTATATAGACTCCGTGACATAGGTCCAACAATATGAATCTACTACATAAGAAGAGTGGGGGCTAAGACATTTCCCTAGCTCACCCTTAACAAAATGTAAAGAAAGTATTAACAAGGAAACAACTCATAATTCGCCCCCGACAGATATGGACTCACCAAGACTTCACCGGATAAAAGCTCTAATAGTCACATGCAAGAATATGATCCTCAACCCCTACATTATGAGACTATATAGGCAATAATCAATTGAGTATATAATAAAAAGGATAAGTAAAGTCATGAGAAGATCATAATGGTCAAGCATAAAAAAGGCATAGTTGAAATCATGAAAGAACATAAGAGAACATACATATGTGGGATAGAACCATAACCAGCAATAAAACCATGCTAGCTATAATATAGAATCTTGATGTCTCCTCATATAATAGAAGAAAGGGGAATCTACTTGCCAAGGTAGACTCTACCCTGCTAGGCGGGTCATGTACATACGCTATATGTGGATCGACTAGTTAATTCATGAAGGCAACCTATAGTGGTACGTAGTTTAAGGGACTTGAGGCTGCTACTAAGGCTTTTGGTAGGCCCCCACCTCAAATTTCATGGAATATATAACATAGTAATCATACTTAATATTTATCATAACTTGTTCATAAACGTCATAATACATAGAGTATCTCATTTTCATTTACTACTTGCAATGTGAGTATAAGCCTTTCAACATTACAATATCATACTTGCAAAATTAATGTCATTAGGTTCCTAGGTGACCATATTGGGCCCTAAGTCATCCTTCTTCATAACTTGCATAGAATTCATATCTTGAACATAATTGTACATCATGATCTTAATTCATACTTGAATTTAGTATAAAACCCATGTACATAGTCAATTTGATAGAGGTGATAATAGTTTGAAATCATTGAATTCATAATCATACTTCATAATATCATCATTGAAAATAGTTTCATGCATGGAAAATTATTCTTCAACTTGAAATCATGTAATTCATATATAAACATACTTATAATGATTATTTATAATGATTAAACATATAATTGAAACAACCCAATAAAATTCATCAGATTAGGATTACAAACCTAATTGAAATTCATGAGATTTTGAGTAGAAACCTTGGGACTCCATGGGTGAAAAGAGCCCATGAATCAATCCCTATATACCTTGATTGAAATTGAACTTGGAATTGAGATAGGAGACTTATTTTTGAAGAAACCCTAGCCAAAGTAATCCTTGAGAGAGAAGTCTTAAAGTTTTTTAGGAAATAATGAGTGCAAATAATAGGTTTAGGAGTATTTAGGACAATTTCATAGTGAATCTAGTCTCAAAAATATCTACATACATTAATTAAAGTATAGAAAAATGACCAGATTACCCTTCATCTAACTGGAACTAGGACTCACTACAGAGGACACATCATGGTCTGTGATGTTCATCACGGCCCGTGGTGATGTTCATGATGATTGACTTAAACTTGAATCTTGTGAGTTGCAGAGATGAATTTTAGAACTTCCTCCAAGGAACCCTTCACAGTTCATGGAGAGAACTATGGTCCATAGACTATGGTCGTGGTGCAGGAACTATAGGGTGGTCTGCAGGAGTGACCACCATAGAACCCACCATGGTCTGTGAAGGACTACACAACCCATAGTGGTGAGGCGTGGTCTTTGCCTTGGGATTATTTCCTAAGATCTCAGGAGAGGAGTCACCACAAAGGGCATCATAGGTCATGATGCTCACCACAGTCCGTGGTCCTTTGTCGTGGTCCCTTCCTGCAGGTCAGAGCATCAAAACCACAACCATGGTGGCTCACCTGAGGCATGGTGCGGACCACGGCCCATGATGACCTTTTGTGGTCATCACTTGGTACCTAAAACTATAGGTTTCAGTAATTTCATGTTTTGATTCTTATTTTCTAAATTTTCAAATTCTGAGGTCTTACAACTTTATAGGTAATTAGGATGATCATTTTCCCTTGATTGAGTTTTCTTATAAAAATAGTTACCACTTCAGTTTTCAAATAGCTCATTTTGAGGCACTCTATGCTAGGAGGTGTCTCCTATAACATGGTTTGAGGTTGGTGAATTGGCTTTGATAGGATTTGAGTCAGTTCATGAGGCTATGGAGAAGGTTTGACTTATTAGAGAGAAGCTGGGAACTGCCTAGAGTAGGCAGAAATCCTATGCCAATATGAGGAGAAAAGATCTTGAATTTTATTTTAATGATTGGGTTTATTTGAAAATCTCACCGATGAAGGGTTTGATGAGGTTTGGTAAGAAAGGGAAGCTTAGTCTTAGTTATGTTGGACCTTATCAGATCTTGAGGCATTTTAGAAAGGTAGATTATGAGTTGGATTTACCTTGAGTGTTGTAATCAGTGCATCCACTGTTTCATTAGTCCTTGTTGAAGAAGTGCATTAGTGATCTAACACCAGTTGTTCCTTTAGAGATTGTTGGTGTTAAGGATAGTCTCTCTTATAAAGAGGTCTCGATTAAGATTCTTGAACGTCAGGTTTGTAAGTTGAATATTAAGGAAGTTGCTTTAGTGAAAGTCCTTTGGTAGAATTATTTAGTTGACGGTGCTACTTAGGAAGCCAAAGGTGATACAATATCGAAGTATCCCCATCTCATTCCCTTTAGTTCAGTCTAAGCATGAAGTATTAGTTCCTCATATATACTATTTGGATTCATGCATTTCAGCTACTCTCATGTTTCCCTATGCATGCATATTCATGAAATTATTTTTAAACTTCATATTTTAGTTTGGGGTCAGTCACTCTTTAAGTTTATATGATTTTGCATTCATGATGGTTGTAGATCCTTCCCTACTCTTTTTATGCCTAGTTTAACCTCATTCGAGAAAAAATGTTCCCAAGGAGGAGAGATTCTAATACCCCAAATATTTGTAGTTCAGATCAGCCAAGAAAGAGTTCAAATTTTTTTTCAATTTGCACCAGATCAGTTTTTGCAAACACCATCTATGGTTAAACAAGGATCCATGAGCCATAGATGAGTTTTGTAGATCAAACTTCAGAGCTCAGGAAAACTGACTTGAAATTTCATGACCTCCATTTAGGGGCAGTCTACGGGGTGTAACAACCTATTTCTGTCATTATGGATAAGCCAATGAGAACTAAATTTGGGATAGAAAACTTTCTAGTAACTTAGAAATTTTGGTATTAGGTCAGACTTAAATGGTATTTGAGTTAGCTGAGGTCTAGGGAAATTTGGTAATGAATTAGAATTGATTTCAGAGTTTTGATTATTTGAGCTAATTGCTAAGACGTTAAGAAATCCATAGGGCCGTATGGAAGTGAATTCGGGTAAGTAGAACTCTTGTAATTGAATTTGGTGTGAAAGGTTTATTTTAGAACGTCATAGTTTGAGGTTGTGTTCCAAAATGAGGGATTGAGGCATGAATTTTGAGTTTCTATCATCATTCAAGCCACCATAGTAGGCTAATTCTTGCCTTGGTGGGGCCACTATAGTAGGCTGGAAGCCACCATAGCAGGTTAGTCATGGACATATTAGGGAAAAGTCTCAAAAATGTTACTATTTTCGGTAACTTTGTTTTGAAGAGATAGGGGCCACTTATGACTGTTTCCTTTCAGTTTCCCCCTAATTTCTCAATAAACTTATAATTCAATTCTTAGACCTTAGAATTTATAAAAATTATCTTAGAAAAGGTTTTGACTTGAAATTAATGATGGGAGAAGCCCTAGTTGGATGAGATAATCATGAAATTGGCCAAGGGATAGGATTTTGATATAATCCGAGTAATTATTCTTTGTTTTTTTTGACCAAGAATAAGCGAAAGCATTCAAAAAAGGGAAAGCTCTGTTCTTTAGAAATTCCAAGACTGTTTTCAAGGTAGGTGATGGTTGTGTTTTTCTGTTTTTGTTATATATGCCTGTTAACTACTTCAGTAGTATTGCCTTCATGATATATGATTAGGGAAAAGGAAAGAACATGAACTAAAATACCATCCTATGATCAAATTATATGCAATAAATGCATTATTTTTTTGTACAAGTGTGTGTGCCTAGTCATTGTGGTTGTGATTATGATGTGTGACTTCATGTTGGATAGGATACCATGATGGTATAGTTTGATCTGGTAACACACTGGTACAATTAGATTATGTACTATGCCGGTACATTTGGAATAGGTATCACGTCGGTACACTAAATATTGAAATGGGTACCATGCCGATACATGAATAATTTGGGTATGGGTTCCAACAGTTGACCTTCGTTGAATGTTACATTGTGATTGAGTATGTTTACCTTTATAATAATTCAATATTTGACATAGAAACAAAAGCATTTGCTCTTTTGGCATCTCTTTCGCTTGTCCAGTAACCTCTTCTTTCTCGCAAAGAAAAAGCCGGAACCCGATCTTGAGGCATTCGGCAAGCTAAAGCAGGAACAAGAGTTTGGTTTGAAAGGTGAAATAAAAAAAGGTTTATGGATGAAGTAATTGGAATGACAAGTGGTTACGGTTGTGGAAAGCGGAGAAAGTTGGGACTTTTTACTCGTTATATGAGTTAGATTTATGCATTCTTTGTGATTTCTCAGAGTCATTGGCTGTGGGTTCATGCTTGTCCTACTGCTGCTCCTGGCCCCATCCCACAACCGATTGATTTTTCTCATTTGTACAAATTGTTTTCGTTTGAATCAATCAGAATCTAGTTCGGAATCACTCAATACTTTTTGAAACGTTATTGCCTCATTCCGCCCAAGAAATGCTTACCGAAGGAAAATGTTAACTACTTGAATAAGAAGATCGGAGTGTACAGAAAAAAAATTGAGTACTTCTATCTGGATATGAAAGTTGCAAGCTAGGGCCCTATCCACAAATAAGTCGTGGATAAAGCCTTATTCTCATTTCATTTGAACATAGCCCGCAAGAGTCAAGGGGTTGTAGGGGCGACTTCCACAGAGTATTACGGCGAGAGGATCAGCACATTCTTGAAGAAAATACCAAAGATTATCACAAAATGGACCTTATTTTTCAGTTGCCCTATTTCGGCAACAATTGCAGAAAGCCTTTTTGCATCATCCATAGTCATACCATGTTATTAACCGATCAAAACTTTAATACAAACTTTTCTGATCCCCTAGAGGGGGCCATTTCTATTATGATTTACTGCACCATCAAAGAAGATTTGCCAATGGAGAATAGCTTAATCCAAAAATCAAATTCAATCTGGAAATTGGCCAAATTCTTCACTGATACAAACAAAAATGAAGGATGTAGGAATTTAGTAAGTTTCTGGAAATCGGCACCACCTACCCGATCAAGAGTTGTGCTCACTGGGTAAATCCAGACGAGTTCTTTTTATCAGGTATTTTATTGTCAAGCATCCCCAAATCTAGTTCCAGAGGGCTCCGTAGAGCAGGAGAATTCTTAGGTCTGTTTACGCGTGATTCCTCATTTGGTTCCTAAAACGTAATTCCAATATGGCCCTCTAACCTTTTTTCCCGTGAATAGCTATCTTCCCAGGAATTGACTCTTTGATTAGAAAACTTCACTCACTTCACCCTTTTTTAGTTGAGTTGGTGTTCAATGTGCCCCGTGGGTACAAACAAGATTGAAAGGGATTATTTCCCCACTAAATGCACCACAAAATCAAAGTAGAGAATGTCTCCATTCCAAATAAAAAAGGAAAAAGTCAGGATAGGATTCACCCTGGTTATTAGCTCTCTAATTCTCAGGATAATATTGAAATATGGATCCTCAATCCAAACCATTGTGCAACTTCTGTATAGAAACCAGGGAGTCTCGATAGGTGTATTATTATATATTTTCCCAAAATAACATTCATTCATTTCTTTCTTCCCCGTCGTGGTTCCAACACCTGTGGTTGTGTACTGATGCTGCACTTGCTCCTTTTTGGTTGAGTACAAGGCATATTTAGGTGGCTGTTGGAAGACTTCAGTTAGGAAATCATTGGCCGTTTAGTTTCAAGGATGAGCCAGTTCTTTTGGGTTGCCATTCGTCTTAGTTATCATTCCTTTATTCTTAGACTCAGACTTTTAGATTCTTATTTTATATTTATTATTTTCATGGTTGCATCCCTTATTCTTGATTGTTAACTTGAGCTTTGGTGTAATGACTTTCATATTCTAGGGAGTTAATTTCCGAATATTTTTGAAAAATTACCTGGGTTTATGGGAACCCAATATTAAACTTATTTTAAATCCTTTTCCACCTATTAAATGCTTGTGTCTGTTAATATCATGATGTAGTTAGGTTAGTATTGTTTCTCCCACTGAAGTGTTAGTGTGGGTGCCATTCACGATAAGTCAGGATCATAATAAAGATAATATTAGAGCCCTAGGTTCATTGATCTCATTGTGCCAAACTGAGTCTAGTAGAGTCTTGTGTGATGGTAAAAATACGTTTACACTTTTCTTTGAGAGGCTATAAGACTTTAGAAAATCTATCAATCTTCTTTCTCCTTTTGTGCTATAACTTGATTCCAATTGGAATCAGCGATCTAAATTAGTATCTAATCTCTTTCACTCTATTTTCTGTAAATGGTTCACACTTGTCGCAATAGTGCAAGGACAATAGCTCTAAAAATTGAGAAAAAAGAGGAGCCAATAGTAAATAAATATGGTAGAGGCAGAGGCAGGGGCAGAGGTAGAGGAAGGATGACACCGGCTAGGGGTGAAGATCTAATTGAGGATGTACAGGGACGAATGAACCTTCCCCCTCCCAGGATGATGTGGAAGAGAATCTTTAGATTAAAATTGAGGAAGACGTGAAACCACAGGTTGGAGCACAATCTAGGATTATAGGTTTTTGTCCTTTGGATCCATGAATGGTTCAGCTGGTGTTGTCATTTTTGAGTGGGTTGGCCGGCTCTAGAGCCACTCCCACAATGCAAGTCTCTCAAGCTCCAGTTACTCATACTGTTCCTACTACGGTCCCTAATGTTGATGGAGCATTGGGTATTGATGCCTTTTCCTATCTAATTTTGGTCCTCGTTATAACTTGCTCTGAGCATGAGATGCTAACCAAGTTCTTGAAGCTAAAGCCTCTAGCATTCCATGGTTCTGAGAATAAGGATGACTTTGAATTCATCTTGTACTACTATGAGAGACTTCACAAGTTAGATATTTTTCACCAACATGGAGTTGAGTTCCTGATCGTTTCGCTTCAGGGTGAGGCAAGTAGTGGTGGAGGGACTTTGTGGAATGTCCATCATTAGTCTTTCCTCCATTCACTATGACCTAGTTCCATGCCTTGCCCCAGACCTTGAGGAATCAAAATAAAGATGAGTTCATGACTTTTGAGAAAAATAGTATGAGTGTAGCCACTTATGAGGCTAAGTCCCATGCTTTGTCCAATTATGCTACACATTTGGTGAGCATTGAGAAAGAAATGAACCATTTGTTCGTTAAAGTTTTGAATCTCAAATTATAGGTTTTGTCTGTCCATATGACCACTATAGATAGGACTTTCAATGAGGTTACTGATTTTACTAAGAAAGTGGAAGTAGTCCAATGAGACGGGCATGCCAAGGTTTTGGCTAAGAATCCTAATGTAACATCCTGTACTATTCTAACTTAGAGTAGTCCAGAGAAAGTAAGACAATACACTGTCCGGGTGAGCCACAAGTGGCACCTAAGATCTGTAGAAAGACTAGGAGTTGTAGGTGTGACTCGTAGACCCCTATATACTTAGAAAAAATTGAGTTGTTGATCAATATCTTACGAGCCCACTATATGATCCGTTAAAAATTCTATGGACTGTAGGTTCCTCTCGTAGACTCGATTTCACATTCTAGTTCTACTGGAATATGCACCTAATTCTGTGATAGGGTCCTACGACCCAGAATATTTTCTATGTCCCATTGAGGGATCCGTACCACCCAAGTCTAATTCACTCAAAATAATCCTATGAGAAGCTCTCATCGTCCATCTTAAGGTCTACAACCCATAGAAGGATGGTCGTAGACCCATCAAGTAAAGAACCAGTGAAGTCCAAATTTTGACTTTGGTCCTACAATTAGTCTCCTATAGTCCGTAGAACGACCCATAATGGCCTAGAATCAGTTTTAAGTGAGGGGTAAAATTGTCTTTTATCACCTTTTCCAAACCAAAGTCTTGACGTTTGGGGAATAAAATTTGTCCCTTATCAATACCCAATGATTCTTTTCTCTCATTAACACTTAGAATATTTTGAGAGCAAGGATTGGAGAAGAGAAAAGCTAGAGTTCAAGCGTTTCAACCAAGTTATTTGAGTTTTGCTTAGATAATCGTCATTCCAGGCATGTAAGGCTGATCACAACATTGGAGTAAGTTTTTTCTCATACCCTACATCTTTATTCAGTCAGTAGGAGTTTGAAGTTGAGCTTCAACCCGGTTAAATTGAGTTTTTGAGATATTTATAAAATCTCTTATTGAGTTCTCTATGTATTTATTCCTATTGTGATGATTCCCATGATTTGAGTTCTTGATTTATCATTAATGCTTACACTCACATGAACCCTAGTTGAGTATATCCACATTGCTTATTTTTATGTACTATTTTGAGATAAAAGAATGACATATTTCATCTTTTAAATTAAGAAGAAGGTTGAGTAGAAGTCTTTCATTCACTGATTTTTGAGCATGATCATTATCAAGTATAAATGAGTTTGAGTAATAATGCATTTAAATTTTTATCTTGAAATTGAGTTGAGAAGTTCAAACTATATTTTATGCATTTACCATGTTGAGGAGTAAAACTAATTTAAAGAGAAGTTCTGAGTTGATAAGAGTTGAGTTAAATTGACTGAAGTATAGTGAGACTAATGAGATAAAATTTTGAGGACTTATACTCACTTGAGTTCATGAGCATAATTATATATTTTTGGAGTAGTATTAATTACCGATTTGGGTAAGAGTCTAGATAACTCAGACCTCATAAACTATGTAGCCAGCGTAGGATAGGATTATACTGTTGGTTCTGGTGACTCCTCACTTCACTCCCTAGTATAAATTTTTATTAGATCCATGAGATGAGCTTGCGTCCCTTACCCTAGCAAGATATTGGACTGTTGTGGTAATGACATCAGTTCATTGTATCATAACGATGCTCATAGTGGTGGTTGTCGGTTAAAAAACTCCCAAAGAGTGAAATATTATTTTTATACTAAGTTGTATTTACTTATTCATATTTTGTAAAGCATTGTCTTATTCATATATTCTATTATTTATTGAGTTGAGTTATTTCAATATTTATGCTATTGAGTATTCTTGAGTAATTTTATTTTCGCTATTTTACATACCGTACATTCCATGTATTGACACTATTTGATGCTGCATCATTTTATGATGCAAATACAAGTGTTAGAGATCCTCAATAAATGCATTGTTGAAGATCACCTTTCATCCAACTTTTGGTAAGACCTCTTTGAATTTGGAGGATGTCCAAGTCATTTATTTCTGTCTTATTTCATTAGCCTTTGAGGTAGTTATGGTCCTATCCCGGTCTTATTTATAGTCAATTTAGAGACTTCATAGACTAGACATAGATAGAGTTAGAGTTCATGTTTTTAAACATCTTGCTATCAATATATTGAGTATTGAGATTTATTTTAAGAAGTTAAACTTATACTCTTGTAAATTCCCATCTGAGTAATATTTTTTGTGAGTTAAATCTTTCACTTAGTAAGTTAGCCAGGCCAAGAGTTTACTTGGGAACCATAAATAGTTTATGAGCTCTAGTCATGCCTAGGGTGTAGACTTGAATCATAAAAATCTTATTATTAGAGAACAGAGTTTAAGAGTTCAAGGATGTGTATGAAGTCGAGTATAATAGAGTTCTATTTATTGGTGTGAAGCGCGCCATATCTATAACGGAGAGGCTAAAGGACTTTGAAAATTATTTCACTTCTTTTATACTTCAAGTTCGTGTGATAAATTTTAACTCAATAAAATCTCCTTCTAATTCATGCATTTCTATGTTTTCAGATCATTTCTTCAAAATGTACTCTAAGCCTAAAGAACGTCGGTGACAAGGAGATTCCACAACCATCTAGAATGCAGACCAGAAACTGAGCCCGAGCAACTCAGCCTGAGAATGATAACAGAGCTCAAGAGGTTCTCAGCCTACCCTTGCTTATGAGGTCGAGTTTAGGAGGGCTATTACCATACTTACCCAATTGATGGTTGCTCAGTCTGGTCATTAGGGTACTCTTGCTCCAAGCTCTAGATCTCATGATCCATCTATTGCTACCAAGATTAGAGGCTTCTTAAGGATTTACCCACCAGTCTTTATTCGATCCAGAGTTGAGGGGTATCCCAGAACTTCATAAGTGAGATGTGAAAGATTCTAAAAGCTATGCATACGATTGAAATTGAAGGAGTTAAGCTTGTTTTCTATCAGCTCAAAGATATTGCAATCATCTGGTATAATCAATAGGAGGAGAGTTATGGTGAGAATATTGAGCCTATTATTTAGGATGAGTTCGAGAGTGCATTCCTAGATCACTTCTTTTCCCGGGAGTTGAGGGAAGCAAAGTTTGAGAAATTTGTGAATCTGAAGTAAGAGGAGTTGAATATGAAAGAGTATATCCTCAAGTTCATCCAGATGTCCTAGTATGCTCTAGAGATAGTCCCAGATGTGAGAGCTATGATGAGAAAGATTGTCTCTTGCCCGGGCAGATATGTGAAGAAGGAGTGTCAGGCTGCATTATTGATTTCTGACATAGACACCTCCATACTTATGGTGTATTCTCAATAAGTTGAGGAGAATAAGAAAAAGAATAGGGAGTAGCACCAGCATAAGAAACACAAATCTATAGGTAATGAGGTTAACCACTAGAAGAGTGGAAACAACATTCGGTCTTTCTTTTAGAGGAGGTGTTTTGGTTATGCACCATCATTAGCTAGAGCACAAGCACAGAACAACCAAAATGAACAAAGCTATTAGAATTACTAGAACTTTAGAGCTTAAGGCTCTTAGTCTCAAGGTAGTATGGCTTAAGGTTTTTCACACAAGTCACTTTATGGTAAGTGTGGTAGATTTTACTTAGGAGAGTGTCGTGATGGTACTAATAGTTGCAACAAGTGTGGCTAGATAGGTCACTTTATGAGAGATTGCTCATTAGACAGGCAAGGTAATGGGGGAAACAAGGCATGGTCTTTTTCAAAAGCACCATTAGGTAGGGTTAACCAAAATGGTACTATATTAGGGACAGGCGGAAGTTCAAATTATTTATATGCTATGGCTAGTCGCCAAGTCTAAGATAACTCATCTAATATTGCCACTGGTATGCTTCGAGTCCTTTCTCATGATGTTTATTCATTACTTGATCTAGGTATAACTTTGTCTTTTGTGACTCTTTATATAGCTGTTAAGTTTGGGATCCTTCTCGAGCGTCTTTTCGAGCTTTTCAATATTTCTACTTATGTTGGTGAGTGAATTCTAACAAAGAGAGTCTATAGAGATTGTACAGTTTCTATCTATCATAGAGATACTTCAGCAGACTTAGATGAGTTAGACATAGTAGATTTCAATATCATCTTTGGCATGGACTAGCTTCATGCTTGTTATGCCTCAATTGATTGTAGACCTCGAGTTGTCAAATTTAAGTTTCCCAATGGGCTTAATATTAAGTTGAAGGATATTCTAGAAGTGCCTAAGGGTCGTTTCATTTCCTATATTAAGTCTAGAAAGTTAGTCTCTACGGGGTGTATCAACTACATTGTTCAAGTTTGGGATGATAGTGTGAAGACACCATCTCTTCAGTCGGTTCTAGTAGTAAATGAGTTTTCTGAAGTCTTTCATGGTGATTTACCTGGAGTCCCTTCTATCTAAAAAATAGATTTCAGAATACATGATCTTCCTGATACTCTACCTTATCTCTATTGCGCCATACAAAATGGCTCTAGCTAAGATAAAAGAGTTAAAAGAGCAGTTGAGAGATCTTGTAGATCAGGGATTCATAAGGAAGAGTGTCTCATCTTGGGGTACTCTTGTCTTATTCATACAAAAACAAGATAGTTTCATTAGAATGTGCATTGACTAGCATCAGTTGAACAAGGTCAGCATAAAGAATAAGTATTCTCTTCTTAGAATTGATGACCTTTTTGAACAATTCCAGGATGTCACTTGTTTGTATAATATAGACCACCAATATTAGGCTATCTTCAACTGAAAATGAGAGAAAGTGATATTTTAAAGACAGCTTTCAAAACCCGATATGGTTATATGAGTTTCTTCTCATGCATTTTAGGTTGACTAAAGCTCCTACAACATTCATAAACCTCACGAATAGAGTGTTTAAGTAGTACGTAGACATGTTTGTTGGCGTGTTTATTGATGACATCTTGATCTATTCTAGAAATGAAGAGGAGCATACCAACCATCTCAAAATTATTCTCTAAGCTCTTAAGGACTGAGAGTGTATGTTAAGTTTTCTAAGTGAGTTTATCTTGCATCTGTGGCATTCCTAGGCCATATTATTTATAGTGATGGTATCCGAGTAGATTTGTAGAAAATTAAGGCATTAAAGAATTGGCTTGACCTACATCCCTAACTGATATAAGAAGTTTCTTAGGTTTGGTTGGTTATTGTAGAAAATTTGTAGCTGAATTTTCATCTATATCATCTCTATTGACTAAGTTGACTTAAAAGAAGACTAAGTTTCAATGGTCAGATACTTGTGAGAAATATTTTCAAGAGTTGAAAACAAGATTGACTACTGCTCCAGTTTTGTCCCTGCTTGAGGTAACAAATGGATTTGTGATTTATTGTGATCCAAAGTTGAGTTGGGTTGTGTGTTGATGTAGAGAGGTAAATTCATAGCTTATTCTTTTAGATAGCTTAAGTTCCACGAGAGGAACTATCCGACTCATGATCTAGAGTTGGCGGCCTTTTTTTTTCTTTATTATTGACTTTTTTCCACCACAAACTGATTTGCCGCATGGATTGGATAGATTCATAGTATTTGTTTTAAAGATATGGCATCACAATCTTTACAACATTTATGTAGATGTGTTCACTGATTATCAGACCCTACAATATGTTTTTATCCAAAAAGAGTTGAACATGAGATAGAGAAGATGGCTTGAGTTGCTTAAAGATTCTGACATGAGCATTCTCTACTATCCAGGCAAAGCTAATGTTGTTGATGATGATCCTAGAAGTTTATCCATGAGAAGTACCACTCATGTGAAGCTAGAAAAGAAGGAATCTACTGAGGAAGTGCGTAGGCTTGCACGTTTGAGAGTTTGTATTGTGGACTCAGATGAAGGCGGTATCATTGTTTAGAATGGGGCTGAGTCTTCACTAGTCATAGAAGTGAAGGAAAAGAAAGACAAAGACCCTATTCTACTTTAGTTAAAGGAGGACTTTCATAAACAAAAAGTGATGACTTTTTTTAAAGGGGGAGATGGTGTGTTGAGGTATCAAGAAAAATTGTGTGTTCTGAGTATTGATGGTCTAAGAGATAGAACAATGGCAGAGGCTCATAACTCCAGATATTCGATTCATCTAGGTTCTACCAAAATGTACCATGATTTGAGATAAGTCTATTATTGGAATTATATGAAGAGAGATATAACAGAATTTGTTTCAGAGATATAACATAATTTGTTTCTAAGTCCCCGAATTTCCAACAAGTCAAAGTTGAACATCAAAGTCTATGTAGTGTAGCACAGAATATAGACTTGCCAGAGTGGAAATAGGAGATTATTAATATTAACTTTATTATGGGTTTACCGCGATATAAGAGACAACATGATTCTATTTGAGTGATTGTGGATATGATGACCAAATTAGCCCACTTCTTGTCCATTAAAACTACAAATTCAATGGTGGATTATGCCAAATTATACATTCGAGAAATAATCTGACTTTATGGAGTTTCCTTTTCTATCATCTCAGACAAAGGTGCTTAGTTCACTGCTAAGTTTGGAAGTCACTTTAGAGAGGTTTAGGATCGAAGGTAAATCTTTGTATCACTTTCCATCTTTAGATAAATGGTTAGAAAACGTGTATAATTCAAACTCTTAGGTATTGAGAGCTTATGTCACTGTATTCAAAGGTAGTTGGGATTATCACTTACCTTTTATTGATTTTGCTTACAACAATAGTTTTCATTCGAGTATTCAGATGGCTCCTTAGGAAACACTTTATGAAAGGAGATGTAGATCACTAATTGGTTAGTTCGAAGTTGGTGAAGCTGGGCTGATAGGGCCAGACTTGGTTCATCAAGCCACGGAGAAGGTGAAAGTCATTCAAGAGAGGCTGAAAACCACCCAAAGTCATCAGAAGTCCTATACTAATGTTAGGAAAAGAGACTTAAAGTTTGAGGTGAATGATTGAGTGTATTTGAACGTTTCACCCATGAAGGGTGTTATGAGATTTGAGAAGAAAGGAAAGCTTAGTCCCCGTTACATTGGTCCTTACCAAATTGTTAAGAGTTGGAAATGTAGCTTATGAGTTAGAGCTACTATCAGAGTTAGTGACCGCTTATCTTGTATTTCAGAAGTACTTAGGAGATTATTCACTCATTGTTCCTACATAAAATATTAGTGTGAAAAATAGCTTGTCCTATGAGGAGATTCCTATCATAATTCTTGATCATCAAGTTCGCAAATTAAGGACCAATGAGGTTGCTTCAGTCAAAGTATTATGGATAAACCATTTTATTGAGGAGGATATAAAAGCCATGTACCCATACCTATTCATTTACCTAGTGTCGATATTGAAGGTAATATTCTTATTCCCTACCTAAGAGTTGGTACCTTCTTGAGTATTTGAGTAGTTATCATTGAGTTTGAGTTTTGAGTTCTTGCATTGCATCCGTGCCTTGAGTAAATTCTTAGCTTAGTCATTATTCGAGGATGAATGATACCAAGGGGAGATATTGTAACACCTTGTTAGATTAGTTTCTGTGAGTTAAGTCTTCCACTTAGTAAGTTTGTTAGGCCAAGGGTTACTTGGGAAATAAAAATAGTTTCTAAGTGCTGGCCACACCTAGGGTGTAGACTGGGGCGTGACACCCAATAATCCAAGCAACTATAGTGGTTCATAATCCAAGGGTTTTGGTCGACATGCATTTGCAGCCCGACCAATTCAGTCAGCCATGCTCACATCTACGCATGGTTATTTAAGGACTACATAGAAGAATTCGACTAAAGATGGTTAAGGAGCCTCATACTCAGCCAGCAGGCCATTCCTTGATCACATGTTTTATAATTATAGAGAACTGGAATATTTAAGTAGGGATTTCCCTCACCTTCACATGACTGATCTAGCATAGCAGCAGACCAGAGCAATGGTATGACAGGAAGAGGTAATAATATTAGAAGACATCCACAAATTAGGTGAAGAAGAAATTAAACAGGTCATGGAGGTTGTGGAAATAGTAACATAGGAAGAGGAGTGGAGCATCCCAGCAGGAAGGCTTCCTGTAATAGAGATAGGGTGCAGTGCTATTCCTTTTCTGGTAGGATAGAGTAGAGGCATCCAACGCGGTGATCACATGTACTATTCTTGTCTGTGACTAGATGGATATAGTCTTGTTTAATCCAGGATCTACTTAGTTTTGTGTGTCAGGTCAATTTTCTTTAGATTTTGAATTGATCTGTGATATACTTGATACCCACATCCATGTTTCTACCTATGTGGGAGAGTGTTATAGTCACCTATGTTTACCGTACTTATTTTGTCTTGTTTATGGGATTTTAGACTTGGATAGATTTAGTTATTTTGGACATGGTTGATTTTGATGTGATCTTAAGTATGACTTGGTTGTCTCCCTATTATGTTGTGCTTAATTTATAATGCAAAGATGGTGGCTCTAGATATCTCAAGAAGAGAAATTCTAGAGTAGGAAGGGGTGTACAAGCCAAAGCCAACCAAGGTCAAATCCTTCATCCGAACTAGAAAGCTAGTGCGGAAGGTTTGTTTGTCCTAGTTGGCTCATATTTGAGATGTCGATGTAGAGTTCCCCTCCATTGAGTCTATTCCTATAGCTTTCGAGTTTAAGGAGGTCTTTCGTACAGATTTGCCCAGTATGCCACTGGATAGGGATATAGATTTCTATATTGATTTGGATCCGTCACTCACCCAATCTCTATTCCTCCCTATCTCATGTATCTGATAGAATTAAGGGAACTTAAAACTCATATCTAAGAGCTTCTTGATAAAGGTTTTATTCATTCTAGTTCATGTCCTTAGGGTGCTCCAATTTTATTTGTAAAAAAAAAGAATGGTAGAATGAGAATGTGTATAGACTATCACCTATTAAATAGGGTCATCATCCGGAATAAGTATCTCTTGCCTTGTAGATAATCTATTTGACCAGTTGCAAGGTGCTTCAGTTTTCTTGAAAATTGATCTCAGGTCGGGCTATCATCATTGAAGATTAGGCCAAATAATGTACATAAAAAGACATTTTGAACTTTGTATGGGTGAGTTCTTCGTAATGTCGTATGAAGAAATAATTGGAAAATAAAATAGCAATGACAAAAATGAGTAATAACCTGACTGTCGTTGTTGATGTTCGATTATTTAAAATTGTTAAATGGACCTGCAATCTTCAGGAGTTTGATGAATGGGGTGTTCAAACTATATCTGGACTCCTTTATAATTATGTTTATTTATGACATTCTAGTCTATTCGAAGAGGAGGGAAGACCATGTATGTCATCTAGGTATTGTTCTAGGTATCTTGGGGAAACAGAAATTGTATGCTAAATTTTCTATGTGTGTATTCTAATTTTCTTTGGTTGAATTTCTAGGGCATATGGTTTCAAAAGAAGGGGTGATGGTAGATCTCCAAAAAATTGAGGCAGTTAAGAACTGGATCCATCCTAGTTCTTTAACTGTGGTTAGGAGTTTTTTGAGGCTTGCTATCTAATATCGATGATTTGTAAATAATTTTGTTTCTACTTCTACGTACCATACAAGGCTGAAATAGAAGGAGGTATCTTTTGTGTGGTCTCATAAATGTAAAGAGAGCTTCCAAAATCTCAAGACCCTTCTAACTATAATATGTATTTTGACATTACCGATTGAAGGTAAGGATTTTAGTATTATTGTGATGCTTCACATTCGAGCTTGGATGTTGTGTTGATGTAGGAAAAGAATGTCATTGTTTATGCCTCATGATAGTTAAAGGTTTATGAGAGAAATTACTAGATGCATGACTTGGACTTGGCATTGATATTGTTTTCTCTCAAGATCTGGTGACATTATCTCTATAGTGTCAAGTGTGAGGTGTCACTAATTAGCGCAATCTACAATATGTGGTCACTCAGAAAGATTTGAATCTGAGGCAATGAATATAGATGGAGTTATTCAAGGATTATGACATCACTATTCAGTACCGTCTGGGTAAGGCCAATATGGTGGAAAACACATTGAGGTGGAAAATAGTTACTATGGGAAGTCTAGCTTGTTTGGTTGTATCAGCGACCCTTGACTAGAGAGATTTAGGCTTTGGAGACTAAGTTTATGCAATTGGGCATCTCAGAGAAAGGTGGGGTTTTGGATAGTATTGAGTTTATATCCACTTTTATTGAGGATATCAAAACTAAGTAGTTTGAAGATGAGAGTTTAAGTGAGCTCAGAATGAAGATAATGTATGGGATGACTTAAGATGCCGCTCCTGACGTTGGTTGTGTACTCAGTTTTAGGGAAAGGATTTGTGTTCCTCAGGTTGAAGACTTGATCCAACGGGTATTAACAGAGTCTCATGGTTTGCGGTATTCTATTCATCTAGGTGTGACCAAGATTTATTGGGATTCAAAATGGCTTTATTGGTGGCCTGGGATTAAGAAAAACATAGTTGAGTTTATGGCTATGTGTAAAAATTGCCAATAAGGTAAAGTACGAACATCAAAGGTCTACAGGTTTACTTTAAAGAATGCTCATTCCTAAATGAAATTTAGAGAGGATAGCTATGCATTTTGTGGTTGGTCTTTAAGACCTTAGGAAAGTATGACTCTATTTGGGTTATTGTTGATAGATTGACTAAATCGGCTCACTTTATTCCTGTCAAAGTGGATTATAATGCTCAACAGTTGGCAAAGATCTCTTTTAAGAAGATAGTATGGTTGCACGAGGGATGATCAGTCGGAGAGGAAAACTCAGGTATTGGAAAACATGTTGAGGGTGTGTGCAATTTACTTTGAGGTCCATTAGGGTTCACTCTTACCCTTTTATGAGTTCTCTTATAATAACAACTATCACTCCTTCATTGATATGGCACCGTCTGAAGCACTCTATAGAAGGGGATGTAGATCGCTTATATGGTGGTTTAAGGCTAGAGATGTAAAACCTTTGAGAGTTGATATGGTAAAGGAGGCTTATGATAAGGTAACGAGTATCCAAGCTAAACTTTTAGCAGCCTAAATTCCCCCCAAAAAATATGGAGATCATAAGGTAAGAGATATGATATTTCAGGCTAGTGAACAGGTACTTGTGAAGGTGTCACCCATAAAAATAGTTATGAGGTTCAACAAGAAAGGCAAGATTAAAGCTCACATATTGGCCCATTTGAGATTCTTGATTGTGTGGGTTCAGTCACTTATAGGCTGGCTCTACCACCTAGCTTATCTGGGCCCATCTTGTGTTTCATGTATCCATGTTGAATTGGTACTATAGGAATGGCGATTAAATTATTAAATGGGATTCAGTCTTATTGGATAAGGATTCCAGTATGAAGAAGAACCAGTTGTAATTGTTGATCATGATGTCCTGAAATTGAGAACTAAATATCAAGTCAGTAAAGGTACAATGGAAGCATCATCCGATTTAGGAAGCTACATGGGAGACCAAGAAGGACATGCGGGACAAGTACCTTTACTTGTTTGAAGATTCAAGTACTACTCTACTCTTGTCTTAACCCTAGTTTTTCCTATTTAATCACTCAGGGATGAGTGATGGGTAAATTAGTATCTATGGTAATAAACCATTCCCGCCGTTAAGGAATGGAAAAGAAATTTGGGCCAGAAAATATTCGAGTAGTAAGTTAGAAATTTTGAGACTAGGCCAGACTTAGATAAAATCTGAGTCAGGTGAGGTGTAGGAAAATTCGGTAATGGATTGGGATTGATTTTTGAGTTTTTATTATTTAAGCTAGTATCTAAGATGTTGAGGAATCCATAGGTCCTTACGAAAGTGAATTTGGATGAGGAGAACTCCCGAAATCAAATTTTGCGTGATGAAGTTACTTTAGAACATCAAGGTTTGAGGTTGTGTTGTAAAAGCAAGGCTTGGGACACAAATTCCGAGTTTTTATCTCCATGCAAGTCCATAGCAGGCTGAATCCCACCATGGCGGGGCGCTATAGTCGGCTAGTTGCGGACATATCATGGAAAATTTTCAAAAACATTATTATTTTTCTTCAACTTCATTTTTGGAGAGCTAGGGGTGAGCTAGGGCTATTTTCTTCAGTTTTCCATCAATTTATTTGGTAAAGGTAATTTAATCATTTTTCCAACTTGCAATTCGATTCTTAGACATTAGAATCGATGGGAATTCTCTTAGGGGAAGGTTTTGCCCTGAAATTAATGGTGTAAAAAAACCTAGTTGTGTGAGATGATCATGAAACTGGTAGAAGGTTAGGATTTTGACATAATTCTGGTAATATAAGCAATTGTTCATTGATTATTTATATTTTTTATTTTTTAGACCAAGAATGAGCCAAAGCATTGGAAAAAGGGAAAGCTCCAGTTATTTAGAGTTTCCAAGGCTTATTTCGAGGTAGGTGATGCTTGTGTTTTCCCATTTGTGTTATATGTACCTGTTAATATCATGACCCAAGCTAGACCTTAGACATGATATGGTGAATAGGATCCTGAAAGATCCTAAACAATCCTCTTAGCATAAGCATGATTTAAGAATAACAACACACGCATAATAAAACTAAAAGTGAAAGATATCTCAAATTTAACATTCTCAGCACAAAAGAAATTTAAGATCACATATGTGAATAAGAAAACATGATACTACTAGTCATACACGGGTGCATAAGACAAGCCCTAGCTCACCCAAAAAATTTAAGTCTAAAATCCATAGAAAGAAAGACATAAGAAACTATCATGGGTACTCCCTCTAAATATGAGGATTCACCAATCAGTGTAGTGTCAACGACAACCTGTACTAGCCTCAAGAGTGATGAGTAGCGTCGGAACCTACATTATGTAACACCCCCAAAGTTTCTAACCTAAACTAACTCTAAAATGATCAGAATATTTGCACTAGAAAGGGACCATGAGACCCTTCACGGGCCATACTTAGCTTCATAACCTGGGAAAGGGATCGTGAAAGTTACAAGAAATAAGGAAGTTAAGGGGAAAGGATCTGCGGAGGGCTCTATGGCCCGTGGTGCTTATCATGGACTGTGAAGCCATTCTTGAACTTGACCACCAACACTCTATGAGTTGGGAGATGACCATGATTAGCTTCATGGCTCATAGTGACTTTCAGGCATCGTGGTGGCCTCCGTGGAAGTCGACCCCCCTAACACAAGTTACCCCTTAGGACCATAGCTATCATTACAGATTATGGTGAGCTTCATAGGCCATGGTGACCTTTCATCCAAGAGCCCATCTAAAATTTTAAATGAGGGTTATTTTAGTCTTTTTCTACCTTTTTCCAACTAAACCCATACGTTTATGGACAAAAAATCAGTCCCTTTATCATACCCAATAGGGGTTTTCCTCTCATTAACAATTAAAACTTCTGAGAGAAGAGATTAGAGAGAAGAAGAAGAGCTACAGTTCAAGTTATTCAAGCAAAGTCTTTGATTTTTGGTGAGAAAATCTTCATTCTAGGTATGTAATGATAATCATAATATTGAACTGAGTTTTTCCGAATGCCCTACATCTTTATTCAGTCAAGATTGAGTTTGAATTTGAGTTTCAATCCCATTAAACAGAGTTCTTGAGTTATCAATGTAATTCCTTATTGAGTTCTTTATGTATATGAGTATATTATGATGACTCCCATGATTGAGTTCTCTAATTTTTGTTCTTGTTTTTATTCACATAAACACTAGTTGAGTTGATGATTATTATATTAACATGCATTCATTTTTGGTTGATGAGAATGGTTTTTATGCATTAAATGAAGTATGATTTTAAACTGAGTCTATGCATATTCTATTGAGTTTTGAAAGAGTATGAGCATTGAGTTTAAATGAGTTTTTTAACGACCCTTAGGGGGTCATGGGATGAGCAACACCCTCAGGCCTTAACATAAATAATAAAAACATAAAAGTATAAAAAGTGAGACATAAACCTTACCTCCGATCCTATGGTTGTTCATAAGTCCGTTATCCTACTAAGGATGACCAACTTATCACCAATACTAAAATATGAAACCTAGATCTATGCATCTAAAAGAGTGGAATCCTTTCGATACACAAAGTCTAGGAAAGCATAAATAAGAGAGACTCTCCCCTTACAATAGTAAGAAAGTAAATCAAAAAACTAAGACATATTCAAAATAGCTATGACTTAATAAAAAAAATAGCTAGGGTGAAAAGGCTAAGGGAGAACAAAAGATTATATTGGAGTACTATACTTAGTCCCTTCATTAAGATTCCAAGTTTTTTTTTATCCTTTTCAAGTTTTTCCTCCTAAATGTTTCCATTCCAGTCTTGTCCATGATGAAATATCTTTTAGCTTCCTTCGGTAAATGATGATGAGTATAGAAGAGTTGAGGAATATCTATTTTGTGACTCCACTTAGAAACAACATTAAATGTATAATTGGCTTTCCTGTATATATGTTTGCAGTGGAAAGATTCCATCTGAATGATAGGGTTCTGAAGTTCCCTAAGATAATGTTGAAGCTGCCATTTAGGAGTAAAGTTGTGATTGAGCCATTTTGTGATCAATTTCGAGTCAACTTCTAAAATAATTTTATTACAACCATATTGTATAAAATAGTGAACACCAAAGATTGCTGCTTGAATTTTGTCTTAATTATTAGTTCCTATGCCAAGAGATGTAGTGAAAGCAAAAAATTAGCCCACCCTGTCTGTCCCTAAGAATACCAACCCTCTATCCTTCCGAGGTTCTGTAGAGCACTTTCATCTGTATTTAGTTTAAAGACATTTTTCCCAGTTTTGTTCCATATTACTTTGATCACCTTAATCTCATGCTTGCACTATTCAATCAGTAGGATTAAGTCCTTCCAGTTGCTAGGCCAAGATATATAAGGGAAAACAGTGGTTAGAAGGTATACCATGTCCTTCATAATTAAGAACTTAACTCTTGATACATTGGATTGTTTCTCTCTATATTTAGATGAACATCTATTCTTCCATAAATTCCAGTAAATTGTTATGGGAAATGACTGAATGCTAAGTTTATGGACCTCATTTGTGTACTCCATAATCCACCAGCTTATCTAAACATTTCTTAAGGAGAGATGTCTATGAATGCAGCCCATAAAAGCTGAAAAATACTTCTATATGTTATTTACAAAGTTCCCTTCAATAAATATATGTTGGATATAGGAACAGGTTTGAAACAACATGAACACTCAGCAGACTCAACTCCAAAAGAAGTAGTTTTCTCATTAGTAGGGAGTTTTCCTCTAAGAGCTTTCCATAAAAGAAAGGAAATTTTGAAAGGGATTTTCTTGTGCTGAGTTAATGTATTGATCATAGTGTTTCTCCTCTTTTCTCTTATGATTTCCCAAGCTGAAGAACAAGAAAATATACCATCAGCAGTAGGTTTTCAGATAAGAGTGTCATGGATATCTTCATGGTATTCAAACTGAGTGTTAAGGATTTTGGGGATCATAAGGGGGGTATGTTGTCTTACCATGGTCTCATTCCACTAACCATTCACTAGGAGCTGTGAGACCTTCCATATTTCCAGGCTTGGAATTAGTCATTCTATAGTTCGCCAAGGGATCTATACCAAGCCAATCATCCCACCATAAAAAGCAACTTCCAGACTTAAGTTTCCATTGAATGTGAGCTTCAACTACTTGTTTGCTTCTCATCATATATTTCCAAACTAGTGACTGAACTGAATCCCACTTCTTAGCAATAGTGTTTTACCTTTGGCAATATTTTGATCTTACAAATTTCTCCCACAAGGAGTTCTTGGTCCTAAACAACCACCACTACTTATACTACATAGATGTACAAACATGAGTAAGTTGTCTAACCGCAATACCCCCTTCTTCATATGGATAACTTCAAGTTTCCCAAGAGGCCCAGTGATATTTCTTTCTATCCTTATCCCATCCCCAAAAGAAGTCAGTAGTTAATTTCTTAATATATTTGAGAATGGATTTAGGAGGAGAATTAACAGAAAGGGTGTGAATAGATAGGAATTACGGGACAAATTTGATCAAAGTAGCTCTGCCTCCATACTTAAGAATTCTCGCTTACCACCCACTCATTCTTTTAATCATATTTGCAATCATATCTAAATAGTATATAATTCTTTAATTCCCAATATATAATGTACATCCAAGATAAATAAGAAGGATCCCTTTCTTCTCAAAACCAACGACATCTTTAATGATCTTAACAATATCCTGAGGAGTTTTAGTAGGAACCATAAAGTGACTCTTATTTCTATTAATAAATTGATCAGACACATATTTATAGGTACGATGAGTTTTTATAATTAGTTTGAGGAAATTCTTGTGGCTGGAGGTAAAAATAATCACATCATCACCAAAACTCAGGTGATTGATTTGAGGTATCCTAATCTCTATTTCGAAACCATGATCATTCTAATTGTGGTGGAATAAATTCAACATCCTAGACAAAACTTTAGCTCCCATAATAAAAAAAAGCAGGGGAAAGATGATCCCCTTGCTTGAGTCCCCTGGTGGAATGGAAGAAACCATGTCTTGAACCATTATATATAATGGAATACCAAATATTGCTCATAATTCTTGTCACAATCTGGACTAGGGCCTAGCCATGACATTACGATCGGGAACCCAAAGGATCTCAACCAATCCTCTTAGCATACATCGTATTACAAGGTAAGATAAAACATAGGAAAACAAGAGGAAGAATAATCTCAAACATGGAAGTCTAGAAATGAAACAAAAATTCAAGTAATATGTCCAAATAGACTACACAAACTTTTTGTCTAAATATGCCTCTATCATACTAACATAGGTGGGGGCATAGAACAAGCAATTAGCTCCCCAAATAAGAAAAGAAATGTCTCAAAATATCAATATAGTCCAGAGGTAGCAAGGAAAGAAATAAACTCGATAGGTAGTCCTTGAAGCATGAGGACTTAACAAATCAAGTGAACAAGTCTTCTATCTAGACATGAGAGCGTGTAGGGTGATCGTTGAGCCCTACATTATAAAATAATGTAGGCAAACAAAAGTATGCATTAGTACTTTGAATATACTAAGTATGTAAGAAATGAAATACATGACATAAAAGCAATGGCATATGATCAATGCTAGAACATATAATAAGTAAACCATTTACACATAATAGTGAATTGTGAGTAAGGCAAATGTCATTTTAAAATCATAGTGTAACCTTGTGAAGAGAGCTTAGACAATGCATGGATAGTCATGAGTTATAATGAGGAATCATAAAAGAGCTTGCAAATACATAAGTAGTAGTTGAAGATTGTTTCATTCACTTGATGAGTGGTTGTAGGAGCTCTAAATTCAATCCTAGGGACAGTACAAGGAATCTCATGCAAAACATGAGATAATTCCCCTCTTCTATTGGACACCCCATCCTGCAGGTTAGTAGGTATCCCCTTTTCACTTCCATGCACACCTCTTTTAACTCCAGCCAATATAGTAGAGTTATTAGAGAGTATTAGGGATAGGAGAATTGAGTCAATACCTGGGTTTTTGTATGCTCATTAGTGTGATCAGTATTTATAGGATTAGCAATAATATTAGGGTATGGGATTGTAGGAGAGATAAGTCAATGCCTTTTGGTTTGTTGTGTTGCTTTGCCTGTTATGACTATATTTCCTTTGGAGGATTAGTATTTTTGGCTACGTGTTCTTCTGACTTTTGATACATGGGTTGATCTTTTTCATCAAGATCAACATAATTATTGAGATTAGTAGTAATTTTAGAGAACATACTTGTATGATTAGAACTTCCATCTTGTTGATCTTTTGACATTTGTTTTTAGGAGAAGTTGGTATATTTCCTTTGGTGCATTGCCCTCCTGTATGACCTTGACAATTCTTTTTCTTTTGAGTATGTCATTCTTCCTCCTTTGTTTGAGGTTCAGTCTCCTAGGATTGTTGATGTTGCTTAGTAGACTTAGGACTTGCATCATGCTTTTTAATCTCTGCCTCCTTCTAGTTCTCATGTGAGTTTGAGTATTGAGTTACATGATTTGAGAAAGAGTTTTGATGAGATGTGAATGATTTTACAAAGAAATGTATTTTAAATAAAAAAGCATGATGGTTTGAGATGAGATAGAGTTTTGAAAGTTCTATTGAGACTTAATATGAAATGATTGAAATGTGATACCTTATAGATATGAGCATCATAAATTAATTTGGAAAGTAGTATTGAGCACCGATTTGGGTAAGATTTTGAGTAACTCAATCCCGATAAACTACGTAGTTAACGTAGGACAGAGGTCAAGTCTCTGTTGTCCCAAAAGAGGACTTTTATATTGGATCCATTAAGGTTGATCGTCCCTTACCTTGACAAGGTATTCGAAGGCTGCGGCAATGGCAGTGAAAACTATTTTATCATCACTCGCTCATAGGTGATAGTTGTCGGTTAGAGAATACCCCTAGTGAGTATGTGTACATTATTTCACTGAGTTGCATACCTTTAAATATGATTGTTGAGACATTGTTTTATTTTTAAAACTTGCATACTTTATTGAGTTGAGTAGAGCTTTTTTCTTTTCATTGAGTATACATTAAGTTATTCTCTCTTTTCAGCTATTTTATATACTCGTATATTCCATATACTGACACCATTTGTCCTGCATTATTTTATGATACAGATACAAGTGATAGAGGCCCTCAATAGGTGCATTGTTAAAGGCCAAATTATGGTCAACTTTTGGTGAGACCTTCTTGCATTCAGAAGACTTCAAATTATTTTATTATTTAGTCATTATTTTGATAGTCATTTGAGGTAACCTTGGACTTGTCTTGACACCTTTCTAGTATTGAGTTAGAGGCTTCATAGACAGAGTTAGAGTTGAGTTAGAATAGTTCTTTTAGAGTCTGTTTTTGAACCATAATTTCATTATTGAGTTTATGCTGAGTGATAAAATGAGTGATAATACCAAGTGGTTTGCTCGGGGCCACCAATGGATATCCGAGTGTCGACCATGCTTAGGGTACTCTCTTGAGGCGTGACACATTATAAGACAATATAGACATAATATGCATCAATACATGGAATGTACTAAGTATGTGAGAAATATATATAATGTAAATAAGAGGTCCTAGTGGGCATAAACATGAATTGCATGACGAAGAATCCTTTAGGAGCTTAAAAGTAAATCATAAATTATGAGATAGGATAAATGCATCATTAATACATAGTGAAATCTTTAAGGAAAACTTACTTCATTTTGTGGGATATTAACCTTAACCGACATTAAGACCATGTGGGATATAAAATGGAATCTAGTGTAATTCCTATAATGAAAAAGGAGAGGCTACTTGCCAAAGTAGACTCTATATCATTTCATCAATGCTATTGTGGATCCACTAGCTAAGTCATTTAGGAAAACCTATAGGGGAACATAGTTTGGGACTAGAGGTTGCTACTAGAAACTTCCTTACCAAGCCTTCACCTCAAGCCCTTTCAGTGCTAAGTTAAATTCCAACAGAATAATAACATTGATTATCAAAACATATAAATAGGAAAGGCAATATTTATTACCAATCCACATAATAAAATCGTATAAGAGTAGCTCATCTCAAATCATGATTCATAAAGTAGTTCATATAGACACTTATCTTTTAAGCATCTAAATGATGATGATTTCATGTTTTGAGAAAATCTTTCAAAAAATCATTGATACTTACCCAAAAAAATCCTTTAAACATACTTCATCATTTTTATTAAACATGTATAAATCCTTCATCAAATTCATGATCATATTTCATAGTTTATAAGTGAAATTCTAGTGTACTGCATGGGTCCATATGAAATTAAATATAAATCATGTATGTTAATCAAATTATGCATAATAAAGTAGAATAACATCAATTGAATCATAATAAAAAGGACTCATGAGGATTTTAACATAAACTATAATGGATTTGGGTGAAATAGCAATTGAGAAATAGAGATATTTTGGGACACAATGGATGAAAGGGATCCATTGGTGAATTTCCACATACCTTGATAATCAAAGCCCTAAATCAATGGAGATTGAACTTGAAACCCTAGCTTAATGGAGAAGAAAACACTTGAGAGAAACCTTTGAGTGCCTTAGAGTGTTTTAGGAGAATGAGAGGGAATGAAGAAGTTCGAAGGGTTTGGGTAGTTATATGACGTCTAAAATAGTCCAAAATGAAGTATATTAGGCATTAAAAGAATGGAAAATATTTGAAATATCCCTGATTTAAAAGATGCCGAAGTGACCTATGGATGAGACCTATGGGTCGTGGGTCAGTCAACGGGTCATCCAAAAGGTTCATAGAAATTGTGCACAAACATTAAAGCTACTAGAATTGATCGGCATTTCTATGACTCAAGTCTATGGATCGTAGACTCTCCTACGAGTTGTAGGGACTACTCGTCCTGTGCAACTCCAAAAACATAGTCTGGGATCCTTATTCTATGGTTGATCCTACAACCCATAGAACTTCCTATTGTCCATAGGACCTCTAGTTTAAGTTATTGGAAATTGACATTTCTCGGGACCTTTCTTATGATCCCATTATATCGACCGTAGGACCTTATAGGGTCCATATAAGCTACTTGTAACTCGAATCCAAACTTCGTCAATTTTTCCAACTCCAGTACCCCACCTACAAGACCTTCCTATGGTCTATAAGACTTTTCAAGGCCCATAAGACCTGCACCAACAACTCTTTTCTATAATATTTTCCTTTATTTTGACTTTCCATCTTTCGGGATCTTACAATTAACTACTTCACTAGATATATGATTAGGAAAAAGGAAAGAACATGAATTGAAATGACATCTTATATCAAATTGCATGCAATAAATGTTTACTTGGTTATACAAATGTGTGTTCCTATTAATTGTGGCTTTGATTGTGATGTCTAACTTCTTGTTGGATCAGGTACCATACTGATCTATTTGGATCAGGTACCATGCCAGTACAATTGGATCGGGTACCATACTGGTATATTTAGATGGGTACAGTGCTAGTATACTAACTATTAGAACGAGTACCACGCTGGTACACTAACAGTTTGGGTATGGATTTCATGAGTGGACCATCATTGACTATTGCATTGTAATTGAGTATTTATAATGATTCAAGAGTTGGTGATGCTACCAAAGCACACACAAGTGTACGCGGTCTCACAAGTAATATAGTGGTTCTTTTTAGGAGCCGAATGTCGAACCCACAAAGACTTGTCAATCAACTATTTTGCTAAATTATATTAAATCTAATTATTTATCTAATCTAAATAAAACATAATACTATTAATCTTTTTATACTATAAATTGCAAGAATTAAATAATAAAATAAACTTACAATATTATTGGGACAATTTCAGGGCAGCATACTAAAAATTCATGTTTTGCATCTCCTTCATGGATTTCAGAAGGTTATCAAATTACTAATTTACAAGATTAATTTTACAATCATAGTCTCCCGATCTCTAATTGCTTACCTTTGTTGACAACCTAACTACATTGTTGAGCATGGATAAGCATGAACCAGTAAAAATGCATTAATCCTATCATCCCATATAGTAACCAAACATGGTGTATAGGTATGTGTCATGGGCATTCTATACACGAATTATCCTAGGCAATTCTAGAATAAACACATTCCCTATATTCTAGTGTTCTATTTCCCTTCCGTCTCTCGAGTTCCATGTAGACAACAGATTTATTCTAATGGTGATCAAGCATTAAAATAGTAGAAATAAGAATATAAGAGTAATAAAAATAATAACCAACTTCATCCATAAAATTAATGTTCAACATTCATCTGTAGCCACAGCCCTAGAACAACGGTCTTTAGCTACTAATGTCTTAAGAAGAAGAAAAAGAACAAAAGAACCCTAGGTCAAAAGTAAAAATTCATTCTCTCAAAACTAATTTTATGAAATTTTTATAGGCATATGAAAAACCCTAAAATAAAATAACTGAGGCAAAAACTAATTGGGAAATCAAAATCCAAAAATAATTAGATTGTGCACGTATGCACAGTTGTTGCGCTGCTTGCACAATTTGGATGTGTCTTCATATTGAAACACGTGGAAGCTCCTACAAGTATGTATTCTGTCCTTCTTTTAGTCATAGTTGGCATCGAGGGGACTGGTGGTGGAATGGAGAAGTGCAAGGGAAAGTGGAAGCAAAGAAGGTGGCGTATGCTAAGTTGATGGAGAGCAAGGATGAGGTGGAGAAGTGGACGAATGGAAAACTGTATAAGATAGCGAGGAAGGAGGCGAAGTCAGCGGTTGCAACAACAAAAACGGCAGCTTTTGAATGCCTTTATGCTGAACTAGAAGAAAAAGGCAGGGATAGGAAATTATTCAGGCTAGCCAGGGCCCGAGAGAGAAGGGTATGCGATGTGGATCAAGTGAAGTGCATTAAAGACGAGCACGGAAAAGTACTGGTAGAAGAGACTCTTATCAAATAAAGATGGCAGTCATACTTCCATAAACTTTTGAATGACAAAGGGGACAGAGAAATTATGTTCAGAGATTTGGAATATACAGGAAGGAGTCACGATATTGGGGGTTGTAGGAGTATTACGGTCGATGAGGTTAAAGGTGTTGTTCGTAGGATGTGCTGGGGAAGAGCGACCGGACCTGATGAGATCCCAGGAGCATTTTGGAAGAGTATGGGCTCAATAGGTTTGAAATGGCTGACTAGGTTATTTAATGTCATATTTATGACGGCAACGATGCCCATAGAATGGAGGTCGAGCATCATGATCCCTCTATACAAAAATAAGGGGGATAGCCAGAGCTACGACAACTATAAAGGTATCAACTTCTAAGACATACTATGAAAGTGTGGAAAAGAGTGGTGGAAATGGGGGTGAGGAGAGGCGTGTCTATTTTAGAGAACCAGTTCAGATTTATGCTGGGACGCTCAACTACGGAAGTCATCCACCTGATGAGGAGACTAATGGAGCAATATAGGTAGAGGAAGAGAGACTTGCATATGGTATTCATCGACTTAGAAAAGGCTTACGATAAAGTCCTATAAGAGATACTATGGAGATGTTTGGAGGCTAAAGGTGTACTTGTAGCATACATAAGGGTGATCAAGGACATGTACGAAGGTGCCAAAACCAAGGTAAGGACAGTAGGAGGAGACTCAGAACACTTCCCAGTTGTGATGGGGTTGCATCAAGGATCATCTCTTAGTCCATTTCTATTTGCCTTGGTGATGGATGGATTGACGCGACAAATTCAAGGTGAGGTGCCATGGTGTATGCTTTTTGCGGATGAAATAGTCCTCATCAATGAGACTCGTGGCGGAGTTAATGTTAAGCTAGAAGATTAGAGACACACCTTGGAGTTTAAAGGATTTAAGCTGAGTAGGACCAAGACAAAGTACCTAGAGTGCAAGTTCAGTGAGACACCTCAGGAGGTTGGCGTAGAAGTTAGGCTCGGGGACCAAGTTATCCAAAAAGAAAAGTAGTTTTAAGTACCTTGGTTCTATCATGCAAGGCAGCGGGGAGATCGATGAGGATGTCACACATCGTATTGAGGCAGGATGGATGAAATGGAGGCTCACCTTTGGTGTGTTATATGACAAGAAGGTGCCACCACAACTTAAGGGCAATTTCTACAAAGTGGTGGTTAGACCATCTATGTTATATGGGGCGGAGTGTTGACCAGTTAAGGTCTCCCATGTGCAAAAGATGAAAGTTTCCGAGATGAGAATATTGAGATGGATGTGTGGGCATACTAGGAGCGACAGAATTAGAAATGAGGCTATTCGAGACAAGGTAGGAGTGGCCTCGGTAGAAGAAAAAATGTGGAAAACATGACTGAGATGGTTTGGGCATATGAAGAGAAGAGTCCTAGATGCACCAGTGCGGAGATGTGAGCGGTTGGCCATGGATGGTTTTAGAAGAGGTAGGGGTAGGCCAAAGAAATATTGGAGAGAGGTGATTAGACAAGGCATGACGCATTTATGACTTACTAAGGACATGACCTTAGATAGGAAGGTGTGAAGGACACACATTAGGGTAGAAGGCTAGTACATAGTGGCATTATTCCCTCTTATTCGTAGGCGTATTAATGCACTATAATTTCTTGTACTCTGATTTATGTTATTTATGGTATTTATGTTGTTATCTAATAATATATACTATTTTTTGTGCATTGATTATACTATTGTTTGGACCGCTTTCGTTATCTACTTATCTACTTTTAATATTCTTGTTTGACTTTTTTCTATGCTTCTATTAAGCCGAGGGTCTTTCGGAAACAGTTGTCCTACATTGGTAGGAGTCAGGTCTGCATACACTTTACCCTTCCCAGACTCCACAATGTGGAATTTCACTGGGTTGTTGTTGTTGTTGTTGTTGTATGAACTTTTGAATAAAATATTACATTTAATCCATTAAGCTGCTTGCTTGATTTTCTTCTTCAATCTTTCATTTTTAATTCGTTTTGGCTTTAAATCTCTTCATTTTTGTGTTAATATAATCCTATAAATAAAATACACTATTTAGAATAATCCATAAAATTTATGCTCTAAAAAACAAATAAAAATATTAAATATGAGGTAAATAATAATTAAAAATATATAATTTTGGCCTTATATCAGTTGGCATAACTGTGATGTGATTGTACATTATTGCCTTACTATGTTGTAGTTTCTTGTTCATATTTCATTTACTGAAAATGGTCACGTGATCCTACCAGTACACTATGGTTGTATATAGATACTTCACTTGTTCTTTCTTTGTTGAGTATAGGACATACTTAGCCTGCTGTTGAGAGACCTCAGTTAGGAGATCATTGATCGTTCGGATTTAAGGGTGAGCCAGTTCTTTCATGCTCTCGTGGATTCATCTTAGTTCTCAGTCCTTTTTTCTCGGACTCGTACTTTAAGATTCTTATTTTATATTTATTTTTTTTGGCATCCCCCTTATTCTAGACTATTAGCTAGAGTTTTGGTACAATGACTTTCAGATTCTAGGGGGTTAATTTCCCATTTTTTGGTAAAATTACCTAGGTTTATGGGAACCCAGTGTTAAACTATATTTTAAATTGTTTTCCACCTATTAAATCCTTGTGTCTGTTAATATCATATTGTAGTTGGGTTAGTATTGGTTCTCTCACCAAAGGGTTAGTGTAGGGTCTACTCATGACGGTCTGGGTCATGACACGTAGACACCTGTTGTGCATAAAATATCAGAAAGTTGGAACAGTTGGAATTGTACAGGATGAAAGGGTTTTAATGGGTCATACAAGGAAGTACAGGTCGTAGAGCAGACCTATAGTTTGGAAATTCTGAACCCTCAGAACCTCAGTACTTTTTCTATGAAAGATATGTACGGTTTGTACAATGGTCTACGAATCGTAAGAAGAGTTTGTGGTTCAAAGTTAAGAAACTCAAGTTTTTAAGTCGTTTTCTACAGACATCTTTTAATTCCGATAATACATCATTTCTTGGTTGTTTTAAGTGGGATTTAGGGATCCTATCAGCCTAATCCCTCATTCTCTCAACTCCACCCCAAAATATATTTCTTCTCTCTCAAGTCTTCTCTCCCAAGGCAAGAATAAGGTTTCAAGCTTCAAGTCTCTTTCTCTAATTTTTTATTAGGTTTTCATTCAAGGTATGTCAAAACTTCTTCAATGGGCTCTTCTTCGCCCATTGATTCTCAAAAAAACTTAAATTTCTCAATTTATGATCTTACTATTTTCTAGAGTTTCATATTTTTTAGAGGTTCTTATTGGATTTTGATTTATTCTTCATGAATGATCTTTTTATACCTGAATTGATCTTAATTACATATTTTTCAAGAATATTTTCATGAACTCATGACATGCAATTATTTTGATGATCACAATTATGCTATTTTCACATGCAAGCTTTATAAACTCATGTTTTTTATGAACTAAGGATGCTTTTAGATAAAATATCAATCAGTCTATATGAATATTATGATTTAGATGCTTTTAGATAAAGTGTCTCTCAGACTATGTTTTGTATCATGATTTAAGGAGCTACTCTTATGATTATCAGATTTCTCATGAATAATTCAGTATTATTAGATTCTTACTATTTCTTATGATTATGCATAATTTCTGTTGGGAGTTACTTAGCACAGAGTGGACCTAAGGATGAAGGATCACCCATTAGTTGAGTTATGAGACCTTTTGTAGCAATCCCTTTCTTCCAGAACTACATGTCATCGTAGGAGTGTGTCAATTGGACATTAGTAGATCCATAATAGCTCATGACTCATGACTTTATGCCTTGGAAACCATATTGGGACCTTTTGGTAGCAAAAATACACCATACTCCAAATTGTATCTCACATGGTTATATGTCGGTTATCGATATCTCCCACATATATTATGTTTTCAGAATATTGTATGATCTTGTACTATGTTTTCAGAATCAGATCATCATTTTCGTATTATGATTAATTGGCCATTGCATTAATATATTTTAGGCTTATCACATTATTATGTCATGTTTATGCATTTCTCCATACTCAGTACATTCCAAGTACTATCTACATACTTTTCTGACTATATTTTGACAATATAGGTTCTGAAGCACATCATCAAGCCCATGATTAGTACAGGTTCCAATCAGCAATTGTGTTAGTTGGTGAGTCCTCATGTAGGTTCCAATCAACAGTTGTGTTAGTTGGTGAGTCCTCATGTTCCAAGTAAGGTACTATCTTCCTATTTTAGTACTTCTATATTAGTTTTAGATTTTAGAGTTGGCTAGGGACCATTCCTAGCAACTCACCTATGTGATGGAGTCTTTTAGACAAAATAGTTAGATTCCGCATATTTATCTTTAGATTTTGGCTTTTGCTATATGAGGCTCTTGTTAGACTATTCATAATTTTCTTTCGCTTTTCAGTTATTTCATGTGTTGTTTGCAATTCTTAGTGTCATGCTATGCCATGAGGTTAACTTGGAGGAAATTTTATATCTAAGCACCGTGTCTCGACTAGGGGTAGTCTCGAATCATGACAATATATGTCGTAGTATTAACCTATTTATGCAATCTTTGGCTTTAGGTATCTGTGATCATTTGTTGTTTACTATATTTGGTGATCTCATTGAACCATGTCGTTAATGCTGTAGTTCCTTACGTATATATTCTACACAATTTTCATATTAGGTGTCATGTTTCTCTTCAATGTCATTTTTCCTTTCATTATTACTTTGATTTTTTTACTTAAGTCGAGTGTCTTTTTAAAATAACCTCCTATACTTCCAAGAGGTTGTGATAAACTCTATGTACATCCTACCCTACCCTATTTTATGGGCTTTTATTGAATATGTTATTATTGCTGTTATTGTAAATCTATTGCCTATAAAATATAGAGACTATTGTCACGGACTTAGACTTTTACTAAGCACACCGTGCGATACTTGACAACTCGCTCACGAATATTTCACAATCTTGCAAGATCAAGTAAACCTTTTTACTTTAGATTGCTAAGAGAATGTTAGATTAAAAAAAGACACAAGAGAATTGCTCAAGAAGACTTTTGTATTACTCAAGACTTGGAAGATTTGCTTGATTCTTGCTTGGTTATTTTACAAATGGGTGCCCTTTTATTATACTACTCGATTAGGGGATAGTGTATAAATCTAATTGTTAAACAAGTACCTACATATTTACAAATAAGTCATTCGAAAATTCTCTATATAACTAGAGGATTCCAAGGACCTTCCATGCAAATCTGTGAAATTCTAGAATCTACCATGGGAATTCTCCACATGTGTCTAGAATCTTCCACTATGGACTAGCCTTCTTCCTATGCAAGTCTTCTCATGAATAAATTTATGACATGTGGTGAATAAGTGGCATGATGAAGTGGAGGGTCATGACACTCTCCCTCACCTGATGTTTCCACGACCGCAGCACATTGTTGTTGCATAAACTTTTGGATCTTGTCTTCCCGTATGCATGACCAATACTACATTGAAATTATCAATACCCTTTTTTGATGTTGCTTCAGGAGACCAGCGCATAACGTGTCATGGTTTTTCTTTATGATCTACCGCTAATATTCCCAAACTTGGGCACTTAGACCCTCTGATCGATAGTGAGCAATAGTCTATCTTCTACCCAGAAACATCTCATCTTACTTTGTGCAGCTAATTGTATAAGTCGCTTTGTTTCTGGATTATGTTGCATGACATCTTTGATAGAATCAAAAATATCATAAAAGGTTGGGGTGATGGTAGCAAAGTCGATCTTATGATCCACTTTGTGCCTATGATTTAAGTATCTTGGCAACTCCTCAAGCATCATCTCTTTGTTCCTTTCTAGAACATTTTTAAAGTATGGTGGCAAAGTCTCTTAGCACCATTGTCTTTATTCATACTCATAATGTTGTCTATAAACATCGACTCCGCTTTCATTAAGTCCCTTCATAAGTTGCATGGATGATAGTTGAGCCTGTCCTTCCTTCTTTGGTACATTAACCACGGGTACCATACATGATCCTTTTTGCTCTATGACTTAGAGTCGTTGGAGATAGGGATCTATCATTGTGTGGCACTTTTGGAAGAACTCTTGCTCATGAATTATCAAATATATCTAAAGGAGAGATAGTAAAGTTGGTTTTACCTTGCCACTTGCCTAGCATAATGCTTACTCCATGAGCAACTTCGCACAAGGGAGTTAGTGGTAAATTGACCATCTTAAGATTGATGTTACTTGGACTATAACTCAACCCCAACTTTTTTATAGTGGTCTTGGTCATAACATTGGCCTATGCACTTGTGTCGACCATAGCACGAGTAGGTCGTCCATTGATCATGATGTCTACATATTGTGCGTTGTATTCTTTCAGCTTCTCTAATTACTTTGAAATCGCTCCACATAATCTAATCATGCCCAACTGTGTCATGCCCAAACCTTGCCCTTGATCATATGCATCTTTGTCCTTCCATTACCAAAATATAGCACCAAGGGTCTTCACTTTAGGTCACCTTGCATGGCCATGTAGCCTACCGCATATGTAGCAATTGTTTCCCTTTATGGTTGGCTCCTTTCTCTAAGCATCGCCTTGATGTCCAAACTTCTTTCCATCAGACTTATAAGTGTCATGATTTTTGGGATATGGTTGTTTCTCCTTTAGTTTGTCATGACCTTCCCTACCTTGGGCATGACTACCTTTAATCTTATCACCTCTGCCTCTGTCATGCTTGTCATGCCTAAAGTCTGTCAAAGCTTCAGCCTGCGTGATGGCTTTATCAATAGTGCTAACTTGTCGGCGTTCCAACTCTATGTTGACCCAATTTTGTATCCCGACCATAAAGTGGAACAATATATATTCATCTATGAGGTTGGGATTATGAAGCATGAGGGTGGTGATATTCTTCACATATGTTAGTATAATGCACATTTGTTTTAGTTCCCTACACTTGCGCTTTGCCTCACAGATGACGTTGCTGAGAAAGAAGGCCTTCTTAAACTCAACTCAAAATCGCTCCTATGTGTTGATGGTGCAAAGCATCTTCCCTATCTATGAATCATTTTAATCCACCATAGCATGTCCATCTCTGAGAGGTATAACACGGAGGTGTTGATCTTTTTCTTGTCACTCTTTACTTTGTTACACTTGAATCAATTCTCCAAGTAACAAAGAAAATTCTCCACCTCTTGCGAGTCACAAGAGCCTTTGAACATCGATGGCTTGGATACCTCAAACTTGACCTCCTTGTCTCCGTTAGATATCACAGATCTTCCAGCTTCAATTTCTCCCTTGAGCTCTACCATCTCGGCTTTCATGGTTTTAATTGCTCTAAATGCATCCATAATCTAACACTCCAAGAAAGTAATGATCTCCTTCATCTCATATTCTGCATATTTATGCCCCTCCCCCAACAAACCCCTTTCAGATATTGTCATTCTTCTCTAGGGTGAAGTCCTGAAGAGTCTTGAACTTGCCGCCGACCTCGTTCAAATGTTTGTCTAAGATCTCCTCGGCATGCCTTGCGGAGTCCACCCTTTTTATCCACTCTATTCCAAGCATGACATCTACAGGCTACACCCCACGTTCATCATCACTCGCTTCAGTGGCCGAAGGCTAGTGGGATGTTAGTGTTTTGCTTGTTGTAGGCTCGAACAACAACTCCTCATTCTTCTTAAGATTCTCCTTCCCCTTTTAGTGCTTCTTTCCACCATCCTTCATGACATTAGCAGCATTAGTAATGTTGATGTGTCTCCCATTTGTCATTCCCTTAGTATTAACCTTTTATTTGATACTATGTTGTCACGGACTTAGACTTCTATTAAGCACACCATGCGATACTTGACAACTTGCTCACGAATCTTTCATGATCTTGCAAGCTAAAGTAAGCCCTTTTTACTCTAGATCACTAAAAGAATGTTTTATTAGAGAAAGACACTAGAGAATTGCTTAATAAGACTTTTGTATTACTCAAGACTTGAAAGATTTGCTTGATTCTTTCTTGGTTACTTTACAAGTGGGTACTTACTTAGGGGCTAATATATAAATAATAATTATTACACAAGTCCCTATATAATTACAAATAAGTCCTTCTAGAATTCTCTATATAACAAGAAGATTTCTAGGACCATCCATGGAATTCTAGGATCTACCGTGGAAATTCTCCACATGTCTCTAGAACCTTCTACTATGGACTAGCCTTCTTCCTATGTAAGACTTCTACATGAACAACTTTATGCCATGTAGTGCCTAAGTGGCATATTGATGTGGCTGGTCATGACACTATGCTTTCTTTTAGCTCTTTTGGGGATATATATATATTTATTTATTGTCTAGATATATATTATGTCAACTTTTCTTTTTAAATTTGAAAAAAAGTTTTTCAAAGAAAAATTCCTTTTGAAACCTCAATAATTTTTTCTATAAAATAAATGTTTAAACACAACTTTCATTTTAAAATACTTGTTTTTTAAACTTAACTTCAAATACTCTTTATTTTTTTCAAATATCACTCGATTTATCTTAAAAACATTACTAACAACCACTCAATTCTCTTATTCTATATAATGTTTTTATTCTTCCGCAATCTTGCTTTGTGAATTTATTTTTCAACAATTTTAATCATATGTTGCTTTTGAATGCGTAGTTGTCCTAAACAATTTGACCACTTCGTTAATTCTTTTCATCCATAATTTATAGTATTATATCACTACTACACTGTAATGATCAACTATGATGTGCCAATAATGTTATATCCTCTCGAAAATGAATTGTTTAAGAAATGGAATTCTACAATGCCGTTTATGGCAAACTAATAGTCAAATTAATTTATTTTACTATTATCATCAAAATGTTGTTACTTATGGAAAAGTTACAGGTAAACTTTTTCTACTCTGTCGAGCAATTACATTAATTGAATGTTGTGTTGAAATGAAACTAACACCATGTAAACTTTAATGATTACAGATCGTAGAGGTGATATATTAGATGAAAAAAGCTATATCCAAAAAAACTATAATATTTTGATATGATTTAACCAATTAGGGCAAAAAACTAATATAAAAATATATATAAAACTAGTGAGAGGAAAATCTTCCTTTAAACGAAATTCTAAAGACTACATCAATATGAATATTATTATATTATTGTATGAGAAGAAGGATCTTCAACCGATAGAGGTCCTCACTTTTCCTTCCAGAAAGTAATAATCAAATATGGAGAGATTAATATTTTTTTTAAAAAAAATAAAAGCAACTATAATAATATTTTGACTTTCCCTCATGGGATGCATTCGCCTCAATTGGTGTAAAGTCTTTGCCACAAATCATGTAAAATCTTTGTCTCACACAGTGTAAAGTTTTTGCCACAAATCATGTAAAGTATTTGTCTTAGACAGTGTAAAGACTTTGGTTCGAACAATGCGGCACTTTCGAGTCAAACGATGTAAAGTCTTTTCCAAAAATAATGTAAAATTATTGGCTCAAACAATGTAGCACATTTGACTTCAAAAAAAAAAAGGCCTAAACAAAAAAAAAATGTATACCTCGTATTTTGATGAACTCAAGAGTGTATGCAAAAAAGAGCATCAAAATTATCAATGCCAAAGATAAAAAAATAAAAAAAAAAGATGAGAGTTTATTTATAGACAAATAGTGATGGTGAGGAAGTTCTTCTCCCAAAGTAACTATAATTACTTTTTGGGTTAGGACTCTAGTAGAATGATATAAATTTATTCTCTCCACTATATATATATATATATATATATATATATATATATATATAAATGTATCTTGTATCTTGATGAACTCAAAATTGTATGTAAAACGGAGCATCAAAAATGTCAATGATAAAAATAAATAAAATGAGAGAGTCTATTTATAGACAAATAGTGATGGTGAGGAAGTCATTCTCCTAAAGTAACTATAATTACTTTTTGGGTTTAGGACTCTTAGTGGAATGGTACAAATTTATTCTCTCCGCTAAAAAATAAAATAAAATAAAAAATAAAAAATAAACCTCGTGTCTTGATGAACTCAAGGGTGTATGCAAAAAGGAGTATGAAAATTGTCAATGCCAATGATAGAAAAATAAATAAAAGGAGACAATCTATTTATAAAGGTGAAGAAGTCCTTCTCCCAAAGTAACTATAATTACATTTTGGATTAGGACTCTAGTTGAATGGTAGAAATTTATTATCTCTAAAAAATAATGGCCAAAAATAATAATAATAAAAAAAAATTGGTAAAAAAAAAGGGCTAAAAAAAATTTAAAAAAAAAAAGGAGAAGAAATTACCTTATATTGTGCTCCCTCAATAGATGCAAAATATGAAGAGCATTCCCCTATTTATAGAGATTCCTAAGATTGCCGTGGAAGTATTTGTTTCCATGTGAAACACTTCAAATAATTATACTCCTAAAAGGACTTGAATTATTGGACTACTAGTTGTAGTCATTGACCGACATTAACTGTCTCTCTAAGTGGATTATGGTTTCAAGCTTAAAGAATATAATAATTATTATTATTATAACTTCGATCATCATGCTTATATAAGGTCCTACAATTTTTGGTCTTTATCCGAGTATGACATGCGAGATTTACATGTATAATTTAATATTGATCTCAATTAAAATAATACTTCAAGTCCAGTCTTCAAAAACAAATTGACAAGACTTGAAGTAGGGGGCATTTGTAAATATTAAAATCATATTGGATTTAAATCCGTAAATTAATTTGGACTATATTAAATTCAAGAAAATAATCCAAATGATGTGGCAATTTAAGTCAAATAAATAATCTACTAAAAGCACACCATGTGTCAAAATTATGTGGTAATCCAAGTCAAATTAAATGAGCCACTAAAATCACACTACGTGTCAAATTTATATGGCAATACAAGTCAAATTAAATGAGCCATTAGAATCATGTCATGTGCCAAAATTATGTGGTAATCCAAGTCAAATTAAATAAGCCACTAAAATCATGTTACGTGTCGAAGTTATGTGGCAATCTAAGTCAAATTAAATAAGCCACTAAAATAATGCCACGTGTCGAAGTTATGTGGCAATCTAAATCAAATTAAATGAGCCACTAGAATAATGTCACGTGTATATGTGACATGTTCTAACCAATCAAATTAAAACTCTTCACCAAAGAAATTTGATTGGTCAGTTCAAACCAACCAATCAAATCACATCCTCATACCACTCCCTACAACTATAAATAGGGGTCCTCATTATTTTGAGAGGTTTTTTTTTTCAAGAACAAGAAGCAATAAGAGAGTTCGTGGATCAAAGACCGCAAATTCTCTACAAAGCTACAAAGTTCAAGTAATCAAATTCAAGTTCAAGTTCAAGATCAAGAACGAAGAAAAATATCAAGAAGATCAAGATCAAGTTACTTGTTCATATTTACTATTCGTCATAACCATACAAGTGTTCGTGATGAATAATTCAAATCCAAATTTAAAGACGAAGATTCAAGATCAAGCTATTCAAGCCTTTGACTCTAAATCAAATTCAAGTTCAACGTGTTCCATATTATTTGAAGAATCAGAGGATTATCATAGAAATTGTAACACGCACTACATTTTGAAATCAAATATTACACTTTGTTACTCCAATTTTCTGATCTTGATTATTTATTTTTTTCGGCTCGAAAATTTGTTGTTTACACACGCTCATAAATATGTTGGTACCAATAAAGTCAAGAGACACTTTTTTTATTTTTTTCTTTAGTAAGAAATAAAAATTCTTTGTATTAAGGAATACAAAACACATAGAGGATTGACTATGTATTTCATCGAAGTGATGCAAGTGTGTGTAATTAGCAAACATTGAAACATAAAGTAAGAAAACCCTTTTTTTAAAAAAAATTAAAGAAGGATAAAAACTTCTTTTTTTTAAACAAGAGTAAACAAACTTTTTCATTCTTTTATATTTTGAATGAGAATTAAAAACTCTTTCTTTTTTTTAAAAACTTTTTGAACCTATGGCGCCGAACCCAAGGAGGGTTGCCTACGTATCTCAACGATGTGAGAATCAGGTACGCGCAGTTCGCAAACATTATAAGAGAACTTCATTTTTTTGTTATAAGCAATAAACATTTTCTTTTATTTTTATGAACATGGAATACAACTTTTCTTCTTTTTTTGTTTAATAATTCCTTTTTTCCCTTGAATAAAGATCAGAAAATTCAAGGAGGCTTGCCTACGTATCTCAACAATGTGAGAATCAGGTGTGCGTAGTTCATAAAGTTCATAAACAAAACTTTTTTTTATTGAATTTGAAATAAAAACTTTCTTTTTTTAGCTTGTTTGAACAATGATTTGTTTTGTTTTTGAATATGGAAAAAATTTCGTCTCTTTTTTTTGAATAAGTACCACCGAACCCAAGGAGGGTTTCCTACGTATCTCATTAAGGTGAGATTCAGGTGCACGTAGTTTGCAAAACTCATAAACAAAACTTTTTTTTGGTGAATATGAAATAAGAACTTTCTTTTTAGCTTGTTAGAACAAGGAGTTTGTTTTTGAATATGGAAAAAAAATTCTTCTCTTTTTTTTGATTTTTTTTTTGGAATAAGGACTACTGAACCCAAGGAGGATTGCCTATGTATCTCAACAATCTGAGAATCAGGTGTGTAGTTCACAAAACTCATAAACAAAACTTTTTTTTTGTTATAAGAAATAAACATTTTCTTTTGTTTTTATGAACAAAAAATAAAACTTTTCTCTTTTTATTTGACATTTTAAATAAAGAATAATAACTTTTTTTCTTGAATAAAGATCACCGAACCCAAGGAGGGTTGCCAACGTATCTCATCGAGGAGAGAATCAGGTGTGCATAGTTCGTTCGAATTATAAGAAAACTTTGTATTTTTTTTATAAGGAAAAAACATTTTCTTTTATTTTTCTAAACAATAAATAAAACTGTTCTTTTTTCTTTTATTTTTTGGAGATTTTTAAGGAATAAAAAAAATTAATTTTTTTTGAATAAAGATCATTGAACCCGAGGAGGGTTGCCTACGTATATCATTGAGGTGAGAATCAGGTACGCGTAGTTCGTCCAGATTTGACACTTAAGCAAAACTTTGAGATATTGAAACTTTGTTGAAAATAAATGCAATAAAAAAAAATTATTATTGTTTTTTTTTTGTAAAAATGGTATAAAAGAAAAATCTTTCAAATTTTCTTTTTACGAACTATAAAAATAACTAAAAACGGAAACTTTTTTTGTAATTTTTGTTTAAAAGTTTCTTTTTTAAAAAAAATCATTTTAAAGAAATACATAAAACAACTAAGACAAGATTTTGTTTGTCTTTTCTTACTATATTTTTGTGTAGATTCGATAACTCTTTTTCTCATTTTAATAGATAACTCTAAAACATGAAAAGACCTTACAAATAAATATTATTTTCATATACCACATAAAATTATCTAAGTAGTCAAATAAAATAGGGAGATTTGTCCTAGACAAATTCGACTCCTGTGCCGAGTCCAACTAAGTCAAATCCAAGTGATGCAAATAAGTTGAGCCTACTAGTGATAACAATGTCTCTGATTTAGTTTGACTAAGTTTAAACCTGAAGGAGATAAGTGTCTAGACTGGCTGTAAATTGAGTGGACAATTCGAATCGAAAAGGGACAGCTTACTGATAGCATGGCTTTTCGGCCTCACTGTTAGTGCTACCCATCCTAAAACATGTGTTACTATAAAATCCTTCCCAAGAGTGTAATCGCATCTTTGTATCTCAAAAAAGTTCGAGAGCGTAGATCTCGTCTCCCAACGTAATGTATCTTTCTGAAGACTCAAATGGGTGCGCGAGGGAAGACAATTTATATTACAGTTTAAATAATATCAAACCAGTAAATAAGCGGGAAATCAACACATTAGGACAATAAATTAAATAGAATAAAAGTAATAAAAGCCATACACAAATCAATATTAAATAGTTCAAATTCAAGTTGTCCCCAACGGAGTTACAAGACATGTCACACCCCATTTTAACAGGTTTTTCCAATTAAAGTGACTATTCTGAATAGGAATTATTGTCACGGCCCAATTTCTCAGGTCATGATGCACCTACCATAACCCCTGATAGGCAAGCTAAACCCGTAAACCAGAACTGCAAGTAATGGATATAAGGGAGAAATACTAAAAAAAACTAAGAGAACTGAACAAATATCGAAATAAGGAGAAACTAGATAAATATATACAAAATACATAAAACTGAATCCTTCCCAGAACCTGGAAGTCACTAGTATAAAGCTGCTACCAAAATAAAATGAATACAAGTCCCAAAAGTGGACCAAAATATATATACAACACTAGCTAGTCTCAAAAGTACAATAAGACGAGTCAGCGAAGCTAAAGAAGACATAAATGTTCTCAAAACGACAAATGCTCACCCTAGTCTCCGAAATTGGCTGCAACAGTCTCGATCTATCCGCGACGGTAGCTGGTGCTCTATCCTGCATCATGAAAGTAGATGCAGAGTGTACTATGAGTACCAGATATAAGGTACCTAGTAGGCATCATAGGCCGACTGAGCAGGAAAGGTAAAAACAATATGAAAAATAGGAATAAGCCTAAACAGAAGTCTTAATAGGCATCTAAGATAAGGAAGGTAAATATCCCAACGAATAGGATGATACAAACTAGGAAGTCTACAGCTAGCTACACCCAACTGGGGCCCCATAAGCCCGCTGTGTACAAAGAATAGCTATGTCTACCAGGCTAGGAACTAGAAATCTACAATACCAAGAACTGAAGAACCATATTATTCCCGAATCAAGAATCTCCAAGAATCGATTGTCCATGAATGCTCTAGGGGCCGAGGTTAGGATTGGCACTTGGATGCTCTCCCAAATTCTCAATATGGTCATGGACGGGACTGGGACTCGGATGCTTGCCATAATCCATTGGTACAATCGAGGTCGGGACTGGAACTCAGATGCTCGTCATACTAATAAGTCGGCAGAGGCCAGGATTGGGACACGGATTCTCCCTGATGAGATTCTAGAATGAAGGTCGGGACTAAGACTCGGATGCTCATAGATGACTTAATTGGTGGTGTTGAATATTCTCCTTTCTAACCGAACACTAATAACCACCGAGGATCTCTTTTGCAATGAATCAACCAATATATCGCCAGGGCTTCAATCGAAACTAAATGAGCCGAGCCAGAAGTCTAATATCACTGAAACGTCTCTAAAGTTGCAATCATAGGAAGTTATGGATGAGGTTGTTCAGGAGATCAAATTTACCACCTAGCTAAGGCCCAACTACTAGACACTAGCCTCCTACGCCATTCTACAAGGATCTAAACCCGCCGGAGTGACATCGGGGCATCTAAAGCAAGTTCCAACAACCTATACTAAGTTCAACATGCTCCATAACACCGACTAAATATGAAGTCAACAACACTTACCATACTATCATTTAACAGAAGAGATCACATGTTTTCAATTACCTAGAAAAACCTGATAAAAGCCTAAAACATGATTTCTAACTTCTAAGATATATAGACAATCTACCCAACTGAAATTCCATTAATCTCAACATGATTTCACAAATCCCAGCTCAATCCTACCTGTAGGCTGAGCATGTACGCTCTAAATTATTTTGCTGGAGCGTTTCCTTTCTGAACAACCTTGGAACGCTACCACCCTGTCAAAAATAAATTCACAACGTTAATACGGTCATTTTGATATTAAAATTATCAAATTTGAAGATGGGCCAATTTTGGAATAAAAAAAAGGGAATGTGGGTCCCGTACCGGAGGTTTCTAAACTAATACCAAAAACATATCCTAATCATCCCTGCAAACTCATATCCAGATTTTGGATACAATTTGGGGCATAAAAACACTACAAATCAGTTCATTCATCAAAACCTAATTTTAGGCCAAAATGAATAACAAGGGAAATAATTATTTATGCAACAATCACCAAAACAATGCCTCAACAGCTGAAACCAACTACACCACGACATTCCGCATGAACAAATCCATAATTTAGCTCCAAGAATTTCCAAAATTGGACTTAAAATGCCCAAGAAACTAGTCTCCAAATTTTATCAAAATTCCACTCCAAAATTCAATAAAGACAGCATCTAAAATCGCAATTGTTAACTCAATAAAATGCCCCATATCAGTTTTTGATAGCGCCACAACATTCTCCTCAAAATTCCACACAAGATAGGTTTTTGAATTGCTCAAATTGGACCTAAATTGGCCAAGAAATTACTTCTCGAAATTCTCCAAAATTTCACTCTGAATACAACAAAAGACAACACCTAAATGCAGAATTTACCTCAAACGGAGTTCCCAAACCACTTTCTGACCTTACCAACATGTTCCTCTCGAAAATCCCTTCAATTTGGACCTTTGAATCACTGAAATGGAGCTCAAAATGGTGGAGAAATCATTTGGAAAAGTTTAGACTTAAATCTGAAAAATTTGCAGTGAACAATAACCACGATGAATAGTGATAACACAGTCCAAATTTTTTTTTTTTGATGTTCCGGACTCATCCAAAGTCCCATGAACGCAAACCATAAATGAATTTTGATTATAAACAACATTCCAGACTCAATGGTATAGTCGAAATTTCCAATGAAGGTTGTTTCGATGAAAAGTGGGTTCCATACCCAAGTGTCATTTTGAGCCTAATTTCCCAACGGGCCTCGGGATTAGATCGGAAGCCTTAAGAACCGAATGAAGGAACGTTCTAGATCAAACTTGACATTTCAAAACTAACCACTCTATCCTAATTTTTATCTGAGCGTGTTTTCCTAGAATATTGATCAAAGTCAACCATAGGCCAGAATTCAAAAGCAAAAGCGCCAAATAGCCCCAAACTGGTACTAATTACCTTGGTACTCGTGTTGATAATGCTACTAGTATAATTTGTCTATTTTGGAGCTGATGGAACCGTCAGAATTCTATTCTGAGGTCATTTTTCTGAAGTTATGACCAAAGTCAAGTTTTTAAGTTTTAAAAGCTCCAAAATAAGAAAATGGGCCTAAAACCCATTCGTACGACTAGGCGACCGATCTACCAGCACCAACAGGTCATAAATGACCTAGGGTCCCTACAGGAATGTTCTAAATGATGAAGTGAAAACAGTATAAGGAATATGACTTGGAGGATCATTATAATTATTTAATTTTTCAGAGTCATCAATTGAAATTGAGTTTTGGTGTTCCAAGTCACCTTATTAAATCTCTAATCAAAAGAAAATTGACTATTTATTTTGTGGTTTGCGAGCTAGAAATTCAAATAAGGAATTCTGTTAACCGAGGGAAAGGTGTGATGCATCCTGTAAACAACAAATTTTCGAGCCGAGAAAAATAAATAATCAAGACCGGAAAATTGGAGTAACAAAGTGTAATATTTGATTTCAAAATATAGTATGTGTTATTATCTCTATGATAATTCTCTGATTCTTCAAATAGTATGAAACACGTTGAACTTGAATTTGATTTAGAGTCAAGGGCTTGAATAGCTTGATCTTGAATACTATTTGAAGAATCAGAGGATTATCATAGAGATAATAATACGCTGAACTTGAATTTGATTTAGAGTCAAGGGCTTGAATAGCTTGATCTTGAATCTTCGTCTTCAAAGTTGGATTTGAATTATTCACCACGAACACTTGTATGGTTATGACGAATAGTAAATATGAACAAGTATCTTGATCTTGATCTTCTTGATATTTTTCTTCGTTCTTGATCTTGAACTTGATCTTGAACTTGAACTTGAATTTGATTACTTGAACTTTGTAGCTTTGTAGAGAATTTGCGGTCTTTGATTCACGAGCTCTCTTCTTGCTTCTTGTTCTTGAAAAAAAAACCTCTCAAAATAATGAGGACCCCTATTTATAGTTGTAGGGAGTGGTATGAGGGTATGATTTGATTAGTTGGTTTGAACTGACCAATCAGATTTTTTTGGTGAAGAATTTTAATTTGATTGGTCAGAACATGTCACATATACATGTGACATTATTCTAGTGGCTCATTTAATTTGACTTAGATTGTCACATAGCTTCGACATGTGGCATGATTTTAGTGGCTTATTTAATTTGACTTAGATTGCCACATAACATCGACACGTGGCATAATTTTAGTGGCTTATTTAATTTGACTTAGATTGCCACATAACATCGATACGTGACATAATTTTAGTGGCTTATTTAATTTGACTTGGATTACTATATAATTTTGGCATATGGCATGATTCTAATGGCTCATTTAATTTGACTTGAATTGCCATATAAATTTGACACATGGTGTGATTTTAGTGGCTCATTTAATTTGACTTGGATTGCTACATCATTTGGACTATTTTCTTGAATTTAATATCGTCTAAATTAATTTACGGATTTAAATCCAATATAATTCTAATGTTTATAAATGCCCCCTACATCAAATCTTGTCGAAGTATTTTATACAAAGACTAGGCTTGAAGTATTAATTAAACGATAATAGTATGTCGTGCAATTTAATATGTACCATGAAAATATTAAATTAATACGTTCCTCCGATTGGAGTGACGTAGTTGGAGTAAATAATGAGACTCCAATTGTAGTATATATATATATATATATTATTATTATTATTTGAGCTATTTTTTTCATTTTTTTTTGCAAATGCCTACCCTTTATTTTGTCTTCTAAATTCAATTAAAATTCTGAAAGGACACACTCCTTTTAGAATATGGATAACCCAAATTTTCACAATTTCACAACCAATTAGGATTTGGAGAGAATAAATTTGTATCATTCTACTAGAGTCCTAACCCAAAAAAGTAATTATAATTACTTTGGAAGAAAGACTCCCTCACCATCACTACTTGTCTATAAATAGACTCTCTCCTTTTATTTATTTTCATCGTTGGCATTGACAATTTTGATGCTCCTTTTTGCATATCCTCTTGAGTTCATCAATATACGAGGTACGCTTTTTTTTATTTTTTTTTGTTTTTAAAAAAAACCACTGCATCATTATACATATGTACTCCCAGTGATATTGTAAACGACTTTTGGAAGGGTAAAACACAGATTTTTTATTATTATTATTATTTTTAGCAAATGCCTACCTTTTATTTTGTCTTCTAAATCCAATTAGAATTCAGAAAGGACACACTCCTTTTAGAATACGGATAGCCCAAATTTTCACAATTTCACATCCAATTAGGATTTGGAGTGAATAAATTTATATCATTCTACTAAAGTCCTACCCAAAAAGTAATTATAATTACTTTGGAAGAAGGACTCCCTCACTATCACTATTTGTCTATAAATATATTCTCTCCTTTTATTTATTTTCATCATTGACATTGGCAATTTTGATGCTCCGTTTTGCATATCCTCTTGAGTTCATCAATATACGAGGTACATTTGTTTTTTTGTTGTTTTTTTTTGTTTTTTTTTAAAAAACCATCGCATCATTATACATATGTACTCCCAATGATGTTTTAAACGACTTTTGGAAGGGTAAAACACAGATTATTTTTTATTATTATTTATTTATTTATTATTTAATTATTCTTATTATTTTATTATTATTTTTTTTAGCAAATGAAACTATTACTTCATATACAATAAACTTTTATTCTATTGGAGTCAAAGGCATCACATAGTCCAAGTCAAAGACTTTACACCATCTGAGACAAAGACTTTACATGATTTATGGCAAAGACTTTACACCGTCTGAGGCAAAGATTTTATATAATTTGTGGCAAAGACTTTATATGATTTGTGGCAAAGACTTTACACCGTCTGGGTCAAAGGCATTCCATAATCCAAGCTAAAGACTTTACACCGTCTAAGGCAAAGACTTTACATGATTTGTGGCAAAGACTTTACACCGTCTGAGTCAAAGGCATTCCATAGTCCGAGCTAAAGACTTTACACCGTCTAAGGCAAAGACTTTACATGATTTGTGGCAAAGACTTTACACCGTCTAAGTCAAAGACATTTCATAGTCCAAACTAAAGACTTTACACCGTTTAAGGCAAAGACTTTATATGATTAATGGCAAAGAATTTATATGATTTGTGGCAAAGACTTTATATTATTTATGGCAAAGACTTTATATGATTTGTGGCAAAGACTTTACACCATTTGAGTCAAAGGCATTCCATAGTCCAAGCTAAAGACTTTACACCATCTAAGGCAAAGACTTTACATGATTTATGGTAAAGACTTTACACCATCTGAGTCAAAGGCATTCCATAGTCTGAGCTAAAGACTTTACACCGTCTAAGGCAAAGACTTTACATAATTTGTGGCAAAGACTTTACACCGTCTGAGTCGAAGGCATTCCGTAGTTCAAGCTAAAGACTTTACACCGTCTAAGGCAAAGACTTTACACCGTCTAAGGCAAAGACTTTACACCTTCTTAGTCAAAGGCATTCTATACTCCAAGCTAAAGACTTTACACCGTCTAAGGCAAAGACTTTACATGATTTGTGGTAAAGACTTCACACCGTGTGAGTCAAACGTATTTCATAGTCCGAGCTAAAGACTTTACATAATTTGTGGCAAAGACTTTACACTGTCTGAGTCAAAGGCATTCCATAGTCCAAGCTAAAGACTTTTCACCATCTAAGTCAAAGATTTTACATAATTTATGGCAAAAACTTTACACCATCTGAGTCAAAGGTATTCTATAGTCCGAGCTAAAGACTTTATATCGTCTAAGGAAAAGACTTTACATAATTTGTGGCAAGGACTTTACACCGTCTGAGTCAAAGGCATTACTTTACACCATCTAAGGCAAAGACTTTATATAATTTATGGAAAAGACTTTACACCATCTGAGTCAAAGGCATTCCATAGTCCGAGCTAAAGACTTTACATCGTCTAAGGCAAAGACTTTATATGATTTGTGGCAAAGACTTTACACCATCTGAGTCAAAGGCATTACATAATTTGTGGCAAAGACTTTACACTGTTTGAGTCAAAGGCATCCCATAGTCCAAGCCAAAGACTTTACACCGTCTAAAGCAAAGACTTTACCTGATTTGTAAAGACTTTCCACCATCTAGATCAGACATAGGTCTTGCTCAAAGAATATAATCATTCATTATTGAGATTCATGACCATGATTATTGAATTACTAATTTAAGCGCTAATAAAACACTTTTTTTTACAGATTGAATCATGGTTTACTTTAGAGATTTGACTTTCTCTTCTTCAGAGTTATGATACCTTTTCTGTTTTAATAGTACAAGAGATATATCATTGTATGAGAGCACCAAAGCCAGGAGAGACTTAATTTATCAGAAACCAACCTTCTTAATCTAAAACATATCCAAAATGTATAGCTCAAGTCTCTCAGGATCGTTCTAAACAAACTTCAAAAAATGAACTTCACATGCAAAAAAGCTGACAAATTCATATTCGCATGATCTTATTAAAAAACACTCATATCTCAGCATAGAGAAGCCGAAAATAAGGTTCATAGAAATACACTGTGTACAATAATCATGGCTAATAGCTTTATGGATTTGTATAAATACTTCTTTGAAGTCAATTCAAATTCTGTCTTGATTGGTCTTCTTTAATTCACACGTTATATATGATAATCTACAAGAATATTATGATGCTCAAATAATAGCGTGCCCCATCTCTTTTGAACTTATGAGACTAAACTTAGGATGTAACTCACGGATTACGGTGAAGAGGGTCAAGAGAGACTATAAGTTCTTTAGATACTCATGCGACTAAACTCAGAATGTAATTCCAAGCGCCTACGTACTTCAGTGAAGAGGATCAAGTCATAAAAGTGATTTTTTATTATTATTATTTTTTTTATATATATATTTTGGTGTCCTAACTTTTGCCTAGGCCTAGCGGACATTTGTTTTAGGTGCCGTGCACAATTTATACTCTTGCGGGCTAGGAGTATCATGCAGTTTATACTCGTACCTTAAGGAGTGGGTTTCTTTTCTTCAAGGATAGTATCTCTTTATGAACTTTCCATTAATCGGGCCAATGCATAATCCTTCTGAGTCAACTAGTTTGTAAGCGCCACTTGAGTATACTTTTTGTACCATATATGGTCCATCCCATTTAGTGGAGAACTTGCTTCCAGACCGACGAGAAGTAATAATGGGCCTTCTTACAATAAGAACTTGATCAACCACTTGGAAGCATCTAAGACGAACCTTCTTATTAAAAGATCAAGCTAGACGAGCTTGATAACATTCCACACTTTGTTGGGCCTCTAGTCTTTTTTCATCAAGAGCCTCCAATTCTTCAAGGCATAACAGAGCATTTTCTTCATCAATGAGCCCTTCTTGAATGGCAAGGCACAATAACGGGATTTGACGTTCAAGTGGAAGAACTGCTTCAACTCCATAAACAAGAGAATAGGGAGTCGCTTGTGTTGGCGTGCGATACGTAGTCCTATATGCCTAAAGAGCCTCTTCCATTCTTTTATGCCAATCTCTCTTAGACTTGGAAACAACTTTTTTCAACAAGTTGTAGAGTGTCTTGTTAAATGCTTCAGCGAGACCATTAGCAGCCACATAATACATAAAGGAATTACGTTGCTTGAAGCCAAAAAGATCACATATCTTCGTCATTAACTTGTTATCAAATGGCTTGACACTATCTGTCAATATGTATCGAGGAATACCAAAACGGTAGATAATATTGACTCAAATGAAGTTGGCGACATTCTCTTTCTTTACTTATCTAAGAGAAATAGCTTCTACCCATTTTGAGAAGTAGTCAGTTGCAACCATGATGTACAAATGTCCACCAGAGGACTTACGCAATGGTCCAACAACATCCAAACCCTAAGCTTCAAATGGCCACGAGGCAATAGTTGGGTGCAATACTTCTGGGGGTTGAAGTATAAAATTTGCATGGAATTGGTAAGCTTTACATCTTCGGACATAATCCAGGCAATCTTTCACCATGCTTTGCCAGTAATATCCCATCCTTTTTATGTAAAAATGAAGTTTTGTCCCAGATTGATGTGCTCCACATACTCTAGAATGTGCTTCTTGCATATCTTGAGTAGATTCATTTGCCCCCAAACATCATAAGAGAACTCCATCAAATGACCGCATGTAAAGTGTATTTTTAAAATAAAGAAAATGAGGGGCTCGTCGTCGGATTTTTATTCTTCTTCGAAGGTTTTTTGGCAATATTCCATAACATAAATAATCTATTATTGGTTGTCGCCAATCGTCAATTTCAGCGTCTGAAGTGGCGATAACTTGTCAAAATTCTTCTTCATGCTTATTTGGAGGTGGAGTTATTAATTTTTGGCAACCCACAACTTATATTTCATCAGGAGATACTAATGCAGAAGCTAAAGCTGCCAATGCATCAACCTTTTTATTTTCCTTTCTTGGGACATGTTGAATAGTCACCTCTCCAAGCCACCCTATCATCTTTTGAGCGTAATTGCAGTATGGGATTAACTTAGGCTTCTTTACTTCATAATTACCCAAGACTTGATTGATCACCAACTTGAAATCCCCAAAAACTTGTAGTTGCAATTATTTCATATCAATGGCCATCTCAAGCCCAAGTAAGAGTGTTTGATATTCAGCAACATTATTGAAGTAGTGTTGTGTTAGAGTGAAGGAGTACGACAAAACTTCTCCATGGGAAGTGACAAATACCACTCCAGCACCGGTTCCTTCACGATGTGCAGCATTATCAAAATACATCTTTCAAGGTGGCTGAATTTCCACTAGCATTGCGTCTTCATCAGGTAATTCATCAGATAACTCCCAATCATTCGGAATTGGATAATTGGCCAAGAAATATGTTAGCACTTGTCCTTTTACTGCCTTCTTAGATATATACACAATTTCAAATTGTTGAAACTGGAGGTACCACCTTGCTAGTCTATCACTTAAGACAGGCTTGGACATGACAAACTTGATAGGATTCGCTTTAGAGACAAGTTGCACAATATGAGCTTGGAAGTAATGCTTTATCTTCTGAATCGAGAATACGAGTGCCAGACATAACTTCTCAATAGTTGACTACTTGATCTCATTTTGTCATCATCCTACTCAAGTAATATAGGATATTTTCTTTCCCTTCATTATTTTCTTGTGCGAGAAGTGCTCCTACTGACCTTTCTTATGCTGCAATGTATAAAATCAATGGTTTTCCAGGTATAGGAGCTACAAGTACTAAAGGTTTCATCAGATAAGACTTTATGTTCTCAAAAGCATTGGTACAAGCTTAGTCCCATTCAAAAGGAACATCTTTCTTCATAAGGCGACTGAATGGTTGACATCTGCCAGCCAGATTTGAGATAAACCTCCTAAGATATGCTAATTTTCCTTGTAAGTTTTTCAACTCATGAATATTTTTTGGCTCAGGCATCTTCAAAATAGCATCTATCTTATTTTGGTCAATCTTAATTCCTCGATGTCGAATAATAAAACCGAGAAAATTTCCCGAAATAACTCCAAAGGCACATTTTAAAGGGTTCATTTTGAGTTGGTATCTTCAAAGTCGTTCAAATACCATTCTCAAATCTTGCAAGTGGTCATCACTCTACTTTGATTTCACCACTAAGTCATCGACATAACACTCAACATTTTTATGAAGCATGTCATCAAAAATATTTTGCATGGCTCGTTGATAAGTGCCTCCAGCATTTTTTAAATCAAAAGGCATTACTTTGTAGCAATATATACCTTTAGGAGAGCGAAATGCAGTAAGTTCTTCATTCCTTGGTGCCATGCAAATTTGATTGTATCCAGATGAACCATCCATGAAAGACATTGCCTCGTATCCAGTTGTAGCATTAATCATAAGCTCAAGGATTGGAAGAGGAAATTCATCCTTAGGGCATGTATTATTAAGATCTCTAAAGTTAACACAAACTCGTATTTGGCCATTCTTCTTTCTTACAGGTACAATGCTTGAAATCCATGTAGGATATTTGACTTCATGAATGAAACCTGCTTCAATGAGCTTGTTAACTTCAGTTTCGATCAAAGGAACCAGTTCAAGTCTAAAGCGATGTTGCGCTTGTTTAACAGAACAAGTGCCTCATTTTACAACAAGACGATGAACTACAATTTTAGGGTCTAATCCTGGCATCTCTTTGTAATTCCAAGCAAATACATCTCTAAATTCCATAAGCAGCTCAATATATTTCTTCTTTTCATCGTCATCCAGTGAAGCACTTACATATGTAGGCCTTATATCATCATCAACCCCAAGATTTACTTCCTTCAATGCATCAACAGTATTCTTTATCCCTTCCTCGAGTTCAGGTGGTGCATCTTCAGCATCCTCATCTTCTTGAGGATCACCAGCATTAAAAGATATGTGATGGCATGCATGAATATCAACAAACCCATCATCATTTTTTGCATATAGTGGAGTACTTTTTTCATCACAAATTGTGATGTGATTTGATGATCCCACACTTTCTTCATCTTCATCTCACTCCCTAGTATGAACTGTGGTATGAGTTCTTGCTCTCAGGATATCTCCACATGAAACTATAAGTTTTGTTTCTCACCTCATTTTAGAAGGGATCAAACTGGGCCAATTCTTGGGTAAATTATGCTCCCAAGCATGTACCAGTTCTTCCATTGTTCTATAATTTCCTTGGAACTTGTATTTCTTCTTCATTGGTCCCAATCGATCAAACACAGAAGTTTTTGGAGTTGATTCTATTAGCCGATCAGATGCAAAAATGTTAGGATTCATGCCACTAAGTCGATCAAATACAGAAGGCTTCTTGTTGAACATTATTGGTTCTTCCACAGGGGTAATGTAGTTGATGCCCATCCTTTTTATAGAGATTCAGACTGGTGATAGTTGTTTGTAACCCAAGCCTTCGCGCGATTGCTTGACATTATACCCTCTCTCTATCATCATCCTTTGAGTTGGATTTAGACCATGATTTACCCTTTCAATAACTTCATTTGGAAGCTTCCCTACTTTAGAAGCTTCATTGGAATTGTATCCCGCTTTCACCAATAACTTATATGCATTCGGGTCAAAATCCTCATTTGTACGTTGTTTAGGAAGTGATTCATGTGAATCATGATTCGATGGTCTAACAAATCCTTGTATTATTTTTGAAGGTGATTTGATTGCATCAATTTGCTTGATAGGGAATGTCAACTTACTACTCTGCAACTCAGAGGGTGGGATCTTGACTTTGTTTGTCTTTGGGACATAGTGAGAAATAAGAATCATTCTCTTACTTGAAGATGCCTCACTTATCTTAAGTACTTTACTCATGTCTGAAAGCGTTTTACTCTTTTCAATCATGACCCTCACATTATCAGGGGCTACATCAACCTTTTTTGTAATATCAGCAGGTATCGCATTATCAACTTTGACTTCTTTTGAAACATGATTCTTTAAGTAGAATTTTGCATCAGCAAAGTGCACTTCTGTCTCAGTGAAAGGTTCATCATCAGCAACTACCTTCTTTTGAACCCCATCTTCAAAGTATTTAAAACATTGATGGTAGGTGGACGGCACCACTTTGTTCTCATGTATCCATGGTCTTCCTAACAAGATATTATATGAGTTCTTTGAGTCAATAACTTGCATCCATGCACTCGAATGCATATCTCCCATCGTTATATCTAATTTTACAACACCAATGGCTCTCTGCCTCCCTTGGTTAAATCCTTGAATCATTAGATGACGACTTTCAGACAGTTCATTTATCGGGATTCCAAGTTCCTTCACAGTACGAATAGGGAGAATATTGACCCCAGATCCATCATCCACCATGATCCTATTTACTTTATGTCCACACACAAAACCTACCATATATAAAAGATGATTATGCAATACTTCACCCAATAAAACATTATCATTAGTGAATGTAAACTTCGCATTACAAGTGTCCACTTCTTTAAAGTGAGGCTTTATAGGACCTTCATGTGATGGAGGTAATGATGACGATAAGCTTTCTCCCATTATCTCTTCTTTATCAATGTTACAACACGAGGCCTTGGTGTCATAATGAGAAATCTTTTTACGAAACCAACTTGGCAATAATTCTTCTAATGTCACCGGAGGACGTTGCTTTTGATAGTAATTTCCCCCAACTCTTGACTTCTTCACATTCTTCTTTACCTTTTGAATTTTAGGTAGTTTTTTCATCTTTGCTCTTGTCACTTGCTTACTTGGTTCTCTTTACAAGCTCGTTTTACAACGTCTTCGTCGTGTTACTAAAATCCATCCTTCATCATCACTATAAGCACCGCAAGATTGGTTTTCCTCTAGAGGTTTATCTTCTCTTATTACTTCATTCATCAAAGGAACAAACGATGATGCGTTAACATCTATTAGTTTGAAGTCACCAAATTTAATCATTTTTGGTGGTGATGTGGCTAGGTCATCACCACTATCATGTATTTCGACAAAGTTGCAAAGAACTATGGGGTTGAGTGAACCAAAAGTGACAGAGACTTGATTTGAACTCTCCTTCTTGTCTTCAAGCAATATCTTTCCTTCACAGGCCAAGTCCATGATCGTTTCCTTAAAGATAAAATACTTTTCGATAGAATGGCCCATCAAATGGTGATATTTACAGTAATTTGGATCATTCATCCTCCTAGCCTCATCTGGATACTTCATTTCAGGTAGTTCAAAGAGTTTTAATGCCAGAAGCTCTTCAAAAATTGCTGGAACATTTGAGTCCAAGAAAGGATACTATTTTGCCTGCATTTCCTTCAAAATTAGCTTTCTACCAGCGTTATTCTAAAAAGTCGTGGTCTTCACCCTTTGATTCTTGCTTAGATTTGTATCCACTTTCAAAGGTACGGCATTAACATTCATCGACTCCTTATTTCCAAACTTAGGTGTCGATTTTCCTCTTTTCTTTACCTCCATTTTGTCTTTTCCCTTGCGAGGCCCATAAATAAGTGGTCCTTCAATCCCGCTTGCAGACATACTCAACTCCATATCATGAGCACATATGGCTAGTTCCTTAAATTATTTGGGTTTAATACCTTGTAGGATATAACGAAGTCCCCAACGTATTCCTTGAATATAAATTTCTATTCCAGAAGTTTCACTAAGCCTATCCTTACAATTGAGGCTTGCATTTCTCCATCGGTTGATAAACTCAATGACAGGTTCATCTTCCCATTGACGTATATTTATGAGTTCAACCATGCTCACAGTACGCCTTGTGCTATAGAAACAATTGAGAAATTCATGCTTAAGTTGTTCTCAACTATTAATAGAGCCTGCCTAGAGATTCGTATACCAGTCAAAGGCATTTTCTTGTAAGGAGCGCACAAATTGGTTGACCAGATAATCTCTATATGTTCCAGCATTATTGCAAGTTTTAACAAAATGGGCAATGTGTTGCTTTGGATTTCCCTTTCCGTGAAATTGTTGAAATTTTGGAGGTTGATAACCTGCAGGCATCTTCAAAACATCGATTCTGGAAGTGTATGGCTTTGCATACGTAAATGATAACTTTGAATACATGTCATACTTATCTTTGATGGTTCCCATAATGAAGTCCTTCAGTTGATGAATGGGAATTCCTCCTTCAGCAGATACTTGCAGCTCATCACCCACATTTATTTGTTTTGTAACTGAATCTCCCTTTTCTTGTATCATTGGACGTTTTTCAGGTGCATGACTTGAGTCCCCCTCCATAACATTCTCAACTCTGTCCATCAACTTGACAATTCGATTATCCTGATCTTGCACATATTTTGTTAGACCTTCAATTGCCTTTGTCAAACTTGCCAGTTATTCTTCAACAGTTGAGGCATTAGTCATCATCGCTTGGATGGCCGTTATGGATGATGGAGAAAAGCATGGATTTTCGCTCAAACTAAAATTTATCTGAAATAAGTTACGTGGAGTGATTGGGGCAGATCTAGTGATCAAGACATCATTTTTATCTTGAATAGTGCAATTCCTTGTGTTAAAAGGACTAACTCGAGCCAACGTCTTTTCAACAATATCATCTATATTCTCTCCTTATTCTAATTCATTCGGAAAGAATCTTGCCCCCTTTGAAGATGAAGGATCAAAAATAGGAACCGATGCGGACGACACTTAAAGTGCTTATTGTCCTAGCAAGTTTGCTCTGTTCCTAGTGATGGGTCCCAAACTTCCCATAGTCGCATCCAGTATGTTCTCCACCTCAGAGAAGAACTTGGAATCAGTAGTCTTAGCAATAATAGCCCTGGAGTCAAACTTCTTAGATGCCATTTTAAGTATTCTTGAAGTTTGATGATCGATGTAAAGAGATGAGAGGTAGAGATTGTCCCACTGTGCATGCCAAAATTTGTAAACAATAAATTTTCGAGCTGAGAAAAATAAATAATCAAGACCGGAAAATTGGAGTAACAAAGTATAATATTTGATTTCAAAATATAGTGCGTGTTACATTCTCTATGATAATTCTCTGATTCTTCAAATAATATAAAACACATTGAACTTGAATTTGATTTAGAGTCAAGGGCTTGAATAGCTTGATCTTGAATCTTCGTCTTCAAATTTGGATTTGAATTATTCATCACGAACACTTGTATAGTTATGAAGAATAGTAAATATGAACAAGTAACTTGATCTTGATCTTCTTGATATTTTTCTTCGTTCTTGATCTTGAACTTGATCTTGAACTTGAACTTGAATTTGATTACTTGAACTTTGTAGCTTTGTAGAGAATTTGCGATCTTTGATCCACGAGCTCTCTTCTTGCTTCTTGTTCTTGAAAAAAAAAACCTCTCTCAGAATAATGAGGACCCCTATTTATAGTTGTAGGGAATGGTATGAGGGTGTGATTTGATTGGTTGGTTTGAACTGACCAATCAGATTTCCTTGGTGAAGAGTTTTAATTTGATTGGTCAGAACATGTCACATATACTTGTGGCATTATTCTAGTGGCTCGTTTAATTTAACTTAGATTGTCACATAGCTTCGACATGTGACATGATTTTAGTGGCTTATTTAATTTGACTTAGATTGCCACATAACTTTGACACGTAGCATGATTTTAGTGGCTTATTTAATTTGACTTGGATTACCACATAATTTTGGCACATGGCATGATTCTAATAGCTTATTTAATTTGACTTGGATTGCCATATAAATTTGACACGTGGTGTGATTTTAGTGGCTCATTTAATTTGACTTGGATTGCCACATAACTTTGACACATGGTGTGCTTTTAGTGGATCATTTATTTGACTTGAATTGCCACATCATTTTCAAGCCATATAAGTCAATAAAGAGACCATGCTGAAACCACGGAACTCGAGGGATGGCATGATTCTAATAGCTTATTTAATTTGACTTGGATTGCCATATAAATTTGACACGTGGTGTGATTTTAGTGGCTCATTTAATTTGACTTGGATTGCCACATAACTTTGACACATGGTGTGCTTTTAGTGGATCATTTATTTGACTTGAATTGCCACATCATTTGGACTATTTTCTTGAATTTAATATCGTCTAAATTAATTTACGGATTTAAATCCAATATAATTCTAATGTTTACACATCCCTCGAGTTCCGTGGTTTCAGCATGGTCTCTTTATTGACTTATATGGCTTGAACTAATTTTGAGCATATTATACTTGTGAGTTTTACAAAAAAAAGTTATTATCCGTCTTTTTTGATTTATTAAAAATCATCTAAAATTATCTTATTTTATTAGCGTGTAATGTATTGATAGTAGGGCTTTCCAACCTTACCACTAATTATTTATTATCATATATAAAAATCTATTGGTATTTTAAAAAGAGACTTGTTTCCTCAGTTTTAAAGAAGAAAGGCTTGAATTTGCTAAATCATTAAAGAAATCATTACTATTGCAAAATACGCAAGTCAACAAAAATATTATAGTACGGCATATTAGTGTTATGTGAGATATCCTTCCATGTGTAATTTCAACTCCCAAAAAGAAAAAAAATATGTAGCACCCCTTAATTTATTTCTTGTAAATCAAACAAGGTAACATAAGATCCCAAGAATTGAATTATAAATATTATATAGTAGCAAATTAATTTCTTTTAAAATCGAAAGAGACAATATAAGACCCAAACAAAAATAATTTTTAAATAATACACCGTTGCCATTATAAATTAAATTTAAGTAATTTATAGTAAAACATATTTACTTTTATCGTCTGATTGTATTTATAACCCAAAAGATATTATAAGAGAACTGATTCCTAATTGTCAGTATTCAAATTCTTTCTTTTCCCAACATTATTTTATAAGGAAATTGACGTTTTTTGTGATTTTCAACTAGTAGAGTACTTAATTCTCAAACATTAGCACATTCTTAAACAATTCCCAATATACATCATAAAATGGTATTACATAACAACATATACAATTTGACCAACTTTGTAAAATTGAAATCAAATATCATATAATCATGACATTAAAATATACAAAGAAAATTGAGTGTTACCTTTATGAGGTCAATTAACGATAATGGAATGACTATAATCTACCGATTTCGAAAGTTAACAAAAGCTAACTTTTAGGACAACGAACTCAAAACCTCAAGTGAAACCTCAATCTCTAACTTTCCTTTGCTTGCTCGTTCTTCCCTCTTTTCCTTGTTCTTTTTTTGTATTGTGTTGCTTTCTCTGATTGTATAGACGTATATGTGGGTGTGTTGTTGTTGTAGTTTTTTTTCCCTTCTCCTTCTTGTACGTGAGTCTAAGTGTATATCATGTAAGAGTGATTTTTTCCCCCTTTCTTGCATAGGTAGTATATGGTGTCTTTTATTGTGTTGTGCTGGTAGGTATATGTGGTGTGAGGGAGTGGAAAATATGAAAGAAAATGGGGGGTAAGGTGAGGATTAGTGGAGGTAGTGTAGGTAGTTTAGGAATGGTGAGTGTTTGACCTGAACCCAAGGCCCTAACAGTCTAGTTGCATTTGCAAAGAAACTCCACACAGATTCTTCCACGTTCCCTTTTAGGAATATATGATCACAGTTTCACATGCAGGTATTTCATAACATCTACATAGATCTGAATTGTTAGCATTCCAGTAAGCCATCAATTGAGCAACTGGTATCATGTTTTTCCACACCCTCCAAGTTAAGAAAGACATTTTGAGAGGAATGCCTTGCACCCAAATCTTCTTATAATAACCAGTTTTTTCTTCTCTTTGTCTAATTAGGTTCCAAGCACTCTTGACAGAGAACTGACCATTAGTATTATTAGTCCACCATGGCCTATCACTGATATTAGATTTTTTGACTTGATCCACATTCTCTTTGATATGGTCCACCAAAGCTTGAGGCAGCTGTATTAGCATATTCTCATAAAAACACCCTTCCTCATTCATAAAGCTGCAAATATTATTTAAATTGTGACAGGATTAGATCTCTGATGGCTTTAAGAAAAGAGGACCCAGATTAGTCCAATTATCAAACTAGACTGATGAATCACCCCCTCTTGGTTCCCACCAGATGGACTGTTTCCATACCTCTCTATGCATAAACATATTTTTCCAAACTTATGAACCACCTCTCTATTGGACCAGACTAGGGATTTGCTTCTTGCAATACTTTTTCCACATGAAACTGAATCATAAAGTGTTTTGAGTTCTAAATTTCCACCAAAAGCTTAACATACAGAGCTTTGGACATATCAAAAATGGACCTAAAACCAATTCCACCCTCATTTTTTGGTAAGCACACCCTATTCCAAGCAGCCTAGTGTTTACTCCTTCATGTATTCTTATTACTCCAAAAGAATTTGGCAAAGATTCTATGAATTTCTTTCAAGACACACATAGGAGGAACAATAGCTGACAAAACATGAATAGGCACACATTGTAAGACACTATTGATTAGAACCTCTTTTCCACCATAAGACAACATATTACCATTTCATGCTTGTAGTTTTGGTTTGATTTTGGCAATTAGATCAGAAAGTGCTCTTTTCTCTTTCTGGTATATGAAATGGGGAAACCTAGATACTTGAAAGGGAATTTTCCTTTATTAAAACCTGTACACTCCTCCAACACCAATTTATCAGCAGCTGATGCATTTTGAGGCATGTAATAGGCACTCTTATCTGTGTTAATTAGTTGTCCTGACTGGCTTTCATACTTCTTTAAAACTGACATGATCCTTTATAGAGAATATTTGTTAGTTGCTGCAAAGATAATGGTATTATCTTCATAAGCAAGATGATTGATGTTGACACTCCATTTATGCATCACATATCCCTTGTATATTTCATCTTCAAATAGAGCATTTAATGCTTTAGACAGAACTTCTGCTGAAAGAATAAACAAGACAGGAGATAGAGAATCTCCTTGTTTTAATCCTCTAGTGGAGTGAAAAAATCATGTGATTGAGCATTTATAAGTATAGAGTACCAATTGTTAGCTAGTAATCTCCATATCATGTCAACCAACATTTTAGAAAAGCTCATCCTCCTTAGTACTTTCATCATAAAAACCAAGATACTCTGTCATAGGCTTTAGCCATGTCTAGCTTGATAATCACATTGGCAGGATTACCCCTCAATCTAATATTTGTAAAATCCCTTAAGTCAGAAGCATATTTTCAATAATGCTTCTACCTTTTACAAATCCAAATTGATTTACTGATATAATTTTAGGAAAAAGACCTTCTATTCTATCATGAATAACTCTAGAGATAAGTTTATTAACAAAGTTACTCAAGTTGATAGGCCTCAAATCTTTAAACCTGTTAATTTGATCTTTCTTAGGTATAAGATCAGATTGGTGTGAGTGATTGATTTAGGAAAAGTGTTACCATTGAAGAAATATTTGACCATCCTACAAATAAGTAGTCCCAAAACCTTTCAGCAACTTTGATAGAATCTTCCAGTTAACCCATCTGGTCCTCCAGCACTATCATCATTTAAGTTAAAAAAAACTCTTTTATCCTTATCCATATGTGGTTTTATGCATACACCAGCATTTTTTCATTTGTAAGTACTTTTGAAATATGATTCAATAAGGAGAAATCTGTTGAATCCCTTTGCTGATGGAATTGACCTTCATAAAATTGAACAACTTCAATAGCTATCTCATTAGTATCTTCCAGTCACACCCCTTGTCTATTCTAAAATCTGTTAACTTGGAACCTTTTCCTCCTACCCTTGACAATGCTGTAAAAATATATGGATTTTTTGAAAGTAACAATTCCATTCAGTTCTCTTTCGAAAAACTTTCATTCCTATCCCTATTTTCAAACCAGTCATACCCTACTTTTTGTTGCCAAAATATCTCTTCAAAATATAGATACTTCTTTAGCTTAGCATGAGCCTTATGAAGCACCTCTTTATTTTCAGCATTTGGACAGTCTTCAAATAGTTGCTCTTGTACCTTGACTATGTCTTCCCTGATTATTAATTGTTGAAAAATATCCCCCAATACCTCTTTACTCCACTTAGTCAGAGTAGTATTAACTCTTTTAATATTCTTCTTAAACAATGAAAAATGATTCTAGTTCTCATTATCAAACCAATTTTGCCTAACTATATCTGTAAATTGAACATGACCAGTACAAAATTTAAGAAATCTAAATGATTTCTTGTGATATATCAGCCCTTCTTCCATAGTTAAAAGCATAGGAGCATGGTCAAACTCTGTCTTTGGAAGATGATTAGTTTCCATAAAATTAAACCATCCTTGCATCTGATGATTAGATAAAATCCTAACTAATCTTTCAAAGATGCAGTCATTACCCGTTCTACCATTCCACCAAGTGAAAGGACTACCTTTGAATTGGACCTTAGCTAAGTCACAACTCTGAATACATGCTTTGAAGTCTCCATGATCCCAATTCTGAACTTGTAGACCTCCAATCATTTCTTCCAAATTCAGCACCATATTGAAATCTCCACCAATTAACTAGGGGTTATCAATTACTGCATCAAGTTGATATATGTTTTCCCATAGAATTACTCTATCCTCTGTATTACATTTAGCATAGACTAAAATAAAATAGAATGGTTGAGCCTATTGGTGATGTTGTAATAGCACTGTCAACTATTGTTTTGTATCCTTCACTATTGAAATATCAAAGTCTTCATTAGTAAAATGTCAAATTAAACCATTGCAATTCATGGGTTTTTTCAAGAACGTGAGCTTTTATGAAATTGGGGATTTTGAGTTGATTTTAACTCCAGTTTTGAAATAGTTTTCTCTATTGAATTCCTAATGCTTTGAGGATCATTTTCAGCAAAAAATTCTAGGATTTAAGCCCCATTTTTCATAATTGAATTTTTGAGTCATTTTGACCCTTTTACCTGAATTTTATAATTTTGGTGTCGTTAGTTCCATAAATTGATTGGGAATCACTATTTGAATAGATTGTGATATTTCAGACTCTCTTTAGGGATGTAAGGTTCAAGTTAGTGATTGATCGAGTATCAATTAAGGTAAGTAAACTTCTAAAACCTCGTTGATTACTTGAACTTGGTTTCATATATGTGTTGGGGAGTAATAGGAATAAGGTTTGAGATGATAATTATGTGAATTATGCTTAATGAAATATCAGAGTAATAAAAGGACTATGTGCGCTATGATGTTGATCGGAAATATGAACACCTTAACTTGAAATTGACATGAACTTGATGAAATGCTATAACAGTCAAAATGTGATTATGAATTTGATAAAATTGGCATTTGCTCATTGTTAATTATGGAAACTAACTTAGACATACTTTCTCACCGATTGATCCTAAATATGATAAAGGAATAATGAAATGGAGACTTGATGATTTATAATAATGTAAATGATGTACTTGATGATTTTGGTATATTATTGATACTTTGACATGAATTGCATTGATATGAATTGCATTGTGACAGTGCACACTATTATTCTCTCATTATTTGTGTGAACATGCTGATTTGCATTAGTTCTGAAACACTGTGATAAGAACCGATTGATGACTATACCGATGGAAAATGATTTCAGCGGATTGATACTTATGGCGATGGGAAATGATTCTGGCAGATTGATACTTATGCCGATGGAAAATGGTTTCGGCAATTAATGATGATGCCGATGAAAAATGGTTTCGACTGATATATAGTCCTTGTGTAGCCTCCATGGGTTCTGGTATATTATACAACAGATGTGTATCATTAGGACAGACATGCATCACTCTACGTGACATGATATTGCATCTTATCTGTTATCGTAAAGTTGTGTATATGCCCTTTATGTCTCTGTAACCGATATATTTGATACTGATGTGACTTATTCGGTGATGCTGATGAGTTATTTATTGATCTATGTGCTATATGAACTGTGTATTATAGATTGAGATGATTTCTATGCAGGTTGTAGTTAGGAGTTTCGGTTGAGATGAAAGGAGTTCCAGTGTCTATAAGATTTACTTCGTTTTGTTAGTTGGCTTACTGAGTACCGTATTATTTGGTACTCATTCCTTGCTATCTATACTTCTGTAGGTTCTAAGCCCGAATAGTAATTCAGTTTTCCTTTTGTTATCCACGACTTTTGAGGAGACTTGAGAGGTAGCTATTCAAGATCGGTGATCTCCCTTGTCCCTTTTTATTATGCTTTGTTCTATTTGAGAAACAAAGACATTGAGACTTGTACTTATTTTCATTTCTGTTATATTAGAGTCTTGTACATGTGACAACCAATCCTTTGGGTATTATAGTTGACTAAGACTTTTGCTTTTTTATATTTATCTATCTATTTAAACTGCTTCCATATTGTTTTTCGTAATTGGTTGGGTTTAGGTTGACTTGTCCGATGGAAAAGAATAAGTGCCATCACATCCTGATTTAGGGTCATGAAATATCTTGAGCCTATAGATTGATTTTTATATCATGAATACAGGTCGGTAAGACCACGCCCACAGAGTGGGTTGATCGCTCTACAGGGTCGGGTAGACCATACCTATGGGATGGACATGTTATACCTACAGGGTAACATGAATGTATTGTACCACGAAGCTTTAAATTTGCATTTATTAATGGAATATGTATATTCAGACAATTCAGATTAGATCAGATCATCATCGGGATCTGGGTAAGGGTCTAATAATAGGTATTTAGGAATTGTTTGCACTCGTTTGGATTTATAGTGATTGTGTGTTATTTGTACTTGATAAGCTTATGAAGGCCAGTTAGGTTATTGCGTGTTATATGTTTATATTATCTTATTATAAGAAGATAAGATATGACACTTCTGCTTCACCCCTTCCTTTTTTGTTCATTACTTGTACTTTAGTTTTAGGTTTTACTTTACCTTGCATGCTTGGCATATTATTTAGTGCTGATGCCCTTTGCCTGGGGGCGCTGCATTCACGCCTGCAGGTTTTGAGTGACGACCAGATAGACCTGGCGAGTTGCATGGATGCCTATACATTTGATCGATTGACTCCTTTATTCCAGGGGTTGCTACAGTCCCAGAAGTTTGTTGTTTTGCTGTTTATAGATTTTGGGTTGGCTGGGTCCCTGTCTCAATAAAGTATTATATTCATGGAGGCTTGCATACTAGTGTGTTGTATTATATGGCCATGTTATTGTCCATGCTGGCCTTTTTATTGGTTTGCTTATGTTTGATGTATTATTTGGACACATTTATTTTCAGCTTCTGTATAAAGATCATTGTGGTCTCTCGATGACCCAAACAGGCTTATGCGCTAGTTGGTTATTGCTTTATATTAACTGTTGGGAGTAGGTGTTTTCTTTGTAGAGATATTGACAAGGCCTTGCCGGACGATAACTTATTTTTAAGCCTATACTTGTTTGTTTTCTTGACTTTGTACAACACATTTTATAAGCAATAGGCTATAGACATTATTCAGGAATATTACCCTTCTTTTGCTAAATTTGTGTTATAGAGCAGAGTCATTAAGGTTGAGTTCTTTGACTTGCAATTTTTATTGTACTTATAGTGAAAAAGAAATGCAGTGACACGTTAGGTAGCAGCTGGCTAGAACTTCGATGCACCCATAGGGTTGGGTACGAGAAAAATACCACCTGTTAGGGAAATACAACTAGACGAAGTAAGGGATCTTTACATCCCTCCTAGTAATAGTTTTGCATTAGGAGGCCCAGGACCTGCATGACCTACATTAGCACCTCTAATTCCTCCTATTCTTACAGATCAGGAACTTAGGAGTGCAGTTTATATATTTTCTCAATTAATAGCCAATCAGCGAAAACCAGTGGTGATAGATGCAACCAGACCTTCTATAGGGCCTAGGAGTTTGAGGTTTCGATATCTCCTTGCCTCGAGTCCTCATCAGTATACAGGGTCAAAATATACAGAGGACCCTCAATATTTTATTGACTAACTGCGTAGGATTTTTAGGGTTATGCATGCTTTAGCTACAGGTCCTATTGAGTTAGCAAACATTCAGGCTTAAATACATAGCAGTTCTATGTTAAGAGGGTTGAGAGATGTCTAGAGGGGCCAAATGCACCCCAACCACTTGTGATCTCTTCACTAAGGTCTTTTACATCAATATCTTCCTTGAGTGATCTGAGATGTCTGATTTGATAAGTTTTTAAACCTTCTATAGAGAAATATAAGTGTTAGGAACTTTAGGTTCGGATTTGATTCCCTAGCCAGGTACATAATGATGATTATAGATATGATGAAGGCTAGGATATGTAGATTTATAGGAGGGCTGGCTCTGGAGTATGTTGAGACATGTACCATAACATCATTGAATAAGGATATTCATAGCTCCATATATAAGTGGTTGCTGAAAATCTAGAGGAGTTCAAACATCAGCAGTTTGGGACAAATCAAGCTGAGAGGGTTCAACAAAGGCGTTCTAGACCTGTCGACATTCAGAGAGATTTTTATGGGGTCCCAAACCCAAATATTCTAGTATGCCACCTAGGCTTCTACCACAACAGTCATAGGGTAGCAAATATGATCTCTTGGGGATAGTCAATCCTAAGAGAAAGTTTGTGGGCGTTTAGTTCAAAGCAGTGTAGGGACCCAAAGCAGTCTAGACCAGTTGTACATCATTGTAATACTTGTGGCAGATCACGTTTCGAGAGTCGTTGTCAAGGCTCTACAACATGCTATTTTTGTGTCCATGAGAGTCATATACGGAAATAATGTCCATTCAGGGACCAGCATGGTTCAAGATGTTGACATAGAACTACAAATGTATACTCTATTCCAGAGGTTAGCGGATTTCCAAATGAACACTGTCGTATTCCCCTAAAATATGAGATTAATGGTTCCGTCATTCTGTCAATTTTTAAAATGCAAAATTGCAGTTTAAAAGCATATATAAAAATAAAGAAATAATAATATTAGTACTTTGTGTTTAAATGATAAATAAAAAATGAGGTTGAATGGCTAAAATGGAACACGGCTAAGATAAAGTGCTAAAATAGAAAATGAGGGCAAGTTAAAGGGGTTGTGTATGTGTTTGTCCAAAATAATAAATATAAGATATATTTTCTCCATTCACTTTTACTTATAACATTTATACTTGACATACCCATTAAGAACATTTTTATTGACATGCTATTTTATCACAATATCTCTCTTAATTGAGTTTAATATTACGTCTTAGAAAATAATTTAGAAATAAGTAATTAATACTAAGGGTAAAATATAGAAAAAAAAAATTATATTTTTCTTAATATGTTAAAAGTGAAATATGAAAGTGAAGATGTATTTTTAAAATAGTGGACAAGTAAAAGTGAATAGAGGGAGTAGCTTATTAAGTAACTCTATTTATTATATATTTTTTGAGAACAAAACACTATTATAAAGTAATTATTTAATAAAGGTATAGTTGAAAATAATCACTCCATCAATTCTTAAATACTTGTCATGTTTTGTTATGCACATCCCTTAACAAAATACTTCCTCTAGTTTATATTAAGTGAATTGTTGGGGGGTATAACACCCCTTTTATGAAAAATATTTTAGGACATAAATAAAATATTACTTTCCACTATTGTCATTTTGATTATTCCCAAACTATTCTCCTAATCCTTAAAAGTAGTTAAGAATCTCTCATTAAATGAAGAATAAATATGAAAAAAAAGTCTCAATAATTCTCTTGAACTTTGAACAATTTACTTATTTTGGATTATAAAAAATAATTCCAATAATTCGCTTAACATGGGCTAGAGAGAGTATCAACAAGAGGTAATTTAACTAAATTATCCTTATCTATTACATCTCTCTGTTTATTACTTCTCTCGTAAGCACCATATTAATATTTTTCATATTTATGACTAAGGACAAAGGTGGAAACAAACAACTATTTACGTTTTCTAAAATGACAATTACTCTCTCCATTCACTTTTACTTGTTATATTTGAAATAGACGCACCAATTAAGAAAATAATAATTAACATGAATATATTATCACACTACCCCTATTAATTGATGTTTAGTATTGGATCTTAAAAATGATTAAGGAAATATGTATTTAATGCTAAGGGTAAACATGAAAAATTTAATTGTCTTTTCTTGATATGTTAAAAATGATAAGTAAAAATAAAAAATTATTTTTGTAATTGTGGACACGTAAAAGTAAATAGAGGGAGTATTATAGATCATCTATTTTTATCAAGATTGACAAGTATTTAAGACCAGAGAGAGTACTATTTTTTGTCTTGAATTACTAAAATGATACTCTCTCTAGTCCACATTAAGTGAATTAGTAGAGTATGACACACTCTTTGAGAAAAAATATTTAAAAACATAAATTAAAGGATATTTTTCCACTATTACCTTTTTAATTATTTTCAAATTATTCTCTTAGATAATGTAAGGTAATTAAGAATCTCACTATAAAAAGGGTAAAGATGAAAGAAAGTCCCAACAATTTTCTTAAACTTTAAAAAATTACTTATTTTAAACTATAAAAAAAATCCCCAATAGTTCACCTAATATGTACTAGAGAGAATATTTGTTTTGAGATAATTATATTAATTAAGCGACACATATTTTAACAACAACAACAACATACTCAGTAAAATTTCACAAATGGGGTCTGGGGAAGGTAGAGTGTACGCAGACCTTACCACTATCTTATGGAGATAAGGAGGCTGTTTCCGAAAGACCCTCGATTCAAAGTAATAGTCTCAAGAAAGGGAGAATCACAATTTATATAGATATCATAGCAGCTGAAATGAAAAGCGATGCAAATTCTACTAGACAAGAACAATACAAATATCAAGATAATGGGATAATCAAGGGCAATAACAACACAACTATAATGGCACACCTAGACCTAAGACCAACCCTAAACTATCATAGGGCAAGACAACACTCTAGCCCTGCTAGCCTTCCACCCTAATACGCTACCTTCACTATTTCCTGTCTAAGGTCATGCCCTCAGTGATATGAAATTGCGTCATATCTTGTCTAATCACCTCTGACCAATAATATTTTGGTCTACCCCTACCCCTACCCTTACCCCTCCACATAGCCCCCAAATCCAACCGCTCGCACCTCTTAACTAGAGCGTCAATACACCTTCTCTGCATATGCCCAAACCATCTCAATCTCGCTTCTCTCGTCTTGTCTGCCACAGTGGTCACTCTCGCCTTCTCTCGAATAACCTCATTCCTAATTTTACCACTCCTAGTATATCCACACATCCATCTCAACATCCTCATCTCTGGAATATGCATCTTCTAAAAATGAGAGTTCTTGACTTTTAAGATGCTTTTAAAATTATACTCACCCCCTCAACTTTGAACAATAATCAAACTTCCTCTTTTATCCTAATTAAAATTTTAAAATGCCTATTATAACCTTTCATTTTCAATTTTTTTTACTTCTTTAGAAATCATGATGTCACGATCTGATTTCTTAGATTATGATGGCACCTACTATAACCCCCTAGTAGGTAAGCCAATCTGTAACCCAGAACGACAAGTAATTGGTTTGAGGGAAGAAACTAACCATGAATAGGAAATTCTAACATAGAAAAATTAAATAAGCGGAAACAAAACCTAAACCTGATATATACAACTAAGGATCCCTCCCAGAACCTAGAGGTCACAAGTACAGATCTGCTACAACATAAAAGACAAGTAAAGTCCTAAAATTGGATGAAAAATATATACATCAACTGGCTCATCTCAGAAATGCAAAAGACAGGCCATCTAAGTTGAAGGAGACAGAAACGATCTCAAAATGGCAAGTGCTCACCCTTGTCTCTGGATCTGACTACAACAGGCTCGATCTATCCGTGACGGTGGCTGGTGCTCGGTACTGCATCACCAAAGTAGATAGAGAGTGTAGTTTGAGTATGAAGACAACAGGTACCCAGTAGGCATCATAGACTAACTGAGCAGAAAGGGTAAGAACAGTATGAAAAGAAGAAATAAGCCTAAACAAGAGTCATAATAATCATCTAAGGTGGAAATAGTACTAGCTAAGAGAACTACAACTAACTACACCCAATTGGGCCCCCATAAGCCCAGCTGAGACACTCATGGGCAAGTTAAAATAAAAACTCAAACAAACCTCCATAAGCCCACCGAGTATATAGAATAGCTACAACTACCAAGGTGAGGAACCAAGAACCTATAATTCCAAGAATCAAAGAACCATATTATTTCTGAATCAACAATCTCCAAGAATCAATGAACTAGGAATTCCTTAGGGGTCGAGGCCAAGATTGGGACCCAGATGCTCGCCCGAGTATTTAAGGTGGTTGAGGTCAGCGCTAGGTACCCGGATGTTCTCCATAATGCATCAGTATGGTCAAGGCCGAGAGTGGGTACCCGGATGATTTCCATAACACATCGGTACGGTCGAGGCTAGGGCTTAGTACTCGAATGCTCGCCATACTAGAAAGTCGGCAGAGGCTGGGCCTGGTTACCCGGATGCTCCCCGATGGAAATTTAGATGGAGGGCGAGGCTGGGTACCCAGATGCTCACAGATAATATATCCCATGGTGCCAAATATCCTCCATTCCAATTGAACTCTAATAGTTTCGAGAATCACCTTCCCAATGGATCAATTGATATACTGGTGAAGGTTGAACCGAAGCCAAAACAATATGATCACAAGGTCTAGTATCATTGACGTATCTCAAAAGTCACAATCATGCCGAGGTATGGATGAGTGTATTCTTAAGAACAAGGTTATCGCCTAGCTAAGGTCAAACTACTAGGCACTAGCCCGCTACACCATTCTACAAAGATCTAAGCCTACTAGAATAATGCCAGGGCAACTAAGGAAAGTTTATAACCTATACTAAGGCCAACATACTCCAAAATATCAACAAAATGATCAATCAACTCCTTCTATAATAGTAACAAATCACATAAACGAGCACATGCTTCCAGTTACTCGAAAATCCTAATAAGATCCTAAAAATGATTTCTAACATCTAAGGTATACCAATAATCTACCAATCCCAAATTCCATCTATTTCGACATGTTTTCACACATTCTAGTTCAATCTAAGGAAAGAAAAGTCGTAGCCTATCTGTAGGCTGAACACCCGCGCTCTAAATTACTGTGCCATAGTTTTTCACTTCCAAACGGCATCGGAACATTGCCACTCTATCAAAAAATGAATCACAACATTGCTACAATCATTTAGACATTAATTTCATAATTTTCAAAGACAGACCAATTTTGGGGTCTAAAATGGGAAATGTGGGACCCACATCTGGAATTCTAGAATTGAACCCAAAATAGGTTCTGAACAGCACCCAAGCTCAAGGACCTAATTAAAACACAATTCGAGGTGGAAAAACAATACACGTCGATCATGTAATAAATTTCCAAATTTTAAGCTAAAGAGATGAATATGGCAGTACCTCTATGCAGTTATTTCTCACAAACGACACTCCAATGACCCAAACAAAAAATACCACAATCGTCCTTGTGAAAACCCAACAATCTAGACTCAAAAATCACTAGAAACAGAGCTAAATTGGCCAAGATACAATCTTCCAAAAATCAAAAAAAATTCATTCTAAAAATGACTAAAACAGTGGCTAATTTCACAAATTTACCTCACATGAGGCCTCCCCGCAAGATTTTGAGCTTACCAAAAGATTCCCCACGAAATTCTCTTGAATTTAGACCCTTAAATCATCAAATTTGAGCTTGTATTGAAGGAGAAATTGTGGTTTTAAATTATGAGCTATGGCTGAAATTCGTTCTTAGTCTTTTATTAAAAGACCATGACTTGGTCTTCGCGAACGACGCCTAAGTGGCCTGCAAATGCAGAGGTCAAGAAGCTTGGCCTTCGCGAATATGGCCAAAGGCGCATGAATGCGGCCAAGGCCTCACAAATGCGGAGGCCAACCACACACCTCTGTAAATCCGACCTAGATCCCGTGAATGCGGAGTTCAACTTCCTCGATCTTCGCAAACACAGCCAAAGGCCCGCGATCGCGGAGAACAATTTTGGTTACATAAGATATCAGCTAAAAAGCTGATGTTTCTCATGTTCAAATATTCTGACGAGGTTTTCAGAATTCATTCAAAATTCCGTGTGTGCAAACAAGATGTGATACCCCACCAAATTTGACATTTTGTACTCAATGGCATAGTCAAAATTTCAATACGAGGTCGTTACAATAGAAATATTTTGAGCCAAATTCCATAACGGGCCTCGAGATTAGATCGAAAGCCTCGAAAAGTAAACGAAGTATTGTTCTAGAACAAATTCGATATTTCCAAGATAACCATGCTATTAGAATTTTCATCCGAATGTATTTTCCAAGAATGTTGACCAAAGTCAACCATAGGCCAAAATTTAAAGGAAAAAGTGCCAAATGGCCTCAAAGTCATACTGATTGCCTCGGTACTCATGCCGAATATGCTATTAGCCTAATTTGGCCATTCCAAAGCTGATGGAACTATCAGAATTCCGTTCTGATCTTGTTTCCTAAAGTTATGACTGAAGTCAACTTTTCAAGTTATAGAAGCTCCAAAATAGGAAAACGGATCTAAAATTCAAATAAACAATCAGGCGACTGCGCAGCGGTGCCAACAGATCATAAATGACCTGGGATCGCTATAGGAATACTCTAAATGACGAAATACATACAATATTAGGAAAATGACCTGGAGGGCCATTACAACATCCACTACTAAAAGGACTTTCATCCGCGAAAGTAAAGTAAAGGATACACTTAGAGGATCAAATAAGCTGTGGAGCTGCTCCCGCATCTCTTGCTTGGTCTTCCAAGTAGCCTCCTCGATAGGATGATGGCGCCACTGGACCTTAACCATAGGGATGGACCTAGAACGAACCTGGCGAATATCTCTGGCTAAAATGATAACTAGCTCCTCAATAAAAGTTAAGCAATCATCCAACTCAATAGAATTATATTGAAGCACGTGGGACTAATCTGGTATGTACCGGCGCAGCATAGAAACATGGAAAACAGGGTGTATAGCCAAAAAGACCAGAGGTAAAGCCAACTCATAAGCAACCTCTCCAACCCTCCTCAAAATCTCAAAAGGACCAATATACCTGGGGCTAAGCATACCCCGCATGCCGAATCTCATCACGCCCTTCAAGGGTAAAACCCGCAAGAACACCCGATCTCCAACCTCAAAGCGTAAGGGCCGCCACTTGCGTGAACATAACTCTAATGCCTACTTTATCGGAGTCCTCAATCTATCTTGGATAACCCAGACCCTGGCTATGGCATCCTGAAGTAAATAGGTACTGTGCGGCCCAAGCTATGAAAATTTAAACTAACCAACTGGAGTGCGACAACGCCTACCATATAAAGCCTCGAATGGGGCCATCTGAATACTAGAATGGTAGATGTTGTTGTACACAAACTCCCCCAAAGGAAATTACTGCTCCTAATAACCCTTAAATTCCAATACACAAGCTCGCAGCATATCCTCTAGAACCTAAATAGTATGCTCTGACTAGCCATCGGTCTATAGATGAACTGTTGTGCTAAGATGAACCCGGTGCCCCACTCTCTCTGAAAGTCCCTCCAGAAATTGGAAGTAAACTGATATCCCCTATCTGATATAGTGGACACCGGTACCCTATGCAGACAAACCACCTCTTGAATATAGATTCGAGCTATGATCTGCAGTAAAAAAGGACCGCACTGCAAGAAATGTGCTGACTTGGTCAATCGATCAATGATGACCCAAATACCATCATTACCTCTAGGTGTTTGAGGTAATCCCATCACAAAATCCATGGTGATCCGCTCTCATTTCAACTCAGGAATGGGCAATCTCTAAAATACTCCACCAGGCCACTAATGCTCGGCCTTAACCTGTTAGTAACTCAAACAATAGAATACATAATCAGCTATGTCTCTCCTCATGCCATACTACCACTAATAGAGTACCCAAAATCATGGGCCTCGCGAAGGATCAACTAAATAAAGTCTCTAACTCTGGGAACACAAAGGCGATCATCAAACTGTAGTATCCTATCTAAATCTATAGAAGCCTATCCATCCTCGCCTCGCAATACCAACTATCGAAGCTCTACCAATGCTCCATCATCAAACTGCCAGCCAGGAATCTGATCCAATAGAGATGACCGAGCTCCCATAAAAGACAAAATAGGTCCGGAGTCTGAGATATCCAACCTGACCATCGTATTAACCAAAGACTGAATGTCTAAGTCTAGGGGCTTCTCCACAGTAGGCAAGTAAGCTAAACTACTCATACTCCCTGCCTTCCGGCTCAAGGCGTCTACTACCAAAATAACTCAATCCAATACGCTGTCTAGAATTAAGGACCCCGTACAAGCAGTGCCTCCATATCTTGAGCATGAAAACTCCTTGAGCTATCGAAAGCTTGACTCACACTTCTTGGACCAAACAAAAGGAGCTTCTTAATGGGCCAATCGGGTTGCAATGGTGGAGAAACCCTCACTGAAGAGCCTATAATACCCAGCCAATCAACAAAGCTCTGAATCTCTATAGTAGCTGTGGGCCTAGGCCACCCCATGAATAGCCTCAATCTTCACCGAATCCAGCATAATACCCTTCCTGGACACCACGTGTCCCAAAAATACCATAGACCCCAACCAAAACTGGCACTTTGAGAATTTAGCATAAAAGCTACGGGGGCGTTAGTAAGCCCAAAAGACATCACAAAGAACTCGTAGTGGCCATAACGAGTCTGAAAAGCAGTCATAGGAATTTTGACAGCTCTAATCTGCAACTTGTGATAGACATACCTCAAGTCAATCTTAGAAAAAATGGCTGCACCCTGAAGCTAGTCGAACAAATCATTGATAAGAGGCATGGGGTAACAATTTTTCACCTTTACCTTGTTTAGCTGCCTGTAATCAATACACATCCGTATAGTTCCATCCTTCTTCTTAACAAACAAAACGTGTGCACCCCACAATGATAGACTCGGGCGAATAAAGACCTTACCTAGAAGATCCTCAAGCTGTATACTAAGCTCTTTGAGCTCTATGGGGGCCATATGGTAAGGTGGTATAGAAATGGGTTTAGTGCCCAGCGCCAAATCTATGGCAAAGTCAATATCTCTCTTTGGGGTAGGCTAGGTAGGTCAGTAGGAAAGACATCAGTAAAATCCCTAACCACAGGAAATGAATCAACAGTAAGGGCCTCGCTGGACAAATCACAGACATATGCTAAGTACGCCAAACACCCGAAAGCAACTAGTCGCCGAGATCACATAAATGATATGATCCCATTCGGTGAGCGACTATAAGCACCATACCACAAGACCGGGGGAATGCCAGGCATGGCTAATGTAGCGGTCTTGGCAGAACAACCCAAAATCACATGTTGAGGGCATAGACAATCCATGCCCAAAATAACATCGAAGTCCAGTATATCAAATAAAATAAGATCTTCTTGAGTCCCATGCCCCTGAATAGTCACCACACAAGATCTACAAGCCTGGTCCACTACTAAATAATCCCCTACCATGGTCAAAACATGCAACGACACTTCAAGTGACTCATAAGAAATACCTAGATGGGGAGCAAAATATATAGATACATAGGAATACGTGGAACCTGGATAAAATAAAGTTGAAGTAGTCTGCTAACAAATAAGGATAGTACCTGTGATAATATAATATGATGCGTCTACCTTTACCGAAGCAATATAGAAATGGCCATGTATCCATGACCATCTGCCCTGCCACCTGACCTACCTCCCGAGGACCTCTTCGAATACCTCGCTAACCATCGTCGCGACCCTAAACCCAATATCTACCTCTAGGTAGAGGTGGTACTACAACCAATGGTCTAGCCCGATCACGATACTCTCTAGCCTAGTGTTCTAGTGATCCATAATCAAAGCATCATGATGCTGAGCGGCCTTGATAATTCATCTGGGGTAGGAAGGAAACAAAACCGATCCTCTCGAGCTCTAACCTATGATAGAACCCTACGAATGAGACTTACTACCCTCAGTTGCTGGAAGGGCGATCTGAACTGGCCGACTGTACTAACCCTACTGGTACCTAGCCTGCTAGAACCGCTGGCGGGGTCTGTCATAACTATCATGGCCCATAGACTGGGACCCACTATAACTACCCTAATTCGTGGGTCTTTTATCGCCATCACCTTAGGCCTGGTGATGAATAATCTCGATAGTGCGGGCATGGTACACCACATCCAGAAAAGAGTGGCCTAGAAAAACTAAGTGCGCGATCCCCAACCTTAGGTAGGGCCTCAATCCGCGTATAAAACATCGCAACCGCTTCTTCTTAGTAGGTAGAATCATAGTAGCATGTCGGGATAACTTGTGAAATTTGGCCTCATACTCGGCAATTGTCATCTAACCCTACTCCAACCTAGTAAATTGATCTCAGAGTCGGTCCCTGGCGATCCTGGGGATGTATCGAGCCAAAAAAGCCTCTAAGAACTGGGCCAATATCAATGGTGGTCACCCAGTTGTCCAGGCCTACAAGTAAGAACGCCAACACTCCCTAGCTGACCCACGAAACTTGTGAGCGGTAAAGTTGGCCCCTCTAGACTCCACAAGACCCAAAATGTGGAGCTGCTCCTAACCGGTAGTCAAAAACTCCGTAGCATCCTCGCCAATGGCTCTAGAAAATATCGAGGGTGACAACCTCTAAAGGACCTCTAACATCTTCTGCTCTAGTAGTGATATGACACCCCCTGGAACTACGGGCAGGGGTGCAATAACTTGTGAAGGCAGCTAAACCTCAGGTGCTGGCTGGGTGGGCAGATCCCTCAGTCCTGGTATGTCTGACGCTGGTGCTAGGGCCTATGGTATAACCCCAATAGCCGTGAGAAGCTGCACAATCACTGCTTGTAGTGCTGGGTTCATAACTGGTGCAGCTGGAGGTTGTGATGCTGGTGGTGGCCCCTCTAGCTAAGGAAGAATAGGAGAGTCCTAATGATCCTCTACATCTCTGAAACTATCTTTGGGTCGGGAGTTGGTGCTGCTTCCCTGACCATACCCCGGGAGGCCGGCCTGACCCTAATGGATCATCATCACCACTGGTGGAACTACGTGTACGAACTATCCCTGCGAAAAAGTGAAACAAATGAGATTTCAAGAAATCAATAAGACATAAAATTGCACGAAATGATACAACATAGAGGAGAACGTTCCTAATGACATATTTTAGCCTCCCGAAAATAAATTAAAAACGTCTCCGCACCCATTCGCGAGACTCTACTAGACGTTAGCTCTCTATAAGTGAGACCAACAAACTTGGGGGTCTGATACCAACTTGTCACGACTTGATTTCTAAGATCAAGATGACACCTACTATAACCCCCAGTAGATAAGCCAACCCGTAACCCAGAATGACAAGTAATGGGTTAGAGGGTAGAAACTAACCATGAATAAGAAATTCTAACATAGACAAAATAAATAAGTGGAAACAAAACAAAAACTTGATATGTACAACTAAGGATCCCTCCTAGAACCTGGATGTCACAAGTACAGAGGTTCTACAACATAAAAGATGAGTATAGGTCCCAAAAGTGGAAGAAAAATATATACATCAACTGGCTAGTCTCAATAATGCAAAAGACGGGCCATCCAAGCTGAAGAAGACATAAATGATCTTAAAACGGCAAGTGCTCACCCTGGACTCTGGACCTAACTACAACAGGCTCGATCTATCCGCGATAGTGGCTGGTGCTCGATCCTGCATCGCGAAAGTAGATGCACAGTATAGTATGAGTACTAAGACAATAGGTACCTAATAGGCATCATAGGCCGACTGAGCAGAAAATTTAAGAACAATATGAAAAGGAGTTAGTCTGAAAAGGAGGAATAAGACTAAAAAATGCCAAAGTAGAATTAAAGAAAGACAAGATTACTACAACTTTCTTGTAGCCAAAACTAACATCTTTACTCTGTTATTTTTTTAATTTTTTTTTTTAATGAAAGTCCAACGTGATTCCAAGAATCAAGGGCTACTACTGCCAACGTGATTTCAATCAAAAGTTAGAAAAAATGTTCTCACTGCCACACCCTTTTACGTGAACAAGAAATTTTTATTGACTCCAATTGACTTGAACAGTGGCTGCTCCCCGCCACTTTATTCTCTCCGGCAACCAATGAATAAATCATATAAGCATATATGCCCTTGATAGAATTTGACCAATTAATTAAAAGAGAGTCAAAACAAATCTTGTTGGGAGAAAAGCCTTATAGCAGGTGATTCAAACAGACTATCAAACCATTCACATAGTCATATGGTATCACAATAGTCATTGAGATTCTTATAGGATAAGATGCAACATCCATACCTTTTTCTCAATTAACTAATTAATAGTGATACTAATCTACGTGATTAATATAGGCTGGCAAGACTTTGCTTTCTGACGTGGTCATCTTTGATCGGCAAAAAATCACAAAACTCAAATTAACCCTAGCCAATCACCACCAAACACCCACGTCAAACATCAAATCTTTCACTTGATTTTTTCAACGAAACATATGTATAATTAACCATATACAAATTATCTGGGTTAGCTATTTAGATGTAAGCGTGACTCTGACACCAATTGTTGGAAACCTATATGCACAGCGGAAGCATACCAGAATCATATTGATTACATGAATAATAGATAACACATACGTTTATGCTAGAAGACATACTATCATGATAGAACACATAAACCTTTTGAAATTTAATTTGATAAATACCTCTTGAAGCTTGAGCTTATACCTTCAAACGGATCCACAAGTTAGACTGCAGTTCTGCAGTCTTCTACATTGATCCCAAGTTCACTGTCGAACTCTCTCAATACTTGGGTGGGCAAGTATCGCATAGAAAACCCTACTTCCCTATCCCATTTTTTTTAGGTTAGGAGAGCCCGTATTTATAGGGATCTTTTCCCAGTCCAAAAAGGAGAAGAAAATAGGATTCCGAGTTCTAGTTAAATATGGGCACTGCAGTTACCACAGAATTAATTATTAAGGCTCCTTATTATGGAAATAATTCAAAATAATTAATTTGAATTATTCTTACCATAATAAATGATAAATCATTCCACTAGAAATTCATAATTGCACTTCTCCATTTATATTTCAAAATTACACAGTAAACACTTATGTAATTTTCCATATTAAGATTACAGATACTAATCAATAAATTAAATTACTGACGAATTTAACTTAAAAATTATATTTTTTAGTGCACTGCTTAACTTATTTCATGTGTCAGATTTATAAATCCATTTGCAAGATTTAACACGATGAAAACTTATAAGCTTCTCAAAAAGTCATAACATCAATCTCTATATCGAGATATGTATTCTATCAACTAACTTATTATTTCACAAATATAAAATATTATCATCCAATCTACCAGACATATTGACCCATCTCAGAATCTCACCTTTTAATAAATGAAAACGATAATTAATATATACAGATCGTAGTAGTTATATCAAGATTAAGAATATAAGTACATTTAACAGTTTAGAGAATATGTTTTTGTCACTCAGTCTAAAACAACTATCTCTACTTGGTCCCGTTCAATACATACAAAATGCACTAGCACAAGAAGTTGGAACTACACCGCTCCCATAATTAAGATAAATTATATATAATCTTATGCTACAAGCATACTGATGACTTGTCCAATTTCCATCTTAGATTGTGAACAAAAATACTTTATACTTATAAGAATCGATGATTTAATTATCTATGTTTAAGCTAAAACTCTATACACTAAATCATTTACTATATAAGTAAATGGACACATAAACGAATATATGATTTATTAAAGCTTTTATTAAAATTGAATAAATAATTGTTCTATAATAAATACTATATCCAAACTCATAGTTAATAGTATATATTCCATGGTTAATAGTTTATATCCAACAATTGCCCAATCCTAGAATGTAACCATTTCGCAATTCAACTGGAAGAGGTCACCTACGATCTTTTGTACCCTCTTTAGGTCCTTTTAGACAGGCCTTTAACAATTTTCCTCCCTCTACATTTTTGAACTATAAATAAACTATATTTCAAAATTTTAAGAGAATAACATAAAGTGACACCTAATGTTGTTCCGAACATCCAAAAATATGTTTTAACTATGCGAACGTCCTATTACCCCCTAAATAATTTTGAGCTGATATAATATATCATTTTTTTTGTCCACCTGGCATAGAGAGTGTATGCACTCTCTTAAAGCGTGTGAGCAACCTAAATTAATAAATATAATTTTATTTTTACAAGTATTGTTTAAACAATATATATTTTCTTGTTTTTCTATTATTTTAAGTTTTTTTGTTATCATTTTTTATTTTTCTTTATTCTTTCTTCTTCAAAAAATCATCGTCATCTCCATTGAAATTTTCCATTTTCGATGGCACCATTTTTACAACAATCCCACCTTCCTTCTTTTACTACTATACTATTCATTTAACTCTCTTCAAATTTAAAACTTTATCTAATAATTATTTTACATTTCGAACAATTTGATAAACCCATTAGATTTTAAGATTATTAGGTAGTATCTTTTAGCTTTTTTATCCATATTTCAATCAAGCTTTGTTCAATTTTTGGAGAATTCATCGATTCTTTTAAAATTATCATTTTTAATTTTGATGTTATATGAAAAAAAGATAAATTAATTGATAGTACCTTCAAAAAATTTAATTTTCTTAGAAAAATAATTAGTTATGTTATCAATAACTCATCAAAGTCTAAAAAATAGTATAATTTATTTTTTAGAATTCTTTGAGAAGAAAGGAAGTTGGCTGAAGAAAAAGAAGAAAAAAAGAATGGGGGCAGGGCTCAGCTTGAACATGGGGGAGAGTAAGGGTTGGAGATGAAAAAGAAGAAACAAAGAAAGAAAGGAAGAAAGAAAATAATGGGGGGGGGGGGGGAGATCAGCTTGAACTTGGGGTGGGTGTAATGCTCCTATTGTTGAGAAATTACTCTTCTGTGTGAAATGAAAATTTTTCCCTTCCTCTTATCTTTTTCATACTTTGTTTGTAACCTGGGAATGGTTGGCATGGTTTTCGATGTGATCAGGTGTGATTTTAGCAATATGAGGCCTTGAGTGGGAGTTTTATTGAAATATGTGACTTTGGTCAACATATTTAGATCCGATCATCGATAGGGAATTCAGTTCTTTCCGTTGCATCCAAAAAATTGAGTGTGGTCTAGTTGAGTGTTGAATTAGAGACTCTACACCTTAGAATTCATTTTTTGAAATTTAGGCTAAAAATTGAGTGTCAGGCTTAAAAGGGGTCCGAGAGGGTAATTTAATCATACGAATTTTTTCTTGGAAATTTGACGATTTCATTGAGTCTAAAATATCAAATTTTGTATAGTAGCATATTCTATTTATTTTTATCCGACTCCAAATGAATCTTGAGGGTCCGTTCAGAGATATTAGACTTTTGGAAAACTGTTGTTCTGGTGTAGACACTCTCTCTCTTCACATTAGCAGCTAGGGAGCTCGCGCTCGCGAAGAGCCTCCTTCTGAGTCCTTCGCGTTCGTGACATTTCTTCCACGTTTGTGATGAGATGAGATTCAGTGCTTTGCAATTATGGCAGTCATGCTCGGGTTTGCATTGGTTTTCTTTCACGTGTTCTACAATCGTGGGGTTATTGGCCCGCGATTGCAATGATCTTTTTCGAATGCGTGAACAGTAACTTTGGGAATCAGTCTCATTTTCACCATTGATACTCATTTGGAGCTTTAGGAGAGGCGATTTGGAAGTAATTCCTTGGAAAATCTTATTTGGGTAAGTTATCTCTCCTAAATCATTTCATATCAATTTTATCTTCTAAAATCATTCTAGAATATAAATTTCAAATGGGTTTTGGGGGGTTTTTCTTCCAGATTTCAACATTAATGATTTGATGATTTCAAGTCCATTTCTTGACCAATTTAATGGGTTTTTCAATTACGAACTCCCATTGATATGTAGAACATAATTTTCAAATAAAATTCCAATTTTGCCCTTTTTATTTCTGAGGTAAATTTTGGACGATTTTGACTCTAGTTCTATAACTTTAAAATATGGGTATCGTAAGAATCCTTTTGATGAACACTTTTTATTCTTGATAGTGGGTAATCATTTTGAAGTCGGTGTTCGTTAGTTGAGCTATGGTTAAAGTGTTTGAGTGAAGTTTAGGCCTTCGAGGTAGGTTTAACTATCCTTTTATTAGACTTGGATTAGGTAATTAGTCATTCATATGTTATAGATTTTGGGATGAAGTCGTAATGTGATTTGGAACTTTTGATTATATTGTGGTGCCCATGCGGGGGCTTGATTATATTGTGTTTCCTGTGTGGAGGCTTATTTGTGCGGTTTAGCCTGTGTGTGGGACTTATTTTCTATAGTATGTGCTTTGAGTGCATGTGATTAATGATTTTCCTATGAGAGTAGCTTGTACTATTATTTCACTTGTAATGTCCGCATGAGGGGTTAGCTGGGTTTTGATCACAGTTGAGTACTAAAGCGCTTTCAAAAAGGGTGAACATACATTTCAATGTATCTTCTTCCCATTGCTATCTAATTGAGGGTGTATATCATGTTTAAGTTGGGTTTTAAGAACTTCTAACCTTATTTTACATGTTGAGTTTAATATTTCCTCCATGCTATATGTGTTCTGATGCATTCATCCTCATTCAACATATCATTAATCTTGGAAAGCTGAGAAATGTGGAAATTATTTTAGAGAAAGAAAATGTGGCACCTTTTTTTATCGTTGACCACGAGCTAGGTGGCAAGTTAATGAGATATTCACATTGTGATTTGGTATTTGCACCACGAGTCACCCATGGGTCCTTGTCTGGAAGCCTTAGCTCAGCATGTATATACGACAGATTGTGTGATAGCCTTGATTCTACCCCCACATCATTGCATCATCTCATTGCATTGTATTACATCACTCTTTGGATTGTTTGGTTTATCTAATTATATGTGATATTAAACTTTCCCTATATGTTTACTTTACTCACGCCGTTCTATATAATTGGGGGCACCGATGATAGAATGGGACTTTTATGTATGCAGGTGAAAGCGTTCTTTAGTTTATTGCATAAGCTTGATTAATTTTTTATACTCAGTTGGCCAAACCTACTGAGTACATATGAATTGTACTCACTCCTACTTCTATTTTCCTTTTGATGCAGATTCTAATCAGTGTATCCCACACGACAATTTATCTCTCTAGCGGATAGTGTATTATCAAATTAGTGGTGAGATCTTGTGATCTGAATCACCACTAGTTCTATCTTTTAATTTTAGTCTTTACTATTATTCAAAGACATGATGTATATTGGATTCGTATGTTGTATTAGATGTTTTTTTTACTTATGACACTAGGTTTTGAGAGTCACAATAAGCATCTAAGGTGGAAAAAGCACTAGCTAAGAGACCTAAAGCTAACTATACCTAGCTGGGCCCCATAAGCCCAGTCGAGACACTCGTGCGCAAGTTAAAATAAAAATTCGAACGAATTCCCACAAGCCCGCCGAGTACACGAAATAGCTACAACTACCAAGGCTAGGAACCAAGAATCTGTAATGCCAAGAATAGAAGAACCATATCATTTCTGAACCAAGAATTTCCTAGAATCGATGAACCAGGAATGCATTAGGGGTCGAGGCCGGGACTGGGACACAAATGCTCGCTCGAGTATTTAAGGTGGTTGAGGTCGGGGCTGGATACCCGGATGCTTGCCATAAAGCATCAGTATGGTCAAGGCTCGGGATGGGTACCCAGATGCTTGCCATAATACATAGGTATGATCGAGGCTGGGACTGGATACCTGGATGCTCGCCATACTAGCAAGTCGGCAGAGGCCGAGGCTAGGTACCCGGATGCTCCCCGATGGAAATCTAGAATGGAGGTTGGGGCTGAGTACCTAGATACTCACAGATAATTTATCTCATTGTGTCGAATATCCTCTTTTTCAATTGACGCTAATAGTTTCAAGAATCATCTTCCCAATGAATCAACTGATATACCTCCGAAGCTTGAACTAAAGTCGAAACAGTATGATTCACAAGGTATAGTATCGCTAACGAATCTCAAAAGTCGCAATCCTACCAAAGTATGGATGAGGGTATTCTTAAGAACAAGGTTATCGCCTAGCTAAGGAAAAACTATCAGGAACTACCCTGCTACACCGTTCTACAAGGATCTAGCTCGTTGGAATGACACCGGTGAAACTAAGGCAAGTTTACAACCTATACTAAGTCCAACATACTCCACAATATCATCAACGTAATCAATCAACCCTTTCTACAATACTAACAAATCACAGAAAGGAACACATGCTTCCAGTTACCCAAAAAACCCAATAAGAGCCTAAAACATGATTTTTAACATCTACGTTATACTAATAACCAACCCAAACTCTATCTATTTCAACATGCTTTCCATATTCCAGCTCAATCTAAAAAAAGGAAAGTCGTAACCTACCTGTAGGCTTAACACACGCACTCCAAATTACTGTATCGGAGCATTTTCCATTTTAATGGACTTAGAATGCTGCCACGCTATCAAAAATAGAATCACAACGTCGTTACATTTATTTAGACACTAATTTCATAATTTTTAGAGATGGGCCAATTTTGGGATCTAAAACGGGAAATATTGGACCCGCATCTATAATTCTAGAATTGATCCCCAAAATAGGTTTTAAACGGCACCTAAATCTCAAGGATCAAATTACAATACAATTTGGGGTGGAAAAACAAAGCAAGACGATCATGTAACAAATTACCAAATTTTAAACTTCAGAGATGAACATGGCAGTACCTTTATGCAGTTATTTCTCACAAACGACACTCTCACGACCCAAACCAAATATACCATGATGATTCTTGTGGAAAACCCCACAATATAGCTTCAAAAATCATTAAAAATAGAGCTAAATTGGCTAAGATACAATCTTCCAAAAATTAACAAAATTTTATTTCGAAAATGACCAAAACAATGGCCAATTTCATATATTTACTTCATTCAAAACCTCCGTACAAGATTCTGAGCTTACCAATGAATTTCTCACGAAATTCTCTTGAATTTAAGCCCTTAAATCGTCAAATTTGAGCTTGTGTTGAAGGAGAAATTGAGGTTTGAAATTATGAGCTATGGCTGAAATTCGTTCTTGGCCTTTTTTTTTAAAAGACCAAGACTTGGTCTTCGTGAATGCAACCTAAGTGGCCTACGAACGCGGAAGTCAAGAAGCTTGGCCTTCGCAAACGCGGCCAGAGGCCCGCGAATGCGGAGGCAAAAGCCTCACATCTCCGCGAACGAGGCCAAGGGCCCGCAATTGTGGAGAACAATTTTGGCTGCACCATATATCAGCTAAAAAACTGGTGTTTCTCAATTTCAAATATTCTGACGGGTGCTCAAAATTCGTACGGAATCCCGTGCATGCAAATGAGATTTGTTACCCCATCAAATTCGATATTTTGAACTCAATTATGCAGTACTAATTTCAATACGAGGTCGTCACGACTGAAAGTGAGTTCCACACCCAAGGTCCATTTTGAGCCAAATTTCACAACGGGCCTCAGAATTAGATCGGAAGCCTCAAAAAGCGAACAAAGAGTTGTGCTAGACCAAACTCGATATTTCAGAGCTAACTGCGCTTTCAGAATTTTTATTTGAGTGCGATTTCCAAGAATATTGACCAAAGTCTACCATAGGCCAAGTTTCGAAGGTAAACGTGTCAAATGACTTCAAACTCGTACCGATTGTTTCGATACTTATGCCGACCATGCTACTAATCTAATTTGGCCACTCCGGAGCTGATGGAACCGTGAGAATTCTATTCTGTGGTCGTTTTTCTAAGTTATAACCAAAGTCAACTTTTCAAATTATAAAAGCTCCAAAACAGGAAAACTGGTTTAAAACCCAAATGAATGACCACGTGACCGTGCTACCGGCGCCAGCAAGACATAAATGACCTGTGGTCACTATAGGAATTCTCTAAACGATGAAACGGATGCAGTATTAGAAAAATAAACTGGAGGGTCATTACACATGGTATTTTCATTTATTTATTCATTTAATGTAGCAAATTTTACATGAAAGCATAAATATTATTTTTTGGAAAAAAAGTGAAAAATACTAATTAAGTATAAGTTAATGATGTTCTATAGTGAAATAAATTAGCATAATGAGAAAATTAATTTCATTAATAATAATCAAAACTCTAATATTTACTTATACAAGTGAAAATACTAGAGAATAATAACTATACAAATATATTTCAATGTAGGAAATACAAATAATTAATTTAGTTAAGGAATTTTTTTTAATTATTGTATTATTTATATTTTAAATTATTTTAGATTATAATTTATGTAATACTCCATTAATGTCAATCAAAACTTGTTTATTTATATAGAAGAAAATACCCACCGCCATTTATATTACCTGATTCTCATTCTAAAAATAGTTCTTTTAATTTACTTGTCCAATTTATGAGAGTTAAGAAATTTTTAATATCTTCTTATTTTTACTCTTATTATTAAATAACTGCATAAAGTAGTAATAGTTAAATTTAAGGTTTCAAAATATTATTAATAATTTTAGTTTAGTAAAATACATCTCTAATTAATTTTTAAAGGGATATCATATATATATCAAGAAGAGTCAAGTAATATGAAACGCATTGAGTAAAATAGTGGAGAAAAGAAAAAATATACGTATACATACATATACACACACTTAATACATATTATATTGAAATAACAGTTATTAGAATAATATTAAATTTTGTGATAAATTCTTATAAATATTATTCTACTTATAATGTTAAAAAAACTTAAAGAAAAAGTTATAAATATCTATATTAAATAGTAAATTATACATAATATAAAAAAATATTAAATAAATATGATATAATAAGAATAAAATGAACAATAAATAAAATAAAAAAAAGAGTTTGAATATTATTGAAAGTTGGGGTGAAAATCACCCATTTTAAGAGACAAGTTGTAATCATGTTTTATGATTGAGAGGTCATAAATCTAGTAACAACATTTAATAGATAGACTAGTTAGATGTACTTTTTCATGACCCTAGTCCCTATGTAAACAATTCTTGTATATTCTTCTAGCAACACCTAAATGACATAAGGAAAAATTGCATGTTCTATCCAACAATAAAGTTGCCTCTCTATGTTTAGGAACGGAGATTTTTTTTTTAAGAAAAATAAAAATTGTGAAACAAGAAGGGATGGTTAATCATTAAAGTATGGTGCTTATTTATTTTGATTAAATTTTAGCACTGTGGGGAAGCACTCAGACAGACAGCCTAAACATTTGTTAAGCAAAGAAAGAGAGATAAAAAATTAGGATAGAGAAATGAATAAACAAGTAGGAGCAGTACAGTAGTACCAGTTTTAAATGGGCGGAGATGAGTATAAAGCAAAATAAAGAGAATGTGAAGAGGAAGAGTACTTTCTCCTTTATGACATAAAGATACTGCCTATGACTCTTTACTTTTTGACCAATTGCTTTCCTTTTTTCTTTTTTTTCCTTTTTCCCAACTCTCTTTCACGGCGGGGGTGACTAAATACGCAAAGCAAACCACCCCCTTTGTTTTACATCTGATATTCGTGCCCGACTTTTGCATGATTACTATCCAAATTGAAGAATTTTGCTGGGCTGAGAAGAGTCCGGAGGGATGAAAACTAAAAAATAAATGATTTAATGTGTCAGAAGAAAATTGATAAAAATTACATATTTCGTGTTAATTTAATGTGTTGTATAAATTATAATAACAAATTAGGCTTAACGATCGTTATGGCCAACAAATTTATATGGAACACCAAATTAGTGCGCTATATAGAGAAAATATAAACACTTCAACACTTAGATTTGTTTTATAGTTTAAGTTTATAAAGATATGTTTTTAGACTAAGATTTAAGCGTATAGAGTTTATTTATCCATCTTATTTTGTGTTAATCATTAAATGTGAGAACTATTAGTTAGTTATTTTAAACCTTATAATAATGAACTTGTCAAATAAATATGTGAACCAATATTTCAAATATGTAAATATCTTTATTTTTTTTGAGTATTAATTAGAATCTCACACAAATTGCTAAAAGAAATGAATAATAAGAATAACAATAATATTTATTCATCAATAAGAAATATATTGTGATGGATTTTTATGTATTTTTTCTTTAAGTAAATAGAATAGTTTGTTTTTGGTACAGCTTCCCATTTATGTATTCTTTTAAGATTTAGAAATAATATTTTAACTAGCCAAAAATCATATAAAAACACTATAAATTAAGATTTTTATAATTAGAAATATTTAAACTGGGTGAGAATCTGCAGCGAGAGAAATGCAATTCAACACCAATTTTTTATATATATAAATAGTGTCTTATAAAATATCACTTTTTATCCCCCTTTATCGCTTAATGATTTATTTATCAAATTCTATTTAAGTCCTGTCTCTTAAATAAAGACGATTTATTTACAAGATATGTATTGTTTTTCCTTTTCTTAAATGAAATTATTACAAGAAAGAAATAAGGCAAAAACAAAGCAGTTATTACGTATGAGAATATTGTGAATTATACTAACTACAAAACTAATAACATCTAACAACTAATAAACTAATAACAACCAATAAGCTAATATTTATTGCTAAATTAATAAAAATAACTAAACTAATAACAATAACAATTAAACTAACAAACTAATAACAATTACTAAACCAATAAACAACAATTTTTTTAAAAACTCCCACTTTGGCAGTGGTGATTTTGATTTTTAAAAAATAAATAATTGAAAAGATTAATTGCAACTTGTATAATATTCTAATTAATAGTATAATAATAAAGATCTTTACATATTCGAAATAACTAATAATAATTGGTTCACATATTTCTTTGAAAGTTCATTATTATAATGATTAAAATCACTACCTAATAATCATATTATTGAGTTAAATAATAATAAAAGACGAACGGCAATTTTTTTTAGAACACTTAAATCTAACCTAAAAACCGCACTTTATTAACCTAAACTACAAAAACCAAAGTGTTGAAAGACTAATATTTTCTTAACAAAAATTTCTTTTTGGATGCAAATCAGAGTTCCGCCTATAACAACTTTAGAGGAGGGTGCCCTCTAAACAAAACCTACCGCTCTGACACCCTAGATTTGCCTACACTTTTCGGTGGCAATGATTTAAGACCCCGGAAGTTGGGAGTCGAAACGAAAGAGAATTCAAAGAAAATCTTGACTTCTTATAGTCCTATGATTCGTAGAAACGAGTCGTATAATTAGTGGATAGGGTTGAAAATTTGACCAAGTCCAAGAGTGAGCTGAAGGGTAAGTTGACGACTCATAAAAGTTTTGACAACTCGTAGAAATGAATCGTCATTGCAAGGTTTGAGATCTTGCAGCTCACATGTCTCAAAACCCACTCTACGACTCGACAGGACGAGTCGTAGACCAAAAGATGACTCGTCAACACAACTTGTAGAGAAACTTCAGAAAATCCCAAAAATCTCAGGTTTTCAATGACCTGTAGGCTGAGTCATTTCTACGACTTGTCAATAAGTTTATGACTCGTAGACCTGAGTCATAGGCCCCAAGCCTTTTTCAGCCCAGTTCTACGACTGGTTTTCTACGATCCGTAGAAGTTTCTACAAGTCGTAGAATGACCCGTAGATGGCCAGACTTGTTTTTTTTAATGGAGGGTAACTTGGTCTTTTTCCACCCATTCCAAACCAAAATCTTGACGTTTGGGACTATTTTGAGTCCCTTAATAGTACCCTTTACGCAAAAAGCTCTCAATAACACTTAATCTTTTTGAGAGCAAGGATTGGAGAAGAGAAGGAGGGCTGGGGTTCAAGTTCTTCAAGTGAGGCCATCAAATATTTGATTGTTCTTCAAGTCCAGGTATGTAAGGCTAAATTAAAATATGGACTTTGTTCCTCCATGTGCCCATGATTGTAAATGGATTGAGTCCCCATGATTGTATTTCTTGAGAATTTCTTTCTTAAATTTAACATGTTTTACTGATTATTGAGAAATTGATGCTTTTCTACGAACTAGTTTCTTGAACAAATGATTTGAACTATTTTTTCATAAATCCTAATAGCATATTGATGGATATTGAATGTATATGCTTAAGAATTGGGTCTAGAGCCTTGAGTTTGTGAATGCATGATCATAATTGGGATGTGAGCATGATGATAGTGTTGATGAGCTTGATAGTCCTTTATAATTTCATAATTGAACCCAAGTGACTGGTCTCAATTGAGTGTTGTCATAAATTATTGTCCAAACTTCTTTCAAATAAATGATTGGGAAGTTGATTGGTTAAAAGGATTGATTTGATAAACAGATGAACTGATAAGAGTCCATTTGAGACTTATTGATTTGGTTTAATTTGGATTAATTATCTTATGAGCTTTGAGTCCTAGGAGGAATATCGAGTACCGAATTGGGTAAGAGTAAGTAATAACTCAAAACTGATAACTACATCGCCAAATGCAGGAGAAAATCAAACCATTAAGTTAGATGTTTCCTAATTTATTGTCCTGATATGATAGGACTGGATTGGTCTTGGATTTATGATTGGTTGATTCGTTCTTACCCTGCAAGGGTATTGAGCAGATGTGGCAACAACGTCGGCTTGTTGTACTATCACTAACTCATAAGTGATGGTTGTCTAATAAGAGAAACTCCTATATAGATCTTGATAGTACTTTGATTGGATTGGATTGGATTGTATATGATTGATCTCTATCTAAATCTTATTCTTGTTTAGACTTAGGGCATCTTGATTGAGTTGTTCGCCTTCCTGATTTGAGATCTCTGAAACTGATTGGATTCTACCTTGATGTATGTTTTATTCTGCTATATTACATACTCATACATTCTATGTACTAATGTCAATTTAGACCTGCATCATTTCATGATACAGAGAAAGGTTCTAGAGATCATCAACAAGCGCACCGTTGAAGATCTATTTGCTTTTCAGCTGATTGGTAAGTCCTTCCCTGCATCCGGAAGATCCATATATTTTATTCTTGATTTGAGACTAGTGCCTAGTCCCTCTATTTTGATTTGAGGTAGCCATGATCCTGTCATTGACACCAATTAGACAGTTGTTAGAGGCTTCATAGACTAGATTGTTGATGTTGTTGATTAGTATTGTCTTTTGGTTAGTTTTATTCGTACTAGTTTTGTTGATTTGATTTAGCTAGATTATTGGCCTTTGACCTTATTTGAAGTTGTTTTATTAATAAGTTAAGAATTACGCTGATAGAATATTGATTGAATGAATATGTGAATAGGCCAAGTGGTTCTCTTAGGGACTATCAATAGTCTCTGAGTGCTGGCCACACTTAGGGTACCCTCACGGGGCATGAAAAACTTGGTATCAGAGCACAGAGTTCAAGAGTCCTTGGATGTCTATGAAGTTGTGTCTAGTAGAGTCTTGCTTATGGGTGTGTTGTGCATCACACTTATAATCAGGATGCTATAGGACATTAGGAAATTGTTTCACTTCTTCATACTTTGAGTTCGTGCTAAAGAGTTTAACTCTAAAAGTTCCTTCCTAATTTATAAATTACACGTTGGCAGGTAATGCTTCCTAAATGCACTGCTAGCCAGAGGAACGCCACCAATATTGAGGCCTCATAGACTAAGATTCCCCCATCATCTGGAGTGAGAACTAAGGACAAACCTACAAGGTCTATTGAGGAACCCCAAGAGCCTACTACTCAGCCAACTCCTACTTTGGAAGCTAAATTGAAAAGGTGCTATCACTATGCTCACTCAGCTAGTAGTTGGCCAGAGGGGAAACCATAGTACACTGGCTCCTAACTCTAGTTCTCAAGAGTCGTATGGATGCCATAAGAATTAGAGACTTCTTGAGAATGAACGCACCAATTTTCACGGGTTCTAAGGCTCATAAGGACCCCTAGAACTTCATTGATGAGATGTGAAAGATACTAAAAGCAATGCATGCTATTGAAATTGAAAGGGTTGAGTTGGTTTCTTATCATCTTAAAGATTTGTTAAACATATAGTATAACCACTGGGAATAAGGTAAAGTTGATGATACAGAGTCTACTATTTGGGATGAGTTTGACGGAGCATTCCCTGGATCACTTCTTTCCTGGCGAGTTGAGAGAAGCAAAGGTGGAAGAATTTGTGAATCTGAAGCAAAAAATGCTGACTATGAAGGAGTACAACCTTAAGTTTATCCATGTGTCTAGATATGCTCCAGAGTGGTCCCAGATATAAGGTCTAATATGAGGAAGTTGGTCTCTAGATTGGGAAGACATATGGAGAAAGAGTGCAAAGAATCATTGCTAATCTCTAACATAGATATTTTTAGGTTGATGGTGTATGCTCAGCATGTAGAGGATGATAAAAGGAAACAAAAGGAAGAGCACTTGAGAAAGAAGGAAAAATCAGCTGGGCATGAGAATGAGAAGAGGTAGAGTAAGGTCTTTCAACTATGCTCCATCAGCATCAAGTACACTTGCGTCGCATGATAGGTATGATCAGCAAGTATAGAGTCACCAGAATTCTAAAGCTGAGGGTTCTTAATCCTAAGATAGTGTGGCTCAAGGTTCGAAGGGAAAGCCAACTTGTGGCAAGCGCGGTAAGATCCATTTGGGAGAGTGAAGAAAGACAAGGAATGAATGTTACAAATATGGCCAAGTGGGCCATTTTCAAAGAGAGTGTCCGACTTTGGGCAATAAAGCCCACCACTAGCTAGAGGTATTTAGAGAGGTACCACTTTAAGTACCAGCGGAGGTTCAAACTGTCTATATGTCATAGGTAGCCATCAAGATCAGGAGAACTCCCCAGATATTGTGACTGATATAATTTGAGTCTTTACTTTTGATTGTTATGTCCTGATGGATCCAGATGCCACGTTATCATTTGTATCTCCTTATGTGGCTAGTAGATTTGATAGAACTCCTAAGTGTCTTCTTGATCTTTTCAGTGTATCTACTTCTGTTGGTGAGTATATCTTAACTTAGAGGGTCTATAGGGATTGTACTATGTCAATCTATTATAGGGATACCATGGCTGACTTAGTAGAGTTGGACATGGTTAATTTTGATGTGATTCTTGGCATGAACTAGCTTTATGCCTATTATGCCTCTGTTGATTGTAGGAATCGAATTTTTAAGTTTAGTTTTCCGAATGAGCCTATCTTAGAATGGAAGGGTAGTCTTGTTGTGCCTAAGGGTAAATTTATATCCAACCTTATGGTCAGAAAGTTGATCTTTAAAGGGTGTATCTACACATAGTTAGATTTAAGGTTGATAGTGTTGAGTCCCCAACTCTTAAGTCAGTCCCGATTGTAAATGAGATTCCTGAAGATCTACCCTTAGTCCTTCCTGATAGGGAGATTGACTTTCAAATTGATGTCCTTCTCGATAAGCAACCTATCTCTATTCCACCATGTAGAATGGCTCCTGCTGAGTTAAAATAATTGAAACACAACTAAAAGATCTCCTAGATAAGGTCTTCATTAGGATGAGTGTCTCACCTTGGGGTGCTCCAATCCTATTTGGGCAAAAGAAAGATGGGTCATTAAGAATGTGCATTGACTATCGTCAACTAAACAAGGTTACCATATCCCCTTCCCAGGATAGATGATCTATTTGGCCAACTTCAGGGTGCTACCTATTTTTCCAATATAGATCTCAGATCAGGCTATCATCAGTTGAAAGTACGAGAATGTGACATCCCAAAGACAACTTTTTGAACCCGGTATGGTCACTTTGAGTTTCTTATTATATCCTTTGTTTTGACCAGCTCTCCTATAGCATTTATGGACTTGATGAACAGAGTGTTCAACAAGTATTTGGACATGTTTATAATTGTATTTATAGACAACATACTGATCTATTTTAGGAGTGAGGAAGAGCATGCTAATCATCTCAAAATTGTTCTTCATATTCTCAAAGATAGGGACCTGTATACTAAGTTTTCAAAGTGTGAATTTTGGCTTGCTTCTGTGGTATTTATGGGCTATGTTTTATTCGGCTAGGGTATACAAGTTGATTCACAAAAGATTTAATTGGTTAAGAACTGGCCAAGGCCCACATCCCTAATTGACATAAGAAGTTTCTTGGGTTTGGCTGGCTACTACTGTAGATTTGTTAAAAAGTTCTCATCCATATCCTCGCTATTTACTATGCTAACTCAAAACAAGGCTAAGTTTCAATGGTCAGATTCTTGTGAGAAGAGTTTTCAAGAGTTAAAAACAAGGTTGACTACTGCTTCAGTGCTATCCTACCCGAGGGAATGGATGGTTTTTTATCTATTATGATGCGTCCAAAGTTGGATTGCATTGTGTGTTAATGTAGAATGACAAGGTTATTGCTTATGCTTCTGGACAACTTAAGATTCATGAGAGGAACTACCTGAACCACGACCTTGAGTTGGCAGCTATAGTATTTGGTCTCAACATTTGGCGTCACTATCTTTATGGCGTGCATGTTGATATGTTCATAGATCAAAAGAGCCTACAATATATATATGTACTCACAAGGAGCTGAACCTAGAGCAGAGGAGATGACTTGAATTTATCAATGATTATGATATGAGCTTTCTCTACCACCCAGATAAAGCTAATGTTATTGCTAATGCTCTTAGTAGGTTATCTATGAGAAGCATTGTCCATGTAGAAGAGAGAAAGAAAGAATTGGCTAAAGAGGTGCATAGGCTTGAACGTATGGCAGTTAAACTTATTGACTCGAGTGAGCATGGTACTATCATTCAGAATGGGGCTGAATCACCTCTAGTTGCAGAAGTGAAAGAAAAGAAAGATCAAGATCCCACTATCCTCCAATTGAAAGATAATGTTCACAAGCAGAAGATAATGGCTTTTGCCAAAGGAGGAGATGGAGTGTTGAGGTATCAAGAGAGATTGTTTGTTCCAAGCATTGATGGTATTCGAGAGAGAATCATGGCAAAGGCCTATAACTCCAAGTAATCCATCCATCCAGGTTCTACAAAGATGTACCATGACTTATTAGGATCTCACAGAGAACATGACTCTATTTTGGTGAATGTGGATAAGATGGCCAAATCAGCCCATTTCTTGCCTGTTAAAACTATGAACATTGCAGATAATTATGCCAAACTGTACCTTCGAGAGATCGTTAGATTGCATAGAGTTACCTAGTCTATCATCTCTTAGATTAGGGAGCTCATTCACTACCCAATTTTGGAAGCCGTTCCAGAGAGGTTTGGGTTCAAGAGTGAACCTTAACATTCTTTCCATCCCAGAAAGATGGCCAGGTAGAGCCTACGATCCAAACTTTGGAGGAAATTCTAAGAGCCTGTGTCATCAATTTCAATGGTAATTAGGATAATTATTTACCTCTTATTGAGTTTGTGTACAATAATAGCTTCCATTCAAGCATCCAGATGGCTCTTTATAAAGCTTTGTATGGGAGGAGATGTAGATCATCAATTGGCTAGTTTGAAGTAGGTGAAACTAAGTTGATTGGACCAGACTTGGTTCATCAAGCTATGGGAAAAGTGAAGATTATCCAAGAGAGGTTAAAGACTGCACAAAGTCGTTAGAAATTCTACAACGATGTTTGGAGGAGAGATTTGGAGTTTGAAGTGCACAATTGGGTATACTTGAAGGTTTTACCCATAAAGGATATGATGAGATTTGGAAAGAAAGGGAAGCTTAATACCCGTTACATTGGTCCTTATCAGATTGTGAAGAGGGTTGGTAATGTAGCCTATGAGTTGGAGTTGCCTCTAGAGTTAGCCTCTATTCATCCCATATTTCACATCTCTATGCTTAAGAAGTGTTTCAGAGATCCTTCTTTTGTTATCCCAATGAAAGAATTGGAGTGAAAGAGAGTTTTTCCTATGAGGAGATCCAGTCTATATTCTTGATCGACAGGTTCATAAATTGAGAACCAAGGAAGTAGCATCTGTCAAAGTTAATTAGTTTGTTGAAGAAGCTACATGGGAAGCTGAAGAAGATATGAAAGGTAGATACCCGCATCTATTAATGCCTCCAAATGATGATATTGAGGATAATGTTTCTTTCTCTAATCCTTGATTCGATGTTCATTTCAAGTTTGAGTATATGATATGTATTCCTGAGTCTGAATAGTTGACTGTTTGAATGTTTGATTATTGAATTCTTAATTGTATTCGTGCCTTGCATAAACCTTAGCTTGGTCTTCATTCGAGGATAAATATTCCCAAATGGGAGATATTGTAAGAACCTAGAAGTTGAGAGTCAAAACAAAAGAGAATTTAGAGAAAATCTTGACTGCTCATATTCCTACGATTGGTAGAATAGTCTACGACTCATAGAAATGAGTTGTAGGATCAATAGATAGGGTTGGAAATGTTATTAAGTCTAAGAATGAGATGAAGGGTAAGTTCAAGACTTGTAGAAGTTTTGAAGACTCGTCGAAATGATCCATTATTGTAGGGTCTGAGATCTTGCAGATCACAAGTATCAGAACCCACTCTATTACTTGACAGGATGATTTGTAGACCAAATTTACGACTCGTCAGCATGACTCATAGAGAAACTTCAAAACCCCCAAAAAACTCAGGGTTTCAATGACCTACAGGATGAGGTATTTCTATGACTCGTCAAGAAGTTTACGACTCATAAACTTGAGTCGTAGGCCCCAAGCCTTTTTCAGCCCAATTCTACGACTGGTCTTCTACAATCTATAGAAGTTTCTATGAGTCATAAAATTACCCGTAGATGGCCAGACTTGGTTTTTAATGGAGGGTAACTTGGTCTTTTCCCACCATTCCAAACCAAAACCTTGATGTTTGGGATTATTTTGAGTCCCTTTACAATACCCTTACACCAAAAGCTGTCATTAACATTAAATGTTTTGAAAGCAAGGATTGGAGAAGAGAAGGAGGGCTAGGGTTCAAGTTCATCAAGTAAGGCCATCAAATTTTTGATTGTGCTTCAACTCCAGGTATGTAAGGCTGAACTAAACCATGGACTTTGTTCCTCCATGTGACCATGATTGTGATAGATTGATTATGAATGGATTGAGTCCCCATTATTGTATATCTTGAGAATTTCTTTCTTAAATTTAACATGTTTTACTAATTATTGTGAAATTGATACTTTTCTATGAACTAATTTCTTGAACAAATAATTTGAACTACTTGTTTCATAAACCCTAATAGCATATTGATGGATATTGAATGTATATGATTTAGGATTGAATCTAGAGACTTGAGTTTGTGAATGCATGATCATGATTGGGATGTGAGCATGATGATAGTGCTGATGAACTTGATAGTCCTTTATATTTTAATAATTGAAACCATGTGAATGATCTCAACTGAATCTATGCATAAATGATTGTCCAAACTTCTCTTAACTAAATAATTGGGAAATTAATTGGTTAAAAAGATTGATTTTATAGAACTAATGAACTGATAAGAGTCTATTTGAGACTTCATTAATTTGGTTTGATTTTGATTGATTGTCTTATGATCTTTGAGTCTTGGAAGGAGTATCGAGCAACGAATTGGGTAAGAGTAAGTAATAACTCAAACCTAATAACTATGTTGCCAAACATAGGAGAAGATTGAACTATTAAGATATTTCCTAATTTATTATCCCGATATGATAGGACTCGATTGGTTTTGGATCTATGATTGGTGAATTCGTTCTTATCCTGGTAAGGTATTGAATAGATATGGCAACAAGTGTAACACCCCTCAAAATTTTTCCCTAAGATTCGGACCCTTCTTGTATTCGAGTAGGGTCGAACTCAAGTATTGTGGAGCATTTGCAGGAGTTAAGATAAGTCCTTGAGAAATTGAGAAGTGCTAGAGGTGATGTGGGGTCACGAAGGACCCCTAGGACCAAACTAAGTCCAAAAGATTCATCGTGGCTAAGTTTTAGAATGAGTTCATATGAGGGGTCGACTTCTAACGATCCTATCTTTTGAAAGACGACAATCTGGGTGGCCCACAACCTATCAAATTAAAGGTCATCATGTCTTCTTTCCAACGCCACCAAGAATGTAATTTTTGGAGTTCGGAGTCAAAATATATGACGATCCTAAGATGAACTAGCATAGTAGAGATTTTCAGGCCTGGGTTGCAATTGCTGGAAAACTGGGCTTTGCGCCGTAGTGGCGCAATGCGCCACTATCGCGCCAGAAACATGCCTCAGTAGTTTGGGCTCTGGCGCGGTGCACCACTAAAAGGTGTGCAAGGTTTTTCAAGCCAATTTCCAGAACCCAGAAAATATTGGCCTTGGCGCTGGCTGTAAGGGCGCGACGCGCCACTATCGCACAAGAAAAATGCCTCAGTAGTTTGGTCTCTAGCGCGGCGCGCCACTGCGAGGTGTGCAGGTTTTAGGTGTAATCAGCCTGGCAATGCAATAGCACGATGCGCCACTATCGCGCCAAGTGCATTTTTGCCTATTTTTCAGAACTTTTGAGAAGGGGCAATTTGGGAACTTACCCAAATTATATATGTATCACCCTAGACTATTTTGAGATCATATTTTCAGCCCCCACTCTCTCTCTAAAAAGCCCTAGGAGTTCTTCTCTCTCTCTCTCTTCTTCTTCCTCTCCAAATCCTCCTCCAACAAGAAGAGTTCCCAAAGCTTCAAGGTTTGAGTTCTCCATTGAAGACCCAACCACAAGGTTTTCTTCAAGTCTTTACTAAGGTATGTAAGGCTATCCAAAACATGGGTTGAGTCCACCCATATGCCCTACTCTTGCTTTGAGGTTAGATGTCCATGAAAATGGAGTTTCTTGGTATGGTTTATGGTTGAATGAGTTTTGTCCCCAATTTATTTGGTTCTATATGTGTTGATGTTGTTGAGCTAGGAAGTTCCTAAAATGAGCCCTTATGTGAGTATGAGTTGATGGAAATGAGTTGTTAAAATATGTTTTATTGATCTTCTTAACTATGTGGATTGTGATAAAAGATGTTATTTTCTTAAGAAGTGTTGCCTATTTTAAAGTGTGATTTAAAGTCTTGAAGTTGTGATGAGTCTCAAAGATTTCTCAAATGGATGGAGTAAATGATTGGTTATGTCTATATGTTGCTATAAATGTGCTTTTAAATTTCTTTTGAAAGATATGATTGAGATTGATCGGATAGTATGATTGAGAGAGATTTGAGTATGATAGAGTTAATGAGTTGACAAGGTTGTAATGAGACTTGTCGATATGATTTGATTGAGTTGATTAGATGGAGTTTTATGAGCATTGAGTCTTGGAAGGAGTATCGAGCACCGAATTAGGCAAGGGTATAGTCCATACTCGAACCCAATAACTACGTCACCAAACGTAGGGGGGGATTGAACCGTTAAAGTCGGATGTTTCCCCGAGATATTTGTCCTGACATTATAGGACTTGGTTGGATTGGATCCATGATTGGTTGATTCGTTCATACCCTGGCAAAGTATGAACAGACGCGGCAACAACGTCGGTTTGTTGTACTTTTATTGGCTCATAAGTGATGGTTGTCGGGTAAGAGAAACTCCCAAATAGGCCTTGCTAGTATTCTGAGTCAGATTGAGTTGAATTGTATGTGATTGGTCCCGTCAAAATCATATCCTTGTTTAGATTTAGGACATGTGATTGAGTTGTTATCCCTTTTGAGTAGGGATTCTGAGTTGATTGATTCTTCCTTGATGTTCATTTCATTCGGTCATTTTACATACTCGTACATTCTATGTATTGACGCTATTTGGCCTGCATCGTTTATGATGCAGAGACAGGTACTAGAGATCATCAACTGGCGCTCCATTGAAGATCCACATACACTCCCAGCTAGTTGGTGATTCCTCCTAGTTTCTGGAGAATGTTGAGCTTTCTTATATAGTGTGTTGTCATTTCTTTTATTTTGATTATTGGTAGTCATGGACTTGTCATTGACACCTCTTAGACTTTGATAGAGGCTTCATAGACTGGAGTGTGGAGAGGTTGAACTGTTATTTTGAGGAGCCTTATTATATTGTTTTGTTGGGTTGAAAATGCTTGGCCTTCGGCCCCCATATATATATGAACAATATTTTATTAATTGAGTTTTCCTCTAAGAGAACATGATTGAATAAATGTGCCGACCATGCCTAGGGTTTCCTCCCGGGGCGTGACAAACATGGTATCAGAGCCTAGAGTTGAAGAGTCCTAAGGAGTCTATGAAGCCGTGTCTAGTAGAGTCTTGCTTATGGGCGTGTTGTGCACCACACTTATAAGCAGGAGGATATAGGACATTAGAAATTATTTCACTTCTTTCATACTCTGAATTCGTGCGATGGAGTTAAACTCTATGAAACTTCCCTTCTAATTCGTGCATTTATACGTTATAGATAATGCCTCCAAAACGTACTGCCAGCCAGAGAAATGCCGAAAATGCAGAGATGCCTCAGTCTGAGGTACGCCCGGCAAGGGCTAGAGGCCAACCTGCGAGGTATGCGGAGGCGCCTCAAGTGCCTGCTACCCAACCTGTACCCATATCAGAGGCAGAATTTTGAGGGGCGATTGCCATGCTCACTCAATTAATGGCTGCCCGGAATGGTAACCAGAGTTTGCCCACTCTTAGCTCTAGTCCCCAAGAGCCGTCTGCTGCCGCCAGAATTCAAGACTTTCTGATAATGAATCCGCCAGCATTCACAGGTTCGAAGGTTGATGAGGACCCCCAAATTTTATTGATGAGATGTGGAAAATTTGAAAGCTATGCATGCTACGAAAATTGAGGGGGTTGAGTTGGTGTCTTATCAACTCAAGGATGTGTCAAACATCTGGTATAACCAATGGGATCAAGGTAGGGGTGAGGATGCTGAACCTACTAGGTGGAATGAATTTGAGGGAGCCTTTCTTGACCACTTCTTTCCCCGAGAATTGAGGGAAGCAAAAGTGGAGGAATTTATGAATCTGAGACAGGAGGGTATGACTGTTAAGGAGTATGGCCTGAAGTTCATCCAGCTTTCCAAGTATGCTCCAGAAATAATCCTAGATATGAGGTCAAAGATGAGGAAGTTCGTCTCCGGATTAGGGAGGCATGTGAAGAAGGAGTGCAAAGCAGCATTGTTGATCTCGGATATAGATATTTCCAGATTAATGGTGTATTCTCAACAGGTAGAGGATGAGAAAAGAAGAGACAGAGAAGAGCATCTGAGCAAGAAGGTAAAATCAGTGGGCTATGAGAGTGAAAAGAGGCAAAACAAGGGCAACAGGTCCTTCTTCCAGAAGAGGCCTTCCAACTATGTCTCATCTACCGCCAGTGCACCTATGCCGCAGAACAGGTACGATCGACAGGGTCAGAGTCGCCAGAATTTTAGACCCCAGGGTTCTTAATCACAAGCTAGCATGGGTCAAGGTTTGCAAGGGAAGCCACCATGCTTCAAGTGTGGTAAACTCCATTTGGGAGAGTGCAGAGAGGGGAGGGCCGATTGTTATAATTACGGCCAAATGAACCATTTTCAGAGAGAGTGTCCAGCATGGAGAGACAGGGCCTAGTTCTCTACTACCGCACCACCGACTAGGGGTGAGCAAAGGGGCACTACTTCAGGCACGAGGGGAGGTACGAACCATTTATATGCCATGGGTAGTCGCTAAGATCAAGATGACTCTCCAAATGTCGTGATGGGTATGATTCGAGTCTCTTCTCTTAATTGTTATGTATTGATGGATTTGGGTGCCACCCTATCCTTTGTAACTCCTTACGTGGCTAGTAAATTCAATAAAATTCCTGAATGTCTTCTTGAGCCTTTCAGTGTAACCAGTCCGATTCTATCTTAGCTGAGAGAGTCTATAGAGATTGCACTATGTCAATTCATCATAGGGATACCTTGGATGACTTGGTTGCATTGGAGATGGTTGATTTCGACGTGATCCTTGGCATGGACTAGCTTTATGTCTGTTATGCCTCTATTGATTATCAAACTCGGGTGGTTAAGTTCAAATTCCCGAACGAAGCTATCATAAAGTGGAAGGGTAGTCCCGTTATGCCTAAGGGTAAGTTTATTTCTTACCTTAGGGCCAGGAAGCTAATCTCAAAACGGTGTATCTATCACATTGTCCGAGTGAAGATGGCAATGTTGAGTCTCCATCTCTCGAGTCGGTCCCGATTGTCAATGAGTTTCCCGACGTCTTTCCCAAGGATCTGCGTGGAGTCCCTCCTGATAGGGAGATCGACTTCGGGATTGATGTTCTTCTTGACACCCAGCCTATCTCAATCCCTCCATATAGAATGGCTCCAGCCGAGTTGAAGGAGTTGAAAGAACTGTTAAAGGACTTGTTAGATAAGGGATTCATTAGTGCGAGTGTCTCACCATGGGGTGCTCCGGTCCTATTCATGCGAAAGAAGGATGGGTCCCTTAGAATGTGTATTGACTACAGACAGCTAAACAAGGTCACCATAAAGAACAAATACCCTCTCTCCAGAATAGATGATTTATTTGATCAACTTCAGGGTGCCACGTGTTTCTCAAAGATAGACTTGAGATCCGGTTACCACCAGTTGAAGGTGAGAGAATGTGATATTCTGAAGACTGCTTTCCGGACTCATTATGGCCACTTTGAATTTTTGGTCATGTCCTTTGGATTGACAAATGCCCCCGCAGCTTTTATGGATCTCATGAACTGAGTGTTTAAACCATATCTTGATATGTTTGTGATTGTATTCATAGATGATATTCTGGTCTACTCTAAGAATGAAAAGGAGCACGCCTATCATCTTAGAGTCATTTTACAAACTTTGAGGGACCAGGTATTGTATGCAAAGTTCTCCAAATGTGAATTTTGGCCTGCATCAGTGGCCTTCCTAGGCCACATTGTATCTGGAGATGATATTTAGGTTGACGCTCAGAAGATTGAAGTAGTGAAGAATTAGCCCAAAACCCACATCCCCGACAGAGATAAGAAGCTTCTTGGGTTTGGCTGGCTATTATCGAAGGTTTGTAGAGGGATTCTCATCCATATCATCACCATTGACTAAGCTGACTCAAAAGAAGGCTAAGTTCCAATGGTCCGATGATTGTGAGGAGAGTTTCCAGAAATTGAAGACCAAGCTAACCACTACTCCTGTCTTGACCTTGCCCGATGGAACATAGGGCTTTGTGGTCTACTGTGATGCATCCAGAAGTGGTTTGGGTTGTGTGTTGATGCAAAGGGGGAAGGTGATAGCCTATGCTTCAAGACAGCTTAAGGTCCATGAGAGGAACTACCCAACTCATGACCTCGAGCTGGCAGCTATGGTGTTTGCGCTTAAAATCTGGCGCCACTACTTGTATGGAGTGCATATTGATGTATTCACCGATCACAAGAGCCTACAATATGTCTTAAGCTAGAAGAAACTCAACCTGAGGCAAAAGAGATGGCTCGAGCTACTCAAGGACTACGACATGAGCATTCTCTACCATCCAGGTAAAGCTAATGTTGTTGTTGATGCTCTTAGCAGGTTGTCTATGGGTAGCGCTGCCCATATAGAGGAGGGAAGGAGGGAATTGGCGAATGAGGTACGTCGATTAGACCGATTGGGAGTTTGACTCGAAGAGAACAATGAAGGTGGAGTAAATGTTTGAGATGGGGCTACGTCCTCACTTGTAGCAGAGGTAAAAGAGAAACAAGATCAGGATCCCATCCTCCTCCGATTGAAAGAAGTTGTTCACAAACAAGGGGTGATGGTTTTCACCAAAGGGGGAGATGGTGTGTTGAGGTACCAAAGTATATTGTGTATACCTGATGTCGATGATGTTCGAGAGAGGATTATCGCCAAAGCTCATAGTTCCAGATACTCTATTCATCCAGACTCTACAAAAATGTACCATGACTTGAGGGAAATCTATTGGTGGAGTGGGATGAAGAGGGATATTGTGGAATTTATTTCCAAGTGCCCGAATTGCCAACAGGTGAAGGTTGAGAATCAAAGGCCATGTGGTTTAGCTCAAAACATAGAAATTCCAGAATGGAAGTGGGAGATGATCAACATGGACTTTATTACAGGCTTGCCGAAGTCCTGAAAGCAACATGATTCCATTTGGGTGATTGTAGATAGAATGACGAAATCAGCTCACTTCTTGGAGGTTAAGACTACTGACACCACAGAAGATTATGCAAAGTTGTACATTCAGGAGATCATCAGGTTGCATGGGGTCCCTTTGTCTATCATCTCAGACAGAGGAGCTCAATTCACTTCCCAATTTTGGAAATCCTTTCAGAAGGGACTGGGTTCGAGGGTGAACTTGAGTACAACCTTCCATCCCCAAATAGATGGCCAGGCAGAGCGCACCATCCAGACATTGGAAGATATGTTGAGGGCATGTGTGCTTGACTTCAAGGGAAATTGGGATGACCACTTACCTCTCATAGAGTTTGCGTACAATAATAGCTATCATGCAAGCATCCAAATGGCTCCGTATGAAGCTTTGTATAAAAGGAGGTATAGATCGCCCATTGGATGGTTTGAAGTTGGTGAGATTGAGTTGATTGGGCCTGACTTTATTCACCAAGACATAAATAAGGTGAGAGTTATCCAAGATAGGCTAAAGATAGCCCAAAGCCGCCAAAAATCTTACACCGATGTGAGGAGGAGAGACTTAGAGTTTGAGGTGGGTGATTGGGTGTATTTGAAAGTGTCACCCATGAAAGGTGTCATGAGGTTTGGAAGGAAAGGGAAGCTTAGTCCTCGATATATTGGTCCTTACCAGATTTTGAGGCGGATTGGGAGTGCTGCCTATGAGTTGGAGTTACCTTTAGAGCTAGCCTCTATTCATCCGGTATTCCACATTTTGATGTTGAAGAAGTGCTTGGGCGATCCCTCATTGGTAGTCCTCATTGATAGCGTTGGAATTAAGGATAACTTGTCTTATGAAGAGGTTCCGGTCTAAATGTTTGATCGCCAAATTCGCAAGTTGAGGAACAAAGAGGTCGCCTCAGTCAAAGTCCTGTAGAGGAACCAATTTGTTGAGGAAGCCACATGGGAAGCGGAGGAAGCCATGAAATCTAAATATCCACATCTATTCGTTCCTACCAATGAGAATATTGAAGGTAATGCCCATTTCCTTTACTTGAATTCATTTGTGCATTTTGAGTCTTGATTGATAATTGTTTAAGAATTTGATTGATTGAATGACTGAATTCTTGATTGTGATTTGCGCCCCGAGTCCATTCTTGGTTACTCGTCAATCGAGGACGAATGATCCCAAGGGGGAGATAATGTAATACCCCTCAAAATTTTTCCCTAAGATTTAGACTCTTCTTGTATTCAGGTAGGGTTGAACTCGAGTATTGTGGAGCGTTTGCAGGAGTTAAGACGAGTCCTTGAGAAATTGAGAAGTGCTAGAGGTGATGCGGGGTCACGAAGGACCCCTAGGACCAAGCTAAGTCCAAAAAAATCGTCAGGGCTAAGCTTTAGGATGGGTTTATATGAGGGGTCGACTTCTAACGATCTTATCTTTTGAAAGACGACAATCTGGGTGGTCCACAACCCATCAAATTAAAGGTCGTTGAGTCTTCTTTCAAACGCCACCAAGAATGTAATTTTTGGAGTTCATAGTCAAACGATATGACGATCCTAAGATGAACTAGCACAGTAGAGATTTTCAGGCCTGGGTTGCAATTGCTAGAAAACTGGGCTTGGCGCCGTAGTGGCGCGATGTGCCACTATCGCGCCAGAAATATGCCTCAGTAGTTTAGGCTCTGGCGCGGTGCGCCACTAAAAGGTGTACAGGGTTTTTCAAGCCAATTTCCAAAACCCAGAAAATATTGGCCTTGGTGCTGTAAGGGCGCGACGCACCACTATTGCGCCAGAAACATGCCTCAGTAGTTTGGTCTCTGGCGCAGCGCGCCACTGCGAGGTGTGCAGGTTTTAGGTGTAATCAGCCTGGCAATGCAATAGCACGATGCGCCACTATCGCGCCAAGTGCATTTTTGCCTATTTTTCAGAACTTTTGAGAAGGGGCAATTTGGGAACTTACCCAAATTATATATGTATCACCCTAGACTATTTTGAGATCATATTTTCAGCCCCCACTCTCTCTCTAAAAAGCCCTAGGAGTTCTTCTCTCTCTCTCTCTTCTTCTTCCTCTCCAAATCCTCCTCCAACAAGAAGAGTTCCCAAAGCTTCAAGGTTTGAGTTCTCCATTGAAGACCCAACCACAAGGTTTTCTTCAAGTCTTTACTAAGGTATGTAAGGCTATCCAAAACATGGGTTGAGTCCACCCATATGCCCTACTCTTGCTTTGAGGTTAGATGTCCATGAAAATGGAGTTTCTTGGTATGGTTTATGGTTGAATGAGTTTTGTCCCCAATTTATTTGGTTCTATATGTGTTGATGTTGTTGAGCTAGGAAGTTCCTAAAATGAGCCCTTATGTGAGTATGAGTTGATGGAAATGAGTTGTTAAAATATGTTTTATTGATCTTCTTAACTATGTGGATTGTGATAAAAGATGTTATTTTCTTAAGAAGTGTTGCCTATTTTAAAGTGTGATTTAAAGTCTTGAAGTTGTGATGAGTCTCAAAGATTTCTCAAATGGATGGAGTAAATGATTGGTTATGTCTATATGTTGCTATAAATGTGCTTTTAAATTTCTTTTGAAAGATATGATTGAGATTGATCGGATAGTATGATTGAGAGAGATTTGAGTATGATAGAGTTAATGAGTTGACAAGGTTGTAATGAGACTTGTCGATATGATTTGATTGAGTTGATTAGATGGAGTTTTATGAGCATTGAGTCTTGGAAGGAGTATCGAGCACCGAATTAGGCAAGGGTATAGTCCATACTCGAACCCAATAACTACGTCACCAAACGTAGGGGGGGATTGAACCGTTAAAGTCGGATGCTTCCCCGAGATATTTGTCTTGACATTATAGGACTTTGTTGGATTGGATCCATGATTGGTTGATTTGTTTATACCCTGGCAAAGTATGAACGGATGTGGCAACAACGTCGGTTTGTTGTACTTTCACTGGCTCATAAGTGATGGTTGTCGGGTAAGAGAAACTCCCAAATAGGCCTTGCTAGTATTCTAAGTTAGATTGAGTTGAATTGTATGTGATTGGTCCCGTCTAAATCATATCCTTGTTTAGACTTAGGACATGTGATTGAGTTGTTATCCCTTTTGAGTTGGGATTCCGAGTTGATTGATTCTTCCTTGATGTTCGTTGCATTCAGCCATTTTACATACTCGTACATTCCATGTATTGACGCCATTTGGCCTGCATCGTTTCATGATGCAGAGACAGGTACTAGAGATCATCAACCAGCGCTCCGTTGAAGATCCAAAGACACTCCCAGCTAGTTGGTGAGTCCTCCTAGTTTCCGGAGGATATTGAGCTTTCTTGTATAGTGTGTTGTCGTTTCCTTTATTTTGACTATTGGTAGCCATGGACTTGTCATTGGCACCTCTTAGACTTTGATAGAGGCTTCATAGACTGGAGTGTGGGGAGGTTGAACTGTTATTTTGAGGAGCCTTATTATATTGTTTTGTTGGGTTAAAAATGCTTGGTCTTCGGCCCCCATATATATATAAACAGTATTTCATTAATTGAGTTTTCTGCTAAGAGAACATAATTGAATGAATGTGTGATTGGACCAGGTGGTTCACTCAGAGGTCAGAAATGGCCTTCGAGTGCCGGCCACACCTAGGGTACCCTCTTGGGGCATGACAACAACGTTGGCTTATTGTACTATCACTGGCTCATAAGTTATGGTTGTTGGATAAGAGAAACTACATATTGGTCTTGATAGTACTCTGATTGGATTGAATTGGATTGTATATGATTGGTCTCTATCTAAATCTTTTTCTTGTTTAGACTTAGGGAATCTTGATTGTGTATTTCACCTTTCCTATTTTAGATCTCTAAAACTGGTTGAGTTATTCACCTTCCTGATTTGAGATCTCTGAAACTGATCTAGTTCTACCTTAATATATATATTTCATTATGCTATATTAAATACTCATACATTCTATGTACTAACATCTATTTGGACCTACATTATTTTATGATGTAGAGAAAGGTTCTAGAGATCATCAACAAGTACGCCGTTGAAGATCTGTTTGCTTTTCAGCTGATTGGTGAGTCCTCCCCTACATACGGAGGATCCATATATTTTATTCTTTCTTTGAGAATACTCCCTCTATTTTGATTTGAGGTAGTTATAAACTTGTCATTGGCACCAATTAGGCAGTTGTTAGAGGATTCATAGACTAGATTGTTAATATTGTTGATTTGTATTGTCTTTTGGCTAGTTTCATTCGTACTAGTCTTGTTGTTTTGATTTAGCTAGATTGTTGGCTTTTGGACTTATCTAGAGTTATTTTATTAATGGGTTAAATATTTTACTGATAGGATGTTGATTGATTAAATGTGTTAATGGGCTAAGTGGTTCGCTTAGGGACGGACTAGCAATAGTCTCTAAGTGTCGGCCATGCCTAGGATACCCTTCCGGGGCGTGAAAAATGGCCTTTATGAAAACTTGCCCACCTTAATCCGAGAAAGGTCATCTAGATCCTGCACATGCAAAAACCCATACACTACTTTTTTAAAACCACATTCAACCACCAAATAACCTATTCAACTAAAACTGTTTCATATTTACATAGAGAACCAAGTATCATATGGGAACCAGAGGAGAAAGATCAGATGATTGTTAATGAAAAGTTTTAATAGGATTTGATTGGAAAATTTTTGTATGGATGTGTCAGACTAGAGACTACCCCTTAGTCATGACATGGTACTTGGAGACACAAGTTTCCTAAGCTCACTTCATGACATGGCATGACACGAAAATTCATCATAGCAAAAGACATAACTGAAAAGTAGAGGAAAATCATGGATAATCTAATATGAGCCTCATATAACAAAAAACCAAAATCTGAACACACATGCATAATCTAACTTTTTGTTTCAAAGCCTCTAGCAACATAGCTAAGTTGCTATGACATTTCCCTAGCTAACTATAAAATCTAAAAACTGAAGTAAAGTCTGAATGAACATAAGAAATCATAGATGGTATGTCCTAGAACAATGAGGACTCACCAACTATATACTCGACCTGAATTTGAAAATAACATGAAATTCCTGAGTTTCTGAGCTTTGATCCACGACTCCTAACCATGAGCCTTAATAGACATTACAACCCGTACTCTTAACCCGTACTGTGCAAGTCCCATTTTCCTAACTTTTTAAGCTTCAGTCCATGACTAGTGTCTATGGACAATAGACTGACGTACTATCCGTAAATGTGGATCATGGAATATCAAGTCAAGTTGTTGATTCTCATAATTTTTTTTATGGGACATATCTATGGCCCGTGGTTCCTTTTACGAACTATAGATAGTGTCCGTAAAATCTAATTTGGTGCAAACTGAAAAGTTTCTGAATTATTTCTAGACTGATCTAAATAAGAGACTTTTGGGGCATTATAATATTTTCCTCTGGAACATTCATCCTCAAATGAAGTTTAATTAGGTAGGAAAAGAATAGGGAAGATCTAAAACCCAACATGAATTAAAAAGCACATAAAATTGAAGAAGTAAACTCCAAGCTAAAATATGAAGTTTAAAACTAATTTCATGAACATGCATATATAGGAAATATGAGAATTGCTGAAACACATGAATCCAAAGAGTACATAGGAGGAATTATTACCTCATACTGAAACTGAACTGGAAGAAAAAAGATGGGGATACTTGGACATCGTATAAGCTTCGACTTCCCAAATAGCACCCTCAACCAATTGATTCCTCTAAAGGACTTTCACTAAAGTAACTTTCTTATTTCTCAGCTTATGAACTTGACGATTTATAATCTCAACTGGGACCTTTTTTCGTAAGAGAGACTTTCCTTCAGACAAACACTTTCTAAAAGAATAACTGATGTTGGATCACCTATGCACTTCTTCAACAAGGATAATGAGATACTAGATGCACTAATTCCAACTCGAAGGGCAAATTCAACTCATAAGCCATCTTGCCAAAATGCTTCAAAATTTGATAAGGGCCAACATATCTATGAATGAACTTCTCTTTCTTACCAAACTTCATTACAACCTTCATAGGTGAGATTTTCAAATAAACCCAATCATCTACTTTAAATTCAAGATCTCTTCTTCTTACATAAGTATAGGATTTCTGCCTACTCTAGACAATTCTCATCCTCTCTCTAATGAGTCAAACTTTATCCATAGCCTCATGAATTGACTCGGGCCCTATCAAAGCTACTTCACAAACCTCAAACTACCCTATAGGATACCCATACCTCCTACATAGAGCACCTCAAATGGAGCTATATAAATACTAAAGTGGTAGCTATTATCATAGGCAAACTCAATCAAAGGCAAATGATCATCCCAATTACTTTTAAAGTCGATCAAATAAACTCTCAACATATCCTCCAAAAGTCTGAATAGTCCTTTTGGATAGGTCATCAGACTGTGGATGAATATAACTATACTAAGCTTAACCTGAGTACCAAGACCCTTCTGAAATGATCTCCAAAAGTGAGATATGAATTGAGTACTTGTGTCAGAAATGATGGATAAAGAAACACCATATAGTTATACTATCTCTCGAATGTAAAGTCTAGCATAATCCTTGACTAAATAAGAAGTCATAACCGAAAGGAAATATACTGACTAAGTAATTTGATCTATAATCACCCATACAAAATCAAACTGTCAACACGTATGAGGAAAACCTGTGATGAAGTCTATATTCAAATCTTTCCACTTCCAAGTAGGAATATCAATGTTCTGATCCATACCGCCTAGTTTCTGATGGTCAAACTTGGAAATCAGACACTTAGCCCCAAATTCTACAATATCCTTCTTCATGCCATTCCACTAATAGATTTTCTGTAGGTCACGATACATCTTAGTAACTTCAAAGTGAATAGAATATTGGGAACTGTGAGTTTATTCTAGAATCTATTACCTCAAATTATCAATATCTGGAACATACAACTGACCTTGATAATGAAACACACCATCTCTCCCTTGAGAGAAAGCCTCTATAGACTTTTTGAGAACTGGTTCCTTTAGGTCAAACAAGATTGGATCCTCATTTGGTTTTCCTTAACATCACTAAAAAAAGAAGATTTTAAACCAGTCTATAAGGAGAGATAGAGATAGGCTTGGAATATGGAAGAAAGTCTATGCCAAAGTGAATTTCCCTTTCAAAAGGGACTTTGGGAAGATCTTCCAGAAACAGTTTAGGGAATTCATTCACAATAGGAACTAACCAAGTCGGAACCAGTATCCTTAACCCAAATTAGATGATAGATACAACCTTTGAAATCATCTTTCTGGCCTTATGATAAGAAAAAAATTGACCTATAAGCGCTGAAGTACTACCCTTCTTCTATATGACTGGCTCATAAAGAAACTAAAATCTTACTACTCTGGTTCTACAATTGATTGAAGCATAACAAGCAATAAGACAATCCACGCCAAGAAGACATCAAAATCAAGCATATCTAACTCTACTAGTTCAACTAAGATGATTTTCTAAAAAACTAAAATCAGGCAATTTGTGTATACCCGTTTAGATAAAACTGACTCACCAACATGAGTAGAGACTAGGAAAGCTTCTAACAAGATTTTAGGACTGACATCAAAATTCATAGCAATATAAGGAGTCACAAAGGAAAAATTCGTTCCTAGATCTAACAATGCATAACATTAAGATGGAAAACTTGCAACATACCAGTATTCACATGCCGAGTTTGAAGAGCATAAAACCTGCCTTGGCACTGTTCCCCAATTGAATAAGATGAGGTACCCTGCTGAATTGGGCGGCCAGCTGGATCTTTAGGCTGAGTCTATTAACGTACATCCCTACCCTTTTCTTGGGCATATTGGCAGTACCTCAATCTATTTCAAGTCTTTCCACATCTAAAGCAACTACCAGTACCATCTAAACATTCTCTTAGATGGCTCTTCCCACATTTCTAGAATGCTCAAAAAGAACATCTACTAACAGCATTACCCTGAGGCTTCAGGGTTTGACATCTTATCTTTGTTATATTAGGCACCAGAGCACTAGTCAAAGATAGATTCAGGCATGAATACATTAATAAAATTGAGAATGACCACCACCACTGGATTTTTTACTGAGAGTAGTCATCACTATTGATCCGAGCCATCTTAGTCTCCCTATAACTCTCCTTAAGCTTCTCTTCCTTAATCCATTGAGCATGAATCATCAACCTAGAGATTTTCATATACATTATCAACATAATAGTTCTAAATTCTTTGACCACCAATTTAGAGACACCAAAAATAAACTTACTGATATCGGCCCTAGAATCGTCCACCATGGCCAGAGCATACTTGGAGAGTTCAGTGAATTTCAAAGAATATTCATCACACTCATTTTACCTTGCCTCAAGTTAATGAAATTTTATACTTTTGCCTCTCGCATCTCTAGAAAAAAGAATCGATCTAGATAATATCTTTTGAACTTTTTCCAATCCAATAGACCTGCATCAATATACCTTTTTCTTTCCACTGTGCAAACCAAATTTGAGCCACTACCTTTAATAGATAAGCTGCAAACTCTAAAATCTCAATCAGTGTGACACTCATGATCTCAATAATCTTGTAAGTATCCTCAATAAAATCTTGTGGATCCGCATCTACTTTAGAACCATGGAAATCTTGAGGTTTCATCCGAATGAAGTCCCAGACTTTAGTTATTTTCGTACCCACATTTGGGTTCATAGGACCTACAACCTCGTGGTTGGCTTGGGTAGTCATTGTTTGGGATAACACTTGGAAAGAAGCCCTAAACTTGGCATGAGTGACTTATTTGGCCAAATGATCAACTGGAACTGGGGGTGTTTCTTGTTAAACAATTTGTTTCCTTCTAAAGGGAGCTCTTCTTGGAGGCATGATTCTGAAAAGGTATAGAGCATGAGTTAGAAGGAGTCTATAAAGAGTCAAACTCTATCGCACGACTAAGAGTATGAAAGAAGTGAAGCATTTCTCAAATATCTCATGGCCTCTTATTCATAAATTGGCGTGCTTCACACTCATGAACAAGACTCTACTTAATGTGACTTTTAGACACCCTAAGATATTTGAACTTGATACTTGATACCAAATATTTCATGACCCGAGACTACTCTCTAATTGCGACTCAATACTTGGGGACACACGTGTCCCAAGATAACCTCATGGCATGGCATGACACTAAGATTCATCATAACAAAGACATAATTGAAAAATGGAAGAAAATCCTAGACAGTCTAATAAGAGCCACATATAGAAAAAAAGCCAAAATTTGAAGACACATATGCAAAATCTAAATCTTTTTTTCTGAAAGCCTCTAGTAACATAGGTGAGTTTTAGGACATGTTCCTAGCTAACTATAACATTTGAAAACTGAAGTACAGTCTGAATGAGCATAAGAAATCATAAATGGTATTTTTTGGAACCTTGAAGACTCACCAATTACGTACTCAAGCTAAATCTAAAATAGCACTAACTACGAGATGAATAGGGAGCGTCATAACCTATATTTTACAACAATATAGGTAGAAAAGTATGCGTTCAATACCAAAATGTACATGTATAAACATGACATAATAACATGATAAGTCTAAAAATATGATAACGCAATAACCAAATAAACATGACATATAACTGATGATATGATTCTATAAAATATAGTACAAGGTCATGCAATATTCTAAAAATCATACATAAGTGTGGGAGTTACCATTAATCAACATATAACCATGTGAGCTACAACATGGAGTATGGTGTATTTCCTTATCAAAAGGTCCCAATATGCTTGCCAAGTCATAAAGGCATGAGTCATTTGCTAATATGGATCCACTAAGCTAATGCCCAATCGAGACAATCCTACAGTGTAATGTAGTTTTGAGACCTCAGTAGTTGCCACTAGTCTAAATCGGTGCTGAGCAATCTTCCAATAGAAAACATGCATAATCATAATCATATTCTTTGAAACAATAAGAATCTAGTGATACTGAGTCATTCATGAGAATCTACAAGTGATAAGAATAGCTCATTAAAATCATGATACATAAAAAATTCTTGAGAGACACTTTAATGAAAAACATCCAAATTATGATAGTCTTTCATAATGAGAGATACTTCAATCAGAAACATCATATTTTCATATAAACTTGTTGATACTTTATTCGAAATCATTCTTGATTCATAAAATTCCTCATAACATAATACATGCATAATAACATAACTTAAATCATGATCATAAAATCCCTACATAGCATGGGTTCATAAAAATATCATTGAAAATATCGAATTATGATCAAATCATGCATAATATGATCAATCATGAAGAATAAGTTGAAATTCAATAGAACGCATAAGGAAATCATTAAACTCTAGAATTGGGTAAGAATCATAGTTGAGAATTTGAGGTTTTTTTGGGACTCAATGGTTGAAGAAGAACCTATTGATGAAGTTCCCACATGCTTTAATGAAATCCTAGATTTGACCTTCAATGTATACTTGAAATCTTAAATTCCTAGGTTGCTTGAGGGAGAAGATTTGAGGGAGAAAAAACTTGAGTTGGGAGATCATGAAAGAATGGGGAGGTTAGGGCCTTTACGATTTAGTTATACTCTTCCAAATAAGCCCAAAATGATATAGTATATGAATTAAAAGAGTAGAAAAATACCCAATTAACCCTAGGAAATAACTGTCGAATAGTCATTACGAGACCATTTATAGACCATACATACCTTTACAGACTGTACAGTCTGCCCATAGAAAGTTAGATACAATTCCTGAGTTTTTGATCTTTGAACCATGAATTCTAATTATGATCCATGAGATATTGTACGACCCATAAAATCCTCTTGTAGAAGTCAAGGTACTAAAATTATAACATTTGAAAGATCAATGCACGAGACCTAATTACAGACCATAAATTAAACTACGACCTATACTATACATCCGTAGAACCCAAGTACTAAAAATGCTAAGTCTCAGATGTTCATCCATGACTCCCAACAATGAGCAGTAAAAGACATTATGACCTATACTTTTAACTCGTATCCCATTTTACCAACTTTCTGAACTTCATTCCATAACTAGTGTCTATGGGTAAAAAGAAAGAACTACGACCTATAAATGTGGATTGTGGAATGTCAAGTCAAGTTTTATGATTCCCTGAAGTTTGTCTACAGGACATATCTACGACTCATGGTAACTTAAAGATGATGTCTATAAAACTCGGTCTAGTGCAAACTAAAAAGTTTCTGAATTCTTTCTAGACTAATTTGAACTAGGGACTTTTGGGGCATTACAAGATGCCATGGCATATAAGATCTAAGATGATTAATTTCCAAACAGTGTGAATTAAAATGGGTATGTAGTATTGGATTACAAAGTAACAAATATGTCCTTATAAGGGAAACACAATTGGAGGATAATGTGCATATGTTGTTAAAGCCAACTTTTACATCATGCATCGCAATGGGTCATACACTATGAGCACATTGAAATAGGATCCACCATTGATCCATAAGAAGAGACTATGATGATAATTGCTTGGATATCTTTTCCGTCTATACCACTAATTTTTTTTGGAAGAAAAGTTGTCTTTTCACTAGCTGCAGTTGAGGGAAAACCATTACATGTGGACGTGGTGACAAGGAATAAAACAAGGCCAAGTTGTGCGAGGGTGAAGGTTGAAGTTGATCTATTGGGCAAGTTTACCAAATATATGAAAATTGGCATGAAAAAAGGAATGGGGAAATTGCGGGAAAATGGATCAGGATCAAGTATGATTATGTTCTGAAATATTAGAAGACATGCATGATACATGGACATATAAGGAATAGTGCAATGTAGAACATCTTGAGTTATATCCTAAGGTGGAGACAAATGACAAACATGTGACAACTCACAAAGTGGAGGAATGAAGGACAAAAAAAATAGATGGTAATAAGGAGAATAAAGGGAAGAATCAACATAACAAAATAGAAGAACAAAACAAGGGAAAAATAAAGAAGAGTTTCAAGAACAGAATAACAAAAAAAATGATGGAGAGATTACTAAGAAAGGAAGAATTAGGATATGAAATGAAACAAGGTGGGATATCTCTTCCAATCAATTTAAAGCATTAGGTGATAAGGAAAATGAGGGGAAAGAAAAACAAACTGGCATCACTAATAAACAACCACCATATCAATCATCAAAAGCATGGATAAAGGAAACATTTGACAAGAGAACTCCAAATAAGAAGAACAAAGGGGAGAAGAGGCCAAGCAACTAATGTGGCAAGAATGGAAATAAAACAGGCAATGAAAAGGGGAGCAATATGAAAATGCCTATTAAAACTCTTGATCATACGGAAAGTCCAAACATGTAGAGGGGAGACAAGGAGAAGAACACTCCTATTAATGTGGACAGTGAAAATCAAACTCCTATAGAATCCTTTCATGAGTGTGAACAAAGTAGTTCTAAAGTAATAATTGGAACTAATGCTCATACTAAAACACTAAGAGGAAGTGAAATATAATTAAATAAGACATCAAAACTGATAGAGGAAACAATGAAACAAATTCAACAAAGAAGAAATTCAAAGGAGGATGAGGACATGGAGAACATCATATAACATATAAGCATAGCATGGGATATATCTCCGAAAAACACCAATAGCTTGAACAATATGTCCATAAAAGATAGATCTACATTGCCTCTACAAGTTCAACCAAGGAAAAGCAAAGACATATCCACAAGTAATGATCAATGAATACATAGATGTTATTTTGGAACATTAGGTCCTTTAATTCTCAAAATTCATTTGAGAGATTAATGAAACTTAATAGAATACATCATTATTCATTCGTATCTTTAATGGAGCCTTTTCAAGATCCAATAGGGCTAGAATAATGCAAAGATAAATTAGGAATGAGTAATGCATTGGAAAACAATTTGGTCAAGATTCTGATTTTTTGGAAGGATGAATAGGAAGGACAGATGATACTTGTCTCTTTTCAATAGATCACAATGAATTTCAGTAAGTACAATAAGTCGTATCTCATTATAATAATGTATTTAAGGTGTAATGCATTGGAGAAATTGGAATTATGGGAGCAAATTGAAGAAATTGATCAAGGAAATATTTTACATTGGGTAGTAGGTGGGAACTTTAATGTAATTCTCAAAAAAGAAGAAAATCTAGCTGAATTGGATTTTCCATAAAATGAGGCAACAAACTTTGCTAGTTGTATTTGAAACAGTGCTCTCTCACAATTGAAGACTATAAAAACTAAGTTTTGCCTGGTGGATGATAAAATAAAGGAAAATTGTATATTTAAAAGATTGGACAAGGTACTAGTCAATCAGGAGTTCATGGATATATTTCCTTCATCTGAAGTTTAGCACCTTAAAAGACAAGGGTCTGATCATGCACCTTTACACATAGTTTGTGAATTTGAGGAGGAACCTACAATTAAACCTTTAATGTTATTCGGCATAATTGGAGCATTAATTTTGTGGGGAGTCCTTTCATAGAATTTTAGGCTATATTAAAGAAGGTTAGAAAAGGCTAGCCATATGGAGCAAGGAGGAGTTTCATAATATATTTCATTAAATAACTACTATTGAGGATATAATAAGGGTAAAGGAGATTCAGCCTATAGGTTAAAATATGGTAGAATTAAGTTGAATGGAGGTAAAATTAAATAAGGTTTTTAAAATGAAGGAGAAATACTCAAAGCAAAGGGAGGAAATGAGGTGCTCTATAGATTGGGAAAGAAACATTAATTCTTTTAACTCCTATGTCAAAGGGAGAAGAAAGAAACTTCATATGACATAAATAACTACAAAAAGGGGATTTACGGCTGAGTGCATCTTCTACAACATTGGCCTTTTTTGGATAATATAGAATGTCAACCAGAATTCACATTTTAGAGAACTTATCGTATAACTTCTGGTGTTGGAGCACCCCGAGTACAGTTCTCAAATGATCTGTATGCTCCGCTTCCGATCGTGAATAGACTAGGATATCATTAATAAATATAATCACAAACATGTCTAGGAATGGATTGAACACTCGGTTCATTAGATCTATAAACACTATTGGAGGGTTGGTCAGCCCAAAAGACATCACCCTAAATTCAGAATGCCCATATCGGGTCCTAAATGCAGTCTTTGAAATATCTACTTCCTTTATTCGTACTTGATGATAGCGTGACCGCAGGTCTATCTTCGAGAAACACTTAGCACCCTATAGCTGGTCAAATAGATCATCAATCCTAGGGAGGGGATATCTATTCCATATTATCATTTTTTTCAGCTGCTTATAATCAATACACGTTCGCAGTGACCCATCTTTCTTTCTTACGAATAGTATCGGTGCTCCCTAAGGTGACGTGTTGGGCCTACTAAAGCCCTTTTTTAACAAGTCTCTCAGCTGCTCCTTTAATTCATTCAATTTTGCAGGTGCCATTCTAAGAATAAAATGGACTGAGTATCTGGCAACACATCTATAGTGAACTCTATCTCCCGCTCAGGAAGAAGACCTAGAAGTTCATCTGGGAATACATTTGGAAATTCGTTAACTACTGGCCCTTTCTAAATCATCTCTTAGTGTCACAAACCCTTCCAAATTATCCTAATATTTCTTTTTACCATATTGATAACCTCATAATTACTATTACCATCAATTCATCGGTTAATCTTTATCTCTTAAAGTCAGACGTACTTGCAACTTAGTAAAATCTTATCGTTACTGTCGGCGCGACTTTCCAAATATATTACGAACTTATATGTCATTTTCTTGTTAATCCTCAAAGAATTTTGGCAGAGTTTCCTCTGTATTTCTTACTATCTCAAAATTTGCATGCAGAAAATACCAACAATGCCTCACAGGGACAACACACACATATATTATATCGTATTATAGATGCACCGGGGTTCCTATATCAATCACAAGATGAAAATGATGAAATTGCCCCGTATATCTAACACAAACTGTACGTGTCACTCTTTACTGTTTATTTTCCCTTTCCATCTTTAACTACAGGTTTCAAACATACCTGCAACATTCGTACTATGTCTAACATATATTCTGTTTACAGTTATTGGTTCCTTTAGCTTCTTCTATGCGCACTTTCTAACTGGACTTATCTGCGATATATACATTCAACCTATTTCCTTACTATATTTACCATAACTCTCCATAATGATGGCCAGTTTGCCATTTCATATATACAAATTCCCATTATTTTCCCTTTCTATCCAGTTCTCACCTGTATGTGCAACTATTCTCTATTCTAGATTTCAAAATTACGACGGATGGGAACGCCTTGTTTACCGTTACTCATAAATACTTGGTTATTGACTCCTTTGATTTCTGCTTGCTGCTATTAGGTAACAATCTATAACAAATGCACATAAATAGAAAATTTCAATAAGGTCTCCTATACTTGTAGTCAATCAGTCTCTAGTCTGATCCGGTGATCTAGAAAGTGAAGTGTGCTCCTCGTGATTGTCTGTCCACCATCTACTCATCTAACCTTCGTCATCTTCTTCATTTGAATCAAAGGAATGCAGATAACCAGGTAAATCCTGGTTTATCGATGACTAGGATAAGGGGCTGGAATAGTCTATAACACTTATCAAGGCAACCGGTCTAACGTGGTGCTCTTCCATAGGAGCAACTGGTAGGGCTTCAGGGATTGCCTCCCTAGATATCAAAAACTCTGGAGCAATTATTGCTATGTCCTTCGATGGGTCAGTCTTGATAGAATAACTGAGGCTCCTCCTACTCGATCTTAGAGTCTAAGGTCCCAATTTTACCCTAGGGGTCTTCTTAGCACCCCCATTATCTAAAGTTGGCCTCTTCATATCTCACAAATCTGCACCTACCTACAGGAAAAGAGGTTAGAAGAAATATTTCCTTGGTTCATTCTCAATCGTACGATCTAAAACAGAAGGAAAGGTAATATTCTAAATGTTTTGTAGCCTCCTTTTTATAAATGTGGTGCACAACACATCGATAAACAAGACTCTACTAGACACGGCCTGTAGACACTCCGAGGATGAACTGCTCTGATTCCACTTTTATCATGACCCAACCCCATAGGCCGTGAATAGTTCTTGAGCAAGGCACTCATATACATATCTGTTAGACATCATCAAACTGAAACCAAACACAATGTGAAGGCTTTATGTAAAAAGGATGTCATTTGAAGTATTACATACATGTATCAAAGTAACCTGTCTCCTAAGGAATCACAATCAAATAAAAATATTATAATACACGAGCCGACAAGGATGTCACTATATACAACATCCCAAAATATATACATATGCAAGCCGAAAAGGCTGCCACTAAGAATGGGAATGTACCAATATACAAGTCATATAGGCATAACTAAACACATATATACACAACCCACATATATGTCAACAAACCTCTAGGAGTATCAAAAGTATCATATGATGGGATAGGGCCCCACCATACCCCTGTATTACTAGATATATACATCAAAAGGATCTGTATAGAAAGTCTAGGCTCTGGGACAATGGAGCACTCCAAAATAGCTGAATGGAAATCTTAAACTAGTGGATCCCCAAAATGAGTTTCTGTACCTGCGGGCATGAAACACAGCCCCCCAAAGGAAGGGGGCCAGTACAACAAATATACTGAGTATATAAAAGATGAAATATAGTAAGAAAGATCATAACTGAAGTAGAGAGTCCCGTAGACAAGTATGATAATCAAGAACTCACTGTACCTGTGCCTTATGAAACAAATCATGCATATCATTATCACATACCGTACCCGGCCTATTATGGGACTTGGTGCCATAATCGTATCATTATATTATCATATCATCATATACATATACCATACCCGACCCTCTAATAAGAGACTCGGTGAACAAAGTTTTGCGCATGTATACCGTACCCGACCAATGTACAACTTGGTGCCATAACCATATCATTGCATTATTATATCATGATATAGCATACCTGTCCTCCTAGTGAGGGACTCAGTGGATAATGTAGTAAAATATGCGTGATAATATACCCAGCCTGGAACTCTATAAGAGATGTATCTTTAATGATCCATAGTCTACACGTTTCATCAAATGATATTCTAATAGTCAGACCAATACAATAATTGTAGTCATACTTAATCTTCTAAGCTCAGTAAGAACAACAATGACATATCCAAACAACCCCTAACTAGCAACATAAAAGATGCTCGAAAACCTTGCAAACACCTATGAACATACCAAGCAACCCACCTACGATTCTTATACATTATTTCATACAAGCTTTTCATCTAATTTAATGGCATATCACAGCAGCCACATGATAGCAACATCACTCATTCAAAAGCAAGAAAACTTTTTTAACATTACACCAAGTTCTATAACATCCCTCAAACCACTACAACTTCAACTTTATCCATTTAATTCCTTCATCCTCATCACATAATCCATGATAACAAAAACTATAATACTAATAAAATCAGCTTGCCAACTTTAATTAAAATAGATCCTATGGATTCAACAACACTCTAACACCAACATACATAATTTTATACATCCAATTCATATTTATACATTTACCTCATGTCTAAATTCATCAAAAACATATAGAAAATGTTTAACTCTTACCTTAACAAATTGGCTTCTTACTGCTCCAATGATTAATTCACATTGTTAATCACCTTCAATTGGTTGAAAATACCTTAGAGAATTGATTTATGGATCAAAATTTGGGACCTTGATTTGCTTCAACCATGGCTGTGAGTTTCCATGGCTTGGACTCTCTTTCTTTCTCTCTAGGTTAGGTTGAAGAAAAATGTGATAAATGACTAGCTAATTAGTCATTACTAGCCTTATATATGCTTCCTTAGAGGTTGGTACGTGTATACCCTTATTATATGTGTCCATGGATGACATGTGTTCTACTATCATCCACACACCAATCAGCTTCTGCCATATGTCTTCGTGGAGCCCACTTAAGGGTCTAACCATAACCTAATTAATCCCTAATTTCCACTAATATTTCTAGAACAAATAAAATTTATAACTTATTTGGGTATTAATTAAAATCGGGAATAAAAATCTCTATCTCGCATATCAGAATGATCTTGTCCATTACTTTAAGAAAGTAGGTGCATCACCTCCTTAATCCTGCCACAAGTTTGTAAGAAGTTTCATCACCTATTTTCCCTCTTCATTTAAAATGCAGTCGACATATTCTAAGTAGGTGCATCACCTACTTGAACTAGGTGCATCACCTACTTGTTCTTTTTAGGAGGTTAGAAATTAGTCTTACCTTAAGAACCTATGAGATCCTTGTTACTTACTCTAGACATGTAATCAAGTAGCTTAATTATGTAAGACATCTGAACCATTAGCTTAAACAAGTAGGTCGATTACTATGACAAATTATTTGGCCTTGAACCTTTTTAAAATCCTTCCTACCCTATTTCAAACCTTTACTACTCATATAGAATTAGTCTATGCAAAATATAGGGCATTCCATCCTCCCCTCCTTAGGATGATTTGATAACATCATGGATAATATGGATCACATGATAGCTTTAGAGGAGCTTAAAAACATTCTAATGTACAAAAGTACGGGATATAACAACTCTTATATTGTCATGGGTGAACTAGGAACATGTCGTATACCCCCACTGAGTTAGTACAGGCATGTTAGATATTCATGAAGTCTATGTTGTTGCTTTTTCTCATTTGAGACTTATGTTACTTTTATTGAAACTATGATCCGTATCTTGATTTAGCTTATTTGATCTATTTACCTAATATATGATCATGAAAAATATGTTAAAAGGCTTGGTTGGGTTCCCTCAGGAATTTAATCATCGTGTCACGTCTAGGACCTAATTTGGGTCATGACATACTTGGTATCAAAGCATAAGGTTTAAAGTTTCGTAGGGAGTCTAACATGCCACATCAAGTAGAGTCTTTTTCATCGATGTAAAGTGCACCACATATATAAATAGGAGGCTTTTAGGGAAAACATCACTTCTTTCATGATCTCATCGTGCTGTGGAGTTGAACTTTAAGATCTCCTACTTAAATGCTTTCTCCTTGTGATTTTCAGAAAATACATCTAAGAGAAGCTCCACATCAAAGAGGGTTTGATGCTAATAAGGGACAAGCCCTCAAGATCCTAATAATCCTCTTGCTGATCAAGTTAGTCATGCCAAGTTTTGGACTGCCAACTCAATGCTATCCCAATCCATGACTACCCAAGTAAATTAAGGATTAGTGGGTCCTTTAAATGTGTCTAACCCATCTTCAATGGTTAGATACATCGCAAGGATGAACCCAAGTTTCATGGATCAATAGTTGACGAGAATCCCTAAGACTTTATTGGTGAGGTGTATAAGATTATGGATATTATGGGAGTGTATTCAGAGGAGAAGGTGGAATTAGTAGCCTACCTACTCAAAGGGGTCTCCCAAGTGTGGTACAATCAATGAAAGACTAAAAGGGTTGAAGAGGGTCCCATAGGTTGGGAGGATTTCAAAGTTGCATTTCTTGAACACCTGTTCGCACTTGAGTTGAGGGAGGTGAAGGAGTTGGAGTTTATCAACCTCAAGCAAGGAAATCTGAGTGTGAGGTAATATGCCCTTAAGTTGACTAAGTTGTCCAAGTATGTTCCTTCTTTAGTGACTGACTCTCATGCCCGAATGAGTAAGTTTATTTTGGGTGTGTCAGAGTTGGTGATGAAAGAGTGTCGAACTTCTATGCTTATCCAGGAGATGGATATTTCTAGGCTCATGACTTATGCCAAACAAATTGAAGGATAAAAGATTAAGGAAAGGTAAAGTGAGAGAGTCCAAGAGGGCTAGGTATGAATATAGGTTTTCTCAACCTAATTCTAGTGGTTGTAATGGTTGTTTCCACCAAGGCCAAGGGTTTCAAGGAAAAGGTTCTTCACAAGCTCAGGGTCAGAGATTTGACAAAGATAGGGCCTCCAACCATAAGGCCCAAGGTGGTAGTGCTAGAGGACCTACTCTTCCTAAGTTTATCGAGTGTAGGTGAAACCATGGAGGTAAATGTTTGTTTGGAATGGGTGCATATTTTTGATGCGGTAAGATGGGGCACAAAATATCTGAATGCCCTAACAAAGGGAGAGAAGGGCATCCTCAAGGTCAAATTACTAAAGGTGTACAAGGTACACAATATGGCGACCCACACAAAAATAGATTATATGCTCTCTAAGGTAGACAAGAGGTGGAAGAGTCTCCAGATGTGGTCACGGGTATGTTCAAAGTCTTCAACTTGATGTGTATGCATTGTTATATCCGAGTGCTACTCTATAATATTTTACTCCTTATCTTGCTATGAGATTTATTATTAGTCCCAAGATATTGCTAGAGCCCTTTTCATTCTATACTCCTGTTAGTGATTCAATTGTGGCTAAAAGAGCATAGAAATTACCAGTTTCAGTTGTTCATAAAATCACCTCAGTTGATCTTGTAGAACTTGATATGACTAATTTTGATATTTATTCTTAGTATGGATTGGCTTCATACATGTTATGCCTCTATGTGTTGTAGGACCCATATGGTCATATTTTAGTTTCCTAATGAGCCAGTCCTAATATGAAAGGGTAGTAATTTCGTATTTAAGGGCCAATTCATCTCATGCCTTATATCTTAGAAAATGATTTTCTAAGTGTTACATTTAACATCTAGTTTGGGTTAGAGATACTAATTCCGAAGCCCCTACTCTTGAGTCATTTCAGTTGTTAATAAATTTCTGATAGTTTTCCCCAATTATTTACAAGGAATTCCTCTCAAAAGGGCAATAGACTTTGGTATCAATCTTCTTCTCGATACTCAAACTATCTATATTCCTTCTTTATCTAATGTCGTCGACAAAGTTGAAAGAATTAAGGGATCAGTTAATGGACTTTCTAGATAAGGGTTTTATTAGACCGAGTATCTCTCCATGAGGTGCTCTGATTCTCCTTATTAGAAAGAAAGATGGTTCTCTTCGTATGTGTATTAATTACCGATAATTAAAAAGGTTACAATTAAGAATAAGTACCCCATTCCAAGGACTAATGACTTTTTTGACTAACTTCAAGGAGCAAATTACTTTTTAAAAATTAATCTTTGATCGGGGTATCATCAACTCAGAGTAAGGGAATATGACATTCCGAGCACCACTTTTAGAACTCGGTAAGGTCACTTTGAATTCTTGGTTATATTTTTTAGACTAACAAATGCCACTGCAACTTTTATGGATTTAATGAACAGGGAATTCAAGCAATACTTGGATATGTTCATTATTTTGTTCATTGATGATATTTGGTATATTCTTTGAGTGAGGAAGAGCATACCAATCATTTAAAGATTATGTTGCAGAATCTCAAGGACTGTTAGTTTTTTGGAAAATACAGTAAGTGTGAATTTTGGTTAAGGTCAGTTGCTTTCCTTGGCCATATTGTCTCTAGTTAAGGTACCAGGTTGATCCAAAGAATATCGAGGCAGTTAAGAATTGGCCTAGACCATTATCTCTTTTTGATATTTGGAGTTTCTTGGGCTTAGGTGGTTATTATAGACTATTTGTGGAAGGTTTCTCTTCCATTGCATCGCCCTTGACTGCCTTAACTCAAAAGAAGGTGAAATTCCAATAGTTCGATGTGTATAAGAAAATTATTCAAGATTTAAAGGATAGACTCACCTCCGTTCTGGTGTTGACTTTTTCAAAAGGGTCCGACGCATTTATTGTCTATTGTGATGTCTCACAAGTTGGTCTTGGTTGTGTCCTAATACAAAATGGTAAAGTAATAGCTTATGCTACAAGAAAACTCAAGGTTCATGAATAGAATTACCTGACCCATGATTTGGAGTTGGCGGCTGTGGTATTTGCTATGAAGTTATGGAGACACTATTTGTATAGAGTCCACATGCATGTCTTTATCGATCACAAAAGCTTGCAATATGTGTTCACTCAAAAGGATTTGAATCTTTGACAAAGTAGGTGGCTTGAATTGTTGAAGGATTATTACATAAGTGTGCTTTACCATCGAAAAAGCAAATATGATTGCCATCGCTCTTAGTAAAATGTCCATGAACAATGTTGCCCATATTAAGGATGAGAAGAAGGAGATAGTTTGGGATTTTCATAGGTTAGGCCATTTGAGAGTTTGTTTGGTTGACTCCGAGGATGGTGGTGTTATTATGCAAAGTGGTTTCAAATCATCTTTTATGGTGGATGTCAAGAAAAAACAACATAATGATCCTTCTTTGGTTGAATTAAAGATATCAAGGCCGATTATGTGTTCCCGATGTTGATGGCTAAAGGGAAATGATATTGTCCGAGGCTCAGAGTTTGCAGTATTCTATTTATTCGGGTTCCATAAAGATGAATCGTGATTTGAGAGAAGTGTATTAGTAAATGGAATGAAAAGAGGTATTATGGAGTTTGTCGCTAAGTGTTTTAATTTGTCAACATATGAAAGTTGAGCCAAAAAACCCAGGAGGTTTGGCTCATTATATCATAATATAGGGAAGAATGCTCCTTATTCTTATAGCTATTCTATGATCCATTATGAAGATTATGTGGTGAGTCCTCATGCTTCGAGGGCAAAATGAGTCATTCTCTCATTTATTGTTGTTTCTAGACTATGTTGATGTTTTGAGACTATCCTATGTAATGTTATTACTTTTTTGAGGGTGAGCTAGGAACATGTCCTTGTTCCCGCCTATGTAGACAAGTAGAGGCACGCTGGATAAATGTGTAAGGAGTCTATGTTGTCTTGATTCTCTCTAGTAATGCTATGCCTTCTTGGAGTTTTGTGATTTTCCACTATTTTTTTACTTATGTATGATTATGATATGCTAAGAGGCTTGGTTGGGGTTTCTTTGGGAATCCTAATTGCCGTGTCACAACTAGGCCCTAGTTTGGGTCTTGACAAACTTGGTATCAGAGTTAGGTTTTGAAGTGTCCTAGGGAGTCCAACATGCTGCGTCAAGTAGAATCTTATTCGTGGGTGTAAACTATGCCACATCTATGAGTATGAGACTATGAGGCATTTTAGGAAATCTTTCCTTCTTTCATGATCTATGTCGTGTGATAGACAATGTACTCTAAGTCTTTTTTCTCTAATGATTGTTCTTTGCAATTTTCAAAAAATGCCTCCAAGAGGAGCTCCATATCATAGAGTGGTTGATGCTAATGAGGGACAAGCATCCTAAGCTCTTAATGATCCTTTAGCCGATCAAGTTACTTATATCGAGTTCCGAACTGCTTTCTTTATGCTAGCCCAAGCCATGATTACTCAAGTGAACCAAGGAGTAGTGGCTCCTCCCAATGTATCTACACTAGATTCAAAGGTTAGGGATTTCACAAGGATGAACCCTCCCGAGTTTCATGGGTCCAAGTTTGATAAGGATCCTCAAGATTTTGTTGATGAAGTGCATAATATTGTTGCTATTATGGAGGTTTCTTCGGAGGAGAAGGTGGAGTTTATGTCTTACCAACTCAAAGGTGTTGCTCAAGTATGGTATAATCAATGGAAGACCGAAAGGGTTGAAGAAGGTCCCATAGGTTGGGAGAATTTCAAAGTTGCATTTCTTGACTTCTTCTTCCCATTTGAATTGAGGGAGGCAAAAGTGTTGGTGTTATCAGTTTCAATCAAGGTAACATGAGTTGAGGGAGTATGCCACCAAGTACACAAAGTTTCCTAAGTATGCTCCTTCTTGGTAGCCGACTCTCGTGCCTAAATAAGTAAGTTTATTTCGGTTGTGTCGGACTTGGTGATAAAAAAATGCAGAACCGCAATGATCATGAAGGGAGATGGATATTTCTAGGCTCATGAAATATGCCAATTAAATTAAAGGGGAAAAGCTTAAGGAGAGGAATGTGAGGGAGTTCTAGAGGGCTGGATTTGAAGGTGGGTTTTCTCAATACAAATTAGGTGGTGGTAATGGACATTTTCGACAAGGTTAAGGTTTTAAGGACAAGGTTCTTCACAAGCTTTGAGCCAAAGGTTTGATAAAGAAAGGGTGCCCAACCCTAAGGCCTAAGATGGCGGTTTTAGTGAGTCTACTTTTACTAAATGTACCAGGTGTGGGAAAAACCATGGAGGCAAATATTTGTTGGGTGCGGGTGCTTGTTTTGGATGTGGTAAAATGGGGCACAACATATCTGAATGTCCTAACAATGAGAGAAAAGGACATCCTCAAGGGCAAGATACTCAAGGAGGACAAGCTCAACAAGGTGGTGGCCAACACCAAAATAGGTTCTATGCACTTTAAGTTAGGCAAGATGTTGAGGAGTCTCCCGATGTGGTTACGTGTATGTTGGTGGTCTTTGAATTTGATGTTTATGCTTTATTTGATCTGGGTGCGACATTCTCTTTTGTTACTTCTTTTATTGGTATAAGATTTGATATATGCCCCAAAATCTTGCTAGAGCCTTTTTTGGTTTATACTTTCATTGGTGATTCGGTTCTAACCAAGAAAGTCTATACAAATTGCCCCATGTCGGCCTTGCATAAAATAATCCAGTGTGATCTTGGTGAGCTTGACATGACCGATTTTGATATTAATATTGGTATGAATTGTCTACATGCTTCCTATGCATCTATTGATTGTAGAACCTATATGGTAAAATTCCAATTTCCTAATGAGCCCATTCTTGAGTGGAAGGGTAATGATTTGGTATTTAGGGGTCGATTTATATCATGCCTAAAAGCCCAAAAAATGATTTCTAAGGGATGTATCTATCATCTAGTGCAGGTTAGGGATACAAATTTTGAAGCTCCTTTTATTGAGTCGGTTCCAATTGTAAATGAATTCCTTAATGTGTTTTCTGATGATTTACCCGGTATTCCTCTTAAAAGAGAAATTGATTTTGATATCGATCTTCTTTCCAACACTCAACCCATCTCTTTTTATCCATATCATATGGTCCCGACAAAACTTAAGGATTTGAAGGAACAATTGAAAGACTTATTAGATAAAGTTTTCATAAGGCCAAGTATTTCACCATAGGGTGCTCCCATGTTATTTGTTAGAAAGAACAATGGGTCACTCTGCATGTGTATAGACTATCGGCAATTGAATAAGGTCACCATAAAGAACAAGTACCCCATTCCAAGAATAGATGATTTATTTGATCAACTCCAAAGTGCAAGTCACTTCTCCAAAATTGATCTTCGTTAGGGTTATCACCAATTGAGGGCGAGGGATTGTGACATTCCCAAGACAGCTTTTTGAATAAGGTATGGCCATTTTGAGTTCTTGGCTATGTCATTTGGGTTGACTAATGAACCCACTATTTTCATGGACTTCATGAATTAGATTTTCATACCATACTTAGATATGTTTATTATGGTTTTTATTGATGATATATTGATTTATTCCCAAAATGAAGAAGACCATATAGGTCATTTAAGAATTGTATTGAAAATATCGAGGGACAAGAAATTACTTGTCAAGTTTAGTAAATGTAAGTTTTTGTTAAAATCCGTGGCATTTCTTGGTCAGAATTTTCCATTGATGGTATTTTAAGACCCTAGAAGTTGGGAAGTCCTAAAAAGAGAATCTAAAGATGAATTTCCAGAAAAATGCAGCTTTTGGCATCAAGTGATGACCAAGAAGTTCATCACAGGCCGTATTCATCCCCAGGTCCATGGTGTGTCACCATGGTGGAGTTTTAGAACCTCAGACCCTGTAGGAAGGGGTCCATGACAAGGACCATGGGTCATGGTTCCCTCCGTGGTGACCCCTCCCCTGAGACCCTAAGAAACCATTCCAAGTCAGGGACCATTTCCCAACCATGATGGGATGTATTACCTTTCACGGATCGTGGTAGGTTTCGTGGTGGTCACCCCTGCAAACCCTTCTATCAGGATCCTCACCACAACCCTCACTATGGACCATGGTGGACTTTATGGACTATCATGGTCTCCGTGAAAGAGGTCCTGAAGATTTTCCTTTTCCCCAAAGACTTAAGGCGTGACTGCAGGCACTACCATGGGTCGTGGTGAAGTTCACGGACCATGGTGGGTTCTCCATACAACCCTAATTCCAGTTTTAATGAGAGTTATTCTATTATTTTCCCTATATTTCATAAATGAATGTGGATGGTTTTTAGGACTAGATTCCTACCTAATAACTACCCTAAAGTCTTCCAACTTTCTCATTCTCTCCCTAATATAAAAAAACATAAAACCTTCTTTTCCATATTTTCTTTCTAAGGTCTTCTTCTCTCTCAGGCAATCCAAGGGATTTCTTAAAAGTAAAGATTTCATTCTCTTCAATTTAGGGATCATCATGGTCAACGTATGTGGGTTTATTCATGGTCTCCTTTCACCCATGGATTCCCAAAAATTCTTCTCAATTCTCTTATGATCTCTTCAACTAAAAGCCCTAATTGCATAATTTTCATCGAGTCTTCTCAATTATTGTATATTGCAATGCTATTAGCCTAATTATATATAATTCACACCATATTACATGATTTCAAATTGAATTTCAATGACCCATGATATATGCTAGTTTCAGGTTTGATTTATGAGATGTGATCATGATTTTCAAGTTATATTTTATGAAAGATTTATGAATTAGTTAAAGATGCTTTATGCAAAAAAGTTTATGAATGATGATTCTATGAAGTTTCAAGCAAGTTAATGATAGGGAAAGTTAAGTCCCTAAAGATGTTTAGTATCAAAGATATGTAATGATGGAAGGCCTACACCCACATTGCCTGAGTTATATGATAGATGAGCTAATTCTATGATTTTTCTATGATGAAGCTAGTGAGCTATTCTTATGTTATTTTATAAACATGGATTGATAATATTTATTATCCTTCCCTATGATGTTTATGATCAAGTTTTATAAGTTTCATTGGGATAAGGACTAAGCGCCAAGAGGAACTTTAGATGGGGTTTGGTCCGATAATGCAGTTAGTTACCCTAGGAAATCCTAGTAGCAATATTTATCCCAAACTACATTACCCGCATTGGTTTAGATATGCAAATATGTAGAAACTAGTGGATCCACTTAGCCTATTTAATAAAGTTACTAATGGAGTATGCCCTGGCAATGTAACCTCCCTTATCTTGATGCAAGAGTCATCAGATTCTATGTATTAGCTCGCATGGTCTTATATGTTGGTTAAAGGTCATCCCACACCAATTTCTATTGAGCTATGAGTTCTTATGATGAGTATGAGATTTTGATGTATTGACCAAAAAGATAAATGTTTTATTGTTTTCATGACTTTTTTCATGTTTTAAAGATATTGGTCTTGCATCCCATGATACGTATTGAATACGTCTGATGTTTATTTTTCATGCATATTCTCACATACTTAGTGCATTCCATGAACTAACACATACTTTTTTCTACATTATATCATAATGTAAAGACCAACAATCACGTTCATCCTCCTTCCGCTCGTGGCTAGAGTTAGCACTATTGTACTTTTGGTGATTCCTCATATTTCAAGGATGAGACATTTTATTCCATATAAGATTATGAATTTTTTTATATTTCATATTGTTTGAGCTAGGAGATTGTCCCACGCCCTCATCTAGAGTAGTAGAGGCATGTTAGATATTTATTGGAGTCCGTGTTGTCTCTTATTCTACATTTGAGACTTGTGTTCTAAATGAGATTATGATTCCGTATCTTTGATCTTGTTTTTTTACGTTATATAGCTTATGTATACTCTTGAATGTTATGCTAAAAGGCTTGGTTGGAATCCTTCGTGATTCTAATCATCGTGTTATGAGTAGGCCATACATCGGGTCATGAGAAATTTGGTATCGAAGCACATGGTTCAAGTATCCTAGGGAGTCTAACATGCTGCATTAAGTAGATTCTTGTCCATTGGTGTGAGGTACGCCATATCTATGAATAGAAGGCTATAAGGAGTCATAGGAAACACTTCACTTCTTTCATGATCTCATCGTGCTATAGAGTTGAACTTTAAGGTTTCCTCCTCTAACACTTTCTCTTTGAGATTACAGAATCATGCCTTCATGAAGATACCCGTTCAAAGGAATATTGATAGGGAGGAGCAATAATCTCTGAATGACCCCTTGAATGATCAAGTGACTAATGCAGAGTTCTGAGCTGCTTTTTAGATGCTTGCCTAAGACATTACTATTTGAGTGAATTGAGAAGTAGTTTTTCTCCTAATGTATCTACTCCGTCTTTGAGGGTTAGAAACTTTATGAGGATGAACCCTCTCGAGTTTTGTGGATCCTAGGTTGATGATGATCCCAAGACTTTGTTGATAAATCGTATAAGATTTTGGAGAATATGGGAGTGTCTTCGAAAAAAGACGATAGAATTGATGTCCTACCAACTCAAGGGTGTCGCTAAAGTATGGTACAACCAATGGAAACCCGAAAGGGTTGAAGAGGGCCCCATAGGTTGGAAAAAGTTCAAAGTTGCATTTCTTGATCACTTCTTCCCACTTGAGTTAAGGGAAGTAAATATGGTGGAATTCATCAACATTAAACAAGAAAGCATGAGTGTGAGAGAGTATGCCCTCAATTTCACGAAGTTGTCTAAGTATGATCCATCCTTGGTAGCCAACTCCCATGCCCGAATGAGAAAGTGTATTTTAGGACTGTCAGACTTGGTTATGAAGGAATGCTGAATCACTATGCTCATCAAAGAGATGGACATCTCAAGAATTACGACTTATGCCAAGCAAATTAAAAGGAAAAACATAAGGAGAGGAATGCAAGGGAGTCCAATAGGGCTGGATATGAAGGTGGGTTTGCTCACAAAAAATCCAGTGGTGGAAACGAACATTTCTGACAAGGTCAAACCTTTCAAGGACAAGGTTCTTCAAACACTCTGGTTCCAAAATTTGGGAAGGACAAGGTGCCAAATCCTAAGGCTCAAGATGGAGCTCTAGGTGGTCAAGTCATCCCTTTATGTAAGAAGTGTGGGAAATACCATAGGGGAGAGTGTTTAGCAGGATTGGATGCTTGTTTCATGTGTGGAAAGCATGATCATCGTGCAAGGAAGTGTGGTAGTGAGGCTAGACCCCAGGTGAAGACTCAGGCTACAGATCATCCGGTTTAGTGAGCTACTACTTCAGGTGGCAGTCAATGCCAAAATAAATTTTATGCCCTTCAAACTCATCAGGAGTTAGAGGATTCCCCCAATGTTGTGACTGGTATGTTGAATGTCTATGACTTTGATGTTTATGCATTATTGGGTCCCGGTGCTACTCTATCATTTATTACTCTTTATCTTGCTATGAGATTTATTGTTAGTCCCAAGATCTTACTAATGCCTTTTTCTGTCTATAATCCGGTTGATGATTCAGTTGTCGCTAAAAGAGTTTATAAAAATTATAAAAGTTTTAGTTTTTCATAAAGTCACCTCCATTGCTATAGTAGAGCTTGATATAACCAATTTTGATGTTATTATTAGCATGGATTGGCTTCATGCATGTTATGCCTCTATATGTTGTATAACTCATGTGGTTAAGTTTTATTTTTCTAATGAGCTAGTCCTTGAATGGAAAGGTTGTAATTCCTTATTTAAGGGTCAATTCATCTTATGCCTTAAAGCTCAGAAAAATAATTTCCAAATGTTGCATCTATCATCTAGTTCATTTTAGAGATACTAATTTCCAAACTCCTACTCTCAAGTCAGTTTCAGTTATTAAGAAGTTTTTGGAAGTTTTTCCCAATTACCTCCTAGGTGTTCCTCCCGAAAGGGAAATAGACTTCATTATCGATATCCTCTCTGATACTCAGTCTATCTCTATTCCTCCTTACCAAATGGCCCCAACAAAATTGAAAACATTAAAGGATCAGTTGAAGGATTTGCTAGACAAGAGTTTTATTAGATCGAGTATCTCTCTATGAGGTACTTCGGTTCTCTTTTTCAGAAAGAAAGATAGATCTCTCGTTATGTGTATTGATTATTGGCAATTGAACAAGGTTAAAAGTAAGAATAAGTATCCCATTCCAAGGATTGATGACTTGTTCGACTAACTTCAAGGAGCAAGCTATTTTTAAAAAATTGATCTTCGATTGGGTTATCATCAACTCCGAGTAAGGGAATGTGACATTCCGAAGATAGCCTTTAGAATTCGATGGTCACTTCACATGTTTTGTTATGTGTTTTGGACTATCAAATGCCACTGAAGTTTTTATGGATTTAATGAACAGGGTGTTCAAGCAATACTTCAATATGTTTGTGATTATCTTCAATGATGATATTTTGATTTATTGTCGGAGTGAGAAAGAACATGCCAATCATTTGAAGATTGTGTTGTGAATTCTCAAAGGACCATTAGTTGTATGCAAAGTTTAGTAAATGTGAATTTTTGCTGAGGTTAGTTATATTCCTTGTCACATAATCTCCAATGAAGGAATTATGATTGATCCAAAGAAGACTGAGGCGGTTAAGAATTGGCCTAGACCATTGACTCTATCTGATATTCGAAGTTTCTTGGGCTTAGTCAATTATTATAGATGGTTTGTGGAAGGTTTCTCTTCCATCGCATCACTGTTGACTCGTTTGACTTAAAAAAGGTGAAGTTCCAATGGTCTAAGGCATGTGAGAAAAGCTTCCAAGAGATGAATGATAGGCTTACCTCTGCTCTAGTGTTGACTCTATTGGAAGGTTTCAATGGGTTCAATATGTATTGTGATTCTTCACGAGTTGGTATTGGTGGTGTGTTAATGCAAAATAGTATACTGACAGCTTATGCTTCAAGGAAACTCAAGGCACATGAGAAGCATTACCCAACTCATGACTTGGAGTTGGCTGTGGTGATATTTTCTTTTAAGTTATGGAGATACTAACTTTATAGGGTCCATGTGGATATTTTTACCGATCACAAGAGTTTGCATTATATGTTTATTCAAAAGGATTTGAACCTTTGACAAAGAAGATGGCTTGAGTAGTTCAAGGATTATGATATGAGTGTGCTATAACATTCGGGTAAGGAAAATGTGGTTGCCAACGCTCTTCGTAGATTGTCCATGAACTGTGTTTCTCATATTGTGGATGAGAATAAAGAGCTAGTTTGGGATTGCATAGATTAGCCCATTTGGGTGTTCGATTAGTTAATTTCGAGGATGGTGGTGTTATTGTGCAAAATGGTCTCGAATCATCTCTTGTGGAAGATGTAAAGGCAAAACAAGATTGTGGATAGTGGTGTTATTGTGCAAAATGGTCTCAAATAATCTCTTGTGGAAGATGTAATGGCAAAACAAGTTAGTGATCCTGCTTTGGTTGAGTTAAAGAAAGCGGTTGCAGAAAATTCCATTGAGGCTTTATCCTAAGGGGGAGATGATGTGTTGAGATATCAATGCTAGTTATGTGTTTCGAATGTTTATGGCTTGAAATATATGATTTTTTCCAAAGCTCATAAATTGCAGTATTTTGTACATCTCGATTCCCCAAAGATGTATCATGATTTAAGGGAAGTGTATTGGTGGAATGACATGTAAAGGGATATTGCAGAAATCATGGATAAGTGTCCTAATTGTCAACAAGTAAAAGTTGAGCATAAAAACTAGGAGGTTTGGCTCAAGACATTAATATTAATACTTGAAAGTGGGAAGCCTTGAATATGGACTTCGTTAATGGTTTTCCTTGTACTCGCAGGCAATATGATTCTAATTGAGTGATTGTTGACCGAATGACTAAGTCGGGTCATTTCACTCCTATTAAGACTTATGTACAACCAATGATTATGTTTGATTGTATATTTGAGAGTTGGGTAAGCTTCATGGTGTTCTATTGTCTATCATCTCGGATCGAGGTACTCAGTTTGCATCTCAGTATTAGAGGTCCTTCCAAAAGGTTCTTTATAGTAAAGTGAAGCTTAGTACAATGTTTCACCCATAAAAGGATGGTCAAGCCTAGCGCACCATTTAGACATAGAGGATATGTTGAAAGCATATATTATTGATTTTAAAGGAATTTGTGATAATTATTTGCCATTGATAGAGTTTACCTATAATAACAGTTATCACTCTAGCATTGAGATGGCTCCATTCGAGGACTTATATGGTAGGAGGTGTAGATCTTCTATCGGTTGGTTCGAGGTTGGAGAACTTGCTTTGATAGGACCCGAGTTGGTATTTGAGGCCATGGAGAAGGTTAGGCCTATTAGAGAAAGATTGAAAATGGCCCAAAGATGACAAAAGTCCTATTCAATTGTTAGGAGAAGGGAACTTGAATTTGAGGTTATTGATTGGGTTTACTTGAAAATCTCACCCATGAAGGGTGTGATGCATTTTGGTAAGAAAGGAAAGCTAAGTCCCCATTTTGTTGGGCCATATCAGATTGTGAGATGGATCGATAAGGTGGCTTATGAGTTTGATTTTCCTTCTAAATTGGCATCTGTCCATCTGGTGTTTCATGTGTCTTTGTTGAGGAAGTTTGTTAGTGACCCTAGATCCATTGTGCCTTTGGACATCATTGAAGTTAAAGAGAATCTTTCATATGAGGTTCCCATTGAAATCTTGGAGGTTTCATAAGAGAGACTTTCAATTAAAGTATTGTGGAGGAAACAAGAGGTTGACGGTGCTACATGTAAACCAAAGCCGATATGATGTCCCAATATCCTCATCTCTTTTCTTCTGTGCCTAGTTGAGGTATTTAGATCTTTCATGATCCAATCAGCCCAAATCATGTGTTTCAGTTGTTCTTATGGTTTTATATGCATTCATGTTCATGAAATGAGTTTTGAAGTCATGATTTAGCTTGAGATAAAAGACTTCGTGTTTTATGCTTTTACAAGATGTTTTGCATTCATATTGGGTTGATATGTTCTTTTCTATCAACTTATGCTAGCATGAGTCCCATTCAAGGATGAATGTTCCTAAGGGGGAGATAATGTAAAACCCCAGAAGTTGAGAAGTCCTAAAACGAGGATCTAAAGATGAATTTCTAGAAAAATGTAACTTTTGACGCGAAGTAATGACACGAAGGCTATCACAGGCCATATTTATCACCACGGTCCATGGTGTGTCACCGTGGTGGAGTTTCAGAACCTCTGACCCTACAAGGAAGGGTCAATGGTAGAAACCATTCCAAGGCAGGGACCACTTCCCAACCACCACAGGTCGTATTTCCCTTCATAGATGGTGGTGGGTTCTGTGGGGGTCACCCCTACAGATCCTCACCATGGCCCCCAGCACTGGCCATGGCGACCTCCATAGACCGTCATGGTCTCCGTGAAATATGTCTTGCATTTTTACCAAAGACTTAAGGCATTGACCACAGGTTCCACCACTGGCCATGGTGAAGTTCACGGACAGTGGTGGGTCCTCCACGCAACCCTAATTTTTGTTTTAATAAGAATTATTCTGGTCTTTTTCCTATATTTCATTAGTGAATATGGATGATTTTTGGGACTAGATTCCTACCTATTAACTACCTGAAATTCTTCCAACCCTCTCATTCTCTCCATAATTTCAAAAATCAGAAAACCTTCTCTCCCAAGTTTTCTTTCTAAGGTTTCCTTCTCCCTCAAGCAATCCAAGGGATTTCTTCAAGGTCAAGCTTTCATTCTTTTCAATTTAGCACTCATCAAGGTCAAGGTATGTGGGATTTCATCTATGGGCTCCTTTTGCCCATTGAATCCCAAAGATTGTTCTCGATTTTCTTATGATCTCTTGAAGTAAAAGCCCTAATTACATAATTTTCATCGAGTCTTCTCAATTATTGTATATTGCAATGCTATTAGCCTAATTATGTATAATTCACATCATATTGCATGATTTCAAATTGAATTTCAATGAACCATGATATATGCTAGTTCAAGTTTAATTTGTGAGATGTGATCATGATTTTCAAGTAATATTTTATGAAAGCTTTATGAATCAGTTAAAGATGTTTTATGCAAAGAAGCTTATGAATGATGATTCTATGATATTTCAAGAAAGTTAATGATAGGGAAAGTTAAATCCCTAGAGGTGTTTATGATCAAAGATATGTAATGATGAAAGGCCTACACCCACATTGTATGAGTTATATGATCTATGACCTAATCCTATGATTTTTCTATGATGAAGCTAGATGAGCTATTTTTATGTTATTTCATAAACATGGATTGATATTAGTTATTATCTTTCCCTATTATGTTTATGATCAAGTTTTATGAATTTTGTTGGGATAATGACTAAGTACCGAGAGGACTTGTAGGTGGAGTTCGATTTGGTAATGTAGTTACTTGCCCAAGGGAATTCTAGTAGCAAAATTTAGTCCCAAATCACGTTTCCCACATAGGTTTACATATGCCATATGGCGAAACTAGTGGATCCACATAGCCTAGTTAAAAGAGCTACTAATGGAGTATGCCCTAGCAAGGTAGCCTTGTCTGTCTCGATGCAGGAGTCATCAGATTTCATGTATTAGCTCACATGTTTCAGTTGAGTTATGAGTTCGTATGATGATTATGAGATTTTGATGCATTGACCAAAGAGATAAATATTTTTACTTTCTTTATGACTTTATTCATGTTTTAAAGATATTAGTATTATATCCCATGATTCATATTGAATACGTCCAATATTTATTGTTTATGCATATTCTCACATAGTTAGTACATTTCATGTACTAACACATACTTTTGTCTACATTGCATCATAATGTAGGGACCGACTATCACGTTCATCCTCCTCTTGCTCGAGGCTAGAGTTAGCAATATTGTAATGTTGGTGAGTCCTCATATTGCAAGGATGATATATTTATTCCTTATGAGTTTATTACTTTCTTTATCTTTTATATTGGGTGAGCTGGAAGATTATCTCATGCCCCCATCTAGACTAGTAAAGGCATGTTATATGTTTATTGGAGTCCGTGTTATCTCTTATTCCGCATTTGAGATTTATATTCTATATGAGATTATGCTTCTGTAGCTTTGATCTTGTTTATTTAAGTCATATACCTTATGTATGCTCTTGAATGTTATTCTAAGAGACTTGGTTGGGGTCCTTCAGATTTCTAATTGCCGTGTTATGACTAGGTTCTAGGTCTGGTCGTGAAGGGTAGCATGGTTGATCCCAAGTAAATGGAGGTGGTAAAGAAATGGCCTAGACCATTGTCTTCTTCAGATATTCGTAGCTTCTTGGGTTTGGCCAGATGTTATAGAAGGTTTATAAAAGGATTTTCATCTATTGCATTGCCTTTAAGAAAGTTGACCCAAAAGAAGGTAAGGTTCCAATGGTTGGATTAGTGCGAAAGAAGATTCAAAACATTGAAGAATCATCTTATGTCAGCTCCTATTTTGATATTATCGAAAGGTCCAAATGGTTTAGTTGTATATTTTCATGCCTCAAGGATTAGATTGGCTTGTACTAAAGGTGCATGAACGAAACTATCAAACTCATTATCTTGAATTGGCGGCGGTTGTTTTTGGATTGAAAATTTGGCATCACTATTTTTATGGGGTGAACATTGATATATTTACCGACCACAAAACCTTGCAATATGTGTTTAGCCAAAGGGACTTGAAACATAGGCAAAGGTGGCTTGAACTATTAAAGAATTATGATATGGTGTATTATACCATCCGAGTAAAGCAAATGTGGTTGCCGATGCTCTTAGTCGGTTATCCATAAATAGTGTTGCTCATGTTGAAGATGGAAAGAAGGATTTAGATATAAATGTTCACCAATTGAAAAGTCGCCTCGTTCTAAATTGGAACTTTTAATTGATTTATTTGAGAAAAAAAATTAAAATGGATAAAATCTTACACCTTTAACTATTTTTAAATGGGTCAAATTTCACTACTAGATTATATAAATATTTCTTACGAGATTTTTTTTAAATGTCACGAGGATTATATACGACCTAGTTTTTAAGTAGTAGCATCCTCCGAAGAGGGTCATTATAAGTGTTGGTATCAAAGCCTAGGTTTGTGGTTCTAGGTATTTTGTTTTGATATGCTTGCATACCTATTTTTTTAAGGTTTGGGCTATATTATTTGATCATTATATGGTAAATAGTATATTTAATGCATATAAGTTGAATATGCATCATATCCATGTCCCTAATACAATGTGATCTTCACTTTTTAAGGAGTTAAGTTATGGCCTCTTCTTCTCATAAACCTATTGAAGCTGCTCATTAAGATACATGTGACTCTTATTCCCAACCTCATACACTAGAAGGGGTTGGCGATCACTCCTCGAGTCAATATATTCCCCATACTAGTGGGTCTGATGTGGTAAACCAACAAGGAGTAAGAGTTGGTCCACATTCTCACATGAGCCCTAGTACTCAAGTTATGAATCCTTCTTTTCAATAGATGGCTGAATTCTTCCATCGTATGGCTAAAATGATTCATGATCCTAATGAGTTAAACTTTGAAAAAATGAGAAAAATGGGTGGAGTTGAGTTTGAAGGCACGGTTAATCCCACTGATGCTAAACAATGACTTGAGCGCAGAGAGAGGGTGTTTAAGCAGTTGGAGTATTCAGATGTTGCCAAATTCAAGTATGCCATCTCATTATTGCAGAAGGATGCTTATGACTTGTGGGTTAGTGTGACAAATGCAAAACAAAAACCCCCAGTTCTTACTTGGGATTATTTTGTTAAAGAATTTCATTTGAAGTATGTCCCGCCTGCTTCTTGTGATGCTAAGAAAAATGAGTTTTTGAATCTAAGGCAATGAGGCATATCTATCGTTAAGTATCAACAAAAGTTTTTTAGACTCTCTCATTATGCTGAAGGCATTATTAATGAGGAAAAAGATAAATGCAGGAGGTTTAAAGATGGCTTGAATGATTCCATCAGAAAGAATGTAGGTATCCTGCAACACGAGAACTTTTGTAAATTAGTTTCTACTACTTTTACTTAGGAAAGAATTGATAAGGAAGAAGCTAGTAGACATGAAAATAAATTCCGAAAGCCTAGGTCAGATTTTGGAGGTCCATCCAAAAATGGAAGTTTTAATGATTCTAAGGCTACTAGTATCAACAAGTCAGCTCAATAGAAGCAAAGCAGACTAGCTTTTTCTATAACTAGTACTCCGAGTTATAGCCAAGTCAAGACTTGCATTTCCACGTATGTAGAATGTGGGAAGAATCATTATGGTGCTTGTAGGAGAGCTTCTAGTGTATATTTTAAAAGCTTTGATCATAAAGTGAAGGATTGTCCTATTCCTAATAATGTTCCTCCCTTGCACACTGAGGTCTCAGTTTAGAAGTCTTCTAATAATCCTCCTCAAACCAATAGAGGTACATGGCCTAAAAACAACCAAGCAGTGGGGGAAAGTGGATCAAATCAAGCTAGCGGGTCAAGACCTACTGCATGAGCTTATGCTAAGATGTAGAGAGATGATCAAGTGGGACAGGACGTGGTTATCGGTAAATTTCACTTATTTGGCTTATCCTTGTTTACACAATTTGATCCTGGCTCTACACATTCCTATATTTGTTCATCACTTGTTCTTTTTGAAAATGTGAAATCTGTGTGACATAACTATGACGTTCTGGTTGAAAGTTCATTGGGTTACCAGGTTGTTTGTTCTTGAATTTACCAAGCTTGTCCTTTTGTGATTCAAAACCTAGTCTTCCCTGCTGATTTGATTAAAATGCCTTTCTAAGATTTTAATATTATTATCGGGATTGATTGTATTTATAAATATCATGCAATAGTGGATTGTAGATCCAGACATGTGACTTTTAAGGATTCTGCATTCTCACACATTATTGTACAAGGTGAAAGTTCATTGACATCTAGTATTATTTCTACGGCTTTGGCAAGAAAGATGATTCATGGAGGTTGTAGTGCATATATTGTTCACATAATTGATACTTGTGTGTAGAGTCCTAGTCTTAAAGATATACCTACTGTGTGTGACTTTCCTGAAGTATTTTCCAAAAAATCTTCCTGGGTTGCCACCGGAAAAAGAAGTTGAATTTCTGATCAAGCTTATTCCTGGATCTACCCCTATTTCTATCACTCCTTACAGAATGGCTCTAGCAGAATTAAGGAAATTGAAAAATCAATTGCAAGAACTTCTTGAGCAAGGTTTTATTCGTCCAAATGTTTCTCCTTAGGGAGCCCCTTTGCTGTTTGTGAAGAATAAAGATGGTACTCTTAGACTTTGTATTGACTATAGACAATTGAACAAAATAACAATCAAGAACAAATATTCACTACCAAGGATTGATGATTTGTTTGTCCAGCTACAGGGTGCCAATTTATTCTTAAAGATTGATTTAAGGTCTGGGTATCACCAACTGTGTGTTAGAAAGGAAGATGTTCCTAAAATTGCTTTTAGAACTCGATATGATCATTATGAATTCTTGGTGATCCCATTTGGATTGACTAATAGTCCTGCAATATTCATAGATCTAATGAATCGAGTATTTAGGCCTTATCTTGATTAATTTATGGTGGTCTTTATAGATGATATTTTATTATATTCCAAGAGTAAAGAAGAACATGATAAACATTTTTGGATTATTTTACAAACTTTGAAGGAGTAAGAACTTTATTCTAAACTTTCAAAGTGTGAATTTTGGCTTAATGAAGTGACTTTTCTGGGACATGTTGTGTCAACCTAAGGTGTGAAGGTCAATTCTATTAAAATTGAAGAAATTGTTGAATGGAAAACTCTCAAAAATCCTACTGAGGTAAGAAGTTTATTAGGTTTAGCAGGATACTATAGAAGGTTTGTGAAAGGCTTCTCCATTTAGCCTACCTTGACTAGACTTTTGAAGAAGGAAGTGAAGTTTACTTGGGATGACAAATGATAAGAAAGCTTTGAAATGCTCAAATCCTTGTTGACACAACCTCCTATACTTACTCTACCAATGGAGGGGAAAGGGTATGTGATATAGAATGATGCTTCTCATCGTGGTTTGGGATGTGTTTTGATGCAAGAAGGGAAAGTTATTTCTTATGCCTCTCGGAAATTAAAACCACATGAATTGAATTATCCTACTCATGATCTGGAACTTTTTGCTATAGTGTTCGCCTAAATATATGGAGGCATTATTTGTATGGAGAAAAATGTCATATATTCACTTATCACTAGAGATTAACATACTTTGGTACACAAAAAGAGCTGAACTTAAGACAACGCAGATGGCTTGAACTCATCAAAGATTATGACTGCATGATTGATTATCACCCAAGTAAAGCTAATATGGTTGCAGATGCCTTAAGTCGCAAATACTTTGCAATCTTACATCTGAATCATTTTCCTTTGCTTCTAGAGTTAAGAGCCATGAATATCTATTTCACACTTGATTCATATGGTTTAGTGGTTGCTAATTTGCAAGTCAAGCCAATATTACGTGAACGGGTGAAAAAAGCGCAAATATTAGATGAGAAACTCATAAAATTGACCAAAAAAGTTCAAAATGGGGAAAATAAAGATTTTACATTAAAGGAGGATGGTGTCTTCTTATATCAAAATAGGTTATGCATTCCTAATGATGACAAATTGAGGAGAGAAATCTTGAATTAAGAACATATTTCACCATATGCAATGCATCCTGGAAGTACGAAGATGTATCAGACCATCAAAGAACACTTTTGGTGGAATGGTATGAAGAAAGATATTGTAGAGTTCATTTCAAAATGTTTGATTTGTGAACAAGTAAAGGAACAACATTAGGTTCCAGTTGGGTTGCTACAACTCTTGTTGATACCGGAATGGAAATGGTAGATAATTACTATGGACTTTGTTTTTGGACTTCCTCGCACCCAAAGAAATCATGATGCAATATGGGTGATAGTGGATAGACTAACAAAGAGTACTCATTTCTTGGCAGTCAAAATGGATTACCCACTTGTGCAGTTAGTAGAATTGTACATTAATGAAATTGTAAGACTGCATGAGATCCTTATTTCCAATGTATCAGACCGAGACCCAAGATTTACATCTAGATTTTGGGGTAGCTTATAGGAAACCTTGGGTACTAAGTTGAAGTTTAGCACTTTATTCCATCCTCAAATAGACGGACAGTCAGAAAGAGTGATACAAAATTTGGAGGATATGCTTCGAACTTGCGTTATTGAGTTCGAGGGTAGTTGGGACAAACTTGGCTTTGATAGAATTTGCTTATAATAATAGCTACCAGGAAAGTATTGGAATGCCTCTCTATGAAGCCTTATATGGAAGGAAATATCGGACCCCTCTTTGTTGGAGTAAAGTTAGTGAATGAAAGCTTATTGGTCTTGAAATTGTGCAACAAATAGAAGACAATGTAAAAGTGATCAGGGATCGTCTAAAGATTGCTTCTAATAGACAAAAGTCATATGCTGACCTAAAAAGGCATGATATTGAGCATCAAGTTGGCGATAAAGTATTCTTAAAAATTTCTCCATGGAAAAAGATTATTAGATTTGGCCAAAAAGGAAAACTTAGTCCTCAATTTATCAGACCTTATGAGATACTAGAAAGAGTGGGGACCAGTTGTATATAAATTAGCTTTGCTGCCTAAGTTGGACAAGATCCACAATGTCTTCCCCATTTCGATGCTCAAAAGATATCGTTCTGATCCATCTCATGTTCTTCCAGTTGAATCTATTTAGGTTAATCCAGATATGACATGTAATGAAGAACCCATCCCAATTCACGCTCATGAGATAAAGAACCTTAGAAACAAGAGAATCCCCTTAGTAAAGGTACTTTGGAGGAACCATTCTGGAAAAGAATCCACCTGGAAGCGAGAATAAGACAAGAGGAGCCAATATCCATACTTGTTTTGGGACTAAAACAAGGTAAATTTCGAGATGAAATTTATTAAGGGGGAGAGAGTTGTAACATCCCTAATTATTTAAGATAATTTTCACATTTAAAATGGATATTTCTTGATGGTATAATCAACTTCTACTTACCGAATCTTTGACTCGAATTTTGTTATGTGAGGAACAATCTTGATTTCATTAAATCATGATAGTATTGTGGCGGATTGTCTTAGGGTAGTTTAGTAAATGTACTTGACATTATAAATAAGCATATCTTCTAATAATGGTAATCAAGGTGAGATTGATTTTCTTTTAAAAAAAGACAAAGTTGGGTAGCCACTAAATGTTCACCAACTTTAATGATGGATATCACTTGTATATTATATCTTGATGAAGCTCCACTAAGAAGTTTGTTTATTTTAGACTAAAGAAAATTTATAAGTTTTTGAAAATGAGTTATTTCACAAAAATCACAAGAAAGAAAGTTCTACATAGCTGAAACTCAAGATACTCCTTAACCCTTGGTAAGTGATCAAATCCATTTTTGAAACTATGTAGCTAATAGTATTTCATGCATATCTCATTGTGTAGACCTTTGATTTTAATAAATAAATATGTTTTGGTAATATAACACATGTACCTACAGCTCTTATGTTTATGTTGGAACCTAGATCTGATGTTATTAAGTCGAAAGAAGAGGATGAATCATAGGGCAAGTTCTGTCCAGATTCTTATTTAAAAATCCCTCATGTATAATTGTTAGTGTTTTGATGATATTTTTTAAAAAAAATGATTTTTTTCAATGAATTATTTTGGGTCACAAACTTACGAGATAGATCTAAAAGTTTCATGAAGGGCATAAAGTCCAATTTTGCCTTTTTCATTTTCAAAAGTTAGATACAACCTGAGGTACTTGTCTTGCCAAATTTACTATTTTGGTAACATTATTCGGTTGAAAACATTCTAGGCATATTTTTAATGATAAATCTTTTTTTATGTCAATATTATGGAGATTATGGAAGTTAAAGAGGGCATTTAATGGTATTTTCAAGGCTGTTTATATCATGTACAAGTTGAGGAACTTGAGATATTGGTTGGTCTATGATTTGAACTCTTGAAGTCATGTTGGATTGTTGTATGCTAAAAGGCTGAGGTTTGTGTATAAACTTGTACTTGTACACTTGTTATCTGTTGGTATATTTGAAATCCTATCTTGGTATGTTGGTTATTTCTTTTTATTTTGTATTGTCGTGTTGGTATCTTGAAGACTTGCAAGACACTTTGTTAACTCTCCCACTTGTATGAATTGCTCGATCACTTGACATTCTTATGGACTTTGTCCTTCTTGTGGCTGTGACTTTGTCACTATTAATATGCCTCTTGATTCAGACCCTTTTCCATCTTGATTATAGATTTTTGGTTCATCTTAATTATGGAAATTTTCCTTTTTGAGTATGAACTAGAAAACCATTTTTAATATGGTTCTTTGTTCTCTTGATTATTGGGTCTTTATCCTTCTTGATACAGGGCTCCGGTCCTTTCTTGATACTTGATCATGTTGGGTCTGACAACATGATGTTCATATTGGGCGAAACTTGGTGCTAAATCTTATAAATGTGGTTTTGTGAGTTATTGACAGTTAAACTTTTAATTATAGAACTTGATACTCGTCTTATATTTGTTGGCTTGATTTATTTATTATGTGTACATTTGTGCTACTCATGATTTGAGAAAATAAATTGGAGAACCTAAAGGCTTCAAACTTGTAGTTTTTTACCTCTAAGCTTTATACTTAGCGATAGTTGTTTCTATCGTAGGAAATGTCCGACCAGATGCTTGAAGTTGGCCATTGGAGAAAAAGGTTTTGGGAGCTTTAAGGAAGATCACATTTGCATATAGGCATTTATATTTTGTAGTAGTTTTTGGGACATATATATGATTCATGGGGTGCTTGTTGAAATGTATTTATTTGTGAGGGTTGATCCATTCATGACACCATGGGTTGTAACCTAAGTTGGGTGTTTGTTTTATTATTTTGGGGCATGTAAATTCCAAGTCTTATGATGTACTAAGTTGGTAATAGTTTATAGCATGAATTGTAGTGATATGGAATCATACATGGATGTCTCGTAAGTTATTTTCTTAAATTATTTTGAAAAGTCTCCTCGTCCTAAATTAGAACTTTTATTTGATTTATTTGAGCAAAAACTAAAAATTAAAATGGATAACATCTTACACCTTTAACTATTTTTAAATGGACCTACTATTTTTAAATGGTCCAAATTTCACTACTATATTATATAAATATGACTTGCAGAAGATATTTTTTTTAAATGTCACGAGGATTATATACGATCTTCTTTTTAAGTAGTAGCATCCTCCCAAGAGGGTTGTTACAACTGCATTTGTGGGATGGTATGAAAAGGAACATAAAAAAGTTTGTGGCGGAATATCCAAATTGTCTACAAGTAAAAGTTGAATATCAAAGTCCGGGTGGTCTAGACCAAGATATTGAAATTCCTACTCTAAAGTGGGAAGATGTGAACATGTACTTCATAATGGGTTTGCCTCGTACCCGAAAGAAACATGATTGGATTTGGGTGATAGTGGATAGAATTACCAAGTCAGCCCATTTTCTATCGATTAAGACTTCTTATAGTGCCAAAGATTATGCCAAGATGTATATTTAAGAATTGGTAATGTTACATGGTGTTTCTTTGTCCATCATTTCAGATCGTGATAGTCAATTAACTTCTCACTTTTGTATGTCCATTCAATGGGGTATTGGCACAAAACTTCTAAGCACCACATTTCACCCTCAAACCAATAGACAAGCCAAAAGGACCATCCAAACTTTAGAAGATAACTTAAGGGATTGTGTGCTTGATTTCAAAGGAAGTTGGGATGATCACCTACCGTTAGTTGAGTTTGTATAGAATAATAATTACCATTCTAGTATCGGAGTTGAACCATTTGAAGCCCTTTATGCAAGAAGGTCCCAATCACTCATTGGATGGTTAGAAGTGGGAGAGGGTTCCTTGTTAGGACACGAGTTAGTGTTCGAGGCCTTAGAAAAAGTCAAACTTATTTGGGGAAGACTAAGGGCTTCCCAAAGTCATCAAAAGACCTATTCTGATGTTACAAGCAGAGAACTTGAATTCGATATGAAAGATTCTGTTTACTTGAAGATTTCTTCCATGAAGTGGGTAATGCATAGCCCCTTGGTATATACGCCCCTATAGGATCCTAAAGCATATTGGTAAGGTGGTATATGAACTTGAATTTCCATTGGAGTTATCCTTGGTTCATTCGGTATTTCATGTATCAATGTTGAGGAAATATATTGGTGATCCCAATGCCAATGTATGTTTAGGTAATTTGGGTGTTGAAAAATCTTGACTTATGAGAAGGTTCCAGTTGAAATTTTGGATCGCCAAGTTAAAAGTTTGAGGAATAAGGAAGTTGCATCTGTTAAAGTATTGTGGAGAAACCAAGAAGTTATAAGTGCCATATGGGAAGTGGAAGCAGAAATAATGACTCGATATGCTTATCCCTTTCCTTCCCTTCCTACCTAAGGTATTTAGCTATTCATGCTTGAATCCTCTGATCTCCTACGTTCCACCCTCTCTGTGTCTTATTACATGCATACATACTCATGCACCTGATTTTAAATGATGTTTAAATTGCGTTATTACATTAATGCTGGGTTGTTATGCTATGCAGTCTAGTCTACTCAAGCTAGTTCTACATCATTCGAGGATAATATTTCCAATGGGGGGATATTGTAATATTCCGAGTGTTTAAAGGTTGGAATATGATATAATAAGGTTAAGTATTAAAAACATTATCTCGGTGGATTTCTAGGACCCGTATATTGAAAGATAATTTTTTCAAGAAGTTGCACAAAATAGATGCGGACTTGCTCCCCACAGTGCAATTTCCCCAAGTCAAAATTTTGCCAAAATCTTATTCGCTCGGCTTATCTGCGAACAAGTCCGCATCACAGACTCGGTGTAGGTTTTATGTCCGAATTCAATTTTTAAGTGGGGATACTTTAGAAATTTCTCTAATTATTAGTTAATGATCCTAGACGTTTTAGGACCTAATTCGGCTTTATAAGCTAACCTAAACCTCTAATTTAATTTATTCTACCACAATTCACCTATTTAAATATTTTTCTCTCTTTGAAAGCTCTAAAGGACTCCATTGAAGACTTTCAAGAAATTCTGCCCAGCTCTCCATTAAAAGTGCAAGTTTCTCCCAATTTCTTTGGTCTTCTCACTCAAGGTATGTCGGTATTTGATCTTATGATACTTTTACCCATGGAGCCCAAAAATTTCCTACTTTTTCAGCAAATTAAAGTGTGTATTTTTATGAGTTTATGATCCCTATTCCAATTGCATAAATTATAATACTATTTAAATATAAATTGATGATTATTGCATGGAATTGAAGATATTTTCTGTGAATTTTACTACATTGATCTCTAGGGTTCATAATATGGAATACGGGTATTTTCAATTATGCATCCACTTGATATTTTTTTCATGAATTATGTATGAGTTGATATAAAGTATATGATCATGTATGTTTTCAAGTCAATTTCATGTTTTCCAAGTCAATTGATCATGTATTCATGTTTCTACCTTAATTTCAAGTATAATCGACGGTCATGAATTTTAAATAATCAAACAAGTTCTATTAATGAGGGTGACTTAAGACCCTAATGATATTTTATGAAAATGATTTATAATAATGGAAGGTCTACACCCACATTACATGAATCACATGACAATGAGCTATTCTTATGAATAAATTTTATGAATTATGATTATGCAAAGATTATGATTTATATGATTTATGATAATGATGTGTATTTTGTGGGATCTTGACTTAACATCGACAGGACTTTGTGGTGGAGACTCGACCCAATGATTCCTTAGTAGCAATCTCTAGTGCCTTAATTATGTTGCCACTGTAGGATTATTGCCAATGTGGCCTAGCAAGTTGATGCACATATAGCACATGTTCATTATACAGAGTCTACCATGACAAGTAGCATCCCCCTTCTCGATGTGGGGATCATCGGATTCCATGTAATAGCTCGCATGGTCTTATTGTCGGATATGGTTATCTCCCACATATGTATGGTTCATAAAATATTTTAAATGACTAATCCTATCTTTACACTTATATGATACTCTTATGGTTTATTGTGCAGTGATATTTATTATGTTTACTTATGATTTTACTCTCTCTTTTATCATGCTATTTGAAATGGTCATTTGCACAACATGATTTTACTATGCATTGCATTGCCTACATACTTAGTGCATTCAAACATACTAACACGTACTTTGCTGATTTCAGACATGGACATTTCTATACTCATGGTCTATGCACAATATGTTGAGGAGGACAAGAAGAAGGACAAGGAGGAGAGTCACCATAAAACTCAACTATATGTAACATAATTTTGTGTTTAGGAGGTCACTAGCAATATAAAACCCAACGAGGAGTTAGGTTCGATCCCATAGAGAGCAGCGGTATAAGGAAGAATTCTATTACAAAGTGCAAATGTGATCTAATCTCTTGTAGAGTGGTATCAAACAACATGTAACATAATTTAAATCAATACTTTTGTAATTATCAATATGAAAAGAATTTATTAACCAATTGTTAACAAATGCAATGATTCACAAGATTTTAAAAAGTAAGACATGGAGTCTAGGAATGTGCATAGTTGAATTTATATTTCGAACATAGGTAATCATATTTCTCAACATAGTTAATTATGAATGGATAGACTATATCAATCTAATATTTGATAAGCATTCTCAATCAAAAATCGATCTTCATGTGAGTTCTCTTGAATCTCAACATGTGTTAGATCTAACCAATCCAAACATTTACATAGTTTCCTTTCTCAAGCGAAAAGGCCAATTGAAATTCATCAATGGTTATTAATTAGTTCACCCACTCCATACAACTTTCTCAAGAAAGCATAGAGATATAGACTAGAATTGAGTTTGAAACCTCGATTCATAAATGAAGACATGATAAGCCAATTAAGTCCACTTCAAATTAACATAAAATTGAGCAATTAGAAAAACTCAAATCCAATCTATTATGCAACTACGTTACACACTTATAGAACAATGGGGGTATAGCTACACATGCTGAAAATAAAAGAAATTGTTTTCCATTCAAGTCCACTGAATCCCATCTCAAATCCAAGATACCAGTGCACCAAAACCCCAAAATTCCAATCTTCCAACCACAAAATCCTAAAAGTAATAGAATGTTCTTAGTAATGTTTTTTTCGGAGCAATGAACTGTACATTTTCACATTGCTTGAGGAAATTTATACTCTCCCAAAAGCTGTCAAAAATTACTCTGCGGGATCCATTTGACGATATTCGTTGGGTTCATTGAACTTTTCAGCGAGACGCCGATCATTGAAGCTTCTCGCACTTTTTCCACTTCGACCTTTCAATTATTAAGCACTTCGTTGGCGAGCTAATTTGATCCCACCTTTATGTTTGGCGAGTCACCACTTGCACTATTGCACATAGAGTTGGCATGTTTTCTGGATAAAAACTGCAAAAGTTTTTGGCAAATTAAATCATGCTCACTATTCAAGTTAGCGAGTCGTCTGTATGTATTTTCTCTCACCAAGTTGGCTTTTCTATTGAACCATTCTTGTTGAACATTTAGGAAAGATGGAATCCCACTAGGCGAGTCACCGAGTGGTTTTTGCGAGGATCATCTTTGTCCCTAATCCTTCATAGTTACAATTCAATAGTTCAACATCAGATATGGACATCAAATGTGCATTGAGGACACTAGTTTGTGAAATAACAAGCCTTCAATGAGTCAAAATTTTTGACTCATCAACACCCCCAACTTAAACTTTTTCTTACCCTCAAGTAAATCAAGGGATCAATTAGTTCATCAATGGTGTCTAAAATAGTGCTTCTTGAGAATCAACATGTTAGTGTATGTAAGGTTAAATCTAAAACATGCAATGTCCAATTATGTACCAAAAGATTCAAATGATGGCTAGCCATTACCAATTAAAGTTCATGCGCTCAAATGCTTACTTCAAATGTAAATTCATGCTCAACAAAATAATTAGAATGCCCTCACATCAACAATGCTTTCATTCTCTCTCAAATTACATCAAGTACTACATTTAAGGAATCAAAATCAACTCTAACACTCCAAACGATAAAAACATGTATGATTCTACCCATTGGCTTGCCCGTATTTTCCAACCAACAAATCATTTGGCTCATGTAAGATCACAAACGTCTTTCACAGCTTGTAATTGGGCTGAGGGTAAAGGTATGATCATTTTGGTTTAGTGACCTTACCTTGTTGAAATATGGATCAATTTAACCTATTTTCCTTTTCTATCCTGATTTTTGTACTCAAAAATCATTCTTGTTTCATAGCACAATTTGTTTGTATAGCTCATTGGAAACCCTTTTTTATTACCAAAACAATAAAAAAAAGGATACATTTCATTCATCTCTTTTCTTTATTTGATATTTTTATTTTTTTATATATGGAGGGGTTCCATATTTTTACCATATAATTAAAGGTTGTATTTGACAATCTTTTCACTCAGTTTCTTTCTTCTTTCCTTACGACACCCCCAACTTAGGTTCAGAGCCTATGTTGTCTATTCAAACAAACCAATGATTCACAATGGTTATAGTTAAGAAAGGAATGGTGATTTCAGAACTGGTTTAGACATTTGGGTTCATGTTGCATCCATAGAAAAAAATTTAGGATCAAATGGTCCCAAGCTAGGTTAACACTCTCACAAGGTGTTTACACAAAGATAAAACAAATAGTTTCAGTCTCAAATTTATGCCTAAGATCATTTCTCACATTCACTATTCCTAGTCAATTTGACCAATAGGGAAATATCTATGTATTTACATTCATGCCTTTTTAAGTAAAACTCACATCACATGGTACTCAAATACGATCAGTGATCACAAATCGACAAATTAAGCTTGCATGCAATCCTCATTGCAAGACACAATTGATATTTGACTAGTCATAATGAGATGGTATGAGTTCACGCTTACTTATGCAACTCACATTACTTCGTTGGTCTTACACAAGCATAACTTTAATCAAGATCACCATTCAAGTAATCTTTATTGATCACAATTGATAATCAAATGTGCAAGAGAACATGCAAGCAAGCCTTTCAACATTAAACAACATTCAACTATCATCCTATCATCTCCCAGATTGGGGTAAGGGCAGCCTTAATAGTTGCGGAAATCATAGTAAGAATAGTTGTCTCAATCCTTAAGGCCCTCAAATCTGCTACAGAAGCAAGGTTGCCAATCTGATATAGCATGGCCTATGTCAATAATGGTTGGGATGTGGACGAAGGCAAAGTACACTAGAAGTAGATGGGATAGTGGATGTTCCTGTTGGTGCAATAGTAGGAGGGCGAGGTACAATGTCAGCATCCAGAGACTCCATGTCAACCACAAGAGTAGATTCAACTGATTCCAATTGCCTCCTAGCTTAAACATCTCTCAAATAGTCTACCTCAATCTGACGAATATCACTAGAAGAAGCTAGGGAAACTCTCACATCGTTCGCCTTAACAAATAGGACCCCATCTCTATGACACAATTAGTAATCAACACGAGAAATGACAAAAAAGTTTGTTGTTGTAGAGCCTGTAGTAAAATCTCCGGGATGATAGTAGAACCTAAATTCGCACGCTCCCGAGAAAGTATACATCCTAACAAAGCAGCCTTAGGGTCACGGATGACATATTCATTCTGAGAAAGCATCAACGTGCTTCTAATGAAACTAAACCAATAGCAAGCGGGAATATTGATTTTCTTTATCTCGATCACCATACCTCTCCAATCCACGGAGGTGTAATATTCAATATAAGTGGAACAGTCACCCCTTTAAACTACCAAAAGACTTGAGAAGTTTGTCTGGAAAAAAATCCCAATGTATCATGCCACAACCTAATTCTTTATTTATTTCAAGAACACCACACCAGATGGCTTTCTACTAACTTTAACCGCAGAAATAGTCTTTCAAGTTACCTCTTTCTTTTTCTTCAAAATCTGTCGGGCATAAGCCTTATTGAACTCTTGTACCCAAATTGGTACATAAGGATTTCAGCCCCGGGTAAACCTCTAGAACCCATGGAACTAAATAGCGCACCATATCTCCTAATGTATGCACACCAAGCCAATATAAAGAGTTGGTTTAGTATATCCTTTGGTTGCGTTTGATTTCCTTACTTGTGTCTTGCTTTTATCAATTTATCTAATGTTTATTTTGTTTCTTTGTTCTTCCAAATTCAATATTGCATCATCTCCAAGCATCTATCAACTACCCCATCAGTAGAAAGCTTCTTCATTTTGAGGATAATGCATAATGTTGCTGCATGTAATATGTTCATAGACCGTAGTGCAATTATAGGAAGCATACGATGTACCACATTAGCTAATGGGTCATGTATGTCTTTGCAACATATTTCCATCCGTGTTGTTGTTGTAAGATGTGGCTCAGATAATGGTGCATGGACAAAGTACAAGCACCTTCATCTTTGTCCTTATTTTCCTCATCCTTCGACCACTCTACATGAATAGTGTTAGATCTATCACTAGACTTCCTATCCTGAGTGACTTATTCTTTTGCTTTTGCACCCACATGCTTAGAATTACATCGATTAGAGGGTTTGTTCCCAAGGGGTTCCCATATGGAAATTCCCTTTGCCCTCTTTTGAGGTGGAGGACCATCATGATCTTTAAGTATATGAATCGAGATATTTTTATGAGCCATACCTACAAAATACAACACATAAAAGCATGGTTTGGGGGTGAAGGGTTAGTAGTGAGAACATTCAAAAATTGTAAAAAATTTAGAAAAACCACTATTGAAGCTCGTTGTAGTGGATCGGTGAGTCTCCAAGCAGGGTCCGCAAGATCAGGCGATCTCTCCAAACTGTTCTGAGAAAATATGCAAGCTTTAGTGAAAATAAAGAGAGATAAGTGCTTAATTGGTGAGTCGCCAAAGTTATTCAGTGAGCTATAGGTAGGTCGCTAAATGTTACTGAGGTCTCTGGAAAACTTCAGGGATAAAAAGGTGAGCTTAAGAAACCTTCACAAATCATAGAATTATTAGACGAGCTCAACAAAGCTCATCGAACATGGAATGAGCAGTTCCCTACCTAATCTTCAGAAGTTGCTCCCCATAAATTTAACTACTATAAATTTCAAACACAATTTATCATTAAACTATAACACCCACATCAAAAAATCATCTTGGGTACTCAGACTTCTCCACAATTTCAACTAGAAACAAGATAATAAAAGATTTTTCCCTAAAGAATGCCATCACCCATCTATCAGTAGGACATCAAATCTTTTCGTTGACTCCAGGTTACTCAGACTTCACCCACACAATAATCATGCAAAAACAAATCAAGGAATATCAATAAATATGTGTCATATAACCCCAATACTCACAATAGTAAAACCCCAATGGAAACTAAAGACCAGACAATGGCAATCACCGGTCACTCAACATAAATAACTTCAATACTTCAATTAATTTAACACTCAATAAAAGTACAAACTCATGAATAGAGATAGTGGAATAAAATTGAAAAGGATACAAATTAAAACATGAAAATGAACCTCTATATAAGAAAAATGAGTTGTAATGAAGTCAAAAGTTTTGAAGCCACACACCTACAAACATAGTGATGAAATAACCACCGAAATAATGAAAAAATATGTAATAATGTTAAGAAATCTAGGAAGAAGAAAAGGTGAAAAATATTTAAAAGGTTGGCATTTAAACAGTCAAAAAACCCTTGGTTTCTCAACTGTCAGGATCTTTTGGTGAGATGCGACTAACATCATCGACCTTGTTGGCGACCCACTAAAAGTGCTCCTTGCTCTCAACTTTGATAGACAGTTTTGAGAATTTGGTATTTCATTCATAGATCTCAATTATTATTTCCAAATCGAATCGACATATCGCCAAGATTGACAAGTGCTAGCTATAAACTAATGCAACTACTTGCAAGGGTGGGATCAAAGAAGCAAGCTAAGATGAGCTCACAAAAGAAATTTCGCGACTCGCCAAATGATATTTAAGCTCCTCCAAATTTACTACAACTTCAGAGATATTTAAAGCCTATAAAGGTAAGCCAAGACAGGCTCTCCTAACCCAACTAGTGTCGCCAAAAATGTAATGTACTTTCCAAAATTTCCTTTCCATTGGAACTTTACTTCAACTTACAAAATCAACACACATTATTGAAAAATGAAAAAAAAACTCGGGTTGCCTCCAAAAAAGAACCTTAGTTTATATTGAGGCATAACGTGGACAAGATTTCAAGCATCGCCCAATTATACCACTTCAATCATTCCAACATATGGGTCATCCCAGAAATACAATTTTGACCTGAACCTATTGACCTAAAACATTGAGTCATCACTATTTTTAACTTCAATAGCTCCATTATCAAACACACGAACCACATTAAAAGGCCTTGAACATTTCAATTTGATCTTTCTCTAAACGAGTTTCAAATAAGAATTGTAGAGCAGCACAAGATCACCTACCCTAAAATCTCATTGTAGGATTTTGGTATTATGCGATTTCTTCATTCTCTCCTTATAGAGGGATAACTATCACATGCTTGAAGTTTAAACTCTTCCGATACATGGAGTTGGTCGACATGGTCCTTCGAAGCCTCTTCCCAATTCAAGTTCCTCTATTTCAAATCCCACAAAGAATTATACTCCAATTCCACTGGTACATGACATGATTTACCAACACCAACTAATATGAGGACATACAAATCGACATTTTCAATGCGGTCCAATAAAACCATAGAGCATCATCTAACTTCTGTGACCAATCTATTCGATTTGCATTTACCATTTTTGCTAAAATCCCTTTAACCTATTTGAAACCTTGACTTTCCCCCCTTTTTATGGGTGAAGGGGGTGGAAACTTCATGTATGACTCCATTCTTACCCAATAATAATGCGAGCATTTGGTTGCAAAAGTGTGAAACCCCATAATTAATGATTGCACATGGAGTGCCAAACCTTGTGAAAATGTACCGCTTGAGGAATCAGAACACACTTCTCCCTGGATTTTTAGGAACGCCCACTGCCTCTATCAACTTTGATACATAATCAACAACAACAAAGATGTATTTATTCTCGTAAGAACTGTGACACCTCAAATATACATCCTATGATCTACGATATGATTGTTTGATAGAGAAACTCCTCATGATTAAAGTATTATACTTTAATATATTGAGTTGCATTTACTTAATTATAGCTTTGAAACCATTCTTTTACATATATCGTATGCTTTCTTGAGTTGAACTATTTTTAGAATTGAGTTCTTAGAGTTGAGTTGAGTTGAGTAACTTTGAAAAAGTTTCCTTTTAGTTATTTTACATACCGTACGTTCCATGTACTGACACCATTTGGCGCTGCATTATTTTATGATGCAGATATAGGTCATAGAGATCCTTAATAGGCGCACCATTCAAGATCAAATTTCCATCTATCATTATGGTGAGACCTTCTTGCATTCAGAGGTGCTCTTAAGTCTTTACTTATTATATTTGAGGTAGCCGTGGGCCTATTTCGGTACCTATTCTGAGTCAGTATATAGAGTCTTTAAACTAGAAAGACAATATTTGAGTTTTTTTTTACTTATTTTAGAGATTGTTTATAATTTCTTTTACAAAATTATATTACATGCAGAGTATTTTGAGACTTATATTATAGAAAGTTGAACTTATGTTCTTATTAATGCCCATTTGAGTATGCTTTTATTGAGTTAATTCCTTCTCTTAGTGAGTTATCCCGACCAAAGATTCACTTAGGAACCAATAATGATTTTTGAGTGTCGGCCATGCCTCGGTTGTAGACTTGGTGCATGAAAAACTTGTTATAAGAGCATAGAGTCCAAGAGTCCTAGGATGTCAATGAAGCCTAGTCTAGTAGAGTCCTTTTTATCGATGTAAAGTATGCCATATCTATAATATGGAGGCTACAAGACTTTAGAAATTGTTTCACTTCTTTCATACTTTAGTTCCTGTATTTAACAATTTTAGATCATGACTTCGAAAGGAAATTTATGCCAGAGGAACATTGCAGAGAATAAGATTCCACAATCATATAGGATGCAGACCCGGAATCGAGCCTGAGCAACTGAAAATGAGAACAAGAATGGAATCAAGGGGTTCTATAGACTATTCAACTTGATATGACCTCGGAGGCAGAATTTAGGGGAGTTATCTCTATGCTCACCCAGTTGATAGATGCATAGTATGGTTATAAGAGTACCCTTGTTCTAATCTGTAGTTCTAAAGAGCCATCTACTGCTAATAGAATTAGGGATTTTCAAAGGATTAACCCACCAGTCTTCATGGAATCTAGATTTAAGGAAGAACCTCAAAACTTCACTAATGACATATGGAAGATCCTGAAGGAAATGAATGCTATGGAGATAGAGGTAGTTGAACTTATCTTTTATCAATTGAAGAATATTGCTAATGTTTGGTACAACTAGTAGGAGGAAAGTCGAGGTGAGGATGTTGAGCCTGCAATCGGGGATGAATTTGAAAATGCATTCCTAGACTATTTCTTTCCACGAGAGCAAAGATAAGAAAAAGTTGAGGAGTATGTTAACTTAAAGAAAGAGGGGATGATCGTCAAGAAGTACAACCTTAATTTCATTCAATTTTCCATGTATGCTCCCAAAATGGTAATCTGACCCCACGATAAGGAAATTAGCTTGAGAAGCCACATGAAGAAGGAGTTTTAGGCAGCCTTGTCAATTTTAGACATGAACTGTAACACCCCCTAAAAATGTTGTATATGATGTTCAAATTATCGATGAAAAATGATATATCTTCTGTATTTTGGACATACCTTTTAATAGGATGGTCCAAATTAGGTTATTCAAATTTCTGAATAACCGAACATCATTACCTACAACTTTTGTGAAGACCATATTTTATGTTTTGGAGGTTAAGTAGGTCAAATAAATTAATTGTTGTAAGACATGGTGTTGTGATGAAATGGAGTATTTGTAGAAGAAAAATCACATATCACTGTAGGTTGCACCAAATTTGTTGAATCTTAAATGAAATGAAAGTAGATTTCTTGACCAACAATTCATATGAAGACACCAAATCCTAATGAGGAAGTTATCTTATTCAAACATAGCTCCAAAAAAGGGCATTCCATTAAAAGAAGGTTCATCTCACCAACCATGGAAAGATCTAGATCCAATTGACATCACCCATGACATTAATAGTCCTCCATTTGACATCACTTATGACATCACAATCTTCCATTAAATTTTCATATTTTTCTTTATAATTATTTTAATTATTGCTAGGTCCCTCCTTTACACCTATAAATACCACTTATTTCATCATTTTGTTTATCAAGCTTTCTCAAGCAACTCTTCTCTTTATACACTCCTTTACTCATTCTAAAAATATAGTTTCAATGAAGTTTAACTTGAAAGTTTTAACTCCAAATAAATATTTATGAAAGCAATGTCTATGATCAAAAGGGAGTCTTATGAAATAAAAGAATGATGAAATGATATGAATGATGGATTTTTTATGCAATAAGGATAATTCTTGCATATTTGAATCACCAAATATTTTAATGAGCTATTCCACCGAAGATGTTTTGAATTCTCAAGCTATATGCTATGACTATTTTAAAGTATTAAACTATTCCGTGGGATTGACTTAGAGCCCGTTTGGATGGGCTTAAAAAAAGTAACTTTTATTAGAACTTTGAAATGCTGAAAGTTATTTTTATAAATAAGCAGTTGAGTGTTTGGATAAAAGTGCTTATGATGTGAATTTTAGGGTTAAAAGAATAAAAAAAGGTAGTTTGAGAATTTAATTAAAATATAAAGGATATAAAAGTAATTTTCATGGTCAAAGAAAATGACTTTAAGCACTTTGGAAAAAAAGTTAGAAATCCTAACTTTTCATTTTTGACTGACTTTAAGAACTTTATGGCTTAAAGTCAGCATTAGACAAACACGTCCAAAAGCTAAAAAGGGACTTTAAGTTAGTTTTGACCAACTTAAAGCCAATCCAAACGGGCTCTTAGCATCGAATGGTTCATTGACGTAGGATTCGGTAAGGGAATCCTAGTAGCAACCCTTTAACTCATTAACCATGTGCCAACATAGGAGCCCTTGTAGGCTTAGGATAATGGATCCACAAATAGCCCTTAAAGTTAAAGTTAAAGAAATGAATAAAGTTGACGGAGTTCTACTCGGCAAGTAGTCTCTACGGCAAATGTAGGGGGTTATGTTGGATTCCATGTAATAGCTTGTATGGTCTTAAATGTCGGTTGTGGTCATTTTCCCATAAAACGAATGTTTTAAAGGATATCTTTATGATTCATTATGCATGCGTTGCATTATATTTCATATTACATAAATGTTTTAATATTTCTTCAATGTTCATGAATGCTTACATACTTAGTATATTAAAAGTACTAATGCATACTCTTTTGCCTATATGATATCACCATGTAGGGACCAGTTCTCCTCCACGTGGTTTGTTGAGATTTTACTTGAAGACTACTTTTGGTGATTTCCCATGTTCAGGAAACAATACTCATTTATCTTTCTAGCTTATTATATATTGAGATCTTTAGACACTTACTATGATATTTCTTTCTATTATGATTTTTGGTGAGCTAGGAACTTGTCTTAGCCCCGTTAAATCTAAAATTAGAGCTATTGTTGGACATATGTAAGTTAAAGATTTACTATTATGACTTCTGCTTGTTTATTTATTGTCATTCTCTATGAAAGGCTAAAAGAATGTTAAGAGGCTTGTTTGAGGTACTTTTGGGTTTCTCATTCGCCATCTCACGTCTAGTCCCTAGGCTTGGGTCGTGACATGAACACATCCAGACTCATGGTGTAGGAACAATAAGTTCAAAAGCACAAGATGAAGGAAAAATAGGAGCACCATAGAAAGAAAGTTAAGTCTATAGGCCATGAGTCTAACAATCAAAATGGTGGTAATGGAAACCACTCTTTATTTTAGAAAAGGTCTTCTGGTTATACACCTTCTTCAGTGAGTGCAACTGCATCCAATAATAGGAAAGACCAGAGTTCTCAAGGAAACTCAAATTTTAAAGCAAAAGGCTCCCACTCAGAAGGTAGTATAGTCTAGAGCTCTTCATATAGGCAGCCTTATGGTATGTTTGGTGGACTGCCTATAGGGGAGTGTCGTGATGGCAGTAGTGGTTGTTACAAGTATAGCCAGATGGATTACTTTATGGGAGATTACCCATCACAAAGGCAGAGTAATAGGGTCAACACAACTAATCTTCTTCAGTAGAACCACCAAGTTGATGTAATCAAAGAGGTTCTACTTAAGGGGCAGGCAGAGGTCCAAATAGTTTTTACGTTATAGCTAGTCGCCACGACTAAGAGAACTCACTTGTTGTTGTCACTGGTATGCTTCGAGTCTTTTCTCATAATTTCTATGCATTACTTGATCCAGGTGCTACCTTGTATTTTGTTACTCCTTATGTAGCCATTAAGTTGGTATCCTTCCCGGATGATTCTTAGAGCCATTTAGTATTTCTACTCTGATTGGAGAGTCTACTCTACCTAAGAGAGTCTATCAAGATTGTATTGTCTCAGTCTATCTTAAAGATACTTCTAAAGACTTAGTTGAGTTAGTTATGGATTACTTTTATATCATTCTTGGAATGGATTGGGTTTATGGTTCCTTGAGAATGTGGATCGACTACATTAAGTTGAATAAGGTTACCACAGAGAATAAGTATCCTCTTCCAAAGAGTCTATGACTTGTGTAAACACGTAATTTTTTATCGAACCTGAGATTATACCCTTTTCTGTACTTTATTTCTTTTATATATAAATTAAATCTTATGGTTTTATCTTAATTTAAGTAAGTTTATTGAAAAGATTTAAAAACTACAAAAATAGAGTCACATTTTAGTGTTTTATTTTAAAGAAAATACAATTTACAAAAAAAATATGTTTTCTTTTAATTTTTAGTTTAATAAAAAAGTTAGTATTTTCTCAATTATATTTTTATAGATTAACTATTTAATATTTCTTATAGTTCTAAATAGTTAGCTTATATTTTTTTATTATATTTAATTAAAAAAAAAATTAGCCTAAACTACTCCACTCACCTATACTACCCCATTAATCCCAGTAATCTACCTACTTTTCCTCACATTTCCACCAGCCATTATCCCACAATACTCCACTCATCTCACATCTTAAACCCCTACACTATACATAAACACACATACCTTCACAATACAAACAAGAGGATAAAAGGAACTCATAATCTGCGTGAAAAAAAAGAAGAAAACCAACACATTACACCACCAGATATATTCCCTGCACACAACAATCAACCAAAAAAATAATATACTCACTACGCACAACAAACAACCAAATATATATATATACACACATAGATCCTACACACCCACAGGAACACCCAAAAAATATAGAAAAGATAGAGAACTAGAAACGAAAAAGAAAAAATACAAAGGACGAGTTTGAGGTTTACTTTCGTGGTTTTAAGTTTGTGGTATCTGATTGTGGTCTTTTCTTCTCATGAATTATTCTCATAAAAGGTAACACTTAATTTTCATTATATGGTATGATTTCACGAAAGTTATATAAAACCTAGCTCCAATGTTACAATGTTTGCTCAAATTTTATGTGAGTTTAACTTTGATATCATAATATTAAAATATGTTTGAAATTTTTATATCGTTAAATTTAAAATAAAATTGATATTCCATGTGATTATTAATTGTAAAGCTTGTTTTATTGTGTATTTTTGTATATGTACCTATGTTAACTAATTAAATAAACTAGAATGATATCTAATTAAGATTAAAACAAATGATAGAAAATATGAGTTTATTTTAATTAAATAATTGGACCATGGATTAAAAAGAAAAAAATGGATTAATACGGTTCTAGGTGTTTAAGTTTGTACGATTCTCAATTAGTTTGCATCATTTGGTTTCTTGATAATTAATTTAATTTTTTTGATAGTTTATTGTTATGATCTAAGTTTAATCGGGTCCTTTATAACATGTTTAGGCCGTTAAAAGTAATAGGTAAATATTAAGATCCATTTAAAATTAGATGACCATAGACACTTTTTGAAAATTGATTTCAATTAAGAATGTGGTTACACATATTTTTTGAAACATTTGAAATAATTCAAGGATGCGGTTATGCACTTTGGCCAATTTTTTTTCTTCAATAATTTACTTTCATTAATTCAAAGTAAGACATGTAAATAGACATTATTAGTTCTGATGCACATGAGAGAAGAAAGAAGTTATGCTTCTAAGTTGTTCTATGTCAAGTCCGAGAATGCGGTTGCCCATCTGGGTTGAGACCAATATAAGTTCAACAATAATAAATGTGAGCAAACTAGCCTGTAATAATATATCCAAAATATTATAAAATATGTATATGTTAATAAAAGCGACAGTACTAGCACCACGGGACTCAAGGGATGCATAATACCTCCCCCTCGGTCAACAGAATTCCTTACCTGAATTTTTATTTTGTAGACAAATAAACAAAAGAGTCAATTTCCTTTTGATTGGGATTTAAATAAATGTGACTTAGAATACCAAAAACTCAATTCAAAGTGGCCACTCTGAAACAAATAAATAAAAAACAGTCTCTTTTCAATACTGTCACTTTAAGTGGAAAAACCCAAGCAAAAAAGTGTTGTGACATCTCAGGCGACTCTGCCAGGGAATAACCATAATTAGAGCTTTGTTATATTGACTTTTACTTACTTTTATTATTTTTTTTGGATATATTGTGTTTGTTGGCTTAATGTGGTACTTGCTCACTTTTTTATTGCTTTGATATTGTTGAACTTTCTATAAATCGATTTCTCTTGCGCACCCATCTGAGTCTCTAAAAACACTTCACACATGTTCATAGGAATGCATTTATTCATCCTACTTTCTATTTAGATAAAATCACAGTGTTTTTGTACCTGGTAAAGGATTATTAGTCATGCATGTTATGAGGGGTTGGACAAGCAATGAAGTCGGAATAACTCTGCTATTGAAAAATTGCCTCTCTCTGGCTTGAGTGTCCGCTTGAGTAAGCCAGTTTAGACACCTATCTCCTTTATATTTAAACCTAGAAAAACTTCTATGACATGAATAACCCTAGTAGGTATTTTTTTTGCATCATTTGCATTTAAATTAGTGAGGTTTGAGACATGAATCAATCCGTATAGAACACGTATCCCTCTTTAATATGACTACTAAGATCATTTTATTTGCTATCTAGAAATAACATTTATTTATAAGGTATTCTCATGTTCTAGTGTGATCAATAAAATGAGAAAAAGAGTTATCAAATTTACACAAAAAAACATAGTAAGAAAACTCAAAAAATAATAATCTTGTTTTAGTTTCTTATGCATTTATTGAAAATGTAAAAATAATTTTTTTAAAAAACTTTTTTTAAAAAAATGAAAAAATAAAAGTTTATAGTTTTAGTTCTTTTGTATAGTTCGTAAAGATGAAAATCCAAAAGATTTTTCTTTTATACCAATTCTACAAAAACAATTACCAAAAGTTTTAGTTACTTTTTTCAACAAGGTTCTAACATTTCTAAGTTCTCTTAGTTGTTCAATCTGAATGAACTACGTTCACCTAATTCTCCCCTTGATGAGATACGTAGCTATCTCTCCACGAGTTCGGTGATATAAGTTTAAAAAATTCAAAAAAAAAATGAAAACCTTGTTTACTCTTGTTCAAAAAAACTATTTTATCCTTCTTCATAAATAAAAAAAATCTAGTTTTTTAATTCATGTTTCAAACTTTGACGAACTACGCACACCTGATTCTCACCTTGATAAAATAAGTAGGCATCTCCCCATAAGTTCGGTGATATAAGTTCAAAAAAATTCAAAACAAATGGGTTTTAATCCTCATAAACATAAAAATAAAATGAAAAGTTTGTTCACTCTAGTTCAAAAAAAACATTTTTAACCTTCTTCAAAAATAAAAATGATATTTTATTAATTCATGTTTCAAATTGGACAAACAATGCATAGCTGGTACTCACTATGGTGAGATACGTAGGCAACCCTCCTTGGGTTTGGTGATCTTTATTCAAGAAATCTTTTTAAAAAAAGTTTTTATTCCTTATTAAAAATGTTCAAAAAAGGAATAAAATTTTTATTCCTTGTTAATAAAAACAAAAGAAAATGTTTATTTCTTATAACAAAAAGCTATGAAGTTTGCTTATGATTTTCATGAACTACGCACACCCGATTCTCACCTTCATGAGATATGTAGGCATCCCTCCTTGGGTGGGTTTGGTAATTTTTATTCAAAATTTCAAAAAAAAAGTTTTCATCTCTATTCAAGAAATTCAAAAAACGAAGAAGTTTGTATCCTCATTTAAAATTTAAAAAAATAAAAAGAGTTTTTTTACTTCACATATCAGGCATTGTGAACTACACATGTCTGATTTTCTTCCCCTCAGTGAGATATTTAGGCAATATTTTATGGGTCCAATATTTCTTTAAACTTCCCTATAGAAAAAATAGAGTATTTTGACTTGGTTGTTACCAACATATTTTGGAGTGTGCATGAGAAAAAGAAAAAGTGTTAAACTATGTGGCATGATAGACGAAACTTACTTTATTGTGACCAATAGATCCTCTTGGTACCTCTTAATTATACTTACATGACACTTGAGAAATTCTCTTGCCCAAAGTTAAGGCTAAAACAAATTCGGCCTCATTCTTTTATGTTCATTGTGTGGTGAGCTTTAGATATAAAATTTAATGACATGGCTTGCTAATCTAGAATTTAGACCAAATGTTTGTTGAGGCAAAATTTTGAGCAGCACTGGGCTTGGAAAAGGATTATAGGCTTTCTTTGACCTGATTGTGCCTTTGGAACCTACCAAATGTCATGTGATCTATAGAACTCCCCATTTGAACCTAACTTTTTATTGGAAAAACCATATATTAACCTATATCATTATAAGGGTATAAATATACCACCCGTTGATCCTACCTCTCTAACCGTATTGACAGAGATTTGAGTTGGATGACAAAGTGGATAGATGAAAATTTTGAAAAAGTCAAAAAAGAAAAAAATAGAAAAGAAAAACTCCAACTAAAGGAGGAAAAATCAAAAAAAAATATGAGAAAGTCAAAGAAAAAACAAAAAAGTAGCAACCAAGAAAACAAAGATCAAGTGCGAGAATGAATAAAATAAATTGAGAGCATAGTGCAATGCTTAGGGTGGAAATAGTTACTTTATCCAAAAAGATTATCTCACTCGTTCCAAGCCTACATTATAAGCTGATAATAAGTCCTACTTGATCCCATTTTTGGTGTTCTCACATTAGTTGATACTTACGTGAGGGCCAAGTATATGGTACTTCAATTTCATGGATTGAACATCTTTCTGAGTGTGAGTGACTTTCAAAATGTCGTACGATCTAAATTCTTCTATTTTGTGTGAATTAAGACTTTATTTTGGTAAGGGCACTTGAATAATAATGATATGAATAATGTTTTCGATCATAAATATGATTAGTGAATCGATTTAACCCTTTATTTGGTGCAAGATGAACAGATCTTGTCAATACTTAAGTATGTCTGAGCTACCATTTGAAACTATAGGGATTACTTCCAAGTTGACTTCAAATTTGCTTGAAAGTAGTTGAAGGTGATTCATATGCACAATATTAATTATTGGTACCAACTATAGTCAAGACAAGATATATTTTACGAAAATTTTAAAAGTGACAAAAAATGCTTTATATATATGAACTATGTTCGACCTGATTGTTGTTTTAACAAGATACGTAGGAAGCCTTTTCTAAGGTTCGTCCAATCAAGAAACAATCTAGAGATTCCCCATCACAAAAACTGGGCAAAAAAAGAGTTTTTAGTTTTTTGCAAAAAGAGTTGATTTCAAAAGTTGTAAGTTTTAAACTTGTTACAAGTATTATTTTTGAGCTTTCATGCCCTCCTTTTTTTCTAACGCTATCCAAAAAGTCACATTACAATCTAATGTAAGATCTTCTGATAGATTTTTTAGAATGACAAGTCAAGCAATCTTTCACTGTTGATTATCATATAAGGAAAAATATCATGTCACTTGCATAAGGAGTAAAAAATGAGCGAATCTTATTGGTGAAAATCTTCACAAAAACCATAAGACATCATTTGAGTTGAGAGAAAGTGAAAAATGAGAGAATCTTATCGGTAAAAACTCTCATGGGCATTGTAAAGAGATGGTGAGTGAGAGATGCATAAAATGAGAGAGACTTATTGATGAAAACACCTGCGGACACTATAAGTAGCTAGAAATTTTAAAAAAAATGAGAGACTTGTTGGTGAAAACCCTAGAGGGCATCACTAGTCAAAAGTGAGTTCTGAATTTTATTATGGACGTTAAAGCGAAGAAGGAAGACCTCAATGTCTAAAATTTTGAAAAGAATGAAGTGATAGAAAAGATTAGACCATTTAATACAAAATACAAATCATGATTATTGACGTTGGTTACCATGTTCTAATGAAACCTTTCTTTCCTTTTTTTTTTTCAAAAGGGGCCTCTCTTGTTAAATATTGCTTCTTTTCATTTGGTACACCTTATTTCTTTTTTTATATTTGTTTGAGTCAGTTTTATTAAATCAAACAAGAAATAATTTCAAAATATGCTACCATCCTTTCAATTGTACAAAGCAAATTCTGGCCAAGTCATCAAAGATGGAGTAAATCAAGCAATAACATGCACAAAGAATTATCGTTGTTGACTGAATATGAACATGTCTTGAAATTATCTAGGTGTACCTTTGAAACAAAATAGCATGAGTACAACACAACTATAGTTAATTATGAGAGGCGAGGGTATCCTAAAGTTAAAGACAAGGACCTCTGAGTATCTTGATCAACCACCAACAAAGTTACTTTTTCATTGAATGAGGTGGAAGCAAAAATAAGTCACCAGAAGGTCAAGGCCACAAACCAACCACCACTGTTAAAACTAACAAGTTTTTCTTTGTGGAATAGGAGCAAAGCAATAAAAGAAGTTATTAACAAAAGAAGAACACCATGAAAGGGATGTTTTTCTCAATTCTTCACTTTTCCATCTCATTTTGGCATACAATGATATTATTACTCTTTAGATTTTTTTCAGCATAGGGGAAAAACACCCTAGTTTCATTTTGACCTTAGGGAACAAACACTCTAGTGGTATTTCAGGGAACAAACACCCTTTCATCTTTCATTTCTAGAGAACAAACACCCTAATTGTATTTTGACCTTAAGGAACAAACACCTTTTTATCTTTCCTTTCTAGGAACAAATATCCTAGAGGCATTTTAACCTTAGGGAACAAACACCCTAGTGGCATTTTAGGGAACAAACACCCTTTTATCTTTCATTTATAGGGAATAAAGACCCTAGTGGTATTTTAGGGAATAAAAAACTTGTTGTATTTTAACCTTAGGTAACAAACATCCTATTAGTATTTTAAGTAATAAACACCCTATTATCTTTCATTTCCAGGGAACAAACAATAAAGGTGACTAGGAACACCAAAAATCAATTCCAAGTGGTGACTCTAAAACAAATAAATAAAAAGTAGTCCCCTTTCAATACTGTCACTTAAACTGGAAAAACCCAGGCGAAAAAAGGGGTGTGGCATCTTGTTTAACCAAATTCATGGTGCCACTTGTTTCTCTAAAGTAGACCTCAAATCAAACTATCATCAGTTCAAAGAGAGAGAAAAACACATTCCTAAGATTGTTTTTAAAAATAGGTGTGATCACTATGATTTCTTAGTTATGTCCTTTGGTTTGACTAACGCTCCTGTAGTGTTTATAGACCTCATGAATAGAGTATTGGAATAGTTTCTAGACATATTTGTTATTGTGTTTATCAATGACATTTTGATCTATTTCAGGAATGAGGAGGAGCATGGCAACCATCTCAGAATTGTTCTCCAAATTCTTAAGGACCAAGAGTCATATACTATGTTTTTGAAATATGAGTTTTAGCTTGGAACCGTGGCATTCGTGCACCATATTATTCTGGTGATGGTATTCGAGTAGATTTACAGAAAATCAAAGTTAAGAATTGGTGTAGACGTACATCTCCTATAGACATAAGGAGTTTCTTGGGTGTGGCTTGCTACAATAGGAGGTTTGTTGAGGGATTTTCTTTCATATCATCTCCATTGACTAAGTTGACTTAGAAGAAGACTATCTTTTAATAGTTTGATGTTTGTGAGAAGAGTTTTCTAGAATTGAAAATGAGATTCACTACTGCTCTAGTTTTTTCCCCGTCTGAGGGAACATACGGCTTCATCATTTATTTTGATGCATCTAGAGTTGGAATGGGTTTTGTTTTGATGCATAGAGGTAATATGATAGCATATGCTTCTAGACAACTTAAGATTCACAAGAAGAGTTACCGAATCATAATCTAAAGTTGGTAGCAGTAATATTTGCTCTCAAAATTTGGCGTCATTATCTTTATAGCATGCATGTAGATGTTTTCACGGGTCATAGAAGCCTGCAATATGATTTTTGTCAGAAAGATATGAATCTAATGCAAATGAGATGGCTTGAGTTGCTAATGGACAAAGACATGAGTATTCTCTACCATCTAAGTAAAGCTAATATTATTGTTGATGCTCTTAACATCTTGTCTATGGGGAGTACTGCGTTTGTTGAGGAAGAAAAGAAAGAGTTGGCTAAAGAAGCACATAGAATTGCATGTTTGGGAGTTTGTTTTGTGGACCGATGAGGGAAGTGTTATTTTTCAGAATGGGCCTCAGTCTTCATTAGTTATGGAAGTGAAGGAAAAACTAAGCCAAGACCCTATTCTACATTAGTTGAAGAAAGATGTTCATAAATAGAAAGTAATGACTTTTGCAAAAGTGGGAGATAGAGTGTTGAGGTATTATGGAAGGTTGTGTTTTTTGAGTTTTGATAGTCTTCGAGATACAATCATGGAAGAGGCCCATAGCTCTAGATATGATATTCACCCAATCTTTATCAAGATGTACCATGACTTGAGGAAAGTCTATTGGTGGAATGGTATGAAAAGAGATGTAACAGATTTTGTGTCTAAGTGCCCGAATTGCCAACAATTCAAAGTTAAGCATCAAATGCCTTGTGGTGTAGATCATAACATAGAGTTGCCAGAGTGAATTAGGAGAGAATAAATAAGACTTCATTATAGTTTTACTGCTTTCTCGCAGGCTGCATGATTCAATTTGGGTAATTGTGGATATAACCACCAAATCAGCCAACTTCTTACCCGTTAAGACTATAGATTTAGCATAGGATTATGCAAGGTTATATATTCGAGAGATAGTTTGTATAAGACCCCGGAAGTTGGAAAATAAGAAAATGAGGATCAAAAGTTGAATTTCTAAAAAACACTGCTTTTTGGCACTAGGTGGCCATCAAGAGGACCTACACGAACCGTGAAGAGGACCACGAGCCATGAAGGGCTATCGTTGTTGAAGCTTGAAGACCTAAGTTTTGAAGGGTGAACATGAAGGGGCACCACGAGTCGTGGTGTCTTCCATGGTGGATATCTTCGATAGGCCTTTGTTAGGTCCTCACCACGGCCACCCTCCACGGGACATATTGCCCTACACAAACCATTGTGGTCTCTATTGTAATGACCCTCCAAGTCATTTTTGAATTTAAGCATTCATTCCAGGGTTTAGAGCATTCGTATAATAACTCCAAGTTATTTATGTCTTACTAGCACTAACAGTTCGGTCGCCTGATCGTTCATGCTGGATTTAGGTCCATTTCCCTATTTAGGAGCTTTTATAACTTTAAAAGTTGACTTCATTTATAACTTTAGGAAACCAACCTCAAAATGAGATTTTCATCATTCCATCAGCTTTGAAATGGCCAAATTAGGCTAGTAGCATGGTTAGCACAAGAATTGAGGCAATCGATACGAGTTTTGGACTATTTGGTGCTTTTTCCTTTGAAATTTGGCCTATAATTGACTTTGGTCAACATTCTTGAAAAATGCGCTCGAATGAAAATTCTGACAGTGTAGTTAGCTCTGAAATGTCAAGTTCGGTCTAGAATGATCCTTGGTTTGTTTCTTGAGGCTTTAAGTCTAATCTAGAGGCTCGTTATGGAATTTGACTCAAAATGGCCCTTGGGTGTGGGACCCAATTTCAGTCATAATGACCTCGTATGGAAATTTTGACTGTGCCATTGAGTCTATAACGTCAAATTTAGTGGGGTAGCATATCTCGTTTGCACGCAGGAGATTCCGAACAAATTTCGAGCAACCATCAAAGTATTTGAACTTGAAGAAACTCATCTTTTCATATGATATATGGGGCAGGAGAAATTTCCCTCTGGGCTCATGGGCTCTTAGCCGCGATCACGAAAGCCCATGTCTTTTTTCCCTGTGCTTGTGGGGCCATGGCCTCATTCGCAGAGGTATACCTTTTTTGCCTCCACGTTCGCGGGGCCTTGGACCATTTTTGCGGAGGTGTGAGTCTTTTTCCTCTATGTTTGCAGCTTTTGGCAGTGTTCACAATGGCGAATCTTGGTGACCTCTGCGTTCGCGGGCCATGTAGGCTGCGTTAGCCAAGGCAAAAACCTTGGTCTTTTAATAAAAGACCAAGGATGAACTCAGCTTCATATTCTAACCTCAAGCCTCAATTTCTCCTTCCTTTCTTAACCAAAATTGGTGATTTCAAGGTCTAAACTCAAGGGAATTTCATGGGGAATCCATTAGTGAGCTCAGAAACTTGTTTAGGAGCTTTGTGGGAGGTAAATTTCTAATTTTGCTGCTGTTATTATCGTTTTTCGAGTTGGAATTTTATGAAACTTTTCAGGATTGCAACTTGATCATTTGAGCTTCATTTTTAGTAATTCTTGAGGCTAAATTGTGAGTTTTTCTACAAGGAACATCTTAGTATGCTTGGTATGGGTCCTTAGGGTTTTATTGGTGAGAAATCGCTAATCAAAGATATTGCCATATTCAATTTTTTATCTTAAAGTTTGGGAATTTATTTCATGACCGATTCGTGTCATTTTCCAACCCCAAGTTGTGTTCCAATTTTATTATTGAGCTTGGGGTGCTATTTTGGATTAGTATTTGGGGTCAATTCTGCAATTCTAGATGCGGGTCCCAGATTTCCCATTTTAGACTCGAAATTATCTGTCTTTGAAAATTGTAAAATTAGTATCTAAACGACCGTGATGATGTTGTGATTCTATTTTTAACAGCGTGACAGTGTTCCGAGGCCATTCAGAAGAGAAAAACTTCGACATAGTGAATTGGAGCGCGCGTGTTCAGCCTATGGGGTAGGCTACAAATTTCCCTTTGTTAGACTTAGCATGTTTAGGCAATTGTATATTGAATTGAATGAGTTGGAATGCTTGGGATGTCGAGCAAGCTAAATTCGTAGAATTCATGCGCTAGGTACTATTTTGGGAAATTGTTGGAATATTTAAGCATGACTCTTGTTGTTGTTGGTTATCCCTACCCCATGGTGTGTGTTGTGTCTTTGGTTTATATATGTTGGATGAATGTTTGGCCTTAGTATAATCTTAGACTAGTGTTTCCTTAGACTTGTGCGATTTTGGTGCCGTTGGGCCTTAGAAACTCTCTGACGTTATTTCAGACGATAACTCTATTTAGGCTGAAATAGCAGACTTGAGTCTAATAGTCTGAGCTTTAGCCAAGCCGTAACACAGCTTGTAACATTACCTCCATAACGCCTTATTCTCCTAACATTCCTGTATTGTTTTGTTCTTGATTCTGGATGTCTCCTCGATGATTCAGGTTGTATATGGTTCGGGCTAGATTGATGTGTTGATGGCACTCGATTCAGGGCTAGTCCCCATGAAGATAGATTGGTCCCCTATTCTTATTTGGTTTGATCCTATAGCTATAGTTACCCAATTTAAGCCCATGGTCTAGCTTACTTGTGTTCAGTTCCCTAGATTTAGATACATGGTTAAAGTCCATGGTCTATCTTATTTGAGTTAAGTTTCCTTAGCTACAGTTACCTAGTTGAATTTCTTGGTCTAGCTTACAAATGTTTGACCCCTTGGCTATAGTTGCCTAATTAAAATCTGTGGTTGAGCTTATCCGTGTCAACTTATTGGCTACAGTTACCTGGTTGATGTTTATGGTCTAGCTAACACGTGGTTCTATTCCTGATTCCCTGAGGAATCTTCAGTTCAAGTATTCATTTACCCTCAGCGTTGGGTTAAACTTTAGGACATTAGGATGTTGGATTTAAGGCTGAGAAAGTCTTTTACTTAGTTCCGTTTTACTTCAGTTATTGTTTCACCTATCGGGCTTATGGGAGTCCGTTCAGGTGGTTACCTTATATTTGCACATGAGCATACTCGTTAGGTTTATAGGAGACTTGCGGATTTAGTTAGATGCTTTCTCTTTGTTTGGTAAGTACACTCATGTACATACATACATTTACTTCTTGCCCTATCTTTGGTTGTGAACATTTACTCGCATTTTAGTTTACTTTTACTTATCTTGATCAGTCAGCCTATGATGCCTACTGGGTACTTGTTGCTTTTATACTCATATTACACTCTACATCTATTTTTGTGACACAGGTTCGAGTACTAGCTACTCGTGTTGATTTGAGCTAGTTTCTATTGTGATCGGAGGCGAGGGTGAGCGCATTACATTCTAGATTTACCCATCTTCCTCTGTATATATTTTGCCAGTGTTTTGCTTTTTGACACAACTCTATTTTCGTAGTCTACTTTTGAGACTTGTACACTCTTTGTAGTATCTATGTTTATGTGACTTCCAGGTTCTAAGAGAGATCTTTTTATTTGTATATATCTAGATTTACTTCCACCCATTCATATGCGTTGCTATTATTTCATTATTATTTTAGATTAAATTGTTAGTGTTCTACCCTGACATCCCATTACTCGTAGTTTTGAGCTATGGGTCGGCTTGCCTACTGGTACATCATAGTAAGCGCCATCTTGACTTGAAAAATTGGTTCATGACAAGCTGGTATCAAAGCCCAGGTTCACCAGTCTCCCTTGTACAGAGCTACCATCTAGTAGAGTCTTGCGGATCAGCGTACAGACGTCCATGACTTATATTTGGGATACTACTAGATGTCTTTTAGAAACGTGTTTCTTTTGTATCCTTTCGTGCACTGTGTGTCTTATCGCTTTCTGGAAATTTTACTTATTCCACTCTCTTATAGGATAGTTCACACGCGTGCTAGAGGTAGAGGCCGACCTCGAGGTAGTGCCAAGGATGCAGCACCAGCCCGAGATTAAGAGAAGATTTTGGAGCCAAAGGTCGAGCCACTAATAGCTCCAGCACATCTGCAACCAATGGGCACGGGACAAGCCAAGCCACCACCCAAGCCAGTTGCAGCTTCAGACTTGTAGGCGATGTTCGCCTAGATTTTGGCTGTTATTGGGGTTATGCAGCAGGCCCCAACCCCTGTTATTATTGTGCCGCAGGACCATCCTCCACAAAATGCACTAGTTATTCAGTAGCCACTGATACCTTCCACTCAACCGAATGATTTAGAGGGCATCATGCCTCTTCTGGAGTAGAAGATACTCAGGGTGTTCCTTAGACTATCACTATCGAGGTTTTAAGGGGATGTGAGTGAGGATGCCCATGATTTTCTACTCACTCACCAAGAGTGTATTTAGACCTTGGGTCTAGTGGAGTTGAGAGGTGTCTACTTCACTGCTTATCAACTAGATGTCTTAGCTCAACAGTGGTGGTGTTCATACTTATAGACCAGGTCAGTTGGTTCTCCACTAGTGATGTGGGCTAATTTTTCAAAGGCCTTTTTGGTCCAGTTTATTCTAGGAGCATCAAAGATCACCTTTGAGGTTAGTTCTAATGGTTGGAGCAGGGCTCCATGACCATATCATAGTAGATGGACCAATTCCATGAGCTCTCCAAATATGCCACCATGATCTTACCTATAGAAGAAGGAGAGATTCCAATGCTTCGTCAGTAGATTGAGGCTCCAGCTATGGATTGAGACTCAGTCTTTAGTCTCTGTTAGACACTCATTTCTAAAGGTGATAGAAAATTCCCACACACTTAAGATGCTCTATCGCAAGGACCAAGGAGGCACAACAAGATAGCTAGATAAGATAATGGTTCGGGTGAGCGCTACTTTAGAACTTGTGAGTTCTATGATAGATCTCGCAAGAGATTTTCAGCCGGGTCAGTCTAGCAGCCCATTCCAGGCCTCCTTTCAGACTTTAGAGGGTGATCAGTACCATCACGTTAACTCTAGTGCCGATCTAATTCATGGCTGATGTGGTTTACAGATGGGTTCTTTCGGCTGAAGTGGCCGACCTCCAACTTTCAGCTAACATTCACAAGGGTGCTATGAGTGCAGAGAGCTAGATGATTGGTCCTATAAGTGCACTCACCAAAGGCTAGCCTTACCAGCTCCACAAGAAGCTAGACCTGCGCCAGTACCAGCACCTCTAGTTAGAGGCAGAGGCCAGGGCCAGGATCGCAAGAGTAGTCATCAGGATGCACGAGGAGGTCCCCAAAGAGGCAGGTTAGGAGGCAAAGTTGATGCACAGGGTAGAGGACCCCGGGCCTACTCCTATGCAGCTTCAGGTAGAGCAGAGGTTGAAGACTCAAATAATGTGATCACAAGTATAGTTTTATTATGCCATCAACCTGTATCCACTTTATTTGATCCTGTCTCCACATACTCTTAGTGCCCCTCGACTGAGTATGAGTCTGGAGCCCTTAGTGGATCTATTTCATGTTTCGACCCTAGTAAGTGATTCTTTAGTAGTTGATCAAGTGTTTAGGTCCTGTGTGGTGATTATTTAGGGGCGTGACACTAGGGTTGATCTCATTTTGCATGATGTGGTGGATTTTGATTTGATTCTGGGAATTAACTGGTTATCTCCTTATCATACGGTCTTGGATTACTATGCTTAAATCGTTACCTTAGCGATGCCTAATATTCTACCGGTGGTATGGTAGGGCACTTATAGTCATATGACAATTGGGGTGATCTCTTTTTTTCGAGCTCAATGGTTAGTGGCTAGAGAATGTTTGGCATATTTGTATTGTGGTACAGATATGAGTAGGGAGGGCCCTATAGTTGATTTATTAACTTTAGTCCGTGAGTTTGCAGATGTATTTATTGTCGATCTGCCTAGCATCCCTCCTGACTGCGATATTGACTTCTCTATTAATGTAGAGCCGGGTACTTATACTATTTCCATTCCACTATACCGTATGTCCCTCAAAGCTCAAAGAGCTCATTGTTTAGCTTCAGGATATCTTTGATAAGGGATTCATTCAGCATAGTATATCATCTTAGGGTGACCTAGTCTTGTTTATTAAGAAGAAGGATGGTACTATGCAAATATGTATCGATTACAAGAAGTTGAACAAGGTGATGGTGAATAACCGTTATCCCATGCGTAGGATCAATGACCAATATGACCAACTTCAGGTGCTGTGGTGTTTTATAAGATTTATTTGAGGTCTACCTACCACTAGATGAGGATTAGGGCAACGAATATCCTTAAGACCGTATTTAGGACTTGTTACGGTGACTATGAGTTCCTAATGATGTCTTTTGGGTTGAATAGCACCCCTACAACATTCATTTTCTTGATAATATAGGTTTTTAGGCTGTACTTGGACTCATTTATTATAGTCTTCATCGATAACATTCTAGTATACTTGCGAAGTCGAGACGAGCAGGAGTAGAATTTGAGAGTAGTGCTCGAGACTTTGAGAGATCACCAGTTTATACCAAGTTCTCAAAGTGAAAGTTTTTTCTTGAGTATGTAGCATTCTTGGGGAATGATGTGTATAAGGATGACATTATGGTAGATCCAGCGAAGATTGAGGCTATTCGTGATTGGCCAGTCCCACCTCTGTGACAAAGATTTGTAGCTTTGTCAGATTAGCAGGGTACAGGAGCTTTCTTGAGGGGTTTTCTACTATAGTGGCACCTCTGGCTTAGTTGACTCGCCAAGATGTCCTATTTGTGTGGTCGAAAGAGTGTAAGAAAAGCTTTCTGAATCTCAAAAAGTTGCTTACCACCGCTCCTATATTGACTTTTCCAGTTGAGGGCAAGGGATTCACCATTTATTGTGATGCATTCGGTGTCAGTTTGGTTTGTGTACTGATATAGTAGGGTTGCATTATTGCCAATGCATTAAAGAAGATTAAGTTGCACAAGCGTAACTATCCCACTTATGACTTAGAGTTAGCAGAGGTAGTAGTTTCTCTTATAATTTGGAGGCACTACGTGTATGGAGTTCGATATGAGATTTACACTGATCATAGGAGCGTTCATTACATTATGAGCTGGAGGGATATTAATTCTAGGCAGCACCAATGGATTGAGCTCTTAAAGGACTATGACTTATCTATTCTCTATAATCCAGTCAAGGCGAATGTTGTAGGGGACACCTTGAGTTGGAAGGCAGTAAGTATGGGTTGTCCATCCTTCCTTACTACTATAGAGAGACCATTATCTTTGGACATACAGTCCTTAGCTAACCGAATAATTCGACTTAACATCTCCTATTCTCAGTATGTGTTAGCTTATGTAGGAGCTCATTCATCTCTATTAGAACTGATTCGCGGCTGTCAGTTTGAGGATGAGGAGTTAGTTACACTTCGACATCAGGTTTTTATAGGTGACGCTGGTCTGGCTACTTTAGATTCAAATGGGGTTTTAAGTTTTTGTGTTCGTCTTCGTGTTTTGCGAGTTGGGGGTTTGATTCAGATGACCCTTAGTGAGGCCCATGATTCTAGATATTCTATCCATCCGGGCACCGCTAAGGTGTATCGTGACTTGAGGAAGCACTACTGGTGGAACGACATGAGGAACGATATTATGGATTATGTGTTGCGTTATCTGATTTGTCAGAAGGTTAAGGCCGATAATTTGAGGCCCGGTGGTGAGCTTCAGAGATTATCCATTCCCGAGTGGAAATGGGAGCGGATCACCATGGATTTCATTATGGGGTTACCTCGCGCTTCTCATGGCCTTGATAGTATTTCGTTCATCATGGATCGATTTACTAAGTCAGTAAAGTTCCTTCCTATTTATACTTCCTATAGTGTTGAGAGGTTAGCCCATATCTATATTCGGGAGGTGGTAGGCCTTCATGGTGTGCCTGTTTCTATCATCTCAGATCAGGGCTCACAGTTCACATCTAGGTTTTAGAGGACTTTCATAGAGGAGTTCAGTACCCGTGTTAACCTTAGCACTTCTTTCCACCCATTGACTGATAGTCAAACAGATGCACTCTACAGGTCCTCGAGGATATATTGCGGGCTTGTGTTATAAATTTTGGCGGTTAGTGGGATTAGTTTTTTTTCCTTGAAGGTGTTTGCATAGAACAGTAGCTACCATTCTAGTATTAAGATGGCCCTGTTTGAGGCCTTATATGGTAGGCATTGTCACTCTCCAGTTGGTTGGTTTGAGTCTACCGAGCCTAGGATGCGCGGTACAGACTTGATGTAGGAGGCTTTAAATCATATGAGGGTGATTCAGGATAGGCTCAAGATAGCTCAGAGTAGACACCAGAGCTATGCAGATCATAGGCTTTGACCATTGAGGTTTGTCGTTGTTGATAGAGTATTCCTCCATGTATCACCCATGACGAGCGTGATGAGATTTGGGAGGCGGGGCAAAGCTTAGCCCCAGGTATATTAGTCCTTTGGAGATATTGAGGATAGTTGGGGAGGTTGCACATGAGTTAGCTTTGTCTCTATCCTTTTCAGCTATTCATCCAGTTTTTCATGTTTCAAAACTGTGCTGGTATGTTCCAGATGAGTCCCATGTGCTTAAGTATGATGCGGTTAACTTGGATAATCGTTTGAGCTTTACTGAGGAGCCAGTTGCTATTTTGGCTAGAGATATCAAGATTTGCGTTATAGAGCCACTCTTGTGAGTAAGGTCCATTGGAGGCATCGTCCAGTCGAAGAGGCTACCTGGGATACTGAGCATAAGATGCGGCACAATACCTCGGCTTATTTGAGCCTTCAGGTGCTTCTTGACTATTACTTTCGCGGATGAAATTTATTTTAGTAGTGGATATTGTAATGACCCTCCAGGTCATTTTTGAATTTAGGCATTCATTTTTTTATTTGGAGCATTCTTGTAGTGACCCCAAGTCATTTATAACTTGCTAGAACTGACGATTCGGTCGCCTGGTCATTAGTTTGGGTTTTAGGTCCATTTTCCTATTTTGGAATTCTCACATTTCCCATCAGCTCCAGAATGTCCAAATAAGGCTAGTCGCTTGAACGGTATGTGTTTGGGACCATTTGACACTTTGCCTTCGAAATTTGGCCTATAGTTGACTTTGGTCAAAATTTTTTGAAAACACACTCGGATGAAAATTTTGGCAATCCGGTTAGCTCCCAAATGTCGAGTTTGGGCTAGAACAACCCTTTGTTCTCTTTCTGAGGCTTTAAGTCTAATCCCGAGGCCTATTATGGAATTTGGCTCAATATGGCCCTTAGGTGTGGGATCCATTTTCAGTTGTAATGATGTTGTATGGGAATTTTGACTGGGCGTTGGCCGTGTTAGCGGAGGTATGAGTTCTTTTCCTCTGTGTTTGTGGGCCTCTGGCCGCGTTTGGAAGGCCAAACTTGCTGACCTCCACATTCACGGGCTACTTAGGCCGCGTTTGCGAAGGCCAAAACCTTGGTATTTTAATAAAAGATCAAGTACAAACTCAACTTCACATTCTAACTTCAAGCCTAGATTTCTCCTTTATTTCTCAACCAAAATTGGTGATTTAAGAGGACTAAACTCCAAGGAATTTCTTGGGGAATCCATTAGTGAGCTTGGAAACATATTTTAGAGATTCGTGGGCGGTAAATTTCTAATTTTGCTGTTGTTATTGTCATTTTTCGAGTTGGAATTTTATGAAACTTTTGACGATTGTAACTTGATCATTTGAGCTTCCGTTTTAGTAATTCTTGAGGCTAACTTGTGAGCTCTTCCGCAAGGAACATCATAGTATATTTTGTTTGGGTTGTGGGGTTTCGTTTGTGAGAAATCAGTGATGAAAGATGCTGCCATATTCATCTTTTTTGCTTAAAATTTGGTAATTTATTGTATAACCGATTTGTGTCATTTTCCAACCCAGGGTTGTGTTCTAATTTGATTGTTGAGCTTGGGGTGCTATTTTGGACTAGTTTTGGGGGTCAATTCTGGAACATTTTAGAATGCATGTCTCACATTTTCCATTTTAGACCCTAAAATTGGCCAGTCTTTGAAAAATGTAAAATTAGTATCTAAATGACCGTGATGACGTTGTGATTCTATTTTTGACCGTGGAGAAGCATTTCAAGGTCGTTCGGAAGGGAAAATCTCTAGTATAGTGAATTGGAGCATGCATGTTCAGCCTATAGGTAGGTTATGATTTTCCCCTCGTGATCTTGAGCATGATTAGGTATTTGTATATTGAATTGTTGGACTGTTTAAGAGTGACTCCTATCGTTGTTGGTTATCCCTACCCTGCAGTGTGTGTTATTCCTTAGGTTTATATATGTTGAAAGTATGTTTGGCTTTTGTCTAGGCTTAGACTAGTGTTGCCTTAGACTTACATAGTTTTTTGTTCCATTGGGCCTTAGAACATCTCCGACGTCATTTTGGATGATTAGCTCCCTGTAAATTAACATAGCAGACTTGAGTCTAATAGTCTGAGTTTTAGCTAGGAAGTAACACAGCTAGTGACTTTACCTACATAATGCCATATTCTTCTACTGTTCCTGTATCACTTGGTTTTTGATTCTGGAAGTCTCCTCGACGATTTGGGTTGTGTATGGTTCTAGATGGAGTAATATGTTAATGGAACTCAGTTCAAGGGTACTCCCCGTAATGCTTGGTTGATCGCTGATTCTAATTCAGTTCGATCCCTTAGCTTATAGTTACCCAGTTCAAGCCCGTGGTCGAGCTTACTTGTGTTCGATTCCTTGGCTATAGATACCCTATTGAAGTCCGTAGTGTAGCTTACTTGTGTTCAGGATCCTTAGCTACAGTTACCCTATTGAAGTCTATGGTCTAGATTTCCCATGTTTGACCCCTTGGCTATAGTTACCCAGTTGAAGTTCATGGTTAAGCTTAGTCATGTCGGCTCATTAGCTACACTTAGTCGATGAAAGTCTATGGTCTAGCTTACATGTGGTTCTATTCCTGATTCCATAAGGAATCTTCGGTTCAAGCATTCATTTACCCTCAGTGTTGGGTTAAACTTCAGGCCTTTATGATGCTTGGGTTTAAGGCTGAGAGAGTGTGTGATATTATGGGAATCCTTTGAATCAATTCCTTTTTACTTCAGCTATCCTTGCACCTGTCGGGCTTATGGGAGTCCGTTCAGGTGGTTAACTTATGCTTGTGCATGAGTATACCCATCGGGTTTATGGGAGCCCTGCAGATTTAGTTAGATGATTTCTCTTTGTTTTTAAAGAATGCTCATGTACATACCTACATTTACTTCTTACCTGTCTTTGGTAATGAACATTTACTCATAGAGGTGCTTATCGAGCGGATCAGACGGATTATTATGCTTAACGATTTGACTTAACGGTTATCGGCTTTTAAAAGTACTGATCCTCTAGCCAACCTATAAGATATCGGTTGGATTGGTATTGGATTAGCAATTATCAGACGGTTATCGGGCGATGTATCGGTGGTATGGCAACCTATAAAATTTCTGCCACTTACTTCAATTCCCCTTCACACCAGGCATGCACAATGTAATTTAGGTAAGCAGATAATCAATATGTCATATGTGAAGTTGTGAACAGATTAACAACAATATACAGGCCTATAGATCAGCCACCATGGTCCATGGAAGTCAAGATTCAAGAAGAGTTCACAGTTGACACTACACACAACTTGACAGTTAACACTACACTGAGATTAATGCACTTTTGCTCCTGAAGTGGTGCAAAAGATCATTATCTATTGAAAATTTTCATCAGAAATGTATTGAAGACATCCTAAGTCATAAAACCACTAACATATTAAAACAACTGCAACTCCATTACTAATCAAAATCAACTCAAACAGCTTTCTGCTCGTCTTTTTTTTCTTGTGGAAGCACATTCTTCTCCAGTTCTCCTGCATTCAACAAATAAATACAAATTATATTAAATCAAACAATTGAACAAGAGGGGGAAAAAGATGAAATATTTGAGCCCTTATTGACGATCACTAACTAAAATAGAAGAACAAAGGAGATAGCTAAACAAGAAGCACTTTAATTAATTTAAACTAGTGCATTTAAGGAGTAGCTAAACAACAGACAAGATATTCAAATATTCAAGAAAAGATACCATTTGAATGTATACAAGTCCCAACATAATTGTTGAGTTTACATTTTAAAATAACTACCAGCCATTACTTCAATGAAATATAGTTACGATTACTAAAAAAGGGAAGACGGTAGAAAACATAAAGGAAACTAGACTTGAGCCAAATACAGGATTAATATGAACATCAAATCAAGCTTTACAAAAGCAGGAAGCTAAAGAAAAAACAAGAAAATTGAGTTCAACTAATCAACATGAACTAACATAACAAGAATCCCAAAATGAGAGGGAAAAGATTGGAACTGTTCCAAAATCTTTTCATGTTTGAGAAGAAGAGAAAGAATATTTCAGAGAAAAATATTAGGGATTAGAAGAAGATCTGCTCAGGGAATACGAACCATAGAAGATAGAACTTCATCTTGTAGAGATGAAAAACATCACCGCAATCCGACGATTTCTTCGTTTCTCTTCATAGCAGATAGAAATAGTTCTTAGTTCAGAAAGTTGCATGAACTATAGAGTAGCTAAACCTGAGACAAGGCGGCACAAGATGAGAATTTGAGAGAGAGACTGAGACAGAGGCGGAAGTAGTCATAAATTCGCTAAACGTAAAGTCAAAGAAGGGCGGAACTACTGAAGTAAGTCTTTGTAGAACTCTATAGAAGAGTTGAAGACTTGAAGTAGCCAAGTAGGGCTTCTAGTAGAAATGGGCCTGCCTATTTAATTAAATTGGTTTGGTCTGTTTAATTAAATGGGCTTGGCCCTTATTTTAGGTTTACAAATAAAAATTATCAATATTATACATATTTTATATGTTTAGAGATAAAATATATTAAAATATAATAAATTTTTAACGGATTAGCGGTTTACCCAATAACAAAATTGAGTAATCCGTCCCCCACGCCGATAAGTCGTTAATTATAAAATTTAAATTCATTCCCCATCCGCTAATCCGATAACCCAATACCAATAAGCCAATAAGCTAATTTTGCGGTTGGGTTATCGGTAGCGGACGGTTTTGAACAACCTTATTTACTTGCACTTCAGTTTACTTTTTCTTATCTTTCTCAGTCGGCCTATGATGCCTACTGGGTACCTGTTTTTTTGGTACTCACACTATACTCTGCATCTGTTTTCCTGATGCAGGTCTGAGTAGTAGCAACCGCATTAATTCAAGCCAGCTGCAGACGTGATCGGAGATGAGGGTAAGCACATTGCATTCAGGATTTACCCATCTCGTACATATTTTGCCAGTTTTTTTCTTTTTGAGACAACCCTCTTTCCGTGGTCCATTTTTGGGACTTGTACACTTTTTGTATGTACATGTGACTTCCAGGTTCTGGGAGGGATCTTTTTATTTGTATATATCTAGCTTTTCTTCCGCCCGTTCATGTATGTTCCTATTATTTCATTATTATTTTAGAGTAAATTATTGGTTTTCTATCCTGACATCCCATTACTCGCAGTTTTAGGATATAAGTTGGCTTGCCTATCGATGGCTCATAGTAGGCACCATCATGACCTGAGAAATCGGGTCGTGACATACATGGAGGAAATCCTTAAATCTACTATTTTTCCCATATTAAAGTCTACAACCATGACCACTACCATGGACTGTGGTAATGTTCATAGACCGTAGTGGGTCCTCCATGCAGTCCTAGTTTTCAGTTTTAAGTGGGGGTATTTTGGTGTTTCCCTATATTTTCATTAATGAATGTGGACAGTTTTTGGGAATGTATTCTTACCTATTAACTACCTTAAGCTATCTTAAACCTCTCATTCTCACCTAAGAGTTGCAGCTAGACAGGCACTTATCGATATTAGTAATGGTCTGTCTTGGTTTGGGTTGGTTTTGGCCCTGTCCAATAAGGTACCAGTAGGGGTAGGTGTAGGGGGGACAAGATAGGTAACGGGGATGGAGGAATTTACTGATAAGTGCTGGTACCAGTCTGGTCCAATCTAATAAAGAATTGATTTTATTAAAAAAATTATAGCTATTTTACTAATTGTTTTGGGGGCCCACCCAACGACTATTTTAGCCAAACACCCCTTATTCAGCCCCCTATCCCCCAATTTTGATAATACCCTAAACTTTATAAGAAATACAATTAAGTCCTATTTTTTAACTATAAAAAAACCCCACCCCTTCACAATTTTCCACACTAATTTCTACTCTTTCAACTCTCAACTCCCAACTCTTTCAAATATTCTAAAATACTCTCTTAAGTGTTCTTAAATTCTATTAGTTGAAAACGTTTGGTGGATTATTTTGAATCATATTCAAGCTTTAAGATTAATTCCAACTATAATGACCCTATAGGTTATTTTTGAATTTGAGCATTCATTCCATTATTTAGAGCGCTCCTGTAGTGACCCCAAGTCATTTATGACTTACTTCCACTGACTGTTCGGTCACCTGGTCATTCATTTGGGTTTTATGCCTGTTTTCCTATTTTGGAGCTTTTCTAACTTGAAAAGTTGACTTCGATCATAACTTTAGGAAAATGATCTCAGAATAGAATTCTAATGGTTCCATCAGCTCCAAAATGTTGAAATTAGGCTGGTAGCATGGTCAACATGATTACCGAGGTAATTGGTACGAGTTTAGGACCATTTGGCACTTTTGCCTTTTAAATTTGGCCTATAGTTGACTTTGGTCAATATTCTTTCAAAATGCATTTAGATGAAAATTCTGATATCACAGTTAGATCTGAAATGTCTAGTTTGGTCTAGAATAACCATTTGTTCGCTTCCCGAGACTTTCAGTTTGATCCCAAGGCCCGTTGTGGATTGGTGTAGAAAATTTCTCCACGATCATGGAGGTGTAAATCTTTGGCTTCCACGATCGTGGGCCTCTGGCCGTATTTGTGAAGGCCATGTTTCTTGACCTCTGCATTCGTGGACCACTGTATCCATGCTCACGAAGGCCAATGTCCTGGTCTTTTAATAAAGACCAAGGACGATTTTCAGATTGTATTTCAAACTTCCAGCCTCGATATTTCCTTCATTTCATGCTCAATTAGGTGATTCAAAGGTCTAAATTCAAGAGAATTTCATGGGAAATCCAGTGGTGAGCTCAGAAACTCAAGGGGAACCTTTGTGGTAGGTAAGAATTTGTAATTAGCTACTGGTTTAGTTATTTTCAGAGTGATGTTTTGTTAAACTTTGGAGAATTGTAGCTTGGCCAATTTAACTCTATTTTTATTGATTTTGAGGCTAGATTGTGGAGTTTTTAGTAAGGAGCATCGTGGTATGTTTGGTTTGGATCATGTGGGTGTCATTTGTGAGAAATAGATGATCAAACTTGTTGCTTTCTTTCACCTTCTTAGTTCAAATTATTAGAATTTTCATGCATGCCCATTTTGTGTAGCTTTCTAACCCTGTACTGTTTATCAAATTGATTTGTGAGCTTGGGGATATGTTTAGAACCTTTTTTTGGAGTCAATTCCGAAAGTTACAAAGATCCTAGAAAATCAGTTATCATATTTGAGATGCAATCACACAATCATTCAGAAATTTTGAACAGGGGCAATTTTTTTCACTTTCCTGGGCTACTACAAAATCCTTTAGATAGTTTTATTCACAAAACCAACCTAAACGTGCCAGTTCTACTAGATAATACACCTTCAGAGAAAAGAAACATGGCAAAAAAAAACTCCAAAGGGTTTCAATATGCATTACTCCCTATCAAAATTTGTGCATTGTCCCTAATGCTTTTAAAGACTCAAAAGTTTAAAATAAGGGAAGTGATCATACCTGCGATGCCCTAGGCATCAGTAGTAGGCTGCCTTACAACTCAGACTTCATCAAGTATCCATATGGGTTGCCTCCCATGAAGCACCAAATTTAATGTTACGATACGATATCCTCAAACTGCACTATTTCTCCATTCTTAGATTCTGAACAGTGTTACTAGATAGTGCACCATTCTTTCTTTGATTTACTGTGGCTAATAACTACCCATTTTGCTGCTCCAACTGATAAATAGAGGTTGAGTATGTCTCTACCACTTGGCTCATTTTTGACATGTCCCCCTTTAGCTTCTTGATACTAGTTTCTATAGGTTCAGTTTTTTGCAACACTTTAGTCAGTATCTCTTCCATCCTTGAGTTGCTCGCTCCAGCTCTACCTCTATCTCTGTTTCTAGGATGCACATAAATACCACTCCAATCATTTTAGTATTGGTCCTTATTATGCTAGTTACCTTGATCGTGGTGTTCTACCCTATCATAATATCCATCCCTTTAAAAGCTCTAACCTTGATTTCAAGAGTTGTAAGTCTGAAAACTCCCTTGGTTGTTCATGTACTTTGCCTCTTCATCACTGGGTAGGTTTTCTTAGAGACCTGCAGTATCAATAACTTTTACCTTTTCTCAATCTCTATCTAACAAGCGCTTGATCAACAGATCCACCTAAGTCTGTATGTGAGCCATGTCTTGGTCACTCTCTTCTTCTTTTTGCCTTTGCTCTACTGACATATCAAAGATTAACCTTATAGAGTACAAATATCTAGTATACCAGGATCTGTTGTTATTGGGAAGTTGATCCAAGATTGTTGTGGCTTCCTTGAATTTCTTATCCATGAATGAACCTGTACAACCAGTATCTATGACTTATTTGGTCATAAATTTTCAAGACCAGTAGAATAACTCCTTCAAGTGCTCATCAGTTAGGTTGTGATTTGGACACTGCTTTAGCTTCCATCTAAATTTCTCCCAAGTCTCATGCACTGCTACGGTAGGCAACTGCTTATGACAAGGAATCTCATCCTTTATTTGCAGCATTTTAGATGGTGGGAAGAACTTCTCCAGAAATTCTTCTCGCAGATCCTTCCAAGTGATGATAGAGTCATGAGGAAGCTAATTCACCCACTACATTGCTGCACTAGATAGAGGCAAGGAAAATAGATGCATTCGTATAACTTATTGGCTAACCCCAGGAATATCCGATGACTTATAGATAGTGATAAATTCCATCAGGTGCTGGTTGGTATCATCACTTGCTGCTTCACTAAATAGTCCTTTGAGGGTCAATATTTGCAGCATGGTGCTATTGATAATGAACTTAATGCCTTGAGGTAGTGGTGGGAGAATTATAACTGCAGCAGCTCTTGTACCATCTATATCAGCATCATCATCCACTAGGGCATTATCCTTGACTTGATTATCCTCAAGATCTTTTAGCCTTTGTGCCTCACGTTCTTGCGTATTCATTTTTCAGATCAATTTTTTTAGTTCAGGATTTTAAAGAAGAAGTGGATCACCCGTACTGCAAGTGTTTGGCATGCACTATTTGTTCCCTTCATAAACTAAAGCAAGAAACCAAAGTAAATTAGGAAATAGAACTAAAAACTGAACTAACAACTAATAGACTATTTCAAAGTTGTATTTCCCGACAATGGCTCTATTTTGTTAATGCTTAATTATAGTTCTCGGAAGAAATATCGACGATCGTTAACATTCTATTTACCCAACCAAGAGTTAAGGTCAATCCCACAGGGAATAGGTTGAAACGATTCTATTAGCTAACACTTATTCTATTGTAGTTCCTACTTTTCGAAAATAAAAGTGCATAAAGTAAAACTGGGGGTTTTGATTTTGGTTGAAGAACAAATAACAATCTAACAAGTAAATAGTACTTACGGTGTAAAACATATGAAGACTAGAATAGGGTTATGATCCTCATGACATATAACTTAATAGACAACTTGAATTCATGATATTGATTTAATGTATTTCGTGCAAAATCTAGCGAGTTAAATAACATCTAATTCACCTTCCTATCCTTCTTAGATGCATTTCATTCATCTCCTCTTAGTCTCAGAATGTAAGCTTTACTAACCCTCTCCCTGCATCTCAGAGTACTATCTCCTCCAATCTTAAGTAACTTAGACAAAGTTTTATCCCTTATTTAGAATCCACTCTCCAAATTTTTATTGTGATACTCTTTTCCTAATCAATACCTCCTTCCTAGACAAGAAATGAATATGGGCAAGTTCGCAATGAGTGTACTCACTAAGAAAGACTTTTGAATGAATAAATTATAATACATGCAAGAAATAATTACTAATATCAATTCTACTTTTACCTACCTAGTTACGTCATCATGGTTCCCACCACCCTTATTTTGGGATTAGCCTTACATAATAATGATGAATAACTCAATGAAAGATGAATAAATCATGTATTATAAAATTTACAAACAGAAACGAATCAAACTCACAATTTGAAGAATAAGACTTAGATTGAATTACCCAAACAAAAGCCAAAAGAACTAAGTTTTTGTGTTGCTCTTCCAAATTTGTCAAGGCGTGTAAGTTCAAGAAATCAAGACTCAAAAAATAGATTTTAGATTGTGTAATATAGCCTCACAATAGTATGAAAAGTGTACCCTAAAAATATAAAAAGGTGGGTATTTATAGAAGTTGAAAACTACTCCTAAAAGAACTAGGAAAACTAAACTTTACGGCTTCGAGTGGTCCCTGTACAGGAACCCACCATGGACAGTAGGGAGCACCACGGCTCGTGGAGGTGCATCATGGTCCTTATATTGGCATTTGGTAGATAGCCACCCCACAACTCCATCCACGACAGCCAGTGGTGAGCACCTTATATCGTGATAGTGCTCCTTGGTGTGTGCCTTAGCTAAAAGTTGGTTGCCTTCTCCTGGGGCCTTCTTCATGACCGGTTGGCTTTCCTTCAGGGGAAGTGGTGTGCACCACAGAATCTAAAGGGTCTCGTGGTGTGCATCCTTAGACCAAATATGGTAGTTTAGTCTCCAAACATCCAGTCCAATGTCCTTCAATGCATGGTGAAGTTCGTTCTTTGATTTCTCCTTTCAAGCTGTTCCAAAACCTCAATGAAACATCATGCTTTAACACCTCTTGTGAAATTTTGCTTTCCTTGTGCTCTCTTCTTAACACCATCATTACACCTTAGTCCAAACTAAGTAAAATTTCCACATAAACTAATCCAAAGATCATCCACTCAAGCGTACTTCAATTTCTCTTAAAACTAGACTAATATGCATATAAAACTAAAAAAATATTCTTGTGAACTTATAATAATTCTATGTTTTGGGCTTCGTAACTATCATCTTTTTTAGACATTTCAGTTACATCTTTCCTCTCTTTAGATTGAGCTTAAGAATAAGTTTTTTTTTTAATTATGAAAATTTGGGTTGGGTAGCTATTAAATCATGCTTATGCTCTTAGAAATCATTTTTAGGCCTATTCTGAGAATTATCGGGTTCTTGTGAGCATGCTGCTTGTAATTATTAGTCATGCATGCCTTGTGTTATATTTTAATACTTGTCTTTTTTTTAATTTTGGGGATGTTTTTCCTTAGGCTAGGTTTGACTACTGCTTGCCTTAGAAATGTATGATTCAGACCCGCAAGGCCTTAAGCTTACTCCAACATTGCTTAGACTAGCTTAGATCCTTGTAGACTGGTGTAGCAGACTTGAGTTTTGTAGTTGAGCCTTTACTAGGCTATACTCTTTCTCTGATGATATTGTATCCTTACTTCTATGATTCTGTAGCTTTATGACTTTTGACGGTGACACCGAGTTCTGTTCTGTAATTCAAGATTGGTTTTGAGTTCATCTTAGATGGTTTAATTTAATGGATAGGTGTGGATGGCGTACCATGGAGATTTATGACTATAGACCATTTAGAGCACTTTCAGCAGTTATATTAGCACTTTGGTGAGCATCCGTATTTAGATCCGGCCTCAACCATATTGATACTTTTGAAGAGCATCCGGTAGAGGTTCGATCTTGATCACTCGAATAATTACAAAGAGCATTCGGTTAGAGGTCCTGCCTTGGTTACATTGATACTTTTAGTTGGTTACTTGATACTTTTGGTGAGTATAAGATTAGAGGTCTGGCCTCCGTACTGTTAGACTCTACAGGTTCAATTGGAGGATCTAGTTCTTCATTCCCCCATCTTGGGTTCTCAGGTTCAGCTCTATGTAATTATATCTATTTTGTATACCTGTCGGTCTTATGAAGGTCCATTTGGGTTTTAATTTAAACGTGCACATGAGTATACCTTCTAGGCTTATGGGGGTCCAGTTAGGTGTAGTTAGCTTATAGATTTATTTAGGTAGGGTCTTTTTATACTCGTGTGCATTACATTACTTTACTTTACACTTCCACTCCTAGCATTTGTTCTATTCTCTTCCTTTTTTCAAGCTTCATACTATACTCTGCATCTATTTTTCGTGATACAAGTCCGAGAACCAATGGCCATCGTTGATTCAAACTTCTAGCAGTCAGATCCAGAGATGAGGGTGAGCACTTGGTATTTTGTACTATTCCAGTCTCCATCTGTATATATATATATATATGACTAGTCTTTTTTTTAGAAAATTCTTATTTTTGGGGTCCATTTTTGGGATATTTACTCTTTTATTTAGTCAGCTCTATACTTGTGACTTCTAGTATCTAAGAGGGATCATTTTTTATATATTTAATTTAGCTTGTTTCTGCTTATCTATCTTGTATATCTTTAAATTACTTACTCTTATTGTCATGACCCAACCTAGGGCATAGTCGTAACACAATGAATAAAATCCCAAAGAACTCCAACCAAGCCTCTTAGCATAATATTCATGAGCACACATAAGGTAAATAAGAATTAAAGCTAAATCAAGACACAAAAGTAAAAATCTCAAAAAGAAGAACATAAGTCTCAAAATGAGAAATGACAACATAGACTTTTTTCTATCTAACAAGCCTCTAATAACTCGGTGGGTGCATAAGATAAGTTCCTAGATAACCCATATAGACAACATAAGAGAATGAAGTAACTACTTTCAAGACAGGAAATAAGTATCATGTCCTCAAACTATAAGGACATACCAACAGTAAGGAGCTAATAGCAAAACTCTAGCCACGAGCGGGAAAAGAATGAATGTGATTGTCGATCCCTCCATTATGATACAACGTAGGTAAAAAGTATGTATTAGTACATGAAATATGCTAAATATGTGATAATATGCATAAAAAATAAACATAGAACATAATCAATATGAATCATAGGATGCAAGACCAATATCTTTGAAAGAATGTGTGAAATCATGAAAATATTACAACATTTATCTCATTGGTCAATGCATCAAAAGAATCTCATAATTATCCTAAGAATTCATAACTCAACTGAAACTCTATGGGATAGGACTTTTTACCAACATATAAGACCACACGAGCTAATACATGGAATCCTTTGACTTTTGCATTGAGGCAGCGGAGGCTACCTTGTCAAGGCATACTTGATTAAGTAATTCTTTAACTGGACTATGTGGATCCACTAGCTTCGCCATATTAGCATATGTAAACTTATTTACGAAACGTAATTTGGGACTAAAGGTTGCTACAAGGATTCCCTTAAATAACTATATGCATTACTAGACAAAACCCCACATAAAATTTCTCTCGATACTTAGTCAATATCCCAACGAAAGTCATAAAATATGATCATAAAAATCATAGGAAAAGATAATAACTAATATCAATACATCTTTATGAAAACATCATAAGAATAACTCATCCAACATCATCATAGTAAAAGCTTAGGATTATCTCATCAATCCATCTTTATGAAAATATCATAAGAATAACTCATCCAATATCATCATAGTAAAAGCATAGGATTAGCCCATCTATCATATAACTCATGCAATGTGGATGTAGGCCTTCCATCATTACATATATTTGATCATAAACATATTTAGGTACTTAACTTGCCCTATCATTAGCATTTCTTGAAACATCATTCGAAAAAACTTTATTGTGTAAAGCATCTTTAACCAATTCATAAAGCTTTCATAGAAATAACTTGAAAATAATGACCATATCTCATAAATTATACTTGAAACTATCTTATAGCATAGGTCATTAAAATTCAACTTGAAATCATGTAATATGATGTGAATTATGCATAATTAGGCTAATAGAATTGAAGAACGTGACTATTGAGTAGACCTAATGTAAATCATAAAATTAGGGCTTTTACTTGAAGAAATCATAACAGAATTGAGAACATATATTTGGGATTCCAAGGGTGAAAGGTAACCATGGATGAAGTCCCACATACCTTGACTTTTAAAAGCCCTAAATTGAGGAGATTGAAAGCTTGAACTTGAAGAACGCTTTTGAATTTATTGAGGGAGAAAAAGATCTTGAGAGAAAACTTTGGAGAGAAGGTTTTGGATTTTTGGGAGTTATGTTTGAGTATAAAAGGATTAGAAGGATTTAGGGTAGTGCAAACTGTCCTCATTTATTAATAAAATATAGGGAAAAGAGTAGAATAATCCTCATTAAACTGAAGACTAGATTGCACGGAGGACCCACCACAATTAATGTAACTCACCATGATGAGTGGTTTTGATCGTGTAACTTTCTTCAACTTAAGAAAATGTAAAGTCTTCAAGACCTCCTTCACGGAGACCATGATGGTCTATGAAGGTCACCACGGCCCGTGGTGAAGGTTGTCATGAAGAACTTGATATGGGAGTCTGCAGGAGTGATCACCATGGAACCTACCATGGTTTGTGAAGGGAAATACATCCCATGGTTGTGTGATCGTAGTCCTAGCCTTGGGAATTTTTTTGAGAGTGGAGGGGTCACCATGGAGGGCACCATAGCTTGTTTAGGGTCTTTCATGATCCTATTGTATGTTTCACAACTAGGATATAGCTTGGGTCATGATATTTGTGGAATGGTTCTCATCTATTTTATCTGCATTCAATAATTTTACCTAGAAGAAAATAAAGTTTCAATGATCTGAAGCTTCTAAGAAAGCTTTCAGGAATTGAAAACTAGAATGACTATTGCTCCGGTGTTTTTTTATGAAGGCACATATGTTTTTTTTATTGTGACACATTCAAAGTTGGACTTATTCGTATATTGATGTAGAAAGGTAGGGTTATAACTTATGCCTCCAGACAACTGCATAACCCACAATAGGAATTACCCGACTTATAATCTAAATTTGGCAGTAGTAGTAATTTCTTTGACTATATGGCATCATTATGTCTACGACATGTATGTGGAAGTGTTCACTGACAACAAGAGTCTCCATTATGTCTTCTGTCAGAAAAATCAAAACCTAAGGCAAAGGAAATGGCTTGAGTTGCTCAAAGATTATGATATGAGAATTGTATACAATCCAATTAAGGCTAATGTTGTTGGATTCTCTTCACAGGTTACTCATGTGTAGCACCACTCATGTTGAGGAAGGAAAGAAAAAAATTGGCTAAGTAAGTGCATAGACTTTCACGTTTGGGAGTTTGCCTTTGTAGAATCAGATGAAGGTTGTGTTATTGTGCAGAATTGAGAAGAATCATTATTAGTGGTGGAAGTGATGGAAAAGAAAGAGAAGAACCCCATTCTACTTCAATTAAAGAAAGGTATTCATAAGCAGAAATTTGTGATAGTTTTGAACAATTAGGAGATGGTGTGTTGAGATATCAAAGTAGAGTGTGTTCCAAATATTTATGGTCTTTCAAATAGGATCATGGTAGAGGCCCACAGTTCCAGGTATTTAATTTATCCAGGTTCTACCAAAATGTATCATGACTTGAGAGAAGTCTACTAGTGTAGTGGCATGAAGAGAGAAGTCTACTAGTGTAGTGGCATGAAGAGAGTACTTGAATTGCCAACAACTCAAATTTAAGCACCAAAGTATGGCTCAAAACATAAAAATTCTAGAGTAGAATTATGAGATGATCAACATGGAATTTATTATATTCTTACCATGATCTCGCCTATAATATGATTTAATTTGGGTGATTGTAGACCAGATAAATAAATCAACCCATTTCGTACCAACTAAGACTACAGATTCAACAGAGAAATATACCAGATTATATATCTGTAGATAGTTAGACTTCATGGTGTTTCGTTATCCATCATTTCATATAAGGGTCCTTACTTCACCATTTAATTTTCGAAGGCATTTTAGAAAGGTTTAGGTTTGAACTTGAACCTTAATACCGCATTTCATCCTCAAATATGTGGTCAGGAAAAGTGCATGATTCAGATTCTAGAGGACATGTTGAGAGCTTGTGTTATTGACTTCAAAGAAAATTGGGATGACTACTTATCTATTATAGAGTTTGTGTATAATAATAGTTATCACTAGATATTCAAAGGACTCGTTATGAGGCACTTTATGGGCAAAGAGGTAGATCTGTTATTGGCTAATTTGAAATTGGTGAAGCTGAGTTTATAGGGTGAGATTTTGTTTATCATACAATAAAGAAGGTGAAAATCATCCACGAGAGGTTGAAAACTGCATAAAGTCGTCAAAATGCCTACACTGATGTTACGCAAAGAGATTTAGAGTTTAAAGTGAATGATTAGGTATATTTGAAGGTTTAATCCATGAAAGGGTGTACGATGAGTAAAAGGGTCCATATGTCCAAATTTTAGAAACTTCAAAACCTCAACCAACCTTCTACAAGAGGCTTCTATGGCCAAGTTAGATTTTAATAAGGGTAATTCCATCGTTTTCCACCCTTTCTAAGCCTAAACCCCAATGATTTTAAACCTAATTAAGTCCTTTCAAAATTATCATTCTGTCACGACCCAACCCTAAGGCCTAGGCGTGACATGGCGAATGAGGAACCCGAAAGTACCTCAAATAAACCTCTTAGCATTCTTTTAGCCTTTCATAGGTAGTGACGATAAATGAAGAAGAAGAAATCATAATAGTAAATATTCAACTTACATATGTCCAACAATACCTCTAACTATTAGATTTAATGGGGCTAAGACAAGTCCCTAGCTCACCCTTAATCATAATAGAAGAAATACCATAGTAAAATATCTCAACATATCATAAGCTAGAAATATAAAGGAGTATTGTTCCCGGAACATGGGAACTCACCAAAAGTAGTCTTCAAACGATGTCTCAACTAGTCACGTGGAGGAGAACGAGGAGGAGCACCGATCCCTAGATGGTAATATCATGTAGGCAAAAGAGTATGCGTTAGTACTTTGAATGTACTAAGTATGTAACGATGCATGAACATTGAGGAAACATTATAACATTTATGTAATATGGAACATAATGTAATACATGTATAATAAATCATATGGATATCCTTTAAAATATTCATTATGTGGGAAAATAACCATAACCGACATTTAAGACCATGCGAGCTATTACATGGAATCCAACATAACCCCCTATGTTGGCCGGGGAGACTACTTGCCGGGTAGAACTCCGTCAACTTCATTCATTTCTTTAACTTTAACTTTAAGAGCTATTTATGGATCCATTATCCTAAGCCTACAAATTCCATATTAGGATTTGGTGTCTCATAAGAATTGGAGATATAGAAGTCTAGTTTTATGTCGTTCAAGAATCAACTTATTTGGATAATCCTACAGTAAGATATGATTTTACTTCTATAAACACTCCTTTCCGTCACAACATTCTGTCTTACAATAAGTAATTTATTTGACCTACTTAACCTCCGAAACTTAAAATATGGTCTTCACAAGAGTTGTAGGTAAAGATCCTGTGGCTACTCAGAAATAAAGGTTTTTACCTGTGTATTATTAGTTCTAAGGGTAAATCCTTTAGGTAGTAGAAAATAATACAACTTTTGACAACTTTTTACTACTTTCAATAACTTTTTTTCATTAATGTAATATCGTGCCTGAGTGTCGGAAAAAGTTCCAGAGCAGTATCGGCATAAACTTTCTCCTTTCTTATTTTTATAGGAATCATAATCTATTTTCTTTAGTACGTCGCTCCATCAGTAGTCTAAAGCATCGATTTCTAAAATTAAATCATCACTATCTTTTGGTAATTGTAACTTAGGTAACTTGTTACAGATAGACTTTATATCTTTTACTTTTGAGGCTAATACTTCATTAAACTCAAAGATCTTATCTTTTTTTAATAATTCTTGAAATAGCTTTCTTAGTTCAGCCAGATTCTGAATATAATCTGAAGTATAGTTAAGTATTCTTAAAAAGCTCTGTACTTGCTTTTTATCAACTAATCTATCTGGGAAGACAAATATCTTTTCTACTATATTACTTTGTAGTTTTATACCATTTCCGTCTTATCATTCCTAAAAATTCTATCTCATTTTTTAATAGGCTTGCTTTCTTTTTAGAAAGTGCTAATCCATTTTCTAAACATAAGTTTGTAAATTTATTGAGGTGTGTAAAGTGTTCTTCAAGACTATCAGATAGAACTAAAATATCATCGACATAGACAAATATATAGTCATAATTTGTAAAGATATTATCCATCTTTCTTTGAAATATCTGTGGTGCATTTTTTTAATTTGAATGGCATGACTAACCATTCATACTGTCCTTGAGGTGTCGAGAAGGCAGTATATTGAATTCTATCTTTATTCATTTTTCTCACCAAAATCCACTTTTACAATTAAATTTTGAAAATGTCTTTTTATTCGTGGTTTGATTAATTAAACTTTCTTTATGGGGTAAGAAATATTCATCAAATATAGTGTTATCATTTAATTTTTTATAATTAATAACCATTCTGAGTTTATTTCGGACTATCTCTGCATTGTTTCTAACCATAAAGGTAGGAGAACTATGAGGAGAGTTACTCGGTCTTATTATTCTAAGACTTAATAATTCCTTGATCTGCTTTTGAAATTCTTCTTGGTCTTCAGGACTATATCTCATTGGTTTTACTCTAATAACTTTATCTTTATCTTTCATTTCTAGCTTGGCTTCTGTCCTATTTTTATTCCAAAATTCTAAGGGATTTTTAGAGAAATGTTGTTCTAATTTTTGTTTAATTATATCTATTTTTTCTTCTAATTTATAGAAAATTATTTGATATTTGAGCAAAAGATATTTTTGATTTATTTCTCGAGGATTGTCCCTGTCAGTATCATATTGTAGCAAGGGAGTACTTTTTGGAAAAATCAATTTGTTTTAATATTCTATACCACCACGCTGGGTTGTGCATGATTAAATTGAATAGGTAATCTTTTTGAATAGGCAGTTTTAAAACATTTTACTACAATCGTATGGTGACAAGGAGTCTTAAACTTTATTTGGAATAGAACTCTATCATATAGTACGCTATGAAATATTTCTAGAAAGTTATTTTCTAACAATAAAACTTGGCTGGTATTATAAAAATAAAATGGAGGATACTTTATTAAAAAATATTCTAATAGTATAATCGGTTGAGCAATGCCTCTAGACATTGTTATAATATTATTTGATATATCTTTTTCCCTGGTAATGGGTAACTCTTGATGATATTCTTTGGGAAATATTTCTGGTCTACAACAATATTTTCTCCATCCGTTGTCTATATAGGTAGCAAAATATTATGTTTTATAATCTTTATATGTTATTCCTATAAGAATATATATAATATATTGACTTGTCATTTTGATATGAATATTATCTTATCATTATATGTAATTTTGATACCCTGATGGAGTATATCATATGGCTTTACACTATCTAGGAATGTAGTTCCTAATAGGATTTCTAAAGTATCATTATTTCCTTGTTGTTCTACTAATAATCTTATAGGTATGGTGTTATCTTCGAATTTTAAAATAATTTCTATCATGTTTATTATTTCATGTCTTTTTCCATTGAAATCAGTATAAAAACATTTATCGTTTAATCTATCCTGTTGAAGGTGGTTACACAGTCTATAGCTAATGTAATTTCTACTAGCACCAGTATCTACTAAGATATTAATGGGAATGAATTTTATACCATTAAAATATTCTCTCTTTATCTTATAATTTTTTATTTCATCATTTTTTGCTTCAAAGATAGGTTGTATAAGTCTTGCTGATTACGTTTTTTCTTATTATCCCGCATGGTTTATGATTCGAGTTTCATCAGAAGATAATCGAGAGGTTGAATCTTGTTCGTTATACATGGGTTTAAGTTGTAAATATAAGTCTAATGGTGTATCTTCAATTTCTTGTATCTGTGTTATACTAGGCATTTGTATTTGACTGACTTCTTCGAATAGATGGGGATAATCTATTATATCTTTTATGGCAAAGCAATCTGAGTGATGTGTATTTAAAATAGCATATGAGATTACATAAGTTATTGAATAGGGTCTGTAAATATTAGAATTATATTGGATTTAAATTCATAAATTAATTTAGACTATATTAAATTTAAAAAAATAGTTCAAATGATGTGGCAATTTAAGTCAAATAAATGATCCACTAAAAGCACACCATGTGTCAAAGTTATGTGGTAATTCAAGTCAAATTAAATGAGCCACTAAAATCACACCACCTGTCAAATTTATATGGCAATCCAAGTCAAATTAAATGAGCCATTAGAATCATGAAATGTGCCAAAATTATGTGATAACCCAAGTCAAATTAAATAAGCCACTAAAATTATGCCATGTGTCGAAGTTATGTGGCAATCTAAGTCAAATTAAATAAGCCACTAAAATCATGCCACGTATCGAAGTTATGTGGCAATCTAATTCAAATTAAATAAACCACTAAAATCATGTCACGTGTCGAAGTTACGTGGCAATCTAAGTCAAATTAAATGAGTCACTAGAATAATGCCACATGTATATGTAACATGTTCTGACCAATTAAATTAAAACTCTTCACTAAAAAAATCTGATTGGTCAATTCAAACCAACCAATCAAATCACACCCTCATACCACTCCTTACAACTATAAATAGGGGTCCTCATTATTCTGAGAGAGGTTTTTTTTTCAAGAACAAGAACCAAGAAGAGAGCTCGTGGATCAAATACCGTAAATTCTCTACAAAGCTACAAAGTTCAAGAAATAAAATTCAATTTCAAGTTCAAGATCAAGTTCAAGATCAAGAACGAAGAAAAATATCAAGAAGATCAAGATCAAGTTATTTGTTCATATTTACTATTCTTCATAACCATACAAGTGTTCGTGACGGATAATTCAAATCCAAATTTGAAGACGAAAATTCAAGATCAAGTTATTCAGGCCCTTGACTCTAAATCAAATTCAAGTTCAACGTGTTTCATATTATTTGAAGAATCAAAGGATTATCATAGAGATTGTAACACGCACTATATTTTGAAATCAAATATTACACTTTGTTACTCCAATTTTTCGGTCTTGATTATTTATTTTTTTAAGCTCAAAAATTTGTTGTTTACAAATTTTGACACACCCAGTGGGAAAATCTCTACCTCTCATCTCTTTACATCGATCATCACACTTCAAGATTAATTAAAATGGCATCTAAGAAGTTTGACTCTAGGGCTATTATTGATAAGGCTACTGATTCCATATTCTTCTCTGAGGTGGAGAACATACTGGATGCGACTATGGGAAATTTGGGACCCACCACTAGGAACAGAGAAAACTTGCTAGGACAACAAGTACTCCAAGTGCAGTCTGCATCGGTTCTTATTTTTGATCTTTCATCTTTAAAGGGGGCAAGAGTTTTTACGAATGAATTAGAAAAAGGAGAGAATATAGCTGATATTATTGAAAAGACATTGGCTCGACTTAGTCCTTTTAACACAAGGAATTGCACTATTTAAGATGAAGATTATGTCTTGATCACTAGATCTGCCCCTGTCATGACCCAAGCCTAGGGCCTAGACGTGACTTGGCGAATAAGGAACCTGAAAGTACCTCAATTAAGCCTCTTAGCATTCTTTTAGCCTTTCATAGGTAATGATGATAAATAAATAAGTGGAAATCATAATAGTAAATCTTCAACTTACATATGTCCAACAATACCTCTAACTATTAGATTTAATGGGGCTAAGACAAGTCTCTAGCTCACCCTCAATTATAATAGAAGAAATGCCATAGTAAAATATCTTAAAATATCATAAGCTAGAAAGATAAAGGAGTATTGTTCCCGGAATATGGGAACTCACCAAAAGTAGTCTTCAAACGATGTCTCAACTAGTCACGTGGAGGAGAACGAGAAGGAGCACTGATCCCTACATGGTGATATCATGTAGGCAAAAGAGTATGCGTTAGTACTTTGAATGTACTAAGTATGTAACGATGCATGAACATTGAGGAAAACATTAAAACATTTATGTAAGATGGAACATAATTTAATGTATGCATAATAAATCATATATATATCCTTTAAAACAGTCATTTTGTGGGAAATTAACCATAACCGATATTTAAGACCATGCGAGCTATTACATGGAATCAAACATAACCCCCTACGTTGGCCGGGGAGACTACTTGCCGGGTAGAACTCCGTCAACTTTATTTATTTCTTTAACTTTAACTTTTATAGATCCGTTAGCCTAATCCTACAAGGGCTCCTATGTTGGCACATAGTTAATGAGACAAGGGGTTGCTACTAGGATTCTCTTACCGAATCCCACCTCAATGCCTTATTCGGGGCTAAGTCAATCCCACGGAATAGTTTAATACTTCAAAATATTCATAGCATATAACTTGAGAATTCAAATATCATATTCGGTAGAATAGCTCATTAAAATATTTGATAATTCAAATATGCAAGAATTGTCCTTATTGTATAAAGAATCCATCATTCATATCATTTCATCATTCTTTCATTTCATAAGACTCCCTTTTTTATCATAGATATTGCTTTCATAAACATTTATTTGGAGTCAAAGCTTTCAAGTCAAACTTTATTAAAAACAAAGTAAAGCTAGGTGGGTTCAAATCACTTCAACTTGCAAATATATATGTAAATAAATATACATAAATACTTTGAAATCCATTAATTAAAAATTATACTTTAAACAACCCACCATGAATTTCAAGAATCTTTAAATAGATAAATAGAGGAATTACTTGTAAACCATCAATTCGTACATATGAAATTATGCTACATCAAAATAGAACAATAATCATTAGTTTAACCATGATTCATACTATTAAGTAAAATTAAGAATTACCACAAAAAAATATTACTTGAAATCAAGAGACTTAATTGAAAGAGTTTTTGGACTACATGGGTGGAAGAACCCATGGATAAATACCCACATAACTTAGAGTAGAGCGTAAAGAAAATAAATATAATTTATCATATAATCAAAATAATTTAGACATGAGAGTGGAAGAAATACTCTCATTGAAGCCTTACATACCTGGAATCCGAAACTTTAGTCGAAACCGAAAGACTTAATGAACACTCTTGAGTCCTAACTTTTCTCCCCGCCGGAACGTTTTGTGTACTACCCAGAGTATATGAATCACCGGAATAGTATTTCTTCACTACTAAGAACTAAAACTATATTTGAGAATGTGTAAAGAAGTGTGAGAGAAGACTTGCTTGAGAAAGCTTGATGAATAAAATGAGGAAATAAGGTGAGTATTTATAGGTGGGAATGAGAGACCTAACAATAAATAAAATAATTATAAAGAAAAATCTGAAAATTTAATGGAATATATTGATGTCATGGATGATGTTAAATGGAGGACAATTTATGTCATGAGTGATGCCAAATGTATCTAGATCTTTCCATGGTAGGTGAAATGAGTTATCTTTGACAAAATACTCCTTTTCGGAGCTGCGTTTGAATAGGATAAATTCCTTATTAGGATTTGGTGTCTTCACAAGAATTGTAGATATAGAAGTCTAGTTTTATGTCATTTAAGAAACAACTAATTTGGATAATCCTATAGTAAGATATGATTTTTCTTCTATAAGCACTCCTTTCCGTCACAATATTCTGTCTTACAATAAGTAATTTATTTGACTTACTTAACCTCCGAAACTTAAAATATGGTCTTCACAAGAGTTGTAGGTAAAGATCCTTTGGTTACTCAGAAATTTGAATCACCCAATTTGGATATTCCTATGAAATGTTATGCCCAAAATACAAAGGTTGTATCATATTTAGGCGAGAATTGAAACATCGTATACAATGTTTTTAGGGGATGTTACATTATCTCTCCCTTGGGAACATTCGTCCTCGAATGAGGAAAGACTTAGCTTGAGTAGAGTAGAGTTTAAACCAACAACCAATCATTAATGTAATAGTGTAATTTAAAATATCATTTAAAACATATTTTATAATTTTGCAAGCATATGACAAGAAACATTGAGATGCAAAAATTTCAAGTAATTGAGAAAGGACAACTTAATACCTTAGGTTTGGGTAGAGGGGAAAAGATGAGGGTATCTCTTAATCATATCCACTTCCGCTTCCCATGTTGCACTTTCTATTTGTTGATTCCTCCAAAGGACTTTAACAGATGCAACTTCTTTGTTCCTCAATCTCTTAACTTGCCGATCCAAAATTTCCACAGGAACTTCTTCATAGGTCAAGTTTTCTTCAATATTCACTACTCCCATAGGTACAATGGAACTAGGATCACCCACACTTTTTTTCAACATAGACACGTGAAACACCGGATGAACCATGGCCATTTCCAATGGTAATTCCAACTCATATGCAACCTTACCAACACGTCTCACGATTCTATAAGGCCCTACATACCTAGGGCTCAATTTCCCTTTCTTACCAAATTGAACCACACCTTTCATGGGTGAAACCATCAGATACACCCAATCATCCACATTAAACTCAAGATACCTTCTTCTAGTGTCAGAATAGGACTTTTGACGACTTTGAGCCATCTTCAACCTTTCTCTAATGATCTTCACCTTCTCTAAAGCATCAAGTACCAAATCGGGGCCCAATAAAGTCATCTCACCTACTTTGAACCAACCAACCGGTGATCTACATCATCTCCCATACAAAGCCTCAAACGGCGCCATCTCAATACTTGAGTGGTAACTATTATTATAGGTAAACTCGATGAGAGGTAGATGATCATCCCAATTCCCTTTAAACTCCAACACACAAGCCCTTAACATATCCTCTAGTGTTTGAATTGTCCTTTCGGCTTGCCCATCCGTTTGAGGATGGAATGCTGTGCTCAACTTTACCTTAGTACCGAGGCCTTTTTGAAATGATCTCCAGAAGTGAGAAGTGAATTGGGTACCACGATCTGAAATAATGAATAATGGCACACCATGCAACCTCACCAACTCCCGAATATACAACTTGGCATAGTCTTTGGCACTATAGGAAGTTTTAACCGATAGGAAGTGAGCTGACTTAGTCATTCTATCAACAATTACCCAAATCAAGTCATGACGCTTCCGGGTTTGAGGTAAACCCACTACAAAATCCATATTCACATCTTCCCACTTCCAAGTTGGGATTTCAATGTGTTGGGCTAGGCCACCCGGCCTTTGATGTTCGGCCTTCACTTGTTGGAAATTCATACATTCGGACACAAACCTTGCTATGTCCTTCTTCATGCCACCCCACCAATACAACTCCTTTAAGTCTCGGTACATTTTTGTTGAACCGAGATGAATGGAGTATGTAGAATTATGAGCCTCCATCATGATCAAACTCCTTAGGCCATCAACATTTGGAACACATATCCGACCTTGATAGTATAGTACCCCATCTCCCCCTTGGGAAAAGACCTCTATCTTCTTTTCCTTTACCAACTTATTTAACTCGATAAACTTTGGGTCAAGATCTTACTTGGATTTAACATCCACCACCAAAGAGGATTCAGACCTATTTTGAACAACCATACCCCCATTATTAGTACCACACAAATTCACCCCTAATCTAGCCAATTGGTGAACATCTTTCACCAACTCCCTCTTACTTTCATCTACATGGGCCACACTCCCCATATACACTCTACTAAGTGCATCAGCAACCACATTAGCTTTACCCGGATGATAGTGCATACTCATATCATAGTCCTTAAGGAGTTCTAGCCACCTCTTTTGCCTTAGATTAAGGTCCTTTTGGGTGAACACATATTGAAGACTCTTATGATCAGTATACATATCAACATGCGCCCCATAGAGGTAATGCCTCCAAATCTTCAGAGCAAAAACAACGGCCGCCAATTCAAGGTCATGGGTAGGGTAGTTACGCTCATGCACCTTTAATTGCCTAGAAGCATAGGCTATGACCTTGCCGTTTTGTATTAAGACAAAACCTAAACCAATCTTTGAAGCATCACAATAAACTACAAACCCCTCTAATTCTTCTGGGAGGGTCAAAATAGGAGCAAAGGTAAGTCGATCTTTTAAGGTCTGGAAACTCTTCTCACACTCATCTGTCCATATGAATTTGGATTTATTTTGGGTTAATTTTGTCATAGGAGATGAGATGGAAGAAAAGCCTTTGACGAACCTTCTATAGTACCCGGCTAGACCTAAGAAGCTCCTAATGTCTGAAGGAGATAATGGTCTAGGCTAATTTTTGACTGCCTCTATTTTCTTAGGATCAACCTTGATCCCATCACTGGACACTACGTGATCAAGAAATCCTACCTTCTTTAACCAAAATTCACACTTACTAAATTTTGCAAATAATTGTCTATCCCTCAAAGTTTGAAGAACAACTCTTAAGTGATTTTTATGTTCTTCCTCACCCGAGAGTAAATCAAAATATCATCAATGAAAACCACCACAAAAGTATCAAGGTAAGGTTTGAACACCCTATTCATCAAGTCCATAAACACTGCCGTTGCATTCGTCAACCCAAAACTCATCACCACAAACTCATAGTGACCATACCTTGTTCGGAAGGCCATTTTGGGAATGTCACACTCCCTCACCCGTAGTTGGTGATAGCTAGACTGAAGGTCGATCTTAGAGAAGTGACTCGCCCCTTGTAATTGATCAACCAAGTCATCTATTCTAGGGAGTGGGTACTTGTTCTTAATGGTCATCTTATTTAATTGATGGTAGTCTATGCACATTCGAAGCGATCCATCTTTCTGACAAATAACACAGGAGCACCCCATGGAGAAATACTTGGTCTTATGAACCCCTTCTCTAACAAGTCCTTTAACTGTTCCTTCAACTCTTTCAATTCTGCTAGGGCCATACGGTAAGGAGGAATAGAGATAGATTGGGTATCAGGAAGGAGATCGATACAAAAATCAACTTCCCTTTCAGGAGGGACACCGGGAAGGTCATCGGGAAAGACATCAGGGAATTCATTGACTATAGGAACTGACTCAAGAGAAGGACTTTTTGAGTTGACATCCCTAACCCTCACAATGTGGTAAATACATCCCTTAGAAATCATTTTGCGGGGCTTAAGATAAGAAATAAATTGACCCTTCACCACCGAATCACGACCCTGCCATTCAATAACAGGCTCATTTAGAAATTAGAACTTGACTCGACAATTTCTACAATCTATGGAAGCATAAGATGCATGTAACCAATTCATCCCAAGAATGATATCGAAATCTATCATGTCAAGCTCAATGAGATCAGAAGGAATAACTTTATGCAAGATAGACACAAGGCAACCCCTATAGACCTTTCTAGCAATAACTGATTCACCAACAGGGGTAGACACCAAATAAGGCTCTAATAACATTTTAGGTAAAATATCAAATCTATTAGCAAGGAATGGAGTAACAAAAGATAATTTGCACCCGGCTCTAATAGTGCATACACATCAAAATAAAAGACCTTTAACATACCGGTAATGACATTGGGTGCATCCTCAACCTCTTGTCTCCCATGCAAGGCATAAAAGCGGTTGGTGCATTGGACACCTCCTTGGACTTGTTGACCATGAGTAATTTGTCCTTGAGTCCTACCACCACCATCTCTACAATCCTTAGCATGGTGGCCCAGCTTGCCACACATAAAGCATGCATTGGAGCCGGCTAAGCATTCCCCTTTGTGAGTCCTTCCACACTTCTTGCAAGCGGGGAAAGTTTGAGTGGCAACATTTTCTCTTGGAATCATTAGTTTACCACTATTGTCTTTGTTGAACTTTGGAGGAGGAGTATTGGTGGAACCTTATCCCACAAATCATTGCCCACCTTGGCCTTTTCCATTGTTACCATGATCGGACCTTTGAGAGTTAAACCCTCCACCATCCACTCTAGCCTTTTTGAACCCCCTTGATCTCTCTCTAAGATTCTCTTCTTCAATTTGTTCTGCATAAGTCATTAACCGAGAGATGTCCATATCCTTGACCAACATGGCCATTTTGCACTCCTTGGACACCAAGCTTGAGACACCGGAAATAAACTTGCTCATCCTAGCTCTTAGGTCGGAGACCATGAAGGGAGCATACTTTGACAACTTAGTGAATTTGAGAGCATACTCCCTCACGCTCATACTCCTTTGATGGAGGTTGATGAACTCTTAGATTTTAGCCTCCCTTAGCTCCAATGGGAAGAAGCGGTCTAGGAAGGCACCTTTGAACTCTTCCTATCCTATCGACCCTATTTCTTCATCTCTCTCAACAACCCATTGTTCATACCACACTCGAGCCATACCTTTGAGTTGATAGGCTACTAGCTCGACCTTCTCATCTGGTGGCACACCCATGATAGCCACAATCTGATACACCTCATTAATGAACTCCATAGGGTCCTCATCTAGTTTAGAACCATCGAACTCGGGTGGATTCATCCTTTGGAAATCCCAAATCCTAGAGGTTGGTTTTGCATTTGGGGAGGAGGAACACCTAGATTCCCTTGGTTAGCTACGACTTGGGCTAACAAAGTAATAACACTGCGAAACTCGGCATGGGTTACCCCGTCCTCATGATGTTGGGCATTAGGAATTGGAGGAGTTTACTCCTCATCGTCAACCCTTGCTCTTCTAGGTGGTCTTCCATGAGTCATTATCTAGAGAACACAAAATGGGTCGTTACTTAAAGGAAAGCTTAGGACACTCTAAGGTACGACATGAATTTGAAAGAAGTGAAAATTTTCCTAAACAACTCATAGTCTCTTATTCATAATTGTGGCGCGCTTCACAACCATGAACACGAACCTATTCGACGCGGTATGTTGGACTTCCAAGGATCATTCAAAACCTCGGGCTCTAATACCAAGTTTGTCACGACCCAAGCCTAGGGCCTAGACGTGACATGGCGAATGAGGAACCCGAAAGTACCTCAAACAAGCCTCTTAGCATTCTTTTAGCCTTTCATAGGTAATGACAATAAATGAAGAAGTGGAAATCATAATAGTAAATATTCAACTTATATATGTCCAACAATACCTCTAACTATTACATTTAACGGGGCTAAGACAAGTCCCTAGCTCACCCTTAATCATAATAGAAGAAATACCATAGTAAAATATCTCAACATATCATAAGCTAGAAATATAAAGGAGTATTGTTCCCAGAATATGGGAACTCACCAAAAGTAGTCTTCAAATGAAGTCTCAACTAGCCACGTGGAGGAGAACGAGGAGGAGCACCGATCCCTACATGGTGATATCATGTAGGCAAAAGAGTATGCGTTAGTACTTTGAATGTACTAAGTATGTAAGGATGCATGAACATTGAGGAAACATTATAACATTTATGTAATATGGAACATAATGTAATACATGTATAATAAATCATATGGATATCCTTTAAAATATTCATTTTGTGGGAAAATAACCATAACCTACATTTAAGACCATGCGAGCTATTACATAGAATCCAACATAACTCCCTACGTTGGCCGGGGAGACTACTTGCCGGGTAGAACTCCGTCAACTTCATTCATTTCTTTAACTTTAACTTTAAGGGCTATTTATGGATCCATTAGCCTAAGCCTACAAGGGCTCCTATGTTGGCACATAGTTAATGAGACAAGGGGTTGCTACTAGGATTCCCTTACCAAATCCCATCTCAATGCCTCATTCGGTGCTAAGTCAATCCCACGGAATAGTTTAATACTTCAAAATATTCATAGCATATAACTTGAGAATTCAAACATCATATTCGGTAGAATAGCTCATTAAAACATTTGATAATTCAAATATGCAAAAATTGTCCTTATTGCATAAAGAATCCATCATTCATATCATTTCATCATTCTTTCATTTCATAAGACTCCCTTTTTTATCATAGATATTGCTTTCATAAACATTTATTTGGAGTCAAAGCTTTCAAGTCAAACTTTATTAAAAACATAGTAAAACTAGGTAGGTTCAAATCACTTCAACTTGCAAATATGTATGTAAATAAATATACATAAATACTTTGAAATCCATTAATTAAAAATCATTCTTTAAACAACTCACCATGAATTTCAAGAACCTTTAAAGATATAAATAAATAAATTACTTGCAATCCATCAATTCATACATATAAAATTATGTTGTATCAAAATAGACCAATAATTATTAGTTTAACCATGATTCATACTATTAAGTAAAAATAAGAATTACCATAAAAAAATATTACTGGAAATCAAGAGACTTAATTAAAAGAGTTTTTGGACTACATGGGTGGAAGAACCCATAGATAAACACCCACATAACTTAGAGTAGAGCTTAAAGAAAATAAATATAATTTATTATATCATCAAAATAATTTAGATATGAGAGTGGAAGGCATACTCTCATTGAAGCCTTATATACCTGGAATCCGAAGCTTTAGTCGGAATCGAAAGACTTAATGAACACTCTTGAGTCCTAGCTTTTCTCCTCGCCAGAATGTTTTGTGTACTATCCGGAGTATATGAATCACCGGAATAGTATTTCTTAACTACTAAGAACTAAAACTATATTTGAGAAAGTGTAAAGAAGTGTATAGAGAGAAGAATTGCTTGAGAAAGCTTGATGAATAAAATAAGGAAATAAGGTGGGTATTTATAGGTGGGAAAGAGGGACCTAACAATAAATAAAATAATTATAAAGAAAAATCTGAAAATTTAATGGAATATATTGATGTCATGGATGATGTTAAATGGAGGACAATTTATGTCATGAGTGATGTCAAATGTATCTAGATCTTTCCATGGTAGGTGAAATGAGTTATCTTTGACAGAATACTCCTTTTCGAAGCTGCGTTTGAACAGGATAAATTCCTTATTAGGATTTAGTGTCTTCATAAGAATTGTAGATATAGAAGTCTAGTTTTATGTCGTTCAAGAATCAACTAATTTGGATAATCCTACAATAAGATATGATTTTACTTCTATAAATACTCCTTTCCATCACAGCATTCTGTCTTACAATAATTAATTTATTTGACCTACTTAACCTCTTAAACGTAAAATATGGTCTTCACAAGAGTTGTAGGTAAAGATCTTGTGGTTTCTCAAAAATTTTAATCACCCAATTTGGACAAACCTATAAAAAGTTATGCCTAAAATACAGAGGTTGTATTATTTTTAGGCGAGAATTGAAATATCGTATACAACGTTTTTAGGGGATGTTACATATTCGACCATTTTCCTCTCATAATAACTCTCAAGACTTAGGGTAAGATTTCAAGCGGAGAAAAGCTCGAGTTTCGAGCATCTTTTTCAAGAATATAATTCCTCCTTATACGTAAGTGTACGCATATTGTTGGACTATGTTCATCCTCATGCCCTACATATAAAGTCAGTTAGTAAGAGTTTAAGCTAGGATTTTGACCAAAGTCTTATTGAAGTTCTTGAATGAGTCATGATTCCTTTCATTAGCTTTATATGTATTTTCATTGAGATTGTGTTTCCTCATATAATTCTGATCCTTAGATTATTCGTCATGCTAATTTCTAACATGAACCTTATTTATTTGAGAATTTTGAAGTTTTTGCATTACTATTCATTATACGAGATATTTAGAGTTGAAGTGAGTTAAAGTATTGTAAGACCTGTACAATGAAAAGTGGAATGACGAGAAAATTTCAAGAAAATACCACTGACCCCAAATCTATAAGTTGTTCTACAACTCATAGGGAGGATTAGGGGTTATAGAAGTAAGTCATAGACAAAGGGTTCAGGGTTGGAAATTTGTATAAGGCAAAAGATGGGTTGACGAGTCTATTAATGACTCATAGAAGGAATGCCAACTCATAGAAATGAGCCATCGAGATGAGGTATCATGACCCACATATGTCATCCTCAGGATCCACTCTACGACTTAACATGATGAGTTGTAGAGGAAGAGATGATCCATCAAGAGTATTCGTAACAAAACATCAGAGACTACCAACTTGCAGGTTTTTCAGACATGCAAGATGAGCAATTTTAATGAGCCATAGAGAGGCTGATGAGTCATAAATACAACCCGTAACAAAAGATCAGATACATATTTTTAGGTCTTTCTTAGGACCTACAGGACAAGTCGTAATGACGACTCATCATAATGTCTATGACTCATAGACCCCATCCATAGAGTTGCACGATTGGAATTTTAATGAGGGGCAGTTTGGTAATTTCCCACAATTCTAATAATGTATGTGGAAGTTTTAAGGGCTAGATTCATTACGAATGTTATCCTATATACTCCTAAAACTCTTTATTTCCCTCATAAATTCCCAAAACAAATTTTAGACTTCTCTCCTAAGGTTGCTTAAGATTTTATCAAGCTTTCACTAGTTTTTCTTCAAGATAAAGTCTCCTTTCTCAAATTTAAGCTTAATTCCAATCAAGGTTTTCAAGGTATTCTTATGGTTTTCAATCAAATTGATTATGTATATGAGTTTTTACTCTAAATTCAAGTATGAAATATGACCATGAATTATGAGCATGTTTCAAATTATGACTTTCATGCAAGTTAGGAAAAATGTGACTTAGGGCCCTATGTGGTGACCTAAGGCCTAACAACATGAATTAGGTAAGTATGATTTGTAACGTAGAAGGACAATACCCGCATAACACTTATGTTATGAAATGAACTACTCCAAGAATTACAAACCTATGATCATGTCTATGATATATGTTAACTATGATTACATAGCTATGTATGTATGCCGTGGGATTTAACTTTGCACCGAGTGGACTTGAGGTGGGGGACCCTACCAAAAGCCTTAGTAGCAGCCTCATATTCTATAAACTACGTGCCACTGTAGGTTATCTTTATGGCCTAGCTAGTGGATCCACATATGACATATGTACATGACCCGCCTAGCGGGGTAGAGTCTACTTTGACAAGTAGATTCCCCTATTCTTCATTCTATAGGGAGACAAAGGGATTCCATGCTATAATTCCCATGGTCTTATTGCCAGTTATAGCTCCTATCCCACATATGTATATGAGTATTATTCGATTTTATGTTCTTCAACTATGAGTTTTAAATGCTTTGATCAATGTGGTATTTCTCATGACTTTACTTAAACCTTTTTATCATTTATAACTTTGATCATCGCATCTTTTGATTCATGTTGCATTTCATGCCCACATACTTAGTGCATTCAAATATACTAATGCATATTGTTTTCTACATTATCTCCTAATATAGGGTTGAGTTTGAGGATCATATCCATTCGCGAGGCTAGTGAACTTTCTACCGTCGAAGTCTTAGTGAGTCCTCATCTATCGAGGACAAGTATGAGGTATTTTTTCTTACTTTCTAAATACGTTTTTATGTTTTCATATTGAGGGTGAGCTAGAGACATATCTTAGGCCCCACCCATATTCATGAGTAGAGGCATCTAGCTGGACAAATATTTTGGGTCTATATTTTCATGTGACATTCTTCATTTACTTTACATGATTTAGATTCTCTTGTGACATTTCCTCTTTTACTTTATCTTATGTACACTTATGATTTGAACAAGAAGCTTTCTTGGAGCACTATCGGGGTTTTAATCCCCATGTTATGACTAGTCCCTAGGTCGGTTTGTGTCAAATATTATGCATAATTCAGGGGAATGAATTTTGACGAAACTTGAGTGGGTCCAAATGCATTACTTATATTGATAAAATCATTTCTAATTTATAGAAAGCATAAAAAGATTGAAAAATAAGTTCTAGTCAGTTAAAGTTCATCGTGACTTTAGAGGAGTATATTGATTATTTACTCACAGAGATATTATATGACCATTATTGCATATTTGTGGAGTAGTATTGAGCATCGATTTTAGTAAGAGTTCGGATATCTCAAACCCCATAAACTACCTAGCCAATGTAGGATAGGATTGTGTCATTAGTTTGAGCGACTCCTCACTTTACTCCCTGATACAGACTTTATAGATGGATCCATGAGTTAAGTTTGTGTCCCTTATCCTAACAAGGTATTAGACGACTCTGGAACATGAGCAATATATTTAGTCATCACGAGGCGCATAGTGATGGTTATTGGTTTGAGAAACTCCCAAGAGAAGAAATATCATTTTAAGAAATTTCATTTATTGTCTTATTTTAGTTGTAAAGTTTGATATTTTATTGCATAGGCCTACTTTACTTCAGCCGAGTTATTTAAATATTTACCTTTCAGCATGAGTACTTCAGTTTAGTTATTTGTTTCATTTATCTACATTTCATACCATTTATTCCATATACTGACATTTTTTTACTTTGCATTGTTTTATGATGGAGATGCGGGTATTCAGCATCATCAATAGGTTTTCGTTAAGATCAGACTTTGTCAGCCTTTGGTGAGACCTCTTTGCTTTTGAAGGACTCCATTTTAGTTATGCATTTTGGTGTTTAGTAGTTATTTTAAGGTTTCCATGCATCCTTTCTTGACACCTATCATTAGTTATTACAGGTTGCATGGTAAAAGTTAGAAAGTCAATTCAGTTATTATAGTTTGATGTTAAACATTATTATTTATATTTATGTTCAGAGATGTTTTTAGATAATGCATGAGTTTGACTTAAAATTTTTTTAAATGTTCACCATTTAAAGCTTCCTTAGTTGATTTTAGTCTTCCATTTAAGTCATCCAGGACAAGGGTTCTCTTCGAACCAATAATGGTATCCAAGTGTCGACTATGCGTAGGGTGTAAACTCAGGGCATGACAGAGTGTGAACCAATGGACATAGCGAAGAATATTACTCTCCAACTAGATTATTAAATCACGAGATAGATACATTCAAGCAAGAAATTTACACCCCAAAGGAATAAAATCATCAAGACAAGAGATATACCAAATACAATACCCAAAGGAGAAAATTGCAAAAAGATCTTATTAAAGAAAGAAGAAGATTATTACCTACATGAACATATATTATATGAACATGATCAGTAATAATCTTCCATCACCCTAAATCAAGGAATCACTACAAATTCTTTATTGAACTAAATTCGCTTGGGTATCCTTTCAAGAGCAACGAGCTAAACTATATAAACCAGCCTTAGCATTAGGAGAAGTGTGCGCACTTTACTTGAGCTATTGCACTATCTTTCTTTCATCCTTCATAAAACATTGTACTCTAAGTTTATACAAATGTAAAGAAAGCAAAAATAGAAGATAGCTTAAGTTATATAGGTAGAGGTTGTGCCTAGAACAAAAAGTTATAAGAAAATCAAGAATCAATACCACTGTAACCATAAGTGTTCAAGAGCTCTTAAGGATACCCATGAAACCTAAGGGGACTAGAATAGGCACCACAATAGTGATCTAAACCAGTATTATAATCACTTGTCTCATTTACTTTCAGTCCTTTTGCATTTGGTTTTCTCTAATTTACAAATCTACCAGAGAATCTTCTTCCTTACACAGACAATCGCCTAGAGAATTTTTAATTCACCCCCCTAACTTTCAACCTCATCATGAATTCTTTGATGATCCACAGTCGTGACTCTGTCATAAGTTCTAGTTTTCACATCTGATTCTCTAGTGTGCTAAGCTCTATTTGTTTTAGTGACTTCATTATGTATTTCATCTACTTCTACACACATGTTTTCCCTGAATGTAAGCTACCATAGGATGAAAAGTCTAACAAAAGAAAAAATTTCAAAGGAATTGGAAACTGAACCAAGTCCAATAGTCAATCTACAACTTGTTGAACTTATTATGGGTCGTAAACTAGAACCATAGAGGTGAAGTGAAGAATTGAAAATTTAGCTAAGGCAAAAGTGGGGTTGACAAGTTATTGATGACTAATACAACAAAAACTGACTCATAGAAATGAGTCATCGATGGCCAAGAATGATGACAAACAAATGTCACTCTCAGGACTTCATCTATGACTCAACAGAATGAGTTGTAGACAACCTTACAACCCATAGAAAGGAGTAGCGGTGAAACTTTAGAGTTTCTCAACTTGCAGGTTTTTCATGCCTATAAGACGGGTCACTTGTATGACTTATAAGGACGATGATGAGTCATAAACTCAAATCATAACAAAAGTTTAGAGAATAAATTTTTAGGTCTTTTGTAGGATTTATAGGATGATTCAAAATGACGACTCATTGCTACTTCCATGACTCATAAAATTGAAGTCGTAGGGTCAAAAAAATTTAGACTTAATGTGGGTAATCTTGTATTTTCCCAAGCTCGGTTCAATGAACCTAGAAACTTTTATGGTCAAGTTCAAAGTTTATAAATACCTAATTCTTCAAATTCCCCTCACATTCAATTCACTCTTCAAATTTTTTCTAAGGCAAGAACTCACATTCTCTCAAGGTTCTTCTCTAAGTTTCAAGCTAGGGTATCAATCCCACTAAGGTTTTGTATCAATTTTGAGGATATTTCACCAATATATGTGTGCATTAATTCATGAGTCCTTTCCACTTATAGAGTCCAAGGTTTATTTCAAAAATCTCCTAAAATTGTATTACTTTTATACTTTAATTTTGTTGAATTGTGTTGGGATGATTCAATTATGTTTTAAATCTTTATTTATGATCATTAAAAATATGTTACCACATCAATTACATGATTTCAAGTTGAATTATGAATTACCAATCATGCTATTTTCTATGGTAAATTATATAAATTATATTACAGAATGCAATGTTTTCAAGGTACTCTCATGATTCTCAATCAAATGGATTATTTCTGTGAGTTTTACTCTAATTTGAAGCATGAATTATGATCATGGATTATAAGTACATTAAATTTATGATTTTTATGCAAGTACGAAGATAGGTGACTTAGAGCCCTATGTGATGACCTAGGACCTTATATTATGAATTATGAAAGTATGATTTGTAATGATGATAGGCCAATTCTCACATTGCAATTATGTTATGAATGAGCTATATGATGGATTATGAAGTTTATTAACAAGTTATGATATATTCTAAATATGTTACTATGTTATGTATTCCATGGGGTTTGACTTAGCGCCGAGTGGACTTGAGGTAGGGGTCCTACCAAAACTCTTAGTAGCAACCTCATGACTCTTAAACTATGTGCCACAGTAGGTTTCTTTCATGGCTGAACTAGTGGATCTACATATAGCATAGTACATAACCCTCCTAGCGGGGTAAAGTCTACCTTGGCAAGTATATTCTCCTTTTCTTCATTGTATAGGGATACAACATGATTCCATGTTATAGCTCACATAGTCTTATTGTTGGTTATGGTTCCTATCCCACATATGTATTTGAGTATTATGTAATTTCATAATCTTCAACTATGTTCTTTAAATGATTTGATCATTATGGTTTTTCTCATGGTTTTACTTATACTCTTTACTATGTATGCTCTTGATCATTTCTTCATATAATTTATATTGCATGTCATGCCCACATACTTAGTATATTCAAACAAATGCATATTGTTGCCTGCATTATCTCATAATATAAGGGTTGAGGTTGAGGATCATATCCATCCACGTGGCTAGTTGAGCCTTTTTACCAATGGAGTATGGAAAGTCCTTATCTATCATGGACTATTTACGAGATGTCATTTTCTTCAAAAAAAATTAATTTTGTATATGTTAAGGTGAGATAGGTACATGTCTTATCCCCCGCCTATGTTCATAGTTTGAGGAATTAGTTGGATAAATGTTGAGTCTATATTGTCAAGTACATTCTGTTTTATGAACCATAGTGTTACACCCCACACTTTTAAATATCTTACAAGTTCCTTAGATATTATCATGTGAGCTGGATACGCTATGAAATAATCAAACCACTCTAAGGAAAGAAGAATGTGATACCCCGTGAGAGGGATGGTTGGAAATAGAATCGTGGGAATCCGGAATGAGTTGGAGGACAAGAAATGAGTCGTAGGACTCGAATTACCTATGTAAGCTACTAGATTAGAAGTCTTACCTACCTAAGCTACTTGAAGATATACCAAGCTTACGTAGCATGGATTACATAGACTCTTAAAATAAGATAAGATTACGAACCCACGAGGAAGAGGAGAAGACGACACGTGGCAGCCTAGGAAGGTGACACGTGGTAGCACCTCAAGAAAGAAGGTGACCCGCCTACTTGGGGTCAAGTAGGTGACCCACTTTCTTGGGGTAGGGGTGGACCCCAGTGCCATATGGCAGCCTTGGAGGCTAGGTATGGATTCGTGGCCCAATAAGGGCTTGACATGTGTCATCCTTAGGGGCTAACACGTTTCACTTCCTAAGGAACCATATATATGTATGTTAATGACCCTTAAGTCATTATTTATCCAAAAATCAGCCCAAAACATAGGGAGAAAAACATGGAGAACAAGAAGGGAAGGAGGCAACCATGGTTTAGAAGAATTAAAGGTGAGTTCTTCACTTTTCCTCCGTGAATTAATTATCTACAATGTTCCTCAACCCCGTGTAGGTGTATATATGTATCTTACGATGTCTATGGAATTAATTCTTCAACTTGGAAGTTGAGAGAAAATTGAAAGAACAAAGAGAGAAAACGTTAAGAACTAGTTAACAAACCCGTTTTTGAAAGGGACTGTTGTTAGTAATATTAGTATAACTTCTTGTGTACAGCTTCGTTTTGAGTGATTCAATATGTTTTGGAAATGTATTTCATAGGTCTATAACTTTCATTTAGACTTTGGTTTTGAACATCTTACACGGACTGTTGTTGGTATTTTGGGCATATCTTTTTGTACAAAATTGATGTAGGGGTGATTCAAAATTTTATGTGACCCTAAGACACATTTATATAACTTTGATGGAGGACATAAAGCCTGTTTCCATCGATTACCCCTTCGAAATGAAGCAACAAAGGAAAATAGTAAGTTGTCCAGAATTCATATTTTGATAGTTTTGAGTGAGTTGTTTGGGGTTTGTATTGTTTAATATTGGTGTGAAATGCTTATATATATGTTTTAGGTTGTTGTTTTTGGTTGGATGTAGTTATTATGGGTGTTATTGGAAATTTGGATAGGGCAAATTATAGGGGAGGTGCTGCCCAATTTTCGTTAACGCGTTAACTAATTAAAGAACCAGTCAAGGAAACGATCAAGAAAATAGATTCCATGAATACTAATGTGCAACTGAAGGTGATGGAAAGTCAAGAGTGGTTGATATTCATATTACTTCTAGGTTGAATAGGTCCAAAGGAAGACGAGGCAAACATGACAAAGAGTGACTCGTATGAGGTATGTAAAGCTTTCTCTTGGTATATTTTGGTATAAGTACATACATCTATCTTTCTTTCCTTTTGGCAAGTCTTAGCCTTAAGTGAATTGTATGTGGAATGTGGGGATAATTCCATTCCTATAACTCCAGGTATGCCTCATAATCCCTGACTACAGTTAGGTGTTGACACCCCTACAAGAATTGAGCATTACCTATTAAGGCTTCTACGTGCTAAAGAGTAGCGTATGGGAAACTATTTTTCCTTTCTCTTGATATGCACTTGATATAAAAATGAGGTTATGATGCCATGATTATTCACCGAGCCCCAGGCTGGGTTGGGTATGGAATATACACATGATGACCACATAAAGGGAAGTACAGATTAAATAGAACTTATTCTCTTTCTTCTTATGACATGTCTTAGTTGTAAGTTAAACATGATATAAGTTACGAGGTAAATCCATTCTTAGTATCTCTTATTTACTTTTGAATATCAAACTCCTAAAATATTTGAACTATTTCCCTGGAAACTTCTATATGTTAAAGAGGTACCAAATGTACTGGCTCCAAGTCTTAAGGATTGTATGATACTACGTGTTTTGAGTCCATGAAAGATTTGGCCCTATGTTGATACATATTTAGGGTCCCCGACATTACAATTAAGACAGCCCATAATGGCATTTAGAGGACACTCGAGATGACTACACCACTACTCAGGTCCTCAGGCAAAAACTTAACTTTCTTATTCTTTGAGTCTCCAATAATGATTTAAACTGCATATAGTTACTCACTACTGTACTCGTGTATATTGTAGCACTTTTTTCACCAAGTCCCAGGCAGGGAATAGTAATAGTGCATAATTTACTGCATTATCCACCGAGCCCCTCACTAGAGGGTCGGGATACGTATGTATATATATATGATGATGTGTTGTAATAAGGTGGTCATGGCACTGGGTTATGATGATCTTACAGGTGTATCCACCGGACCCCTGATAGGGCCGGCTATATGATATAATTTGAACATGCATGTTTTTATGATTCACAGAGTACAGGTACAGAGGCTTCTTTTATGATGTATTGGATTCCCTGCTTTTCCACTTCAAATATATTTCCAGTTATGCTATGTTATGTTTTACATACTCAATACATATATCGTACTGACCCCCTTTTCTCAGGGGGCTGCATTTTATGACCGCAGGTACAGATACAGGTTTTGGAGTTTGTCAGCCTAGGATTATGCTCAGCTCAGCTAGAGGAGGCTCTATTTTATCGGAGCCTAGTTTTTGATACTGACCATTAATATGTAAAATTGTTTTGTCTATTCAGGGGTATGGCGGGGCCCCTATCCTGCCACATGTTGTCGTTAATATATTTAGAGGTCTGCAGTTATGTATATATGGGTTGTGTATATCAATTTGATTCAGCAGGGTCTACATGATGTATGGTATATGTTATTATGTTATGGCAGCCTTATCGGCTTGCATGCCCTTTCATGTTATGACACAAATGAAAAGGGCTACAGGTTTATGAAAATATTATCGCCCAATGGGGCTCTTTTACATGATGTTATTTGAATTACAATTCAATTTGATCACAGCTGATAGTTAGGTATATGGGGGGTCTAGGTCAGACCCTAGTCGCGGCCTACAGGGTTGGGTCGTGACACATAGTTTAAACTCTCTTATGATATTTTTCCATTTACTTTACCTTATGCATGCTTTAGGATATGTCAAGGGGCTTGGATGTATCCCTTCTATATTACGAATAGGCCCTAGGTCTAGTTGTGAAAAATATCCTATCAGAGTACAAAGTTTAAGATGTCGAAGGGTGTCCAATATGCCGTATCAAGTAGAGTCTTATTCATGGTTGTGAAGCATGCCACATCTTTGAATAAGAGGTTATAAGGAGTTTTAGGAAATCCTCATTTCTTTTATAATCTGTGTCGTGCGATAGAGTGTGTTCTAAGACATCCTTTCCCTAACAATCTTCCTTTGCAAATTTTTCAAAACATGCCTCTAAGAAAACCACCATTGCCAAGAGGAAACAATGCTAATGAAGCCCAAGCTCCTCCGTCTCCTAAAGGCAATGACCCTTTGCCCAATAAGTGACACATGTAGAGCTCCAGACTACCTTTACCATGCTAGATCAAGTAGTGTCTAATCAAGGGGTTGTGGCTCCTCCTAATGTTCCTACTCCAGCTTCTAGAGTGAGGGACCTTACATGAATGAACCCTCCCAAGTTCCATGGTTTGGAAGTCAATGAGAACCCGTAAGGTTTATTGATGAGGTCTACAAAATAGTGAATATCATGGAGGTGACTTCGGAAGAGAAATCAGAGTTGGCGACTTACTAACTCAAGGGTGTTTCTCAAGTTTGGTACACTCAATGGTAGATGGAGAGGGTAGATTAAGGTCTTATTGAATTCTATGCCTTCAAGCTTGCTTTCCATGATCTTTTTTCCCTCTTGAGCTCAAGTATTCTAAAGTGTTGGATTTCATTAACCTTTGACAAGGAAATATGGGAATAAGGGACTATGCCCTCAAGTTTACTAAGCTATCAAAGTATGCTACTTCATTCGTTGTCGATCAATGTGCCCGAATGAGTCAATTTATATTAGCAGTGTCCGATTTGGTTGCTAAGGAATGTCGTACTGCCATGCTTATGAAAGAGATAGACATATCTTTGGTCATGACTTTCGTTGAACAAATTGAAGGAGAAAAGCTCAAGGAGATGAGAATGAAGGATTCTAAGAGGGATCGGTATGAAGGTTGGTTCTCCAATGCTAGGACCGGTAGTGGTAGTAGTGACTTCTCTTAACAAGGCCAAGGTTCAGGGAAGAAGTTTTCTAAGGATAGGGTTCCATACCTTAAAGTTCAAGGAGGAGGATTTGTGAATTCTAGTAGCCCTTTTTTTCCTAAGTGTTCAAAGTATGGAAAGAATCATGGATGAAAATGTTTGATGGGAACGGGTGCTTGTTATAGATGTGGAAAGATGGGCCATAAGTAATTTGAATTCCCTAATTTTGTCAACAAAGGTAGACAAGGTTGTCCTTAAGGAGGCCAAGTGCAAAAAAGTTCCCAAGCTCAACCTAAGTATGGCCAATGCAACAACCAATTATATGCTCTTCATGCTAAGCAAGATATGGATCAGAGTCCCGATGTGATCATATGTATGTTATAGGTCTTTAACTTTGATTTTCATTCATAGATTGATCCGGGTGCCCACTTATCTTTTGGTACTCCTTACCTTTCTATGAGATTTCATGTGTTCTCCTAAGTGTTATTAGAACCTTTTCTGATTTATACTCCCATTGGTGATTCGGTAATAGCCAAGAGAGTTTATAGAAGTTTTCCCATATTGGTTTGGATTGTGTATTGATGCAACATGGTAAGGTTATAGCCTATACTTCTAAGTAACTTAAGGTGAATGAAAAAAACCATCCAACCCATGATTTTGAACTTCCAGCAGTTGTATTTGCTTTGAATATATGGCATCATTACCTTTATGGAGTACATGTTGATGTGTTTACTGGCCACAAAATCTTTTAATATGTGTTTATCCATAGGGACTTGAACCTTAGGTATAGGATATGGCTTGAACTTCTAAAGAGTTATGACATGAGTCTATTTCACCATCCGAGTAAGGTATATGTTGTAGCCGATGCTCTTAGTCGGTTGTCCATGGATAGTGTTGCATATGTTGAGGAAAGTAAAAGGGAGTTGGTTAAGGATGTCCATAGATTTGCATAGTTAGGTGTATGTTTGGTTTACTCCAATAGTGGAGTGTTCATGTACATAATGGCTCCGAATCTTCTTTTGTGGTTGACAAGAAAATGATCTGGTGTTGGTTGAATTGAAGAGGTCGGTTGCAGAAAAGGCCATTGAGGCTTTCTCCTAAGGAGGAGATAGGGTAATACATATAGTTTGCGTGTTCCTAATGTTAATGGGTTAAGAGAGTTGATATTAAATGAGGCCCATAATTCTCAGTATTCAATTCATTCGGGATACACCAAGTTGTACTATGATTTGAAGGAAATATATTTGTGGAATGACATGAAGATAGACATAGCGAAATTTGTGTCTAAGTGTCCTAATTGTCGACAAGTTAAAGTTGAGCATCAATTGTTAGGAGGTTTAGCCTAAGATATAGAAATTCCTATTTGGAAGTAGGAAGATGTAAGCATGGACTTAGTAATAGGTGTGCCTCATACTAGAAGGCAACATTATTCTATTTGGGTTGTTGTGGACCGAATGACTAAATCGGCACACTTTTGGCCGGTTCAGACTTCTTATGGTGTTGAAGACTATGCTAAGTTGTACAATCATGAACTTGTGAAACTTTAAAGTGTTCCTTTGTCGATTATATCAAATAGAGGTAGTCAATTCACTTCACATTTTTGGAAGTCATTTCAAAAAGGTCTTGGTACTAGAATTAAGCTAAGTGTCGCTTTTCATCTTCAAACAGATGGACAAGCCGAAAGAATGATCCAAAGTTTGGAAGTTATGTTAAGATCATGTGTGATTGATCTTAAAGGAATCTGTGATGAGCATTTGCCATTGATTGAGTTTGCCTATAATAATAGTATCACTCTAGCATCCAAATGTCTCCTTTTAAAGCCTTATATAGAAGAAGATATAGATCCTTGGTGGGATAGTTTGATGTAGGGGAGATGGATTTGATTGGTCTAGATTTGATAATAGATTCTATGGAGAAGGTGAGACTCATAAAGGGGATATTAAATATAGCTCAAAGTCGTCAAAAGTCCTATTCGGACACTAGAAGATGAGAGCTTGAATTTGATGTGGATGATTGGGTGTATTTGAAGGTTTCACTTAAGAAGGGTGTAACACATTTTGGTAAAAAAGAGAAGTTGAGTCCTAGATATGTAGGACCTTACAGAATATTGAAGTTTTTTGGCAAAGTATCATATGAGTTAGATTTTCCATTTAAATTGGCTATGGTTCATCCGATATTTTATCTGTCTATATTGAGAAAATTTGTGGGTGATCCAAAATCCATTATGCCATTTTAAATTGTGAACATTAAAGAGAATTTGACTTATGAGGAGGTTCCGGTGGAAATCTTCGACCGGCAAATGAAGAGGTTAAGTAATAAAAATATTGCGTCTGTCAAGGTGTTATGGAGAAATCAACAAGTAGAGAGTGCTGCATGGGAAACCGAAGCATACATGATGAAGCATTATCCATATCTCTTTCCTTCCACTCAAGTTAAGGTATTAAGTTGTTCATGATCGAATTGATTAGACTTCTAGTTATTCCATTCCATATGTCATTAACAAGCATAAAAGATTCATGAAAGTGATTTTCAAAATGCCATATTTTATGCTAAGTGTGAAGTTTGCAGTGTTCTATGCGATTTTAAAGTATCCCTATATTCATGTTGGTTATCTAATCCCTATTCCTTTTCTTTTCTATGTTGGTTGAATCTCATTGGATGACGAATGTTTCCAACGGGGAGATATTATAAGACCCCATAAGATGAAAAGTTGAATGAAAGAAAAAATTTCAAAGGAATTGGAAACTGACCCAAGTCCACGAGTCAGTCTACCACTTGTTTAAGTTATTATAAGTCATAAACAAGACCCGTAGAGGTGAAGTAAAGAATTGAAAGTTTGGCTAAGCCAAAAGTGGGATTGACGAGTCCAATAACGACATGCAGAGCAAATAATAATTCTTAGAAATTAGTTGTCATGGAAAGGAATGATGACCTGTAAATTTCACTCTCAATACTTCATCTGTGACTCAACAGGATGGCTCATAGAGAAGCTTACGAATCATAGAAATAAGTCATGGTGAAACTTCTAAGACCCTCGACTTATAGGTTTTTTGGGCCTGCAAGACGGGTTACTTTGATGACTCATAAGGACTATGATAAATCATTAACTTAACTCATAACAAAAGTTCCGAGACTCAATATTTAGGTATTTCTCAGGACCTTCAGGATGAGTCGTAATGATGACTCATCACTACTTCCATGACTCATAAGAGTCAAGCCGTAGGGTCAAAAAGATCTGGATTTAATGATGGGTAATCTTGTCTTTTCCAAATTTTTTCAATGAACCTAGAGACATTTATGGCCAAGTTCAAAGTCTATAAATATCTAATTCTTCAAATTCCCCTTACATTTAATTGACTCTTCCAATTTGTTCTAAGGCAAGAACTCATATTCTCTCAAGATTCCTCTCGAAGTTTCACGATAGGGTTTCAATCCCACTAAGGTTTTTCATCCATTTTGAGGAGATTTCATTGAGGTATGTGTGGATTAGTTCATGAGTCCCTTCCACTCATGGATTCCAAGGTTTATTTAAAAAATCTCTCAAAATCTCATTACTTTACACTTCAATTTTTATGAATTGTATTGGGCTGATTCAATTTTATTTTAAATCATTATTTATGATCATTCCAAGTATGTTCCCACATCAATTACATGATTTCAAGTTGAATTATGAATGCACATGCATGAAGCTATTTTTATGGTAAATTCTATGAATTATCATTATGTAACTCAATATTTTCAAGGTACTCTCATGATTTTTGAACAAATGGATGATGCATGTGAGTTTTACTCTAGTTTCAAGCATGAATTATTATCATGAATTACAAGTACGTTAAAGTTAAGATTTTCATAAAAGTATAAAGATAAGAAACTTAGGGACCTATGTGGTGACCTAGGACCTTATGTTATGAATTATTCAAGTATGATTTGTAATGATGAAAGGCCTATTCTCACATTGTAATTATGTTATTAATGAGATATTCTACGAATTATGAAGTTTATAAATAAGCTATGATATAAGCTAAGTATATTACTATGTTATGATTTTTTTTGGATTTGATTTAGCACTAAGTGGACTTGAGGTGGGGGCTCTACCAAAATCCTTAGTAGCAGCCTCATGTCCCTTGAGGTGGGGGCCCTACTACATGCCACCGTAGGTTTCCTTAATGACTTAGCTAGTGGATCCACATATATAATATGTACATGATCCACCTAGAAGTGTAGAGTCTACCTTGGCAAGTAGATTCTCTTTTTCTTTATTGTATTGGGAGACGATGGGATTTCATTAGATAGCTCGCATGGTCTTATTATTGGTTATGATTATGTTATTTCATGATCTTCAACTGTATTTTAAATGCTTTGATTATTATGGTTTTACTTATCCTCTTTACTATGTATGCTCTTGATCATTGCATCTTATAATTTATATTGCATGTGATGCCTACATACTTAGTAGATTCAAACATACTAACATATATTTTTTCCTACATTATCTCATAATATTAGAGTTGAGGTTGAGGATCATATCCATCCATGTAGCTAATTGAGCTTTATTATCGATGGAGTGTGGTGAGTCCTCATCTATCAAGGACTAGTTATGTGCTGTCATTTTTTTACTTCAAAACACATTGATTTCTTATATGTTCAGGGTGAGCTAGGGAAATGTCTTAGCCCCCACCCATGTTTATATTTTGATGCATTAGTTGGACAAATATTTAGTCTATGTTGTCAATTATATTCTTCTTTATGAACCATGGTTCAGACTCTCTTATGATATTTCTACATTTATCTTACGCTATGCATATTTTATAATATGTCAAGAGGCTTGGTTCGAGACCTTTGGAGTTTTAATCATCGTGTTATGACTAGTCCCTAATTTGGGTCATGACAATGAATGCTCCTATAGTGAGAGTATTGACTATTGTCTTAATATTTACATTAAAGATCTATAAAAGATTCCTAGCAGCGAATCATCAGGTATCCTATGATTTGGAACCTACTTCAATTTCTTGTTGAACCTCAACCATGTCTCATACAATGACTTTGTGTTGAACTACCTAAGTTGTAAATCTTATGACTCAGCTATAACATTTTGAAAGGTGGGGAAAGCCTCTCCAAGAAACCATTTCATTTCTCTCCATGTGTTGATTCAGTGATTCGACAACTTGCCAGCAAGAGTGTCACTTTTCCTGTTAGAGAATGGGAAGAGCTGCAACCTAATAGCATCTCCCGCCAGAGACAATAGGAGGAGCTGCAACCTAATAGTATATTGAGTCACTCCAGGCCTCGAGTATGTCTTGCAAATCACTATAAAGTTCATCAAGTGCATATATGCATTGTCACACCCCTTTTTTTTCTTTTTGGGTTCTTCCAATTAAAGTGACGGTAATGAAAAAGGATTATTTTTATTTGTTTAGAGTTGACACTTGAAATTGAGTTATGGTGTTCAAGTCTACTTTTTAAATCCCTAATCAAAAGGAAATGACTCTTTATTTTAGTCTGAGAAAATAAAAGATCGGGTAAGGAATTTTGTTGACTGAGAGAAAGGTATGAGGCATCCCTCGAGTCCTATGGTTCTAACATGGTCGCTATTAATTTATACTTAGACTTAAATTATTTTGGATGTATTTTTATAGGTTATGGACTTGTCCACCTTATATTGTTGAATTTTGTTGGTCTCAATCCAAATGCATGACCGCATTTTTGGTTTTGACATATATTAACTTAGAAGCATAATTGTTTTGTTCTCTCTAGTACATCACACCTAATATTATCTGTCTCGAAATTTTAATTATTAAAATCATTTGGTCAAAGTGCGTCACCACATCCTTAAATATTTTAGGTGTCTCAAAAAGATGCAGAACCCATTCTTTATGGAAATTAGTTATTTAATCTATTTACTTTTATGAATGATCTATGCTCGTCTAATGTTAAAGGCATCAATTCATCTTTTGTAACTTTGAGATTACTATTCTTTTCTTTACTCTACGTCGGCATAATTGTAATGACCCTTTAGGTTAATTTCTTTATTCTCTAATCTTTTCACTGTTTAGAGCTTTCCTACAATGACCCCAAGTCACTTATGACTTGTTGACACTGACAGTTTGGTCACCTGGTCGGTCTTTAGGGTTTTATGCCCATTTCCCTATTCTAGAGCTTTTATAACTTTAAAAGTTGACTTCGGTCATAACATAAGATAAACGACCTCAGAACAAAATTTTAATGGTTCTATCAGCTCTAGAATGGCAAAATTAGGCTAATAGCATGGTTAGCATGAGTATCGAGTAAATCGGTATAGGTTTGGGGCCATTCATCGCTTTTACCTTAGCAATTTAGCCTATGGTTGACTTTGGTCAATATTCTTGAAAAACATGCTCCGATTTGAAGTCCATTAGCATGGTACTCTGGAATGTCGATTTTGGTTTAGAAAGAACCTTCATTTGCTTCCTAAGGCATCCGATCTAATCTTGAAGCCTATTGTGGAATTAGGCTCAAAATAGCATTTGGGTGTGGTACCTACTATTCATTAAAATGACCTCATATGGGAATTTCAAATGCCCCATTGAGTATGAAATATCAAATTTTGTGGGGTAGCATATTTTGTTTGCATGCACGAAATTCCGAATGAATTCTAAGCATCTCATCGGAGCTTTTTCAAAGCTCAAGTTTGAGCTGGTGCTGCCCTTGCTGGTGCACCTTGACTTTTCCTCCGTGATTGCGGACCTAGTCCCCGCATTCGCGGAGAAGACGATTTTTTCTCTCTATATTAGCGGACTTGGTCCCCACCTTAGTAGAAAAGATGGAGCCGAACCTCCACATTTGCGGACCTGGTCTGCGCATTTGCGGAGAAGGATGAGACCCTCCGTGTTTGCGAACCTGGTCCCTGTGTTCCGAAGGTCTGCTGAGTGGTTTTTTAATTAAAACCATCAGCTATTTTTCAACTAAACTTCATATATTGTGCATCCGATTTTGGGAGTTAGGAAGTTCCAAATTGAATGATTCAAAGATCTAAACCCAAGAGAATTTCGTGAGGAATCTGGTGTGTGCTCAAAATATTGTAGAGAGGCATCGTGTGAGGAAAATTTTCAAAATTAGTTACTGATTTGGACATTTTTGGAAAGAGATTTTGTTGAACTTTAGGAGATTGTTTCTTGATCATGTGAATTCTATTTTTAGTGATTTTTGAGGCTAGATTGTGGAGCTTATTGCAAGGAACATCATGGTATAATTTGTTTGGATTGAGAGGATTTCGTTTATGAGAAATAGCTGCATAAATAAGATATCATTTTCATCTTCTTTAGCTTAAATTATGTGGATTTTGTTGTATGCTCTTCTTACGTCATTTTCTAGCCTGAATTGTTTCATAATTTTATCCTTGAGCTTGGGGGGCTGTTTAGGGCCTATTTTTGGGTCAATTCTGGAATTCTGGACATGGGTCCCACAATTCCCATTTTAGAGCTTGAAAATGGCCCATCTCTGAATCCGATAATTTTAATATCAAAATAATCGTATTAACAATATGATCAATATTTTGTTAGCTGGTGGCAATTGGAGGTGATTCAGAGAATGAGATCTTTGTTGTGGTGGATTCATAGCGAGCGTGATCAACTTCAAGGTAGGCTATAGTCTCCCCCTTTTGACTAAACTCTATTAGATATCATGTAGTATATTTTACATATAACCTAGGTGAGACATTGTCGAGATTAGAATTCTCCTCATCCAATTCAATTTTCTTGTTCCCTAGTGAGCTTTAGGCTAGAATACTCCCATGAAATATTTAGATTAGGTTTTGGGCCTTGGTTGTGGTGTTGACTTATTATTACTATCCAATCTAGGATCGATGATGATAGCCTTAGACTAGGTGTGAGCCTTAGGTGCTTTACCATGTGGCTATTGCCCTCTTAGCTACGCATAGTTGTCGGTATGGCTTATTATGGATGGGATACCCTTTTTTGCTAGTGCCTGAGACCTTTGTATCTTGTCATAGCCGTAAGTTTGGCTTAGCTGTGCTGGTTGGCAGCTGAGGTGGCTTATTTTGGTGTAAGGCATCACACCTAGAGATATTTCTCCCTCTTTATGAATTCAAGCCATGCCTCAAATATTCTACTTTATTTTGGCGTTATGCTGATATTGTGGTTTAGCTCTATGTTATTATTTGTATTATATGGTTCTTGTTTGGATGTTGGTGATATCACGCTTACATTGATTGAGCATATTCACTCATATATGATCGTGGTATTTCATTTGTTTATAAATACTATTTTGAGAAGGATTTCTCACACTTTTTCTACTTTAAAACTGGTTTTAAAGGGAGTCGTATCACCTAGGATATTGGTTATTTGTTTTGAGTCTTACGAGTCATCGAGGATGTGCTTATTTATACTAACAAATTAAAAGGCATCGAGGATGCGCTCAATTTTTATTGATATCCAGCATGGCATTGGCCTTTATACATTGGCTGCATTTGGGATGTCTTCACCTATACTTGATTATTCGGCATGGCATCTTCATTTGCACATCGTCTTTGATGCTCACTCTCCATTACCACTACAAAGTTTATATTCATTTATGTAAGATCTGGTTTGGGCCCAGACAGTTTATACAGACTTTTTGCGACCCCTATACGCTATTATGGCCAGTGCACCACTGAACTGGATGAGAGAATTACATGGGTCCCACCATGTAGGCCAGGGACTGAGGTGCGTCTATACATTTATTGTTGTTGTTGATCTTTGAGAGCCACCGATGATGTCACTAGATTTTACTACAAACTTACATTCATTAGCATTGCCTATCACTAGCATACTTGTATAGTATGGACCTCAATTTTATGAGGGTCGTGGGTATGTTTTTCATTATTTGTACCTTCTGGGGGTATGGGTGTCTAATCAGTTATTGATTATACTTGCTTTTATCTCTTGTTGTACTTTTAGTTAGTACATTTAGTTATATTGATAGTTGGTTTATGTGGTATTTAAGTTGGATTGTAGTTTGTAATTCCTGCTAGGCTCAGTTGGAATAGTTCCTAGGTAATTATGTGGTTGGAGATGCCAGTTACCACTGTATTTTCATTAGTAAACCCCTATGATGACTTCTTCTTGTTCATAGGTTGTTGGATTGCGTTTCAAGTGTGTTCTTTGACTCAGCCCCTTTCTCCATGTCTCTAATCTCTTTGCCTTATTTCCTATCGTTATTGTGATAATTCCTGATTATTTACTTTTGCACTATTTACCTGATTATATGTTAATTATACTTCCTTTACCTATACAACTCAGTCTGCCTATGCCTACTGAGTACAATTCATTTGGTACTCATACTACACTTCTGCCCCCTCTAGATTATAGTATGGGTTATGTCTATTCATTTGGACTGGAGCAGAACAACTTCTAACTTAGAGATTTGGTGAGTCCCGGTGTTAGGAGCTGCCAATTCCCTTTCATGGCAGGGTAGGACTAGTCTTTACTTGCTTTCAAAGATTGTCTATACTCATATTGTATTTCTTAAAGCCTTGGATTTCTGTTTTGGTTTAGATTCTCAATTACTGACTGATGGCATGTCTTGGGGTGGTTTCTTGTGGGTTTTTTCAGTTCTTCTTTCTCTTCTCATTATCACTAACTTTCCACTTTGTTTATCCATCTTCCTTTTGATAGCCCATTGGCTCTGGTTTTCGGCAAAGGGTTAAGGGTTAGGCTTACCTACTGGTGGATATTAGCAGGTGCCATCACGACCTAAGAAATTGTGTAGTTACAAGTTGGTAGCTTCGGGTTGACCAGTATCATTGGTATGAGCGGAGATGTCTGTAACTATCTTCGGGAGGCTATGGGAATATTTAGGAAATTTTATTTTTGAATCCTTATCATATGTCCTTGTTTTGAATAATCTCTAAACTTGTCATTTGAAATCCATTCTTTCTTAGATAGATTGTACGAGTCTCTCGGTGGTCATGGTTGGAGCATTAACAGGTTCTACCAGAATTTCGGTAGGTGGTTCTCAAGCTAGAGATGAGTTAGCGGTTTCTCAGCAAGGCTCATTCTTAGAATTGGGCTATGTCATGGAATTTGTTGAGTGGGCTGGGTATAACACCACATCATTCCCCAAAGATCCGGATATAAGCCAGAAGTTTATCAAGAGATTATCTTTGCCGCTTTGTTTAGCGTCAGAGCTTTTGATAGCAGCTAGGTCTACCTTTCTCCTGATTGTCAGCTACTTGAGGGAAGTAGAGTAGGCATGCTTTGAGGTGTACAGAGGTAGTGGTAACAGGCTTCTCCATAAACTAAGTAGTGATAGTATCCGACTTCGGGGTGAGTATCAGTTTGGCGAGGGTCATCTTTCCTCTTGACCCATCAGGTACTAGCTCCCAAGATGTTTTGAGGCATGATTTGAGGTTTATAGTGGACAGGTTATAGGTCAGACTTCTCAGGGTAAGTATATATGGCATTCAAGTATTGGAGCTTATCCTATCCCATTTGGGTCCTTCCAGCGGGATGTCATTGGTGACAGTTGCTAGGAGGCTGGCGAGGAAGGTCACTTTATTAGGGAGCATCATAGGGCCCAGGTGCATTTAGCTAGGAAAAGGGACACCTGTAGAAGCCCACCACGTCAGGGTAGCTCTAGTATCAGTCTGAGTTAGGGATGAGGTAGCCAACCTCCAACTTTTATCTAACACACACAGGGGTATTATGACTTCGGTTCACTTGACCATTTGTCCTAGGAGTGCACAAGGCGAGATTCGACATTTTAGGATCCTCATACTCACCAGACCAGAGTTGTTGTTGCCATACCTAAGGAGAGCTTAGCCATCTATCTAGATATTATCCCAGTGTGGGACCCATGCATAGTTTGCTCAGTTAGGTCAGTGTTAGGATTTTATGCCACCTTCTTTTCGCGGTAAAGCTCAGAAGGTTACTGGTGATGCTTCAATTATTTAGGCCGAGGTAGGTCATGATCCATCCCATGCTTCTATGAGTCGGTCCAAGGCCAAGGATATAGGCATCACTGATATTTGCTTGATTTCCTTTTCTTGTTTTATATTATTCATTTGGTGAAATTTTGGGGTTTTCACCCCCGTACTTGACTATTTTGCTTGTTAGTTATCTCCTGACTTTTGTGGCTGCCTTATCTGGATTTCTGTGTGTGTGCTTTTTCTCCTTAGTTAATTTCTTTTAGTAGTGGATCAACTAGGTTGATGTCCTATTGGAGAAGTAGCAGTTGAGACACTCTTCATGCCTTGCCTAGGTGATATTGCTTTGAGTTGCGGTCGGGCTAGTTAGCCATCCCTTTCACCTCCCTTACAATTAATTTTGTTGTGGTGCCAACCCTAGTTAGATAGGGGGTCAGACCATCTATGTTAATTCTTAAAGTTATGACACTAGAAGATCTAGTTGGTGTTTGAGGTCGCTTTAGTTGCATGTTGCCCCATGGCTAGTGGTTGAATAGCTCCACATATCCTCTTTGCATAGCTAGACTTTCCTTGGTTAGTATTTCTCTCCAGGCATTCTAGTTTCTTGGCTTAGATAGCTATTTTCATTGTTAGTTATTATTTGGTTCAATTATCCTACCGGGTTGAATTCTTTATAGTAATCCTAGTTGTCCGTCTCTTTTTGTTTGCCTCAGTCTTGTTCTCAGTTGAACATTGTGTCCATTTTTTCAATCAGTTGGGAGCTGTCACTTTTAGAGTTTTGGTGCCGGTTATGGCTTGTTGAGTATTTAGGATGGGTGATCTCCCATTGTGTCTTGTTACTTCTTTTATTAGTTCTTTGTGGTGGTGTTGGTAGCTCCCAAGGCTTTGTTGTCCAGTTAGAGTTAGATCAGTGGTTTTTCTTTGGTGGGTTCAGATATAGCCTAATTTAGAAGTTGGGGAGTTGGTTAGAAACTTCATCTACAAAATGGGTCAAAGTAATTCATGTAGTGTGGGATTTTGAATTGGTTCAGGATGGAAGGCTTGATTTGTCCAAGTTGGTACGTCGCCTACCGGCTTGTCTTCCTTAGACTAGGATGGTTGTCTTAGACTTGAGATGGAATGGTGGTTTGTGGGCACCTAGTGCCGGTGTTTTGGAAGTTTCTATGATAAGAATAAGGCAGAGGAGATACACTCAGTGCGCTCATGTCCTTCATATGGTAAACTAGTTTTTTTGGAGTGGAGTGTTCAATTTCATAAGGTGAGTTTTACTTGGGTTTTTGGAATTTTGAAGTTGAGATTGAAATTTTGGGCTTTGCCAAGTTCAGTTTCCTTTTTTTGGCTATTGTCACCCCTTGAGGTTCAGTTGAGTTATGTGACTTCCCAGAGATTGTAAGGTGCAGTTTGGTAAGCAAGCTTCAAATGGTATTGGTAGTACTCGGGATAGTTAAAGATGGCAGAATGCCCTTGGTGGCTGTGAGGAAGGGATTTGGAGGCATACGATAGGCATTTGGAATTTTGGGTTAGTTGCATCTACCATGGTCCTATATTGCTTATTTCAATGGGTTTGGTTTAATTGGTCACCCTAAGTTAAAATCCAGTGTTTTTGATCAAGTTCAAGCTAAGTGAGCGAGAGTTGGGACCCAAGAAGATATTGTTGGAGTTTTGAGAGTTTAAATGAAATTTGAGGTCTTTCCCCTTAGCCCAAGTTCTGTGATGGCGTCGTTCGATCTGAAAGATACTCTGAGGTTCTGGCAAAGCATGTGAACCTGGTACCCTTGTCCTTTTGTGTCTCTAGGCTGTGACTGTACTTCTACTTTTAGGATGAAAGTTCTTTTAGTAGTGGATGTTGTAATGATCCTTTAGGTCATTTTTTTCATTCTTTGATCTTTTCAGCGTTTAGAGCTTTCCTGTAGTGACCCCAAGTCATTTATGACTTGCTGGAACTAGTAGTTCAGTCGCCTAATCATTCGTTTGGGTTGTATGCCATTTTCCTATTCTGGATCTTTTATAACTTGAAAAGTTGACTTTGGTCATGACTTTAGGTAAACAACCTTTGAATGAAATTTTGACAATTCTATCAGCTTCAGAATGGCCAAATTAGGCTAGTAGCATAGTCGACACAAGTATCGAGGAATTCAGTATGGGTTTGGGGCCTTTCATCAGTATTACTTTTGAAATTTGGCTTATGTTTAAATTTGCTCAACATTCTTGGAAAACGTGCTCAAATTGAAATTTTATTAGCATAGTTAGCTCTAGAGTGTCGAGTTTGTTTTGGAATGACCCTTCATTCACTTCTCGAGGCATGCGATCTAATCCCAAGGCCTATTGTGGAATTAGGCTCAAAATGACCTTGGATGTAGGACCCACTTTTTTTTATATGACCTCTTATGGTAATTTTGAATGCGCCATTTAGTCCGGAATGTCAAATTTGATGCGGTAGCATATCTCATTTGCGTGAATGGAATTTTAAGCAGACTGTTGGAGCTTTTTCAAAGCTCAAGTTTGAGCTGGTGCAACCATTGCTAGTTTTCCTTGAGTTGCCCTCTACGATCGCGGATGTGGTCCTTGCATTCACAGAAAAGAAGAGGTTTTCTCTTCGCCTTCGTGGACCTGGTCTTCACGTTTGCGGACTTGTTCCCTACATTTACGGTAAAGGATGAGATTAACCCTCCACATTCCCAGACTTGGTCCCCGCGTTCGCGGAGGTCTACTTAGTGGTCGTTTAATTAAGACCATCAGCCTTTTGTCAACTCTACTTCATATATTATGCATGGAATTTTGGGAGCTAGGAAGCTCCAAATTGAGTGATTCAAAGGTCTAAACTCAAGATAATTTCGCGAGGAATCTGGTAATGAGTTAAAATCATGAGGGAAGGCATCATGTGAGATAAAATTTTGAAATTAGCTATTGATTTGATCATTTTCGAAATGAGATTTTCTTGAACTTTGTGAGATTGTATATTGATTATATAAAGTTCATTTTTAGTGATTTTTAAGGCTAGATTGTGGGTTTTTTTGCAAAAAATGTCATGATATATTTTTTTGTATTGGGAGGGTGTTGTTTGTGAGAAATAGCTGCATGAAAAAGCTGCCATTTTCATCATGTCTAGCTTAAATTATGTGGATTTTATTGCATGCTCTTCTTGCATCATTTTCTAGCCCAAATTTTGTTACTATTTTATCGTTGATCTTGGGGTGCTATTTAGGATCTATTTTTGGAGTCAAATCCAGAATTTAGGACACGGATCCCACATTTCCCATTTTAGACCTAGAAATTGGCTCATCTTCAAATCCTATATTTTAATTAACAAAACAATTATATTGATGATGTGATTAATATTTTTTTAGCTTGGCGGAGATTGGAGGTGATTCGGAGGATGAGAGCTCCGTTATGATAGATTCGGAGCACGTATGATCGACTTTGAGGTAGGCTACGGTCTTCCCATTTTGACTGAACCCTATTAGATATCACGTAGTAAATTTTACATGTGATCTAGGTGAGTAATTTCCGACATTAGCATTCTTCTCATCTGATTCAGTTTTCTTGTTCCTAGGTGAGCTTTAGGCTAGAGTAGTCCCGTGAAATCCTTAGATGAGGGTGTAGGCCTTAGTTGTGGTGTTGAATTAGCATTACTATCCAATATAGGATTAATGTTGATGGCCTTTGGCTAGGTTTGACCCTTAGCAGCTTTACCATGTAGTTTGTGCCCTCTTAGCTAGGCATAGCTGTTGGTAGGGCTTATTATGGATGGGATACCCTTTTATTCTAGTGCTTGAGACCTCTAGGCTTGTCGTAGTTGTAGGTTTTGCTTAGCTGTGTTGGTTGGGAGCTGAGGTGGCTATTTTTTGGGTAAGATGTCGTACCTAGAGATATTTCTCCCACTTTATGATTTCAAGCCATATCTTGATTATTTTGCTTTTGTTTGACGGTAGGATTATGATGTGATCTTATCTATTACCTATTGATTGGGCCCGAGGCCATGCTCGAAGAGCGTTTGTATCTTAGATTAGTCCCTTTTTGCCTTGAAAAGGTGGTTTAGCTTGATGTTACTTTTGTATTGTGTAGTTCTTGTTTAGATGCTGTTGATAGAATGTTTGCATTGCTTGAGCATATTCACTCATTTTATGGTACGATCTTGATATTTTATTGGTTTTTAACTACTATTTTGAGAAGGATTTCTCACATTTTTTCTACTTTTAAACTTTTTTTAAAATTAGTCGTACCACCTGGGATATTGGATATTGGTTTTGAGATCTACGAGGAGTTGATAATGTGCTCCTTTATATTGATAGTTTCAGAGGCATCGAGGATGTGCTCAATTTTTATTGATATCCATCGCGGCAACGCCCTTTATACATTGGTGGTATCCGAGATGCCTTAGACTGTACATTATTATCTGGAATGGTGGCACCCTATCTACATTGGCTTGGCTACTCTCTCTCTCTCTGGTACCACTACGGAGATTCTATTTGTCTATGTAAGACCATGTACAGGCCCAGGCAGTGTATACAGACTTCCTGCATCACCTATGGGTCCGTCTGGCCAGTACACCACTAAACTGGATAAGGGAATCGCATAGGTCCCACCTGACAAGCCGGGGGCCGTGGTGGGTCTATACATTTGTTGTTGTTGTTTATCTGTGAGAGCCATCGATGATTTCATTGGATTTTACTACAAATATACATTCACCAGCATTGCCTATCACCAGCATACTTGTATGGTGTGGTCCCCTGATTTTATGTGGGCCGGGGGTATATTTGTCATTGTTTGTACCTTTCGGGGGTATGGGTATCTGGTCGGTTATTGATTATACTTGCTCTTATCTCTTGTTGTACTTGTATTTGTTACCTTTGGTTGTATTGGTAGTTGGTCTATGAGGTATTTGAGTTGGATTGTGGTTGGTAATTCCAGCTAGGTTCAGTAAGAATAGTTCCTAGGTAATTATGTGGTTAGAGTTGCTAGTTAACATTGTATTTTCATTTGTAGACCCCTATGATGCCTTCTTCCTATTCATAGGTTGTTGAAATGCATTTCAGGTGTGTTCTTTGACTCTGCCCCTTTATCTATGTCTCCTGTCTCTTTGCCTTATTTTCTGTCATTATTGTGATATTTCCTGATTAGTTACATGTGTAGTATTTACCTGATTATATGTTAATTATACTTACTTTATCTGTGGAGCTTAGTGAGCCTATTCCTACTAAGTACCATTCATTTGGTACTCATACTACATTTTGCCCCCTGCAGATCATAGTGTGGGTTATCGTTGTTGATTTGAAATGGTGCGTAGCAGCTTCTAACTCGGAGATTTGGTGAGCTTCTAGCATTCAGAGTTGTCGATTTCCATCCATGCCAGATTAGGACTAGTCTTTACTTGCTTTCCAAGATTGTCTGTACACATCTTGTATTTGTTAAATCCGTGTACTTCTATTTTGGTTTGGATGCTCAATTACTGACTGATGTCAGGTCTTTGGGTGGTTTCTTGTGTTTGTTTCAGTTGTTCTTTCTCTTCTCATTAGCATTTACTTCCCACTTTGTTTATCCATCTTCAACTTAATAGCTCGTTGCCTCTGGTTTTGGCCTAAGGGTTAAGGGTTAGGCTTACCTTCTGGTGGATGTTAGCAGGTGCCATTACGACCTGACAATTGGATTGTGATAATAGTGGTTCGAGGCTTAAGTATCGATTAAGACTCCCCTCCCCCAAAGAGTTGACCTTTAAATAAAGAAACTAATTCAAAACATAACGATGCTCAAAGTAACATATTAACATTTCAAATATCACCATTTACGTGTGGGAAAAAATAAATAACTAAATAAATAAATAAATAAAATAAACAAAATTAAGGATAATAACAATAATGAATGAACAAAAAATAAAATGTTACAAAAAAATACACAGAAACTAGAACAGGAAAATTTAATATTAACACGAAAGAGTAATCGATAACAAATTATTTGTCATTTATTTTACAAATTTTTTGTGTTCCACTTTTTACCACATAGACTTGCCCTTAAAAATTTCTTAACCACGATAGCAACCATTCAGAGAAGAAGCTATAGTTAAATGTAATGTTACTAATCCCACATGTGGTAAAAGCAACTTTTCCAACATCACCTCATGTTTCCATTTTAGAAAAGTTTATTTTAGTACTGCTAACATGCATTTATTGCTAAATCAGTGACATATAGATGCAAATGGATGAATTAACAAATAAAGCTCTAACGTCTAATCAATTTAATAATTTAATTAAACCATATACAGTTTAGTGCTGCTCCATCAATTTACTTGTATTAGTGCATTGTTCATTTTATGCTAAGTACATATCATAAAAACTTCATAAAACTTAGAGATAAATTGAAATAATCCATATATAACCCATGGTGATAGTGTCACATGACATCTAACTCTCTTTTCCTTTACTTTTAGTAAATAAATAAAATTAAATATAGTAAACACAAGGCCATTTTTTAATGCAAATTTTGAAAGGTTTTAGCCAAAAAATTAATTAGCATGGTTAAACAACTAAAAAAGACCGACAAGAACAAAAATACACTATGAGAAATTAAAACAAAGAGACTTAAACCAATTGTATGCTTTAGTTCTTACGAAATTCTGGGAATAGGATTGCTAAGCTTTAGATCTTTTCAACTAGAGAATTTACCTGATAGAACACCCTACTATGTAATACCTATTCCAAAACATCACTGTTGACATTCTTCTCACAAATGAGAATAATCTAAAATTTACACAACAAATAAACGATATCAAATCTAGACTACTAGTTTAACCAAACAAATAAGAATTGAACTTACTGGTTAACACGAAAAGAAAAAAAAACTTCACATGTTTTTGTTAGACGAGTTAACAAACAGGAAAAATTGAACACCAAAACATTCTTTGATTCACAATAAAAAATAAATAACTGAAAGGAACTGAATAAGAATCTGTGCGATGAACTTAAGCCACAAAGAAAAACAAGAGCGTCGTCACTTGTCACGACCAGACCTAGGGGCTAGTCGTAATACGGCGATCGAAATCCCGAAGGGATCCAACCAAGCCTCTTGTACATATCATAAGCATATTTAAGATAAAGTAAAAGAGAAAATATCATAAGAGAGATTAAACCATGAATAATAAATGAAGAATGTCACATGACAACATAGACTCTAAATATTTGTCCAACTAGATGCCTCTACAGATGATTATGGGTGGGGACTAAGACATGTCCCTAGCTCACCCTCAATATGCAACATAAAAAAAGTATTTGTAAACAATAACTAACTCGATAACTAGTCTCCGATAAATGAGGACTCACCATAAACACCGCTGGATAGGAAAGCTTAACTAGCCACGTGGACGAATATGATCTTCAACCTCAATCCCTACATTATGAGATAATGTAGACAAAAAGTATGCATTAGTACGTTGGAATTTACTAAGTATATAGGCAATGCAATGCATAGAAAACCATGTTTGTACAAATGACCATTTTATATAGCATGATAGGAGAAGTAGTAAAAATCATAAGTAGTCTTTAAGAAGGATCAATGCAGAATAAGCCATAAGAGTATCATATAAAGTAAAAGATAGGATTAGTCATTTAGAACATGAAAAGGTCCATACATATGTGGGATAGGGACCATAACCGATAATAAGACCATGCGGGCTATAACATGGAATCCCAATGCTACCCCTACATCAGAGGAAAGGGGGATACTACTTGCCAAGGTAGACTCCTACATGCCTAAGTGAATCCACTAAGCATTTATGTGAATCGGGTACTCACCCCTAGTTCTTAGACTCGGATACTCACCTCCAAGACTTGATATTTCGGGTACTCACCTCTTAGAGATTTGTGTATTCATCATAATCCCTTTGTACCTACGCTGACACGTAGTTATGCGATAAGAGACTTTATATAAGGACCCCATATTTTGCTTCGCACCTTAAGTACACATTCGGTGCTAAGTCAAATTCCACGGAATACATACATAGCATAGAAATCATAATTGACATGTATCATTGTCATTATCATAGGCTTGAAAATCATAGAGTAGCTCATTTTGATAACATACTTGTAATATGAGAATTTTCCTTTCAACATTACAATCAAACATACATAGAAATAATTCATACTTAGAAATTAATGATAATAGCTTATACTTGAAATTAGGGTAAGACATGAATGCATGATCAATTAATTTAAAAATCATGTAATTGACTTAAAAACATGCATGATCATAAACTTTCTTTCGTCCCATACATAATTAATAAAGATAATATTATTGGAAGTAAGATTGAAAATACTTATATTTTACATCATGAACCCTAGAATTCAAAATAGGAGAATTCATGGAAAACACTTTAATTTAATGCAATAACCATTAATTTATATCAAAACAGACTCATGATCATACTTTGAATCATAATTCATGCAATAGGAATAGAGATCGTAAAACCCATAAAATATCATACTTCAATTTGATAGAAAACCTTGAGAAATTGATTGAGATTCATGGATGAAAGAATTCATGAATCAATACCAACATACCTTAACTGAGAACACCAATAATTTTGAAGAACTTGAGAGTTTTGATGGAGAGCTTGAGTGAATTTACTTGAAGTCTTCAATGGAGTCCTCGAGAGTCTTTTGTAGAGAGAGAAATATTTAAATAGGTGAATTATAGAAGAATGAATATAATTAGGGGTTTAGGTTAATTTATAGAATTGAATTAGGTCCTAAAAATATCTAGGTTCATTAGCTAATAATTTGGGAAAAGTCTAAAATGCCCTTACTAAAAATCCAACTCGGATAGAAAAACCTTGCTAGATCTGCGACGCGGACTTAGCGAAGACCTTTCTGTTTTGTGCAGTTTCTTGAGAAATCTATCTTTTGATCTACGGTTCCTAAAAATCCACCAAAACTATTTTTCAGCAGGTTTTGACCCCCAGATCGATATTCCAAACTCACATTTTCCAAAGAGATTAAGGATAACGCATTACATGAGCGGCCTAATTCCAAGGCATTCTTAAGGAACTTGTGAGCATTTTTTAGGGATGTTATAATATCTCCCCCTTGGAAACATTCGTCCTCAAATGAGATTCAACTAATATGGGAAGGACAAGAAAAAAGGACTAATAACCCAACATGATTATGAGGACACTTCAAAAAATGCATAGAACATGTAAACTTCATACTTAACATAAAATATAGTATTTGAGAAAATCATTTTCATTAATCATGCATGTATATGAATGACATATGGAACTGAAACATAGAAGTTTAATCGATTTGATCATGAATAACTTAGTACCTTTAGGCTCGAGTGGAAGGAAAGAGATACGGATAATGCTTCATCATACCTCATTCCTCTTTCCATGTAGCATTCTCTACTTATTGATTCCTCCCTAACACTTTGACGGATGCAGCATCCTTATTTCTTAACCTCTTCACTTGTCGGTCTAAAATCTCAATTGGGATCTCCTCATAATTCAAACTCTCTTCAATACTCACATTCTCTATTGGCACAATAGAATTTAGATCACCCACAAACTTCATCAATATTGACACAGGAAATACCGGATGAACCCAAGCCAACTCAAATGGCAAGTCTAACTCATATGCCATTTTTTCAATATACCTTAGGATCCTAGACCTCTATAAGAAAATTTATCCCAAGAGTACTACCACTTACTACTCGTATTCAGCAAACCTTGAAAGTTAATAAAGAAACACACAATGCATCGTACATTTACCCATATGCCATCAACACTACATTCAAGCATAGTTCTATAACAAATCTAATACACTCACTTGAAACCCTTAACAAGAAGTCATCAATAGACTACTACAATCTTTCACATATCTACAACCACACATTCAAGCCTACCATTCTAACAACTTTATGTCTCCCTTGAAGTCAACATCACTTAATAATTTTCGTGTCTACCCTAACATATCTACATCTACATTCGCATTAACTCCTACTAACAAACACACCAATATACTCTTACCTATCTATTTCCCACAACAAGGTCTCATCTAGCTCGTCCTTCATATATATAACCTAAAATGGGGTAAGCATGCCACAGTTTATCAAAACACGAAATGGACACTCTATCTTTATCTATCATGACTAATCTACTATCATTAACATTAGAAAAACAACCTACCTTGATAACTAGGTACTCCATCTCCCCCTTATGAGAGAACTTCAAATTTCTTATCAACCACCAATTCCTTTTATTAACTAAGACTGGACCCACGTCTTGCCTTACTTTTACATTCGCTATCAATAATGATCCCAAACCATTTTGTACAAGAAAACCACCCTCATTAATATCAACCCCCCTTTGAATTGGAACTCTTCTTGAAGGAATCTTCTAAAAATCGCAATGAATAATTGTTAGGGGGGAAAAGACCTAGAGTACGCTCTATCGCACAACATGGATCATGAAAGAAGAGAAGCTTTCCTAAAATTCCTCAGAGCCTCCTACTCATAAATGTGGCATGCTTTACACTCATCAATAAGAATCTACTTGACGCGGCATGTTGGACACTCTAGGACATTTGAAAAACCTTGTGCTATGATACCAAGTTTGTCATGACCCAACCTAGGACCTAGTCGTAACACGGTGATCAAAACCCCGAAGGGCTCCAACCAAACCTCTTATACATATCATAATCATACATAAGATAAATTAAAAGAGGAAACATCATAAGAGAATCTAAACCATGAATAGTAAATGAAGAATGTCATATGACAACATAGACTCGAAACATTTATCCAACTAGATGCCTTTACACATGAGTATGGGTGGGGGATAAGACATGTCCCTAGCTCATCCTCAATATGCAGCATAAAAAAGTATTTGAAAAAATAACTAGCTCAATAACTAGTCCCCAATAAATAAGGACTCACCACAAACACCACTGAATAGGAAAGCTTAACTAGCCACGTGGACGAATATGATCTTCAACCTCAACCCCTATATTATGATACAATGTTGGAAAAAAGTATGCATTAATACGTTGGAATGTACTAAGTATATAGGCAATGCAACGCATAGAAAATAATATTTGTACAAATGACCATTTTATATAGCATGATAGGAGAAGTATTAAAAATCATAAGTAGTCTTTAATAAGGATCAATGCATAATAAACCATAAGAGTATTATATAAAGTAAAAGATAGGATTAGTCATTTAGAACATGAACAGAACCATACATATGTGGGATAGGAATCATAACCGACAATAAGATCATACGAGCTATAACATGGAATCCCAATGTTACTCCTATATCGGAGGAAAAGGGGAGACTCCTTGCCAAGGTAGACTCCTACATGCTTAAGTGGATCCACTAAGCGGTTATGTGAATCGGGTACTCACCCCTAGTTCTCTTACTTGGGTACTCACCTCGTAGCCTTGATATTTTGGGTACTCACCTATTAGAGATTCTGGTATTCTCCACTAATTTCTTTGTACCTACGGAGGCACGTAGTTATGCGACAAGAGACTTTATATAAGGACCCCATATTTTGAGTCCCACCTCAAGTACATATTCGGTGCTAAGTCAAATCCCACGAAATACATACATAGCATAAAAATCATAACTGACATAATTCATAAGACATGAATGCATAATCAATTAATTTAAAAATCATGTAATTGACTTGAAAACATGCATGATCATAAACTTTCTTTCATCCCATACATAATTAATAAAGATAATATTATTTAGAAGTAAGATTGAAAATACTTATATTTTACATCATGAACCCTAGAAATCAAAATATGAGAATTCATGGAAAACACTTCAATTTAATGCAATAACCATCAATTTATATTAAAACATAATCCTGATCATACTTTGAATCATAATTCATGCAATAGGAATAGAGATCGTAAAACTCATAAAATACCTTACTTCAATTTGATAGAAAACCTTGACAAATTGATTGAGATTCATGGATGAAAGAATTCATGAATCAATACTAACATAACTTAACTGAGAACACCAATAATTTTGAAGAACTTGAGAGTTTTGATGGAGAGCTTGAGTGAATTTACTTGAAGTCTTCAATGGAGTCCTCAAGAGTCTTTTGTAGAGAAAGAAATATTTGAATAGGTGAATTATAGAAGAATGAATATAATTAGGGGTTTAGGTTAATTTATAGAATTGAATTAGGTCCTAAAAACGTCTAGGTTCATTAGCTAATAATTTGGAAAAAGTCTAAAACGCCCTTACTAAAAATCCAACTCGGATAGAAAAACCTTGCTAGATCCGCGACGCGGACTTCATGTGGTCCTTTATGTTTTGTACAGTTTCTTGAGAAATCTATATTTTGATCTACGGGTCCTAAAAATCCACCAAAACTATTTTCCTGCAGGTTTTGACCCCCTGATCGATATTCCAAACTCAGATTTTCCAAAAAAGATTAAGGATAATGTGTTACATGAGCGGCCTAATTCCAAGTCATTATTAAGGCGCTTGTGAGTATTTTTGAGGGATGTTAGATTACTGAAAATTCAAACTTGGACCAAAACTTGACTTGAGGATTTCCCAAGAAATTAAGAACTTTTTCTCTCTTTTTCTTTTCTGCTTCTCTCCTTTTTCTTTTTCTCGTTGCTTTTTTTTTCTCCATGTGTGTATTATATAATAGTGTAGGAAGAAAAAGAACGTGAGGAATGGGAGTGTTTTGGTTGAGATTTTTAGGAGAAAAAGAGAAAAAAGACCTGAGGGAGTGGATCTTAGTCGAGAGGTGTTAGGGTGAGGGATGTGTGCAAATTGGAGAATTGGGAGAAAAGGTAGTATAAGGATATATGGTTGGGGTGGTTTTAGGTAATTAGAGCGTGGTTTTGGGTAATTTTAGTTTATTTCTTTTCTTTTATTTTATTTTCTATAATAGTGAAATAATAATAAATATAGTAACTAATTATTTTATACTAATAAAATATAGAAAAGTTAAATGACCAGTCTAAAAATAAAATTTAACTACCTTATTTATTAAACCTAAATTAAAAGAAAATAAATATATTTTTTAAATTTTCTTTCTTTTAAAATGATAAAATAAAAATTTACACTAAAATGTGACTCTATTTTTGTAGTTTTCAAATCTTTAAAAATAAACTTAGTAAAATATGATAAAAAATCAAAATGTTTAATTTAGTCTTTAAAAATATATAAACACTAAAAATTGTGTAAAATCTTAAATTCGGTCAAAAATCACGTCTCTACATGCATCATTTGTTAGTCCACCTGCGAACACTCCCTTCATGTTCAACAATTGTAACATAGCTTTATTGATATTAAACTTTGTCCCAACACGTAGTGGAGGTAGTACTATGACACCGGTTTCTCCTAAATCATCTAGATCAACATCATCATTGTCATCATCCACATCAAAGCTAGGCACATATCTGGGTTGTTGTTGTGGCAGGCCCCTATCTCTTCTGGCTTGTTCCACTGCTGGAACTCATAGATATACTTCTTCTAGTCGATCTACCTATATTTGTATGTCATTTCTTTTTCCCCAGCTAATATTCTTATTGTGGTTTGATCCACCATTTCAAGAGCACCATTTTTGGCAATTTTATTCAATATTTTCTGAGGTCAAGATCAATTGGAATTAGGAGATTGCCTTGACTCCAAGAGATGGTCATACATAACTGTGTACACTAAAAAAACAAAAACAATAGCGACAAGTAAATCAGGAAATGAGGACTAACAATCAAATAACATAATTAATCTAATCTCAAAAAATTAAAAATTCCCTAGCAATGGCGTCGAAATTTGATATGCCCAAATTATACCTATGAAAAGAAGTATAAATAAGTCATTGTTAAAATATAACCTAACCATGATTAAGGTTGATCCCATGAGGAATATGGTTTTGACCTAGGTCAATTGTGATTATTTCCTCTCTTAGTCATTATTTTCAAAAAGGGGTGAAATTTGTATAATAGGAAATGTGTATGTTCTTCACTAGTATGAAAGTTACAAAGTATCAAGTGAACATGTATTTGAATTATTGAGAGATGAAATTAGGGTTCTGTGATCCCCATGAAGTCACAACTTAGTAAGAACATATGTTAGTAACCTGTTCTGGTGTGTAGCATGCAAGATCGATAAGTTAAGTTCACCCAAGTGATTGGTCCTTTATATAGATATATTTAACCATGTAACGTGGTCCGTCTTAAGGGTGTTTGAGTTACTAACCCTTACCTTTAATCTCAAATTAACTATTTTGCGAGGTCAATCTATTACATAAGGATTGATAACCTCAAATCTTTGTTTTTATAATTCCTTTTTCCATTAGTTACCCATTTGGGCCCAGACAAGTCAAATTTTAACATATGCATCCGTTAAAAAGAAATCAATACAAGAGAAAACAATAAATGTATACATATTACTTAAGAATTACTAGATATTAGGTCAAATTTCTCAATTATTCATGGCTCCCACATTCCAAGTTGTGGTCTTAGCCACTCATAATTGTATGATAACAAGCAATGATTAATGAATAATGCATAATCATACACTTATAAAATGAATACTAAAAACCCGGAATCTTGAATTATAATTGAAAGTCAAAAGCAAGTAATTAAAGTTATGATTTTTCTAAAAAATCAAGAACAAAGCAAAGGACTAATTTTTGTTCAAGTTTCAAACCAAAAAAAAACAAGTATAAAGTGTAAACGAAAACCTAGGAAAATATTTATAAGAATTAAAAACCCATCCTAAACAAATGAGGAAAATAGTTTTCGAAAACTTCTATGAACACTATCTATGATCTATAGATGATTTAATGGGTCGTAGAACCCTCTCGTGGAACTCAAAGATTACTCAATTTCAAGACTTATTCCATAAACAAAAACTACGATCCGAAGAAGATTCTACAACTCGTGATCCTCCCTCATAGAAATCAATCTTTGTAGTACACCTTCAGTATCTTGACTATGATAATATTTTATGAATCATGAATACTTTTGCGGTTCATAAATTCCACTCATAAAAATATACTTTTTATCATAGTCTTTGTATCTCAACTAAGAAGCCATTTTTGGCATGTGGTTCAAACTATGGCTTGTAGAATTTCCTCATAACACCAAAAAATTACTAGCTAGTCTCTTCTGTTCTACACTTACCTATTGAATCTTGTTTACCTTCAAAATATCTACAAAATACATTAAACCTACTAAAAACACTAAATAACTTACACCAATTCTAACATTTAAGCATCAAAATTGTCTTAAAACCATGACATATCAGACTCTTGAGATGTTGTTAACATTTGGGTCATTGCGGATTGATTAAAAAATCCTACTCACTTCTTACCAGTTAAATTCTCTTTTAGTGTCGAGAGGTTAGCCTGCATATATATTTAGGATGTAGTTTGTCTTCACGAGGAGTCAATATCTATTATCTTTGATGAAGGCTCTTAGTTCACTTCTAGCTTCTAGGGAACCTTCTAGGAGAAGTTGGATACTTGAGTTGATCTTAGCAAAACATTTCACCCACAAATTGACGTGTAGTTGGAGCGGACTATTCAAGTTTAAGAACATATTCTTTGAGCATGTATGTTGGACTTTGGAAATTAGTGGGATCGGTTTTTTTCTTTGGCGAAGTTCACCTATAATAATACTTATCATTCTAGTATTTAGATGGATCTATTCAAGGTATTAGATAGTAGGCATTGTTGATATCCATTTGGTTGGTTTTATGCCTCGTATCCTCGGCCACTTAGTATAGACTTGCTTCAAGAGACATTGATAGAGTTCGTGTGATTCAAGATAGTCTATGATAAGCTTAGGGTAGGCATAAGAGTTTTGCTAACATTACGTATCATCCCTTCAGCTTTGGTATTGATTATCGTGTTTTTCTCCAACTTTTACCCTTGTAGGGAGTGAGGATATTTTGTAGGCGGGGTAAGCTTAGCCCCAGGTACATAGAAAATTTGAAATCCTTCAGAATATCAAAGATGTTGATTATAAGTTGACTTTACCGCCAATCATTTTAGATTTACATCTACTCTTTCATATGTCAATGCTCTGCCGGTGAATTCCTAATGAGTCACATGTGCTTTGGTGGTGTTCAATTAATGTAAGACCCCATAAGTCGGAAAATCAAAACCAATGAGAAAATTATTAAATCTTTAACTGAACCCAAATTTACGATTGTCTTTATGAGTCGTAGGAGTTTACACGACCCGTAGAAATGAGTCACGGAGGGAGTCATTATTGGTAGTCATGACCAACCGAAAAGGTAGGTCTTATGACTCATGTTGATGACCCGTTCTCGCTTAAATGATCCGTAGACACAACTCATAGGAAAAGTTTGGAGGCTATGTTCTAGAAGTCCCTCAAGGTCATGTCTATGACTTGACAGGATAACTCGTTGAAGCTATGACGGGTTGTAAGAACCACCCGTCACAAAACTTTAGAGACTTGTAATTTGCATATTTTTAGGACCTGCAGGGCGAGCCAACAGGACTAATCATAGATAAGATTACGGTCCATAAACCTTTTCCATTCCCAAAGTTCAGAGACTTGAGTTTTAATACCTTTCTCAGACCTGCAGGATGAGTCATTTAGACGACTTTTCAACACTTTGGCGACCCGTAGAAATAGATCCATCGGGCAAAATTCTAGATTTAATGAGGGGAAATTTTGCCTTTTTCAAAGTTTGTTTCAATGAACCTACACACTTTTATGGCCAAGTTGAAAGTTTATAAGTATTAAATTCTTCAAATTCCCCTCATATTCAATTCATTCTCCCAAAATTTGACTAAGACAAGAACAAAGTCTCTCAAGGTTTCTCTCCAAATTCAAGCTAGGTTATCTATATTTCTTCAAGGTTCTTCTTTAATTCATAAATGAATTCAAGCAAGGTAAGTGGGAATTGATTCATGGGCTCTTTTCACCCATGAAATCCTAAAGATTTCTCAAGTTTTCATTCAATTTATAATTGATTATGAACCCTAGTTTTGATGAATTGCATTGGGCTGATTTAACTCCATTTTTAGATGATAACAATGATCATTATATGCATGTTCTTATATAAATTGCCTAATGTTATGTTTATTTATAGATGCCCATGCATAAGGTTATATTTTCAAGCTATGATTATGAAGTTAAGATAAGTTTATGAGTTGATCATGAGTTAAATGATTTTCAATGAAAAGTTTTATATGAGTTAAAGTTGAGATTTATGATTCTAAAGTTAAAGTTATGATGATGATCAAAGTTAAGATCAAAATATATTTAAAGATGGTGATAGGGACAATTCTTACCGAAGTTATAGATTCTTATGAATCACCAAGTAGATGAGCTATTCCTAATATATTTTAAAGATGGATTGATAGGCAGTTACTATCTTTCCCTACTATGTTATGATCATGTTTATGAGTTTCTGTTGGGATATTGACTAAGAATCGAGAGGGCTTCTAGGTGGGGTTCGGTTTGGTAAGGCAGTTAGTTATTCAAGGGAATCCTAGTAGCAATCTAAAGTCCCAAACTATGTTTCCCATATAGGTTTCCTTCATGTCCTAGCTAGTGGATCCACATAGCCTAGTTGAATAGTTACTTTTGGAGTATGCCCTGGCAGAGTAGCCTCCTCTGTTTTGATGTAGGAGTCATCAACCTGTCTCGATGCAAAAGTCATCAGATTCCATGTAATAACTCACATGGTCTTAGTTGTCGGTTAAAGGTCTTACTCCACATAATTTGGAGTTAAGTTATGATATGTCAAGTTATGAGTTTATGATAAAGTTTTATGATATGCATTGACCAAGAGTTTCTTATGTGTTAAATTGTTTTTAAGCTTTACTCATGTTCATTATGATTGGTCAGGAATCTTAAGGCATGTTAATTATGTCATTTTACTTGTTCATGCATACCTCACATACTTACTACATTCAAATGTACTAAGGCATATTTTGCCTATATTGTCTCATAATATAAGGACATACAACACTCGCAATCATCGTATTCGTGGCTAGAGTTTTTCCTAGATTCTGAGAACTTTGTGAGTCCTCATTCTATTGAGGAAATGACTTTTATTCATGTTGCTAAGGTTTTTCTTTGTTCTTTTGTTAGGGTGAGAAAGGATCTTATCCTAATCCCCCATAAAAAATTAGACTAGAGGCATGTTTAGAGGATACTCATTAGTGTTGTCTAGATGGGACATTTATAGAGTTGATCTCCCTTAGTCCCATTCCCTTATGATGATTAATTTTTCTCATATTTATATTGTACTTTAGCATATATATGTGATGTATACTAAGATGGATTATGGTTGGGGACCCTCACATCCCAATCGTCATGCTACGAATGGGCCCTAGGCCCAGGTCGTGATAAACTTTATATCAAAGCACAAGGTTTTGAAAAGTCCTAGGGAGTTTAACATGCCATGTTAAGTAGAGTCTAATTCATTGGTGTGAATCTTGCCACATCCATGAATAGGAGGCTACAAAACTTCTTAGGAAAAGTCTCACTACTTTCATGATCTATGCCGTGTGATAAAGTGGTTAAGTGTTTTCCCTTTAATGCTTGTTCTTTGCAATTTTTAGAATATGCCTCCATGAAGGTACCCTACTAGAAAGAATGTGGTTGAAGAGGAGAAACAAGCTCTAAATGATCCTTTGAATGTTCAAGTTTCCAATGCCGAGTTTCGAATGGCTATTCAAATACTTGCTCAATCCATTATGGCTCAAGAAAATCGTGAGGTAGTTGCTCCCGTGAATCTGAATGCTAGTATGGTGGAAACAACAGTTTGTAATTTCATAAGAATAAATCCTCTGGAGTTTTGGGGTTCTAAATTTGATGAGGATTCCCAAGAATTTGTTGACAACACCCATAAGATTATTGAGATCATGTGAATTAGTCCAGTTGAAAGAGTGGAGTTAGCTACATACCAACTAAGGGGTTTTGCTTGAATTTGGCTTGATCAATGGAAAGGGGAGAGGCTTAGATAGGCGGAGCCCATGACTTGGAAGGAGTTCAAAGGGGGTGTTTCTTGATCGTTTTTTTCCCACTAGAATTGAGAGATGCTAAGGTGCAACAGTTTATCAACCTTACAAGGCGGTATGAATGTGAGGGAGTATGGCCTCAATTTTTTCAATTGTCAAAATATGCTCCATTCATGGTTGCCAACTCAAGAGATCGTATGAGCAAGTTCGGATCTAGTCTTTTCAGACATGGTTGCAATAGAATGAAAAATGATGATGTTAATTAAAGAGATGGATATATCTAGAATCATGACCTATGTGGAGCAAGTAGAAACTGAGAAGATGAAGGTGAAGAATAGAGAGTCTAAGAGGCCAAGGACCGATGATAGTGAATTCTCTTATGTTAAGTACGGAAGTGGTGGACATCATCATTTTCATCAAAAGTACTCCGGCCAAGGGTCTTCTAATACTACTACTCCAAGGTTTAACAAAGATAGGGTACCCAATCCTAAACCTCAATGAGATTCTCCTATAGGCCAAGTTACTCCCATATGCAAAAAGTTTGAGTTTTGGTTGAAGGAGGATCCTAAAAAAATGAAGGCGGTCAAGAATTTGCCTGGACCATTGTCTCCTTCGGAAATTAGGAGCTTCTTGAGTCTAGCTGGTTACTATAGAAGATTCATCAAGGGATTTTCTTTAATCTCATATCCTATGAAAAAGTTGACTAAAAAGAATGTGAAATTCATATGGACGGATGAGTATGAAAAAAGTTTCCAAACTTTGATAGATCGACTTACCTCCGCTCCTATTTTGACTCTACCAGAAGGATTAGAAGGGTTTGTGATTTATTGTAATACTTCAAAGATTGGTTTGGGTTGTGTCTTAATGCAAAATGGTAAGGTCATAGTCTATGCTTCTAGGTAATTGAAAGTTCATGAGCATAACTACCCCACATATGATATTGAGTTAGCGGCTTTGTTTTTGCTTTGAAAATTTGGCGGCACTACCTCTATGGGGTACATGTAAATGTGTATACCAATCATAAAAGCCTTTAATATCTGTTCATCCAAAAGGTCCTCAATCTAAGACAAAGAAGGTAGCTAGACCTCCTCAAGGACTATGACATGAGTGTGCATTATCATCTAGGTAAAGATAATGTGGTTGTCGATGCACTTAGTAGAGTGTCTATAGGGAGTATGGCCCATATTGATAAAGGAAAGAGGTAGTTGGTGAAAAATATTCACCGGTTGGCTAGATAAGGAGTGAAGTTGTGCGGTATCTATGATGGTGGTATAGTTGTCCAAAATGGGTCCAAATCCTATTTGGTAGTGGATGTCAAGTCAAAATAAGACCTTGACCCAGCACTTGCCTAGTTAAAGAAGTTGATTGAAGGAAAAAAAGGTACAGGTCTTTTCCCAAGGGGGAGATGGGGTGTTATATTACCAAGGTGGGTTTATGTTCTGTATATATATGGCCTAAGGAGTCTGATCTTGATGGAGGCACATAATTCTGCATACTTCATTCACCCTGGTTCAACAAAAATATATCGAGAATTGAAATAGTTGTATTGGTGGGGTGGCATGAAGAAGTACATAGCGAGGTTTATGTCCTAATTGCCAATAAGTGAAGGCCTAACATCAAAGGTGAGGCAACGTAGCCCAAGATATTGAGATCCTTACTTGGAAGTAGGAAGAAGTGAATACGAATTTTGTAGTAGGTTTGCTCACACTCCAAAGTATCATGATTTGATATGGGTAATTTTTGATAGAATGACTAAGTCGGCTCACTTCTTACTGGTTAAAACTTTCTATAAGACCAAAGATTATGCAAAGTTGTATATTCGGGAGTTGGTGAGGTTGCATGGTGTGCCATTGTCAATCATTTTGGATCATGGTACTCAATTCACTTCTCACTTTTGGAGATCATTTCAAAAGGGCCTCGGTACTAAAGTAAAGTTAAGCACTGTATTCTATCCTCAAATTGATGGGCAAGATTAAAGGACAATTCAAACCCTAGAGGATATGTTAAGGGCTTGTGTGTTGGAGTTCAAAGGGAGTTGGGATGATTATCTATCGCTCATTGAATTTTCTTACAATAATAGTTACCACTCAAGTATTGAGATGGTTCCATTTGAGGCTTTCTATGGAAATAAATGGAGATCCCCGGTTGGTTGGTTTGAAGGGGGTTTGATTACCTTTTTAGGTCCCAATTTTGTAATTGATGCTTTAGAAAAGGTAAAGATCATTAGAGAAAGTTGAAGACGGTTTAAAGTTGTCAAAAGTTGTATTTCGACACTAAAAGAAGGGATCTTGAATTTAATATAGATTATTGGGTGTATTTGAAGGTTTCACCCATGAAGGGTGTGGTTCGGCTTAGTAAGAAAGGGAAATTAAGCCCTAGGTATGTAGAGCCTTATAAAATCCTAAAGCTGGTTAGCAAAATTGTGTATGGTTGGGATTAACTTTGGAAATGACAATGATTCACCTGGTGTTCCATGTGTCAATGTTGAGAAAATGTGTGGGAGACCCTAACTCCATTATGCCTTTGGAGGTAGTGAATATTGAGGAGAATTTGACCTATGAAGAAGTCCTGGTTGAAATTTTAGACCAGAAAGTCAAAAGGTTGAGGAACAAAGAAGTTGCCTTCGTTAAAACCATTTGGAGGAATCAACAAGTCGAAAGTGCTACATAGGAAGCAAAAGCAGATATGATGAAACATTATCCTCATCTCTTTCATTCTTTTCAAGCCTAAGTTAGTAAGTCATTCAGGTTCAAATGTTTAAGAATCTTATGTTTCATTTTCCTAGTCCTCATATGCATGCATATTCATGAAGTTGAATTTTAAAGTTATGATTTATGCTAAGTTTTAAAGATTTCATGTTTGATGCATTTCAAGTGTCATTGTATTCATGTTGGGTTACTAGTCCTCGTGCTGTGTTCTTTCTATGTTAATGGTTCTCATTCGAGGGCAAATATTTCTAAGGGAGAGATATTGTAAGACCTCGTAAACTTGGAAATTCCTCAACCAAGGATCAAAGGACGAAATATCATAAAGTTGTAGAAACCAGCACCAGGGGTTGACCACAGAAACCATCACGGGCCGTGGTGAGAACTACAGACCGTGGTGAGCAACCATGGTAGAGATTCAGAGGTTCAGACTTGTAGGGACAAGACCAAGACAAAGGATCATGGACCATGGTGACCACCACGGGCCTTGAAGACCTCCGTGGTTACCCCTCCCCAAAACCCCCAAGAAAATATCCCAAGGCAAGGGCCACAAACGACCACCATAGATCGTGTTAAGTTTCTAGACCATGAGGATGGTCCATCCAGGGGTCCAATCATTCTATCTTATCGGATTTAAGGTTAATTATTTAGTATAGTAACATATTTGGAGATGTTTTAAAGTCACAAGAATCCATAAGCACAAAGTTAAGTTGAAAGCTTCCTTATAGATTGAGTTTCGATGTAAGATTCTAGATAGGGAAAATTTAATCAATCATGTCTCCTTGAATATATAAATGAAGGGTTTCCCATCACATGCCAAATCAAATATCTCTGAATCCTCTTTCTAATACCACCAAGTTTTCCTCATTCGGAGTGCAGAGTAAACAGTTATGACCCATTAAGTGAAGCTGCACAGACAGGAGAGGACCATGTCCCGTGGTGGTCCTCCATAAACCTTAGTATGGTCCGCAGTGGCCGTTCGTGAAGAAGGTTCAAATACTTCTACACAATATTTTCCAAAATAGTTTTCTGAGACTTTTACCACAGGAACCCACCATAGTCCGGGGTGGGCATAACAAACCGTGAAGGTCCCCTATGAAGTCCAGTTTTGGCCAGTTTTAAAAAGGGGTATTGTAGCCTTTTCCTATGTTTTAAATCAAAATGAAGTTGTTTTGAGGGTTGAATTCTTCTATCTAAAGACCCTAAACCCTTCCAATACCTCATTCTTCACACTTTGATTTAAGGCTCTCAAATTCTCTTTTCCCAAACTCTCTTAAGAACGTCAAGGCAAGGCAAGGTTTCCAAATTCAATGCATTCAAGTCTCCTTTCTTCCTCAAGTGTTCTTAGGTATTTTATTTCCACCAAGGTATGTGTGTTTTCATACATGGGTCCTTCCACCCATGGAGCCCAAATGTTTTCTCAAACTTACTTTTCAATTTTAAATGATAAAAATCTTATGGGCTTTTACATGATGACTTTAAATGCATAGATCATGATATATTTGAAGTTTTCTTACATATATTGATGTATATTGACTCTTGATTTCATGAAATTACAATTATATTAAATTACCTATGTGAAGGCTTGAAAAGAGTTTTAATACATATATGGTGGGTTGCTTTAAAAATGTGTATTTTTTACATTTGCATTACTCTCATGCATGCAAGAATTCTTTAAAGGCATTGAAAGGTTTTTATGGAATGAACCCACCTAGTTTCATATGATAAAACAAAGTTGAAATGAAGTTTGACTCCAAATGAATGTTATGAAGTAAATGCTTATGAAAGGGAGTCTTTATGAAATGATTGATTGATGAGAGGCTTCTTAGACAAAGTAAGGTTTCAATATGAAAGGACAATTCTCGCATTGAATCAAATAAAAGGTTTTAATGAGCTATTCCACCGATTGATATTTTAATGTTAAAGTAATATAATTTTTATGTTATATTAATGTTTAAATATTATTTTGTAGGATTTCACCTAGCACCAAATGTATCATGTAGATGGGGCCTCGACCGAAGAGGTCCTTAAGTAAAGTCTTATGTTGCATTAACTATGTGCCACCATAGGGGCCCTTGTCGGCTAGTTTACGCTAGTGGATCCATGATTAGACATTAAATTTAAAGTTAAAGAATGTTTAAAGTTGATCGTAGCTCTACCTGGTAAGTAGTCTCCCCATGCCAATGTAGGGGGATATGTTGGATTCAATGTAATAGTTCACATGTTTTTAAATGTCGGTTATGGTTGCTTCCCCACAAAATGAACATTTTAAGGTTTCACATGATAATTTCTCATACATGCATTCACTTATGCGTATTGCCTATACATGTATCTCTCTTATTCAAAGTACTAAAGTATACTTTGGTCTACATGATGTCACCATGTAGGGACTGGCGTCGCTCCACACTCTTCTCTCCATCGCTAAGTTGATCATTGAATGCTACCACTTTAGTGAGTTCCCAAGTTCCAGGAAAACACTCCTAGCTTGTCTAGCTTATATTATGTTTAGACATTTAAATTAATTTTGGTATTTTTTACTTAATCTTGAAGGTGAGCTAGGGACATGTCTTAGACCTCGTCAAGTCTTAATGTAGAAGGTATTGTTGGACATAGTAAAGGATGTTATGTTGTCTTTGACTCTTATTAATGTGAAGCCCCTTAGTCCCTATATCCCTTTTGTTTCCTCTTGATTTGTTTATCATTACCAATGAAATGCTTAATGAATGCTAAGAGGCTTGGGTGTGGTACCTCTAAGTGTCTCATTAGCTGTGTCATCTCTAGGCCCTAGGCTTGGGTCATTCCATATTTAATACTTTTCTCAGCCCTCGGAATGAGTCATTTATATGACTTATCAACATTCGATGAGCCGTAGAAAAGGATCCGTCGGGTCAAATTTGCAGATTTAATGAGGGATAATTGTGTTGTTTCCAAATTTCAAATCAATGATCCTACAAACTTTTATGGGAAAGTTCAAGATCTATAAATATTAAATTCTTCAAATTTCCCTTCTATTGAATTCATTCCCCTAAATTTTTACTACGGCAAGACCAAAGTCTCTCATGGTTTCTCTCCAAATTCAAGCTAGTATTTTTAGATTTCTTCAAGGTTCTTCTTTAATTCTTAAGTGAATTCAAGCAAGGTATGTGGGGATTAATTCATTGTCTCTTTTCACCCATGAAGTTCCAAAGATTTCTCATGTTTTCTTTCAATTTATAATTGATTATGAACATTAGTTTCGATAAATTGCATTAGGCTGATTTAACTCCAGTTTTAGATGGTATCAATGATCATTATATGTATATTCTCATATGAATTGCATAACTTTAAGTTGAATTATAGATGCCCATGCATAAAGTTATATTTTCAAGCTATGATTATGAAGTTAAGATGAGTTTATAAATTGATCATGAATTAAATGATTTTCAATGAAAAGTTTTATATGAGTTAAAGTTGATATTTATGATTCTAAAGTTAAAGTTATGAAGATGATCATAGTTAAGATCAAAACATGTTTAAATATGTTGATAAGGAAAATTCTCATCGGGTAGATGAGGTATTCCTAATATGTTTTAAAGATGGATTGATAGGTAGTTACTATCTTTCTCTACTATCTTATGATCATATTTATGAGTTTTTATTGGCATATTGACAAAGCCAAAAGGGCTTCTAGGTGGGGTTCGGTCCGGTAATGCCATTACTTACCCAATAGAATCCTAGAAGCAACTAAATTGCTAAACTACATTGCCCACGTTGGTTGCCTTTATGGCCTAGCTAGTGGATACACATATCCAGTTGAGTAGTTACTTTTGGAGTATGCCCTGGCAAGGTAGCCTTCCCTATTTTGATGCAGCAATCATCGGCCTGTCTATATGTAGGAGTCATCGATTTCCATTTAATAGCTCGCATGGTCTTATTTGTTAGTTAAAGGTCCTATCCTACACATGTTGGAGTTAACTTATCAGATTTCAAGTTATGAGTTTATGATAAAGTTTTATGATATGCATTGACCAAGAGTTTCTTATGTTTTAAATTGTTTTTAAGCTTTACTTATATTTATAATGATTAGTCATGCATCTTATGGCATATTGATTACATTCTTTTACTTGTTCATGTATACCTCACATACTTAGTACATTCAAATGTGCTAACACATATCTTTCCTACATTGTTTTATAATGTAGGTCAGACGACACTCACGATCATCCTATTCGTGGCTAGAGTTTGCCCTAGATTCTCAAAAAGTTGGTTAGTCCTCATTCTATCGAGGACATGACTTTTATTCATATTTCTATGGTTTTGAATTTCTTCTTTCTCTAGGGTGATCTAGGAGTTTGTCCTAAGCGCCCATCAAAAATTAGACTAGAGGCATGTTTAGACGATACTTATTGGTGTAGTCCGGATTGGATATTTATAGAGTTGATCTCCCTTAGACCAATTCCCTTGTGTTGATTACTTCCGCTAATCTTTATATTATTCTTTACCTTATGTATGCAATGTATACTAATATGTCTTATGGTTGGAGTCCCTACTATCCCAATCGCCATGTTACGACTAGGACCTAGGTCGGATCATGATAATCAAGTTGGATGATCATTTGACCTTTGTAGAGGAGCTAGTTGTTGTTTTTGCCAAAGATGTTAGGGGGTTGCATTTTAGATATATTCATGTTGTTAAGGTGGGGTAGAGACACCGTCTAGTCTAGAACGCAATCTAGGAGATTAAGCATGAATTGTGATCCTAGTATCCCCACTTGTTTGAGTCTTTAGGTACTTTTTGACCCTTTACTTTCGATGGCAAAGTCTTATTAGTAATGGATGTTGTAATGATCCTCTATGTTATTTTCTCCATCTTTCCCATATTTTCAGTATGTAGAGCTTTCCTATATCTTCACTAACTTTTTTATGACTTGTTGGGACTGATAGGTCGGTTATCGGGAAATTTGTCTGATTTTATGCAAGTTTCCATATTTTGGAGCTTCTTAAGTTTAGATATTTGACTTTGGTAAAAATATGAGGTAAACCACCTCGAAATGTAATTCTTATGATTTTGTTAGCTCCAAAACATTGATTTTAGTATAGAAAGACCTTTGATTCAGGTCCTGAGGCTTTGTAGCTTATTTGAGCTGCCTTGTACTTTTTAGCTAAAATAGAGCTTAGGGTGTGGGGAACAATTTTCATAACAATGGCATTTCATAGAATTTTTGACAGTTCCATTGAGTCTGAAATATCATTTTAGGTTGGTTTGCATTCATAGGACTCTAAATCAATGCCAACTGTCAATTTGGGGCATAATATTTTTGTCGCAAGTTGTTGATGTCGCTGCTCCAATAGAGCTTGGCTCTTTTTGGAAGAGCTTCTCTTATAGGAAGCCTACCCATCGAGAAGTTGTTGCTCTTAGCAAGAAGCCTCACCTATGTGAATTGGTAACTCGAAGAAGCCTCACCTATGGGATTTGGTAACTTCGAGAAAACTCACCTACGGAACTTGGTAACGTTAGAGATCTTACGGATGCAGGCTTGAGTCAATTTTATGGACCTGGATAGATCCATTGACTTCTACTCCTGTGGGACTTTCTTTGCCCTAGTAGTGTCTCTCTTACTCCCATGAGTCTTTCGGTGCAATGATTTTTTAGTATTTATATCTCTCTCTTCTCTCATTTTGTAAGAGAGGAATAAACCTATTGTTGAGCTCGACTTTGAGGGTATTTCTTTGGGGATTGTTGTGATTGAGCTGGGATTAGAGTGGGGACATCATTGGGGTCATTATTCTCACTTTGAAACACATAAGTTTTGTTGATTCCTCTATTTTTTGTTCTTTGATTATGATTCTTGAGGCTATTGGTTATGAGGTTGTTTTGAGCATTGTTGAACTCTGAATATGCCCAACTTTTGTCACAAGTTTCTTGAGCTATTTAGGACCTTTGTTGGAGTCAACATTGTGATTCCGTTTATGGGTCCCTTGGGCTCATTTTTTACCCAATTTTAGACCCGAGATTCTTTATTGCATTATGGTAGTGAATCACTCATATTGACACCTATTTAATATGATAGTGTGGCATCATTTATAGTATGTTTATAAAGGAAAAGCCCCAGCTTAAAGAATTTGGAGCTTACGTGATCGGCATCGACAAAATCTAGGGTTATTGATCATAGACTTGCCGTTTTGATTATTTTAGTATGATAATTTTCTAGAATTGGATTGGGATACTAGTATGATCCTTGCTTTTAGCTTATTATATTCATTTAGCGTTATTTTGGATAATTTTGGGAAAACTCTTACTTCTTCTTTCTTATATTGATACTTATATTTTCATGGTCTATGAATGGACTAGGATTGCTTTATTAGATTCATTTAAGGCGTTGGCCTTGGTTTGGTTGGTGTGTTCCTTAGAGTTTAACCTTGGTGGCCTATTTGTCTTAGAAACCTTCCGGTGTAGTTTTGGGCTTATGTACTCCCTTTGTTGTATCATGGTTTGATAGTTCAGGTTTATGGTGCGACCTTTTGGAGCTTAATGGTATAGCTGACCTATCTCGACAATTATCCTATTTATCCTTGTTTTTTTATCCATAATGGCTATACTTATTAATTTTTACATTACTGAAACTTTCGATATAGTCTTTGCTTAGATCAAAATAGGGCTAGATGTGACCCTTTGGGTTGGACATTGACCTTTGAAAACCCATCTAGCATTGAAAATGAATTAATTGAAGTAAAATGGGTACTTAGCCTTGATCATGACCTCGGTCATAATATTTTGGTTGATTTTCCTAATGTTACATTCTGACAAAAATCGATCATCTTTTGCAGTCATCTTGATGTCAGATTCTAGAGAGACTAGGATTCATTGTGGCGATCTTAACATTAGATTCTAGGAGTAGCTAGGCCTAGTGTCACGACCCAAATCCAAGCCATGATGGCTCCTACTATAACCCCCGAGTAGGAAAGCCAAATCCAGCTAATGTAGAAGTCAAACCTTAATTTAAATAAATAATCATAATATATAGAGGAGGAAGCAAGACGAATATAACAAAACAAATTGGGCCAAGGTATAGATATGTAAATATGACACTAAATATATGAAAATGTCCAAAAGTGACAAAATATGACAGACCGACAATATACCAAACACCGGATCTGGTGTAACCTAAACATGAGCTACTAAGTTCAAAAGATGACAATATATGAATATACAACGCAAAAATGACTTTTCAAAATACAAAATACAAGTCAGTGCAAAAGAGAAAATGTAGCAAGTATCTGAACACTGGAGGTCACCACAATACGGATTAGGCACAACTACGGATTATCAGGCGCATGCTGGGGGTGTCTTGAACTGGGAGCTGCATAAAAAAGATGCAGAAGTGTAGTAAGAGTACCAAAAAATAGGGTACTCAGTATGCATTATAGGCTGATCGAGATCAGAAAGAATAAATACATAATAAGCAGCATGATGATGCTAATAATAACAGTGAAAAAGCATAAAACTATGATCTCGTGGAAAAGGGTATGAGAAGATCACACAATTTATCAAGTAAATGATCTCAACTCATAAAATACAAGAAGAATGCACAAATATAAACTCGTAGTTATGGTTCAATGTCCTCCAAAAGTATCTTAAAGCGCTCGGAATAACTCTTGAGCTCATTGATAAAATGGGCCACCTGAAATCATACCTGGAGCTCATCAAGATCAAAATATTAACCCGAAATATGTATCAAAAGGCTGCCCAAAATTCACACCTCGAGCTTATCAAATGAAATAAAGTGTAACATCCCTCAAAATAAAAAACAATGCCCACAAAATACCTTTAAAATGCTTTGGGAATAGGCCACTCATGTAACGCATTATCTTTAATCTTTTTGTAATATCCAAGTTCGAAATATTAATTAGGGGGTCAAAACCTGCGGAAAATGGTCTCGATAGATTTTTAGGACACCTAGATCAGAAGAAGGATTATTTTGAAGAAAACACAAAATAGAGTGGTCCACGGCATGAGCGCATCGTGGACCTGGGGACAGTTTTCTGGCTAAGTGATCGCGATAGGTCCGCGATGCGGACCTAGGAAGGTCTTCTAGCCGAATTGAGTTTTTTAAGGGGCGTTGTAGACTTTTTCCAAATTATTAGTTAATGAACCTAGACGTTTTTAAGACCTAATTCAACTCTATAAATTAACCTAAACCTCTAATTCTATTCATTCTTCTACAATTCATCTATCAAATATTTCTCTCTACAAAAAAGGCTCTCAAGGGTTTCCATTGAAGACTTCAAAAAACTTCACTTAATTTCTCCATCAAATTCTCAATGTTTTCTATCAAATTAAAGCATGGTATTTTTTATGGGTTTTATGATCTCTATTTCTATTGCATGAATTTTGATTTAAAGCATGATCATGAGACTATTTTTATATAAATTGATGGTTATTGAATTAAATTGAAGAGTTTTTCCATACATTCTCCTATTTTGATTTCTAGAGTTCATTATGTAAATTATGATTATTTTGTTTTATACTTCTAAAGGATATTATCTATGTGAATTATGTATGGGTTGATATAAAGTTTATGATCATGCATCGTCAAGTTAATTTCATGATTTTCAAGTAAATTGATCATGCATTCATGTCATACCCTAATTTCATGTACAAGTTATGGCTATGAATTTTCAATGTATGAATTATGACTATGTATTTCCATTATGATCATGAATTATAAGAATGTCTCAAATTATGGTTTTTCATGCAAGTTATGAAGTAAGGCGACCTAAGGCCTAACAATATGAATTATGCAATTATGATTGCAATGATGAAAGGGCAAATTTTTACATTACAAGTATGTTATGAAAATGAGCTACTCTATGATTTTAAACCTATGATAATGACTATGATATATGAAATTATGATCAAATGTTATGTATGTAATCCTTGGGATTTGACTTAGTACCGAATGTTGAATTGATGTGGAGGCTCGAAGTAAGGGGTCCTTATATAAAGTCTCTTATTTCATAACTGTGTTCCATCGTAGGATTACCTTTATTGCCTAGCTAGTGGATCGAAAAATAGCCCATGTTCATGATTAGGAGTCTACCTTGGCAAAGTAGCCTCCCCCTTCTCGATGTGGGGATCATCGGATTCCATCTTATAGTTCGCATTGTCTTATTGTCGGTTATGGTTCCTATCCCAATATGTAGATCTCTTAAGTATATTATGATTTTAAATTTATATTTTAAATTATTTTGTCAATATGATTTCCTCATGACTTTACGTATTCCATCCTATCATATGATTTACTTGACCTTTGTATTCCATGATTTACGTTGCATGTCACGTCCTCATACTTAGTACATTCCAATGTACTAATGCATACTTTTTACCTATATTGTCTTATAATATAGAGGTTTAGGTTGAAGATCCTTATCATCCACATAACTAGTAGGCGTTCCTATCCGAAGGTATTGTGGTGATTCCTCATTGACCGGGGACTAGTTTCAAGTTGGTTGCTGTTTTCCTTTAAAAAGACTTTTGCTTATGTTGTATATTGAGGGTGATATAGGGACATGTCTTAGCCCCTGCCCATATTCATGTTTAGATTCATCTAGTTGGACATATGTTTGAGTCTATGTTGTCATAACACATTTTCAAATTTCTATTCATGGTTTTAGACTCTCTTATGATGTTTCTTCTTTTATATTTCACCTTATGTATGCTTATGATATGTACAAGAGGCTTGTTAGTGCCCTACGGGGTTTCGATTGTCATGTTACGATTAGGCCTTAGGTCAAGTCATGACAAACTTGGTATCAGAGCATAAGGTTTTCCAAGTGTCCTAGGGTATCCAATATGCCGCGTCAAGTAGAGTCTTATTCATGGGTGTGACGTGCGCCACACTTATGAGTAGGAGGCTATGAGGCATTTAGGAATTATCACCTCTTTCATGATCCATGTCGTGCTATAGAGTTTACGTTAAGACTTCTTTTCCCTAATAGTCTTTCTTTGCGATTTTCATAAAAATGGCTCCAAGAAGACCACCATTTCCTAGGGGAGAGAATGTTCATGAAGCCCAAGATCCCCCGGTTCCTCAAGAGAATGGTCCTCTACTGGACTAAGTGACTAATGCGGAGTTCCAAACCGCTATCACTATGCTAGCAAGTGTAATGACCAACCAAGGTGTTGTGGCTCCTCCTAATGTTCCTACTCTAGCCTCAAGAGTAAGGGACTTTGCACAAATGAATCCTCTGGAGTTTTATGGCTAAAAGGTCGATGAGGATCCCCAAGAGTTTATTGATGAGGTCTACAAGATAGTTAGTATTATGGGGATGACTTTAGAATAAAAAACGGAGTTGGCGGCTTACCAACTCAATGGTGTTGCTCAACTATGGTACACTCAATGGAAGCCGGAGAGGGTGGATGAAGGTCTTGTCGAATGGAAAGCATTCAAACTTTCTTTCCTTGATCACTTTTTCCCTCTTGAGTTAAGGGAGGCTAAATTGTTGGAGATCATAAATCTTTGACAAGGCAATATGGGGATGAGGGACTATGCCCTCAAGTTTACTAAGCTATCCAAGTATGCTCCTTCAATGGTTGCCGATCCATGGGCCCAAATAAGTAAATTCATATTGAGGGTGTCTGACTTTATTGCCAAGGAATGTCACACCGATTGTTAAGGATATGGACATATCTCGGCTCATGACTTTTGCTGAACAAATTGAAGGAGAAAAGCTCAAGTAAATGAGAATAAGGGATTCTAAGAGGGCCTAGTATGAATGTTGGTTCTCCAACACTAGGACCGTTGGTAGCAGTAGACTCTCTCATTAAGGCCATAAGCTAAAGATCAAGGAGAAGGAGGTGCAAATTCTAGTAAGCCTTCTATTCCAAGGTATGCAAAGTATGTAAAGCGTCATGGAGGAAGGTGCTTAATAGAAATGGATGCTTGTTATGGATGTGGAAAGATGGGCCATAAGTGACCTGAGTGCCCTCTTAAAGCCAACAAAGATGGAGATGGTCGTCCTATAGGAGGTGAAGGGCAAAAAGGCGCCGAAGCTCAACCTAAGGGTGGCCAACACAATAACCAATTCTATGCTCTTCATGCTAGGCAAGAGGTTGATGAGTCCCCTGATGTGGTCATGAGTATGTTATGAGTTTGTAACTTTGATATATATGTATTGCTTGATCCGGGTACTAATTTGTCTTTTGTTACTCCTTACATTTCTATGAGGTTTGATGTGTTCCCCGAAGTGTTAATAGAACCTTTTTCGGTTTATACTCCCATTGGTGGCTCAGTATTAGCTAAGAGAGCTTATAGAAATTGTCCCATATGGGTCTTGCACAAAGTTATTCCATGTGACCTTGTTGAATTTGATATGACTTATTTCGATATCATTCTTGATATGGATTGGTTACATGACACTTACGCATCTATATGTTGTAGAATTCATATGGTTAAGTTTCACTTCCCTAATAATCCTATTCTTTAATGGAAGGGAAATGATTCAGTGGTTAAGGGTCGATTCATATGATGTATTAAGGCCAAAAAAATGATTTTCAAAGTATGCATTTATCATATTGTGCCAGTTAGGGACATTGATTCCAAAACTTCTACTCTTGAGTCAGTCCCTATAGTTAATGAGTTTTCCAATGTGTTTCTCGATGATTTGCCCGATATTCCTCCCAAAATAGAGATTGACTTTGGCATAGATCTCCTTCTCGATACCCAACCTATCTCTATTCCTCCTTACTGTATGGCTTCGGCAAAACTTAAGGAGTTGAAAGAACAATTGAAGGATTTGTTGGATAAGGGTTTTATAAGACCACATATTTCACCTTGGGGTGCTCCCGTGTTATTTGTTAGGAAGAAATATGGGTCACTCCGAATGTGTATAGACTATAGGTAATTGAATAAGGTCACCATAAAGAACAAATATCCAATCCAAAGGATAGATGACTTGTTTGATCAATTACAAGGAACAAGCTGTTTTTCTAAGATTAACCTCTGTTCCGATTATTATCAATTGTGGGTAAGAGAGTGTGATATTCCCAAGATTGCTTTTTGGACAAGATATGGTTACTTTGAATTTGTAGTAATGTCATTTGGGTTGACAAGTTCTCCCACTATATTCATGGATTTGATGAATCACATTTTCAAGCCATATTTGGATATATTTGTAGTGGTGTTTATTGATGACATCTTGATTTACTCTTGAAATGAGGAAGATAATATGGGTCAATTGAGGATTGTATTGCAAACATTAAGGGAAAAGAAACTATTCGCTAAATTTAGTAAGTGCAAATTTTGGCTAAGAGAGGTTGCATTTCTTGGCCATGTGGTGTCCAATGATGGGATTAAAGTAGATCCAAAGAAAACGGAGACAGTTAAAAATTTGACTAGACCATTATCTCCTTCGGACATTAGAAGTTTCTTGGGCTTAGCTGGATACTACAAAAGATTTGTTGAACGGTTCTCATCTATTGCTTCACCTTTAACTAAGTTGACACAAAAAAGGAAAAATTTCAATGGTTGGCTCTTATTTTGATGATGCCCGAAGGTTCAGATGGGTTTGTTGTTTATTTTGATGCTTCGGTAGTTGTGTTTGCATTGAAAATTTGGTGTCATTATCTTTATGGGGTGCATGTTAATGTTTTTACCGACCATAGAATCTTGCAATATGTGTTTAGTCAAAAGAACTTAAACCTTAGTCAAAGGATAGCTTGAAGTCCTAAAAGACTATGACATGAGCATATTCTACCATTCGGGTAAGGCAAATTTTGTAGCTGATGCTCTTAGTCGGTTGTCTATGGGTAGTGTTGCACATGTTAAGGAAGGTAAATAAGAATTGGTCAAAAAGGTCCATATATTGGCACGTTTAGGTATGCGTTTGGTTGATTCCAATGATGCAGGCGTTCTTATACATAATGGTTTGGAATTGTCTCTTAAAGCAGACGTCAAGGCCAAATAAGACAATGATCCAATTTTGGTCGAATTGAAGAAGTCGGTTGCCGAAAATTCCATTGAGGCTTTCTCCCTAGTAGAAGATGGGGTACTACATTACCAAGGTCGGTTGTGTGTTCCAAATGTTGATGGAATAAGAGAGTTGATATTGAATGAGGCTTATAGTTCTCGGTATCCAATTCATCCGGGATCCACCAAGATGTATCGTGACCTGAGGGAAGTGTATTGGTGGAAGGGCATGAAGAAAGACATAGCGGAGTTCGTGGCTAAGTGTCCTAATTGCCAACTAGTGAAAGTTAAACATCAAAGGCCGGGACGTCTAGCTCAAGTAATCGAAATTCCTACATGGAAGTGGGAAGATGTGAATAAGAACTTTGTCACGGGTTTACCTCGTACTAGAAGACAACATGATTCTATTTGGGTCATTATGGACCGAATGACCAAATCGGTGCATTTTCTACTGGTCATAACTTCTTATAGTTGCAAAGACTATGCTAAGTTGTACATTTGTGAACTTGTGAAACTTTATGGTGTTCCTTTGTTGATTATATCGGATAGAGGTACTCAATTTAGATCACATTTTTGGAAGTTATTTCAAAAAGGTCTTGGCACTAAAGTCAAGTTAACTACTTTTCATCCTCAAACCGATGGCCAAGCTGAGAGAACAATTCAAACCTTGGAGGACATGTTAAGGTCATGTGTGATTGACCTTAGAGGAAGTTGGGATGACCATTTTCCATTAATTGAGTTCGCCTAGAATAATAGTTATCACTCTAGCATCTAAATGGCTTCTTTTGCAGCCTTATAGGGAGAAGATGTAGGTGTCTAGTGGGGTGGTTTAAAGTTGCTGAGAGGGCGTTGATTAGTCCAGATTTGGTAATTGATGCAATGGAGAAAGTAAGTCTCATAAGGGAGAGATTGAAAATGTCTCAAAGTCATCAAAAGCCGTATTCAGACACTAGGAGGAGAGAGCTTGAATTTGATGTGGATGATATGGTGTTTGTGAAGATTTCACCTATAAAAGGGTTAATGTAGTTTGGTAAGAAAGGGAAGTTGAGCCCTATATGTCAATCATATGCATGCATGATTCATGAAAATAATTTCTCTCACATTCTATGCATTTTTCAAAGTGTCCTTATGTCCATGTGGGAAAATGGTCTTAGTGGATTTTTTGGACACATAGATCGGAAGAAGGATTTTTAAAGAAACCAAAAAATAGTGTGGTCCGCGATAGGAACACATCATGGACCTGGGGACAGTTTTCCGACCAAGTGATCGCGAAAGGTCCGTGTCGCGGACCTGGGAAGGTCCTCTAGCCAAATTGAGTTTTTTTAAGGGGCGTTTAGACTTTTCCCAAATTACTAGTTAGTGAACCTAGACGTTTTTAGGACCTATTTCAACTCTAGAAATTAACCTAAACCTCTAATTCTATTCATTCTTCGATAATTTATCTATCAAATATTTCTCTCTCTACAAAAAGGACTCTCAAGGGTTTTCATTGAAGACTTCAAGAAAACTCACTCAATTTTTCTATCAAATTCTCAAGTTCTTCCAAATTAATTGGTATTCTCACTCAAGGTATCTGGGTACTGATTCATGGATCCTTTGATCAATGAAGCCCAATCAATTTCTCAAGGTTTTCTATCAAATTAAAGCATGATATTTTTTGTGGTTTTTATGATCTCTATTCCTATTGCATGAATTTTGATTTAAAGCATGATCATGAGACTATTTTTGTATAAATTGATGAATATTTAATTAAATTGAAGAGTTTTTCCATAAATTCTCCTATTTTGATTTCTAGGGTTCATTATGTAAATTATGAGTATTTTGATTATACTTCTAAAGGATATTATATATGTGAATTATGTATGGGTTGATATAAAGTTTATGATCATGCATATCTTCAAGTTAATTTCATGATTTTCAAGTAAATTGATCATGCATTCATGTCATACCCTAATTTCAAGTACAAGTTATGGTTATGAATTTTCAAAGTATGAATTATGACTATGTATTTCCATTATTATCATGAATTATAAGAATGTCTCAAATTATGGTTTTTCATGCAAGTTATGAAGTAAGGCGACCTAAAGCCTAAGAATATGAATTATGCAATTATAATTATAATGATGAAAGGGAAAATTCTCACATTTCAAGTACGATATGAAAATGAGCTACTCTATGATTTTAATCCTATGATCATGACTATGATATATAAAACTATGATATATAAAACTATGATCTTATGTTATGTAAGTATTCCATGAGATTTGACTTAGCACCGAATGTGGACTTGAGGTGGGGGCTCGAAGCAAGGGGTCCTTATATAAAGTCTCTTGTCTCATAATTACGTGCCACCGTAGGATTGCCTTTATGGCCTAGCTAGTGGATCCACAAATTGCACATATTCATGATTAGGAGTATACCTTGGCAAAGTAGCCTCCCCCTTCTCGATGTGGAGATCATCGGATTCCATGTTATATCTCGCATGGTCTTATTGTCGGTTATGGTTCCTATCCCACATATGTATGATCTCTTAAGTATGTTATGATTTTAAATTTATGTTTTTAAATGCTTTTGTCAATATAATTTCCTCATGACTTTTCATATTCCACCCTATCATGTGATTTACTTGACCTTTTCATTCCATGATTTACATTGCATGTTAAGCCCTCATACTTAGTACATTCCAACGTACTAATGCATACTTTTTGCCTACATTGTCTCATAATGTAGGGGTTGAGGTTGAAGATCCTTATAGTCCACGTAACTAGTAGGTGTTCCTATCCGAAGGTGTTGTGGTGAGTCCTTATTGACCAGAGAATAGTATCAAGTTGGTTACTGTTTTCTTTTCAAAAGACTTTTTCTCATGTTGTATTGAGCTAGGGACATGTCTTAGCCTTCGCCCATACTCATGTTTAGAGGCATCTAGTTGGACATATGTTTGAGTTTATGTTGTCATAATACATTTTTAGATTTCTATTTATGGTTTTAGACTCTCTTATGATGTTTTCGCTTTTATATTTCACCTTATGTATGCTTATGATATGTACAAGAGGCTTGGTTGGAGCCCTTCGGGGTTCAATCTCCGTGTTACGACTAGGACGTAGGTCGGGTCGTGACATAAAGTGTAGCCCAAAGTCAATAAAAGGGTCGTCCAGAATCATACTTCAAGCTTATGAACTATGACCTACCATAAATTATATATGACCATATTCCTTAAATTCCTCATATTTATTCTTCAACCAAAAGTCTTAATCTCATCTTTTGTTCTTTCTTTTAAAAAGATTTTTAACACCGATGATGTAAATAAGACAAGTAGCATGTCAAAATCATATATCACTCAAGACGGGTAATATCCCTTCAAAGACACCATACCACTAACCTGCGACTCTGGTGTACCAAAAGCAAGGCCTTGGGACCAACATTTCAACATCATAAGCAAATAATCCCTAAGCATAAGTCAAAAATTATAACAAGTGGCCAACCAAAACCAAACAAGTAAAACAAGAGGCATCGTAAGTTCACATCACCTAGGAGCAGGTTCTAAGTATTCTAAATGATTTAAACAAGTTAAGCTATCACCTAGACTAAGGATCAGACGGCTAAAACCCAAACCATATACTAACGATGATCATTGGCTCCAAAATACTCAATAGGATATCAACACCTAAATCACCAACCTAATCACACATTACCACCCAAAATATATCAATCCTAATCAAGTCAATTCTATGAAGAGGAAGCCATAACCTACCTCAAAGCTAAAACCAAAACAATGAACCGCTAAACCTAAGTATTACCCTTCGCTTTTCCCTTCTAGGCCACTTCCGAACGATGACACTCTATCAAATTATTGAAGAACACATCAAAATAAAGCCAACGATACCCATATTATTTTAATTAAAATGGAAATAAAATTGAGTAATAATTTAACATTGAGATTTGTGCATGAAATCAAAAATCAACTCTGTCACAAGGTCCCAAATTACTCAAGAAACTTGTGCCCCAAAAATGGGTACATTTTGAGTACCAGAAGAGCTCAAACAACCCCACCAATTTCAAGTCCTAGTATAGTAAAAAATGCTAGGAAACAAAGAATTTAGCGAAACTTACAAGGTTTTTATGATGAGAAAGGGTCCCAGAATGTTTCCACAAGAACCTTCAACTCACTGGAACAAGAATTATTGAAATTGGTCAAGATTTTCTCTCAAAAATAGAGTTTGATATGTGGAAAATGAGAGGAAAGGGGTTGGCAACGAGTCTTAAAATACCTCTCTATTAGGCCCCATTTGGCCTTTGCGAATATGGAGAAAAGCTCCGCAAACACAGAGTATAAACAGGTTGGCCTCCGCAAACGTAGAGAACAAAAAAGTTCACCTCCGCGAATTTCACCAACGGGAAAAAGTCCCTCAATGGAGCCATGAACTCATTCAAAATCCTGCTGATGCAAAGAAGCTATGCTACACAACTGAAAATGGTATTCCAAACTCAACGAAATTGACTGATTTCCCAATAGAGGCCATTTCAACAAAATGTTTACCAAAGTCAAAGATTTTTCAAAGAAAACACTTAAAATGCACAAATGGCCAAAACTCACTCTGATCACCTTGGGAACCAAAACAGAGGTCTTTCTAGACCAAACTTGGCATTCTGGAGCTAACTGTGCTGAAGTAATTTTCATCCGAGCCCGTTTACTCAAATTGTTGACTGAAGTCAACCCGTGGCCAAAAATGAAAGTAAAAAAGGCAAAACCACCTAAACTCAAAACGAAGATTCAAAAACCCAAACCAACCTTTCTTCCAAACCAAACTGGAACTTCTGGAGAAGATGAAACCATTAGAATTCCCATTCGACACCCGAATCTCTGTGTCTTGACTAAAGTCAACTCTTTCAATCCTTAAGCCTAAAAAATGGCCAAACCATCTCAACACTCAACCAAACACCTTGAGGAGCGTGCCACCTTCCCAACAATATATAAGAGCTATTTAGAAGTTATGAGAAGGGATAAAATGGTAAGAACACGTAAAAGCACAAAAATGACCTTAGAGGTCATTACAACATCCACTATTACAAGGACTTTCATCCTCTAAAGTCAAGGAAGAAAGGTACTTGGTGGCTCAAAAACGTGAGGTTATCGAGTCCGTATGTCCTGCTCGGTCTCCCAAGTAGCCTCCTCGATGGGATGATGCTTCTACTAGACTTTCACTAATGGAATCTCCTTAGACCTCAACTTCCTAACCTGCCTATCCAAAATAGCCATAGGCTCTTTCTCGAAGGCTAAGGACTTGTCAAACTGAACAAAATTCCACTGAAGCACGTAAAAACATGGAATATAGGGTAAATACTTGATTATGTTGGGGATAAGCTACCTCCCCTACCCATCTCAAGATCTTAAAAGGGATGATGAACCTGAGGATAAGTTTACCCCTCCTCCTGAATCTCATCACATCCTTCATGGGAGACACTCGTATGAATACTGGTCTCCAACCATAAATTCCAAAGGCTGAATCCTCCTATCATCATAAGTCTTCTACCTACTCTGGGCCGTACGGAGTCTCTCCTGGATCATACAAACTCTTTCTATAAAATCATGCAGTAAATCAATGACCCAAGGCCTAACCTCAAAAGCATCAAACCGGCCCACTAGGAATGACATCTCCTACCATACAATGCCTCAAAAATGCCATCTTAATGCTCGAATAAAAGCTATTATTATATGTAAACTCTACCAAAGACAAGGACTGATCCCACTGACCCCAAAATCAATAAAACAAGTTCATTGCATGTCCTCCAAGACCCGAATGGTCCTCTTTGACTGATCATCGATCTGTGGTGGAAAGTTATGCTGAGATCGACTCGGGTACCCAACTATCTTTGTATAAACCCTCAGAAATGCAAAGTGAACTGAGTACCATGGTATGAAATGATAAATAATGGTACCCCATGCAATTGAACTACCTCTCAGATGTAAATCTGAGCCAACCTCTATGAAGTGTAGGTAGTCTGGACAGGTAAGAAGTTAGCAAAATTGGTCAATCGATCTACAATGACCCTAGTAGAATCAGGACCTTGGGATGTACATGGTAAAACCACTACAAAGTCCATAGTTATTCTCTCCCACTTCCTTTCTGGAATGGGTAGTCGTTGGGTCAACCTACCTGGCCTCTAATGCTCGAACTAACCTGAGCCACAAAAGCTGTAATAACTAGCTTCATCCCATACAACCAGTAATGCTATTGTAGGTCACGATACATCTTCACCGCACTGGGATAAATAGAATATTTGGAATAATAGGCCTCTTGAAGGATGAGCCTAACTAAATCTCCTACTCTAAAAACACAGATACGACCCTTAATTCTCAAAATGCCCTCTGGATCTAAGGTTTCCTTTCTAGGCTCTCTACTGAGTCCCATATCATGAATCACCATCAGTTGTGAGTCCTCAAACTGCTGTGCCAGAATCTGCTCCATCAAGGAAGACCTATCCTCTATACAAGCAAGTACCCTGCCCGGCTCAGAAATATCAAGACGAACAATCTCATTAGCTATGGCAAAAAAAATTCGAAGCTAAAGGTCGCTCCTCAACTGATAAGAATTCCAAACTTACCCTACTCACTCCCTTTCGTCTCAAAACATCTGACACTATATTTTCCTTGACTCGGATATAAGAAAATAGTGACATCATAGTTCTTCAGCAACTCCAACCACCTGCGCTTTTTGAAATTAACATCTTTCTGGCTGAATATGTACTTAAGACTACGGTGGTTAGTGTAAATCTTACATTAGGCTCCATACAAGTAATACCTCCAAATATTAATGTAAAGACCACCACCACCAACTCTAAATCATGTGTGGGGTAGTTCTACTGATGCACCTTCAGCTGCTTGGAAGCATGTGCAATAACTCTATGCTACTTCATTAGAACGCAACCCAAGCCAACACCTGAAGCATCACAATACACTATAAATCCCTAGTTCTCAACTAGAAAAGTATGAATCCAAGCTGAAGTCAACAAGGATTTGAGCTTTAAGAAGGTCGCCTCACACTCGTTAGAATACTAGAAAGGAACATTCTTCTTAGTCAATCTAGTCAATGGCGCTGTAATAGAGGAAAACCCCTCTATAAGCCATCTGTAATACCGTGCCAACTCGATGAACTAGCAAACCTCGGTAGGATAAGTGGGCCTAGGCCAATTATGAACTGTCGTTATCTTTTTTGGAACTACCATAATCCCATCATTGGACACCACATGCCCTAGGAATGCCACAAAATCAAGCCAAAATTCACACTTAGTGAATTTGGGATACAAATACTGATCCCACAAGGTCAGAAGTACTATCCTCAAGTGTTGTTCATGCTGCTCCTTGCTCTCGGATTAGGCTATAATGTAATCAATGAATACAAAGATAAAGGATTCTAAGTAGGGCCTGAACACATGGTTCATCAAATACATGAATGTTATGGGAATATTAGTCCACCCAAAAGACATGACTAACTCTCTAATCCATAACTGTTGATACCCTGACCACAGGTCTATCTTAGAGAACACTGATGCACCCTGGATCTAGTAAAATAAGTCATCAATCTGTGGCATTGGCTACCTATTGTTGATGGTCACCTCATTCAGCTGCCTGTAATAAATATATATATACGTAAGGTACGATCCTTTTTTTTCACGAACAGAATAGGAGCACCCTAGGGAGATACACTTGGCCTAATAAACCCCTTACCCAAGAAGTCCTAGAGCTGTACCTTAAGCTCCCTTAACTCAACTAGAGACATCCAATACAGCGGAATAGAGACTGGTTGTGTACCCAATTCAAAGTCAATGCCAAAATCAATATCTAACTCCCTAATCTGTAACTAGTAATACCCTGACCTCAAGTCTATCTTAGAGAACACTACTACACCCTAGATCTAGTAAAATAAGTCATTAATCTGCGGCATCGGCTACCTATTCTTGATGGTCACCTTATTCAGCTTCCTATAATTAATATACATACAATTCTTCTTTTTCACGAACAGAATAGGAGAACCCCAGGGAGACACACTGGGCCTAATAAACCCCTTACAAAAAAGGTCTTGGAGGCTGTACCTTAATCTCCATCAACTCAACTAGAGCTATCTGATACGGTAGAATAGAGACTAGTTTTGTACCCAGTTCAACATCAATATCGAAATCAATATCGTGCTCAGGAGGAAGACCAAGTAGATATGTGGTAAAGGCATCAGAAAACTCTCGCACCACCGAAATAAAATAAATAGAAAGAATATATGCACTAGTGTCACAAACATAAGTAAGATAGGCTAGACTCCTCTTTCCCACTAACCGTTGAGCCTTGAGGAAGGATATCACCCAACATGGTACATGACGAACTGCACCTACCTACAGGATCAGAAGAAATACCATATATACATAAGGTAATGGTCTAGGAGAAGCAATCCAAAACAGCATAATGAGAAGACAACAAAATCCATGCCTAGAATCTAGCTAAAGTCTACCATATCTAGCACAATCAAGTCCTCTCTAGTATCATACCCTAAGATAGTCACCATACAAGATCGATAAACTCGATAAACTTCTAAAGAATCACCTATGGGGGTAGCTACACATAGAGGCACAAATAATGGTTCACATAAAACATGCCATCAAGTAGCTTAATGAGCAAAAACATACGAGTAAGTATACCTCAGATCAAATAAATCATAGGCAGGCTGAGAATCACCCCTTCTTGGGGACCACCCTTAGTTCCCTGAGAATCACCTCTACCAGTTGCACACTCTCTCTAGGCGACTAAACTGGGCCCTGGGGGCCTAAACTTGCTGACCTTGGAAACCCTTCTAACTCTACCATCTGTAATGGCTAATAGAAGTGTACTCTCTAGGAAAGTGGCCTATCATACCATACTCATAGAACGAACCCCAGAACTAGCCTCATTATGATGTACCAGCTAAACCTCAATGGCTACCATGACTTGAATACCAATAAGTCTTACCCTCTGGCCGCTCTGATCGCCCGCACCTACTGATACCCATTAGTAAGATGTACGACTGCGTGAATTGGTTTACTAGGTGGATACTATTATGGATGGACTCTACAAAAAGGACCTATACCATATGACTAGCATCCACTAAAATTGCCCTGGTGCCGAGGCCTCTTACCGCTACCTCTATAGGCCTCATGATGTATAGCCTTAATATTACAAGTATGATATACTATCTTTGAGAACAAATAGCCCAATATAACCTTCTGATCTATAGACAACCTCAAAGGAAATGTTAACCCTCTGACAAATGGGCCTACCTGCTCCTCTTCTATCGACATAATCATGGTAGCGTGCTTAGAGGGCTTATGGAATCAAGAATCATACTCTATGACCATCATCGATCCTTGTACCATCCTTATGAACTCATCCCTCAGCCTCTCTATTAAATTATGGGGTCCACACTTCTTAAAGAGAGACTCATAGAATTGGGATAACTTTATTGGCGACGATCCCATGGGTCTACAGCTAAGATAAGACCTCCACCATTACTTTTCTGGTCCATCCAGTTGGAAATTAGTGTAATCAACCCCGTGAAACTCCACCAATTCGAGTTTATACAATATCTCTTAGCAACTAACCCAAAACTCATAAGCATCCTCGCTCGCGGCACCTGAGAACCTGAGAAGGGCCACTTTGATAAACTTTTCCAATAACTTTTATTCCTCTACAGTCATAACCGGTCTAGCTGCCATGTGCTGAATGACTGTAGGAATAGGGTGAATCACCAGACGGGGAACTATAGTAGTAGGCTATAGAACTTGGGCTAGATCATACTGTTTCCCTACCTGCTCTAAAATCTGAGGCTCCTCTCGAACCTGGGGTCCGGCTGAATTTCTAGGTAATGTCCTTACGTGGGTCATACTCTCCATGTATTTGAGGATCCAAGATAGAGTATTCTATAACACTGGCGTGGCCACAAATCTAGGTGGAGATTGGGTTGGATCCTCCTCTGCTAGTTGAGGCTCAAACTCTATATCAAGCTCTAACACTAGTGTTGTGGCCTGAGCTCTTCCCCAGCCTTTATGTCAACCTCGATCCCTACCCCGGGATAGGGATTTATCTATAAGCACAGGGTGTCCTCGTCTTTCCCAGGTAGATCTCGTCCTCGCCATCTAAGAAAGAGTGAAAAAATAGGATTTAAAGGTTTTCATCAAAATTAGTGCATGATCAGAAACAAAAATAGTGAATTAATTCCTAACAATGTCCTATAGCCTCCCGACGATTAGATACGGATGTTATCATATCGATTTGTGGGACTCTACTTAACACTTGGACCAGTAATGGTGAAACCGTTTAGCCTAAGCTCTGTTACCACTCTATCATGACCCGAATCCAAGCCATGATGGTGCCTACTATAACCCGTGAGTAGGCAAGCCAAACCCAATGAATGGAGATGTCAAACCTCAATTTAAATAAATAATCAATAACATAAGAAGGAGGAACCAAGAAAAATATAACAAAAGAAATCGGGCAAAGGTATAGGTATGTAAATATGATAAAAAATATACAAAAGGCCCAAAAATCACCAAAAATGATAGACTGACGCTAGACCAATCCCCGGTCCTGGTGTGACCTATACAAGATCTACCAAGTATAAAAGCTAAAAATATATGAATATACAATGCAAAACTAACTATCAAAAATACAAAATACAAGTCCCTGCAAAAGAGAGAGTGTAGCAAGTCTATGAACAACATATGCTCACCACAATCCGAATTTGACACAGCTACGGATAATCAGGCGTGCACTAGGGGTGGCTTGAAGTGGGAGCTGCATAAAAAAGATGTATATGTGCAGTATGAATACCAAAACATAGGGTACTCAGTAGGCATCATAGGCTTACTAAACTAAAAATGAATAAATATATAATAAGCAGCATGATGATACTTATAATAATAGGTAAAAATCATAAAACTACGATCTTGAGGAAAAAGGTGCGGGAAGACCATACAATAATCAAGCAAATCCAATAAATCATGTCATCACATCCATAATCTCAACACATAAAATAGTAGAAGAATGTACAAATATAAACTCATAGTTATGGCTGAATGTTCTCCAAAAGTATCATGAAGCACCCGGAGTAACCCTTGACCTCATCAATAAAAAGGCCCGTCCGAAATCATACCTCGAGCTCATCAAAAGTGAAAGATTAACCCAAAATATTTCTTAATAGGCCACCCAGAATTCACACCTCGAGCTTATAAAATGAAATAAAGTATGGCCTAAAGACAACAAAAGGGTCGCCCAGAATCATACTTTGAGCTCATCATTCATGAAATGCCATATATAAGATATCATCAAATTTCTTAAATTCCTCATATTTATTCATAAACTGAAAGTCTTAACCTCAAGCTTATCTTCCATGAAATGCCATATGTAACATGGATGAGGTAAATAAGACAAGTAGCAACTCAATATTATATTTCACTCAACCTGGGAAATATCCCGTCAAAGACACCATACCAATAACTTGAGACTCCGGTGTACCAAAAAAATAGCCTCAGGCCCAATGTTTCAACATCATAAGCAAATAAGGCTAAGCATAAGACAAAAAGTCATAACTAGTAGCCAACCAAAACAAATATAGTCAAACAAGCGACATCTTATATTCAAATAACCTAGAAACAAGTTGTAAGCAACATACTAAGTCAAGCTAGCACCTACACTAAGGCTCCAACGGCTAAAATCCAAACTAGATACTAACGATGATCATTAGCTCTAAAATGCTCAATAGGATATCAGCACCTAGATTGCCAACCTAATCACATGTTACCACCAAAATATATGAATCCCAACAAAGCCAAGTCTATCAAGATGAAGCCATAAAATGCCTTAGAGCCAAAATCGCTAAAGAACCGCTAAACCTGAGCTTTTGACTTTTGGGCCACTTGCCACTCTATTAAATTATCAAAGTATATATCAATAGAAAGCCAATGATACGCATATTACAATAATTAAAAATGGAACTAAAATTTGGTCAAAATTCAACATGTGATCCACACACAGAATCAAAAGTTGAACTTTATCACATGGTCCCAAATAACTCAAGGAACTTGTGTCCCAAAAATGGGCACATTCTGTGCACCGAAAAAGCTCAAACAACCCCACCAATTTCAAACCATAGAATTGTAAAAAATGAAAGGAAACAATGAATTTACGTGAAACTGACAAGGTTTTTAGGATGAGAAAGAGTCCGGAAATGTTCCCACAAGAATCTCTAACTCACTGGAACAATAATTATCAAAATTGGTCAAGATTTTCTCTCAAAAAATGGAGTTAGATTTATGGAAAATGAGAGGAAAGGGGTTGGAAACGCATCTTAAAAGACCTCACTGCCATGCCCGTTAGGACTTCATAAAGGTAGAGACAATCTCCGAGAAAGCAGCTAGCTGACCCACTGCGAACGCGGAGACTCTTCCTTAAATATGGAGGCAAACAAGTTTGCCTCCGCTGCTGTATTAGAACGCAACCCAAGCCAACATATAAAGCATCAAAATACACTATAAATCCCTAGTTCTCAACACGAAGAGTAAGAATCGGTGATGCAGTCAACAAGTCTTAGAGATTCAAAAAGCTCACCTCAAACTCATCAGACCATTAGAAAGGAACTTCTGAGTCAATTTGGTCAAAGACGTTGTAATAGAGAAGAACCCCTCTACAAGCCATCTATAATACCTTGCCAACCCGACATAAATGCAAAGCGCGGTAGGAGAAGCGAGCCTACCCTAATTATGAATTGTCGCTATCTTTGCCAGATCTACCATAATCCCATTATTGGACACCACATACCCTAAGATTACCATAGTCTCAATCCAAAACTCACACTTAGTGAATTTGTTGTACAAATGTTGTTCATACAATCCTTAGGTGCTGTTCATACAGCACTTTGCTGCTGAAGTAGGCTAGAATATAATTAATGAATACAATAATGAAGGAGTCCAAGTAGGGCCTGAACACACAGTTCATCAAATCTATGAATGTTGTGGGAATATTAGTCAACCTAAAAGACATGACTACTTATAGTTAAGAAATCGAGTCCTAAAAGCAGTCTTAGGGATATCTGACTCCCTAATCCTCAACTAGTGATACCTGACCTCAAATCTATCTTAGAGAACACTACTACACCCTAGAGTTGGTCAAATAAGTCATTAATCTCAGCATCAAGTACCTATTCTTAATGGTCACCTTATTTAGCTGCCTGTAATCAATATACATACACAAAGTACAATCCTTCTTTTTCACGAATATAACATGAGCACCTTAGGGAGACACACTGGGCCTAATAAACACCTTACCTAAAAGGTCCTGTAATTATACCTTAAGGACCCTTAACTTATGTGAAGGAATTTTTATGCCTAAAAGAAAAACTTGTTTCAACCCCTGTTATTGTTACACCTTATTGAAGTCTTCTGTTTGAGCTTACGTGCAACGCTAGTTGAGTGGCTCTTGGTCTAGTACTTGGTAAAGGATAGAAAAAAAATTCACGGATGTATTATGTTAGTAAAATGTTGAATGTTGCTCAGAAAAATTACACCTTGATGGAACAATAACTATTGGTCGTGTATATGCATTTAAAATATTTCAAGCATATATTTTTGGTAAAAAGTGATAGTTCATATGGATCATGCAACGATTCATTATTTGATGGCCAAGAAAGAAGCAAAATCGAGGTTTATAAGGTGGGTGTTGTTGCTTCAAGAATTTGACGTTAATGTCAAAAATAGAAAAGGTTGTGAAAATAAAGTGGCGGATCACTTTTCTCACTTGAAATCTAATATAATTGTTTCTGAAGAAAGGGACATTGATGAGTCTTTGCCCGATGAATGTATTATATCTATTTCAAATGATGTTGCTTCTTGATATATGGACTTTTCCATTTACATTATTTTTGGTATCTTTCCTGAGGGCCTAAAACCATACCAATGAAAGAGGTTTCTTTTTTATTTCAAGAGGTATTATTAGGATGAACCATATTTATTTTGTGAATGTGCTGATTATGTGATTTAGAGATGTGTCCTAGAGGTGCAGATTAGTTCGATCCTTGAGCCTTGTTATACATATCTGTCACAACCAAAGTTTGTCCCTAGGCATGACAGGCGATTAGATTCCCGAGGGACTCCAACCAAGCCTCTTTACACACATATCATACATAAGGTAAGTAAGGATATCAATCAAATCATAGTGTGGAAGGTAAGTCTCAATAGTGAAATCTAAAAAGAAGGGGAGTACATTCTCATGACCGTCTAAACATGCCTCTACTTCTATTAGATGGGTCTTATGACAAGTTTCTAGCTAACAAAACATAAGGAATAAAAGTCATGAAAACATAGAGAACAATATAGGTGTTGTGTCCTTGAAACATAAGCACTCATTAACAATGATAACTCAATAGCTAGCCTCAAGCGGGAGGATGGGTGTGATAATTATCGAGCCCTATATTATAATACAATGTATACAAAAAGTATGCGTTGGAACATGAAAAGCACTAAGTACGTAAGAAATATGCATGATGTAAATAGGATAGCATGATGAACCTATAACATGTGATGCAAGATCAATAATCATTTAAAAACATGAGATTGGAAATCATAAGTGGAAACATGTGGTTAATCCATCAATTAAAATCATCATAAGGGCTTATAATAAGAAAACACAGTTCATCTATGGGATATAACATTTAACCAGCATTTAAGACCATGAGAGCTATAACCTAAAATTTAGTGTGACTCCCATACCGAAAAGAGAGAGACTACTTGCCAAGGTAGACTCCATGAGTAACATTATAAATATTGAGCTATTTATGGATCCACTAGCTAGGACATTAAGGAAACCCATGGGGTCATGTAGTTTAAGACTAGAGGTTTCTACTAGAGTTCACTTAGGTTGCTACTTGAGCTTCCAAACCGAACCCCCCTCAAGTCTTCGCGGTACTTAGTCATTATTCCAATGAAATTCATAAATTATAGTCATTAATACCATTATTAAAGGAAATAATCAATACCAATCCACATCATAAAATAGTCATAAGATTAGCGCATTAATATTATGATTCATACAAGTATGAGAAAATCTTTCATCTTTCTAAATCCATGAGTAGGTGAGTAATCCTTTCACCTTTTACACGAATGCGTGACAAATCTTTTTAGAACTATTTATACTAACTTGAAACATCCTTGATAACCTAATTCATTAATATCATAAATCATTCAGAAGTCCTTGATAATCATTCATAAGTCCTTGATAATTATTCAGATATCATTAATAAAATACATGGTCAAATTTCATAATTTCATACTTAAAAATTGCATAATGCATGGGTCCATGAAAACTCAATTAAAAATATGATATTAAACTTGAATAATGCATAGTTAGATCATTGACATCAAAGTTAATTATAGGTGAATTGACCCAATGCAAATTGATTTAAATCCTAGAATCATTGAATTGGAATTGATGGAAAAAGGAGAAGACCTTTGGGACTCCATGGATAAATTCCCAACATACCTTGAATAATCAAAGCTTGAAAGCTTGAATAAGAGACTGGAAATCTTGGAGCCCTAGCTTTAGATTGATCTTTGGGAGAGTATTTTAGAGAGAGAATTATTGTATTGAGTAGTTGGAGAGGAAGTAAGGAGATTTTGAAGGGTTTGGGTCATTATAGTCTTCAAAAATAGGTCCAAAATGGCATAGCTTAGGAATTAAATGAGTCGGAGAGGAAGCAAATAACCTTATTAAAAGACTATCGGGGACCTTTTGGTGAGATTGGTCAAACTCATCGATCCAATAGGTGAGATGCCAATCTCACCCTCTTCTCACCTAACCTTCCCAAAATCTGAGGGAAATTTCTCTAAAATCTTTGGCAAAGTCGACTTAGCTTGCCGATCAATGGTGAGTCGCCATTCTTACCTTTCCCTCGCCAAATCCCTGCCTTTTAGTGCCTATTCCTCTGATACTTTTGGTAAGGACCTCAGCTTGACAAACACGTTTGGCGAGTCTCCAAAGCTCACTCATATCTTCAAAGGTACTTGCTTTCTGAGCATAATTTTTAGAACTTTTAGGTGAGATAATATTATCACCAAGCCTATTCGGCCAGTCGCCGAACTCGACTCTACCTCACCTAAATTCTACCCTTCAGAACCTATTTCCACTTCGGTGATACGCCTGATTCAATTGGCGAGTCTCCTAGTGGCTTGATGAGCCTCAGCTTCTATTTTTCCTTAATTTTCCCTTTTTAAAACAACACATTTCGACTTTTCAGCTTCCAGGCCCTCACAATATATCACCATTGGGAACATTCATCCTCGAATGGGACTTAAGTACTATGAAAGGAATAGGAAAAGAGATATAGCATCCCAACATGAATGCAATAACACATTAAAATGCATAAACTGTGTAAAATTCAATCTCAAACTAAAACATGATTCTTAAAACTCATTTCACGAACATGCATGCATATAAAAAACATGGAAAAGATGAAACATAGGAATTCGTGAGAGTGAATCATGAAGAAATTTAATACCTCAACTAGGAGGGGAAGGAATAAGATGAGGATATTGTAACATCATATCGGCTTCGGCCTCCCATGTACCATATTTAACCTCTTGATTCCTCCATAACACTTTAACGGATGCAACTTTTTTTTCTCAACCTTCGAACTTTCCAGTCTAGAATCTCCACCAGAACCTCCTCATAGAATAAAATCTCCTTCACACCCACACTATCCAAGGGCACAATTGAGCTAGGATCACCAATGCACTTCTTTAATAATAAAACATGGAACACCAAATGCACAAATGCCAAATCAGAAGGTAACCTTGCCAAACCGTCTCAAAATTTAATAGGGGCCTACAGATCAGTTACTTAGAAACCCCTTCTTGCTAAAACGCATTACACCCTTCATCGGTGATATTTTCAAGTAACCCAATTATTAACCTAAAACCCAAGTTCCTTTCTTCTTATATCTGAATAGGACTTTTGTCTACTTTGGGCGATCAAGGTAACTTCACCAACTGCAAACCAGTCAATAGGAGACTGGAAACCCCTGCCATACAAAACCTCAAATAGAGCCATGTGGATACTAGAATGGTAGTTATTATTATAGGCAAAATTTATTAATGGAAAATGATCATCCCAATTTTCCTCGAAGTTAATAACATAATCTCTCTATATGTCTTCCAAGATTTGAATAGTATACTCAGCTTGACATTGGATTGAGGGTGAAAAGTTATGTTAAGCTTAACTTGAGTACCGAGACCCTTTTGGAGAGATCTCTAAAATTGAGATTTGAATTGAGTACCTCAATTCAAAATGATAGATAACAGAACACCATAAAGCTTAACGAACTCCTCAATATAAATTTTACCATAATCCTTGGCCAAATAGGAAGTCTTAATGAGAAGGAAATATGCCAACTTAGTCATTTGGTGAACAATAACCCTAATCAAATCATATTGCCTATAATACGAGGAAAATAGGTAATAAAGTTGATATTCAAGTCTTCCCACATTCAAATAGGAATCTCAATTTCTTGAGCTAAATCTCCATGTTTATGATGCTCAACCTTTACTTGTTGACAATTTAAACATTTGGCCACAAACTCCGCAATATCACTTTTCATGCCATTCCACCAATACACTTCCCTCAAATCTCTATATATCTTTGTGGAACCCAGATAAGTAGAATATTGCAAACAATGAGCTTTGGACAATATCATATCTAGGCACACCATCACCCTCTTGGTAGAAATCCTCATTAGCTTTTTCGACAAGCTCTTTCTTCAACTCAACCAAAGTAGGATCACTATCTTGCTTTTCCATAATATCCGCCATAAAAGATAATTCAAAACCATTTTGAACAACAACACCTTTCTCTAAATCAACCAAGCGAACACCTAAATGAGCTAGTCTATGAACATCACAAACAAACTCTTTTTTTCAGCCTTAATATAAGAAACACTATTCATGGACAATCTACTAAAAGCATTTGCAACCACATTTGCCTTACCCGAATGGTACAAAACACTCATATATCCTTCAAAAACTTAAGCTTCTTTTATCGAAGGTTCAAGTTCTTTTGACTAAACAGATATTGCAATCTCATATGATCGGTGAAGACATCAACATGGACACCATATGGATAGTGTCTTTCCAAATCATGAGTAGAATAGTTCTTTTCATGCACCTTAAATTTCCTAGAAGCATAGGCTATCATCTTACCATTTTGCATCAAAACACAACCAAGACCAACCTTTGAAGTATCACAATATACCTCAAACCCATTGGACCATTTTTGTCAACACTAGAGTGGAAGTAATTTTATCATTCAACTCCTAGAAGCCTTATCACAAGCCTTAGACCATTGGAATTTTACCTTCTTTTTAGATAAATTAGTCAAGGGCAATGCAATGAAAGAGAATCCTTCCACAAACAGTTTATAATAAATGGTTAAGCCCAAGAAACTTCAAATATCAGAAGGAGAAAAAGGTCTATGACTATTCTTAACCACTTCGATTTTCTTTGGATCAACCATAATACCTTTATCAGAAATAATATGGCAATGGAAAGCAACTTACCTCAACCAAACCTCACACTTTCTATACTTAGAAAATGATTAACGATCATTGAGGATTTACAAGACAATCCTCAAATGATCGACATGCTTATCCTTACTCCAAGAATATATCAAAATATTATTGATGAACAAAATAACGAACATATCCAAATATTGCTTGGACACCTGCTTCATTAAATCCATTAAAGTTGAAGGATCATTCATTATTCCAATAGACATAACCAAGAAATTAAAGTGTACATACCTATTTCTAAAGGTCGTCTTCAGAATTTCACATTATCTCACTCAAAGTTGATGATAACTCAATCAAAGATTGATCTTTGAGAAATAACTTGCACCTTGAATTTGATAGAACAAGTCATCAATCCTTGGGATGGGACATTTATTCTTAATTATAACCTTGTTCAATTATTAGTAGTCGATGCATATACAGAAGGAACCATCCTTCTTCCTAACAAATAGAATAGAAGCACCCCATCGAGATATATTCGGTCTAACAAAACCCTTATCCAATAAGTCCTTCAATCTGTGGAGCCATTTGGTAAGGAGGAATAGAGATAGGCTGGGTATCAGAAAAAAGAACAATATTGAAGTCTATGTCCCTTTTGTTATACCCCACATATTTGTACACCAAAACATTTTTTTTAGTGTCTCTAAAAAGTGGCCATGTGATCCATGTTATCTATGAAGTACTCTATGAGTAGTGATGGTTGGAAATATATTTTGAAGGGTTTGAAAAGAGTTGGAGGATAAATAATAAGTCATGGTAATCGACCTACGTAAGCTACCGATTTGGATGTTTTACATCATTAAGCTACTTGAGTACATGTCGAGCTTAAGTAGCTAAGATTATGCAGGTTCTCAAGGTGAGACTAGATAACGAACCTACGAAAGAGAGAAAGTAGGTGATACACCTATTTCAAGTAGGTGATGAACCTACTTGGCATAAGTAGGTGATGTACCAACTAAGGTACACCCCATAAGGACACGTGTCAACAGTGGGGTGGGTGCATGGATGAGGTGGATGTGTAGGGGCTGGATATGTATCACCCTTAGGGGCTGGCATGTTTCACTTCCAGAGGTGGTGTATATAAGGTTAAGTAATGACTAAGAGTTTCATTTCTTATCTTCAAACTTTGAGAATTTTAGAGAGAAAGGAGAAGAGAGTCGCGACCATAGCTGCAGTAAGGTAAGGCCTCCAATTTTGATCCATAAATTTATTTTCTAAATTATTCTTCGATCAAGTGAAGGTGTTTAACGACATAAATTAATTGTTGGGAAAGCAAGAAGGTCCAATGTGAAGCCATTAACTTTCAGCTGAGTGGAGAAGCCAAGTTGCTAAGGTAGGGTTTGTTTCTTTAAAATTGGAGTTAATGGTGTTGTAATGGAAAGATTACATTGTATTATGTAGGGTTGGAGGTAAGAAAATTACACGATTATTGTTAACGTTGTAATTGGACAAAATTGAAGTCGTACTAGTTGGATTAAAGTTTGATTAGTATTGTCGTTATGATGGTGTTGTATTTGAAGGTAATTCATGTATGTTGAAGGGCTGAAAATATAGCTATGGATGATTATAGGTGATGCTGTTCATAGCCACGTTATGCTCCTTTCTGTGTGGTTTTGATTTTACGAAATAAAGATCAAAAATCGTAATTTGATGTCGTGATTTTGGGTGGGCTATTTGGAACTTGTATTGAGTAATGTTGAAGTAGTTTTATTGTATATGAATTTTAGTTGTTGTTGTTGGTGTGTCTGTGCTAATTGGAGGTTAATTAGAAGCTTGAGTTAGGCGAGTTATATAGGGGAAATATTACCCGATTTTCATTAAGTTCTTAACTAACCAAAATACTAATCGGGAAGTGTGAACGAGGAAATGATTCCTATGGGTAGTTGGTTGTAGATTTATAAGCTAGGAAGTTGTAGTTTATTAATAATAGTATTACTTTCTTGTTACATAGATTAAAAGGGTAACGAAGCAAGCGTGGTTACGGTTGATCCATAAAAGATATGTAAAGCCTATCCCTTCTTTTCCTTTGCCATGTCTTAGACATAAGTAATATGTGATATGATCTTTGGGGGTAATTCCATTCATAAGCTCTGAGTATAGTTCATGACTCTTACTCAGTTCTTGACGGTAAAACTCTTGAAGTAGTTGAGCTACTACCCTCGAGCCTTCTATATGTTGAATAGTAATTGGATGTATATTATAAGATCCTATTCCTAAGGACTCTACGATGACAAATTTCTCTAATTCTATAAGTTGTTTAGCATTTTCTTGATACATGTCTATGATTCTTGATGCTCCATTTGATATAATCCCTAATGACATTTAGAGGGTACTTGAGACGATTACTACCCTGATCTTTATGTGATGGTTCGATAGATTACTCTATTGAGTCTCAGATGATGATTTAATTTGCATATGGTTATGCACTACTCTGCTCATGCATACTATAACATATCTTTCATCGAGTCCCGAGCCGGGTATGTTATCGTGCGCAACTTTACTGCATTGTTTACCGAGTCCTTCACTAGAGGGCCAGGTATAGTAAATATATATAATGACATGATGATGTGATTATGGAACTGGGCCCTATGATAGGCCTAATATGATACATGTATATGATAGATTCACCGAGTCCATAATGGGCTGGATATGATATATGATATGATTATGCATGATTTTGTTTCATAAGGAATAGGTATAGTGATTTCTTGAGTATCATACTTATCTCCTAAATCTCTACTTCTGATGTGATCTCATTTATGATATGTTATTCTTTATATACTCAGTACATATATCGTACTGACCCCTTTTTTCAGAGGACTATGTTTCATGTCCGCAGGTATAGACACGCATTTTGGGGATCTACCAGCTTAAGATTTCCACTCCGTAATTTTGGAAGTGCTCTATTGTGCCGGATCCTAGATTTTTGGTACTGATCTTTTGATGTATATATTCATTTATTCAGGGGTACGGTGGGGGCCTTCTCCCGCCATGTGATACCGTTGACACTCTTAGAGGCCTGTAGACATATGTGTGGGTTGTGTGTATATGTGTTTAGTTATATCCATATGACTTATGTTTTGGGATGTTCCTTTTTTTAGTGGAAGCTTTGTCGGTGCGTGTATATGTATATAATGGGATGACCCCACATTCTATGACACCCTCATCGGCTTATATAATATGTTACCTATTGACAAGTTGTGACTCCTCAGGAGGTGGGTTGTGCCAATATGTGAACATGTGACAGTTTGAGAGAACATTCTATTCCTTAAGTTATAAATTATGCGTGGTTTACTTATAGTTAATAGGGGTATACGCGAATGTCCAGATTGGACACCAATCACGACCTACGGTTTGGATCATGAAAAAACTGGTATTAGAGCAGTTCATCCTCAGAGTATATACAGACCATGTCTAGTAGAGTCTTGTTTATTGGTGTGTTATGCACCATATCTATAAACAGGAGGCTATAGGACATTTAGGATGTTATCTTTCCTTTCTACTTTAAATCGTGTAATAGAGCTATATTATCAGGACAATTCCTCCCTAATGGATTATTATGTGTACAACGATGCCTCCAAGGAAAGCAATAGCTACACAGAAGGGAAAGTTAGTTGAAGGAGATACTAGCTAGACCCCGAGAGTTACTAGGGCCCGTGCCCAGTCCATGTCTGAGGTTGTGCTCCAATCGGTGACCTCTACTACGCCGCCACCTCTAGTAGAGCTTAGAGCAGCAGCAACTATAGATCCGTAGACTCTAGTACTTGAGCCTCTATCCCTATAACTAGGGGCGGAGGATAGGGCTATGAGAGATACAGTTTAGTTGCTGACAAAATTAATGGTAGGGCAGGCTAGAAGGCATGGGATAGGAGTAGATAATGCAAATAGACATGATAGTTTGAGGGTTTATGACTTCCTGAATTGTAACCCCTAGAGTTTTATGGGTCAAGACCTACGGATGACCCACACAAGTTTATTCGACAGATGCAACATACGTTGAGAATAATTAGGGCATATGAGATTGAGTATGTTGAGTTGGCTTCATATCGGCTATGTGATGTAGTTGTTAACTGGTATGAGTCCTAGGAATTATTGAGGGGTGAAGAAGCTCCTCTAGCAGTATGGGATGAGTTTGTGGAAGTCTTTCTTAGCCACTTTCTATCTCCGGAGATGAGATAAGCCATAGTTGATAGATTCTTACAGTTGAGGCAGAATGGCAGGAGTATTAGAGATTATAGCATTGAGTTTGACTCATTATCAAGACATGCGCCCACTATTGTAGCTGATATGGCTGATAGAGTGCGTCATTATGTGATGGGGTTGGATTATTATTTAATTGATAATTGTATGGCCATAGTTTCTCATCCAGGTATGGATATTTCTCGAGTACAGGCATACACACAAGGGGTAGAGGATCAACATAGAGGGAATCAACCTGATAAAGATTATAACAGAGGCCAGCATAAGATAGCTAGGTTGGCTGGTTATTCGAGGGAGTTTCGAGGCAGGCAGCCTTAGTAATATAGTAGATATCCTTCCCAGCTGGCCTGGAGTGTACCTCTAAAGTTCACAAGTGGAAGATTTGATAGCACAAGGTATTTAGGAGCCGGTCAGAGCTCTAGGGTTTCAAGTTCACAAATGAACAGGGGTTTACGTCAGTCGAGGCCACCTTTGACTTAATGTTCTCATTGTGGTAGGAATTATTTTGGGGAATGCTATTTTGTTACATGTGCTTATTTTACTTACGTCTATCAAGGCCATCTCTTAAGAGAGTGTCTACTTAGCGGTAACCCAAGTAGTGCAGCTTAGCCTACTGGGTCAGTCACTAGTCCTTTTTCTTTGGTGGCTATGTGCCCTATGGGGCAGGGTGTTCATACATCAGCATCACCGAATGTGGTTATAGGTATATTATCAATCTTCTCCCAGGATGTATATGTATTGAATAATCTAAGCTCCATCTTATCATATATATCTCCCTTTATTGCTAGTAGAATCGGAATAAAAGCCAAATTAATAGAACTATTTGAGGTAACCACACTGGTAGAGACTCTGTTATCGTAAAGCAAATATATAGAAATTGCTCGATGGGTGTTTGTTGTCGTCATACCTTGGATGATTTAATAGAGTTAAGTATGACGGAGATTGATGTTATTATTGGTATAGACTAGTTAGCTTCTTGTTATGTTAATGTTGATTGTAGAAACAAAATAGTTTGGTTCCATTTCCCAGATGAGCCAATTATCGAATGGTTGGGGAATACGACATAGCCGATGGGTAAAATTATTTCAAACCTCAAGGCAAGGAAGATGGTTATAAAGGGGTATATTTATCATCTGGTTCATGTGCATAACCTGTAACCATGGGTACCGACTCTTCAGTTAGTGCCAGTAGTCAATGAATATCTAGATGTATTCCCATACAAACTCCCAAGTCTTCCCCATAAATGGGAGATAGAGTTCACTGTAGATGTATTACTAGATACTCAGCCCATATCTATTCCTCCCTACAGAATGGCACCAACAAAGCTGAAGGAGTTAAAGGAGCAACTGAGAGACTTGTTAGAAAAAGGTTCCATTAGGCCCAGCACATCACCTTGGGGAGTACCGGTACTATTTGTGAGAAAGAAAGATGGGTCACTTTGAATGTGTATTGATTATAGGAAATTGAATAGGGTAACAATAAAGAATAGATATCCCTTCTCCAAAATTGATAATTTATTTGACCAGTTGTAGGGTGCCAAGTGTTTATCGAACATAGACCTATGGTTAGGCTATCATCAGTTATGGGTAAGGGATGCAGATATTCCAAAGATTATGTTCAGGTCCAGATATAAGCATTATGAGTTTTGACTAATGTCTTTTGGGCTGACTAGTGCTCTAGCGGTGTTTATCGACCTGATAAATCGGGTGTTCAAGCCATCCCTAGACTTGTTTATGATTGTATTTATTGATGATATTCTGGTCTATTCTCGATCAAAAGAGGAACATATGAATCATTTACAGATGTTACTTGGGGTGCTTCACCAGAAGTTGTATGCTAAGTTCTCTAAATGTGAATTCTGGTTGACTTCAATAGGATTCTTGGAGCATATTGTTGGAACTGACTGTATTCAAGTAGATACACAAAATTGAGGCTGTAAAGACTTGGCCTAAACCTATAAAACCTACTGAGGTATGTAGTATTCTAGGGCTAGCAGGATATTATAGGAGATTCGTGGAGAACTTTGATTCAATTTCTACACCATTAACAAGGCTAACTCAGAAGGTGGCTAAGTTCCAGTGGACCGATGCTTGTGAATGAAGCTTTCAGTAGCCGGAAGATAAGTTGACTATGACCTCAGTTCTAACTCTCCCGGGAGGACCAGATGGCTATGTTATTTATTATAATGCTTCTAGTATTAGGATAGGGTGTGTATTGATACAACATGGTAGAGTCGTATCCTATGCCTCCCTGTAGCTTAGGAAGCATGAAACGAATTATCCAACTTATGATCTGGAGTTAGCAGCAAAAGAAGCTGAATGTACAAAAAAGAAGGTGGCTAGAGTTGTTGAAGGATTATGATGTTAACATTCTATACCACCCAGGGAAACCAAATGTTGTAGAAGATACACTCATCCGCAAATCAATAGATAGCTTGACAGATGTACAACCAGAATAGAAAGAGATAGTCTGCGAGATTTTTTAGTTAGCTAACCTTGGAGTCCATTTGGCTGATGCGGATGATGGTGGAGTTTCTTTTCGAGGAGTTGTTGAATCATCTATTATGGAAGAAGTAAAGAAATGCCAATATAAGGACCCTGTCTTAGCATAGTACAAGGATGCATCTCTTCAAAAGAAAAAAACTCTATTCGAGATCACACCTGATGGGGTGCTAAGATATAGGGGCAGAATATGCGTACCTAAGATTGCAGGGCTACGACAATAGGTAATGGGAGAGGCACACTATTTCGATTATTTTGTTCATCCAGGGTCAAACAAGATGTATCATGACCTCAGATGTTTATATTGGTGGGATGGCATGAAAAAGGATGCAGCAGAATTCGTAGACTAGTGCCCAAATTGCCAACAGGTCAAAATTGAGCATCAGAAGCCTGGTGGACTACTATAGGAGATGGAAATCCGACTTGGAAATGGGAAGAAATTAATATAAACTTCATTACAGGCTTACCTCGTACTCTATGGAAGTATGATTCCAGATGGGTTATTATAGATAGGCTGACAAAATCAGCCCATTTCCTTCTAGTTAGGACCACATATTCAGCCGAGGACTATGCAAGGTTATATATTAAGGAAATAGTAAGACTTTATGGGGTTCCCATAGCTATTATATCGGATAAAGGAGCTCAGTTTACTGCTAACTTTTAGAGATTATTCCAAGAAGATTGGGGACACAAGTAAATCTTAGCATAGTATTTAACCCTCAGACTGATGTGCAGACTGAACGTACTATTCAGACGCTAGAGGATATGTTGCGGGCCTATATCATTGACTTTAGAGGCAGCTGGGATGATCATTTTCTACTTATCGAGTTTGCTTATAATAATAGCTATCATTCTAGCATCCAGATGGCACCGTATGAGGCTTTGTATGGAAGCAAGTGTAAGTCACCTATTGGTTGGTTTGATATTGGTGAAACACGACTAATAGACCCAAACATGGTTCAGCAAGCTGTGGATAAAGTAAAATTTATTCAGGAGAGGTTATTAATAGCCTAGGATCGACATAAATCATATGTAGATAATCGACGTCGACCTTTAGAGTTTCAAGTTGATGATTGGGTGTTCCTAAAGGTGTCACCCATGAAGGAGGTAATGAGATTCGGCAAGAAAAAGAAGCTTAGCCCAAGATACATTAGTCCTTATCAAATTATTCATAGAATAGGCAAAGTTGCCTATGAGTTGGACCTACCATCATATTTGGAAGAAGTACACCCAGTCTTTAATGTGTGGATGCTTCGCAAATGTACTGGTGATCCTTCTAGAGTATTTCCTGTAAATTGTGTCCAAGTGATGGAGGAACTATCTTATAAAGAACACCCTATCACCATACTTGATCGCCAAGTCAGAAGGTTGTGTACCAAAGACGTGGCCTCCATCAAGGTATTGTGGTGAAATAAGAATAGAAAAGATATGACCTGGGAGGCCGAAGAAGAAATGAAAAATAAATATTCACACTTGTTCCCTATGTCTCCAGGTAATCTAAACTCCTAAACTGATTGTATTGATTAATAATAGGTCTATGGATGACAACTATTATAGAGATTTCTTGAAATCCATGTAGAACCTTATGTGATTAAATAACATTTGAGGATGAATATTCTAAAGGGGGGAAGGATATTATACCCCACACTTTTGTACAGTGGAACATTTTTTTTAGTGTCTCTAAAAAGTGGTCATGTGATCCATGTTATCTATGAAGTACTCTATGAGTAGTGATGGTTGGAAATATATTTGGAAGGATTTGAAAGGAGTTGGAGGATAAATAATAAGTCATGGTAATCGACCTACGTAAGCTACCAGTTTGGATAAATAATAAGTCATGGTAATCCATGTTCTTTTATTCTAAAATCCCATTACTTGCAGTTCCGGGATATAGGTCGCCTTGCTTACTGAGGGGACATAGTAGGCACCATTATGACATGAGAAATCGATTCGTGACATAGTAGTTATAATAGTGAAAAAAACTATCTTTTTACTCCTTTAACGGGACTTACAACATCCTACTTGATAGCCTAGATCAATAAAGTAGTGCCACAATCGACTGTACCACCATCTCAGAACCAAGCCAAGAAACTATGATAAAAATCTCTTATATTTTAATTAGATCTAGGTCTTTCATAATGAACATGCTACAGAAGTTAGATATCCAACATAGATTTGAGGTTTCTAGCCGCACATAGTCACGACTATGGAGAGAAGATAGAAATTATAAAGTAAAGACTAAAAAGTAAAAATACCTTAAGAACACTGGAGGTTGCCAAAGATGGTCTTGATTTTCTTTATTCACGGCAGAAAGCTTTACAAGAGAGTTTTTTTAGAATAGAGAGAGTACTAAGCTATTCATTTCTACCTCAAAATGAAGACAAAGGGACATATATATACGAAGACTAAAAAAGAAAAAGGAATTTTTGTACAGTAAAATTGGGTCCCCTATATGGGTCCCAAGTACAGTATATCTACTGCTTCATGGGGCCAGGCTTTGCTGTAAACTTTATTCTTCTTTGCCTTTTCCCTTGATTTTTGTTAACATGAAATCTTCCTTACCTTGTAATGAATGGAGAAAATCTTCCACTTTTTTTAGCTCACTTTTAGATAAGATTTTATAAATTCTTTCTGAGTGTGCATCAACGATATCTTCATTGCTGGTTACACTCTTCATTGAAGTGTCAGAGTTTTCATACTTATGAATTGTGTGGAGCAAGTTTTGCTTCATTTCTTCAAAATATTTTTCAATCATAGCTTCCTTATCACTATCTTGGATGTATATCCATTTGGCAATACTTTTCACTGATCCTTCATCAATGATGCTCTTTTCAGAAGCAACAATATATTTATAAATTTGATTATTAATATTTCCCAACAGTTCTTGTCTATTTAATGACTTTGTTGCGGGATCCTACTTTAATAATTTCTCCCAAAACTTATTATAATAAACTCAGAATAAACATAGAATTTTATCTTCTGTAAATCCAACTTGTGGTATCTATTTATGAATCTAAGGTATAGAGAACTCAATAAAGAAGTACATCTATCTGGTGTATCTTCTTTAGACAATAAATAGGGTCAGAATTATATAATTCATTTAGAAAGGGCTTTTACACCCATGGAGCCCAAATGTTTTCTCAAACTTACTTTTCAATTTTAAATGATAAAATCTTATGGGCTTTTACATGATGACTTTAAATGCATAGATCATGATATATTTGAAGTTTTCTTACATATATTGATGTATATTGACTCTTGATTTCATGAAATTACAATTATATTAAATTACCTATGTGAAGGCTTGAAAAGAGTTTTAATACATATATGGTGGGTTGCTTTAAAAATGTGTATTTTTTACATTTGCATTATTCTCATGCATGCAAGAATTCTTTAAAGGAATTGAAAAGTTTTTATGGAATAAACCCACCTAGTTTCATATGATAAAACAAAGTTGAAATGAAGTTTGACTCCAAATGAATGTTATGAAGTAAATGCTTATGAAAGGGAGTCTTTATGAAATGATTGATTGATGAGAGGCTTCTTAGACAAAGTAAGGTTTCAATATGAAAGGACAATTCTCGCATTGAATCAAACAAAAGGTTTTAATAAGCTATTCCACCGATTGATATTTTAATGTTAAAGTCATATAATTTTTATGTTATATTAATGTTTAAATATTATTTTGTAGGATTTGACCTAGCACCAAATGTATCATGTAGATGGGGCCTCGACCGAAGGGGTCCTTAAGTAAAGTCTTATGTTGCATTAACTATGTGCCACCATAGGGGCCCTTGTCGGCTAGTTTACGCTAGTGGATCCACGATTAGACATTAAATTTAAAGTTAAAGAATGTTTAAAGTTGATCATAGTTCTACCTGGTAAGTAGTCTCCCCATGCCAATGTAGGGGGATATGTTGGATTCAATATAATAGCTCACATGGTTTTAAATGTCGGTTATGGTTGCTTCCCCACAAAATGAACATTTTAAGGTTTCACATGATAATTTCTCATACATGCATTCACTTATGCATATTGCCTATACATGTATCTCTCTTATTCAAAGTACTAAAGCATACCTTGGTCTATATGATGTCACCATGTAGGGACTGGCGTCGCTCCACACTCTTCTCTCCATCGCTAAGTTGATCATTGAATGCTACCACTTTGGTGAGTTCCCAAGTTCCAGGAAAACACTCCTAGCTTGTCTAGCTTATATTATGTTTAGATATTTAAATTAATTTTCATATTTTTTACTTAATCTTGAAGGTGAGCTAGGGACATGTCTTAGCCCTCGTCAAGTCTTAATGTTGAAGGTATTGTTGGACATAGTAAAGGATGTTATGTTGTCTTTGACTCTTATTAATGTGAAGCCCCTTAGTCCCTATATTACTTTTGTTTCCTCTTGATTTATTTATCATTACCAATGAAATGCTTAATGAATGCTAAGAGGCTTGGGTGTGGTACCTCTAAGTGTCTCATTAGCCGTGTCATATCTAGGCCCTAGGCTTGGGTCATTCCATATTCAATACTTTTCTCAGCCCTGCGGAATGAGTCATTTATATGACTTATCAACATTCGATGACCCGTAGAAAAGGATCCATCAGGTCAAATTTGCAGATTTAATGAGGGATAATTGTGTCATTTCCAAAGTTCAATTCAATGATCCTACAAACTTTTATGGGAAAGTTCAAGGTCTATAAATATTAAATTCTTCAAATTTCCCTTCTATTGAATTCATTCTCCCAAATTTTGACTACGGCAAGACCAAAGTCTCTCATGGTTTCTCTCCAAATTCAAGCTAGTATTTTTAGATTTCTTCAAGGTTCTTCTTTAATTCTTAAGTGAATTCAAGCAAGGTATGTGGGGATTGATTCATTGTCTCTTTTCACCCATGAAGTTCCAAAGATTTCTCATTTTTTCTTTCAATTTATAATTGATTATGAACATTAGTTTCGATAAATTGCATTGCATTAGGCTGATTTAACTCCAGTTTTAGATGGTATCAATGATCATTATATGTATATTCTCATATGAATTGTATAAATTTAAGTTGAATTATAGATGCCCATGCATAAAGTTATATTTTCAAGCTATGATTATGAAGTTAATATGAGTTTATAAATTGATCATGAATTAAATGATTTTCAATAAAAAGTTTTATATGAGTTAAAGTTGATATTTATGATTGTAAAGTTAAAGTTATGAAGATGATCATAGTTAAGATAAAAACATGTTTAAATATGTTGATAAGGAAAATTCTCACCGGGTAGATGAGGTATTCCTAATATGTTTTAAAGATGGATTGATAGGTAGTTACTATCTTTCTCTACTATCTTATGATCATGTTTATGAGTTTTTATTGGCATATTGACAAAGCCAAAAGGGCTTCTAGGTGGGGTTCGGTCCGGTAATGCCATTACTTACCCAATGGAATCCTAGAAGCAACCTAAATTGCTAAACTACATTGCCCACGTTGGTTGCCTTTATGGCCTAGCTAGTGGATCCACATAGCCAGTTGAGTAGTTACTTTTGGAGTATGCCCTGACAAGGTAGCCTTCCCTATTTTGATGCAACAATCATCGGCCTGTCTATATGTAGGAGTCATCGATTTCTATTTAATAGCTCGCATGGTCTTATTTGTCAGTTAAAGGTCCTATCCTACACATGTTGGAGTTAACTTATCAGATTTGAAGTTATGAGTTTATGATAAAGTTTTATGATATGCATTGACCAAGAGTTTCTTATGTTTTATATTATTTTTAAGCTTTACTTATATTTATAATGATTAGTCATGCATCTTATGGCATATTGATTATATTCTTTTACTTTTTCATGTATACCTCACATACTTAGTACATTCAAATGTGCTAACACATATCTTTCCTACATTGTTTTATAATGTAGGTCAGACGACACTCACGATCATCCTATTCGTGGCTAGAGTTTGCCCTAGATTCTCAAAAAGTTGGTTAGTCCTCATTCTATCAAGGACATGACTTTTATTCATGTTTCTATGGTTTTGAATTTCTTATTTCTCTAGGGTGAGCTAGGAGTTTGTCCTAAGCGCCCATCAAAGATTAGACTAGAGGCATATTTAGATGATACTCATTGGTGTAGTCCGGATTGGATATTTATAGAGTTGGTCTCCCTTAGACCAATTCCCTTATGATGATTACTTCCGCTAATCTTTATATTGTTCTTTACCTTATGTATGCAATATATACTAATATGGCTTATGGTTGGGGTCCCTACTATCCCAATCGCCATGTTACGACTAGGCCCTAAGTCGGATCATGATAATCAAGTTGGATGATCATTTGACCTTTGTAGAGGAGCTAGTTGTTGTTTTTGCCAAAGATGTCAGGGGGTTGCATTTTAGATATATTTATGTTGTTAAGGTGGGGTAGAGACATCGTCTAGTCTAGAACGCAATCTAGGAGATTAAGCATGAATTGTGATCCTAGTATCCCCACTTGTTCGAGTCTTTAGGTACTTTTTGACCCTTTACTTTCGATGGCAAAGTCTTATTAGTAATGGATGTTGTAATGATCCTCTATGTTATTTTCTCCATCTTTTCCATATTTTCAGTATGTAGAGCTTTCCTATAGCTTCACTAACTTTTTTATGACTTGTTGGGACTGATAGGTCGGTTATCGGGAAATTTGTCTGATTTTATGCAAGTTTCCATGTTTTGGAGCTTCTTAAGTTTAGATATTTGACTTTGGTAAAAATATCAGGTAAACCACCTCGAAATGTAATTCTTATGATTTTGTTATCTCCAAAACATTGATTTTAGTATAGAAAGACCTTTGATTCAGGTCCTGAGGCTTTGTAGCTTATTTGAGTTGCCTTGTACTTTTTAGCTAAAATAGAGCTTAGGGTGTGGGGAACAATTTTCATGACAATGGCATTTCATAGAATTTTTAATAGTTCCATTGAGATTGAAATATCATTTTAGGTTGGTTTGCATTCATAGGACTCTAAATCAATGCCAACTGTCAATTTGGGGCATAATATTTTTGTCGCAAGTTGTTGATGTCGCTGCTCCAATAGAGCTTGGCTCTTTTCGGAAAAGCTTCTCCTACAGGAAGCCTACCCATCGAGAAGTTGTTTCTCTTAGCAAGAAGCCTCACCTATGTGAATTGGTTACTCGAAGAAGCCTCACCTATGGGATTTGGTAACTTTGAGAAAACTCACCTACTGGACTTGGTAACTTTAGCGATCTTATGGATGCAGGCTTGAGTCAATTTTGTGGACCTGGAGAGATTCATTGACTTTTGCTCCTGTGGGCCTTTCTTTGCCCTAGTAGTGTCTCTCTTACTCCCATGAGTCCTTCGGTGCAATGATTTTTTAGTATTTATATCTCTCTCTTCTCTCATTTTGTAAGAGAGGAATAAACCTATTGTTGAGCTCGACTTTGAGGGTATTTCTTTGGGGATTGCTCTGATTGAGCTGGGATTAGAGTAGGGACATCATTGGGGTCATTATTCTCACTTTGAAACACATAAGTTTTGTTGATTCCTCTATTTTTTGTTCTTTGATTATGATTCTTGAGGCTATTGGTTACGAGGTTGTTTTGAGCATTGTTGAACTCTGAATATGCCCAACTTTTGTCACAAGTTTCTTGAGCTATTTAGGACCTTTGTTGGAGTCAACATTGTGATTCCGTTTATGGGTCCCTTGGGCTCATTTTTTACCCAATTTTAGACCCGAGATTCTTTATTGCATTATGGTAGTGAATCACTCATATTGACACCTATTTAATATGATAGTGTGGCATCATTTATAGTATGTTTATAAAGGAAAATCCCCAGCTTAAAGAATTTGGAGCTTATGTGATCGGCATCGACAAAATCTAGGGTTATTGATCATAGACTTGGCTTTTTGATTATTTTAGTATGATAATTTTCCAGAATTGGATTGGGATACTAGTATGATCCTTGCTTTTAGCTTATTATATTCATTTAGCGTTATTTTGGATAATTTTGGGAAAACTCTTACTTCTTCTTTCTTATATTGATACTTATATTTTCATGGTCTATGAATGGACTAGGATTGCTTTATTGGATTCATTTAAGGCGTTGGCCTTGGTTTGGTTGGTGTGTTCCTTAGAGTTTAACCTTGGTGGCCTATTTGTCTTAGAAACCTTCCGGTGTAGTTTTGGGCTTATGTACTCCCTTTGTTGTAGCATGGTTTGATAGTTCAGGTTTATGGTGCGACCTTTTGGAGCTTAATGGTACAGCTGACCTATCTCGACAATTATCCTATTTATCCATGTTTTTTATCCATAATGGCTATACTTATTAATTTTTACATTACTGAAACTTTCGATATAGTCTTTGCTTAGATCAAAATAGGGCTGGATGTGACCCTTTGGGTTGGACATTGACCTTTGAAAACCTATCTAGCATTGAAAATGAATTAATTGAAGTAAAATGGGTACTTAGACTTGATCATGACCTCGGTCATAATATTTTGGTTGATTTTCCTAATGTTACATTCTGACAAAAATCGATCATCTTTTGCAGTCATCTTGATATCAGATTCTAGAGAGACTAGGCTTCATTGTGGCGATCTTAACATTAGATTCTAGGAGTAGCTAGGCCTAGTGTCACGACCTAAATCTGAGCCATGATGGCTCCTACTATAACCCTCGAGTAGGAAAGACAAATCCAGCTAATGTAGAAGTCAAACCTTAATTTAAATAAATAATCATAACATATAAAGGAGGAAGTAAGACGAATATAACAAAACAAATTGGGCCAAGGTATAGATATGTAAATACGACACTAAATATATAAAAATGTCCAAAAGTGACAAAATATGACAGACCAACAATATACTAAACACCGGATCTAGTGTAACCTAAACATGAGCTACTAAGTCCAAAAGATGACAATATATGAATATACAACGCAGAAATGACTTTTCAAAATACAAAATACAAGTCAGTGCAAAAGAAAAAATGTAGCAAGTATCTGAACACTGAAGGTCACCACAATACGGATCAGGCACAACTACGGATTATCAGGCGCATGCTGGGGGTGTCTTGAACTGGGATCTGCATAAAAAAGATGCAGAAGTGTAGTAAGAGTATCAAAAAATAAGGTACTCAGTAGGCATTATAGGCTGATCGAGATCAAAAAGAATAAATACATAATAAGTAGCATGATGATGCTAATAATAACAGTGAAAAGCATAAAACTATGATCTCGTGGAAAAGGGTATGAGAAGATCATACAATTTATCAAGTAAATGATCTCAACTAATAAAATACAAGAAGAATGCACAAATATAAACTCGTAGTTATGGCTCAATGTCCTCCAAAAGTATCTTAAAGCGCTCGGAATAACTCTTGAGCTCTTCGATAAAATGGGCCGCCTGAAATCATACTTGGAGCTCATCAACATCAAAATATTAACCCATAATATGTATCAAAAGGCCGCCCAAAATTCATACCTCGAGCTTATCAAATGAAATAAAGTGTAACATCCCTCAAAATAAAAAAAAATGCCCACAAAATACCTTTAAAATGCTTTGGGAATAGGCCGCTCATGTAACGCATCATCCTTAATCTTTTTAGAATATCCGAGTTCGAAATATAAATTAGGGGGTCAAAACCTACGGAAAATGGTCTCGATAGATTTTGAGGACACCTAGATCAGAAGACACCTAGGTCAAAACCTGCGGCTAAGTGATCGCGATAGGTCCGCGATGCGGACCTAGGAAGGTCTTCTAGCCGAATTGAGTTTTTTAAGGGGCATTGTAGACTTTTTCCAAATTATTAGTTAATGAACCTAGACGTTTTTAAGACCTAATTCAACTCTATAAATTAACCTAAACCTCTAATTCTATTCATTCTTCTACAATTCATCTATCAAATATTTCTCTCTACAAAAAAGGCTCTCAAGGGTTTCCATTGAAGACTTCAAAAAACTTCACTTAATTTCTCCATCAAATTCTCAAGGTTTTCTATCAAATTAAAGCATGGTATTTTTTATGGGTTTTATGATCTCTATTTCTATTGCATGAATTTTGATTTAAAGCATGATCATGAGACTATTTTTATATAAATTGATGGTTATTGAATTAAATTGAAGAGTTTTTTCATACATTCTCCTATTTTGATTTCTAGAGTTCATTATGTAAATTATGATTATTTTGTTTTATACTTCTAAAAGATATTATCTATGTGAATTATGTATGGGTTGATATAAAGTTTATGATCATGCATCGTCAAGTTAATTTCATGATTTTCAAGTAAATTGATCATGCATTCATGTCATACCCTACTTTCAAGTACAAGTTATGGCTATGAATTTTCAAAGTATGAATTATGACTATGTATTTCCATTATGATCATAAATTATAAGAATGTCTCAAATTATGGTTTTTCATGCAAGTTATGAAGTAAGGCGACCTAAGGCCTAACAATATGAATTATGCAATTATGATTGCAATGATGAAAGGGCAAATTCTTACATTACAAGTATGTTATGAAAATGAGCTACTCTATAATTTTAAACCTATGATCATGACTATGATATATAAAATTATAATCAAATGGTATGTATGTAATCCTTGGGATTTGACTTAGCACCGAATGTTGAATTTATGTGGAGGCTCGAAGTAAGGGGTCCTTATATAAAGTCTCTTATTTCATAACTGCGTTCCATTGTAGGATTGCCTTTATGGCCTAGCTAGTGGATCGACAAATAGCACATGTTCATGATTAGGAGTCTACCTTAGCAAAGTAGCCTCCCCCTTCTCGATGTGGGGATCATCGAATTCCATCTTATGGTTTGCATGGTCTTATTGTCGGTTATGATTCCTATCCCACATATGTAGATCTCTTAAGTATATTATGATTTTAAATTTATGTTTTAAATTATTTTGTCAATATGATTTTCTCATGACTTTACGTATTCTATCCTATCATATGATTTACTTGACCTTTGCATTCCATAATTTACGTTGCATGTCACGCCCTCATACTTAGTACATTCCAATGTACTAATGCATACTTTTTACCTATATTGTCTTATAATATAGAGGTTTAGGTTGAAGATCCTTATCGTCCATGTAACTAGTAGGCATTCCTATCCGAAGGTATTGTGGTGATTCCTCATTGACCGGGGACTAGTTTTAAGTTGGTTGCTATTTTCTTTTTAAAAGACTTTTGCTTATATTGTATATTGAGAGTGATATAGGGACATGTCTTAGCCCTTGCCCGTATTCATGTTTAGATGCATCTAGTTGGACATATGTTTGAGTCTATGTTGTCATAACACATTTTCAGATTTCTATTCATGGTTTTAGACTCTCTTATGATGTTTCTGCTTTTATATTTCACCTTATGTATGCTTATGATATGTACAATAGGCTTGTTAGTGCCCTACGTGGTTTCGATTTTCATGTTATGATTAGGCCTTAGGTCAAGTCATGACAAACTTGGTATCAGAGCATAAGGTTTTCCAAGTGTCCTAGGGTATCCAATATGCCGCATCAAGTAGAGTCTTATTCATGGGTGTGACGTGTGCCACACTTATGAGTAGGAGGCTATGAGGCATTTAGGAATTATCACCTCTTTCATGATCCATGTCGTGCTATAGAGTTTACGTTAAGACTTCTTTTCCCTAATAGTCTTTCTTTATGATTTTCATAAAAATGGCTCCAAGAAGACCACCATTTCCTAGGGGAGAGAATGTTCATGAAGCCCAAGCTCCCCTGGTTCCTCAAGAGAATGGTCCTCTACCGGACCAAGTGACTAATGCAGAGTTCCAAACCGCTATCACTATGCTAGCAAGTGTAATGACCAACCAAGGTGTCATGGCTCCTCCTAATGTTCCTACTCTAGCCTCAAGAGTAAGTGACTTTGCACAAATGAATCCTCCGGAGTTTTATGGCTAAAAGGTCGATGAGGATCCCTAAGAGTTCATTGATGAGGTCTACAAGATAGTGAGTATTATGGGGATGACTTTAGAATAAAAAGCGGAGTTGGCGGCTTAACAACTCAATGGTGTTGCTCAACTATGGTACACTCACTAGAAGCCGGAGAGGGTGGATAAAGGTCCTGTCGAATGGGAAGCTTTCAAACTTTCTTTCCTTGATCACTTTTTCCCTCTTGAGTTAAGGGAGGCTAAATTGTTAGAGATCATAAATCTTTGACAAGGCAATATGGGGATGAGGGACTATGCCCTCAAATTTACTAAGCTATCCAAGTATGCTCCTTCAATGGTTGCTAATCCACGGGCCCAAATAAGTAAATTCATATTGGGGGTGTCTGACTTTATTGCCAAGGAATGTCACACCGATTGTTAAGGATATGGACATATCTCGGCTCATGACTTTTGCTGAACAAATTGAAGGAGAAAAGCTCAAGTAAATGAGAATGAGGGATTCTAAGAGGGCCTAGTATGAATGTTGGTTCTCCAACACTAGGACCGTTGGTAGCAGTGGATTCTCTCATTAAGGCCATAAGCTAAAGATCAAGGAGGAGGAGGTGCAAATTCTAGTAAGCCTTCTATTCCAAGGTATGCAAAGTATGTAAAGCGTCATGGAGGAAGGTGATTAATAGGAATGGATGTTTTTTATGGACGTGGAAAGATGGGCCATAAGTGATCTGAGTGCCCTCTTGAAGCCAACAAAGATGGACATGGTCGTCCTATAGGAGGCCAAGGGAAACAAGGCGCCGAAGCTCAACCTAAGGGTGGCCAACACAATAACCAATTCTATGCTATTCATACTAGGCAAGAGGTTGATGAGTCCCCTGATGTGGTCACGAGTATGTTATGAGTTTGTAACTTTGATATATATGCATTGCTTGATCTGGGTACCAATTTGTCTTTTGTTACCCCTTACATTTCTATGAGGTTTGATGTGTTCCCCAAAGTGTTAATAGAACCTTTTTCGGTTTATACTCCCGTTGGTGTCTTAGTATTAGCTAAGAGAGCTTATAGAAATTGTCCCATATGGGTCTTGCACAAAGTTATTCCATGTGACCTTGTTGAATTTGATATGACTTATTTCGATATCATTCTTGATATGGATTGGTTACATGACACTTATGCATCTATATGTTGTAGAACTCATGTGGTTAAGTTTCACTTCCCTAATGATCCTATTCTTTAATGGAAGGGAAATAATTCAGTGGTTAAGGTTCGATTCATATGATGTATTAAGGCCCGAAAAATGATTTGCAAAGTATGCATTTATCATATTGTGCTAGTTAGGGACATTGATTCCAAAACTTCTACTCTTGAGTCAGTCCCTATAGTTAATGAGTTTTCCAATGTGTTTCTCGATGATTTGCCCGATATTCCTCCCAAAATAGAGATTGACTTTGGCATAGATCTCCTTCTTGATACCCAACCTATCTCTATTCCTCCTTACTGTATGGCTTCGACAAAACTTAAGAAGTTGAAAGAACAATTGAAGGATTTGTTGGATAAGGGTTTTATAAGACCACGTATTTCACCTTGGGGTGCTCCCGTGTTATTTGTTAGGAAAAAATATGGGTCACTCCGAATGTGTATAGACTATAGGTAATTGAATAAGGTCACCATAAAGAACAAATATCCGATCCAAAGGATAGATGACTTGTTTGATCAATTACAAGGAACAAGCTATTTTTCTAAGATTAACCTCTGTTCTGATTATCATCAATTGTGGGTAAGAGAGTGTGATATTCCCAAGATTGCTTTTTGGACAAGATATGGTTACTTTGAATTTGTAGAAATGTCATTTAGGTTGACAAGTGCTCCCGCTATATTCATGGATTTGATGAATCATATTTTCAAGCCATATTTGGATATGTTTGTAGTGGTGTTTATTGATGACATCTTGATTTACTCTTGAAATGAGGAAGATAATATGGGTCAATTGAGGATTGTGTTGCAAACATTAAGGGAAAAGAAACTATTCGCTAAATTTAGTAAGTGCAAATTTTGGCTAAGAGAGGTTGCATTTCTTGGCCATGTGGTATCCGATGATGGGATTAAAGTAGATCCAAAGAAAACGGAGATAGTTAAAAATTTACCTAGACCATTATCTCCTTCGGACATTAGAAGTTTCTTGGGCTTAGCTGGATACTACAAAAGATTTGTTGAACGGTTCTCATCTATTGCTTCACCTTTAACTAAGTTGACATAAAAAAGGAAAAATTTCAATGGTCAGAAGAATGTGAGAAAAGTTTCCAAATATTGAAAGATAGTCTTACGTTGGCTCTTATTTTGACGATGCCTGAAGGTTCAGATGGGTTTGTTGTTTATTTTGATGCTTCGGTAGTTGTGTTTGCATTGAAAATTTGGTGTCATTATCTTTATGGGGTGCATGTTGATGTGTTTACCGACCATAGAATCTTGCAATATGTGTTTAGTCAAAAGGACTTAAACCTTAGGCAAATGATAGCTTGAAGTCCTAAAAGACTATGACATGAGCATATTCTACCATTCGGGTAAGGCAAATATTGTAGTTGATGCTCTTAGTCGGTTGTCTATGGGTAGTGTTGCACATGTTGAGGAAGGTAAATAAGAATTGGTCAAAAAGGTCCATATATTGGCACGTTTAGGTATGCGTTTGGTTGATTCCAATGATGCAGGCGTTCTTATACATAATGGTTTGGAATTGTCTCTTGAGGCAGACGTCAAGGCCAAATAAGACAATGATCCAATTTTGGTCGAATTGAAGAAGTCAGTTGTCGAAAATTCCATTGAGGCTTTCTCCCTAGTAGAAGATGGGGTACTATATTACCAAGGTCGGTTGTGTGTTCCAAATGTTGATGGACTAAGAGAGTTGATATTGAATGAGGCTTATAGTTCTCGGTATCCAATTCATCCGAGATCCACCAAGATGTATCGTGACCTGAGGGAAGTGTGTTAATGGAAGGGCATGAAGAAAGACATAGCGGAGTTCGTGGCTAAGTGTCCTAATTGCCAACTAGTGAAAGTTGAACATCAAAGGCCGGGACATCTAGCTCAAGTAATCGAAATTCCTACATGGAAGTGGGAAGATGTGAATAAGAACTTTGTCACGGGTTTGCCTCGTACTAGAAGACAACATGATTCTATTTGGGTCATTATGGACCGAATGACTGGTCATAACTTCTTATGGTCGCGAAGACTATGCTAAGTTGTACATTTGTGAACTTGTGAAACTTTATGGTGTTCCTTTGTCGATTATATCGGATAGAGGTACTCAATTTAGATCACATTTTTGGAAGTTATTTCAAAAAGGTCTTGGCACTAAAGTCAAGTTAAGTACTACTTTTCATCCTCAAACCGATGGGCAAGTCGAGAGAACAATTCAAACCTTGGAGGACATGTTAAGGTCATGTGTGATTGACCTTAGAGGAAGTTGGGATGACCATTTTCCATTAATTGAGTTCGCCTAGAATAATAGTTATCACTCTAGCATCCAAATGGCTTCTTTTGAAGCCTTATAGGGAGAAGATGTAGGTCTCTAGTTGGGTGGTTTAAAGTTGCTGAGAGGGCGTTGATTAGTCCAGATTTGGTAATTGATGCAATGGAGAAAGTAAGTCTCATAAGGGAGAGATTGAAAATGTCTCAAAGTCATCAAAAGCCGTATTCAGACACTAGAAGGAGAGAGCTTGAATTTGATGTGGATGATATGGTATTTGTGAAGATTTCACCTATAAAAGGGTTAATGTAGTTTTGTAAGAAAGGGAAGTTGAGCCCTATATATATAGGACCGTATAGAATATTGAAGCGCATTGGTAAGGTAGCACATGAGTTAGACTTGCCACTTGAGTTGGCTTTGGTTCATGTGGTATTTTAAGTATCAATTTTGAGAAAGTTTGTAGGTTTTCCAAATTCAATTGTATCAAGGGAGAACGTGAGTATTGAAGAGAATTTGACTTATGAGGATATCCGGATTGAGATTTTAGACCGCGAAATGAAGAGGTTGAGAAATAAAGAAGTTGCATTTGTCAAAGTGTTGTGAAGGAATCAACAAGTAGAGACTGCTACGTGGGAAACAAAATCGGACATGATGAAGCGATATCCTGATCTCTTTCCTTTCACTCAAGCCTAAAGGTACTAAGTTGCTCATGATCAAATCGATTAAACTTCTATGCTTCAGTTCTATATGTCAATCATATGCATGCATGATTCATGAAAATGATTTCTCTCACATTCTATGCATTTTTCAAAGTGTCCTTATGTCCATGTGGAAAAATGGTCTCAGTGGATTTTTTGGACACATAGATCGGAAGAAGGATTTTTGAAGAAACCAAAAAATAGTGTTGTCCGCGATAGGAACACATCGTGGACTTGGGGACAGTTTTCCGACCAAGTGATCGCGAAAGGTCCGTGTCGCGGACCTGGGAAGGTCCTCTAGCCAAATTGAGTTTTTTTAAGGGGCGTTTAGAATTTTCCCAAATTACTAGTTAATGAACCTAGACGTTTTGAGGACCTATTTCAACTCTAGAAATTAACCTAAACCTCTAATTCTATTCATTCTTCGACAATCTATCTATCAAATATTTATCTCTCTACAAAAAGGACTCTCAAGGGTTTTCATTGAAGACTTCAAGAAAATTCACTCAATTTCTCCATCAAATTCTCAAGTTCTTCCAAATTATTTGGTATTCTCACTCAAGGTATCTGGGTATTGATTCATGGATCCTTTCATCAATGAAGCCCAATCAATTTATCAAGGTTTTCTATCAAATTAAAGCATGATATTTTTTGTGTTTTTTATGATCTCTATTCCTATTGCATGAATTTTGATTTAAAGTATGATCATGAGACTATTTTTATATAAATTGATGAATATTTAATTAAATTGAAGAGTTTTTCCATAAATTCTCCTATTTTGATTTCTAGGGTTCATTATGTAAATTATGAGTATTTTAATTATACTTCTAAAGGATATTATATATGTGAATTATGTATGGGTTGATATAAAGTTTATGATCATGCATATCTTCAAGTTAATTTCATGATTTTCAAGTAAATTGATCATGCATTTATGTCATACCCTAATTTCAAGTACAAGTTATGGTTATGAATTTTCAAAGTATGAATTATGACTATGTATTTCCATTATTATCATGAATTATAAGAATGTCTCAAATTATGGTTTTTCATGCAAGTTATGAAGTAAGGCGACCTAAGGCCTAAGAATATGAATTATGCAATTATAATTATAATGATGAAAGGGCAAATTCTCACATTTCAAGTACGATATGAGAATGAGCTACTCTATGATTTTAATCCTATGATCATGACTATGATATATAAAACTATAATATATAAAACTATGATCTTATGTTATGTAAGTATTCCATGAGATTTGACTTAGCACCGAATGTGGACTTGAGGTGGGGGCTCGAAGCAAGGGGTCCTTAAATAAAGTCTCTTGTCTCATAATTACGTGCCACCGTAGGATTGCCTTTATGGCCTAGCTAGTGGATCCACGAATAGCACATATTCATGATTAGAAGTATACCTTGGAAAAGTAGCCTCCCCCTTCTCGATGTGGAGATCATCTGATTCCATGTTATATCTCGTATGGTCTTATTGTCGGTTATGGTTCCTATCCCACATATGTATGATCTCTTAAGTATGTTATGATTTTAAATTTATGTTTTTAAATGCTTTTGTCAATATAATTTCCCCATGACTTTACGTATTCCATCCTATCATGTGATTTACTTGACCTTTGCATTCCATGATTTACATTGCATGTTAAGCCCTCATACTTAGTACATTCCAACGTACTAATGGATACTTTTTGCCTACATTGTCTCATAATGTAGGGGTTGAGGTTGAAGATCCTTATAGTCCACATAACTAGTAGGTGTTCCTATCTGAAGGTGTTGTGGTGAGTCCTCATTGACCAGAGAATAGTATCAAGTTGGTTACTGTTTTCTTTTCAAAAGACTTTTTCTCATATTGTATTGAGCTAGGGACATGTCTTAGCCTTCTCCCATACTCATGTTTAGAGGCATCTAGTTGGACATATGTTTGAGTCTATGTTGTCATAATACATTTTCAGATTTCTATTTATGGTTTTAGCCTCTCTTATGATGTTTTCGCTTTTATATTTCACCTTATGTATGCTTATGATATGTACAAGAGGCTTGGTTGTATCCCTTCGGAGTTCAATCTCCGTGTTACGACTAGGACGTAGGTCGGGTCGTGACATAAAGTGTAGCCCAAAGTCAATAAAAGGGTCATCCAGAATCATACTTTGAGCTTATGAACTATGACCTACCATAAATTATATATGACCATATTCCTTAAATTCCTCATATTTATTCTTCAACCAAAAGTCTTAATCTCATCTTTTGTTCTTTCTTTTAAAAAGATTTTTAACACCGATGAAGTAAATAAGACAAGTAGCATGTCAAAATCATATATCACTCAATACGGGTAATATCCCTTCAAAGACACCATACCACTAACCTGCGACTCTGGTGTACCAAAAGCAAGGCCTTGGGACCAACATTTCAACATCATAAGCAAATAATCCCTAAGCATAAGTCAAAAATTATAACAAGTGGCCAACCAAAACCAAACAAGTAAAACAAGAGGCATCGTAAGTTCACATCACCTAGGAGCAGGTTCTAAGTATTCTAAATGATGTAAACAAGTTAAGCTAGCACCTAGACTAAGGATCAGACGGCTAAAACCCAAACCATATACTAACGATGATCATTGCCTCCAAAATACTCAATAGGATATCAACACCTAAATCACCAACCTAATCACACATTACCACCCAAAATATATCAATCCTAATCAAGTCAATTCTATGAAGAGGAAGCCATAACCTACCTCAAAGCTAAAACCAAAAAAATGAACCACTAAACCTAAGTATTACCCTTCGCTTTTCCCTTCTAGGCCACCTCCTAACGATGACACTCTATCAAATTATTGAAGAACACATCAAAATAAAGACAACGATACCCATATTATTTTAATTAAAATGGAAATAAAATTGAGTAATAATTTAACATTGAGATTTGTGCATGAAATCAAAAATCAACTCTGTCACAAGGTCCCAAATTACTCAAGAAACGTGTGCCCCAAAATGGGTACATTTTGAGTACCAGAAGAGCTCAAACAACCCCACCAATTTCAAGTCCTAGTATAGTAAAAAATGCTAGGAAACAAAGAATTTAGCGAAACTTACAAGGTTTTTATGATGAGAAAGGGTCCTAGAATGTTTCCACAGGAACCTTCAACTCACTGGAACAAGAATTATTGAAATTGGTCAAGATTTTCTCTCAAAAATAGAGTTTGATATGTGGAAAATGAGAGGAAAGGGGTTGGCAACGAGTCTTAAAATACCTCTCTATTAGGCCCCATTTGGCCTTTGCGAATATGGAGAAAAGCTCCGCAAACACAGAGTATAAACAGGTTGGCCTCCGCAAACGTAGAGAACAAAAAAGTTCACCTCCGCGAATTTCACCAATGGGAAAAAGTCCCTCAATGGAGCTAAGAACTCGTTCAAAATCCTGTTGATGCAAAGAATCTATGCTACACAACTGGAAATGGTATTCCAAACTCAAAAAAATTGACTGATTTCCCAATAGAGGTCGTTTCAACAAAATGTTTACAAAAGTCAAAGATTTTTCAAAGAAAACACTTAAAATGCACAAATGGCCAAAACTCACTCTGATCACCTTGGAAACCAAAACAGAGGTCTTTCTAGACCAAAATTGGTGTTCTGGAGCTAACTGTGCTGAAGTAATTTTCATCCGAGCTCGTTTACTCAAATTGTTGATTGAAGTCAACCCCTGGCCAAAAATTAAAGTAAAAAAGGCAAAACCACCTAAACTCAAAACGAAGATTCAAAAACCCAAACCAACCTTCCTTCCAAACCAAACTGGAACTTCTGGAGAAGATGAAACCATTAGAATTCCCATTCGACACCCGAATCTCTGTATCTTGACTAAAGTCAACTCTTTTAATCCTTAAGCCTAAAAATGGCCAAATCATCTCAACACTCAACCGAACACCTTGAGGAGCGTGCCACCTTCCCAACAATACATAAGAGCTATTTAGAAGTTATGAGAAGGGATAAAATGGTAAGAACACGTAAAAGCACAAAAATAACCTTAGAGGTCATTACAACATCCACTATTACAAGGACTTTCATCCTCTAAAGTCAAGGAAGAAAGGTACTTGGTGGCTCAAAAACGTAAGGATATCGAGTCCGTATGTCCTGCTCAGTCTCCCAAGAAGCCTCCTCAACGGGATGATGCTTCTACTAGACTTTCACTAATGGAATCTCCTTAGACCTCAACTTCCTAACCTGCCTGTCCAAAATAGCCATAGGCTCTTTCTCGAAGGCTAAGGACTTGTCAAACTGAACAAAATTCCACTAAAGCACGTAAAAACATGGAATATAGGGTGAATACTTGATTATGTTGGGGATAAGCTACCTCCCCTACCCATCTCAAGATCTTAAAAGGGATGATGAACCTTCATGTGAGACACTCGTATGAATACTGGTCTCCAACCATAAACTCCAAAGGTTGAATCCTCCTATCATCATAAGTCTTCTACCTACTCTGGGCCGTACGGAGTCTCTCCTGGATCATACAAACCCTTTCCATAAAATCATGAAGTAAATCAATGACCCAAGGCCTAACCTCAAAAGCATCAAACTGGCCCACTAGAAATGACATCTCCTACCATACAATGCCTCAAAAATGCCATCTTAATGCTCGAATGAAAGCTATTATTATATGTGAACTCTACCAAAGACAAAGACTGATCCCACTGACCCCAAAATCAATAAAACAAGTTCATTGCATGTCCTCCAAGACCCGAATTGTCCTCTTTGACTGATCATCGATCTGTGGTTGAAAGTTATGCTGAGATCGACTCGGGTACCCAACTATCTTTGTATAAACCCTCAGAATGCAAAGTGAACTAAGTACCATGGTATGAAATGATAAATAATGGCACCCTATGCAATTGAAATACCTCTCAGATGTAAATCTGAGCCAACTTCTATGAAGTATAGGTAGTCTGGACTGGTAAGAAGTTAGCAAAATTGGTCAATCGATCTACAATGACCCTAGTAAAATCAGGACCTTGGGATGTACATGGTAAAACCACTACAAAGTCCATAGTAATTCTCTCCCACTTCCTTTCTAGAATGGGTAGTCATTGGGTCAACCTACCTAGCCTCTAATGCTCGAACTAACCTGAGCCACAAAAGCTGTAATAACTAGCTTCATCCCATACAACCAGTAATACTATTGTAGGTCACGATACATCTTCACCGCACTGGGATGAATGGAATATTTGGAATAATAGGCCTCTTGAAGGATGAGCCTAACTAAATCTCCTACTCTAAAAACATAGATACGACCCTTAATTCTCAAAATGCCCTCTGGATCTGAGGTTTCCTTTCTAGGCTCTCTACTGAGTCCCATATCATGAATCACCATCAGTTCTGAGTCCTCAAACCGCTGTGCCAGAATCTGCTCCATCAAGGAAGACCTATCCTCTATACAAGCAAGTACCCTGCCCAGCTCAGAAATATCAAGACGAACAATCTCATTAGCTATGGCAAAAAAAATCTAAAGCTAAAGGCCGCTCCTCAACTGATAAGAATTCCAAACTTACCCTACTCACTCCATTTCGTCTCAAAACATCTAATACTATATTTTCCTTGATTGGGATATAAGAAAATAGTGACATCATAGTTCTTCAGCAACTCCAACCACCTGTGCTTTCTAAAATTAACATCTTTCTGGCTGAATATGTACTTAAGACTACGGTGGTTAGTGTAAATCTTACATTGGGCTCCATACAAGTAATACCTCTAAATATTAATGTAAAGACCACCACCACCAACTCTAAATCATGTGTGGGGTAGTTCTACTGATGCATCTTCAGCTGCTTGGAAGCATGTGCAATAACTCTACGCTACTTCATTAGAACGCAACCCAAGCCAACACCTGAAGCATCACAATACACTATAAATCCCTAGTTCTCAACTAGAAGAGTATGAATCCAAGCTGAAGTCAACAAGGATTTGAGCTTTAAGAAGGTCGCCTCACACTCGTTAGAACACTAGAAAGGAATATTCTTCTTAGTCAATCTAGTCAATGGCGTTGTAATAGAGGAAAACCCCTCTATAAGCCATCTGTAATACCGTGCCAACTCGATGAACTAGCAAACCTCGGTAGGATAAGTGGGCCTATCCTAATTACGAACTGTCCTTATCTTTTTTGGAACTACCATAATCCCATCCTTGGACACCACATGCCCTAGGAATGCCACAAAATCAAGCCAAAATTCACACTTAGTGAATTTGGCATACAAATGCTGATCCCAGAAGGTCAGAAGTACTATCCTCAAGTGGTGTTCATGTTGCTCCTTGCTCTCGGATTAGACTATAATGTAATCAATGAATACAAAGATAAAGGATTCTAAGTAGGGCGTGAACACATGGTTCATCAAATACATGAATGTTATGGGAATATAAGTCAACCCAAAAGACATGACTAACTCCCTAATCTATAACTGTTGATAACCTGACCATAGGTCTATCTTAGAGAACACTGATGCACCCTAGATCTAGTAAAATAAGTCATCAATCTGTGGCATCGACTACCTATTATTGATGGTCACCTTATTCAGCTGCCTGTAATCAATATATATATACGTAAGGTACGATCCTTTTTTTTCACGAACAGAATAGGAGCACCCTAGGGAGATACACTAAGCCTAATAAACCCCTTACCCAAGAGGTCCTAGAGCTGTACCTTAAGCTCTCTTAACTCAACTAGAGACATTCGATACAGTGGAATAGAGACTGGTTGTGTACCCAATTCAAATTCAATGCCAAAATCAATATCTAACTCCCTAATCTGTAACTAGTAATACCCTGACCTCAAGTCTATCTTAGAGAACACTACTACACCCTGGATCTAGTAAAATAAGTCATCAATCTGCGACATCAGCTACCTATTCTTGATGGTCACCTTATTCATCTTCCTATAATTAATATACATACAATTCTTCTTTTTCACGAACAGAATAGGAGAACTCCAGGGAGACACACTGGGCCTAATAAACCCCTTACAAAAAAGGTCCTGGAGGCTGTACCTTAATCTCCATCAACTCAACTGGAGCTATCTGATACGGTAGAATAGAGACTAGTTTTGTACCCAGTTCAGCACCAATATCGAAATCAATATTGTGCTCAGGAGGAAGACCAAGTAGATATGTGGGAAAGACATCAGAAAACTCTCGCACCACCGAAATAAAATAAATATAAAGAATATTAGCACTAGTGTCACAAACATAAGTAAGATAGGCTAGACTCTTCTTTCCCACTAACCATTGAGCCTTGAGGAAGGATATCACCCAACATGGTATATGACAAACTACACCTACCTACAGGATTAGAAGAAATACCATATATACATAAGGTAATGGTCTAGGAGAAGCAATCAAAAACAGTATAATGAGAAGACAACAAAATCCTTGCCTAGAATCTAGCTAAAGTCTACCATATCTAGCACAATCAAGTCCGATCTAGTATCATACCCTAAGATAGTCACCATACAAAATCGATAAACTCGATAAACTTCTAAAGAATCACCTATGGGTGTAGCTACACACAGAGGTACAAATAATGGTTCACATAAAACATGCCATCGAGTAGCTTAATGAACAAAAACATACGAGTAAGTGTACCTCGGATCAAATAAATCATAGGCAGGCTAAGAATCACCCCTTCTTGGGGACCACCCTTAGTTCCCTGAGAATCACCTCTGCCAGTGGCACACTCTCTCTAGGCAACTAAACTGGGCCCTAAGGGCCTAAACTTGCTGACCTTGAGAACCCTTCTAACTCTACCATCTGCGATGGCTAATAAAAGTTTACTCTCTAGCAAAGTGGTCTATCATACCATACTCATAGAATGAACCCCAGAACTAGCCTTATTATGATATACCAGCTAAACCTCGATGGCTACCATGACTTGAATACTAATAAGTCTTACCCTCTGGCCGCTCTGATCGCCCGCACCTACTGATCCCTATTAGTAAGATGTACGACTGCGTGAATTGGTTTACTAGGTGGATACTATTATGGATGGACTCTACAAAAAGGACCTATACTATATGACTAGCATCCACTAAAATTGCCCTGGTGCCGAGGCCTCTTACCACTACCTCTATAGGCCTCATGATGTATAGCCTTAATATTACAAGTATGATGTACTATCTTTGAGAACAAATAGCCCAATATAACCTTCAGATCTATAGCCAACCTCAAAGGAAATTTTAACCCTCTAACAAATGGGCCTACCTGCTCCTTCTCTATCGACATAATCATGGTAGCGTGCTTAGAGGGCTTATGGAATCAAGAATCATACTCTATGACCATCATCGATCCTTGTACCATCCCTATGAACTCATCCCTCAGCCTCTCTCTTAAACTGTGGGGTCCATACTTCTTAAAAAGAGCCTTATAGAATTGGGACAACTTTATTGGCGGCGATCCCACGGGTCTACAGCTAAGATAGGACCTCCACCATTACTTTTCTAGTCCATCCAGCTGGAAATTAGTGTAATCAACCCCATGGAACTCCACCAATTCGAGTTTATACAATATCTCTTGGCAACTAACCCAAAACTCATAAGCATACTCGCTCGCGACACATAAGAACCTGAGAAGGGCCACTTTGATAAACTTTTCCAATAACTTTTATTCCTCTACAGTCATAACCGGTCTAGTTGCTATGTGCTGAATAACTGTGGGAATAGGGTGAATCACTAGATGGGGAACTATAGTAGTAGGCTATAAAACTTGGGCTAGATCATACTGTTCCCCTACCTACTCTAAAATCTGAGGCTCCTCTCGAACTTAGGGTCCGGCTGAATTTCTAGGTAATGTCCTTACGCGGGTCATACTCTCCATGTATTTAAGGATCTGAGATAGAGTATTCTATAACACTGGCGTGGCCACAAATCTAGGTGGAGACTGGGTTGGATTCTCCTCCTTGTGTTGAGGCTCAAACTCTATATCAAGCTCTAACACTAGTGTTTTGGCCTGAGCTCTTCCCCAGCCTTTGTGTCAACCTCGATCCCTACCCCGAGATAGGGCTTTATCTATAAGCACAGGGTTTCCTCGTCTTCTCCAGGTAGATCTCGTCCTCACCATCTGAGAAAGAGTGAAAAAATAGGATTTAAAGGTTTGCATCAAAATTAGTGCATGATCAGAAACAAAAATAGTGAATTAATTCCTAACAATGTCCTATAGCCTCCCGACGATTAGATACGGATGTCATCATATCAATTTGTGGGACTCTACTTAACACTTGCACCAGTAATGGTGAAACCGTTTAGCCTAAGCTTTGTTACCACTCTATCATTGTCACGACCCAACCCCGTAGGCCGCGACTGGTGCCCGAGTTGGGCACCCAAACGTACCCTTATCCCAAATTAGCCATTTTTTTTTCGAATACACAAATGTAGTGATTAGTAGAAATTACTAAATATGTCATAAAAGTAAATATACGCACGATAGTTGAAAGGCTGTCACAAAACACACAAAAATCCAAACCATATATCAAAAACCCACAACATAACTCTGTCTACAGACCTCTACAGATGATAACATAGTCATAAGACGGGACAGGGCCCCGTCGTACCCCTGACCAATATATACAAATATACAGAGATAGAGTCAGTACCAAAATACAAGCTCCGAACAAAGGAGCACTGTCAATAACACAGCAGATGTCCTAAACAGGCGGCTCAGCACAACGAACGTCGGTACCTGCGGGCATGTAACGCAGCCCCCGAAGAAAGGGGGTCAGTACGAAAAATGTACTGAATATGTAAAGCATGCACGGTAATACATAAAATCATAATCTGAATAGTATGTGCAAATCATGAAATCAATGTTTAGAATTTCAAAATGCTTATCAAAATCTCAAATCATATATGTACAGATATATGCCACATCCGGCCCCATTAGGGACTCGGTGAACAAAGTGTGGTTGCCCTCCCATCATCGGCACCACGGCACAGCATAACACCAGAGTTGGGAATATCTCCGTAATAAATCATATCATATCAGATGGCCATATCAAATCATATCATATCATATCATATCACAAACATATATGTACATGGCACAGCATAACTCCGTGGCATAATATTTACCACCCCATTGTACATGTCATACCTGCCCCCTCACGTCGGGACACGGCGAATAATGCAGAGAAATACGCACGAAAACATATCCTGGCCCAGGCTCAGTGAAAGAAGCATTGAGGCATCCACGAGTGGAGTAGTGAGAAACTAATGCAATTTAAATCACACAATATTTATACAGACTCGATGGTATAATTTCGTTAACAAATCATAAAAGGAAACTTTAATAATAATAATATAAGTACTTCCAATATCACAATAGTTTACGTAAAACTAGTATTTTCCGAATTGTCTCCATACTTCTAAATATATTATGGAAATTAACGGAATAATTATTCATATAATATTAGGAAGCATAGCAAAGAGTTTCTTTCAAATTCTACCTACCGTAATTCAAACGGAATAACGAAGAAAATTCGGAATAGTGGGGCCCACCTCGAACAAATGAGGTGGCATATACAAATCACGTGCGTTAGACTTCATAACATTATTTATGAGAGTTTCAAGGTATTCGGAATTCATTTATGCAAAATCTAGAAGTTTAGACCATTTTTCCAAAATTATTCATAATTACCTAATTCACTTCTATTGAATAGAAAAGGGAAATTTTCGAACGTCGATTCCGAAGAGTAGAGTGATCCCCGAGTTTCGTATTCAATCCTATTACATCTAGGACATGCCAAGAGAAGAAAATGTAAAGCTTTACATACCTTTTTGACGTTTTACGGTTGTCCAAATTCAATTCCCGTTTCCTCCAAAATCTACAATTGGTCACATTTACCAATTACTATTCATAAGACTTTAAGAATTCAATTTTCCAATACTTGTCTACAAAAATTTCGGCAGCATCTCCCCTATATATATAGCAACCCCGAGATTACAACTCGGCCACAATATCAACAACCAAGCCAACAACAACACCAATTTCATCAATAATCAATTTAAACACACCATAATATAAATTGGTGTAATTTTCCAATTAGTGCAACAACTTTCAACCAAACTTTGCATTTCCAAATAAATATGAATATCCCATATCCAAAATAAATTTCAACTCATTCCAACATAAGTAAAATTTATTCCAAGTAAGCTATCCAATTTTTTTATCAACTCCATACTTCACTTAAAATTCCATAAATACAATAAAAATATTAAAAACTCATTTTCTTTCTTCAACTTCACAACCAACAACAACACTCCATACTTTTAATGACTTACTTCCATCTTCTTATAATATAACACTCAAATTATATAATTCCTACAAACTAATTTAATACCAAATACACCATTTAAGGTTCCTTATATTCCAAAAATTACAACAACAACTAACAAGCTATGCAACCTTAATTTTTTCCATCTCATCACTTAACTCTTATTTCCAACTTTAATTAATCTCATCCAACTTTCATTTTCCAACACCAAATAATTAACATAACCACCATCCAAATACTACACAAAAATACTACACAAAAATACTACACAAAATTTACATAATTCTTACTCATATAAGAACATGTATACATGGCATCATATTACCATGAAAACTTCCATATTTTCATAAATTCCATACACCTCAACATACTACAACATACACAAACCTTCATAACTTAATAAAATGAATGAATTCTTACCTTTTTCTTCTAACTTCTTCACTTCCAAATCAATGAAATAAGACTCCAAACTTCCAAAACAATTACACCATGTTGTAGAGCACCCTTGACTTAGTAGGAATACTAGAAAATTATAATTTTTGGGGATGAAATTTGGAGGGTTAATTTTCTCCTCTCTTGGCCGATTTTCTCTAGTTTTTTTTCCTTAAGTTTTTGGCTTATGTTCTTCACTTGTAACTTCCTCAAATTGTCTAGAAATCTCTAGGATCTTATGACTAAGAGGGTTCCATGTGAAATTACCATTTTACCCCTCACCTTTCCTAATAATTCCAAGTTGAAATTCCACCTTTGCCCTTAACCTTTTATAGAATTTCCATATATAAAATTCCAAGTTTACCCCTAACCTTTTATGGTATTTCCACATGTGAAATTCCAATTCTACCCCTAACCTTTTATGATATTTCCACATGAGTAATTCCAATTTTGCCCTTTAACTTTTCCAATAATTCCACCCCCCAACTTAATCAATGGAAACTTGTATATAACAAGACCAAGCATAGTCTTACCCTTGACTTGTTACAAGTATTCCCAACATGTCCTTAGGTGCAAAGTACGGGTTATAACATTCTTCCCCCCTTTTTGAACATTCGTCCTCGAATGTTAAATTGATCTTATAGGTTAATAAATACAGCTGTTTCACATAATTTATTATCTAACCAATATAGGTAATAAGGAACTTAAGTTACCTGTGGATGCAGAAAACAACTGAGAATACTTTTTCTTCATTTCTTCCTCCGCCTCCCAAGTCATTTCTTCTCGGTTGTTGTTGCACCATAATACTTTGACAGATGCCACATCTTTGGTGCGTAACCTCCTTACCTGACGATCTAAAAGAGCCACCGGTTGTTCCTCATAGGATAGCTCCTCGGTCACCTGAATATCCTATACAGGAAATACTCTGGAAGGATCGCCAACGAATTTACGAAGCATAGACACGTGGAACACCGGATGTACTGCTTCTAAATCAGCTGGTAGATCCAATTCATAAGCAACCTTGCCTACTTTACGGACAATCTGATAAGGCCCGATGTATCTCGGACTAAGTTTCCCTTTTCTGCCGAATCTCATGACGCCCTTCATAGGTGACACCTTCAAGAATACCCAGTCATCCACTTGGAACTCTAAAGGTCGACGCCGGTTGTCAGCATATGCTTTCTGTCTACTTTGAGCTGCCAATAATCGTTCTTTAATAAGCTTCACCTTCTCAACTGCCTGCTGAATCAGATCTGGGCCAATTAACTTAGTTTCACCCACATCGAACCAGCCTATAGGTGACCTGCATTTTCTGCCATACAGTGCCTCATACGGAGCCATCTGAATACTAGAGTGATAACTATTATTATACGCAAATTCAACAAGTGGTAGATGGTCATCCCAGCTACCTCTGAAATCAATAACACAGGCCTGCAACATATCTTCCAGCGTCTGAATAGTGCGCTCGGCTTGCCCGTCAGACTGAGGATGGAATGCTGTACTAAGGCTCACCTGGGTCCCTAATCCTGCCTGAAAAGATCTCCAGAAATTTGCTGTAAACTGGGCACCTCTGTCCGTGATAATAGACACAGGAACTCCGTGGAGCTTTACTATCTCCTTAATATATAACCTGGCATAATCCTCAGCTGAATATGTGATCCGAACCGGAAGAAAATGGGCTGACTTAGTCAACCTATCAATAATAACCCATATCGAATCGTACTTCCGTGGAGTGCGAGGTAAACCTGTAATAAAATCCATATTAATCATCTCCCACTTCCACGTTGGAATTTCCATCTCCTGTAATAAACCACCTGGTTTTTGGTGTTCAATTTTGACCTGCTGACAGTTTGGACATTGGGCCACGAACTCAGCAACATCTTTTTTCATACCATCCTACCAGAATAAACATCTAAGGTCATGGTACATTTTTGTTGTACCCGGATGAATAGAATATCGAGCATGATGTGCCTCACCCATAACTTGTTGCCGTAGCCCAGCAACATCAGGTACACACAACCTGTCCCTATATAATAATACTCCATTAGATGTAATACCAAAAGGGGTCTTCTCTTTGTCAATACAGGTATCTCGATAATGTGCCAAAATAGGATCTTCATATTGACATCGCTTTATTTCTTCTATAATGGAAGATTCAGCAACCTCTCGAACTAAAATCCCATTATCTCCCGATTCAGCCAACCGAACTCCAAGACTGGCCAATTGACCAATTTCACGAACTATTTCCTTCTTTTCTGCTGGAACATTTATCAAGCTACCCAAGGACTTACGGCTGAGTGCATCCGCTACGACGTTGGCCTTTCCTGGATGATATAGAATATCAACATCATAGTCTTTTAAGAACTCCAGCCATCTCCTCTGCCGCAAATTCAAGTCTTTCTGTTTAAAAATATACTGAAGACTCTTGTGATCTGTATATATATCAACATGAACACCATATAAATAGTGCCTCCATATCTTCAGAGCATGAATCACTGCTGCTAGCTCTAGATCATGAGTAGGATAATTTCTTTCATGCTTCTTAAGTTGCCGGGAAGCGTAAGCTATAACTTTCCCGTGCTGCATCAATACACAACCTATTCCCACACCTGAAGCATCACAATAAATAACATACCCATCCGGTCCTTCTGGAAGAGTTAGAACAAGAGCTGTAGTCAACTTCTCTTTCAATAACTGAAAACTTCGTTCACAAGCCTCAGTCCACTGGAACTTAGCTCCCTTCTGAGTTAATCTTGTCAATGGGGCTGACATAGAAGCAAATTTCTCTACAAATCTCCTGTAATAACCTGCTAATCCCAGGAAACTACGTACCTCGGTAGGTGTCGTCGGCCTAGGCCAGTTCTTTACAGCCTCGATCTTCTGTGTATCTACCCGAATACCTTCAGCGCCGACAATATGTCCCAAAAATGCTACAGAGGTCAACCAAAATTCACACTTAGAAAATTTAGCATATAATTTCTGGTGTCGGAGTACTGTAAGTACTGCTCTCAGATGATCTGCATGCTCCTCTTTTGATCGGGAATAAATTAGAATATCATCAATAAACACAATCACGAACATATCCAGGAATGGTCTGAATACCCGATTCATCAGGTCCATAAATACCGCTGGAGCATTTGTCAACCCAAAAGACATCACTCTAAACTCGTAATGACCATATCGAGTCCGGAATGCTGTCTTTGGAATATCAGATTCTCTTACCCGCACCTGATGATAACCCGATCGCAAGTCTATTTTTGAAAACCACTTGGCACCCTGCAACTGATCAAACAAATCATCAATCCTGGGGAGGGGGTATTTATTCTTTATAGTTACCTTATTCAACTGTCTGTAATCAATACACATCCGTAGTGACCCATCTTTCTTCTTCACAAATAATACCGGAGCTCCCCAAGGTGAAGTACTAGGTCTGATGAAGCCTTTTTCTAGCAAGTCTTTCAATTGCTCCTTCAGTTCCTTTAATTCTGCAGGTGCCATTCTATATGGGGGAATAGATATCGGATGGATATCTGGCAGCACATCTATGGTAAAGTCTATCTCCCTTTCAGGAGGAAGGCCTGGAAGATCATCTGGGAATACATCTACAAATTCATTAACAACTGGAACTGACTGAATAGTTGGCGCTTCAGCCTGCAAATTCTGCACGCGAACCAGGTGATAAATACAACCTTTTCTGATCATCTTCCTCGCCTTAAGGTAAGAAATAAACTTCCCTCTCGGAGATGCTGTATTACCTGCCCATTCTATCACTGGTTCTCCTGGAAATTGAAGATAAACTACCTTCCGTTGACAGTCAACATTAGCATAACAGGAAGATAGCCAATCCATTCCCATAATCACATCAAATTCAATCATCTCCAATTCTATTAGGTCTGCTTTAGTGCAATGATCACATATAATTACTGAGCAACTTTTATATACTCGCCTTGCTATAATAGAATCTCCTACAGGAGTAGCTACCTCAAACGGTTCTATCGGTTCAGGATTTACACCAATCTTATTAGCAATCATCGGAGTAATATATGATAATGTAGAGCCTGGATCTATTAATGCATATACAATCTGGGAAAAGATCAATAATGTACTTGTGATCACATCTGGAGACGCCTCTTGATCCTGTCGAGTGGCCAAGGCATAGGTGCGGTTCGAAGGGCCGCTAGAACCAGAAATTCCACCCCGACCTCTACCACGACCTGCTGGTGTAGACACACCCTGCCCCGTAGGGCGCATAGCTACCGAAGAAGATGATGACCCAGCAAATGATCCTGTAGGCCGAGCTGCTCCACCTGAATTACCCTTATTTGGGCAATCCTTCATCGTATGGCCTTGACGACCATAAATAAAACAAGCTCCTGTAGCACGATAACACTCTCCCGGATGGTACCTACCACAATAAGAACACGGGGGCCTGGGTGGCCGCATCTGACCAGAACTTCTGTCTAACTGCGAACCGGAAGCCCTAGAGCTCAAACCAGCTCCCGAATATCCTGTGCCACCTGATCTCCGGCCTGAGGATAGTAAAGGCATACTCCGTGCTGGCTGGGTGGGCTGTCTGCTACCCTGCTGCTGGAATGGCCTACTTCGGAACTCTCCAAAATATCCAACTGACCTAGCCCTCTTGGGCTGACTTCTGCCAAAATCTCGGTCGGACTGGCGTCCTCTATGTTTGTCCTCCATGCCCTGAGCATATGCCTGAATACGGGCGATGTCCATCCCTGGCTGAGCAGCCATCACCAAACAACTATCCACCAGATAACGATCTAGGCCCATCACATATCTGTGCATTCTGTCTGTCATGTCAGCTACCAGAGCAGGTGCATGTCGAGCCAATGAGTCGAACTCCAAACTATACTCACGAACACTGCGGCCTCGCTGTCTTAACTGTAAAAATTTGTCCACTCTGGCTCTACGCATCTCAGGAGGCAGGAAATGACTGATAAATGCCTCTGTAAACTCATCCCATACTGCTGGAGAAGCTAGTCTACCCCTGGACAACTCCTAGGATTCAAACCAGTTAGCAGCTACCTCGTGCAATCTATATGAAGCCAACTCGACCGACTCGGTTGCAGAAGCTTTAATCAGACGTAAAGTGCGCTGCATCTCTCTAACAAACTCCTGGGGGTCCTCTTCGGGCTTTGTCCCAAAGAACTCTGGAGGGTTACAAGTCAGAAATTCACGAGCCCTCGAACTATCAGACTTGTGTACCGGATCTCCGCCTAAACCGCGTCTGTGTTCCTGTCCAGCCACCAACCTAGTCAATAACTGCACCGCATCCTGCATAGCCCTGCCTTCCGCTCCTGACTGTGGAGCTAGAGGCTCGGGTGCTGGGGCTCCAAATACTGGTGAATCCTCCCTCTGATCTTCAGCGGGGGCTGCCCTAATTTCTGGCGGGGTCGCAGAACTGGCTGTCGGGGGCACAGTCTCCATCTCAGGCTGAGGTCGGGCCCTGGTAACTCTATGGACCTGACCAACCTCGTCTGGTGCCACTAATTTTCCCTTCTGGGCAGTCGTCGCTTTTCTCGGAGGCATTTCTGAAAATCATAATAATCGTTTCGTTAGGAGAGAATCATCCTAATAATATAGCTCTATCGCACGATCTAAGACAAGAAGGAAAAGTAATATCCTAAATGTCCTGTAGCCTCCTGCTTATAGATGTGGTGCACAACACACCGATAAACAAGACTCTACTAGACAAAGTCTGTAGACATTCCGAGGACCCAACCGCTCTGATACCACTTTTGTCACGACCCAACCCCGTAGGCCGCGACTGGTGCCCGAGTTGGGCACCCAAACGTACCCTTATCCCAAATTAGCCATTTTTTTTTCGAATACACAAATGTAGTGATTAGTAGAAATTACTAAATATGTCATAAAAGTAAATATACGCACGATAGTTGAAAGGCTGTCACAAAACACACAAAAATCCAAACCATATATCCAAAACCCACAACATAACTCTGTCTACAGACCTCTACAGATGATAACATAGTCATAAGACGGGACAGGGCCCCGTCGTACCCCTGACCAATATATACAAATATACAGAGATAGAGTCAGTACCAAAATACAAGCTCCGAACAAAGGAGCACTGTCAATAACACAGCAGATGTCCTAAACAGGCGGCTCAGCACAACGAACGTCGGTACCTGCGGGCATGTAACGCAGCCCCCGAAGAAAGGGGGTCAGTACGAAAAATGTACTGAATATGTAAAGCATGCACGGTAATACATAAAATCATAATCTGAATAGTATGTGCAAATCATGAAATCAATGTTTAGAATTTCAAAATGCTTATCAAAATCTCAAATCATATATGTACAGACATATGCCACATCCGGCCCCATTAGGGACTCGGTGAACAAAGTGTGGTTGCCCTCCCATCATCGGCACCACGGCACAGCATAACACCAGAGTTGGGAATATCTCCGTAATAAATCATATCATATCAGATGGCCATATCAAATCATATCATATCATATCATATCACAAACATATATGTACATGGCACAGCATAACTCCGTGGCATAATATTTACCACCCCATGGTACATGTCATACCTGCCCCCTCACGTCGGGACACGGCGAATAATGCAGAGAAATACGCACGAAAACATATCCTGGCCCAGGCTCAGTGAAAGAAGCATTGAGGCATCCACGAGTGGAGTAGTGAGAAACTAATGCAATTTAAATCACACAATATTTATACAGACTCGATGGTATAATTTCGTTAACAAATCATAAAAGGAAACTTGAATAATAATAATAATATAAGTACTTCCAATATCACAATAGTTTACGTAAAACTAGTATTTTCCGAATCGTCTCCATACTTCTAAATATATTATGGAAATTAACGGAATAATTATTCATATAATATTAGGAAGCATAGCAAAGAGTTTCTTTCAAATTCTACCTACCGTAATTCAAACGGAATAACGAAGAAAATTCGGAATAGTGGGGCCCACCTCGAACAAATGAGGTGGCATATACAAATCACGTGCGTTAGACTTCATAACATTATTTATGAGAGTTTCAAGGTATTCGGAATTCATTTATGCAAAATCTAGAAGTTTAGACCATTTTTCCAAAATTATTCATAATTACCTAATTCACTTCTATTGAATAGAAAAGGGAAATTTTCGAACGTCGATTCCGAAGAGTAGAGTGATCCCCGAGTTTCGTATTCAATCCTATTACATCTAGGACATGCCAAGAGAAGAAAATGTAAAGCTTTACATACCTTTTTGACGTTTTACGGTTGTCCAAATTCAATTCCCGTTTCCTCCAAAATCTACAATTGGTCACATTTACCAATTACTATTCATAAGACTTTAAGAATTCAATTTTCCAATACTTGTCTACAAAAATTTCGGCAGCATCTCCCCTATATATATAGCAACCCCGAGATTACAACTCGGCCACAATATCAACAACCAAGCCAACAACAACACCAATTTCATCAATAATCAATTTAAACACACCATAATATAAATTGGTGTAATTTTCCAATTAGTGCAACAACTTTCAACCAAACTTTGCATTTCCAAATAAATATGAATATCCCATATCCAAAATAAATTTCAACTCATTCCAACATAAGTAAAATTTATTCCAAGTAAGCTATCCAATTTTTTTATCAACTCCATACTTCACTTAAAATTCCATAAATACAATAAAAATATTAAAAACTCATTTTCTTTCTTCAACTTCACAACCAACAACAACACTCCATACTTTTAATGACTTACTTCCATCTTCTTATAATATAACACTCAAATTATATAATTCCTACAAACTAATTTAATACCAAATACACCATTTAAGGTTCCTTATATTCCAAAAATTACAACAACAACTAACAAGCTATGCAACCTTAATTTTTTCCATCTCATCACTTAACTCTTATTTCCAACTTTAATTAATCTCATCCAACTTTCATTTTTCAACACCAAATAATTAACATAACCACCATCCAAATACTACACAAAAATACTACACAAAAATACTACACAAAATTTACATAATTCTTACTCATATAAGAACATGTATACATGGCATCATATTACCATGAAAACTTCCATATTTTCATAAATTCCATACACCTCAACATACTACAACATACACAAACCTTCATAACTTAATAAAATGAATGAATTCTTACCTTTTTCTTCTAACTTCTTCACTTCCAAATCAATGAAATAAGACTCCAAACTTCCAAAACAATTACACCATGTTGTAGAGCACCCTTGACTTAGTAGGAATACTAGAAAATTATAATTTTTGGGGATGAAATTTGGAGGGTTAATTTTCTCCTCTCTTGGCCGATTTTCTCTAGTTTTTTTTCCTTAAGTTTTTGGCTTATGTTCTTCACTTGTAACTTCCTCAAATTGTCTAGAAATCTCTAGGATCTTATGACTAAGAGGGTTCCATGTGAAATTACCATTTTGCCCCTCACCTTTCCTAATAATTCCAAGTTGAAATTCCACCTTTGCCCTTAACCTTTTATAGAATTTCCATATATAAAATTCCAAGTTTACCCCTAACGTTTTATGGTATTTCCACATGTGAAATTCCAATTCTACCCCTAACCTTTTATGATATTTCCACATGAGTAATTCCAATTTTGCCCTTTAACTTTTCCAATAATTCCACCCCCCAACTTAATCAATGGAAACTTGTATATAACAAGACCAAGCATAGTCTTACCCTTGACTTGTTACAAGTATTCCCAACATGTCCTTAGGTGCAAAGTACGGGTTATAACAATCATGACCCGAATCCAAGCCATGATGGTGCCTACTATAACCCGTGAGTAGGCAAGATATGAATTGAGTACCTCAATTCAAAATGATAGATAACAGAACACCATAAAGCCTAATGAACTCCTGAATATAAATTTTCGCATAATCCTTGTCCAAATAGGAAGTCTTAACGAGAAGGAAATATGCCAACTTAGTCATTTGGTGAACAATAACCCAAATCGAATACTATTGCCTATAATATGAGGAAAATAGGTAATAAAGTTGATATTCAAGTCTTCCCACATTCAAATAGGAATCTCACTTTCTTGAGCTAAATCTCCATGTTTATGATGCTCAACCTTTACTTGTTGACAATTTAAACATTTGGCCACAAACTCCGCAATATCACTTTTCATGTCATTCCACCAATACACTTCCCTCAAATCTCTATATATCTTTGTGGAACCCTGATAAGTAGAATATTGCAAACAATGAGCTTTGGACAATATCATATCTAGGCACACCATCACCCTCTTGGGAGAAATCCTCATTAGCTTTTTCGACAAGCTCTTTCTTCAACTCAACCAAAGTAGGATCACTATCTTGCTTTTCCATAACATCCGCCATAAAAGACAATTCGAAATCATTTTGAACAACAACACCTTCCTCTAAATCAACCAAGCGAACACCTAAATGAGCTAGTCTATGAACATCACAAACAAACTCTTTTTTTTCAGCCTCAATATAAGAAACACTATTCATGGACAATCTACTAAAAGCATTGGCAACCACATTTGCCTTATCCGAATGGTACAAAACACTCATATATCCTTCAAAAACTTAAGACATCTCTTTTATCGAAGGTTCAAGTTCTTTTGACTAAACACATATTGCAATCTCATATGATCGGTGAAGACATCAACATGGACACCATATGGATAGTGTCTTTCCAAATCATGAGTAGAATAGTTCTTTTCATGCAACTTAAATTTCCTAGAAGCATAGGCTATCACCTTACCATTTTGCAACAAAACACAACCAAGACCAACCCTTGAAGCATCACAATATACCTCAAACCCCATTGGACCATTTTTGTCAAAACTAGAGTGGAAGTAATTGTATCATTCAACTCCTAGAAGCCTTATCACAAGCCTTAGACCATTGGAATTTCACCTTCTGTTTAGATAAATTAGTCAAGGGCAATGCAATGAAAGAGAATCCTTCCACAAACAGTTTATAATAAATGGTTAAGCCCAAGAAACTTCAAATATCAGAAGGAGAAAAAGGTCTATGACTATTCTTAACTACTTCGATTTTCTTTGGATCAACCATAATACCTTTATCAGAAATAATATGGCCATGGAAAGCAACTTACCTCAACCAAACCTCACACTTTCTATACTTAGAAAATGATTAACGATCATTGAGGATTTACAAGACAATCCTTAAATGATCGACATGCTTATCCTCACTCCAAGAATATATCAAAATATCATTGATGAACACAATAACGAACATATCCAAATATTGCTTGGACACCTGCGTCATTAAATCTATTAAAGTTGAAGGATCATTCGTTATTCCAATAGACATAACCAAGAAATTAAAGTGTACATACCTATTTCTAAAGGTCGTCTTCAGAATTTCACATTATCTCACTCAAAGTTGATGATAACTCAATCAAAGATTGATCTTTGAGAAATAACTTGCACCTTGAATTTGATAGAATAAGTCATCAATCCTTGGGATGGGACATTTATTCTTAATTATAACCTTATTTAATTGTTAGTAGTCGATGCATATACAGAAGGAACCATCCTTTTTCCTAACAAATAGAATAGAAGCACCCCATCGAGATATATTCGGTCTAACAAAACCCTTATCCAATAAGTCCTTCAATCTGTGGAGCCATTCGGTAAGGAGGAATAGACATAGGCTAGGTATCGGAAAAAAGAACAATATTGAAGTCTATGTCCCTTTTGTTATACCCCGCATATTTGTACACCGAAACATTTTTTTTAGTGTCTCTAAAAAGTGGCCATGTGATCCATGTTATCTATGAAGTACTCTATGAGTAGTGATGGTTGGAAATATATTTTGAAGGATTTGAAAAGAGTTGGAGGATAAATAATAAGTCATGGTAATCGACCTACGTAAGCTACCGGTTTGGATGTTTTACATCATTAAGCTACTTGAGTACATGTCGAGCTTAAGTAGCTAAGATTATACAGGTTCTTAAGGTGAGACTAGATAATGAACCTACGAAAGAGAGAAAGTAGGTGATGCACCTATTTCAAGTAGGTGATGAACCTACTTGGTATAAGTAGGTGATGAACCTACTTGGCATAAGTAGGTGATGTACCAACTAAGGTACACCCCATAAGGACACGTGTCAACAGTGGGGTAGGTGCATGGATGAGGTAGATGTGTAGGGGCTGAATATGTATCACCCTTAGGGGCTGGCATGTTTCACTTCCAGAGGTGGTGTATATAAGGTTAAGTAATGACTAAGAGTTTCATTTCTTATCTTCAAACTTTGAGAATTTTAGAGAGAAAGGAGAAGAGAGTTGCGACCATAGCTGTAGTAAGGTAAGGCCTCCAATTTTGATCCATAAATTAATTTTCTAAATTATTCTTCGATCAAATGAAGGTGTTTAACGACATAAATTAATTGTTGGGGAAGCAAGAAGGTCCAATGTGAAGCCATTAACTTTCAGTTGAGTGGAAAAGCCAAGTTGCTAAGGTAGGGTTTCTTTCTTTAAAATTGGAGTTAATGGTGTTGTAATGGAAAGATTACTTTGTATTATGTAGGGTTGGAGGTAAAAAAATTACACGATTATTGTTAATGCTGTAATTGGACAGAATTGAAGTCGTACTAGTTTGATTAAAGTTTGATTAGTATTGTCGTTATGATGGTGTTGTATTTGAAGGTAATTCGTGTATGTTGAAGGGCTGAAAATATAGATATGGATGATTATAGGTGCTGCTATTCATAGCCACGTTATGCTCCTTTCTGTGTGGTTTTGATTTTACGAAATAAAGATCGAAAATTGTAATTTGATGTCGTGATTTTGGGTGGGCTGTTTGGAACTTGTATTGAGTAATGTTGAAGTAGTTTTATTATATATGAATTTTAGTTGTTGTTGTTGGTGTGTCTGTGCTAATCGGAGGTTAATTAGAAGCTCGAGTTAGGCGAGTTATATAGGGGAAATATTACCCGATTTTCATTAAGTTCTTAACTAACCAAAATACTAATCGGGAAGTGTGAACGAGGAAATGATTCCTATGGGTAGTTGGTTGTAGATTTATAAGCTAGGAAGTTGTTGTTTATTAATAATAGTATTACTTTCTTGTTACATAGATTAAAAGGGTAACGAAGCAAGCGTGGTTACAGTTGATCCATAAAAGATATGTAAAGCCTATCCCTTCTTTTCCTTTGCCATGTCTTAGACATAAGTGATATGTGATATGATATTTGGGGGTAATTCCATTCATAAGCTCTGAGTATAGTTCATGACTCTTACTCAGTTCTTGACGGTAAAACTCTTGAAGTAGTTGAGCTACTACCCTCGAGCCTTCTATATGTTGAATAGTAATTGGATGTATATTATAAGATCCTATTTCTAAGGACTCTATGATGACAAGTTTCTCTAATTCTATAAGTTGTTTAGCATTGTCTTGATACATGTCTATGATTCTTGAGGCTCCATTTGATATGATCTCTAATGACATTTAGAGGGTACTTGAGATGATTACTACCCTGATCTTCATGTGATGGTTCGATAGCTTACTCTATTGAGTCTCATTTGATGATTTAATTTGCATATGGTTATACAGTACTCTGCTCATGCATACTATAATATATCTTTCATCGAGTCCCGAGCCGGGTATGTTATCGTGTGCATCTTTACTGCATTGTTTACCGAGTCCTTCACTAGAGGGCCGGGTATGGTAAATATATATAATGACATAATGATGTGATTATGGCGCTGGGCCTCATGATAGGCCTAATATGATACAGTATATGATAGATTCACCGAGTCCATAATGGGCTGGATACGATATATGATATGATCATGCTTGATTTTGTTTTATAAGGAATAGGTACAGTGATTTCTTGAGTATCATACTTATCTCCTAAATCTCTACTTCTGATGTGATCTCATTTATGATATGTTATTCTTTATATACTCAGTACATATATCGTACTGACCCCTTTTTTCAGAGGACTACGTTTTATGCCCACAAGTATAGATACGCATTTTGGGGATCTGCTAGCTTAAGATTTCCACTCCATAATTTTGGAAGTGCTCTATTGTGCCGGATCCTAGATTTTTGGTACTGATCTTTTGATGTATATATTCATTTATTCAGGGGTATGGTGGAGGCCTTCTCCCGCCATGTGATACCATTGACACTCTTAGAGGCCTGTAGACATATGTGTGGGTTGTGTGTATATGTGTTCAGTTATATCCATATGACTTATATTTTGGGATATTCTCTTTTGTAGTGGAAGCTTTGTCGGTGCGCGTATATGTATATAATGGGATGACCCCACATTCTATGACACCCTCATCGGCTTATATAATATGTTAACTATTGATAAGTTGTGACTCCTCAGGAGGCGGGTTGTGCCAATATGTGAACATGTGACAGTTTGAGAGAACATTCTATTCCTTAAGTTATAAATTATGCGTGGTTTACTTATAGTTAATAGGGGTATACGCGAATGTCCAGATTGGACACCAATCACGGCCTACGGGTTTGGATCATGACAAAACTGGTATCAGAGCAGTTCATCCTCGGAGTATCTATAGACTATGTCTAGTAGAGTCTTGTTTATTGGTGTGTTATGCACCATATCTATAAACAGGAGGCTATAGGACATTTAGGATGTTATCTTTCCTTTCTACTTTAAATCGTGTAATAGAGCTATATTATTAGGACAATTCCTCCCTAATGGATTATTATGTGTACAGCGATGCCTCCAAGGAAAGCAATAGCTACACAGAAAGGAAAGTCAGTTGAAGGAGAGACTAGCTAGACCTCGAGAGTTACTAGGGCCCGTGCCCAGACCATGCCTGAGGTTGTGCTCCAGTCGGTGACCTCTGCTACGCCGCCACCTCTAGTAGAGCTTAGAGCAGCACTAGCTGTAGATCCTTAGGCTCTAGTACCTGAGCCTCCAACCCTACAACCAGGGGCGGAAGATAGGGCTATGAGAGATGCAGTTTAGTTGCTGACAAAATTAATGGTCAGGCAGGCTAGAAGGCATGGGATAGGAGTAGATGATGCAAATAGACATGATAGTTTGAGGGTTTATGACTTCCTGAATTGTAACCCCTAGAGTTTTATGGGTCAAGACCTACGGATGGCCCACATGAATTTATTCGACAGATGCAACATACGTTGAGAATAATTAGGGCATATGAGATTGAGTATGTTGAGTTGGCTTCATATCGTCTATGTGATGTAGTTGTTAACTGGTATGAGTCCTAGGAATTATTGAGGGGTGAAGGAGCTCCTCTAGCAGTATGGGATGAGTTTGTGGAAGCCTTTCTTAGCCACTTTCTATCTCCGGAGATGAGATGAGCCATAGGTTATAGATTCTTACAGTTGAGGCAGAATGGCAGAAGTATTAGAGATATAAGCATTGAGTTTGACTCATTGTTAAGACATGCGCCCACTATTGTAGCTGATATGGCTGATAGAGTGTGTCGTTATGTGATGGGGTTGGATCATTATTTGGTTGATAACTTTATGGCCATAGTTTCTCATCCAGGTATGGATATTTCTCGAGTATAGGCATATACACAAGGGGTAGAGGATCAGCATAGAGGGCATCAGCCTAATAAAGATTATAATAGAGGCCAGCATAAGATAGCTAGGTTGGCTGGTTATTCGAGGGAGTTTCGAGGTAGGTAGCCTTAGTAGTATAGTAGATATCCTTCCCAGCTGGCCTGGAGTGTACCCCTAAAGTTCACAAGTGGAAGATTTGATAGCATAAGGTATTTAGGAGCCGGTCAGAGCTCTAGGGTTTTAAGTTCACAAATGAACAGGGGTTTACGTCAGTCGAGGCCACCTTTAACTTAATGTTCTCATTGTTATAGGAATTATTTTGGGGAATACTATTTTGTTACATGTGCTTATTTTACTTACGTCTGTCAAGGCCATCTCTTGAGAGAGTGTCTACTCAGCGGTAACCCAAGTGGTGCAGCTTAGCTTACTGGGTCAGTCACTGGTTCTTTTTCTTCGGTGGCTATGTGCCCTATGGGGCAGGGTATTCATACATCAGCAGTCCATGTTAGAGGATGTGGTGGAACTTCCAGTTCTAGAGGTCATTCAAACCACATCTATGCCTTAGCTAGTAGACAAGATCAACAGGCATCACCGAATGTGGTTACATGTATATTATCAATCTTCTCCTGGGATGTATATGTATTGAATAATCCAAGCTCCATCTTATCATATATATCTCCCTTTATTGCTAGTAGAATTGGAATAAAAGCCAAATTAATAAAACTATTTAAGGTAACCACACCGTTAGAAGACTCTGTTATAGTAAAGCAAATATATAGAAATTGCTCGATGGGTGTTTGTTGTCGTCATACCTTGAATGATTTAATAGAGTTAAGTATGACAGAGTTTGATGTTATTATGGGTATGGACTAGTTAGCTTCTTGTTATGTTAATGTTGATTGTAGAAACAAAATAGTTTGGTTCCATTTCCTAGATGAGCCAATTATCGAATGGTTGGGGAATACGACATAGCCGATAGGTAAAATTATTTCATACCTCAAGGCAAGGAAGATGGTTAGAAAGGGGTATATTTATCATCTGGTTCATGTGCATAACATGTAAGCAGGGGTACCGACTCTTCAGTTAGTGCTAGTAGTCAATAAATATCTAGATGTATTCCCATACAAACTCCCAAGTCTTCCCCCTAAATGGGAGATAGAGTTCACTGTAGATATGTTACTAGATACTCAGCCCATATGTATTTCTCCCTATAGAATGGCACCGGTAAAGCTGAAGGAGTTAAAGGAGAAACTGAGAGACTTGTTAGAAAAAGGTTCCATTAGGCCCAACACATCACCTTGGGGAGTACCGGTACTATTTGTGAGAAAGAAAGATAGGTCACTTTGAATGTGTATTGATTATAGGAAATTGAATAAGGTAACAATAAAGAATAGATATCCCTTCTCCAAAATTGATAATTTATTTGACCAGTTGTAGGGTGCCAAGTGTTTATCGAACATAGACCTATGGTTGGGCTATCATCAGTTACGGGTAAGGGATGCAGATATTCCAAAGATTATGTTCAGGACCAGATATAAGCATTATGAGTTTTGACTAATGTCTTTTGGGCTGACTAGTGCTCAAGCGGTGTTTATCGACCTGATAAATTAGGTGTTCAATCCATCCCTAGACTTGTTCATGATTGTATTTATTGATGATATTCTGGTCTATTCTCGATCAAAAGAGGAACATATGAATCGTTTATGGATGTTACTTGGGGTGCTTCACCAGAAGTTGTATGCTAAGTTCTCTAAATGTGAATTCTGGTTGACTTCAATAGGATTCTTAGAGCATATTGTTGGAACTGATGGTATTCAAGTAGATACACAAAATTGAGGCTGTAAAGACTTGGCCTAAACCTATAAAACCTACTGAGGTATGTAGTTTTCTAGGGCTAGCAGGATATTACAGGAGATTCGTGGAGAACTTTAATTCGATTTCTACACCATTAACAAGGCTAACTCAGAAGGTGGCTAAGTTCCAGTAGACCGATGCTTGTGAATGAAGATTTTAGTAGCTGGAAGATAAGTTGACTACGACCTCAGTTCTAACTCTCCCGGGAGGACCAGATGGCTATGTTATTTAGTATGATGCTTCTGGTATTAGGCTAGGGTGTGTATTGCTGCAACATGGTAGAGTCGTATCCTATGCCTCCCTGCATCTTAGGAAGCATGAAAGGAATTATCCAACTTATGATCTGGAGTTAGCAGCAGAAGGAGTTGAATGTACAAAAAAGAAGGTGGCTAGAGTTATTGAAGGATTATGATGTTAACATTCTATACCACCCAGGGAAAGCAAATGTTGTAGAAGATACACTCATCCGCAAATCAATGGATAGCTTGACAGATGTACAACCAGAATGGAAAGAGATAGTACGCGAGATTTTTCAGTTAGCTAACCTTGGAGTCCGTTTGGCTGATGCGAATGATGGTGGAGTTTCTTTTTGAGGAGTTTTTGAATCCTCTATCATGGAAGAAGTAAAGAAATGCCAATATGAGGACCCTGTCTTAGCACAGTACAAGGATGCATCTCTTCAAAAGAAAAAGACTCTATTTGAGATCACACCTGATGGGGTTCTAAGATATAGGGGCAGAATATGCGTACCTAAGATTTCTGGGCTATGGCAATAGGTAATGGGAGAGGCATACTATTCCCATTATTTTGTTCATCCAGGGTCAAACAAGATGTATCATGACCTCAGATGTTTATATTGGTGGGATGGCATGAAAAAGGATGTAGCAGAATTCGTAGACTAGTGCCCGAATTGCCAATAGGTCAAGATTGAACATCAGAAGCCTGGTGGACTACTATAGGAGATGGAAATCCCAACTTGGAAATGGGAAGAAATTAATATAAACTTCATTACAGGCTTACCTCGTACTCTATGGAAGTATGATTCCAGATGGGTTATTATAGATAGGCTGACAAAATTAGCCCATTTCCTTCCAGTTAGGACCACATATTCAACCGAGGACTATGCAAGGTTATATATTAAGGAAATAGTAAGACTTTATGGGGTTCCCATAGCTATTATATCGGACAGAGGAGCTCAGTTTACTGCTAACTTTTAGAGATTATTCCAAGAAGATTGGGGACACAAGTAAATCTTAGCATAGTATTTAACCCTCAGACTGATATGCATACTGAACGTACTATTCAGACACTAAAGGATATGTTGCGAGCCTGTATCATTGACTTTAGAGGCAGCTGGGATGATTATTTTCTACTTATCGAGTTTGCTTATAATAATAGATATCATTCTAGCATTCAAATGGCACCGTATGAGGCTTTGTATGGAAGCAAGTGTAATTCACCTATTGGTTGGTTTGATATTGGTGAAACACGACTAATAGACCCAGACATGGTTCAGCAAGCTGTGGATAAAGTAAAATTCATTCACGAGAGGTTATTAATAGCCTAGGATCGGCAGAAATCATATGTAGATAATCGATGTCGACCTTTAGAGTTTCAAGTTGATGATTGGGTGTTCTTAAAGGTGTCACCTATGAAGGGGGTAATGAGATTCGGCAAGAAAAGGAAGCTTAGCCCAAGATATATTAGTCCTTATCAAATCATTCATAGAATAGGCAAAGTTGCCTATGAGTTAGACCTACCATCATATTTGGAAGAAGTACACCCAGTCTTTAATGTGTGGAAGCTTCGCAAATGTACTGGTGATCCTTCTAGAGTATTTCCCGTAAATTGTGTCCAAGTGATGGAGGAACTATCTTATGAAGAACACCCTATCACCATACTTGATCGCCAAGTCAGAAGGTTGCGTACCAAAGATGTGGCCTCCATCAAGGTATTGTGGTGAAATAAGAATAGAGAAGATATGACTTGGGAGGCCGAAGAAGAAATGAAAAATAAATATCCATACCTGTTCCCTATGTCTCCAGGTAATCTAAACTCCTAAACTGATTGTATTGATTAATAATAGGCCTATGGATGACAACTATTATAGAGATTTCTTGAAATCCATGTAGGACCTTATGAGATTAAATAACATTTGAGGATGAATGTTCTAAAGGGGGGAAGGATGTTATACCCCACACTTTTGTACACTGGAACATTTTTTTTAGTGTCTCTAAAAAGTGGTCATGTGATCCATGTTATCGATGAAGTACTCTATGAGTAGTGATGGTTGGAAATATATTTGGAAGGATTTGAAAGGAGTTGGAGGATAAATAATAAGTCATGGTAATCGACCTACGTAAGCTATCGGTTTGGATAAATAATAAGTCATGGTAATCGATGTTCTTTTATTCTAAAATCCCATTACTTGCAGTTCTGGGATATAGGTCGCCTTGCTTACTGAGGGGACATAGTAGGCGCCATTATGACATGAGAAATCAATTCGTGACATAGTAGTTATAATAGTGACAAAAAATGTCTTTTTACTCCTTTAACGGGACTTACAACATCCTACTTGATAGCCTAGATCAATAAAGTAGTGCCACAATCGACTGTACCACCATCTCAAAACCAAGCCAAGAAACTATGATAAAAATCTCTTATATTTTGATTAGATCTAGGTCTTTCATAATGAACATGCTACAGAAGTTAGATATCCAGCATAGATATGAGGTTTCTAGCTGCACATAGTCACGACTATGGAGAGAAGATAGAAATTATAAAGTAAAGACTAAAAAGTAAAAATACCTTAAGAACACTGGAGGTTGCCAAAGATGGTCTTGATTTTCTTTATTCACGGCAGAAAGCTTTACAAGAGAGTTTTTTTAGAATAGAGAGAGTACTAAGCTATTCATTTATACCTCAAAATGAAGACAAAGGGACATATATATACGAAGACTAAAAAAGAAAAAGAAATCTTTGTACAGTAAAATTGGGTCCCCTATATGGGTCCCAAGTACAGTATATCTACTGCTTCATGGGGCCAGACTTTGCTGTAAACTTTATTCTTCTTTGCCTTTTCCCTTGATTTTTGTTAACATGAAATCTTCCTTACCTTGTAATGAATGGAGAAAATCTTCCACTTTTTTTAGCTCACTTTTAGATAAGATTTTATAAATTCTTTCTGAGTGTGCATCAACGATATCTTCATTGTTGGTTACACTCTTCATTGAAGTGTCAGAGTTTTCATACTTATGAATTGTGTGGAGCAAGTTTTGCTTCATTTCTTTAAAATATTTTTCAATCATAGCTTCCTTATCACTATCTTGGATGGATATCCATTTGGCAATACTTTTCACTGATCCTTCATCAATGATGCTCTTTTCAGAAGCAATAATATATTTATAAATTTGATTATTAATATTTCCCAACAGTTCTTGTCCATTTAATGACTTTGTTGTGGGATCCTACTTTAATAATTTCTCCCAAAACTTATTATAATAAACTCAGAATAAACACAGAATTTCATCTTCTGTAAATCCAACTTGTGGTATCTATTTATGAATCTAAGGTATAGAGAACTCAATAAAGAAGTACATCTATCTGGTGTATCTTCTTTAGACAATAAATAGGGTCAAAATTATATAATTCATTTAGAAAGGGTGATATGTTTTTCCATTCGTTATATAATTTAAAGAATGATTCAAGTAATATCATGACTGACAGACCATGGTATGACCATCATTTTAAAAATCAGTTAGGAATGGTTTTATCAAACACCTTAGGACACACCTTTATGAACCATGTGTGTTTCTGTTTTTCGTTGTTATAATACAACACTCTAACAAATTCATGGATATGATACCAATATGTAGCATTCATAGTAATATTCTTAAGGTTTATTGGCCCATCTTTCATTGTTGAGATTCCCCACTCTTCAACAAATATAATCTGTTTAATGATCATTTTTGAGAAGTTATAAACATTCTCTTCAGTCTAAAAATGCTGAAATTCTTCACTTTCTGTAGTTATTAAAATTGTTTCATAATATTGTCGAGTCTTATAGTACTCTCCTGAAAAATATAATCCCTTCAATTGATACCTTTGGAATATTTTCCATGGTTCATTTTTTCTTTGAATATCAGAGATTTCCAAAAGAAATATAATTTCTTTGTTTGGAACTTCTTCATAACACTTATTATTAAGATTGTCATCTTTCATTAGTATCATTTTACTTTTTTGATTCTAGGTATTATTTGAAATGCCCATCTAATGGACTTTCTTTTGGAATATCTTCTAATTTAACGGATGGTGGATTATCCACTAGAGCTGAAGAAGATGATTCACCGATCTTAGAGTTTATCAAACTCTTATTTCCCAATCTGAGAACTAGAAAATTATTATATGAGGATGAAGAGATGTATAACGGTCTCTGTGGTGATGATCATTGAGAAGGGGATGATCTTCCCCTGCCTCTTCCTTTTTTGCCTCTGCCTCTGCCTCGTATAAGAGACCAAGAATGGTCTTTTCCTTCAATTCTGCAAATGTATCAAACCATATTAATTGTGGTCAAAATAATCATATATATCAAGATAATAGTAATCATCATATATATCATAGCGATTATGGAAAAAAGATTCCTGTTCCAATTCGTCTTTAATAATATCAGCAATTATTTGATTAAGAATTATTTGTTGTTTATCTCTTCCCAA